>NW_027526445.1:191618901-192818901 GCF_048455015.1 Haemaphysalis longicornis
GTTGAAATCGGTAGATGATGATGGTGTTGAAGGTGGCTCACTGATTGAAAGCACATAGGTGACGACGGTCTACTCCATGATATTTACACTTTCTTACAATACTTAGAATGGAGTTACAACTGACATCACAGATCTGAGCTCGAGATGAGCTCGAGACAAGTCCGCATCAAGTGGGGCTCTCTCCTCCCCTTCCTATACCGAACACCTTGGTTTTATTTTAAAAACCACGCCTCCAAGGAAGGCGGAACCAAAGAGACAGAAAAGGACACATAATGAAAATCTCTGGCCGTTCATAGGCCACACGACAGCCCAAAAGGCGGAGCTCACAATTAGGCACGTGGCCTGCACCTTTTCCCAAGCTTCCTCCCTGTTCCCACGCAAACCCAGCATCGATACAAGGAAACCAGTCGTGCCAGAAGCCGCGAGAAGAAAAACAAACAACCAACCAGTCGACGCGTTGTCACCCCGATTGAAGAGTGGCCTCGAAGGGCCCGACAAGGCCTGCACTCCCCGAACCCCACATGCCAATAAACGCTTGCAGCACATCGCTGCTTGTTTACCAAAAATCGCTGCTGCCACACCATGCCCGTTTCGGCAGCCAACAGTTTAGATCCAGTTTAGGTCCAGTTGTCGCTCTGTTTCGGTCATCCCCGAATTACCCATTTCAAAACAAACCAGACCGTGTTAGAGTTTCAAAGAAAGCCGTCACCCACGCAGCCGCTACTTGGACATTTCGCGTCTTCGTGACGAGACCATCCAGCGATTTATGACCATGCCGCTGCCGCTTCCGGTCCTGCTCCAGAGCCTGGACACTCAACGCACCCGGTACGAGTCCGCATGTCACTCACCCCTTGCATGCTTCCGAGAATTAGGACCAACCGATTCCCCGTTACCGCCGAAGTGCTAAGCGGTGTCTGCCACCCCTGAGAGAAAGACAAAAACGCACTCGAAGAAGGTGCTTCCATCAGCGGCGCATCGCCCCCCACTGCCCCTTAGGCCGACTAGTAGACACTCAGTATGAGCCTCTACGTTAATGAAAGAAAAGAACGTCGGAGGCCAGTCTTAGGAATCAGGCGGTGCAACCCCCAAACTTAACAACATCTGAAACACTTTCTTGTAAGTTCTTTTTTGTGTGCTGCCATTAAAAAGAAAATCTTGTTTGAATGTCTGATGCTTCACTTATGTCTCCTCAAAAGTGAAGTTTTGATAACTGAAGAAGTGTGTGGTTGGAAAAGATGCACTCTGGGCATTGTGACTCCCCACTCAAGCATAAATAGAACCGTGCTTTTACTCCTACTAGCCTAGAAAGGGGAAAAAAAATAAATCATACAGGGTTGATTTTACTCAGCAGAGGTCAATGTTGCCTGGGAGCGATTAAACTGCTGATATGGTCCCCCCACCTCCCAAATGAGTCTAGCATTATTTCGTGGACAAACGCAAACCAGCACTTTAAGGGGGCTACCAGGAACAGACATGCTGTCGGCATTGAAGGGGAAGTCTCGCTTCAAATGCGCAGACAAAAACAATGCCGGTGTTGATACAGCTTGTACGAGCCTTTTCATGTTTTGCCCTGCCTCTTGAGCCCTTGTCCACCTATTTGTGGGCTTGGTGGGGCTGCTAAAAAGGTAAAGGTAAGCCTCTCCAGCCCGCAACATGCACGCACATGCATGTGCACACACTACACATGTTCCTTTTCTGGGGCAGTGGTGCTTCACTGGAGGTGCACGTGTCCAGATGAAAGCCTTTCCTGAGTACTCCAGTGGTAGGGCTTCCCACATTGAGAGGAAAAAATCCTCCTGAGTCAAACTTCCTAGTATTTGTTTTTTGTTTGTTTGTTTGTTTCAAAGTAATGCTTTGCCTTGTAGAGTAGTGGTCATTTACCCTCCCAGGTGAGCAGTTCTAGGTGCAGGTAGTTGTCCAGTGATTGCTGACCTAATTCTGCACCTGTTTCATATTCCTATTTTTCGTGCTACTGCATGCAATTCTGTCTAATACAGGAGTGATTATATATGGTCTACTGGTTTTCAGTTCTTCTCCATGCGCGCCCAGCCCAAGAACACTTCCTCCTCTAAATTTGCGCCTTGACGACGCCAACCCACACACATGGGTCTGCACTCTCATGCATCGAAAAGGCTTCATAGATCTGACTGGTCCTTTGATAATGGTGACATTTCACGATGCTATACTGCTCAAGCACAGACCAGCGCCCCAAGAAAGGAACATGTGCGGCTAGTTTGTTGCCAGTAGCAGATGTGGATGCACATGCTCGCGATAGCAGTCATTGACGCCTTGTCCTGCCAGCCCAGCTTGTTGGCATAGGAGAGAGACACCTTGTAGACTGCCCTAGTCATGCACTCTCTAAAACACCTCAATTGCCTCTTGTCACAGATCCTCTTGCGGGGCTGTTCCAAGTGGACTGTATTGCCCAGCTTGTTGGAAGCAGGAAACACCACACAAACTGTTCTCAGCAATGCTGTCGAGGCTACGTGCGATTTCATCAATATACGATACAAATGTTGTGACCTTGAAGTCCTCTTCGGTCAGTAGCTCATTAGACTGTCCCCAAAGGAGGGGCTCAGGGTACCGAGACATTAGCAGGCATTGGACTTGGTCCCGGAACTTGGCCTCTGCCATGGGTTGGCATGACCATTTGAACAAAATATTCCTGATAACGGCCAGGCTTCACAAGCCTAGGTTAGGCCAAGGAATAATGGCAGCAGCACCTACTGAGGCCGCAACACACCTGTTCTCAGGTAATAGGCAGCCTTGAGTCGAGAAACCTTAGCTGGCTGTGAACCAGCAGCTTGCTTGTGAGGAGGGGCAAATTTCCACAGAATAAACGAAAAAAATGTGGTTGATGCCTCTTTCATGGGAATTGGTAAAACACGAAAGTGACATGTGCCTTCACAGGAGCATTTAAATGTTTATTGTGTATCCATATGAACTTGCACATCGCTATTTATATTACGTCGGTATGGCACCATTAGACGCATCAACGTTCGACGCTGGATTGCACGCGCCGAACATTGTGTGAATCCGACTGAAACCAGAGCCCCTTGAAAACCGTGCGAACGAAACCGAACTGAAACCGAAAGCAATAGGTGGCGGAGGGTGCCTGAATTCACCCGCATCCCATGCACACAAAGATGCTGGCATCGAGGTGCCACCTGTCTGCATTCATTAGCGTCAGGATGAACTACTTCACCTCGCCTCTCCTAGACGGCAGCACCATCTGAATAAGGAAGGTAGTGGGAAAGATATAAGTCGCGTTCATAGACCTACTTGCGCTTGATTTTATATGGCAGTGAGCAGCGCGCTGTGTGCCTCTCGAGAGAGTTCGTGGCTGAATCCGGGCGCAACCGCGTGAATGTAACTTTTTCTGGTGATGTCATTTCTGTGACGGATGTGACGCCAGTAAGGCAATAAAGCTTGACTTTGGGCTAGTTGGGTATCCATGACACCTTGAAAAACAGCGCAAAAAACGTGGACGTAGATAGGTTACACAGGCACGAGCGCTGGAGCGCTCGTGCCTGTGTAACCTCTCTACGTCCGTGTTTTTTGCGCTGTTTTTCAAGATGCCAGTAAGATCTTGGTGTACCCGGGCATAAAATTATCACTTTCGTGCTAAAAAACCCTAAAAGTTGTGAGACATCTTCTGCCACACTGCTTTCGGTGACCAAGTCCAGCACCTACTAAGATTTTGCGTTGGGCAGTTACAACTAACTAAGTTTGTTTAACTGTGGTGGCGTCGTACTTGCGCTGTCTGTCAGGGTTACAAGTGTTCACGTTGCTGTGTTGCGGACTTCCTCCCTCAGGTTCCCGACCCTCGTTTTCCCTTCCTGGGCGTCCACTACACGCCGAGGATCGACGGCAGCGTCCTCCTCGGACCCAACGCTGTCCTGGCATTCAGGCGAGAGGGCTACGGCTACTTCGATGTCAACCTGGGAGAGCTGATGGACGCACTTACCTTCAGGTGGGCTCCATGCCTGCGTGTGCTGTGTCATGGCCCCGATTTTAGCACCACAAAACTCATTAGTAGAAATACGAGCATTCTTGCAGTTGAAGCGCGTATGCAGCCTTGGTTACCGTACAACACATAACACAAACAAAAACAAAGAATAAAAGCACTTTTGCTGATTCCTTGATTACTAGGGGTGTGCGAACAGCGAATAGTAACTTCCGAATCTAATTCCAAAAAAAAAAGCCAAATATCGAATCAATATCGGATATCAATTTTTTTAGAGGCCTCAATTTTTCATAGGTTTTTGTGAAAAAACAGGAGCTACTTCGCATGTTCGGGTGTCATGACGTTATTTTTCAGCCCAAAGAACGCACTTTTCAACTCTTATTTGCAGCAGTCCAGTTGCCGAACCACTATGGGGCGGTACTTCAGGAATCCGGAAGAGGCAGGATACGCATTTGAAACAAAAAAAAAGAAAAAAATGGCTTGCACTGGAGTTCCTGTACTGCAATCAAAGGCAATGACTAGACAGCACCTCGTAACTCCAAAGCAGGCAGGCAAAACATGACGCGAAAACACGGCGCAACCACAATCACAGACCACAACGAGGCACTACTTGGGAAGCTAGCACATTGGGAGCTTGAAGCGTGCAAGATACATTGTGGTAGGAAATCTCGCTCTACAGTCGCGGCACATGAGCCTGCGGTATCCCCTGTGGTTTTAAAAAAACAAGAGAATGCAACAACACAACAGATATACACCAACAAAGCCTGAAAATGCAGATGCTGTCAAAAACAACAAAAGCGGTGGCGATTGCTTTATCGGAAGCTTCCCTAACACGTAAGCATCCGGTCGCAGAAGTCAAAACGGTGGCCCGAGTCAATGGCGGTGGCACGAAGGCAAGATCTTATAGCCGCAATCACAAATTAGTCCGTGAAGTGGGATACAGTTTACGGCCTCTGCAAGGCGCACTCGTCGAAAGCGCAATTTGAAGGAAACTTGCTTAGCAGATGGTGAACCAGCAGTGCTTTTGCGTGGGCCAATATGTCTCGCTTTTGCAGAACCATTGGGAAAATCCACTCGACTATTTGAGAATCAAATTGTAGATAATCAACTCACGAATCGAATTATTCGTGAAGGTACTATCTGATTTGTATTCGAATACAGTTGAACCCTACTAGTACAACGAAGTCCGCCTCAACGAAATTTCCGCTTCAACGAAATACTATTTCCAATTTTCCGTCAGCTAGCCATAGAGGTCAACGCAACAAAGTCCTCACCACAACGAACCATTTGTCAGGCTTGTTTTCACTTCAACGAAATTTCTGCTCAGTGGGGCTGGGGTTGAACATTTATTTGACGATAAAATAAGCATAACGCCAGCATCTCATCATCATCATTTATTTTTCCCTTAAAGGCCTCTTTCGGGGTGTTACATAAGGGGGAGGGCAAGATCAGCAAGGAATTTCATAAAACATGGTTATAAAACACACATGATTGACACATAGAAGCACAAAAGGCACATTTTTACATTTTAGGCAGTATTGACACATAAACATACAAAGGGCATATTTCCACTTGTTTAAGCGGTAATTGCTACACAAAGAAAGTTCGAAGATAAGCATTGCAGTGAATTAGGTACATGGCGTTGGTTCTATGAGCGATTGCACAAAGAAGAAAAGAGAATAAGTCTGATCAAGTGCAGAAAAAATTGGTTAATTGCTGCCGGAATTTCTGTGAATCGCGCTCATTTACAATTGCATCGGGTAGGGCATTCCAAGCCTCATTTGCAGCTGGTAAGAGAGATTTGTTAAAGGAATTAGTGGTACCATGTAAGCACTGAAGGCTGTGGGAGTTAAAAAGGCACTGCAACGAACGGGTTGGGGGGATCAGGAGTGTGGTGTGGAGGTCTGGGGAATTAAAGAAAAGCGAATGGAAGAGACAAAGTCGAGCGATCTTGCGGCGGATTATCAGTGCGGGGATTCCAAGGGATGCTTTGATGTTGCTGATACTATGGTGAGGGCTATATGTGGAAGCGATAAAGCGAGCGGCACGGTTCTGCACGGTTTCGAGGTAGTTGATTAGGTACGCTTGGTGAGGGTTCCAGATGGGTGATGCATATTCTAGTTTGCTCTTGATAAACGTTTCGTAGGCGAGTTGCCTGGTAGATGAAGGACATGAAGCAAGAGATCTTCTGATGAAGCCGAGGGATTTGGACGCATCAGCAGCAAGTTTTTCGATGTGTTCGAACCATGATAAGTTTTTTGTGATGAGAACTCGCAGATAACGGTATGATTCTATCAAAGAGAGGGTGAAAGACTTTAACATATGTGCATTGGTTATACTCGAATGTTTTCGTGTTATTTGCATGAGTTTGCACTTATCAATGTTTATTTTTTTTGAGCACCACCTTTCTATTTCATTAAGGTCATGTTGAAGTAGTTCTGCATCACTGTTGCATTCTATCCGGTGGTACAAAAAACAGTCATCCGCGAAGAGGCGAATGGACGATGAAATTCTGTTAGGCAGGTCGTTTATGAAAATTAAGAGTAGGGGAGCTAGTACCGAGCCTTGAGGAACTCCAGAGGTAACTTTGGTTAAGGCTGAGTGGTGGGATCCAATTATAGTGAACTTGGAGTGGTTAGTAATAAAAGAGCGAATCCATGATAGTACTAAGGAGTCAAGGTTAAGGCTAGAAAGTTTTGCTAGTAGGCGCTGATGGGGAATGCGATCGAAAGCTTTAGAAAACTCCAGGTAAATGACATCAGTTTGAACTGAAGAGTCAAGGTTAAAGTGAAGGTCAGTAGTGAACTCAAAAAGTTGGGTTTCACATGTAGCATCTGTAGCTTTTTATACGTTCAGTGCCCTTAGTTTCATCGAAAACGTGCACCAGTTTCATCGAAAACATGCGCCAGGGTCCAACAGCACTACTCGTAAACAAAAGCAAACTCGTAGATGGATGCCATTGTTTGCTAATGATGACACTGTGGTTGGCTGTCTTTACACGAGGCGTAAACCCGTTTTGCTAAGCCGGACCTACAGCAAATCCATATCCAGTTGAAATCGCGCCTCACGAATGTGCCCTATTGGCGCTAAGACGCTGCACCATCATGTAATGCGCTGTGAGCAGCTGTCATTGCAGTTTTTCCTTTTCAAAGTAAAAGTCTGCCAAAAGTAAAAATAATGTTTTTGTATTTAGTCTTGAACCCGCATCATCTTGTCTTTAATGGCTAACATGTAGTCGCGATAAATGCAAGCACACGGCTTGCTTGCCAAGGTCAGGTGCCACTGTGCCCAGTCAGGAGATAAGGTAATGAACACCGCTCCTGTTACAAGTTAGAGGGGGGCTTCGGGTGGCTTAGCAGCTGTCTGCAAGTAATCAGCTCGATAGGTGTGCCTTGTTCAACAGCAAACTCCCCACCCCCCTCTGGGGTAACACACTCTTTACATGCAGGTAAAAAACAGATAACCATTGTTACATTTCTTATCGAATAAACACAGTGCAATTGCGTGCCACCCCTTTTTCTAAGCATTGCATGAGGCAGGCAATGATCCAGATAACATACGGGACTGTTTTTGTTGCCCTTCTGTAATGTGTTGGGGCAGATTTCGCGTCAACGAATTTCCGCTTCAGTGAAATTTTTCACACGTCCGGTCCATTTTGTTGTAGCGGGATTAAACTGTATTCGAGTATTTGCACACCCCTATTGATTACCTCTTTGGTTAACGTGAGAAATTGACCAATTTCTAGGGGTCCCAGAAAACATTTTTCCTGTGCTAAGCCCCTTGTTCAGGCACATATTGCAGCAATATAAAACGCACATGATTCCACGCCCTTCCGAACAACACCAGCTTTTAAAATGTTTTCATAAATAATAGTTACTAAAAAAATAGTCAGTCAGTATTTTTTTTCTAAGAGGCAAAGAAAATGATGAACAGAAAGTTGTGTATGAAAATCTGCCGGTAGTAAGAAAATTTTGGAATGCGCATTTTGTAGGTATATGTCCTAGAAAAAAATTGAATTGCATGAACAGTTCATCAGATTTATAAAAAAGATGTTAGCATGCGTTGTGCTTGCACCTGTCTGATTGTTGAACATATCTCGGGTGGGAGATAGCTCTCTCGACATCACAGCTTCTATTAACTAGGCACAACAACATCAGTGCAGCATTTGCCAGCCTGCTGCAGTAGCGAGCGGTAGAGTCATGCCAACACTCAACGAGTTCAGACGCTGTGTTTGTGGGGCTTGTTCCCAACAACTACTGGTTCAGAATGGCAAACTATCAGTCTACGATTGTGCAGATCGCTACTTTGAAAAGGTCCATTGGGGGAGAAATCGGGTGTATCGATTCTCCTGAAACGCATTCGGGATGTAAAAATAGGGTAAAATTGGGTTTTACTTTGAAACAAACAACCATATCTATGCTCCAGGGCAGCCGTTAGAGACTGTGCGTGCTTTGAAAAAAAAAAAAAGTTCTCAATTTTTTGGAGTCTTGTTTCTCATTTTTGCATTTTCACAACAGAGTCCGGGTCTGTGAAAACTTGCATTTTCTTATGATCTATGGCAGTGGCAGTCTTTCTGATCCAGGCAAAATACAAAATGTCGGCAGTTGCTGCTGAATTTTCAATGTGAATCACCAACTACTGCTCGGAAATTTACATCTGAGACATTTGTTGCGCACAGCCACAGACCAACACATCTCACTCTCAGAAATTTGACAGTGACTGGCCCTGGGGCTGAGGTGCTCTTATTTTCATTTGCACTTAACACCCTGATCGACCCACCTGTTTAAAAACAAGACAATTGGGAAGTTTTAGGTGCAGAGCACCTTAGGACTGCATAATGTCTGTCTGCGTCAATGCGCATAGCATTTACAGTCACAAAAAATCACACAGGCAGGCACCGGGAGGATTCGAGCTTGTGTCTTGTAGACCAGACAGAGTTAGTGTCAGTCGTCTTACCCATTGGGCTACGACCGTGAGTTAGTACCCGAGAGTCAAACGGCTTACTCCCTCGCCTGTAACGGTGCGGAGTACCTTAGGACCTCCCAATGTCCATCTGCGTCCATCCGTGCGCACACCACCATCAAGCGAAAATCAAGCGAAATTCGATTTGCGCCATGAGTTGCAGTTCCATTTAGGGAATAATCAAGGTGCAACTCACGGCTGAAATCGAATGACGGTCGGGGCGCAAATCGGATGCCACTCGGGGCACAACTTGGATGTCATTTCGAGTCCCAGTACTCCGCACCCTCGCCATCATCCTGCCATTTTTTTGTATAGTGCCGGTATGGAAGTTACATTTTGTCAACATTTGGCATATTGTGTTCCCTTTCAAGAAGTTGGCTTTTCCTAATTGCACACCTGCTCGCAGTGAAACATCCTTTTCAGGGAGTTGGGCAATGGATAGCCCGAACCATCGCAGCCTTCCATATAGAGCTGCTGTCATTAAAATGCTGGCGATAAAGATTGAATTCCGCAGCCCTCAAGTGCAGCTGCGTAGTTTAGGTGTAGCCTTGAAGAATTAGGCCCTGATTCGTTCTTTTTCTCTCCTGGGTTGTAACAGGGGCTTCCGGAAGCTGGTCGGCCGCAACATCTCCTACGCATTCGGGGAGCTCTACCGTGGCGTCTACATCAGAGCCCAAGTCAAGCAGCTGCAGAAATACATTCCACAGTTGCAGTTCTCGGATGTCACCCGGTGGGTTGCCCTTTTCTCTATTCTGGTGTGCGCATGCAGTAATGAAGGACGTGAAGGGCCAAAACATGCCTTATTATTGAAGGGAGGCCTACCTGCCTGCTTCGATTCCCAGATGAAGATAAGCAGTTAATAACCTGCTAACTGTATCACAGCACCATTCTGGCCAAAACATTTCATGCGTATCACTGAGCATTCTGCAGAGGTTCCCATGCCTGCTAAAGCAGTCATAGCACACATAAGCCATAGCTAAGCCATAGCCGTAGTCACCACCATAGTCATAGGGGCGAAGTTTTTTTCACCGGGAAATGTGCTGATGTCTTGGCAAACTATACTTCAACCAGCACAGTAGAACAAGCTCATGCGAAAACAATTAATGTTATAATTTAGGGCTGTTTTAGTGATACGAAAGTATATTTTATAGCTAACAAAAAGCTTGTGAGTCAGTAATTTTTTTATTAAACGCCACATGCTCCTGTAAAGTGTTTTGGCGATGTTGCTAATGATGTTTTTAATTCATCTGCTGAGTCTTTTTTTTTTTTTTTCCCGTAGGAAAACAGCAGCTTCTGTGTCATCATAGAGCTAGTTATGTCGTTGCATTGTTTTGCTTACCCGTTTTACCCTCTGTAAGTGCAAGCCTGTAAGGAGCAGTGCAATGCACCACACACATGCAGATGAAAAATTGGCCGTGTATATGCTCACTTTGTTGCAAATGTTGTCTAAACACGATGGTTCGTCTGCCAGGCAAATCCATTCAATTTTACCGCTTTCCACTCCTCCATGCTAAGGCCCTTCTCCACGCGCCATCCACTGGAATCTTTCGTTGCTGTTGAACTTCTTGGAATGCTGCGAGGAGTTCTGGTGTCACGGGCAATGGTGGGCGACACTGTATTCTTGACAGCGGAGCTGTTGTACAAGCCTTAAGTTCGGGGTCGCAAGAAAAGAATACCGAGAAAATGAGGAGCGCTCGTGACCGTGTGCCTCGCAGTGACCGCCACGCATTCCCGGCACGCGCAGTGGCTTTAGCAAAAAAAGAAAAAAGAACTCTCAAGAACCACGATGAGTGAGAAAATGCGGAGCGCTCGTGAGCGTGTGCCTCACGGTGACCTCCGAGTCCCCAACTCGCCCAGTGGATTTAGCAAAA
Organism: Haemaphysalis longicornis; assembly: GCF_048455015.1. Classification (NCBI taxonomy): domain Eukaryota; kingdom Metazoa; phylum Arthropoda; class Arachnida; order Ixodida; family Ixodidae; genus Haemaphysalis; species Haemaphysalis longicornis. The sequence goes on from NW_027526445.1 coordinate 191,629,702, forward strand.
AAAAGAAAAAGAACTCAACCTACCATGTACGTAATGCTTGGCATGAGGAACATGACAATATCAATGCATATGACAATGACTACTTGTACTACCACAGGGCAAAGCAACGACGGAACATGTAAAAAAGCAATTTAAAACTTGTACAAATGCATGGTGATGTGTCCTTCAGTGCTCACGTATAAAGAAATCCGGCAACTTCGCTATGGTTCAAGCCTTGCGCGACTTAGTGCGAGCTTCGCCAGTTGAGCTGGTGGAAGTAGTCTACAATGCTGAGGGTGACGTTTCATCCACCACTCGCCGCGAAGAAGACGACGACGACCTCTTCAACGCATACGGCGGCGATTACTAGCACTGCGACTATGCAAATAAACAATGATACTGAAGCCTAAATATGTGTCCGGCAACGCTCACCTACAATGGCTTCGCCACTCAATTCTTACTCGTGAGTGCAGGCTTCCCTGAATTTCATGTGCTATTGCAAAAATCAAGCAGCCATGTATTTTTAATGAAAGAACACTGTAAATATTACTTATGCATTGATTTTGTGCCTCATATCTGTGTAGTGCTTTGTTCTTGTTAAACAATTTTGACAAGTATGAACACTTCTACCAGGTCTAGATGTTTAGAAATGGCTTTGTGTATACTGTAAACGTTGCATTTGACAACTGCGTTAACTTTGGCCGGGTGGCTGAATCGACGGACGGATGGACAGACAGGCAGACAGACCAAAAGTTTCACATTCAAGGATCCCAAGAAAGACCATCGTCTTTAAAGGAGCCATGAAGAGAAAACACAAGTTTGGTTCATTCAAAAGATTGTCTCGTTAGAATCATACTGACACCACTTTTAACGTAAACTTCGCTCAAATAAGCTACATAATTAGGAAAAACGGGAATGGTCATGCGACCCACCAGCTCATTTCCCGCAACAGAACCTGTGATGTCACATGGGCTAAGCTCTGCGATTGGCGGAGGCTGGCAGAAGCAGACGCAAATTAGGTAGAGCTTACAAACTAGACGAACGAGCGATTTGCGCTTAAATTTAGGGCACATTCTTTACAAAGCAATAAGAATGATGGGACAAACAGTGGAAGTTACGAAAGCACATGTAAACATAGAAGTACTGATGCGTTCTGCTGTTCGTACTGCGCTCAGCATGCTTTGGTTTAGCTGCACAGCACTACGGGGCTTGGGGTTGTCGCAGACAACACTGGCCGATTGACGCAAGCAACGGTGTCTTACGTGACGCCATTTGTCGAGCGAGCACTGTTTCAGGGAACGAATATTTTCTCCCAGAACAAAAACAAGCCAGGTTTAAATGCGGGCAAAAACAAACCAAACGCTTGCCACGGTATGGTGGCGCCATCTAGGTTACGGAACGTAAAGAAACGCGGGAACAAACCAACACCGCTGTACAGGGTGGAGAAAATTTTTGAACAGTCCCGTGCCGCCGCAATTGGGCCAACGGGCTCAACGCGTTATTCTTTTCGTTTCCCACGAGACCTAGCAACGCGAAACAGACAATATGATTCAAACTTCTTCAGTAAACCGCGTTGCGGCGATAATTTTAGCGCGGTTTTGACACAATGACTTGCTTCGGCGGCGAGCGAGCAACCGAACATGGTGGCGCCAGCGTTACGTGTCTCTACCCTGTACGGCGGATGCGTGAATGAAGGTACTCTAGGCTGCAGAGCGGTCGGTTCCTGTGATGTCACTTGGGGCCACGAAAACGCACGATTGAGCGGGAAAATCAAAATTTTAACCTAAGTTGTTCAATTTCTCAGTGAATAAAGCACCGTTTGTATCCGGACAAGCGCTGGGGGCACTATAAAACACGAAATCTTTCGAATAAAACCAACTTGCATTTTCTCTTCATGGCTCCTTTAATAATCCGTGGGTGCCAGAACAGCACATGGTAATTGTGCACTTCTCTTGAGCCAAACGTCAAACTGCTACTAAGATGGAAAACTACCACTTGTGAGCCACAAACAGTCACTGCTAAGGCCAGGTAGCAACAGAAGACTTCCCAGCATTGTGATCAGTCATAAGCATGTTACGAGTAAAAAGTAACCGTGTCACACCTACAGTTAACAAAGCAAAAAAAAAATGCACCGACAATTACTAGTTCGTTTTATCAGAAGGTATTACAGGGACATCAGAGTTTTCTAGCAAATGCTCTCGAAAATTTGGTGTTTCTTTGAAAATGAATCAGTAATGATGACATTAAAGAGCATTGATAACTTCTAGGAAATGAAACATTTTATTCACAAAAAGCTGGTGATCGATTTCTTTACACATTCTTCTCTACATGCAGTATCATCTGCATGCACAACATGTCGGTCTCCATTCGAGCCCTGTCCGGTCATTAAACGTATCTCAGCTGGGAGGAAGTTCTCTCCACATCACATTTTCCGTTAGGTAGGCACAGCAGTGTCAGTACAGCATTTTCCAGCCTGGGGTGGCGAGCGCTACAGTCGTGCCAATAGTTATAAAGTTGTCTTTGTGGGGCTTGCTTCCAGGAAGCACTGGTTGAGAACGGTGGACTGTCGGCCCCCAATTCTGCAAATCGCTACTTTGAAAAGGTCTATTCGGCGATAAATCAGGGTTAACCCGATTCTCCCAAAACATGTTCGGGCTGTAAGAATCGGGTGGAACCCCAAAACGAGCACCCCTATGTATGTTTTATGATTTTGGAATATGATTTATTTGTCAGTCCAGCATTTTTCCCAGGTAAACGTTTTGATTTCATACTTGTTCTTGTACTGGTCACATAAGGTGGACAGCATAAATTGGGGGAAATATTTTCCACATTAGGGACAATGAGCAGCGGGCTGATGAGAATTTAGATGAGTGTATGAAGTTTGAAAAATTGCATTATGTAGTTTTAAATAGCTAACTTAAATAGCTGATGGTAAATATGTCAAGTGTGTTTCTTTATACATGTTGTTTTGGGTCACACTTTAAAGGCATGAGGATGGCGGAAGAGTCATCATGTGGGATTGGAATGAGCTTGAACTGTATTTAAACTTAATCTCTAACCCTCAACATTTGACTGATTGTTTCAAGTTGCAGTCCAAATTCTTGGCCTCATTCACCCAACTGGTCTCAGCGTCTAACATTGTTTCAACATCTACTCATAATGAGAGGGTCCACACTGTTCGTGGTCGACCTTACAATGTCGAAGCCTTGCCAGGCTTCTCTGCTGGTGCTCTGCTGAAGCACTCTCCTAATTAATTGAGCCTCTGCTGTTGGCGTACACTGTTAAGCTTAAAAATTAGGGGAGATGCTCAGACCTTTCTGAGAATATGAAGGCAAAAGCCTAGGTGGACCTTCTGTAGAACTTTTATGTAGCTTTGGTCGGGCTGCTGCCACAGCTTCATCCATAGTCACTTTTGCCTTTTCCACCGCGGTCCCCACTTGCAACTAGGGCCTGGTGCATCTTCACCCAAAACAATGTGGAAGGAAGCTCTGAACCCACGCAGTGATGTATACGAGGAGGAGCGTCCAGAATGCCGTACTGTCCATCGCCTTTTCTCAAAGACTTCCTTTGGCACTTCTGCTTACCATTATCGACACATACTCCAATTTGCTGTGCAGTTCATGTACTTCACAATGATTTCTTGTACGCTTTTCCGTACCTCACAATGCGGCCTTGAAACATGGAGATCTAAGGCTTGTGCCTTAAAATGGTGTTCACTGCGGCTACTGGCAGGGACAGTCAACTATTAGGAGTCAACCCTCACAGTGCAGCATTACTAATAGTGCAGCATTACTGTGCAAATACGTCTACTACAAAGCTTGTGACATATCAACCTTATTTTCTTCTGTAGGCAAAGCACAGAAACTCCCATCTATGTGACCTGTGTTGCACATTAAAACAAAAGCCAAGTGATACAGATTTACCTCGAAGCCACGTACTTTCGAGCACGCCATTAGGGAGAGCTTTTTGGCTTGCCAGGCGGATGATGTCGCCCGCAAATAAGACATCTTACATAGAACTAATATCAGAGGGAGGTATTCGGCAAGCAAGTCCAAATAGTGAACAGTAAGCTCCCACTATTCTCGAAAAGGAAAGTGTACAACCAATGCATACTAAATGCATGCAATGCCTAAGTGCCTTGGAGGAAAACTTGGGTAGCCTAACGAGCATTGGAGAGAAGCATGGTGGGAATGACGCTTATGCACTGGAAACAAGCGTCTTGAATCAGGGTTTGAAAAACTCGGGTGGAGGGCATCATAGCTCGAATGAGGAAGGGGAGGTGACGTGTATTGTAGAGTGCTGACAACTGGTGGTCCGGCAGGGTAACAGAGCGGCTATGGAAAGACAGGACTAGAAGTGGGGAAAAACAACTGACTTAATGGAGAGACGAAGCGAAGGGAAAAAAACGTAGGCAGGACTAGGGCGTTGGCAAGATGGGAATGGCTGGGAAAACACAAGAGCAGACTTCGTCCTGCAGTGGACGCAGTCAGATCAATGATGATGATGTTCAGGAGAAGGAAAAGGAGAAAGGTGCAAACGTGAATTTAACTAGGTACGTGTGAAGTAATGGCGGGACAGCGTGATAGGCTGTCTCGTCTCTCGCCCCTTCCCTTGACTGATGCCACTGTGCCAGCCCTCTGCCAATGAAGTTACGTCCGTCTTTTGTCTATTGAGCTGCTCTCCGGCCACGTGTTTCAGGGGCCCTTCAGGAGTGAGAGCCCAAGCCCTGGACTGTGACGGAAACCTGGTGGACGACTTTGTTTTCGACAGTGGCGAAGGGGAGCTGGCCAAACGAACGCTGCACGTGCGCAATGCACCTTCGCCGGCTGCCACGTCGTCGCTGGCCATTGCCGAAATGGTCGCTGACAAAGTTCAACAGACGTTCCAGCTATGACCGAAGCTTTCCACCAGGTCAGACCAGCAAGGATTGCACCTGTGCTGTTCCTCACCGGTAGTTTGCTCAAACATTGAACAGCATACAAACTGTATTATTGTTTTTTATTTTTCCTTCTTATTTTTTTTTTCCCCCACTAAGCAGTGTAGAGTAGCTTGAAGGATGGTATTGCTAGTTTAAGCTCAACCGAGGTATGTGCAGATGATGTTTAGCCAGGTTTGTTAGCCAAGAGAAACTGCTAGTCGCTTTGTTGTTCTTACTTCTGTAGTTTTAAGATTTTCATATCAGCTTTTTTAGAGAGGCGTAAAAGGCTGTGGCCTGATTTGTTTGCCAAAACGAGATGTCTAGTCGCACTTCCTTTTTCTGTTTTACATTATACTTAAGCTGAAGACGCAAGTGGCTCTGGCCATAATTGTTGGTGATGATCAAAACACCTTGTTGCATTGTTAATGTTTTCATATTGCTGTTGCAGTGGACTCTCATTGAGACAAACTCAGTTTTGATGAAATTCATGATTAAGATGAACAGCACTTTCTCTCTTGTGATGTGCACAATGCAAACAACGTCTGTGTAAGACAAATTTTTGATACTACAAACAAACTTTCCTGGTCCCTTCGAGTTTGTGTAAACGAGAGTTTACTGTATTATTTTCAATTTTTATGACTGAAGCGTTCTGTTTTGTTCAATATTGTTCTGTTATTGTTCTTACAAGTGTTTATCTTGGTACCTGTGGGTAACGCTGAGTATTAAATAGGCAGTGCAGAAAGCACTGCAGAGAGCTGGAGATCGTAGATCAAGGCATGAGAACATTCCAAAGGAGTCAGCAGTCAAAAATCAGTCAAATTGCAGATGGATCTCTCTAGTGCCTTCGTGTGATGGAAACAAATGATCCATGAATATTCTCACATACTCACGCACGAAATCGCACAGCACCTGTTATAAACTATAAAAGGTGCCCGTGTGGAATTTATCGTATCCAGTGCAAATGTAGCAATCACCCATGCTGTTATTCATTTCACCATGCATTCATGTTTGCAAATGGAGCAGGAAAAACCGTTTGCCAGTGATATTGGATGTGCTGTCGGCAACTGCCTGGCCTGAATTATCGTTTTATTATCGTAAGGTTGTTTTGCAGTAGAAACTCATGAATTGGACTCCTGTTAATTCAGAAATTTGTATAATTCGGTGTCCTTACTCCCTCCCTCCAAAAATGTACATTGCCCTACGGCCATAGACCTTCCTTGTTTTGGCGCAAGTTTAGGCGCGCACCACCTAACTAGCCCACATTCTGGCATCGGCAAGTATTGATTCGGACCAACACCTTCTTGAAAGAAGAGCTGCAACGCGCCGTCCTTCGCTTGCCCGCTCTCTAACCCTTGCAGTGGAGAGGATGCAAACGTACATCGCAGCCAGTGAACAGTCGTACTGACACCAGCCGCGGCAGGTCGTACTGTGAAAGAAGCTGCGCATGCTCTCGCTGTTCTGGGAGAATTCTGCTTTGATGCTCCCTTGCTCTGCGCGGATGGTCACACATGTGAGAGCTTTTTCTTTTAAATGCGAATGCATTTCTTAGTCGGGGGTTGTCGTGCGTTGGCCGGCGTGCGCCTAGCAACAGCTGTGGCGCGCCTAGCAACCGGAGCACGTGGTAGCTCGGGCGGGAGTAGCGGAGGGCAAAGAGAGAGGAGGAGCGCGCCCGGCGTGTGAGGGCGCTCGCATCGCAGAGCTCGGCGGAGAGAGCTCGCGCGCGGGGCGGGCGTGTTGCGCGGGTCTCTCTCTCCTCTCCGCGTACCCTCTCTCCGCTCGCTGCGCTCGGAAAAATATATATAAATGCAGTGGAGCGCGCGCCTCTCTCCGTGACTGCTTGCCGCAGCGCACTCATCGGTGCACCCAATGCATTCGCATTTCCGCACGATCCCCTTCGGGGAGGTTGGGGGAGTTTTTTTGCCCATCTATCGACCAAAAGACAAACTTTGGCATCAGCGACTTCTTTGCCAAGTCAGGGTACATAGGAAAGAATTGAAAATGTGCTGTTTATGTCGTTCATTCGTTAATTCGACATTCGGATAATTCGTACATTTTTTTTATTTCCCAGAGATCCGAATTAACGAGCCTACACTGTATTGCGTGTTCTTTTAATAGTGTGCTCTGTGCCTGTTTCTGTGACGCAAGGTTTTCTTTTTTGTATTCTGATCGCCGTTGCTACAGGCACCTGCATCGCTGCGATGTCATGCCGCTTAGTTAGTGCTCAGGCAGTTATTGTGGAAAAGTTAGGTTGTACTCCTAGCAGGAAACTTACACAGCTAATAAAAATGTAAAGAAAAAAAAAATCTCAAGTGCTGTTAGCGATTTTTATACCCAAAGTTGGATGTGCATGTGATGAGAGAGGCACAAATAAAAGAAGAAAAAGCGACGGGGAAGAAATGTCATTGTTGCAGTACAGTTGAACCCCTTTATAAGAGACACGTACCGGGGAGCAGTTTCTGTCTCTTATACGAGATGTCTCTTATAAGCAGGGTACCATGTTTTCACTTGCTAATCAGACCCTAGTTCAATGTGGGCACCGTATGACTAAAATAAGCTCAAAAGAACGCTACAGCATGTTTTAAAAGATTCATTCTAATTATTGTTTGGTCCCAGAATTCATGAAACTTCGTTTGCTTCATGACTGTATTTACACTGTTTTTTACAACTGATTCTACAAGCTTTTTTTCCTTTCCTTGTTTGTGGAAGATGAATCGTAGATGTTGGGTTCACAAGCCTGATGAATAACCAGAGCTCACAGCTTCTTCCGCTGTGTGGTCAGGCTATTCATTACGCTTGCAGGACTCAACGTCTGCAGTGCTTCTTGATTGGGAGCTACGCGAGTAGGAGAGCCCGCATGTGTGATCGCGCTCCATCCAATGAATGGCAGTAAGCTTCAACTACTTCTGTCAGTTGCATTTCCATTGGCAGGGCTTCTCATTGTCATTTCATAGCTGACTGAACCACTTTGTGTTTGCTGAAGTTATAATAAATAGCGACTGCACCTGTCTGTCGTCTACCTGTGTTTCCACAATGGAAGCAACTGCAATTAGTGACTGGTGACACTGCATCTGAAGTTAAAATGTCTGTTACAAGCGAGATTATTGATTAAACTTCAAGGATGACTTGTCCCTTATAACCAATCTTCTACATCCAATGTCTGTTATAAAAGAGGTCAATTTAATGGGAAAGATAGGGCAGCCAACCATGTGGGTGAATAGTGTCTCTTATACCCATTTGTCTCTTACATCAGTGTCTCTTATAACGAGGTTCAGCTGTAATGTGTGTATAGACTTTTCTTGCCATGGGCAGGAGTCTCAAACTGCACTCACAGTTGACAGAATTACCAGAATTTCACTTAACTTGGGAACATTGAGGCCACATGAGAGAATCCAGGACAATATAAGTCGTTTCAGCTAGAAAATTTTATGGAAGGAAGAAAAAGGTTATAAAGTTTCAATGGAAATGCTTCTATCCACAAAATTTGTAAGAAAGCAGTAGAAGTCGTAAGAGTAAAAGCGGTAAAGTAAGAATGTGGCCACGAAAACAGTGGACGGAGGGAAGCATGGTGTGAGAGGGTGAGGAAAGTTTCCGGTTTCCCAAACAACAAGACACAATTCCATCTTTCTGTGGTCTGCATGTACTGTGGCGTTGCATGTTGTGTAATTTGAGTGTATAGTGAATTGCAGTGATTGGTCGCTGGGAGCAGGTCATTGCATGACCGGGGGAGGCATAATTGGGACTCCACTGTATAACACGATTGAAAGCACGGCATTGTTTGGATTGCCAACCATTCTGCCATGCAGGAGCCTTTGAGACCAGAATGTAGCAAAGTTTCTTGTGGCATCTTATAAATGTGATTTGTGCACGCACTATACTGGGCATCAGAACAATCGATCTGGCAAAATCAGTCAACAGAATTCAGAGCAAAGCTATTTTCACCCCAGTAGGATTCAAGCGTTAGTTTTGCTCTATCACCTACCCTTTTCCCTGTCTAGGTGATCGGGGACAGGACACGTACAAGTGGCATTGGGGAAATTAGCATCAGCGATAACTTTGTCGACACTGACTTGCATCCGGTGAATGGACATAATAGCCAGGCCATTAAGCTGTGCTTAAGCCATCCGGATCCTCAGATATGTTTTTACTCTTTACATTGTCCAGAAGCTGTGTTCTGCAGCATCTGTACCCGCTGGGAGTGTTGCCAGTATCTTGAGGAGAGTGCGAACGTTCGGGAAGAGGGCTTCGCCGCATTCAGCTAAAGCGTCCGTCGCAAAGCGGGGAAGTTCTTCCTCTTGCATGGCTTGCCATTCAGTTTTCCAGATTTTCCATTCACCTTTTAGTGTAAAGACATGTGCTGTTGTCAGATCCCTGAGGTTAAAATCGAAGCCTGGCTGCACAGATTCAAATTTGCTCTTGGAGGCGTGCTTTGGCAATACAAATTGTGAGCTTTGTGGTTCTTTCCGATGGTTTGCAAAGCGCCGTTTGAGGGAACCTTTCAGGTCATTTATGTATGGGATGAACGTGGCTTGCCTGCAGTACTCTTCTTCAGAACTACTAAGGTATTTTGCCCAGTATCTCTGTGTTCCCAACACCCATGGCATCTCGCATTTCACTCCAAACTGCACCGCTCTATCTTGACATAGAGAAAACATTTTGTGGAATTCTGCCTCCGCATTGGTGCTTATCTCTTTGAGTTTAGTCAGCACCAGGTCAACCTGCTCCAAGGCGATGCTCATGTCAATAGATGGGCTCTGCAGATACACAGACAGGTGGTGTGTGAGGCCTAGGATTGTCTTACTAACAGCGAGGAATAAAAGAAAGTTTAGTGAACAGATTCGCTGATGGAGGCGGTGAGCAGTGGATGCTGTTGCTTTGTCAGTCCATGAACTCTTCAAGTGAGCGAACTGTCTCGAAAAGTGCTTGCAAGTTCCGGCACCTCACGTGTTAATTAAAACTGCCTGGCACTTAGATCTATCGTTCGCTGGGTGTAGCATGTTTACCTCATGCCAGTTGAGCTGACTTGGGCATGAGGAGAAACCGCAGAAGCTTCTTTGTTGTTCACTGCGCTTTTGTGTTCACCCGACGAGCGAACCCTGAGAGGGCTTATACAAATGCGTCGGTCACCCCACAATATTTAAAAGCGATGTAAACGTTTGAAGGAGGCTTTCCTCTAGTTTGTTTGGGAAACCAGTGGAGGAGGACCATTGACATTTTAACGTCCCCGATTACCCCCACAAAAAAACCCGAACTGGACGGAAGGAGAAAAAAAAGCAAAGGAGAGGAGAGAGCGGCAAGCCCCACTCGACGCAGGCCTTGCCCGACCTCTGTTATGCGATCATGAGCCTTGAGAGTTGTAAATACGTAGGGTAAATAAAGTGTACATATTGTACATCTTGCTTTTGGTTGGAGTAGGTCATCGTTTGCCACATGCCATTGACCACAAGCCATCGTTTCATCGATCATCGACTTCGGCCGACCGATCCATTTGAGTTTAACTGTGCTTCTCCAAACAATGCGACTGAATCATGACATTCTGCTCACCTTGCTTCACAATATCAACGCAGCCGGCGGAAAGACTTTGTAGACACTTCTAGATGTTTTTTTTAGGACTGCTGTTCTTTTGAGTGACATCCGAAAGGAAGTGCATACCTCACTAAATGTGCCAAAGGCTCAACGAATGTCTTGGACAGCTGAGGCATCGCTCAAACAAAATTTCAGGGAGTGTGACGAGCAGTGCATGTACAACGCCACTGGGAAGTCGTTCCGGATGCGGGGCTGCACGCCATTGAATGCCCCACTCATCACTGTTGCTTCATTACATCCTTGGCCTCTCGTCATGTTCAAGTGCAGGCCAAGGTTCAGCAGCTCCCTTTTCAGCGTGTCAGCCAGGCCATACGCACTGACGTCGTCAATAGGCATGAGGCAGAGGACATCTTCCCGAATGCTCGAAGTAGTGGGACCAATGTAGTGTACGCACAAAGAGAATTACTCGGTTTGGGATACATCCATTGTTTCATCTGCCAGCATCGAAAAAAATCCAGCCTCGTTTACCTGTCATACAATTTTGTCTTGTGTAAGCTAGCCGATTATTCAAATAATTTCATTTTGAATGCACCGGCTGGAGTAAAGAGCATTTCTGCCTGCTGTGCAAATGTGATTGGCCAAAATGGTGTCTCTTCCATTCGCTTTATAACGTAGGAGAGCCCTGAAGTTGCCGTCGTTCTGTAAGCGCTCCTCAAGAGAAAGATGCCCTGATTCCTTGTCACCTTTCAGCACGAGGTCTTGACGGCCACACAGTACAACTGTCTCGACAGTCGTGCATAACTTTGCCGTCGTCTTCGAGCTCGCCGTTTGCTTGCTGACTAAGCTGTACATGGACACTGCTCGATTTTCCTCCGGTGGCTCTGAGAACGCATCTGTCATCAGTCATCTGTGTTTTAGCGGGCGAAAACACAGTCTTATCATTGTCATGGCAGTGAACCCTTTTCATTCCGTATCGGTTCGCTACTGGAACTGAAACACCGACTTACTCCGAACTGATACGCACCTTTTCTCCAACTTACACGAGTCGAAAAATTGCCTCCGCCTTGTAACCGAATATTGAACCACAACCACGTCCACAGGTTTTGCAGCAGCCTTCAATGATCCCATCGGAGGGTTCAAATTGAGTGTCATTGTCATTACAAAAGGGTGGCGGAGATTATTTTTGCGGGTATGCATATGTTCGTTTAGTGTTCTTAACAGTAAATGATGAAGAGCTGCTTTTATTGTGAAAATTGACGTGTAAGAAAAGATATTTGGCGTGCTGAGTACAGCTGCATCGCGTGTTTTCGCGTGCTCGAGACCGTGGTGACTGTGAGTAGCGCAGAAGCGAATATCCGTGCCTCAAACACAAACGCACTTGCCAACTTATGTCATCTGTATACATAGACCGAACTGTCAAGGTACAAGGCCTTGAATTAACGCGCAAACGGTGTTATACAATAAATTTTACTACCTGAAGAAAAATTGTTCAGTCAAAGACCGCAAACTGTACATGTCTCTCTCCATCTTGTCTTCTTTTTTAGTCGTCAACATAGGAGCATGGTACAGTATTATTCTTAAAATCTGCTACCAAGACCTTCTGCGACCAAGTGCATTTTTATATTGAAACAGCACAAACTTGGTTTGCCTTAGACTCATGTAAATTCAGCCACCTGTGCTGGATAATGCTGCGTGATACTTTTCTTGCCAAGGGAATACGAATGCTATAGGCTGGGGCTTGTTGGCAAGCCTCAAGGTAAACCTGTGCAGCCGTGCATCAGTGACTACTTGTGTGAGTGACGGGTGACACGTAATAAATAAATACGTGCGAATAAATATTCTGGAACTCCTCGCTCATGTGTTAGCCCAGTGCATATGGGCTACAGCAGGTAGGTCCTCCATTCAATTAGCTTCCTGTAGGTTGAATCTATTTAAATTTAACAAAATTTTGAGTCCATCTGCATTCGAATTATCGAGATTTGACTTGGTAGAAAACATTTGACGAACGGAAATTAACAGACAGTGGATCCGGAACGACTTCCCAACGGCGTTGTACACGCACTGCTCGTCACACTCCCAGAAATTTTGTTTGAGTGATGCCTCAGCTGTACAAGACATTCGTTGAACCTGCAACATGCGTAGTTGCGCAACGGTGGTGATTGTAAATGCTAAGCGTCCTGTCGCAGAAATCGCAGTGGCCTGTCGCAGTTGCTCGCTTTTGGTAGAGAATCGATTGGTCGCTCGCTGCTGGGTTTTGTTGTTGCACAACTACAAATTCCCACTGCGAGTTGAAACAGTTGCTGTTCGACCAAAAGTGAGCTCTTGCGATCACTGCGGCCGCATGGCTTCTAGAGTCGCAGCTGCGAATGAACCCTTGAAATCAGCATGGACGTTATGAACAAAAATTATTTACATGGAAACAATTTACCGGAGCAATAGTCTACGTCATGCAAAAAAGAATGTGTTTTACAGTTGGCGCAACCAGGCCATTGTTTGCGTTCAACGAGCCATCATTTCTAGTGGCCTGATAGCAAGTGGCATGGTTGTAAGAGATAAAAAGATGAAAAAGTGTCGTGCAGTCATACCCATATAAAGTATACAAGACATTCACAGTCTTTCTCTGAGGTTTTTTGTTTCACCGATGTAGCTCGCGTTGCAGTCAGTGCAAAGATATTTGTATACAGTGCCTTGGGCTCCCTCCTCCCACGTTGTACGGTCTTTGGCAATAGGAAAGGAACATGTGATCGTAGGCTTGTGAGCCACTCGGATGCCTTCTTTTCTGAGAATACGGGCGACGGTTTCGCTAGCGCATCGGACATATGGGAGAGTGAGGTGTTTCTGTTGTGGTGTTTATTGGGGGGCCGGATGCTGAATTGGGGGGATTTCCGAATAAAGGTTTTTGGGTAGCTGTTCTTGGTGAGTTCCTTGATTATCAAGTTTGTTTTTCATTTGTTTAAATGCGCACGCCGCTACTTTGTGGCCGATTGAACGAATTCCAAAAAAAAAGGGGGGGGGGGGGCTGCCCTCCTACCCCCTGCCTACGTGCCTGCTTTACGTCCTAAAAACCGAAAGCGAGAAATTTGGTGTCAGTACCCCATAAAAATGGTGCATACCCCACTTGAGGGAATGCCAAAAAGAAATTTTTGCTCCTGGAAACTGCAGATCACAAAAAAGGGGAGCAAAATAAAGGATTTAGGCAGTATAGGTTCAAGAGAGAGAGAAAAAAAGGAAAGAATGGGAAGTGAGAAAACAAAGTGAAAGTTAGCACGGCAGTGGAGTCATCTCTGAAATGACTGAGATGACGGCGTGACACACGTCCCTACAGCAGTGGCCCAACTTTGTCTCAAAAAGATAAAAGCAGTGGGAGAGTCAGTGGCAGTCCCATGCGTCGCATGGAAGTCTGCAGCAGCAGCTTTGATGATTAGATAATCAGCGGCAAAAAAGGCAGAAATGTTCATCAGATTCAATATCGCGGCAAAAGTGGCACAAGGGAGAGGTTGCCAGATTCATGGTGAATCGGGACACCATGAGAAATACTTCGAACAAGCAAGTTTTACAGAGAGTTCTTCTCTAGCGGAATTTGAGGTGTTCAGGTTTAGGAGTACTGTGTACATCCCGTAATCAGAGGTCTCTTGCACCAACAGCTATTGGTGATAATGGAGCAGCAACACGCAAGCAAACGGAAGAAGCCATTGCCATTTTAGCTAACATATCAGCGGCTTCATTATAAGGGTGAATCCACAGTGGCCAGGCAGCCGATCAAGACGTATTTCCCGCACATGAGTGGGCACGCAGGAGTAAAAAAGGTTTATTAAGCATAGGATTGAATATTTCCGAGGAGAGAGCCGCGCACACGGAAAGGGAGTCCGTGAGCAACATCACTGAAGGTTGCGCCGAATTTAAGTTTCAGGATGTCAAAAAGAAGAGCAAAGCTCCTCCTGAGCGCGCTGCCACAACTCCTCCTCTTCTTGTTGGTGCACGAGTTCGGTCACGACGACGTCGTCGTTCGCCGGGTTGTACTCCCTGCGCTTGAGCTCGATGGCTTCCGCGTGTTCCTCGTACAGGCGAACGTACTTGTTGCCATCCAGCACGTCGACGGCCTCGCTCCTGAATGGCACGTAGAGCAAGACCTGTTCGCGCATGTACGATGCAACGTCTTCACCGGGGTTGTAGTTCCGGTAGCGAATCACCACCGGCCGCTCGCGCAGGGAGTACAGGGTCATCGTCTTCGCCTTCGTCACGGTCTTGTTCTTGGTGGAGCGGTCGCAGTCGGCATCGACTTGGTCTTTTTCGTCGCCATCGCCGCTGCTACTACCGCTCGTCGTCGTGGTGGTGGTTACGGTGGTCGTCGTGCGCTGTTGGCGCTCCACGTACTTGCTGACGAAGTCGGCCAGGCAAACGTTCTCGAGCTCCGGCTGGCACCGGGCCTCGTACTTCTGGATGACGTTGGGTTTCCAGACATCCGTAGACCCAACGGGGAGCCTGTTCACCTCCTCGTTCGTCTTGCGTTTGCGGACGCGCTCCTCGGGGAAGCATGTGGGGATGTAAACGACGTCGCGGCTCTTGCGGGACATTTCCTTCCGCAGCAAGAACCACGCCGCCTCCTGCACCGACATCTCCACGCCCTTCAGCACATTCACCTGGAGTTTCCGCAGCAGTTCCCGGTACTCATCGTTGGGGTTCTCCTTGAGCAGGTCGGCCACCGCGCGCTGCAGGTGCGACATCCCACGGTCGGCCTTGTTGACGTAGTCGACCACATAGGATGCGCACGCGTAGTGGTCGAGGATGAGCTGGAGATCCATGCTGGAGTCCAGAACCCGCCCGATCCACGGGTTGAACGCGTTCACCCGTTTCTGGGCGGGCCTCCTCTCGTGCAGCACGTGCGGTCGAGTTGCGCCGGCACGCAGGATCTCCAGGTACTGCTCGCGGGAAGCCACGTCAAAGACGCGCAGGAACTGCTCCAGGCTGTCGAAGTTGCCGTGCTCCAGACCCTGGTGCATCTCTTTGTACTTGGCTTTGAGTTGCTGCCGACGAAGCCGCTCCGCCTCTTCGTGCGGCGCCAGCGCACCCGACTCATCCACGGCCGTCGGCAGCGGGAACGGAACCACGATGCGCGTCTCATCGCTCGGCATGAAGGGAGCGCCAAAACGGCACTGAGTCCGCCCGCGCTTGTAGCACGTGTGAGTGTGCGCGTGGCACTGGGTGCGCGGCCGGCGGAGGAGGTTCGTGTCGAGCGTCAGCAGCGTCCGAACCATCTCCAGGGTCTGGGGCATGGCGCCGTCCGCGCCACTCAGCTCCTCGTCGACGGGGGCGTTCTCCAGCCAGAGCACGGTGTGGACGTGGGCGCTACTGCGCTGCTGGAACTCGACCCGCTTGAAGAAGTCGCGAACCACGTACGGCCGGAACGGCGAGCAGCGGCGATCGCGCAGGATGTTGAGGATTACGTCGAAGATGCGGTCGGTGTATATGGCGCACGCAACGGGGTCTTCGTTCACCAGTTCAACCCGTTCCCACGACCGCATCTCCTCCACGACCCGGGCGCGACCTTCAGGGCCCACGCGGAGCCGCTCCAACGTCTCCAGCAGCCGGTCCCAGTGTACTTCCGACGCAGAGAGTGTCAGGAAGACGTGGGGTTTGCCCAACTGCCGGATCATCGCAAAGAGCTCGCGCCGCCGCTCCTGCCAGTATTGGATGGTGTTTGGGATCCCGCGAAATAACCCCATGTCGCGGTTCACGACGTCGTCGAGGAACTGCTGGCCGCCCTTGAGAAGCTGCCCACGAGTGATGGAGTCCGTGTAAGCGTTGGTTCGGAACGCCATGGTGCGCTCCCGGACGTTGAACCACATCACTTTCACGGCCATGTACAGGACGTGTTCGGGCCGCACGCCGCGCCGGTCCGTCCGGCGGATCTCGCTGTTGGCGGTCGAGAACGCGGTGGCACAAGGCGACGTGATGCGACGGCGGACGCCCATGTAGATCGTGGGGTAGGCGAGCTCCTCGGCGCGTTCGTCGACGTACAGCGACAGAGGCCGCACGTTCTCACCGGGAGCAACGTCCACCACGTACTCGCCGTCCACCAACCTGCGCGCCACCACGTCCTCTTCGACCGTCGCCGATGCCGCCGCCGCCGCAGCCGATTTCGCAAGCGCCTCGTCCGACGACGGCGGCGGTGCGGCGTGCATGGCCTCGTCGTCGTACACGACCGTGCGCTCCATCGCGTGCAGCAGCTTGCTCAGCTCCACCGGGTCGTCGATGTCCACGTCCTCGGGGAGCTCCTCCACGTGCTCGTTGTTGTCGCCGCCGCCGCCGGCACCGTGGTCGTCGTCGTCCTCCAACTCGTTCAAGCGAGCCCAGTCCAACGTGACCCCGACCTCGCGGTACAGCTCGGTCGTCTCGAGGTACTTGAGCCACGCCAGAATGTTGCCGCGCTTGACCAGGCCGCGCTTGTACGTCGCCGGGCTCATCAGTCGACGCTCGATGTTCACGTCGATCGCCGCGTCCTCCGTGACCCGACGGGGCAGCGACAGCACCAAGGCGGGCACTTCGATGGGAACGTTCACAACTTGCCCACGGATGCCGTACTGCCCCGTCGCCCGAGTCAAACGACGAATGCTCATGAAGGGCAGCCTAGGCGCGATCAGCCGCTCCTCCACCGCGTTCAACTCGGGTAAACCCACAGGACGCGGCCCGTACCTGTAGCCGTAGGCGACGCACATGCTGGGGACGACGCCGCGGATCATCGAGTCCTTGCAGGAGTTGCACACGACGAACGTGCGGAACCGCTCCAACGCTGCGGCGTCCGTCACGTCGTCGATGCTGTCCACGACGTCGATCACCCGCTGGACGACAACGGTGCTGTTGTCGTTGTTGCCATTGTCGTTGTTGGCGGCGACGAACCCGCCGAAGCCGCCGTCGTTGACGTTGGCGTTGTCGTAGACGTTGTCAGCCGCGCCAGCAGCCGACCCGGCGCCGCCACCGACAACGACCGCAGCTGCAGCCGCGCCCTCCGCGTCCAGAACGAACGCACTCCAAAGAACCCGCAGGCAGTTGTTCTGGTGCGTAGCGTTCCGGATGTTCCCGACTGTGGTGAGGTTGTTGCCGAACCAGAGTCGGTCGCAGACGGCGCAGCTGTGGCCGAAGCTGCGGTCGAGGAATTCCCGCTTGAAGCGGGCGTCGGCGCCGCCTCGCTCACGGAAGCGCGCCTGGGCCTGTCGCTGGCGCGCGCGAACGGCCTCCGGGTCCGCTTCCAGACGACGACGTTCGGCTTCGGCTTCTCGTTGACGTACGCTGGGATCCGCCCGACGAAGCGCACTTCGAGCAGCGGCAGCCTCCGGATTTGCGAGTCGACGAGCACGCGCTGCTGCCGCCTCTCGTTGCCGCATGCCCGGATCCGCTTCTCGGCGCTGGCGTTTAGCGGCGGTTTCGCGTTCGCGAACGTCGTCGTTGTCGGCTCGACGTCGGCGTTTCGATGCAGTGTCACGTTCTCGCAGCGTTGGATCCGCCGCCCGACGTTCACGAGCGACCGCCGCTTTTCGCTGCCGAAGTTCGCTTTTGGCGGCTCGGCGTTCACGAACGGATGCCGCTTCACGTTCTCGCAGCGTTGCATCCGCCGCCCGACGTTCACGAATGGCTGCGGCTTCTCGCTGGCGAAGTTCGGCGTCGGCGGCTCGCTTGCGGCGCTTGCGCTCAGCATCCGCAGCACGCCGCCGCGCCGCCTTCTCTTCCAGCGTAGACATTGTCGATGAAGTCGATGGTGAAACGTGAAACCGTGCCGTGAACCCTCTGCCGCGGCTATGACGGAGGAAAGGGGTCAGCGGGGCTGGAGTCGGTGTTGGCTGGAGTAAACTTTTCTTTCCTCCATGGCTGGAGAGACTTTGAGCGGCCGCGCCGCCCCGCAGCGCATTCCTGACGCCGGATTACCGCCGCGGCCGGCGGAGCGACCGTTTGAGGGAGGCAGCGGTTTCTTGCGGTTTTTCGCACTTGATCTCACCCCCACTGCTCTCTGCGCATGCGCCGCGTTGCTATGGCAATGGAGGCGCGTCGCCTGCGTCGTCTGCTTCCACTCCGACGCGGCTGGCTAGAGTGAACTAGAGCCGCGCCAAACTCAAACGGGAGCGCGCGGCGCTCCGCTCGTCGATGCGCGCCGTAGGCAACGAGAAGCGTGTAGCCGCGTATGCGATCACGATGGAAACAAAAACAAAAGCAAAACAAAGAAAGAAAAGAAGAAGATTCGAACGCGGAGATCGAGGCATTGGGCACATTTTTCTCAGCCTAGCAATGAACAGCTGATCTCACTATCTCAGTGCTTTCGTCAACTGCAATAGAGAATGCTTCAAACTCGTGGCATCGGTTGATTAATCCTTTTTCAATGTCTCCACTGATCTCGTTAATTATATCTGGGCGACTGTGTTTGGAGAGAGGCTTATTTTCTCGAATGTCTTTTGCATGCTGGGACAGGTAGCATCAGCGACTCCGAGCAGGCACTGCTTCACGAACAGATCTTCAGTGAAGGGCTTGGATGATTTGGCGATAAGCTCAGAAATGACGAAGCTTGCCCTTACCGTTTCGTCGCTTGCTTTGGCAGCCTTTTTGAACAGGTTTTGCTGCTTTCCCAACGCCGCCTTCAGTTGAGTCACGGTGTGCTCGCGAACGTTGCCAGTAAGAGCACCATACTTCTCGTGATGGCAAGACATGAAGTGGCGTCGAACATTGTACTCCTTCGGCACAGCCACAGTCTGGTGGCAGACGAAGCACAACACCTTGTCTCTTGATTCCGTGAAGAAATAAGAAAGTTCCCATCGCTCCTGAAAGCACCTTGAGGTGCAAAACGCAATGAGGAAGACGAGATGAGCATCTCGTCTTCCTCATTGCGTTTTGCAGACTGCTTGGACAACGACATTGTGGCTCGCTAGACTTCCACAGCAGAAAGCTTCGCTGTTTGCAGACGGTCCAAAAAAAAAAAAGTCAAAAAGACACCTGTCACATTTACGGAGGCGACAGGCACGTAGGAGCACAATTATATAGTGCGCTCTATCATGATTGGCTTGGGGCGCCGTTACCATCCACAGTGCTGTCAACAGCTTGCGAGTCGGAGGATAGGCGCTTGGTTTGGCGTCTCAATTTAGCGCACGCCAACAGATATGTGGCGTTTGATGTCTGGAAGTGCACAGTTTTGAAGGGCAATGTGCAGTCTTTTCCTCAGCAGCGAGATGCCACTCTCTCCCAGGCCATAAATAACGCTGCGACACGCCCCTAAACGCACGTGGGTGCATTTTAGAGCCCGAACCTAGAGTCCGGCGTGCGGCTGCGTCCTTTTCGCTACAGCTGCAGCGCAGTGAAAGTATTTGACACAAAGACGAACCGGAAAGCAAATATCCACAAACACCATACAACACCCGGAAACCTTCGCGCTTTCGCGGAAGCCTGGAAAACTCCGGACAAGCCGCCGTCTTCTCATTAGTGACGTGCCGCCCCGTTCGCAGGGTCATAAAACGCTGCGGGCAGTTTCTCCGCGGCCTGTGCTCGCCCAGCCCTGTGCGCACTGTAGAGTGCTCGATCCACAAGTCGCAGTTGCTTGTGACCATTGTGCACCCGACTTACCGGCGCCTGAATCGTGGGGCCTCCGGAAAAGAGGGGTGTCCGCTCTGGTAACGCGAAGACGTGAAAGACAATATCCACGCGTTTTCGAGCAGTCTCTGGCCACTTGCGTCCTTGGCTACACAAGCAGGGCGCGCACTCACGCATTCGCTTAAAAAACATAAATAAATGAACCAAGACACTCATGGGGGGGGGGCGCTGGCCGCAATAAAAGGGTCCGCTGGCCGCGTGTTTGAGACCCCTGATCTACGCTCTCGTTCTGGTTTAGTACACTCTGTTCTGGTTTAGCAATTTCGAGTCAGGAGCAGTTTCCTATTTTGATATGTTTTCCTACACTGTGTCCACATACGTGTATATTCAACAAAACTGGTGTTAATTATTGCACGTAATAAATATGTCCTGTGCTTTGTTTTTTTTTTAATAAATGAATGATTCATGGATCCTGTGCTATAACCAGTCTCCCTTTGTCATTGAAGAATGGCATAATCCATATCAAACGATCAGGGCCCGAACAAAAGAAATGTTTAAGACGCCCTGCCGTTTTCTACGCAATGACGGCACGTGTATTATATTTTTATTATTGCGTAATTTTTGGCAACTTTAAATGCATGATGTAAACTTGCGCTGTGCATGAATGCGTCTGCTTGAGAGCGTTCGCGTTACTTGCTGCCGAATTCTGCTTTGTGGGGCTATGAAAGAGCCGAAAAACAACCACGGGATGAAGCTTCTTTCATTACGTGGTTCATCTTTCCCGGCCTAATGAAAAAAAAAAAAAAGAAACCACTGCGCGCGCGGAAGGCTTTCAACCCTGCCGTTGCGCGTAGCCTTTGCCCTTCTCATTCGGGTCTTTAATAAAGAGTTAGTAATCAATATATTATTTATTTTTATTTATTTATTTGTTTATTTGATTGTTTATTTGATTGTTTATTTGTTTGTTTGTGCATTTGTTCGTTTGTTTGTAAAGCAGGCCTCTATTTAGGCCCAGCACATGAGGGTCAATATAACAAATTCGTCGACAACAACAAAAAGATTGAGCAACACGTACGAGACTAGCATCGCCCCCGACAAAGCAGGAATCACATCAAATACACAGCTTACAAAAGTTGATAATTTGCGTAAACAGTTCTGGAACAGGCGCTACAAGGATGGGATGCACAGCCAAGGGCGCCGATTTTATCAAGTGACCATCGCAATGAAAGCCCATGCTAGCGCCGATTAGCTTAGTCACAACCAGCGCATTTCGAAATACGAGACGAATCGTGAGATCAGCTGTTCATCGCTAGGCTGAGTAAAATGTGCCCAATGCCTCCATCTCCGCGTTCGAATCTTCTTCCTTTCTTTCCTTTTTTTTTCTTTTTTGCTTTTGTTTTTGTTTCCATCGCGATCGCATACGCGGCTACACGCTTCTCGTTGCCGACGGCGCGCATCGACGACCAGCGCGCCGCGCGCTCCCGTTTGACTTCGGCGCCGCGGTGCGCAGCCGCGGCGGAAAGGAAGCCGACGACGCAGGCGACGCGCCTCCGTTGCCATAGCAACGCGGCGCATGCGCAGAGATCAGTGGGGGTGGTGCGAAAAACCGCTCCCTTTGAGGGAAGCTTCAAAGAGCATCTCTGGCGCAGTAACTTGTGTCACGAACTATTTTTTAAATTAAAAAAAAAAAACGTGTTCTGGTGGAGTTATGTAACGTGTTGACTTATGTAAAGAAACTGCAACAAAGTTTACAAGTGCTGCACAACGTCACTCGTGCAAGGAATTTTTTTAACTATGTAGCGGGCTGAGACGTCACCCGGTGCTGGTCCGTTCGTGCAAGAGTTGCTAGTTCGTCCGGCGCCGGGCTGTGGTTGCTGCTGCGATAGTTTTACATTCCGATCCACACAGTTCGTTCCCTCGTTGCTTTGGCCACTGTTTAGCTACGAAGTCAGCATACTGAACGTGGATATGTGCATCAGCGCGTGTGCGACACTGTGACTTTGTTGCGCATTTGGGCGTAGAGCCTTTCTTCCTTGACTATGTGTGTGTGTTTGAACACGTGAGTGCGTCATGCCGAACAAGTGTTGTGTACCTCGTTGTCGCGGGAACTACAAGAACGGTTCCAAAGTACGGATATTCCGATTCCCGAAAGACGAAGAGTTGCGTCAAATATGGATTCGCGCTATACCGCGGGAAAACTACCTACCAACAGAGAACACGAGGGTGAGTAGTTCTTCAGTTTTTTTTTTTTTTTTGCATATTCCGTCCAGGGAAAGATGCGCTGCAGTTATTAGAGAGGCATTACCAATTTTCGAATATTTATTTGCTAGGCACAAGCTCAGCAGTACTGCTAACGATTAAAATTTAAAGTAGAGGTGTAAAGCACTAGCCACAAAACGTTTTAGTTACTTACGCGAAGACTATGTTTTTCTTCATTTCTGTGAGCTTCACTTCCACCCGGAAGACATCACAACCGAAACATCGTATACAGACGACTCGACTGGGCGAGCAGTCACTGCCCCCTTGCCGCATGCGCGCCTACTCCCAGGGGCAATTCCGACGATATTCCCCGACTGCCCCAAGTATCTGACCTCACAGCGCAGCGCGCGAGAAGCTCCCGAGGCAAAACGATTGCGCCTGGAGTCAAGCGCACTGCAAAAAGCTCTTCAGCAATCAGCCGAGACATTTCAACATGAAGTTGAAGAGGACAGAATTCAGTCGCTCAAAGACCTGGCGGACTACGTGAGATGCAATTCGTCGGCTTTCTGGCACGCAATAGAAGCGAACGAACGCCTCATCCTGCTGCACATCGTTGACGAGGATGCCCCGAGCATTAAATATTCCTTCACGATCAAGCCGGATTTGAGCATAGTCTTTCATTATTTGAAGGCCCCGACTCAGAAGCTCGGACGTAACATCTCGATTCCCGATGTAGCTTCAGGGAAGAGAGAAGTTATGGAGGCCCTTGAGGCTATTGAGAAATGGGACCGCGACCTGATTTCGACAGCTACCACCTCGAAGGGAGATACTGTAGAAATTGTGCGTGCGCTGCTTGCCAAGCTGTGTGAAAAGGAAGAAGAGGACGATGTCCACACAGTCAAGTTTTTGATTGAGCAGCTCAACCTTTTGTCCGAGAAAAAGGTGCGAAGACGCTACTTGCCGACGTCACCGTGTTCGCCTGCCTACTTTTTACCATTTCGCCTCACGCTTACCGGTACATCCGCAGCTCCGGACATATCATTCTTCCGTATCCTGTAACCATCCGATCAGTATGCTCGTCATACAAAATGGACCCTCAGCTTGAGCACCAGCCGTCTACCTTTCTGAGATACATGGCGAAGAGGATATCGGACCTGGACGATCGCCAACGCGTTGTTACGCTAATGGTGGACGAAATCCACATGAAGCCTTTTCTTGAGTACAAAGGCGGAAACATCGCTGGCATTGCGCACAACTCACCAGAGGCGGCAAACAGCGCTCTTGTTTTTATGGTTCAGAGCCTCACGTCAAAATTGAACGAGGTAGCCCATATAGTGCCTGTCCGCTCTGCAGACGGGAAGTTCATGCACGAAATGCTGAAAGAAGTCATTTTTGGTTTGGAGAAGATTGGCTACAAAGTTGTATGCGTTGTAACCGACAACAACAAAATCAACAGGAAAGCTATGGAGCATTTTGATCTGTCTTCTCCAACTTGCTCGTCTTCGGATACTCGCTTTGTTTATGAGCATCCGTGTGATCCTGCAAGGCCATTGTTTTTTGTGATAGACCCAGTTCATATTTTGAAGTGCATCCGAAACAACTGGCTGAAGCAAAGTAATGACCAGCGGTGCTTTTTTTTTTCCGAGATGGATTCAGAACACACAACCGAGCGGCGCATGTTGACGGCATCATTTCAAGCCATCAGAGATGTGTACAACGCTGAGGTTGGTCAGCTACTCAGGCATGCTCACACGCTGACTCGGAAAGGGCTCTTTCCGACGGACATTGAAAAACAAAATGTAAAACTTGCGCTGCAGATATTCCACAACTCCCTCCCTCCCGCCCTGCGAGCCCTTCAATCGAAGCACAACCTTCAGTTTGTTGAGGGAACCGCGGCTTTCATTGATATTGTGCTGACGTGGTGGAGGATTGTGAATGTCCAGACACCATGCAAGGGGAAAAGGCTGAGGGATGAGCTCCAAAGCCCGGTGTCTTCTCTAGATGACCCGCAAGTGGACTTCCTATACAACCTTTTGGACTGGCTGGACGAGTGGAAGAATCGAACTGCGCAGTACGACAGCGGCAAGTTGACCAAGAAAACTCACGCTGCTCTCCACCAAACAACTCATGGACTCGTGGAAATTGCCAGGCACTGCTTCACCGAGCTCAACATGCTCTACGTCCTGTTTGGCAAGATCCAAACCGACAGCCTGGAAGACCGCTTTGGGAAATACAGGCAACTCGCAGGCTCGCAGTACCACGTGTCCATACGACAAATCTACGAGGGCGAAAACAAGATGCGTTTGCAAAGCACGCTGCCGACTGTCAGTAAACCTTCCCAGCACGAGAGTCACAGAGACGAGCAGTGGGAAGACCTTGACCGAGACGAGGGTGCAGCACGCGCTAACTACAATGTGGTTGTCACGCAAGACACCTTGTCTAAGATGAAGGACATCATTCCGGTATTGGTGTACGTGGCAGGATACTCCGTTTACTCCACCTTGAGAAGGCTGAAATGCGAGAAGTGCAGGGACATCTTAACCATTGACAAGGAAGTCACTGTCTCCGTGGAGGATCCCAACTACGACCTTGTGAAGGAGCTTGACCGAGGAGGACTCGTACATCCCTCAATATTTGCTGTCAACAGCTACGCAGTCGTTGAGGAATTGTCAAGACGAGACGACTTCTTAACCATTCCCAATCAGCGTCAAGTGGCGACAGATCTCACTGTGGATCTACTCACTGAGGACCCATCTGATTTCGATGGATGTACATGTGATGCTGGACACACGAAGGAGATTGTCCTTAAGTACATTTTGTGGTGCAGTTCGAACATTTTGCTGAAAAACTTCTGCTCCAGAATGAATGATGACATTCGTGACGCCAGTGAAAAATCGAAGAAAAGGAAGCTTCAAACACTGAGCAAAAAGTAGAATGGGTGTGGTTTTCTCCCCAGAATAAATCGTACTTGATGATCAAGATGTTGAAATCATTCGTCTGATTCTCTCGATCGCCGTGGCGGTAAAGCTAGAACATCAAAACTTTCACAAGCCGGATGCAGTACTTTGTTACTCCGTGGAGCAATGCTAGGATGCTCAGTAAGATTTTTTCCACAAATCCTTTATTCGGTCTAATTTAGCCGCAGCAACTGCGAACGCGGGAGCGTTGGTTCTGCTAAAACGTGCACGAAACACTGGCTCTCCGCCGCATTCGCCGGCGTAAATGGGCCCCCACCCTCTGACGTCACCGCGGCAGCACTACGGCCTTGAAATCTAGTCGGTGTTGGCCCGAACCGAACGCGGCGAGAGAGGGTGTTGCGAGCGGAGAGAAGGCGAGGAGGACGCGGGGGAGAGGGCGCACCTGTGGCCGACGGGGAGCGATGCGGACTACGACTACGGACGTCAACGCGGGTGACATCGTGAGTTACTGAAATGCTCTGCATTTAAACTGGTGGTAGTGAATGCGTTGTATCAGCAGCTTCTTGACGTAGTTTGAATGAGTCAAGGATATAAGGCGCGTTCGTAGCCTCCCATTCTGTGTCGGCTTTGTGGCGCAGTGGGTAGAGCACCATGTACATTGCGTTCCGCCCGCAGGGTCGAGGGATCGAAACCAGGCGCCGGATAGTATTATTTTTTTATATAGTGTAGGGGGAGGGGTGCGGACTACGACTGCGGACGTCAACGGGGGTGACATCGTGAGTTAGTGAAATTATCTGCATTTAAAAGTCTGCATAAGAAATAGGAATATAGTTTAATGAACGCCATGAAAAAGACCAATTCATTGGCCGAGAGAGGATACCCACCCCAACTTCCTCATCTTTCCGCGAAGCGCTGCTTGCAATAACTCCGCGGGATGGGTATTCGGACTGGTGTGCAAGGCAAATACTGCTATTCATATTAGCCGGAAGAAACAGCATTCTTGGGGAAAGATATTATCAAACAAAATCTCAAATACTGCGGATGGGAACTGGAAAGGAGGGTCGTGTTTAATGGAGTAAGTAAATAACTGACCAAAATGACCTGTGGACGACGGAAAAGAGAACAATATAAACTGATAAACGGCAATGCCTGTTGGAGAAAAACAGCCGGTGGTCTTGGCTGCGCTTGCAGGGCCCTTGCCGTCTACTGACTTTTTTTGCCAGGATGCGCATTCTGAAATATTGTGAAACTATGCTCTGGCGAAAAATAACTGAAAAATGTGTAAAAAAACGTACCCACTCTATGTGGCTTCGGAGGGAAATGCTCCTGTGAGGCACACACAGTCCGAAATTTCTAAAGCAGCCAAGCCCCAGTTTTCAGCGCCCAAAAGCAGGACAACCAGCTCCAGCTGTGAATCTGTGATGTAGCACGCCGCGCACGATGGAAAAAAAAAGTACTCGAGAACTTGTCTGCTTACGTGCTATGAAAACGAAAGCTTGGCGATTATGAAAGACTTCTTTTAAAATAGTTTCAGTCCATGTCTTCTTTCTCTTTATATTTTGATGAGAATCACTCGGACAAGCGGACTGGCCGCACTCAGTCACCCGTTTTGCACACGCGCCGCCGCCTGCGTCTTTACGTAGAAGTACAGGCAACCACCTATGTACAGAGTACATAGAAGACGCATTATTGCATGGAAGCGAAATGGGGGCTTACGGATGCGCAAAAATCCGCGTCTGTGTGGTCGTTAATTGTACACGTAATAGAACCACAGTTAGAAAAAAAAAAAAAACCGCGCACGGATGAGGCAATGCTCGTTTTCTGCCAAAGTTCCCGTCAACTTCTGCTTGCCACCAAGATCCAAATTTACGTTTTTTTTTTTTAATTCAATTGCTTTACTTTTGTTCTCTTTGAGAAGTAGACCTTTTTTTCGGCCAATTTTGTTTTACGGTGGAAGTTTCATTGACAGAGTCAACTAATGCTTTCGCATTGAAATACGCCGGCCGTCCTTGTGATGTCCCTGCAGGTGGAAATACTTACCAGGGGAAACAGCCGGTCCTGCAGAGTCGAACAGGCGCAGCAAGGGAACGCATGAAAAGGCTCGCGACACGCACTTGAGTGGGACACAGGTTACTATACAGATTGCATGGGGCAGCCTACCATTCCTCGTTACCCCTGCTTTTCCTATCCATCCCCCTCGATCTGTACGAGTGGCGCAGCAGAACTCGGCACCTACATGCCACTAACTATCACGGCACAAGCGGATGTCACTTTGTGCGTCTCGGAACGTCATCCCCGCCAGTCTTCGGCAAGTGAAGCGGAATTCATTCGTTCGATGGCAATAATGTGGGTTTTAATTCGGGCTGAACTCCAGCGATTGCGATTCAAAATACCAGTTTGGACTCTGTAGGGCACGAAGATCTCAATTCAGTACCCGTAGTACTTCTTATCAGACCTTACGTAATCCATCTTACGGTCAAATTGTACTATAGGCACAGCTGGTGCTCCTGCACGTACATGGCTGGGGGGGACGATGACCAGCTTGGAGACCTTGAGCCCGACCTCAGAAAAGACGGCGATAAGGAACGGGGTAGGAGCTGTGCTTGTCCAGTTCCACCTCGTGGTGCCAGCACATGCGCGTCGTGCGTTCCAGCTCCTCCGCCCAGCATCGTCGATCTGCAGATGCCTGCTTGCACCGCCATGAGCACACGCCTTCGAGCGAGCGCCAGAGCCGGTCCGCCCGGCGTTCAGCGACGCCCCAAGCATTCAGCGTCGCCAGGCTGTGCAGGACGAGCGGCGGGCCAGCGGGGATGTCGGAGCCTTTCAGTCCCCGTAGCGTCGACCGGCCGATGATGGCCCGGTTGCGTGAGTAGTCAGGGGGCCTGCAGGTGCTACGGTGCAGTTCGGCTTCTTCCTCGGGGAACGGCTTGCCCACATGCCTTCCCTGGTGGAGCTCGCCCACGAGGAGCTCCATGGAACAGGCGGGCGGCGTTGGGACCGCCCGGTGTCGTCCGTCAAGATGGCTAGCCAAGGCTATTAATAAAGGAGGCTCCTGCAGACGGACGCGCCATCCACACGTAGCGACAAGCACCTTCGCGGCGTCTGTTGGCAGGAGCTGGAGAGGCAGTCGGCACAATCGTGGCGCTGCTCTGTTGGATTGGCGGAACGAAGCGAGAAGGGTTCACCTTATACTGTGGTCGCAGGGCCGTTGTTGACCATGATGATAATTTTTGTCCCAAGGATTGCAGTCACATATCCAGGGGTATTGGCCACTGCTTCTGTCACTTTTAAAATCATCATAATCATTATAATCTCCCCATCAGCCTACCCAGGCCCACTGCAGGGCGAAGGCCTCTCCCATTGACCTCCAATCACACCTGTCCTGCGCTGTTCCTTGCCCCCGAGTTTCCTTATTCCGTCTCTCTGTACCAACTCTGTTGCCCTAGCTGGTCGTCATTTCGACTGCATACATAGCCTGCCCATTTGTTTTTCTTTATATGAACTATGATATCATCTACTCGAATTTACTGCCTGATGCTCTGGTGAAAAATGATTCATAGAAACAATTATAAATATAGTCCTACAGCCTAAAGGCCGGGGAAGCGGGCATGCTTACGATTTAAATGAGACCGGGGCGGCCGGACAGTCATAGGTTTCTGGAGGAACAGCTCGTCGTTTCACAGCGACAAGTGGATGATATGAATGTGGAGGAGGAATACCATTTACCGCCATAGAAGAAATGTTTTCTTCAGGTCCAAGTCACCAGAGTTTTGCGCCGAGGCTCAAACGCTGGTATAAGCAAAAGCTGGCCGTCCATGTTCGGGCTGGTCAGCGCGACGTTCCATTTCTCAGTTGATGTATTGGCGATTCGAGGGAAGATTGAGTGTTCTGGAACGCTAATGGTGTGGGAGCGGGATCCGAATTGCAGTGGCGATTGCTTCGCATGGTGAAATAATTCTACTTTCTCATGTGGCCGAGAAGATGAGCCTCATGTTCGGCGAGATCTGTTATCATTGCATTCGCTAAAACAGTGAAAATATCTGTCGTAAAAAGGTGCTTGTCTGACGCAGTCCACCCTCACCACTGCTAGATATGTCTGATTGCTGATAGGCTTAAGAGAAGCCGACAACAGTGTTGTAGCAAGAACCTCGTATATTTTGGCGAGCGCCGTAACGAAAAGTCACCACGCAGAGTATACGAGCGAGAGAGTATACGAGCACAAAACGAACGCCCTTCACAACGAGACCAAATCGACACTGTTGTCCCGGTGCGAAACGCGTCCTTACCCCAGTAGTGTTCGCCGCGCACGTACGAACTTGACAGGTACTGAGGTACATTTAAAAATATATGTAAAAAAAAAAAAGCATTTCACGGTAGTAAACGGGGCAGATCCCCATATGCCAACTCGGGGACCGGCAGCTCACTTTCAAGTTCACTTCCGCTCTGAAGGCAGCCATTATAATTTCAGGAGTGTAGGGCAGGGCTCTGCCCGCGAGAGGATCAATGTTCACACTGAAAACAGCGCAGGAACGAGGACGGAAGAAGTGACAAACTAGAGCGCTGACGAACAACTGAAGTACGATTTATTACACGGAAAACCAGTGGCTGCAAGCATGCGCTCGCGATCAAGGATAAGATATCACTCCAAGTATGCAATGGAAGCTTACATCAAGGATAAAACAATCAGACTTGGTGTCAAGCTAGCTCACTTGTACAAGTGAGGTTCAACTGGCTAGTTATGCCACCTCTCTTTCCAAAAGGGCAATTGATGGCGTGCTCACGCATTGTTCCCCTCGAATGCCAATCAGTGAGGCCTCCAATATTTCCCAATGCGTGCTCCAATGCGTGGAAAGAGAGGTGGCATAACTAGCCAGTTGAACCTCACTTGTACCAGATAGCTTGACACCAAGTCTGATTGTTTTATCCTTGATGTAAGCTTCCATTGCATACTTGGAGTGATATCTTATCCTTGATCGCGAGCGCATGCTTGCAGCCACTGGTTTTTCCACGTAATAAATCGTACTTCAGTTGTTCGTTAGCGCTATAGTTTGTCACTTCTTCCGTCCTCGTTCCTGCGCTGTTTTTAGTGTGAATAATGTGCACCCAACTAGCCCAACGTCAAGCCTTAGGAGGATCAATGTAATTGCATTACGGTAACAACGTAAGTTGGAGGCCCAGCTACCAGTTCTTGTGCTAACGTGTCCGAGTATGCATTGAGCCCGCAGGTTCCGAAATTACGTCGGGCTATTTTTGTATACCCTACACTGGCCGAGGCTGAGCAGTTTCGCGTGGCTCCTGGAGAGCCGTGCTCCGCATGCGCGAGGAGCAGTGACGTCACATGGTACACAGAACGTTGGTCGCTGCCCTGCGGCTCTCACACACCTCACGCGTCTAGCGTCTCCGCCGACCTCCGTTCCGCACGTGGTGCCCGGTCCACTTGATGATCATGCGAGGGGTTGCCGGGTGTGCAACCGATGGCTCGTGCGTCGCAGCAACACGGGCGTGCGCCTGTGGAACCAGCTTAGCTCTGGGGCGATGGGTGACGCTGCGCCGGAGCCGCTTGATGAATATACATGCGTCACATGGTGCATATACCGTGTGTGTGTCATTGAAGCAGCAGTAAGCATGATAATCAAGCTAATCCTAGACAACCAGGAAAGCTAAGAATAACCAGATGAACCTTAGCTCACGGTACGCATATCCTGGCATAGCCGAGCTAAGCCACTGCTAATTTTTTTCCCCGGCTCTAACACGGTATACTAGAAAGGAAATCGGCTGCCTATCTGCTCGCCTATGATTCGCTGCACAATCGCAGACTCTCGTCGAAAGACGGTTGTCTTCAGCCGCCCCTGCCACGTGACTGCCCCTCCTCCCTTTCCCGCCCACCCATCACGCTCTCGCCCTCCAGTCTCCCGCCTTCCCCGAAATGCAGGCGTGCTGAATTCAATTCAATTTTCCCGCGTTCGCTCTGCTGGCGCGTCGTCTGTTGGGAACTTTTGTTACTGATCGTCTTGGCGCTCGGGCCACCAGCCCAAGGCCCCAGAGTGAGCCCTCTCTGTATTTCACAGTTAAAGTATTGTTTTGAACGCGTTTTTCTTGTTTGCTATTGCAAAGAATTCGCCCACGCATATTTTTAATCAAAAGAGCGTTCATTTATGTTGTGCTTCAAATATCCCTAATGTCTTATTTTAGCAGAACAATGCTGACGAATAAGGTACGTCGTTGGGCTAGTTGGGTCGATCATCCTTGAGGGGATGTACATCGAAAAGAAGGACGACGGACAGAATTAAGGATGCACACGGACAAAGCGCTCACTTTCAACTATTGGTTCATTGAAGAAAGCACGTATGTATAACAACGGAGTACATAAAAAGCAATCAAACTAAGCGACACAAACCAAAAGCAGGAAAAAGCTAGGAAAAACAAATTTGATATCGCACTACACATTGTTTTCTCCACCGTCTCAAGCCACGAGCTTCCAACCAAGCAATCTCTTTTGGCGATAAAGCAATTGAAGCTTGACTAATGCATCTGTCTCCGGCTTTGAAACCCGCGCTCGCACTATTTCTCTAGCTGTCTGATTCCGTCGTCCTGTTTAATGCTGCTGAGTATTAAGTATTTTATATGATTCAGTAGCTGGCGTATAAAACGACTTGTTCACATATAATTCTAACTTTTGGCCCGGTGGCTGAATCGACAGACAGACAGACAGACAGACAGACAGACAGACAGACAGACAGACAGACAGACAAGGACAAGGATATTTTGAGGCAAAGTGAAAAGGAAATAAAAATAACATGCCTCAGCCTGCGCCACTAGGTATGACAGGCTTAATTCAATAGTAAAATAAAAAAAGAGGGAAAAATGTATTTTATGGGAAAAAAAAGAAAAGGAAAGGTACCATCAGCAAAACCGGCCAAGGGAACGGGGGAAATGGCGGCGTTTGTTTTCTTTTTGGAAAACTGTATGGTCTTCAATTGTAATCTTCAATCGAAGTCTTCATTCTTGTGGTGCGGTTGGCTTGACCTGTCTTGATCCATAAATATCTAAGAGAAATGTCAGGTTGCTTTCTGGTCTACCTGGTAAAATAAAAGAAAGATCAGTATCCCTCCCACCCCAGTAAAAGAAAGTGACTTATAAAATATATAAATGACAGTTAAAAAAGAAATATGTATTTTTAATACTATGTGAATTCCTATAGATAAGGTACGGATATTCAAAATGGATGGAGTAGCGAAATATGAATGTTATATTCTGTTAGCCTCCAGAACCCCCTTTTTTGCGTGTGTGTGCTTTGTCTATCTCTTCTTCGATCTAATTTTCTTTCTTTCTTTTTTCATGGCAAAACTGTAATTGCTCAACTCGTGACAAACGTCTTCCAATGGTCTAACTCAAACAAAGTCCCTTTCAACCCTACCAAAAGTGAAGCACTACTAATAGGCGAACATTACCAAAAAAGACCACCAATAATTAAACATGGAACGCATAAAGTAAATCTTGTAAAACAACTGAAACTTCTAGGAATAATATTTGATCAGAAGTTATCTTTCATGGAGCATTTAGATTATGTCAAAAACAAAATAGAAAAACTGACTTTTAACTTGTCAAAATTTTCGGGAAACACATGGGGTATTTCCCCCAAACAACTAAGAGATATATATATTCATGGAATAGAACGGATGATTCTGTATGGATCACCAATATGGACAACTTTAACAGGTAAAGCAATACAAGAAAAAAAGCTCAAGTCTATTCAACGAATTCCCATGTTAAAAATCTGTAAATCCTTCAGAACGGTCTCAAATCAAGCTCTAAACGTGATAAATAATGTAATTCCAATAAAATACACAATTGAGAAAGAAAACAAAATGTTTGAAATATTGAATAACAATAAACCATTTTCATGGAAAACAAACAGTTTCAACTGGATAACATAGTTGTTAAAGCCAACCTCTGGAAAGAGCATCCAGCAAACTATACTAAAATAGAATACCATAAAGAAATTCATCCATCAGACTACTACATATATACTGATGGTTCACAGGTGAACACCCAAGTTGGAGCATCCTTCGTCGTACTAAACCATTCAAATAAAATTGTTCATCAAGAGATGTATAAACTCCCAGAACACAGCAATAACTTTATTGCCGAGTTACTAGCGATTGCAAGAGCATTGCAATACATTAAACAAAATCAATCCAATTTTCACTATCAAATACTAACCGACAGTCTTTCAACATTACAAGGTCTAAACAGTCCTATATCAACCAATCCCTTTATAGTCAACCTTAAAAGAGAAATAAAAAACCTCAACAGCTCACATAAAGTAACTCTGACTTATGTTAAGGGACATTCAGGAATATTAGGCAATGAGATTGCTGATGAATTAGCAAATAAGGCCAGAATTAAAGGAAAAGAAATAGATCGCCCGATAACTAAAAGGTTTATTAAAAAAGAGCTTTACAACACAGCCACAAAGAATTGGAATATAGAATGACAGAAAGAAGGCAAATAATCACAAACATATAAATGGATAAACAACGTAAGAGAATTAACAGATAACCTCCCAACAAATTATTTTTCTACGCAAGCTGTAACGGGACATGGGAGATTCCGGTTTTACCTTAAACGATTTAAAATATCAAACTCTGACTTATGCAAATGTGGCGAACCAGCCCAAGACTTTGACCATTATCTAACATCATGTATAATAACTTTTCAATACAGAAATAAACTTAAAGAAAGACTAAAAAAGAAAGAAATTCCGTGCTCCAAGGCTGATATTATCACGAACTCAAAACTCCTAAAGATATATTAAAATATGGTAGAGAAAATAAACGATGAAATTCCACAAAATCTACCTTCCTGTCGATTCCGTCGAATCTAAGGGAGGGGAAAAGGTTTGCAGAGGCCGCGCTAAGACCCCAAGAAAACCATGTTCTTGTGGGTGACCCCCTGGACCAGTGGCCCAATCAATCACTGGCAAAGTCCAAGTGATCATTGGGCAACCCCGGAGGCAACCCGTTCAAAGGTCAAAATGCCTCTCATAAGCACTCAAGATCTCTAGTCAAGCCTCTCTCCGAAGCTGAATACTATTACCAACATTTTCCCACCTTCTCGCAGAACCATCGCCCACGTGGCCGGTTCCTACGCTGTTAGCGTTGCGAGAAAAAAAAAAAAAAAACAGCATCACTCCTTTCTCTTGGGAAAATTACCATTCCCACAAGATTACCAGTCAACTGGGTCCATGGGCAACCTCCTACCTGCCCTTCTCCAGCTAGACAAATAACTAAAAACGGATCTCTCCCAATCAAGAGAAAGAATCCAAATATTACCTTCCACCAAACCTACTAGTCAGCTGGACTCAAGTCGGACACCAGACAACTCTGCCCTTTCCAGCTTGACAAACTAAAAGTGTTTCTTCTCGCGCAAGAGAAGAGTACTAAAGATTCCTTTCCAAGGGTCCCCAGGTGGGAACAGCACCTCCAGACGCAAGCAGATACCACCCCCTGCGGCATGTCCGCCAGGAAGGTGATAAATCTAGACTAAAATACATATTTTTGGTTATAACCTCCATTGGAGCAGGGAATTTGAATGGAAATAATTTATAAAAGAATCATTAAAAGTCAAACTTAACCTCCTCCTCTATATTGTATCACAATATATATCCCACTGAGCCAATAAACTATCTCTCTTCGTCAATCAAAAGGCACAACTTACCAATCTACTAACTAAAATATAGTGTTTATAATATCTTCAACTCAATATAAAACAGACTCATTAAGATAAGGACTAATAAGAAAGCAATCACTTTATAAAAGTAAGACAGACAGACAGACAAATTGACGGGTGCACCTTGGCGCATGCAGTACAGTCGACGCGGCTCGCGGCAGACGTCCCTATGTGCTGACATGCCGCTTCAGCTCCGTAGAGCCGCTAGAAACTCCAAATACGACACTTCCGAGCGCTTTTCATTTGTGTTCGTGCGTACCTGGCGCTTTCGCAAGGGACGTCTCACAGTTTATAAGCCCAAGTAAATATCGCACTGGCATAACAAGAGGTTAATCACCGTAGTTATCCGAGATTTGAAGTTCCCGCGAACCTGAATAAACGACGAGAAATAACGGCTGAACCAAAACGTTCCACGTGTTAGGCCCAATTGACTATAGCCGTAGCTTGCGC
This sequence comes from Haemaphysalis longicornis, assembly GCF_048455015.1. NCBI lineage: Eukaryota > Metazoa > Arthropoda > Arachnida > Ixodida > Ixodidae > Haemaphysalis > Haemaphysalis longicornis. The sequence goes on from NW_027526445.1 coordinate 191,664,988, forward strand.
CTAATTTTATTTACCAGTTGCTGTGCTCTTGTACTATCTTCAATGACTGCGGGGTATGGATTTTCAAAGGTGCACATTTTTCAAGAGCTGTATTATTTTCCTTTAGTGCTAAACTCGTGTTCTAACTCGATTTTTGGCCGCAAGAGACAAATTAAGGGCCCGGCCAATATCCCCTGTGAGGACCTCGTGCTTATGACGTAATAGCGGCTGACACTGCCAACAAGCCACGTGTCTGCTTACGCGCGAGACGAAGAAGAGGAAGGTGGCGTGGCAGCAACGAGTGGAACAGCAGCTCCTGTGAAATCCTTGGTCCCAACGATCTTGGAGAGCCGCTGCTGCGTCCTCGCCGAGATGCGGCGATTTCCCCAGTCCTGCCACCCGCTTTTGCGGCTGAGGGAAATGATGCGGATGCATCGGAGGCTGAGAACGAGGCTTGGAGCTGCTTCGAAGACGAGGCGAAAAAACGCAAAAGGAAAGGAAGAAAGCCCGGCGGGTACAGGTAGATATATCTTGGTGGCCTTTGTTTTCTCGCCTTCGACAACGTGCCGCCTAGGCACTTTGTCGTCGAGGTATTCGGCTTTGGTCCTTTCTTGTTGCTTTTTTTCTTCACGACAAAAAGAAGTTGCGCGTGGAAGATGTAGACAGCACGCGGGTGTAAATAATTTTTGCCGCTATTAATAAGAGCATAGAACGAAAGCTGCAGGAGCGAGCAAGAGAGAGAGAGAGAGAGGCCTGTTAGGCGGAGTGGGTCATGTCATGTCAGGCCCTGTTAGGCGGGGTGGGTGGCCAGCAGCCGCAGCTGCTCAGCAACCTTGGCTGCTCTGTCCGCCAGGGTTTCTGGTGTCATCAGGTCCGAGAAGCCCAGCGCCGCCTCCCGTAGTTCCGGAGTGGCGATTGGGGGATGGGTGGTCGTCGGGGGGGCCCATATGTGGTGCTGTACGGTGGTCTTCGTGCCGCATGACGTGCAGTTTGTAGAGGACAATAGAGAGGGGTGAATCCGGTGAATGAGAGCTCTGGTAAGTAGGGATTCTGTTTATAGGAGTCTCCAGAGCCGTTCTTCAGTGTAGTCGAGGGGAGGGTGGGGCATCGGAGGCGAGAGAAGGGCGGTAGTGCGTGGTGATCTCGTGGTAGCCCAAGAGGCTGTCGAGAGCTGACCTGGCTCCGTGGGAGGCAATGTGGCTTGTGCCCTTAGCACCATTGCATAAGGAGTTTTGAGGCCTGGGGTAAGCTGGCATCCGCAGCGAAAATTTTGAATAGCCGTTTTCGAATCGTATAATATGAATTCTGGTGTTTGCCGGTGCGACAGGGCCAGTGCGATTGCCGCCTCTTCCACCGTTGCACGTTCGTTCGAGGTACGGATCGTGTGTGAGTTGAGTGTGGGGTGTTGGGGTCTGTAGACGACCTACAGCATTGATGAATAAATAATGATAGCCAGCGCGAAGGAGATCTTGTAACGGTACTCCACAGCATCTACGTTTACCGTGGCAGGCCGTACGGGGTGCCGTTGGGCTAGGGCTTTGGCACGTTGCTCTCTGCGGCCCTGGTGAATATCGGGGATCATATTGCGGCGTAGGGGACGTATTTTGAGGCGGGCGTGGTTGTCAATAGGTATGGGGAGTTTGGGGTCAGTAAGGATGAACTGTAGGCGTACTCACAGCTCGAGACTCGAAGAACCACTCGGAAGTGTTCGATCAGAGAGTAAACGATCTCGCATTCACAACTCGCAAGAAGTGCTTAGCTGTCGGCGAAATTCGTTCACTTCTTCTCGGAGTAATTGGCAGCTAATTAGCCATGAGCACTCGCCCGGGATACGTGCGTCCATGTACGGCCAACGCTAACGGATATTTCCCTTTTTTTTTTGGCGTGAGAGAGCTAGGTTTTCCCCATAGGAAGATATGCGCGCGTGTTTTTCTTCACTTTCTTTCCTAGTGATCAAAAACGAGCAACTTCGTGTTTTAAAAATCGATCAAGTTACTCCACCATCCTTATGTCCGCATTCTAAACCATAGGCTTTTTTTGCTGCATTCGTTCAACGGGCGCTTTATTCTCAATCATACTGAGCTACGTGCATAGCGAGGGCCTCGGCTCTCACAGCCTGGACGCCAAAAATAGCACAAGAGGGCGCCGTCAGTCGACTGATGTGTTAACACTGAAATCAAGACCTGCTAATTGGAAAAATCAACTTACCCCGAGTTGTCGAAGCAGCGAGTTGTAGAAGATACTTACATCTGGCAGCTACATCCATTAAGCCGAGGGACAGAAATGAGTCGACTTAAAAAAGAAGATTTCGGCGTTGTTCTCTACATAACCTTTAGAATGTTTTGCTGGTTTTTTTTCCTTAGTCAGATTGCAAAATGGCTGATCATCGCGTTGAGAGCACACATAGAAGGTGCGTATGGTTAGTCCGCGTAGGTTCAGACACAAAAATAATAATTGGAAGTCATCACTTGACGATATGCAGGGTTTGTGGCCTCGTTCGCTTTTGATCACGTCGTTACTTCTGCTAACCACGTAAAGTTCTCGAATTGTTCGCATTGTTGTGTGTTTGTTTATATGTTGCAACAGGGGAAGTTTATCGATTACATCGTACGCCCCGCTATGTTATCGTGTACTTTCAGGAGTGCCGGGGAGCTACGGAGCATCGTCAGCTACTCCGAAAAAGGAAGAAGAAATAAAAGCGTCTGTCCTGAATTCCCACCCGGAGGCCGAAAAACGCCATCTCCAAGCTGCCAAAGGACGTCATAAACCAGAATATACGGATCACATTCCCCGTTCCTTTGTCGGCCCTCTGCTTTTCTTCCTCCTCCAGAGCATTCTGTTGTTCGTGTCAGCTCTGTGTACAGTGGTCTGCCTTTATCATCAGCCATGCATAGGGCGCTTGTTGGATAGAAAATAGCGGGACTAACGTGTAGTATCGCAAACACAAAGGAGCGCAAGAAGGGGGGGAGGGGGGAGGGGGGGAGGGGCAGATTTCAGTTTTTTTTTTGCTCCGTAATTTCAGCACCACGTGTTTAGAGATTTCCAACATATTTTTCTTGATATGGAATCAATTTTGTGCAGAACCAGGAAAACAAACTTCCACGGAAATTAAGGGACGCCAGGCCCTGCCTTGTAACAAAGCAATCAAGTTCTGCACGTTGTGTTTGGTTATTCCACAATATAAAAGAAAAATTCCCCGCATTTCCCCGAGGGGAAGAATGTGAAAGTGCGAATGCACGAGTTGAATTTGCGCGGTTCGGTAATGTTCGCGAAAGAGAGATCACACACACACACACAACTACAAAGAAAGAAAGATGCATTTATTCACAGACACCTATTTGTGTTGTCGTTGTACTTGATTGCTAGAGCGGATCTCAGCTTTGAAATTTCGTGTCAGTACTCCTTTAAGCGGGTGCATTAGCCCTTCTCACGCCCGATTCTTGGCCAATCCCCCACGTGGATATGTGCCATGTCAGCGGCCAGGCAGCGCGCGCCCATCTCCCCCCGTTGCCAAGGAAGACGAGGAGATTCCTGGCCAATCCCCCACGTGGGTATGTGCCATGTCAGCGGCCAGGCAGCGCGCGCCCATCTCCCCCGTTGCCAAGGAAGACGAGGAGATTCCTGGCCAATCCCCCACGTGGGTATGTGCCATGTCAGCGGCCAGGCAGCGCGCGCCCATCTCCCCCCGTTGCCAAGGAAGACGAGGAGATTCCTGGCCAATCCCCCACGTGGGTATGTGCCATGTCAGCGGCCAGGCTGCGCGCGCCCATCTCCACGTGCGCGGACATCGCCGGTGGACGCAGGTTCAGGGTCGCTTAAGAAGTGCATTCGCACTTAAAAGCGGCGATAAAGAGTTTTGCAGTTAAAAAGACATCCCGAAGAGCCGGTATCGATGCGTCACCTTCGTCTGGGATCCTGGTAAGTCCGCCAGTTCCTGGTGGCACGGAGCCGTGGACAGCAGCAAGGTTGGCCTAGGACCACGCGAGAGCGGTGCACGTGCCCTGCAGAGAGCGCAGGACGGCCTCGGCAACCCGCGGGGCATTCGTGAACATTGCGCATTGCATGCACGGGGCGGCCATCTCGCCCATATAGAGTTGAATACAATTGTTTCAAACTACGATCTGGCCGTCCGCTGTGGACCGCGTCGACACCTGGCTGCGGTGGCTCAGGCGACGGCGCGGTAGACGGAGGAATGACGCAACCTAGAAAGCCAAGCCACACGAGGCCGTAGTTGCTTCGGTTGAAGGCTCGAGGCGACCCCCGTCCGTCCTTATCCTCCGACTTCCTTCGTGGGCGGACTTGGGCAGCGACGTTTCAGCGGGATCCAGGAGCCGTTTACATGGCTGCCTCCGGCGCCGCTGTTCTCTCCGCTTCAAGGTCTCGGCGTCCATTTTCTCGTGACGGGGCGACGACGACGTTGACGGTTCCGCCTCCCGATCGGGTAGAGGTGCGGGGTCCCGCCGTGGCACCTTGCGTTTCGTGTTGACGTCCCCGGACGCTTCGTGTGATATAACTGCCCCAGCGAGCCTTCCGCTAGCTAGCGCATCCATTTTCTCCATTAACGCCCTGATCTGCAGGTGCTGTTGGTGGATTTGAGCGTTCTGCTTTTCGATTAGCTTTTTCAGATCCGCGCATTCGCTACATTCAGCGGTTGAAGCGCTTTGGTTAGAGGGAGGAGGAGGGGAGGAAGGGGGACTGAGAGGAGGGCACTCCTTCTCGCATGCGAGAGCGACGGCAGACCTGTCGGTCTAGCCCACCTGTTTCTCGGAGTTCCTCCGTCGAAGGGACCCGGCCCGGGACTTGGACCTCGATCTCGAACGGGACCCGTGTCTGCGGCTGCTGCTCCGGCCACCCTTGGCACCTCCGGACGTCGTTGCACGGCGGCGACCCGAGGGGCCGCCCGATGGAGTCCGGCCCGCGCCCCGTGGGCCGCGGGACGTGGAGCGTCGTCGGCTCTGGTGGCCCCCCTTGCGGGCCGGTGTTGCCGATCGGCGGCGAGGGCTGTTGCTGCGTTGGGGTCGCCCTGTAGGGCCACTGCGTTCTTGACTTTTTTCGGCTTCGGCCCGTCGGCGTTCCCAGCGCCGGCGCCGCACCACGTAGGGTGTCTTGAAACGGGCTTTGCAGGCCCGATCTGCGGTGAGGTGGTTGCCCCCGCAGAGACCACATTTTAGGTTACAGGCGTGCTTAGAGTCCGGGTTGGCGACGCCGCACCCCCGGCAGATTCTGTTTTGGGGATTGGGGCACACATCCATCCGATGACCGATGCGGCCGCACTGGTAACAGATGTCAATCTGCTTGCGGTACAGCGAACGCTCGACCAGGAGGTTCCCATACCGGACGTAGTTGGGGACCTTGGGCCCCGCGAAGGCGATGACGACGGACGTGGTCTTGCCTATCCGGCTCGCCTGGAGGGCCGACGGGTTGTGCTCGTGGACCACGAGTTCTTGGATTTCTCGGGCGGTGTCCGTCAGCGGAACGCCCCGTATAACCCCCCCTTGACCGTACCGTGAGGTGCCGACTCGTAAGCGCTCACCTCGTGTGACGTCCTGTCGATGACGATGCGTTCCACCAGGGCGTACTTGTCGGCGTTCTCTCTCTTTGGCATGCTTACGATGACGATGTTCTGTTGGCGACGAGACCTCGAAGCCGGAGGGGGCGTCGCTAGAGCCAAGTCAGATGCAACAGCTACAGGATGGCCTGGCGGCGGTCCTCGCGGCCGTTAACCACCTAACCCAACAGCAAAACGACATGCAAACGAAGCTGGAGCTCCTAGGGTCCAAAGTGGGAGTGAGAGAGAGAGAAACACTTTTATTGAGTCCTGTGGTCAGCGGTACGTGGTGGCCGCCGGTTGAAGCCTGGCGGCGACGGTGGCAGCTCTTGTGACCAGGTGTGTTTGCAAGTCCAGGTCCGAGCTGCCCAGGGCACGCTCCCACTGCTCATCACTATTTACATACGGGAAGGGGTCGTGGGGGCATGCGCACATAGAGTGGACAAGTGTTGCGGGGGCGCCACAAAGGAGGCAATTCGGTGAGGGATACTGATCGGGGTACATACGATGGAGTACTGCCCGGCAAAAGAGGGTATTAATTTGCAGGAGTCGCCAGAGGCGTTCCTGATAGTTGGTGAGCCCTGGATGAGCGGGGGGATAATGGCGGCGGGCGAGGCGGTAATGCACGACGATGTCGTGATAGGTAATTAGTCGGTCCCTCGCGGATCGGGCACCATGGTAGGGGGTGATGCTAGCCCCGGCACGGATAGTAAGCCCTCGTGCCACATTGTGGGCCGCCTCGTTCCCTCCCAGACCAGTGTGCGCCGGGGTCCATATGAGTTCGACCGTAGAGGTCGGGGGATTTTTGAAGAGGATTTTGGATGCCACGAGGGAAATTGACCCACGGGCGAAGTTTTGAATGGCCGTTTTCGAATCTGTGATTATAATTGTTGGAGTAGGCCGGGTTGTTAACGCAAGTGCTACTGCAGCCTCCTCCGCCACCGCTGGGGAAGTGGTACGCACGGTAAGAGAGGTAACCGGGGGGCTATCCGTGCTGTTGATGGCTGCGAGGGCATAGCCATCGTGGGAAGCCTGAAGCACGAAATGGTCGAGATTGAGAGCAGGATGGAGGACTTATCCACCAAGCTGGACCAACAAGCCGCCAAGACCTCGTCCTTGGAAGCAAAAATGCGGTACACGGACCTCTCCGGGAAGAGAAGGGAGCGCGCTAGTACCAGTAAAATCAAGGGGGCGGTCGCAAGTAGGCGCGACCAGGTGACCTCGGACGACGATGAAGACGAACAACAATAATAGACGCAACCGTGTGTGGGAGACCACGATCTTTTACCAATGGAACTGCAGGGGAATCATGAACAAATCGGCAGAACTTCAATTACACATCGAGAGCCTCGACCAGAAGCCGCATGTGATCGCACTCCAGGAGACCCGCGGCAGACCCAGAATCCCGGGATACGTTACTTACGCGGACCCGACGGAAGAAGGGACGGCGGTCCTGGTACGCAGCAACGTGGCGGCCACCCAGCACCTCACGGCCCAGAAGGGCTGCGAACACACCCTGGTCGAGATACACACGAGAACCATAGGCAGCCGAGGGAACCTGTTCGTGATGAGCGCCTACTGCAGGCCGTCACGCAGGGACCTCGATTTCGACGAGACGGTCGGGCAGGCGAAGCAGCTGGCGGGAAACAGGCCGCTCCTGGTCCTCGGAGACTTCAACGCCCCGCACACCACATGGGGTTACAAGTTTCAATCCAAGCGGGGCAAGGCCCTCTAGAAAACGATGGAAGACCTGGAACTGGCGCTCCTCAACGAGCCTGGGGTAGCGACCCGAAGGGGAACAGGCACGAACCGGGACACCGTCCCGGACCTCTCATGGCTCGCGGGGACTCTCGACGCGACCTGGCGCAACGAGGACGTCAGCCTGGGATCCGACCACGACATCCTGAGCGTGACGATCAGAGGACCCAAGTTCAGAGCGGAAATCGGCACGGCGAGGATCACCGACTGGGACCGCATGCGCAAGTGCGGGGCAGAAGTGGCCGAATCTTCCGCCGAAGGCGTGGAGAGTAGTGGAAGACCGTACGCGGAATGGGCAAGAGAACAGAAGGCCGCGCTCGATAAGTTCACGGAGACCGTCGCCACGACAGCAAATACACCGTTCGTCGACGCCAAGCTCGCGCACATGTGGGCGGCTCGACACTCGCTGACTCGGAGGTGGAAACGGCAGAGAAGGAACACAAAGCTGCCCAAGCGCATAGCCTCGCTGAACAAGCAAATCTCCGAGTACGCCGCCAAGCTCTGCCGGGAGAACTGGATGAGCACGTGCGACGGCCTGCAGGGCATGCTGTCTACGCGAAAGACCTGGTGCCTCCTGTGTCACTTGGTCGACCCGCTAAATGGTAGGGCGGCCACGAACCGAAACCTCACCAAGGTCCTCACCGCCTACGGCGGGGACGGCAAGAGGCTCATCGAAGACCTGAAGGCGAAGTATCTTAAGACGGAGCGCGGCCAGTTCCCGCTGCCGGAGGAATACGGGGGACCCGAAAATCCGAAGCTGGACGAGCCCTTTACCACCACAGAACTACTGACGGCCATCCACGAGAGTAACAAAAAGAGCGCACCCGGCACGGACGCCATTACCTACCGACTCCTGAACAACATGAGCGACGCGGCGACGGCCGAGCTCCTGGACCACATCAACCTGGCCTGGGAACGCTCGGAACTACCCGCGGAATGGAAGGAAGCAGAAGTGAGATTCATTCCCAAGCCGGGCAAACCGCTGACAATCGAGAACATGCGCCCGATCTCGCTCACGTCTTGCGTGGGCAAAGTCATGGAACGCATGGTTCTTCGAAGACTCCAAGGGTTCCTGGACGAGACGAACCAGATGCCGGCTACTATGTACGGGTTCCGCCAGCACCTGTGCACCCAAGACGTCCTCCTCCAGCTAAACGAACTGGTGTTCAAGAAGTACGGAACTGGTGTTCAAGAAGAAGTACGGCGCTTCCCAAGTACGGAACCAAGGCTACGGCGGCGGTCACCACCATAGACACCCTGGTGACCTGCGCATCGGTCTGCACGACCCAATCGATCGAAGCAGAGGAAGTTGCCGTGGCCCTCGCGCTAACACATCCGACAGCCGGCACTATAGTAACGGACTCTAAGAAGGCGTACGCCAGCTTCCGAAAAGGGAGGGTGTCCCCCGCGGCACATGCGATATTGTCCAAGCGAAGGCCCCCGAGGCGAGCCTTAGAGCTCGTGTGGGTGCCGGCTCACTCGAAGGTGGAAGGAAACGAACTGGCCGACCACCACGCCCGAGAGTTAACCGTCCGGGCCGAGGACGAGCCGGCGCAGCTGCGCCCCGTCACGAGCTATAGAGAAATTACTGAAATGTACAGAGAGCGTAGATGCAGATCTCCCAGGCCTCACCCGCAATTTAGCCGAAAACAGCAGACCGTAATCCGAAGAATACAGGCGGGGTCGCAAGCGCATCCCACACTTCTAAACAAGATGTACCCGGACATACGAGAGTACTTGCCCGTTTTGCAAGGAGAGACAAGTCACTCTGGCACACGTCCTAGCCGAGTGCGAGTCTCTTGAGATCCGCCCCCCCCCCCCCTATTCCCACACCCGATCCCCGAGAGCGATGGGAGACCTTGTTGTCTAGCCCCAACCTGACGATCCAGCTCGCGCTGGCAGCCAGGGGCCAGGAGCTGCTAGACACATATGGGACCCGAGAAGAGGGTTCCACTCCATCCGGTGCCTGCGTGCACTAGCCAATACCTCACTGGGCTCAATAAAAGTCGATTCTCTCTCTCTCTCTCTGTTCTCTCCGCCAGCCGACGTTGGTTGGACGCTCGTCTACGACCACGGCCTGCGATCCAGCATGGCTCCGGTGTAAAGCCCATCCATCACGACAGCAGTATGAAGGCGGTTTACTTCAGTGGGAAGGCCGCGCTAAGTATCAGTCGTCTCCCACTTCGCTCAATTCCATTGAACTCTCTCTCTCTCTCTCTCTCTCTCTCTCTCTCTCTCTCTCTCTCTCTCTCTCTCTCTCTCTCTCTCTCTCTCTCTCTCTCTCTCTCTCTCTCTCTCTCTCTCTCTCTCTCTCTCTCTCATCTCTCTGTCTCTCTCTCTTTCTCTCACCTTTAAGATGTAACTGCAGGAGCACTGACCCCTTTGACAAAGCCGATCTCGCCGGAAAAGCACTGCGAAAGAAGGCACAAAAATGCTAGCGGCCATGCGGTATTCATTGAGACGGACACAGGTGTCCTATGGATGCTGCAAATACCCGAAAGCACTCACGCTCTATTTCGCGTTTTCCTGTCCGTTGATCCCTCACACGATGCAATGCAACCGAACGACACCAGCGTCCCCGTGTGCGTGGTTGCAGGCAAGGCGCAAAAATTCTCGCCGTCTACCTATGGTAAGTGAAGTCGAGTTGCTTACATCAACGACATTAGTATTATAAAGTCTGTTTTATTTCGCACGCCGCATACACACCGACCGCCATTCGATATATGCACATCTTCGAGTCTGCTGTGTGCAGAGATATCGCTTCGGGCCACGCAGACGTCCTCGCGGGGAAAGGGCCCTAACGGGAGCTGGAGCTTCCTCGGTGTACGAGTGCCAGAGCAGAAAACCACTGGCTCGAACACCTTCAGCGCGGGCCTCGGCACGGCAGTTATGAAGAACTTGCGGCCCCTGCTTGTCCAGTGTTAGCCAGCACACGAGCGCCGCGTTTGCCAACCCGACCCTTGCAGACCAACGTCGAGCTGCAGGCGCCCGGGTGTGACGACAAGCACCCGCTGTGGTCAAGTGGGCAGCGCACGCGGTGGGCGAAGACGCCCGCCAGGTCTTCAGCGACGCCCCGCGTGTTCGGCTGCGGGGATGTCAGCCTTCCAGTCCTCGCGGTGCCGACGGGGCGACGAAAGTCCGGTTGGGCCAGGCGCTGCGATGCTGTTCGACGCCTTCCATAGGTAACTAACGCTTTGTAGACGTGGCTTCCCAGGAGAGGACCACCCCGAGAGGCTCCATGGAATATTCGGCGAGTGTTGAACCCACCCACGGTCGTCCTGGCGCACAAGGTCTGCTGGCAACGCACTTGAATGGGGCTCCCGTGAAGAGGTCAACGAGAAGAGACGATCGAGCACTGTCGCGGCGTTTGTGGGCAAGAGTGTCGCTCTGCACAGTTGCGTGAATGGAACGGAACGAGCGGGGTTCTTCAGCTGTGCTTGCAGGGTCTTTGCTAAGCGTGATGATGATAATCCTTTACCGACGTGGATAACAGTTACTTTTCAGGGGTATTTACTGATTTTTACAATGATGAAATTATCTACTGCGGAAAATACATCTAAATGTTTTGAGCAAAAACCAATCTATAGACCGGCGGCTTAGAATGCGAATGAGACTTAGGCCCACATGCAGTCATAGATTTGTGGAGCAGCAGCGCCCCTGCTTGCAGCGCCAGAAACATAAGAATGAGCTGTTATGGAGGCCGTTGCGCACTGCAGAGTTATGAAATCTTTTGCCACTACAAGGAATATAAAGGGGGCACAGAGGAGTTGCAGTGGCTCCCTGCACACTGCGGAGCTGCCGGCGACGACGCAGCTGAAAAAAATTCCCCCGCACCTCCCCGAAGGGAATCGTGCAGAAATGCGAATGCATTGGGTGCACCGATGAGTGTGTTGCGAGTAATGGCGTAATTAATGGCGAGAGTGTGAACGTAATCATTTATTCATCAGCACCTGTTTGTGTTATCGTTGCACCTGACGGCCACAATCACTGCCTTGTGATCGCTAAAGTGCACGGTCAAAGGGTCTTTGAGAAGCATACGCGCGTCACAGTTTCGCGTAAAGACCAGATCAATGCAACTCCCGTACTCCAGGAAGACGACAGAGAGACAATGCATAGAGTGCCTGGTCTGCATGTACTCGACCAGCCACTCGCCACTCTTGCGCACGTCAACGTTGAAGTCGCCAACCAAGACTATGGGGTCAGAGGGTTTGGAGCGCACGCGCACACTTTCCATAGCCGCGTCCAGCTGCGCGGCAACGGCGTCTCGAGCGAGGGCTAGGCGGCCACAGCTGTTGCTAGGGGCGAGGAGGAGCGCGGAGAGATAACACCTGCGGGCGCACGCCGACGGAGCACGACAACCCCCGACTAAGAAATGCATTCGCATTTACGACGACGACGACGACGAAGGCAGAACTACGAGGCGCGCGCTGGAGGAATGCAGGCGCACGCCGGCCAACCAACGGAGCAAGACAACCCCCGGCTAATAAATGCACTCGCATTTAAAAGCCGCCTCATCTGCCCACAGTCTCTGCTTTCAAGCTCTGCCGATCCCATTCACGAGAAAGGAAGCGACGATACCGGCTTATCAAGCGCATCGAAAGCGCAGATGTCTATCTGGACTGACGCAAAGCGCAAAAACACCCATCTTCACCTGAATGATACCACGTGCACCTTTAGTACGCCACGAGGGCTTATCTAGTGCGAGGAAGCCATTCTGCATATACTGCGCTTTAATGTGACCTATACGGGACATTACCTGTGTGAAATCCAGCAGGTGTGCTCACCGTTTTGTTCTACATGTGACACACGAGGAGATATCTATCATGTTATATGCAGGTGTTCAAAGTACATCGTGCACAGACAGAAATTCATATTATCTTTGTGTAGCCCGCATGGTGCGGGACTTGAGCTGAGTCACGGGTTCCAAAGCACGTGTATAACAAAAAAAAAAATCCTCCGTCGCATGCTCCCGCGTGAGGGACACGAGTAAATGCAGAGCATTGGGGTCGTTTACGTGGCGTAGGGTTGGTGGTGGTGGTGGTGGTAGTTGGGTTTGAGAGAGAGAGAGAGAGAGAGAGAGAGAGAGAGAGAGAGAGAGAGAGAGAGAGAGAGAGAGAGAGAGAGAGAGAGAGAGAGAGAGAGAGACGTAAGTAGGTAACGTCAACTTCCGTGCACCCCGCCGGGAGCTTCCATCGCTTATCAACTGCGACCGCCGACGAACGCAAGAGAAGAGAGCGCAGGGGTTGACTGTAGTGGAGTCCGCGCCAACCCGCTTTATAGGGGGTGGTTGTATTGCGGTAACTTTTAGTGTTTGGGGGGTTGGTGCTATCACGTGTACACCACGCAGCTATCACGCCGCTAGCACGCCGCTGACGACGTAGTTTGAATGAGTCAAGGATATAAGGCGCGTTCGTAGCCTTTGATTCTGTGTCGTTTTGTGGCGCAGTGGGTAGAGCACCATGTACCTTGCGTTCCGCCCGCAGGGTCGTGGGATCGAAACCAGGCGCCGGTAACTGTTATTTCTTTTTCTTTTTATAGTGTAGGGGGAGGCTGGCTGCTGCGGACGCCGACGCACGGGTGACATCGTGAGTTATACAAATGCTGTGCATTTAAAACGCGAAAAACACGCTTGCATCTGAAATCTCGCCTGCAAACTTGGTTGGCCTTCACCTCTTCTGGAGGCAGTGTCGCCGCAGCAGGGATGGCGATTAGGCACCAAACTGATTCGGCAACAAGCTGAAGTGGGTCTATGTCGAGGCTATAGCGGACATCGGCAAAAGGCTCGACGACAAACCTAGCTTTCGCGAAAGGATATGCTGCAGGATCCTGCGAAACATTTTTGCATTGCACTGCATGCCGTGCGCCATGCACAGCTGCGTGGCTTTCTGATGACTGCTGCGCCACTGAGAGAGGCGCCGGCGTTTGTGGGAAGCGGCACGGTGCGTGCTGAAATCACTTGCCCTCTCATCATTTTTGCTTCGCGTATTTTTCTTAGCGTTAGTACGAGTAAGAGCATTGCCCAATCGGCCTTGTAAGGCCTATATCTGCGCTTAAATTTCGTTAGCCTTAACTTTAGCCTAACGACCTGCATGCCAAGCAATTTAAGCGAAGCTTCGGGTACCTCTTACCGACGTTGAGCCGGAAATGAAATTTCCTGTACTCTGTTCGTCATGCTCGTCCCCGCAGTCAGACACGTCACTTCAAAATCTCCCCCTATACACATGCAGGTCAGGGCGCAACAAATTTCATAGGAGAACCGGCGTACTCAGCAGGTAGAAAACGGCACTTTCGGACGCAGTTTCGATTTCCGGCCGCAGTGGCCGCTCTTCTAATGGTGGCGAAAAGCAAAAACGCCCGTGTGTACGAGATTTCGGCGCACGGTAAAGATGCCCAGGTGGTCAAAATCAATCCGGAGCGCTCCACAACGGCGCGCCTCGTCGCCTGCATTGCGTCGACGCGTTAAGCCATGCAATCAATCAATCAATCAATCAATCAAGAAAAACGGGACTTTCGAACAACGAGTTCAGCCGCCAGTTCAACATTGCCGTCAAGTTTTCCTCGTCTTAGAACCCTGTCACCCCAGACCAACTCCAAAAACGCTGCAGGATCCGGGAACCTATGCCTCAATACCGGACTCAATACTCTTCCAACTTCCCTGAACCCGAGCAGATCTGGAGTTGAGTGGCATGGGTACTAGTGGACACGACCGGCTATATCCGGTCGGGCTAGTGGAGGCCACTTTACCTCTTGAAGTTAAATAAAAGTATTTTACCAAATTCGAACGCAGACTTACAACATGACATTTCTACATCACATCTCGCCCACCGTTGGTATACCTTCAACTGAGCGACGTGTAATGCACTCAAAACCAATCACCTCGTGTGGGAGTGCGTCCGACATGCCAACCAACTCTGACCCGCTCCCAACGCGAGGAAAACGAGTACTTGATCTCCCGTGCTCGGGCTGCTGTGGGGCTTGAAGGTAGCCTGGACTGAGGCCACGCCCCGCCTCTTTTCCCTTAGCCTTTTTTCTTAAAAAAATTGATTGATTGATTGTAGGGTTTAACGCGCCGACGCAACGCAGGCGATGAGGCGCGCCGTGGTGGAGGGCTCCGGATTAATTTTGACCACCTCGGAATCTGTAACGTGCGCCGAAATCTCGTACACACGGGCGATTTTGCTTTTCGCCTCCATCAGAAAAGCGGCCGCCGCGGCCGGGAATCGAACCCGCGACCTCGTGCTCAGCAGCGCAACGCCTTAGCCACTGAGACACTGCGGCGGGTCTTCAAAAAAATTGGCCGCGTATGTCGAAGAAAGACGATAGTCGACTTGCGCCCCTGGAAAGTGAATGCCTCCCTTCTCTGTCCCGCCCACCTCCCACACTGTCCCTCTCCCGTCCCGTCGCCCCCAAGATACCACGCTAGAGGTTTGTTCAAGTCAATTTAAATTTACCGCGTTCCACTGCTCCAAGTTGGGCGTCTCGATGCCGGCGCTGCCGTACGGCGGAGACGCGCGTGAATCGAGGCACCCTACTTCAACGTTTATAGAACCACGCTGCCCTGCTCCACGTGCGTTCCAAGCGGAACGTGGAGCCTATTGGCCGCGAGGCCCACCCCTGGAGAGGCCGGCGATCGTTTTGACGTCACTTGTAGGATCACCGTTCCTACCTTGCTCGTAGTTGGCTTGCAGCGCGTGACACTTCGCTTAGGAAGCGCGTTCTAAAAGTATTTTCGTGCTAATTTCCTTCGTTTGAAGTTAATTCTCAGTGCGTCAAGCGCAGTTCGACCTAATGGTGACTGTATAACCGTATCAACTGTGGTAGATTATCCGCAAACACCATGAGCGTGGTGGTGTATTACGCATGCGACCGAAGCGTAAGCAGCGGCTTGTATCCCCGATCAACAATATGGACTACGACGATCGCCGAGTGAAGTTCCTAGATTTCCCTTGTTTGCAAGAAATGTATAAAGCAGGAAATCGTGAAGCGTTAACTGCTCCTAGAAGCACACGCACCCGCCGTGCCTGCCCGCACAGCCGACGGTGCGGCTCGAACTGACGCAGGTCGCGGCAGGAACAACCTGTCGCCGCTTTTTAAAATCCCACAAGTCGTGGAAAAGAAGTTCCAGATGGGTGGGTGAAAGTGGGTGTTAGTGTGATGAAAAATTCTGATAGGTAGTGTCATCAGCTGTGGTTTTCAAAGCGATGCTCAAAAAATTCCCCCGCATTTCCCCGAGGGGGAGAATGTGAAAGTGCGAATGCACGGTTGTCGGCCCGCTTGCGGCGCTTGCGCTCGTCCCCCGCAGCCCACCGCCTCGCCGCCTTCTCTTCCATTTCTTCCATCGGGTTTGTAGTATCACGTGTACACCACGCAGTTATCAAGCCGCTATAACGCCGCTGAGTCGCCAACGCACGCCGCTGACGACGTAGTTTGAATGCGTTAAAGATATAAGGCGCGTTCTGACACCGATATCAGCGTCGCGTCCGTGGCTTATTCGGTAGAGCGTCGGGCTGCGGCCCGAAAGTCCTCGGATCGAAACCTGGCACCGGATGCTGTTTCTTTATTAAATATAGAGGAGCACTGCGGACGCCGACGCCGCCGGCGGTGGATGGCTTGGGGTCGCTTATTCACTTAAAAAACTCCCACCTCCCCTCGCGGGAACCCCTGTGTAGATGCGACGCATAGGGGGTTCACGTTGCAGCGTTGGACAGCGGAGGAACGGCGCTGGAACGATGGAGCGAAGCGGCGCAGGCACCGCGTTTTATAGAGCGCATAACGGTGAGGGGACGCGCACGGCCTCCGCGATTGGCTGCCGGCAGCCGATCGCGGAGGCCGTGGGACGCGCATAGAGTTTGTTACAGTATACACTAGAGAGGAATCTGGCGCTAGTGTCAATGCGGCTCACATCAAGGTCGTCTGTGTCGGCATGAACCGCCATTATACATCGCGCTCGACTTAGTTTCATCATTGGCTTGGATATAAACGTTTTAGTGACCGCAAATTTAAACGAAGTGCCACAAAAACGCAAAGAATAGTGTGCAATTATGTAAGTGGAAAATAAAAACAGGCTGTTTTAAAACTAAGGAAAAAAGAAGTAAAGCGTATTTTAAATGCAGAGCATTTCAGTAACTCACGATGTCACCCGCGTTGTCCCGTCGTAGTCCGCACCGTCGTTGTTTATCTCCCGCCCCCTCTTACTCCTAGCTATATGGACTACTCAGGTGAACCTAATTCTGATCTGGACCGCCCTTTCACTCTCCGGGAGCTCGAGGCGGCCCTGGTTGGAAATGCTAAGCGCTCTGCTCCTGGAGAAGACGCCATCACATACACGGCTCTCCGCAACCTCCCCGACAATGCGAAAGAGTTCCTCCTCCAGATTTTTAATCACGCTTGGGACAGTGGCAGCCTACCTAGCTCCTGGACGTCTTCCCTTATTACCATGATTCCCAAACCTGGAAAACCTCCTTCCATCGCTAACCTTCGGCCTATATCCTTAACGTCATGCGTTGGTAAGACCCTTGAGCGTATGGCTCTGACTCGCCTTTCTGAATTTCTCGAAAAGAGGTACTTCTTCCCTCATTCTCTCATCGGATTCCGTCGCTGTGTCGGTGCTCAGGATATGTTTTTGCTTCTCCAGCACACCTTTCTCTCTTCCACCCAAATCCACGCTCTGGTGACCGTCGATGTCCGTAAAGCCTTTGACGGTGTGTGCCATGACCATATCCTGGCACAGCTTGCCGCAATGTCCTGCGGCTCCCGCATGTACTCCTATGTCCGCTCCTTCCTCTCTCACCGAGTGGCTCGCTTTCAAGTCGACTCTCATCTGTCCGACCCCCACCACATCACTCGAGGCACTCCTCAGGGTGCTGTTCTTTCCGCCACCCTTTTCAATATTGCTATGACTCCTCTGGCTTCCCAACTATCTGAAATCCCTGATCTTCATCACATTTTTTACGCCGACGACATCACCCTTTGGTGTTCCTCTGGCTCTCCGGTCATGTGCAGAGCACCTTGCAACGTGGCTTGGATCTCATCGACTCTTTTTTTACCGCTGTTGGTCTTTCCCCTGCTCCGGAAAAGTCCGAGCTTCTCCTTCTCAACCGTTCCTCTTACCAGCGTGCCCACAATTCCCTCATCTCTCTCCATATTTCTGGTTCTCCCATTCCTGTCGTCACCAAATGTAAGGTTCTTGGTTTTCCTTTGCATGCAGCCAAGAACATACAAGCCCTACACAGCGCCGTCGCGACCTGCCACTCGGTAACCCACCTTCTACGTCGTGTGGTCACTCGACGGGCGGGTCTTCACGAAGCTAATGCCTGCAGGGTTGCTCACGCCCTCGCGCTCAACAAGTTCTTATACTTTAACCCTTACATCTCCTTCACCAACACTCAACTCAATACCCTTGAGACCGCCTTGGTGGGACTCTACAAAGCAGCACTGAACCTCCCTATCACCACTTCTACAGATAGGCTGTTTGCCACGGGCCTCTTTCATTCCCTTCGCTCTCTCCTCAATCTCCATCGAGATTCCCAGATTTCTCGGCTCTCCCTTACCCGTCAAGGTCAATGGTTACTGGTTCAGGCGGGTATATCTCCGATTCCCGTCTCCCCTATTGCCCCTCCCGACGCAATTTCGGCGCCCAACCTTCGTATTCTCCCTCTCCCGTCAAACATGTCCCCTGTCCTTCATGCAAGTCGTCGTCATGCGGCCGCGCAGCATCATTCTCCTCTTTTCGCGACCCAGGGAATTGCTTACACAGATGCCTCCGTTGTGGCGCCTCGAGGCTCGTGTGGTTACATTCTGTACCACCCTCACCTTGCTGAAGCAGAAACCCACACTAGCGGCCCGTACCTTCACCCTCCGGAAGCAATGCCTCTTGAGGTTCTCGCCATTGCCCATGCCCTTCAGTCCTTTGCTTCTCTCCCCCCCCCCCGTCCCCGAATACACAGTCTTTTCTGACTCTCACGCCGCTATTATACAGATACAAAATCGCTCACTACCTTCTATCCTTCAACAGGAGGTCGAACGAACGGTCTCCGCTCTACAGCCATCCATCGTTTTCCTCCGTTGGGTCCCTGGACATTCCGGGATTGACGGCAATGAGTTGGCGCATCAACTCGCCCGCGAAGCTCTTCACCGGGCACCGTTGATCCCCTGGCCCGGGCCCTCGGAGGACGGTGCGAGGCTCTCCCTTCGCCGTACCATCAAGGAGGTCTACCTTCAGCTCCGTCTTGACAAACGCCTCTACCCGCCTCCTCACCCATCACTCACCGTAACGGAGGCTCGACTCCTCCGGCACATCCAAATGAATGCCCTGATCACTCCCTCCCGCCTTTTCCTCTGACCCCTCTTGTCCCAACTGCCCCACTGCCTACGCTGATTTACCTCATTGCTTATTCTACTGCCCGGTGGCTCAGCTATCCGACTCCTATCCCTCCCCATCCCTTTCCATCATCACCTGGACCGACTGGCTTGGCTCTGAAGGAGAAGAAGAACAGCGCAGACTGGTCGCCCAGGCGGTGGACATGCTCGGCCTTTTACTTCGGCCGAATAAAGGTCTTTTCTCTCTCTCTCTCTCTCTCTCTCTCTCTCTCTCTCTCTCTCTCTCTCTCTCTCTCTCTCCGCACCCCTCCCCCTACACTATATAAAAGAAAATACTATCCGGCGCCTGGTTTCGATCCCCTCGACCCTGCGGGCGGAACGCAATGTACATGGTGCTCTACCCACTGCGCCACAAAGCCGACACAGAATGGGACGCTACGAACGCGCCTTATATCGTTGACTCATTCAAATGGGACGCTACGAGCGCTATCTCGTCAGCAGTTGCCACAACATTAACAGCTCCACTAGTGCAACAACATTAACGTAACGCAAACTACTTAACGTCGTGCGCCCCCGGAAATGCTCTGCATTTGATCGTGCCCCTCGCGAGGGGGATGTTTCACTGCGTCGCCATGCGAACAGTTTGCCACGCTTTAGTTTCAGTTCTTTCTTTGCTGGGGTGCCGACGAGCGGCGCCACCTCCTCGCACTTCGCCGCGGGAGGATCCGCGGCGGGGGCGAGAGGTGGCGCTGGCGTCTCCGAGGCCGCGTCTGCGGCCTCCGCGGGCACCGGCGCCGGCGCCGGCGCGGGGTCATCGCCCTTATTTAAAAGTTTAGTTCGCACGCCACGCAGGAACAATTTTTTGCCGGAATGGTTGTGCCTGCTATTCCGCAAGCCAAGGTTGTAGTTACAAACAATGTTAATATTTGGGGGGTAACTCATTAGAGACTGTGATTTTATTAGTTTTGCCATTATTTCAAATGATAAGTTGTTTGAAGAGTTTTGGAAGTTTTAAATGCAGAGCATTTCAGTAACTCACGATGTCACCCGCGTTGACGTCCGTAGTCGTAGTCCACACCCCTCCCCCTACACTATATAAAAAATACTATCCGGCGCCTGGTTTCGATCCCTCGACCCTGCGGGCGGAACGCAATGTACATGGTGTTCTACCCACTGCGCCACAAAGCCGACACAGAGCGGGAGGCTACGAACGCGCCTTATATCCTTGACTCATTCAAACTACGTCAAGAAGCTGCTGATACAACGCATTCACTACCACCAACTCCCCAAACACTAAACGTTAACGCAATACACCCACCCCCTATGCGACGCGTTTACTCGAGTCCCCCTCGCGGGGAGATGGGCCCAATTTACGATTGCAGTGCAACGCCGGCACGTGAGCGGAGAAAAGCACAATGAGAACAGAACTCCCGCTGGCGCGGTTTCAGGCAGGGGCGCGCGAGCACTGCGAAGGCGGGAAATTTGAATTGCATGGGGTGGTAGCAGTAAGCGGATAACGGCGGTATACAGGCCATTATGGCGAATCACTGCTCTGCATTTCCGACAGCTTTCACATTGAGTAGAACGGCTTCTAATTTTTTTGAGCGTGCCTATGAAAACGATGCCTTCGTGGTGAACCGGCGCACTGCGACCGCCAGCTAGTTTCAAGCAAAATGAAAACGTGGCGTTAAACAGTCGTGGACGATGACAAGATAGGACGCATACAAGCACCCGTATCTGCCGCATCTTGTCTTCGTCGAAGTACGTTTTGTTTCTTCTTTTCGTCGACTACAATTTCGCGGCGGCTTATTACCTTCTCAGTCATACGTCCTTCGACTGCCGCATGAGCAACGTCAGGTGCGATCACGCATTGCCTGCTGTTTCACTGAACAGGGCTACCATAGAAACGGGAGGATTTCGGCTTCCTTGTAGCTCGTAAACGTGTTATTGCATAGTGAAGAAAGCTATCCCAAAAACAGCCCGATTGTCATGCCAAGCCCAAACCAAAAAGGGTGTCTTCCCATGAACCCCCATGACGACATGGCTTACGGGGCGCAGTTTCCTCTGTAGTATACTTACTAAGAAACTCTATGGGGACGCGCCGGCGCCAGTGCGTCTACCGCGGCTATGACGCAACACAATCCAACACAATCCACTTTAATCCAATCCAATCCTAATCTAATCCAATCCAAGCCAAGCCAAGCCAAGCCAATCCATTCGAATCCAATCCAATGCCCCTCGCGAGAGAGGGGCATCGGAGAGGAGAGGGGGTGAGCGGCGGAGAGCGCAGCTCGCGCGGCGAGGAGAATGGGGGAGGGCCGGACGACAACGACGCCGACGCTGTATGGGCAAGGCGAGTGAATGAGATGCAGTCGCATCTAATATCTGCCGCGATTTACGCCGACCGGCCGCGGAGGTCGGTCCCGGCAGCGCCGGCCCGTTCACGCACGGTGCGGCGAGCGGCCGAAGGATGGCTATGCTTGCGCGCAAGAATCAGCCGAGGCCGTGCAGGTATCTTGATCGTCGATCGCTTCAACGGAAATCACCGCGCTTACAGAGTTCCCAGCGCGGTGAAACGTTCTGTTAGGGACTGTCACTCGCAACTCTAACGGCGGTGAAATATCTGCTGCGACGCCAAGCCTAAAGTTCCCAACATCCGATTACGTGCATCCGAAGCCGGCTGTGAGCTGTTGGCGAAGGCCCTCCCGTCGCGCGCGCGCGCGTGTTGCGTTTGGGTTCCTCTAACTTCTTGGGGGCCCCCAACGCTCGGTTCTCCTATTCTAAATATCCCCATTACCCGAAATCATTAACGACGTGTTTCGCCTCGTACGCAGCCTTGCCTTCTGTGAGAAGTCGTGAGTTTCGAAATTGATGCTTGAGAAATGCCGGCTTACTGTAAACACACAAAACACGCTGCAATTATAAATTACCACGCCGAGCACCTAATGAAAACTAAATATAGCCTTGTCCAAACCCGCTCGAAAGTGTTAAAAACTCGCGTCATACCGTTCATACATTGCGGACAAGTCGCGAAAAGTAAACATCAGCCGTGCAGAGTACAGGCTGACTATAAAACGTCTGACTATACAGGCTGACCGGGCATGACTATAAAAACGTCGTAGGGGAAATAGGCACTGATTAAGCCAAACTGCAGAACATAACAATACTTTTAAGCATGTGCGGCGAAGCAATGTGATCACCGTTCTCGCGTCATTCATTTACCAGGCAATACGAGCAGTTCTCGCGGTGAGATCAAAAGTGAGCGACGCGTTTCCGTCGCTGTTACAAGGTGTTTGCTTGCACACACATGTCCCGTCACAAGTATTTCATTATGAATTTACAGCGTACCTTTCTCGGCATCAGTTGCATCGTCCTTGGCGTTAGCTAGCTGCGTATGTAAGAGCTGTGGGTCGCGATGGTAGCAACTACCTAAACGCGGCGGTGTCGCCGGGAACAAGCGAGTCGCTGATTGCTTGCCCGAATTATTTGGTTTACAGACAACTTTTCTGGTAATTTGCATCAAATCCACAAGGAGCGGGCCAGACGGTGGCCAAAAAATAAATAAATAAATAAAACCCGCTTCCGCATACGCACGGGAAATGTGTTGCAGCAGGCGACAACACGATCCGGCGTCCTACAAGTGACGTTCGTAGGTGGCGCCACGGTATGTCCTCGAGGCCAATATAGCGGAACCTTTCGTCGCTGTTGCCGTTTGAATTTTTCGAATGCTGCCAGGTAGCGCGGGCAACAGCAGGCGACGGTTTTCTGCAGTTGATGTAGTATTTCATTTGCTATCACAAAAGCCACGCATCCATGAATTTTTTTAATAAAGGATCACTGCAAATATCACTTATGCATTGATTTTCTGCCTTATATTTGCGTAATGTCCTGTTCTTGTTCAGCAATGTTGACGAGAATGAACATTGGCACTGGACTTAGACGTTTAGATTTGGCTGTGGGTATATAAGACTACTGCGCAGCTTCTGTTTCATTTTGGCCGGGTGGCTGAATCTAGTCACAGACAGACAGACAGACAGACAGACCAAAATTTCTGCGTTTAAGTAGCCCAAGAAAGACTATCGTCTTTAAAAGAAATGTTATTCCACCTATCGAAACAAATTTCGCTCGCCTATGCAACCCGACGCACCAGCGACAGTCAAGTTTGTGGTCGAACTTGCCGATATGTTTGAACGCCTGTAATTTTGGATCCTATATACAAGGACGCCGCTGCGGTGGTTCGATGTTAAAACTATCTTACCGCATTCGTTGCCGATATGTTTGAACGCCTGTAATTTTGGATCCTATATACAAGGACGCCGCTGCGGTGGTTCGATGTTAAAACTATCTTACCGCATTCGTGAGCGTCTTCTGGTTAACGGTACCCCGTTTACTCTAAAGAATTCAAAAAGCGGTTGACATGAAACAGGCCGAGAATGTGACCCAAATGTACCAAGCGATCCCAATCCGAGCCTTGCACAACGTGGAAAAAACAGTCTCCAGCGCATCCCTAACGGCAAGAAAATACTGAACTTTGTCAAGCACTTTTTCCAGCATGCTCGGTGACGGTCACAATTTTTTTTTATTTGTATGTAAAGAAAACGATTTATTCCCGCTTCTCAAATATATATGCTGTCGATCATACCCAACTGCACGATCAATGTACACCTAGCCCAGGACAGTGACATATGCCAGTGTCCTAGAAAGGCGGTCAGTACATTTCCTTAAGCGTCTCCAGAAAGATGGTCCCGACGTGGCACTTGGGTCTTCCGCATGTAGCTCGCTGCATCTGAACGGCTACCACTATTTTGGAAGACGGGCCGAGATCCATTCGACGATATCCTTACGCACCTGTGGGCCCACACCGTCCGGTTCCATGAGGAGATTGTGGTACGCCCCGTTGATGATCTGCAACAAAGACAGAGCGCGGGGATTATAAAATAGAAGATAAAATCTGATATACAACATACACGGAAGTTGTCTATGGAAAGGATGCGGGATTTTGCCGCGTACGCGCAAAAAAACAAAAAACAAAAAAAAACACGCAATGTAGGGAAGCCAGGTCACAAAGAGGAAGATCACACGGAGAAGGACCTAGCTCCTTCAGTATTTTTATGTAAGATGGCTTATTATTTAACTGCGAAAAGCATCTTCCAATCCTGCTAACTGAAACCTGAATTCCTAACTGATTGCTAATTGCTAACTGCTAACTGAATTCCTAATTGCTAACTGAATTCCTGCTAACTGAAACCGACTTTAAAAGGAGGGGGTTGTTGAACGTGTCGAAGCTACCACTGAGCTATGTGGGGCGCCGTCGTGGATGGATCCAGATCACGGTGTAAGATATACTATTAGGTAAGGATACAGCTTGTAACACAAAGCGCGGGGACGCGGGTTCTATTCCCGGCCGCGGCGGTCGCATTTATATACATATAATGGAGGCGAAAAGCAAAAACGGCCGTGTGTACGAGATTTTGGCGCACGTAAAGATTCCCAGGTGGTAAAAAATAATCCGGAGCTCTTCACTACGGAGCGCCTTATGGCCTGCGTTGCGTTGGCGTGTTAATTAAACACTACAATCAATCAGCTTGCAAAACAAACGTGTACTCGTCGTTTTAGTAAAGTCGCCATACTGACGCCGCTCAGACCGTTGAGTGCAGCGCCCTCCAGCGGCAGAGAAAAGAAGCTGCCCGAAAGCTAGCTACTCGGAGGTGTTTGGGTCTTTTCGGCTGCTTGTCAGGCATTCTCTGCAGGTTTCGTAACCGGTCGTCTGCTAGATGTCCGCTTGCCGCGGCTTGGCCCGTCCCGCCAGCCAGTGGAGCAGACGGTAATTTGACGAAAGCCGTGCGAAAGTGTCAGCGTGTTCTGGGCAGGTGTTTTGAGTCGGTAATAATCAAAAGAAGGCAAGCGGCCTCAGACCACCCCGAGAATATCGCACGAACGGGACCATAACCATAGACGAAGGCAGGCTTTGGATGAGTATTATAATAATTACAGCTAAATTAAGGGTTAACAAAGTGAAACGTAGATTTAACCGGGCTAAGTCAAGCTTTCGCTTCGCATTATGATCCACTGTTAGCTGAGCTAAGCCGCAGGAATTTTTTATAAGCGATCTGGCAGCAGCGTCCATGAGCCCCTTCGTTTTCGCTTTAAGAGTTTAGTCGTTGGATGGATGGAGCAGACAACAAAACTTGCTCCTCCAGTGTTTCTCCGAGGAAACACATCACAGGGAACACAGCCGAGTGGCGACACCATAGTGCGGCATTCTACGGCTCACCTTAATAGTTTTGTCTTCGCTTGGCGCCTTCTCGAAGAACTGCTGCGAGTCCGCAGGATCACAGAGCTTATCCTCAGAGCCGTGCTGTATCAGGAATGGCAGTCCTACTGCTTCTACGTTGGCTTTCATTTTCTACGTATGAAAGAGAAAGAAATAAAGCATACTGCTGCCCAATGGTTCATTCGTTCTCCATGGCGTCTACTGGGACGCCAGAAGCAAGAGAAATAGTCCAGTAAGCATTTAGTGTTTTCTCCAGTTCAGCACAGTAGAGGGTTGAAATGGCACCCTCGCCGTGTTTTGGTAAAGGTCTTGCCTGTTTCGGTTTTGTTAAAAATCTTGCCTGAAAAGCACGCCTGTTTTCTTTATGTTTTATTACAATAAAATGGCTACAGAGCAAGGTTGGAGCTCACGGTATCCCTTAAAATGCAGTTATGGAACCCATTTTCTTCGTGTTAGAGTTCTTCCCGGAAACATGCCGCAGGCTACCGACTTTTGGAGAAACCGGAGGCATTTCACTTGAAGGTGCTCGAAAAGCTCCTGGTAGTCGAAGTTAAAGACAGCTCCGTGGTCGTTCGTTTGAGCCGGCATATAATGATTTAATGGGGTCATCTGTACATCGGCGACAAGATTCCGTCTGTTTCACCTATTTCAGCATCATGGTTTAGTAATGATGTTGTGCGTGATGGGAAGCTTGGCTTTTTCTTCCCTCTCATTTTGTGTTCTTGCTTGGGTCCGCCAGTCTATTTCCCCGCGTAACATTAGTGTTCAGAAAGACTGCAAAAACAGCCTGAGGTTTGACGTATTTGTATGAATGAAACTGGTTGCAATTGCATACCCTTCTCGATCTGAAAGAAGAATCTTTCATATGCAGCTCGTTCCCGTTGACGTTGACCCACAGGTAAGGTGCCAGATGTACAGGTCCGCGCAGAAGTAAACGGAGCACGGGAGCGGTGGCCGAACTGCATCGCTGCGCCGCGTATGGGCGCCGACGGGAACCATGAAACGCCGATCAAAGAGTGTGTTCGCACTTGCCCCCGCCGCCCTATCTGATATGTTTAATCGCCGCTCTGCTGGCGTGTCATGCTCGGTGAGACGGTCTTCAGAAGGCAGCGCTGGGCTATACAGGGGCGCTGGTTGCACTGCCGCTCGGAAGCATCACCGGCGACTGCATCCGCTGCTCACGAGCTGGACGAAGCTGCGCGCGCCCAGAAACGTTCGTTGTTGCGCGCTCTAAAGGGCGGCATAAAATTGTAGGCCGCTTCGGTTTGGCACAGCATGTCATTGCGATGTAATTTATTGTAAGCCGGCAACAAAATTGCCCTGGACAATATAGAGAGCACATTCTCAGGCATTTTCGTTGTTCGGAAAAAAAATCTCGCCTCCGACATCATTTTTTTTTAATTTTGAGTTTGTCCCAAGTTATTGCTGCCCCTCATTCCAGGTCTGTTCTGAAGAAAGGGGAAAAAGATGTCCATGTGGTGGAAATTCTGTGATAGAGAACGCCGTAAAGGATAGGTACAATCACTGCCTGCTATTACAGCAGGCCTCATAGGGCGCATATTTTGTTCTCGCATTAATCCTTTCGTCCCGTTGAAGAGGATAGCCGTCATAAGATTTTGTACCGAAATAACCGATGACGAGTATGGTCGTCATCGGTCATAACGACTAAACTCGTCTTCGGTCATTTAGGGCCCTGACGGCGCTTTTTTGCAAGACATTGAGGTCATGCGGTGAAGCCATCTTTCAATTCAATGCGGAGTTTAATTTAAATCTGACAACACTTTCTGAACTGATATATGGTGCTCCTTAAAAATAACAACGTCGGTTTTAATGCGACGACAAAATATGAACCCTATGAGGCCCGCTGTAATAGCAGGCAGTGATTGTTTTCCCCTTTCTTGAGAACAATGTCGGAAGCGAGATTTTTTTCCGAACTAAAATGCCTGTGACTGTGCTCTCTATATTGTCCAGGGCAATTTTGTTGCCCGCTTACAATAACTTACATCGGAATGACATGCTGTGCCAAACCGCAGCGGCCTACAATGTTATGCAGCCCTTTACAGCGCGCAACAACGAACGTTTCCGGGCGCGCGCAGCTTCGTCCAGATCGTGAGCAGCGGATTCAGTCGCCGCTGATGCTTGCGAGCGACAATGCAACCAGCGCCCCTGTATAGCCCAGCGCTGCCTTTTGAAGACCGTCTCGCCGAGCATGACACGCTAGCCGCCAGCAGAGCGGCGATTAAACATATCAGATAGGGCGGCGGGGGCAGTGCGAACGCACTCTTTGACCGGCGCTCCATGGTTCCCGTCGGCGCCCATACGCGGCGCAGCGATGCAGTTCGGCCACCGCTCCCGTGCTCCGTTTACTTCTGCGCGGACCTGTACATGTTATGCGGATTGCCTCCGATATTAAGATATTAAAATTCATTAGCCAATTTTCTCTCCAAGTGTAAATGTTATCTAGGACTGATTGTAGTGGATGCGTGCCATTGTTACTTGTAATTTTTCGAAAAAGAATGGAATCACCGGCATACAAAGTGGATGTTGGATTCGACGTGGTAGGGTAAATCGTTCACATATATAAGGAATAATAATGGCCCAAGTAGCCTTGAGGAACTCCAGATGTGATAGTAATTGAAAGTGAGTCATAGTTGTTAACGGTAACAAACTGCTGTCGGTTAAGTAAGAAATGTTCGATAAATTAAATAAGATGACCATATATATTAAGACCACTCAGTTTATAGAGTAGTAATTGATGGCATACTTTGTCGAACGTCTTTGAAAAGTCTGAAAATATGCAATCTACAGTGGACTGGTTATCAAGGATGGCATATATTTTGTGTGTAAGAGAAACAAGCTGCGCTTCACAAGAATAGTGATTACGAACACCATGTTGTCCTTCACTAAAGAATATATCTTGTTTTTTATTTTTGTTCAATAATGTTGACAAGTATGAAGGTTGCCACCGGATGTAGTATTTCGAAAATGTTTTCCCTATATAAAAGTCTCTTTCAAGAATCATTTTACTTTTAGCAGTGCGGATGAATCGAGGAACTTTCAGGCAGGCGGACAGACAGGCAGACAGACAGACACGCGAAGAGACAGACCAAAATTTTCGCTTTTAAGTAGCCCAGCACAGAAACTCGTTTTTAAAAAAAACCATTGCGGAGTGTTTCCAAATCTCACTTCCCTGGCTGATCGCAGATTCCTAGTAAAGGATGAAAATGCTACGGGTATTCTTCCGAAGTTACGGAGTGTTTGGCGTGCTGAATTTGGCGTCCAATGACTCGCTGCACACTGGCGTATGTGCCAAGCTGTGGTGTGTCTCCTCGTTTTTTGACTTCTTGCGCTTTTATCCTGGGCTCGCTAATTGTTTCCATAGAAGACGCGTGTGCTGCTGCACATTTTAACAACCCGTGTGACCATTTAAAATGGTTTCGCCACGGCGAAACGAGCCAATGGTTTCGCCGTGGCGTGTGCGACGAGAAATTCCAAACGCGGCTGGGAAGGGGGAGAGAGGGCGCTTTTCAATCACGGAACACAGTGTAGATGGCGCGGCGAATGGGCGCTATTACCCTGCGCACCGGAACCTGCTCACTCCGGCGGGCGCATCGGCGGGACCATTCCATTGGCTTTGTCGTCTGCTTTAGCGACGGTTGTTTTGGGCCTGTTTTGGCGCAGCTTCGCGTCCATTGTACGCTTCCTTCGCACGGCTTGATTAACTTGTTCGACAGCACCTCCTTGGTAACCCGGACCTGACGGAATTAAGTGGTCGTACGGCAAATATACGTTAAGGATTAGTTTGCAGGGAGAGAAAGCAAAATGTAGAGACCAAATACAGACACCTGGACGCTAGAGAAACAGTATCTTTTGTGCACTGCTTGCCACGAATGGGACTCCGTTTTCTAAATTGGTGAATACCAATTCGGTTGTGTTTTAGCAAGTAGTATTAGTAGTATTACAAAATGCGAAATGCGCAACTGGCGATTATAAAAGTTCCCTCAGCTTTCTCGCAATTCTCAAACTTACGAAACTAACTAGTTTCCGTGTCTGCGCTCGTGATGCGCGGTGGTGTAGCCCCGCGCCAGCACATCGGGTTCGCTAGGTTCCGCTGTCGCACCCTTCCAAAGACGCCGTCTCTCCGTTTTTTTTTTTTCCTCCGACGCACGGCTGGGCTACAGCGGCGACGTCCGCCGCTCCAGCCCGGCCGTGGCCGTCGTTGCTGCTGCGTTCGGGACGCCGCCCCCGCGAAGCCCAGATAACGGCTGGAAGAATCTCTGGTTCCACTCTTTGTAGAGCCTCGTGCGTGAATTCAAGTGACGTCGCATGGGCAATTGTTGCGGGTGTCGTTTACAGCTTTGCTTTCCAACCACCTTCACAGCGTGGATTGGAGCCTTTTTTTTTGGTTTTGTTGACTTCCAGGTGGTCGCCGCGAGTCTCGGGCTCACGTGCGCGCGCTCGCCAATTTCTTGGCCTTTTTAACTGCGAACACGAAAAATTACGATTCGTTAAACAGCTACGCTATTAATAAAGTACAGTGGAACCCCGGTGATTAATTGATTGATTGATTGATTGCTTGATTGATTGATTGATTGATTGATTGATTGATTGATTGATTGATTGATTGATTGATTGATTGATTGATTGATTGATTGATTGATTGATTGATTGAAGCTTTATTCATTTTTAGATACGTCCCCCGGACTTACGACGACCCGGTTCTTATGACGTATTACTGCAGTCGCGGCAAACTACCCATAGAAACAATGCATTAAAAACCCCTATGATATAACGGTCGGGTGCACGCGGTCCGCTTCATACGACGGACCCTAGTGCGAATAAACCGGCGGTTTGCCGATATTTTACACCGCTTTGCCACCTCGTCCCGACCATCTCTATTCTTAACCCCCGTGTGACGCTGCTTGATGTGCAAAGGTCCGCCGGAGGTCCAGACCACTGGCTGAACAGACGCAAGCAACCAGGCGGGTACTCATGAGCGGGGGTTAACTGCGACGGCTCCACGCGGCAGCAGTACGTCAACGCCCCAACCGCAAGAAGTCGAAGTTCAGGTGACAGACGGATCGTGTTTCGAGCTCCCGTCGAGCTGCCAACGAACGCGACAACACATACGACTCAATCCCACGGCAATGACCGAACCGCCACTTTCCCCGCCTGCTCGATCCAAGTTTGTTCATTTCACAACGCCTGATACCGCTCCTCTCTGTTTATCAGTGTCTTTCAAAGCCGCGCTGTCACTCCGCTTCTTTCTTTGCTAGAGTACCTCAATTCCCGCGCGACCGCCGCAAAGGTGAAGACACGTGCAGGTCCGCGCAGAAGTAAACGGAGCGCGGGAGTGGTGGCCGAACTGCATCGCTGCGCCGCGTATGGGCGCCGACGGGAACGCCGGTCTAAGAGTGTTTTCGCACTGCCCTATCTGATTTGTTTAATCCCCGCTCTTCTGGCGTGTCATGCTGGGCGTGACGAGGGGCGCTGCTTGCATTGCGCTCGCAGGTATCAGAGCTGGACGAAGCTACGCGCGCTCGGAAACGTGCCTTGCTGCTCGCTGTAAAGGGTGCCATAAAATTGTAGGCCGCTGCGGTTTGGCATAGCATGTCTTTGCGATGTAATTGATTGTAAGCCGGAAGCAAAATTGCCCTGGGCTACATAGAAATCACATTTACAGAAATTTTCGTTGTTCGGAAGAATAATCTCGCTTCCAACATTTTTTTTTTTAATTTTGGGTTTCTCCCAAGTTATTCCTGCCACTCAGTCCAGGTCTGTCCCGAAGAAACGGAAATAAAAAATGTCTATCCTGTGGAAATTTTGTATTAGTGAACGCCGCAAAGAACAGCTACAATGGTTGTTTCCTATCACAGCGGTCCTCATAGGGCGCATATTTTGTTGTCACATTTTGTTGTCATATTTTGTTGTCGCCCTTTCGCTCCCGCTGACGTGTGTAGCCGTCATAATTAAGATGTTGTACCGAAATGACCAATGACGAGTATGGTCGTCATCGGTCATTTTGGAGCCCTCACGGCGCTTTTTTTTTTTTCAAGCATTGAGGTCATGCGGTGAAGCCACCTTTTAATTCAATGCGGGGTTTCATTTAAAGCTCCAGCATTTTCTTAACTAATAAAAGGGGCTCGTTAAAAATAACAACGTTGGCTTTAATGCGACAACAAAATGTTCCCCCTATGAGGCCCGCTCTAATAGAAGACAACGATTGTATCTATTCTTTACGGCGTTCTTCAACACATAAAATTTCCACCGCATGGGCATTTTGCATTTTCCTTTCTTCAGAGCAGACCTGAACTGAGTGGCAGCGGTAACTTGGGAGAAATTCAAAATTAAAACGGAGCAATGTTGGAAGTTATACTTTTTTTCAGAATAACAAAAATTACTGTGAATATGCTTTCCATATTATCCAAGGTAATTTTGTTGTCGGCTTACAATAAATTACACCGCAATGGCATGCTGTGGGAAACCGCAACCGCCTATTGCGGGTTTCAAGCCCCGACCTACTAAACTCATGATCGCGTGTGATCGTTCCGCGGTGTATGAACTCTGCTCAAATTGAAAGCAAACATTTCTCCGGTGCTTTCGAACATCTATTCAGTGTGTTTTACCGCTTCTTTTATTTGTACCACGAACTACTGAACTCCGTCCCCAGACCTCATGTCGGTGTCCTTTTTTTGTCTCTGTCGTGTTTCATTTTTTTAATCTTTCACCTGACGTAGCATGTTAGGCTGCCTGCTGGACAGTCATCAGCATCATTAAACTGCACTCTCTCTTTCTCTCGCAGCGGCCTACACTTTTTATGGCACCCTTTACAGCGCGCAGCAAAGCACGTTTCCGAGCGCGCGTAGCTTCGTCCAGCTCAACAGCGGCGGATTCGGTCGCCGCTGATGCCTGCGAGTGCAATGCAACCTTTTGAAGACCGTCACGCCCAGCATGACCCGCCAGAAGAGCGGCGATTAAACATATCAGATAGGGCGGCGGCGGCAGTGCGAAAACACTCTTTGACCGGTGCTCCTTGGTTCCCGTCGGCGCCCATACGCGGCGCAGTCATGCAGTTCGGTCACCACTTCCGTGCTCCGTTTACTTCTGCGCGGGCCTGTACGTACCCGTTGGCACTGCCATTTTAGGTCACTCGCTGGCCGCGGCATCTGTAGCAAGGCCGCGTTATAATTTTCGCTGCAACATGGTTTACTCACCAAGTTCGAATCACCTTATCTATTTCGCGTTGCTGGGTCTTGTGGGAAATAATAACAGCCATGTGTTCAGCACTTTGACCCAATACCAACAGCACTGGATCGTTCAAAGGTTGTCTCCACCATGAACGTCAATGCCATTATTTTACATCTCCGCCTTGTACTATCGTTCGTTTCGCTTGGCCTTGGCAGTTTCACACTCGCCTTTTCCTCTCTTAATTTGCTCGACCACGTCGGTCTTATCTCGTGCGCGCAAGGCGCGGGGCTGGCGGGCTAGCTGGACGCCATGGAGAGGAGGGGCGCACAACACAGGCGTGCCTTGTTTTTAAAACTTGGGATTTTGGCTATAGGTTCGCAAATCACGCGAGAAAGCGCTAAATATAGTAGTTAATCAGTTTTTAGCCCACCTGTCGCATTAGAACGTCTACCAGGCCGGGATTTACCAGCACCCCGGTCATACGACGCTTTCTCGGGTTCCCTTGAAAGTCGCATCATCGGGGTTCCACTGTAGTTGGATTTGCTTGCCCCCCAGTAGCCACTGCTTCTGCAGTGGAGCGAGAGAACACACTGAAAAATGCGCCACGCCCTACACGCGCATTCTTGGAGCGCGCTGCCCTGGAGCGATGACGTCACCTCAATAATCAGGTATAAGAAGCACGACTGGAGCAGGGGGAAGGGGGGTACGGACGCAGCCCGAAGGGGAGGGCGCCCCTTCCAGTACCGTTTGTGGCCTCACCTCTAGCGCCGCCAGAGCGGCAGCTAACCAGCCGGCAGTCACGCTACCGTGGTAGTACAGTGGATCTTCAGCCAAGCGCTTCACTACAGCGGGGTCTCTGGAGACCTTCTCGAGTGGCAACTTCCTCAAGGGGAGCCCCGGAATCACCCAGCGCAGAAGGCGAGCCACGGTCCGCTGGAGACAAAACGAAAGGAACCCGCCATCGTGAGAACCCATAGTCTTTCGGAAACGAGCACAAGGCGGGTGAGAAGTAAATGTTAGGGGTGAGTTGATTCTTCCAATAATCTACCGAGTCACTGAGTGGCAATGACACTTAAAGTGGACTCCTGATAAACGTAGCGTGTGCGCGCACACATGCGCAGAGGCAGAGAGAGCAAACAGAAGCAGTCAGTAGAAGAAGCAGTACCCGTCAGTCTGGAAGTTCCACTTTCGCTGCCAGTTGCGCGGTATTTTATTGCTTAATTTTTAACGTGCCAAGAAGTAAATCAGTAGTGATGTCAAACGTGCTCACTGGGTAGCTTAATATTTGTCACTATAGCCCTGAAAAGGTAAGGTCGGTCTTGAAGTTGCATAAATTGCTCGAAAGTCATAGTCACGGCCCAGCGCACGGATCAGAACGCAATGGATTAGAGGCAGCGCTACCGCACTGATGCTTCAGCGTGTCAAATAATTTGTGACGATCACAGTTCATCAAAAAACACTCCTGGCCTTCCAACTGCGATGGCATGCAATACCTTGAATGCTTTCGCACTGGGAGTGTACTGTACTGTAACATGATTTGCACCCTTCTTGTCTATGAAAAACATGCTGACACAGCTATCAAAAACAGCGTTTTACACTATGGAACCAACCTTAAACAAAGTGGCCTCCTGTTTGTCTAAGCCCAGGAGAGGCCCCAGAAGAACCATGCCTGCGAAATCCTTGGGCTTCCGCTGAATCGTCAAAACGCATATCAGGCCGCCCTGCCAAGCAAGCGCCATGCACCAGGGACAATAAGTCAACTTGCCGCCAAAAATATTGAATCAGCTCATGCTATTATGCTACACTGTAAAATGAGTTACACCCTTTTTGTCTATTACGATCACCCTTGCACTCTACCGAAATAAAAGAAAAACACCCTTTCAAGGGGTGTAATTATCGATAAAACAGGCTTTAAAATTGTATTCTTGTGTTTTTATTAGGCTTTAAGGGTGCTATCCACGACACAACACCCTAAAGGCCGTTTTCTTTTGTTTTTTATCCTAATGTGTAAGGGTGTTACTTATAAAGAGTGATAAGTAAAGGGTTTAAATTAAAGGGTTTAAATTATTTTACAGTGTAAAAGTTCATAAGAAGTACGGTATAGACAAATATTCACTTTCACTGCACGACAGGCCCAGCCTGGTGGAATTAAGGTTGCTCAGAAGGGGACACACAAAGGCTGGGCACATTCGAGGCGGTTGCATTATATTTCCTCTAGAATCACACTGAGATTTGCTCCAGGGTGCCACAAAATTTCTGGGTATGTCCAGGAATGATCTGAAGTTGAATCGATATTGCTTGGGATAAATGGCACACGGGATAAGCATACTTGCATGCTTTATAGCCCCTGAAGTGTTTTTTGTAGTAGTAGAATAGGTTTACTCGCCGGCGAGATAAAATATAGCCGGAGAAACAAAAATACTTAATGTTCAGAAATATCTCGAAGTGTTAGGCTGAATGTCAGCCTGCAGCCATAGAGGAGTACTATTTACTGTACTTTTCAGTTATTAAGGCCTCAGTGATAATGCAGGCATTATGAGTTGTATTATTGCGAGAAAAAAATCAGACGTGGGCTCTTCCTACCAATTCTATTCAACTGTGGGAACTGTTACTTCCGTAATGAAATCTTGTTTCTACTGCATCACGCTGATATTTAACAATTCACATATGACGGCTCAATTTCAGCTGCAAAAAGGTATCGACAATTATACTTGGGTTGGAAAGAAATATTTGTCTAAAATAACGAACTATTACGCGGCTAATTCTATCGCTACTTGACGTACCACTTGGCCCTGCTATCTCTCAAGGCGAAAGAGACGAGACGAGCAGTGAATTTAAAAACAGTTCATTACTCAGTGTGTTATTAACGATTGATTGATTGACTGATTGATTGGCCTGGTTAAGATGGAACACAGCTGTTTTAACTGTGCAAGTACCGTAACAATCAAGCTTACAAATGTGACATTACAGATGTCACGGCTCAAGTCGCGTGACTGAGTGACTGCGTGAACGAGTTGTGTTAAATCTATAACAAAATACATGTGCCGAACTCTGAATGTAGGAACGGTACTCTGAAGCCCACTAAATGGTTAAATACTCACAGAGAAGCACATACTACTGGGGGGGAATTGGACAACGCTCTGTAGGTATGAATGCATGCTGCTTACGCACGAACTTCCTCCATCGGCCAGCCAGAAAGTGTGGATTGCTTCTGTTCTTTTGAAAGCCGTCCACTTACCGTGGAATGACCAACGAGGTAGACAGGCTTTCCAGGGAAGGCAGTGCGGCGGACGTCAACATGCGTCAATAAGTCGTCCACGTAGGTGTCGAAAAACTTGATCGTGGCCCGGGGTCCCTCACTCCTGCCATGGCCGACTGAAAAGACGTACCCGCGAGACTTCGGCAACGTTCTACCGGAAGGCGACTTTCAAACATGTCTGGCAATCTGCTTGAGGCTAGCATACTATTTTAAAGATGTTAGTTTTTCTCGAACATATCACGCTGGTTTCGCTAACCTATATCAAGAGCATTGAATGCAGCCAACAACAGGCCGCCAGCAGGCCCATCAAGATGGCCGCCATCATCTTTCCACTGGGCTTCTCCGTAAGCAGCATTATGTCTAGATTGAACGCCATCAACCACAAAAAAAGCTGAAAGTCCATTCTTTCGCCGGCCGTAGCGGAGTATTGTAAAAATAACCCGCGTGTTTCAATGACAAATCGCAGTAAGAGCCGTGAGCCCGACTTGCCGTGGTCGTGAGCGAAGACGCAGCAGCCCAGCCTGACCAAGGCACAAGCCAAGGTGTCGTACTTGTGGCCATGGCAGTGTTCTCCGAAGCCGTGCGCCACAAACACCAGCGCCCTGCAGTACAAAGTCGAGAACGTTTCGTGTTTAGCTATATGCGCAAATTAACGCGAATGCAAAGTAATCGTAGGGGTTCGTGCATTGAGGCACGCTTTCTTGAACGAGATTTTGCCCCGTCTGCACTCGGACAATTAAGGAAACACACTGGTGTTGCTCAAGGCTGAATGTGGCTGACACGACGAATTTTTATATTCCCATGTCCAACGCTTTAGATGTTCCTAGTTCCGAGAACAGCCACCCCTTGGCGCTGAATCAAGAAGCCATAAACGGAGATGTATAGGTTTAAGGGCTCTGGGATTTCAGTCTTCGATTCCCCGCGCACTGTGCGACATGTAATCCAGTTTTAGTTTTTTGGCACGTGCTCCTACGGCGAGGATAGCCTTCGCGCTACCCGCGATCTATTTGTGGTGAATACGAGACTGATAACCTAAGAACTTCGACACTACTCCTCGACGTAGTTGGCTACACTTAAGCTACAGCAGAATGCCTGCTCCTTCGCAGTAATTCCAATCCACCCAGGTTAGCTCAGTTTCTAAAGCTGTGTTCCACTGAGAGCTCAGGCAGCCGCGGCGGTGACTGCTTTGATGGTAAAGTGAAAAATAAAAAGCCGCCTGTGCTATAGGTCGACGCATACAGATCTTCTAAAGATTTACATTAGTCCTCACACCTATAATGCTTCGGGCCTTTAATCCCAGGAATAGCGTTCGCACGCAAACACACTTTGCAACTTCTACAAAGTTCCGAAAAAAAAGATAAAAAATGTTGAACTCCCACCGCCAGAGATTTAAATAAATTTCAGCAGGGTAATAAAAATATATCAGGTAGATTTTGTGCCAATTCAAGCACAGATAGAATTGTTCAGAAATATTACGGAGGAACTGTCTATTGTTCCGCAAGGCAGCCGGAAAAGTAGGCTGCATGAAATGTTGCGGGCACTGCGCTCCCATTGCTGGTCTCGACCATGTTACCATTCTTCCGGCATTTTTTTGCTGGCAGTTGGTATTTTACTATGTCCCGCGAGGCTGCATTTTTTGCGTGCACCCTTCATTCGTATGTGTTTTAAGCCAGCGTCTTGCCTAACTTAACCCAACAAAGCCCATAAGGGTCAGTCTCGAGTAAACAAAAAAAGACGTAATGCCGAAAGACAACCGGGCGAATCTGTATTTCGTCATACCAAGTTTCTGAATAAATATCCACCTGAATAATGCGACAAAAATCAGAAACAACAAACTTAAAAAAAAATAAAATGAAACAAAGTTTGGGGCGGGACGGCTCGAACCAGTGACTTCACGAACCAGAAACAGCGCAACCTGCAGAGGCTAGCATACCTTCACAATGAAGTAAAGCTGAACAACCAATCAGAAGACAGCGCCGGAAAATATCCCAATAGTGTCGACTGCCAGAAATATATCCACTTGCTATCACGAAGCAATTCCCGCGTAACCGAGCGGTAAATGCGGAAGGAATTTTGCTCTTTTATGCTGCATCTTTTGGTCGCACATTGCAATTGTGATTTCAAATTGAACGAATACATCAACAGGCCGCCGTAGGGTGACTCAGCAAAATGGGCAACGCGTTTTGGGGCGATGTGGTAAACGGAAAGGCTCGCGTGTCATCACTGACCGACCTTGGGTCCGTGTGGCCCTTCCACGATTTGCAGACGATCTCGTAGCCATCCGCATTGATGAACGACAGCCTGCCGTCAAGGTAAACGCGAGTTGAGGAGCCAGAGGCTGTAAGAGGAGCTTCCATGCTTGGGAGGTTGTCGTGGCGCCAGATGAATGACTCATACTCACTCAGGAGATTAGCCAGAAAAGGGGTGCTGGTGCGGGGAAGCTGTGCATAGGATTTTAAGAAACATATATGGAATGCACTTAAAGTAGCCGTTCAGGATTAAAAAAATAGCAGTGGATTAGCTCGGCTGTTGCAGGATATACGAAGGGTGAGCTAAGGATCAGCTAGTTATTCTTAGGTTTCTTGGTTGTCTAGGGTTAGCTAGTTATCGTGCTTACTGCTTCTATAACTATTTCCAATCCAACCAAATCCAATCCAACCAAATCCTATCCAATTTAATCCAATCCAATCCAGTCGCGGCGGCAGCGGCTCCAGCGGGCCAGCTGTGCGCCGTTAGACGTCACTGCTCCTCGCGCATACGCAGCAGGGCTCTCCAGGAGCCACGCTAAACTACTCAACCTCGGCCAGTGTAGCTCACGCTACAAAATTACAAAATAAACAGAAAATAAATAAACGGCCGAAGGTGAAATATGGCACGAGAAAGTCATAAAACAACGATAAAATCAACACTAATGAAAAGGGGAAGGCAAGAGAACCGTGATAACTACACTATGAAATGACTTCCACCCTTAAAGGTGTATATCACTGTTTATATCTATCACCCTTACACTGTAGCAAAAAAAACACAGAAAAATGAAAACACCGTTTGAAGCTGTTGGGTCGTTCATGACACCCTTACACCGTAGGAAAAAACACAAGAATGCACTCTCCTGAAGGGTGTTTAGTTGTTTATTCCCCGCTTTCAAAAGGCGTTCTTCCTTGAATTCGATAGCGTATAAGGGTTTTAGTTACAGACAAAAGGAGGTGTCAAACATTTTACATTGTGCGGCAGGGCAACGTCGCAAC
Organism: Haemaphysalis longicornis; assembly: GCF_048455015.1. NCBI lineage: Eukaryota > Metazoa > Arthropoda > Arachnida > Ixodida > Ixodidae > Haemaphysalis > Haemaphysalis longicornis. The sequence goes on from NW_027526445.1 coordinate 191,703,558, forward strand.
AGTGGTGACTGAGCTGGGATGACCCAGTCCCAACTGTGTGTGTGTGTGTGTGTGTGTTTGGGTAGGGGGGAGGGGGCGTGGAGCGGGTACCGCTCGCAGTCGAGGGCCGCAGAGCACCCAGTTGCTGCCTGTGCTTGGTAGCCGTTACAGCACTGTCCAACTGCTCTCCCGTGCTTTGTGAACTCGAAAACAAAGTTTGCAGACGCGTTTTCCGGAGGCGTGATAGCTTGCACTGACGTCGCTTTATTGCCGTGTTGGTACCTTGGTTGCACAGTGGAAATCTGCCGCTATTGTATTGTGTCGACCAGCGTTGACGAAGCTGACAGGTATCGATCAAAAAGTGCAGTGGCGTCGTTATGGGAAAGCAACATGTTTTATGAGACGTTCCAAGACGCGAGCGTAAAGGGGCCCTGAAAGGCGTTTTGAGCACACTAAATTGACTAGCGCAATCGTTAGATTCGGTCGTCAACGTCATCTGTGCCAAGTGTTACTCTTTTACGCGCAGCGGAAAGCTCACAATTTTGTTGCACAGTTTGTCACTTTTTTCTCACCCTTCCCTTCGTATTTTTGGACGCCGCCATCTTCACATGTCTACGTCATCGATTCCCAGATGTTCGTCATGAGCTAGACATCCTGCTATTGGGCGGCTTTTTCACGCACTTCCGGCAAAGAGATGAGTCGTCTGCTCAGCGTTGGCTCGCCGGCTGATCTGCCAGCTTGGACATTTTACGACAAATGAAACAATTGTAAACAAACGCTTAACCGTTCGTATTGAATGCAACACGGCCATAACACGACATGGATATTCTCTTACCTGAGTACGTTCCATTAAGAAAGCATTGAAGCCCCGTGGCACTTCTTTCGTGCAATCGCAGAGAACGCCCTGAGCCGAATGCCCGGGTTTGACGCATACATTTTATTCAACTTCAAACAATCCAGAGATGCGTTTCGAACGAACACAACGTCTCAACATGCGTTGCAAGTCTGAACCGCGATTGACAGACGATGGGTTGCCTCCTGCCCGTCGTAAATTCGGCACTCGCCTCGCGCGCGGTTTGCGGGGACGAACAGCAAGTCACTTAACTCTGGCGCACAAGCCGAGATGGGTTTTAGCCACGCACACTGCACATACCCCATGCGAGGTTGAGTCGTACGTCGCTCGAGAAAGATAATCCAGACCATGGGAAGCACTATCTACCCGCAGAAGCACAACGTCGCATTTCATCGCGAAACAAAGGCGTCCACAACACACACACCACCGCCTCCTGTAATGTCAAACGCATCTCGCACTTCCCAATGGGAGTGAGTGGTACGCCTGCAGTGCCCGCATGTCACGAGGTTGGGCCCCGAGCTGAACCGGGATCACGCAACCGTAACTGACTTCTAGAGCGGTTTGTGCCTTGTTGCCAAGGCAACCAATGTTTGAGATTGTCAAAGAAATGGCGCTCGCTCCAGCGCTAGAAAGCTCGAGCAGAGCCGCGGCGGAGCATGTTTTGCCAACGTTGCCGCTCTCCACCACGCGTCGCCCCAAGCTGAACTGGTGAAATGATTGAAGCGTTTTGTGCACGGGTTCTGTATCGGTTTAAAATGTCTTTTTCACATGCCGCCGGCACGAATTACCACCGCCGCAAAATAAGACCCGGCACCAGTGGGGCCACATCTGATAAGGCGCTTTTTGGATAAACAGTGTCGGTGCATCAAAGGGAACGATCGCACGATCCTCCCCGTGCGGCTGCGAGTTCGCCGCCGATAAAAAGTCACATGCCGCCGATAGCAACTTCAGCAACGTACACCGCGAAAGGGCAAGGCCAGGCCGCCGCACACATGCGGCCAGATTTTTCGTTCGCTTTTCCAGCCTTGAGCGGAGTGCGGGATTCATGGTGTCAACAAAGCTTGCCCGTAGCAGACGGCAGTAGGAGGAGCGTAATAGCGGAAGTACGTCACCGCTGAGGAGCGCAGCATCATGGGAGGGAGTGCTCGCGCACCGTCAACAGCAAAGAATATGTTGAAAGGAGGAGGAAATTCGGCGCGACGATAATGCGCGATTTTTGATTTACGATTTCTCAGCTAATACTCATCGTTTAACAAAATTCTTGCGGGAGGCCTGATTGCTAATACATTGGTTTATTTGGTTACATGTACATCCATGCATCGGCGGAAGGTATTTCAGGACCCCTTTAAGCGAAAACCCCAACGTCTGGCGTTGCCGTTCATCATATAAAAACGGCCCCTTCACGAGGCCTTCCACAGTGCTATCTTAAACTTGGCAGTAGTTGCTAGCAACGGGTGGTCGCCCCGCCATCAAATAGCAGATGGAGGTAGAGGAAGAACAACCACCGAAATTCACCATAGTCGTCAGCTTCCTCATTACACGGTGGCATAAACGAGAAGCGGCGCATCGGGTTGCCATTCGAAAGCAAAGCCATTCGAAAGCAAAACGCTCCTTCAGCGGTAAGATGCCAGAGCTCTTTGACAAAATATGCGAGGCGAAACGAGGCGTCGCAAGCGTTTAACTGGGCATTATGATGTCTGATTAACAACCCACAAGCGTGCCTCGGTGTACTCAGATATTTTATTTCCAATGCAGGGGAAATTACACCACCGCGTCTGCACGGTGCGGCTATATGCTCATTTGTAAATGGACTGCACGAGACCATAGTCCTACCGAACCTGAGCAAAAAGTTTCAATACGGGAGCCTAATAAAACCACATGGGCGCACGTACATCAGGCAAATTATCGCACAGCGGCATGTTGCAGACAATTTCGGTGACACAAACCATGCAGTCGATTTGACGCGAATCAAGTAAATTAACTGCGACTGTTGCAACGAGCGGTTCGGATCACGAAGCGACTACACAGAGTGACATGCGTCTACGGAAACTGCTGAAGACTGGAAAAGAGCGACTTCGGTGCGCGTAGTGCCTGCATTGTTAGCAGCCCCCACCACCTCCCCAAAGCAACTTGAACGGAGCAAGCGGAACGAAGCAGCTACGTGTTCCCAGGCCGCGTATTTGTAAACAAAAACACTGCGCCAATCAACACGTGCCGTAGAAACAGTCACTGCGGCTGCACTTCCCGCCGGGACCTCACCCCCTGGTTTTTCCCCTTTCACCGCGACCCCTCAGAGAGCGAGCGCCGAAAAACGCTAACAGCGCCAAAAAGAAACAGGGTATAGTGCCTAGAATATTCTTGGCACTATAAACAGGGAAAGGAGGGAGGCGCAGTTTTCGTAGTCCGATTTTACCAACCTTGAGAGTTAAGCTGCACAGCGGCACCGCTAAATGTTTGCGACTCGTAGACGCGCGTCCAGACTCGACTTATGATAGAACTTGTTTGCACTACTGTACTCACGAGTGGAAGGTTTCGAAAATATAGTATTCATGAGTGTTGTACTCATGAGTATTGTATACTCACGAGTAGTACTCATGAGTACTGGGTACCCAGGTGCTCATGAGTACTGTGTACTCATGCTCTTGAGTACTCCTACTCATGAATACTGTACTCATGAGTACTCATACTCATGAGTACTCATACTCATGAGTAGAGTACTCATGTGTACTGTACTCACGAGTAGTGGACTTATCCCTGTACTCACTCGTCATCGTACTCACTTTTTTAATCTGGGTGTGGACTCACTCATCATCATACTCATTCGTGAGTCTGAATACGAATGAGCACAAATGAGTGTACTCACGAGTGAGTACGCCGACCTATGTTCGCCATGCCCGCGCATTCTCTTCACTGAGGGGCAACCTCCTCGCCCCCGCGCGCGCATGCGCTGTCGGGTCCCGGTAACCCGCTACCGTAGCGCGAGCCTCCGCTAGCCGTTATGCTAAAACTCTCTATTAAGTCCCCGCCTGTACAACGTACGCATGCCCACGTGCTTTGCGGTGAAGATCCAAGAGTAGTGGAGGGCGCAGCAGGATGGCCGTCTGCCCAAAATTTTGTAGCGCAAGCTACACTACCCTACCTCGGGCAGTCTTCGCGGGGTGACCAGTTTTGCCCTTGAGCGCTAGAGGCCAAACCACGCCCCCTTCCGCAAGCGCCCGGCACGGAGCAGCAGTCCGATAACGGGGAGAGATAGGGAAGGAGGAAGGCGATAAGCACGCGCCACGAAGGAAGGCCGTGTGCGGTGAAGAATACCAACATCCAGCTGTGGTCGCTTCTACAGCGGCGACGCTTCAACAACGGCGCGAGGCGAAAAAGGGGGAGAAGGCTGCTCTTGCGTACACCTTCGCTATATTCGAGTCCTACGCCTTAGTGTGAGCTTCCTTCATTTTTTTGCACTTGTTACGTGGCCACCGTACCGGCTGTGTAGTCTGGCGTGTGGGAAGTTTATTAACCTTATCGCTTCCGGCTTCTTTCATTTTGGCATTAATCCTCCTCTCGGCACCGTCAGAACTGCACCACCCGTCGCAACAAGCGCGCACCGAGACACCACGCGACGCGTTTCCAAAGCCGTGCTTGTACCTGTTGTATCGTGCCTCCGACAGGTGGCGGCACGAATCTCGCTCGAGCGCGGCGAGGCAAAGGGGCCGGCGTACGCAGTGACGTCATCGATCGGCGAGGTTTTTCTGCGCACGTTCACTGGCCCCAGTGGCGTAACTAGACAGGATGCCGCCCATGGCAAATATATTTTCGCGCCCCTCATGATAATAATGATAGTGATTATTATTACTATTATTATTATTATTATTATCGTCGTCATCTATGTTGAAAAAAGCCCACCTGGCTGTTTTGGCAAAGCGAATGAGTGATTTTTTGATTGACTGTTCGCTACAGTGCACTATAGCCGTCTCATCATATGTACTCATCGTACCATACGCCAGAAGTCCACAAGGTTCGAAAGAAAAGTGAAAGAAGAAATGGACCTTGTCGGTCACCGGTTCTCGTCTCGCTTTACATAAAATCGGATGATGAAATGTATTGCTCAAATGATTTATTGCAAACTTCGTATCTGCCTACTATGCCCGCATTTTTTTATTAATGCTAGTGATGCGTTAAAATACTCATCCCGGGAATCCCTGTTGTCCCCTCGTCGCATATACTGCCGTTTGTGACGGCAATGTTGATGCCTATCGTCAGCAAGTAGCCAAGAAAAAAAATTGGCTCCAATCGAAGCTGTGAATGTCGTTAGAAAGCAGATATTTAATCTACACCCAGAACAATTGCCCATGCGTTGTCACTTGGATTCACGCACGTGGCTCTACAAAGAGTGAAACAAGAGATTCTGCCAGCCGTTACCCGAAATTCGCGGGGCGGCGTCACGAACGCAGCAGCGTCGGCCACGGCAGGGCTACAGAGCGGCGGATGCCACCGCTGTAGCCCGGCCGTGAGTCGGCGGGAAGAATGTTTCACGGTTTACCGATAAGCATTGGAGCTTCGCCCCTATCATCATCATTCACTTCGTGGAGATGGCGGGATTTTTTTTCCAGTTTTGAGTTATTTCCCTTGCTATATGCTGTTTTTATGTGCCTTATATTCATGTAACCAGACCATCACCCGAGAAGGCCCAGCGCTGTCGGCGAGCACTTCAAATAAATAAATTGTAAGGGAGATAGTCGAGGCGCAGGTAGGTGGTCTAGGGTATTTATTTACGGTCGAGAGGTGAAGCGAGCGTAGATTTGAGCGTTCAGACGATGGCCGATATCACGCGCAAAAAAAGCGTCTCTTGCGGTGCTGCTTCTTCCGCTGATACCGGCGTGAACGCGTACCCTCACGGGTAGATTGGACAACTTTTCCATATGGCTGATGACTGCGCACGGCACATACCCTGATGGTCTCATGTGTCCATTAGTCTCACTTCATTCGTCCCCCGTCGAAAAGGAGCCATCCTGGCGACTCGGCTAAGGTGACGACAACACTAAATGGTCGTAAAAAGGCTTCAACCGTTGCACATTGACGATCACGACATTTGCGCGGCATCAGGACCGGCTTTGTGTGGTAAAACGGCATCAAAGGCTGGATCGTAGACGTAAGTCTGACCATCCACTGAAAGCTTGTCGTAATTGAGACGAAAGTTTTTTAGATGCGAAGCATCTCATGCTCGGGGCTGTGTCCCTCCCTCCCTCGTTGTCGTTGTCCACCGTCCGCACTCTACTGCGCAGGGCGTCTCTTCAGCCCCGTCAGCGTTTGGGCTGACGTCAGCGTAGTCCACTAAAAAAGAAATAGGCGGCGCCCGGTTTCGATCTCACAACTCTCTGGCCGCAACAAGAGGTACGTGGCGCTCTTCCCACTGCGCTACAAACCGAGACAGGAGCATGTGCTACGAACGCGCCTAATGTCCTTCACTCATTCAAACTACGTCAAAAAGCTACTGATACAACGAAGGCACGCGAAGCTGAACGTCAACGGAAACGACGAACTGAAAACTAATGGGAACTTCAGTCGACCCCATGGCTGTTTCGAATACTACTCAGGGTTCTTCTACGGGAAGATGGTGTAATTTTTTCCCTCCTGGCGGTGTACCTTGTCGAAATCCCACAACCGCTTTCTGATACCACGCATGTTCGCAGAGTAGCCATCTTCTAACCATACTTTTTTTTTCGTTACTTCGCTCCTTCAACTTTGACGCGTTTGAAAAGACTTCCTGCTTACTTTTGAAGTTCAAGAAGCGAACAATGCATGGACCTTTGAAAACCTTCCCTTTGGCGCCCCAGACGATCTGTTCTTTCAATATCGCCGGCACTTAGAGTTCACTTTGAAAAAAAATTACGAAGAGTTTTTTTTTGGTTCCGTTCCAGGTCTTCTCATTTTTCTCTGGAATACCTTTGATGATTAAATTATTTCTTCTTGACCTGTTCTCGAGCTTATCTAGGGAGCCAGAAAGGAATAGGCACAGTTGCTTGCAGGTTATTCACTTGGAAAGAGAATTCTTGGACGCTAGTTTTAATTTTGTCGTATCCTGTGGCAGCTACCTCTAAGACAGACACACGTTGCGCAATACTATCTATTTTGCTCGCGATGACGCTCAGCTTTTCTCTGGTTTCGTTCTGAAACTCCGTGTTTTGAGAATCGAAGGCATCTAGCTTAGCGAGAATGGCATCTAGTTTGCCAGGGCCAGGGTTCAATTCGACATCGCCCGAACATATCAGTAGGCTTGTTGCAATGTAAATGGCAAGAACTGGAGATGCGCGAGGATAGCAAAACAGTGTGAGCACATAGCTACAACACGACAGCGGCTTTGATTTCAACCTGTTGCGAGGAGAGAAGGTACTGATTCGGACCCGGTACGACGACAAATCATTTCCCATGTGCGCTCACAAAAGAGTGGATCCGCGGCCAATCAAGATTACTGTCCCGAGGCAAAGCTATTTACGACGGTTTCAAAACACTCACCAAGAAGTGAAAATGAGCAGCATGTAGACCGGCATGTTGGTATGGTGGCAAATCCAGATGAATGCAGCGATGAAGGGCTTTTTACGCCAAACAGCCAGAGGGAGCAGCCGGAGTGAGCAAAGCTCCACCCCGCAGTGTCCCACGCGCAGACCAAGTGCGGATGCACCCAGCGAATAAAGGGACACACGTGCTTTCTCGCTAACTACACCGAAGCGCAGAGGCAAGACGCAGCGCACGCCACGCTGATTGTCGAAAAAGGGGCCCGAGACGTTTCCACAGGCGACGACTGCTTTCCGTTGGGTAGTGACTAGCGCGGCCCGGGCAGGCGCAGCATCGATGAAACCACTTTGTGGAACTTAGAAGTGAGAACGAACAGCAAGTAGACAGCAGTTTGTTTGGTCGCAAATAATGTGGCAAGGGCTATGTGACTATTTGAGGGAGCAACCAAATATTAGCAGTCAGCACAGTGACCTCGCACCTCGCAGAGAAAACTGGAAGATTGGAACCACTGATCAGGCCTAAAGAAATTCTGCAGGGCCTTTCATGCGTAGCTGCGCAATGGTGCAGTGATGAGCTTTGTTGCATGGATGACGAAGTTGGATTATTGGAGCTTGTCTGAAAATCAGTGCCCGGTTATTTATTTATTTATTTTTTTCAGGTACTGTTAGCCCTTACGCGTGCTGTTACAGGAGTGGGCAAGTGCATCATAAACGACACTCACACGCACAGAAATTGCTCGAGTCGCAATGCAACGAAAGACAAGAAAAGAACTTGAAATATTTCCAAGTGCTTCACAAAGCTATTCGTGGTATTCGGTTCCACAAGCACTCGCGGGTCAAGGTTATGCCAGTCTACAATAGTTCTGACAAAAAAGGAATGCTTAAAAATACCAAACCTTGGAGAATAAGGCAATTCAGCATACGAATGATTGATGCGAGGAGAGACTCGTTTGGGAATTTGCAGATATACCTCAGGAGGTAAGTTCAGTTTGCCGTTGTATAGTTCGTGAAAGGATTTAAGCCTTGCCATTTTTCTACGCGAGATTAGTAACGGAAGTTCCGCTTTGGCAAGTAAGGAAGTTACTGACTGATTCCTGCGATATGCTGCATAAATATCGAGAGTGTAAATTTGGGCTTGTTGGTGGTGCATTCTTGGAGGCTAAGCGCGAGGCAGACACAGGACGAGACAAGACATGAGACGAGGACGTAGCGCTCGTCCTCGCCTCATCTCTTGTCCAAATGCATAAATAAACCTTGCAGCTATTCGTTGCACTCGCTCAAGCTTATTTATTTGATACTTCTGATACGGGTCACAAATTATACTTCCATATTCGAGAGTTGGCCGCACAAACGTTTTGTATGCCATCAGCGTAACTTCCGCAGTTGTATCTCTGAGCTTTCGTCTCAGAAAACCTAGCTTTTGGGGGGCAGTACCACATATATTATCAATGTGTTCATTTCAAATCAAATTTGTGGCAGTTGTGAGACCGAGGCATTTTAGCTCATTCGATCGCCTAATTCCTGTGTCATTCATGGTGTAGTCAAAATTCAAAGAGGTCTTCTTCTGTGTAACTGTTATACATGCACTTTTTCCATAATTTATCTGAATATTCTACTGGACACACCAATCATGCACAACTTTCAAAGAATCATTCAGCAGTTCCTTATCCCGAACGCTCCTGACACGGCAAAACAACAAACAGTCGTCAGCGAATAGTCTCACTTCAAAAGCTGGATGCACAGAGTCTGAAATGTCATTGACATATAAAAGAAATAAAATAGGCCCCAAAACAGACCCTTGAGGTACTCCGGTTGTTACGGGTAAACTGCATGAGTGTTCGCCGGCAATTTCAACAAACTGCAGCCTGTTTTGTAAATAGGCCTGAATACAGCAAATATTTCCCGGATTAATACCGAAATCACACAACTTAGTAATAAGTTTTACATGGCGAATTCGGTCAAAGGCTTTTGAAAGATCAATCGAAACTGCGTCTATCTGCTCTTTCGAGTTGATGGCTTCGGTGAAGCAATGCGAAATTTCAAATAACTGTGTTACAGTTGAGAGCCGCCTCCGAAACCCATGCTCTTTCGCATAAAAAGGGTTGTTGGTTTCAATGCATTCGACCGAATATTTACTGATTATGTGCTCTAACATTCTGTATACTGCAGACGTAATGGAAATTGGGCGGTAATTTTCCACATGCAATCGGTCACCTGTTTTAAATATCGGCACGGCTCTCACCAGAAGCCATTCACTCGGCACAACGGCTTTCTGCAACGACACAGTGAAAATTCTAACAAGAAAATAAGACACTCATTCTCAATATCGCTTCAGAAATGCATTTGGTATCATATCAGGCCCGCATGATTTCTTTACATCACAGTTAACCAGCAACGCGAGCGCACCTTCCTGCGACACAACAACACTATCACTTAAATCCTCGCTTGCTCTTCCGCGAAATGCATAGTCGTCTGCGCAGTGAAAACGGACCCGAAAAAAATATTGAAAGCCTGTGCAATGTCCGTCAGCTGACTACAAATGTTTCCGTTCACTAAAACTGCGATTATTGATGGTTTATTAGCAGATAGGTACCGCCAAAATTTCTGAGGCGAATCTTTCATATATTTGGTCAATGTATTACGGAATAATTGAGTTTTAGCCTTCTTCAACTCTTTCCGGACTCCGGCACTAAGCTCAGCAATCAACGTGGGATTTTTCGCAGGTTTTTTTTCGCGTGCCGTTTAGCCTTCGTTTTATATGGATGAGATTTCCCGTGATCCAGGGGTTGGCTTTTTTAACACGTTTACGTTTTAGGGGCACAAATCGGGAAAGGCAGTGGCGAACGACAGGTTTGAAGTACGCTTAGAGCGAATTCACATCATCTTCCTGCGGCATTCTGTCAAGAGTTAGTTCAAGGTAATCGAGGATTGATATGTCATCGGCACTTCCGAAATCATAAACTTTCACAGTTGCAGCTTTGAGTTTGTTTATTTTATGTTTAATTCTGTGACCAGCTACTACAACTTTATGTTCAGAAATTCCGTCTTTGATGTCGACTTCATACGTGAAAGTTTCATCTGATAAGAATAATAGTTGTCAAGGTTAGTCTGGCATTGTCCCTGTATTTGGGTCGGCCCGTTTACAACTTGAATGAGGCTATGTTTGGCCATTATCTTTAACATGGTGTCAGCGTGCGTCCGTTCTGTGGCCCCCCAAATCCTTGCATCCCAGTTTACATCAGATATATTAAAGTCTCTGGTAAGAATAATTCTGCTTTTGTCATTAGTTAGCCCTGATAAGTGGTAATCTATAGTTGTTTAAGAAATTCTATGGGACTTCCGAAGGGGCGATACACTACTCCAATTACTAAAACTGCATCGCTCACAAAAAGCTTGCACCACATACTTTCATACTTGTCGATTAACGGCAAGGGCTCGTATCTGAGTGTAGTATCTTTTATCAGCAACGTCACGCCCCTGTGTACCCCTCGCCGTTCTGTCTTTACGAAGAACGTTAAACGATTTAGGAAAAACTTCATCGCTGCTTATATCTTTATTTAGCCAGGTTTCTGTTACCACAATCAAGTGTGGGTAGTGTAGCAAAGATAAGCATTCCAGCGGTTCGGTTTTATTAACAACGCTTCGGGCATTTACGTTGATTATACTTATTTCGGATGGTTTCGAGTGTCAATCTTGACGGTCAGATTTACTAGGGGAAGTGCCTTGGCGAGGTGGAAGTTGTACGCGAAGATTAGGCTGAAGCTCCCACGCGTAGGCATGATCGTTGATGAACAGCTCATCGTTAACGAGTCTAACTTTCACAGCGTTTTGCTTGTCGGTTTGGGCGGAGAGCCACAGAAGCTTTCTTTCCTTCAGTGTTTCTTGCGAGTAATCATCCGATATAGTTTTATTGGTTCCCTTTAGCTTCTTGCTATTCTTAAAGACTTTTACCTTTTCGTTGAAATTAAAAAGTCGCAAGATCACAAAATCAAAGTCGCAAAGTCGCAAAATCAAAGTCGCAAAATCAAAGCGGCAGTAGATACGGGGGAATTTTTGGGTGCATTGTTTTTTTATTTTTCAAAGGCGTTTGATTCTATTAACCATACGATATTGTTTAGCAAACTGAACTCGATTGGTGTAACCGGCCCTACCCTCAATTTAATTCAAAGTTACCTGCTTAATAGAGAACAAGTCGTATGGGTGTCAACTTGTTACTCTCGGACTAAGATAACAAATATTGGTGTCCCGCAGGGGTCAATTCTTGGCCCATTATTGTTTCTAATTTACGTTAATGATCTTCTTCTTTGTCTCAGTTATTCTAACAGCATACTTTACGCTGATGACACAACAATTTTTACATCAGATAAGTGCCTTGGTTCATTAGTAGATAACCTTAATACAGATACATCTAATTTAGTGACATGGTGTAAAAATAACTTGTTGAGCATTAATGCTGCCAAATCAAACTTCATGATCTTCACGTCACATCAAAGGACCGTTCCCGGACGTCCTTGCATTAACTTTGATTCTGGTCTACTCTTTCCATGTGACAGTGTGACATTTCTTGGCGTAGAAATTGACAAGAACTTGAAATTCAACAAACATATCGCATCAATAGCAAGAAAATCAGCTTACGGTATTAGAGTGCTCTATAAAGTTCGTTCCTTTTTTAGTGAACGCATCCTTATCTCACTTTACTACGCATTCTTACACAGTCACATAGAATATGGCATATCATCTTGAGGAAATACATACAAAACTCATTTATCTCCACTGCAACATATTCAAAATCAAGCTATTCGAATTATAACCTTTAGCCACTTCCAATCGAACGCCGTTTCCTTGCTTCGTGCTCATAATATCTTGTCGGTTTCAGAACTTGTTAAATATTCCCATGGTCTTCAGTTAATTAGTACTGACCAATTTCCTCGTGGTAACTATACTCGATTTTCATTAAACATGAACTATTTATTGCCAAAAGTAACAACGAACCACGGAACGTTTTCAACTAATTTTTCGGCTATACACTTTTGGAATACGCTGCCGCTCTCTATTAAACATGCAGTACCGTGTATACATTTAAAAATAATTTGCGGGCGTTCTTATCCCAACTTGAATAATGTAACTTGGTTGTACCATGTTTAGTTTTGTTTCTTTATTCCGGGCATCACTAATATGCTTTGTGCTTATGATGTTCTTGCCTATACACTGCTGCTGATATTAGTTTTGTTTCTTTTTTTTTCATGCATTGCTACTACGTTTCTTGCTTATTACGTTCTTTCATATATACCGTTTGTTATCTTGGTGATAGTTTTTTTTCTTTTTTTCATGCCTTTCTAATAAGTTTCTTGCTTATTATGTTCTTGTATATATACCGTAATTCATCTTGCTGATATTATTTTGCGTTTCGTTGATTGATATATTCGTGCTTATAACGTGTGTTTCCGCCTGTATAATGAATAACAGGAGGTCCCCTCTTCAGTCTCTGACTCTGGGACCTCCTTCTGAAATCTTCTATTGTATACGTTGTTGTTGTAACACAAAATAAAATAAATTCAAATTCAAATAAATTCAAAATCACAGGTCGCTCTCGATCTGCGCGCATTTTGCCCAGCCTATGTATACGTTCCACGGACGATGTATACCTGGACGCCAAGACGATCAGAAAAGACAGCTTTAAGTACTTTCTGTTCAATGGCTTCTAGAGTTTTATCTGCGCTCTCTGAAATGCCAAAAACTATGAGATTGTTTCTTCTAGCTCTATCCTCCATTTCAGTCCACCTGTCTTTCTGGCGCTGAATTACATTCTCAAGGTTTCGCGCACTGCCCTCGAGGGAAACCAACTTGGCGGAGTGGTCAGAGATCATAGCTAATTTTTCTTCAATATCGCCAAGCCTCTTTTCTATGGTGGTTTGTTTTGCTAGAATTGATTCGAGTAATTCTTCTACCGTGGGACCAGGATTGGTTTCAATGTCCCCAGAAAGCAAATTGCAAAACCAGACCACAGCATACTCAAAAGTTCAGAAGAGCCTTTTGGGAGTGGCAGCACAATAAGACAAGGACAGTTAGATCAAAACTGCGAGGTAGGCGAGTAAAAACCGACCTGCAAAGCGACCCAAGCATGGTTAGGCGACATTGTTGCATCCGTAGCGCCACTCGCACTCGAACAGCAGCTGCCCATTTTTTTATTTCCGAAAAAACTTTTATTGGGCCGGCGGTTAAAGCCTTACACTAAGACTTCAGACTTGGCCAGAGTCGCCCTCGCCGTCGCCGCCAGGCCCGAGCCTCGCTTCCCGTCATCGGGTAGCTCGGGCTACTGCCTGGTCAGCGCTACGAGGACCCGGTGGACGGCCTGGATTTGGAGGTCTTGGTCTTCGGATCGCTTCGCCTCCTAAAGGCGGGTGGCAGTCTTCCTGTCGTGGATTCTTCTGGGAAGCTGAGAGAGTCCCAGACGATGTGCTCGAGGGTCGCGGTGGCTTTACGACACACCCTGCACGCGTCGTCTCCGGGTACATCTTGTGCATTAGCTTCGTATCGCGAGGAACGCAGGTGCGATCGCGACCAGGGGAAGCGGTTTTCTTTTCGGAGCCTCTGTTTGAGTGCGTGACGGCCAGACGAGCTACGGAGAAAAGCCGGGCCCCCAATGTGCTCTGAACTTAAAACGACAGGACAGGAGGGCAACCTATTTTGTGCAAAGGGTAATCTCGTTATACCTACAAAGCATAATGATCAAACGGCTGGTAGAGTGAAACTGCAATAGTGCCTGCGTTCTCATTGTAGTGCCAACTGTCGGTAGCTTATTACGAGAAGGCCTTTTGTTCTCGGCCTGTCTGTGGGTACTACGATATGTCTGCTGCCAGTGTTATATTATGGATCACACTTGGCCGAGCAGATTAAAAAAATTACACCATCTTCCCGTAGGGGAACCCTGAGTAGTATGCGAAGCAGCCATGGGGTCGACTGAAGTTCCCATTAGTTTTCAATTCGTCGTTTCCGTTGCCGTTCAGCTTCGCGTGCCTTCGTTGTATCAGTAGCTTCTTGACGTAGTTTGAATGAGGGAAGGACTTAAGGCGCGTTCGTAGCACATGCTCCCGTCTCTGTTTGTAGCGCAGTGGGAAGAGCGCCACGTACCTTCCGTTGCGGCCAGAGAGTCGTGAGATCGAAACCGGGTGCCGCCTAACTATTTCTTTTTAGACGCGACTGCATCTCATTCACTCGCCTTGTCCCTGCATCCGGCGTCGTCGGCGTTGTCGTCGGCGTCCGCCCCTCCCCCATTCTCCTCGCCGCGCGAGCTGCGCTCTCCGCCGCTCACCCCCTCTCCTATCCGATAGTGAACACGCTCTCGCGAGGGGCATTGGATTGGATTCGATTGGATTGGCTTTGATTGGCTTGGCTTGGCTTAGCTTAGCTTGGATTTGGATTGGATTGGATTAAAGGGGATTGTGTTGCGTCATAGCCGCGGCAGACGCACTGGCGCCGGCGTGTCCCCTCACCGTTATGCGCGCTATAAAATGCGGTGCCTGCGCCGCTCCGCTCCATCGTTCCAGCGCCGTTCCTCCGCTGTCCAACGCTGCAACGTGAACCCCCTATGCGTCGCATCCACACAGGGGTTCCCGTGACGGGAGGTGGGAGTTTTATAGTGGACTGCGCTGACGTCAGCCCAAACGCTGACGGGGATGAAGAGACGTGTATGCGGAGTAGAGTGCGGACAACGATAACGAGGGAGGGAGGGACACAGCCCCGAGCATGAGATGCTTCGCATCTAAAAACAAAGGGCTTTTGGCCGTTCGAAAATTTCGGGTTTCGAATCTAGGTCTCTCTGCTTCTCAGCAGGAAACGTGACCTCCCGCCCAGAAGCTTTTAGATGCGACTGCATCTCATTCACTCGCGTTGTCTCTGCATCCGGCGTCATCGGCGTTGTCGTCGGTGTCCGCCCCTCCCCCATTCTCCTCGCTGCACGAGCTGCGCTCTCCGCCGCTCACCCCCTCTCCTCTCCGATAGTGAACACTCTCTCGCGAGGGGCATTGGATTGGATTGGATTGGATTGGCTTGGCTTGGATTGGATTGGATTAAAGTGGATTGTGTTGCGTCATAGCCGCGGCAGACGCACTGGCCCCGGCGCGTCCCCTCACCGTTATGCGCGCTATAAAACGCGGTGCCTGCGCCGCTCCGCTCCATCGTTCCAGCGCCGTTCCTCCGCTGTCCAACGCTGCAACGTGAACCCCCTATCCGTCGCATCTACACAGGGGTTCCCGCGAAGGGAGGTGGGAGTTTTTAGATGCGAAGGCATCTCATTCACTCGCCTTGTCCCTGCATCCGGCGTCGTCGTCGGCGTCCGCCCCTCCCCCATTCTCCTCGCCGCGCCAGCTGTGCTCTCCGCCGCCCACCCCTTCTCCTCTCCCATAGCGAACACTCTCTCGCGAGGGGCATTGGATTGGATTCGATTGGATTGGCTTGGATTGGCTTGGCTTGGCCTGGATTGGATTTGGATTGGATTAAAGTGGATTGTGTTGGATTGTGTTGCGTCATAGCCGCGGCAGACGCACTGGCGCCGGCGCGTCCCCTCACCGTTATGCGCGCTATAAGACGCAGTGCCTGCGCCGCTCCGCTCCATCGTTCCAGCGCCGTTCCTCCGCTGTCCAACGCTGCAACGTGAACCCCCTAAGCGTCGCATCTACACAGGAGTTCCCGCGAGGGGAGGTGGTAGTTTTTTTGCTAGTAACCACTTAAAGCTGCGCATTTTAGATGCGACGCTGAGAGCATCTCTTGTCGGCGGCCCTGTCCTTCCTGCGTGCGTCCGTCGTCGGCGTCTGCACTCTCCTCCGCTCATCCCCTGTAAGGTCCACTTATGAGATCAGCGGCCAGGCGCCCGGGCTGCGCGTGGGAACCCGCCACTCTGTCTGGGGGCCCAGCACGGTGGACTCTACGCTGCAGCCGTCGCCAATTCGTCACGGCGCGCACGGGAGACGGATTGTCTGGCCCACCGCATACCACAGGGATAATCCCCCATTGAGAAAGCAGACGGCACCGCCGGGTTCCGGGAACCGTCTGCGTGACGTGCGGAGGCGGTGGGATTATCGGCGTCGAAGCGCGCGCCGCGCAAGACACCATTGTTAACGCGCCCCGGCCGGCACAGTCCACTGTCGCCGCCATTCGCTCTCACCCCTCGGGGTCGTACGCGCCTGCTGGCCCACGAGCGATCCGTTGACCCAAAGATGGCGGCGACTCATTGAATATTCCGTGGCGCGCTGAGTGACAGCGGTCTACTTGAATTTGGGCACTCCCTTACGCGTGTACGAACGCTACAGGGGCGTTCCGGAGAGAGGGTGATCTCGAGGTTTTATTAGGGCGAACTTGGCCGTTGGAAATCGTTCTTGTCTGAGTGCCGAGCTGGGCAGTTCCCGGCGGGACAAGGAGTCTCGACCGTTGAAGCTAGGTTGGGATTTGTGAGTCCCCTAGGATAAAGGTTATAATCGCGTCGGAAGTTTAGGGTGCAGCGCCGTACCGAGAAACTAGACGGATCCTGCGGCGAGACAGGGTCTCGGCCGTCGTTTCACGAGCGGTTTGTGTACGCTCCGAGAATAGGAGAGTTAGACGAAGTTGAGGAGCTCGAGTGATTTGTTGCGCACTCGGAGCTAGCGTCTAGCTGAAGTTCGAAGTTTTTCCTTTTACTACTCATGTACCCAGTTATCCTACTGTAAATAGCTGTATATAAACCTTCGTTTCACTTAATCAACCCCAACGTCTCGAGTTCGTCCATTCGACCGCCATCTCCAAGAACTTCAACACCATCGCCCTGCCAGCCTCCTGCCAAATCAACTGGAGCCCGGGCGATTGGGTTCCTGATTGACACCGGACTTCGGGGAAACGAACCACAACCATCTTTACTCCCCCTCTCCTCTCCGATAGCGAACACTCTCTCGCGAGGGGCATTGGATTGGATTCGATTGGATTGGCTTGGCTTGGCTTGGTTTGGATTGGATTGGATTTGGATTGGATTAAAGTGGATTGTGTTGGATTGTGTTACGTCATAGCCGCGGCAGACGCACTGGCGCCGGCGCACGCCCAGGTGAAAGCGAACACTCTCTCTCAACATCTGCGGGTGTGTGGCCCAGCGCGGACTCACTCCACCGGTGGGCGGCGCTGCGCACGGCGCTGCGCATGTGCAGTACTCTCTCTCTCCGCGGTCTCCTCTCCTTCGGGCGCGCTGCCGGTGTGCTGCTCTCCGGCGGCCTTTCGGTCGACGGTTGCTCTCCGTTGCGCTTGAACCCCCTCAGCGTCGCATCACACCAGGGTTCCCGCGAGGGGAGGTGGGCGTAATTTTTTTTTTTTGTGTATATGTGGCCTGTCTTAGGGCAAAGGTGGCGGAATAAACATTCATTGTGTCTGGTACATTTCACTAGAAATGGAAACAGCGATGAAAGAATACACACTGTTGCTGCTTTATACCCATGCGGACACACACATGACATATCTACACAGACAACAAAAGCATGGTAATGTCTTACTAGGACGTCTGAACGGTCATGTGCCCAGAACAATACCCGCATATTTCAACATGGCGCACTTCCGTGCGCTGGATCCTTTTTCTCATTTTTAAGCGTCAACTTTAGGCTGTGCGGAATAAGATTTTGTCCCCGGAGAAACATAATCCCACAGCAGTATGTCACCAAATGGTATTGTATTGTTGTCATATCACCATGGTGCGATTCAGGCGCGTAGCCAGGATTTTTTTTCGGGGCGCTTAGGTCGCTCTCAAGCAAACCCCCCCGCCTCCCCTGTTCCCGAAAGAAAAAAAAACGGGTTAGTTCGCCAGCTCCCCCAAGGCTATGAAAACAAAATACATGTTTGGTTCATTAAAAAAACTGCATTGTCCCGATAACAATGGTACTTAAAAATATGTTTAGCGCAAAAAACCAAAGACAGTACACAAGAAAGGAGACGGATAGCGGCGCTATTCCGTTTCGTCTACTTTCCAACGGGGGCGTGGCCTTCGGGGCCTCTGACATCTCTGAAGTCGACGGCGCGCTGCCGTCACATCCGCTGCACGCTTTGCAGTGGCAGTGGCAGCAACGGAGCTGCCCCAAATAAATTTTACGATTTACCTGTCAAACTTTTAAATTGTAAATGGGAACATATGCGCTTTAGAGATGATTATGTTAGGCGCCGAAAAATTTTCGAATCCACGCCCGCATCCATTGCGAAGTCACGCTCTACCCTAGCTGATCCGCTGAGCGAAGAAAAATGTCGTGTACCGTGTGCGATTCACAAGCTGTGCTACATTGTAGCTGCTGCGCCATAAAGTTTCTCTGATCCGGCTAAATTTTTTGTATAGCATGTGTTTTAAAGTCAGCTTCTTCTGCAACAAACCAGCAATTAAAAAAAGCCCGACACACTTAAATCCATGCATATTTATGCGTAACTTTAGTAATAACACACTGTTTATCAATATAACATGGGTCTACATATTTAATCGAGTTGGTAAATACATAAAAATATATATAGCTGTCATTCAGCAATATTCTGGTTTGCACTCCTTGCGTCGACGTCGCCTTAGCCGTATGCGCCATCTGGGCCGGGTGCGCCATCAAGGCCACGGGGGCCGTCTGCGCCGCCTGGTCCACCTTTGCCACCCAAGCCTCCTGCACCAGCTCGGCCACCTAAACCCCCTGGGCTGCCAATGCGGCCTGCGCCTCCTGGTGCGCCCGCGCCGCCTTTGCCTCCTGGGCCACCCCTGACGCCTGGGCCGATTCCTGGGCTGCCTGTGCCACCTGTGCCGCCTGCACCGCCTGGGCCTCCTGGTGCGCCTTCGCCGCCTGGAGCACCTGCGCCGCCTGGGCCGCCCATTCCCCCTCGGCCGATTCCCGGGCCGCCTCTGCCACCTGTGCCGCCTGCACCGCCTGGGCCTCCTGGTACGCCTGCGCCGCCTGGAGCACCTGCGCCGCCCGGGCTGCCCGGGCCCCCTGGGCGGCCTGACCCACCGGGTTTTCCTGGGCCGCCGGGAATGCCTGCGCTGCCTGGGCCACCTGGACCACATGCGCAGCGACAAAGCACGATTGTCCTCCTTCTCTAGAGTCTACCGATAAATTTCATTTCATTTATATACGCTCAGCACCATTCAGGCGTTTTATTCCATTACATTTCCTTACACTCAACGCCCAAGGTTCGGAAGTAACAAAGGGTGGTGGGGTAATCAAGAAAAAAACAGCAACAACATACAGAGGGACTAAAAAAATTACAATGAATGAACTTAATCATAAACTGCCCACTTGAAGGTGGCAGGCCCAAGTGATGCAGACTATGGAAGCGGGAAGGCTGTTCCCGTGCACACTGGTTTTTGGAACGACAGAGTCGTGATACTGTTCAGATCTGCAGGGTGATACACCAACTTTGAGGTTGTGGTCAACTGGAGAAAACACTTAAGTGTGGTCAGCAAAAAGTGGTTCTTTAAGAATTTCGTTTCTGTACTAAATTTTGTACATACACAAGCTTGAAACAAGATTTAAATGTTTTTCTTATTTCTGCACACTGGACAGATGCGCACAGTTCGATAGTGTTAACCTAGCAGCACGGTTTTGTAGTTACTGCAGTGTTGGAGTAAGCTAGTTTGTACCAGCTAGAGTCCCAGACGGATGAGGCATATTCGATTGTCAGTCGCATGAGTGTCTATATTTAACACTATGATAACATATACATGACCGGCTACATGACATATAGCCGGTGCAACAAGTTCCGACAAAAAAAATTACACCATCTTCCCGGAGGGGAACCCTGAGTAGTATGCAAAGCAGCCATGGGGTTGACTCAAGTGCCCATTAGTTTTCAGTTCGTCGTTTCCGTTAGGTTGAGGTACGTAGCAACCGTTATATTTACAGTTTGGTTTCCATGGTAACTACCACACTTTTCACTTACCGGAACTACAAAATGGGAAATTGCGTTGAGCTCATGGCTGTTTCACATACTACTCAGGCTTCCCCTACGGGAAGATGGTGTAATTTTATTACATGCGACGGGGCTATGTCCCTCCCTTGTCGTTGTTGCGCCATCCACACCCCCACTGCGCATGCTCGGCTTTCTGAACGCCCGGTGGTGTCTTACCCTTTAATGGCTCCTGGAGCGACAGTGTTACCGGTGTCTCCCTGGGCCGGCCCGAGATGTGTCCAGCATGCGCAGTGAGGGTGTGGACGGCGCCACAACAAGGGAGAGACATAGCCCCGACCATGAGATGCTGTAGCGACAGTGTTGCCGGTGTCTTCCTGGAGCAGCACGAGACGAGCACGCTTTCCCTTAAAGGGCTCCTGGAGCGGCAGAGTTGCCGGTGTCTTCCTGGGCCGGTGGATGGACGGACGACGGACTACCGACGACGGAGCCGAGAGCAAGAGATGCTTTGCATCTAAAAAAATCACACATCTCCACGCCGTGAACGATGCCGAGGGTGTGACGCACTGGGACGCAAGTGGTGTATTCCCTGTGTGATGAGCGTCATCGTCCGTGCGTGCTGATGCACTCTGAGTTTTAAATGATTTTGAGGTGCAGTAAATTCACTGTAAATGACAAGCGCCACACGAAAGACAATTCGCGTCCCAGTACTTCGCACCCTCGGCCTCGTTCACGGAGTGGAGATGTGTGATTTTATTGGCCCGAATTGGGCTGACGTGACAGTAGTCACTGCCGTTTCAACTGTAATTGCCACTGCTCTTTTTCCGCAAATTATCGTTGAGAGTTTATGGTTATTCATTTGTTTTTGCGTTTTGTACCTTTTGAAATTCGTGCTCTTTGCTACTTCAGTTTGCGGCGCTCTTTCCAGATGGTGCGCGGATGGTACTACAGTATGCGCCGCTCTCTATAGATGGCGCGCGGATTTCGCTTACAATGCTGCGCGCACGGACACCAACGGGAATTGCGAGGTCTTAAGGTGCTTGGCACCTAAAAATCCAGGGGTAAGATTGGCAGTGTTGCATATGTTTTTAACGTGACTTTCCCAGGAGAAAATATAGGTTATATGAACTCGAAGATATTTATACGTAGTCACTTAGGTGAAAGGTGAGCCACTGAGATAATAAGTGAGTGGTTTGGTGGGGCTATTTGCTCGCGATGCTCTCCTGAAGTTATATTTGTTAACATTCACACTAAACTTTCTTACACCCTTTTTGGCCGAAAAAGGTGTAAGAATCTTGTCCCATGTCGAACACCTTGAAAGGGTGTTTTGGCTAAAAAAGGGTGTAAAGATGAAAAAGGGTGTTCGTGTGAACACCCTAACAAAGAGTGTAAGGTTGCTCAGCACCCTAAAATAAGGGTGTGGGCAGCGGAGCTACGCGTCACGGTGTGGATGGGCCGAGAGCGCAGCATCACATACAGACACATTCTACATGCACAAGTCACACTTGACCATCAAGTGAATTGAGCAAGAAAACCAACTGTATGCATGAGGACAGCGAGTACATACTTACTTAGAAATACATCTGCTGTTAATGCTTTTATAGCAAGCAGAGGAAAGTCCTCCAATAGAGCCGGTGGGCTTGTCGCAAAAATAAGATATTTTAGCGCTAATTTCGGAATTATGCATGTTAATGTAAGCATATACAAATCAGCATGCGGATTTGTAAAAACGTTTTAATCGAGAGGTAGTTATTATGCTCAATGGGTCACAAAATTTTATCAAATACTAGACTAATCCCCGCCATCTCAACACCCTTTTTTCCCAAAAGTGTGTAAAGCTACAAATTAGGGTGTTGGAAACTAAGAAAAAGGGTTTAAGAGACCTCCACCTTTGGAGGTATTTCGTACCCGTTTACACAGGTGGACAGAACATTGTCTACAAGCGGAGTATGTTTTGTACCTCACGATGTTTCACACAACATAAATTGGCATAATTTATTACCAGTGAAGCTTTTTAACCTTGAACTAGGTTCGGCGGCGTTTGCAAAAAAAGACAGAGAAAACCAACTGCGCCCCCTGTAAAGGGTGCACCACCGCATATAGGTATTATACCAGTGAAGCCAGCTTTGTAGCCTGTGCGAGCGTTGTCACAGATGGCGCAAGCGTATACATACCTCTACTACACCATTTCAAAGGTGCTAGTCTTTTTTGGATTCTAAAACGCAAAAAGAATTGGCGCAGCTTGCAATGGGGTTACAAGGCTGGAGAAACAGCCTAGGTGGGGATCGACCTAGCTTGTTTCTTTCTTGGATCCGCTGTCAGTTTGGGGGACACACTGGAACAGCCTTGTAAAATCCGGTTAAACTTGGCCTCGCCCCTGAGAGCTTATCCTGACTTAGCAAGAACATCTCAAAGCGTAGAAAACGTAGCAAAACTTAGCGACACCAGAAGAAACTAGGTGGACCCGCAGCTGCGCTGTTTTTAGATGCGAAGCATCTCATGGTCGGGGCTATGTCCTCCCTCCGCCGTGCGGCGTCCACGCCTCCACTGAGCATGCTCGGCTTGCTGAACGCCGGGTGGTGTCTTACCCTTTAAGGGCTCCTGGAGCTACAGTGTTGCCGGTGTCTTCCTGGGCCGGCAAGAGACGAGCACGCTTCACGCGCCTTCGACGTTTCATCGTCGACGGTAGCGGCGTGCGTCGGCGAGTCTCGGCGGGCCGTGATTACAAACAGCCCACAACCAACCGGGGAACGTGCATCGACCTCATCTTCAGCAACTTTAGGGTTCATCCACTACAACAGCCGTTGACTTTAGATTTCACAGACCATAAGGCGGTCAAAATCAAATCGGAACGCCAACCACAGCTCGACGTCACCTACGTTGAACATGATGATGATAACGCCTAAATAAAGACACACTCATAAAACTCATACCACGTACAACGTCTATCTCTCTCTCTCTCTCTCTCTCTTTTTAATGCCTCTCCACTCTACCCCCCCTCCAATAACATTACACCATCTTCCCGTAGGGGAACCCTGAGTAGTATACGAAGCAGCCATGGGGTCAATGCAATTTCCCATTTCCTAGTTCCGGTAAGTGAAAAG
Source organism: Haemaphysalis longicornis (assembly GCF_048455015.1). Lineage (NCBI taxonomy): Eukaryota > Metazoa > Arthropoda > Arachnida > Ixodida > Ixodidae > Haemaphysalis > Haemaphysalis longicornis. The sequence goes on from NW_027526445.1 coordinate 191,726,879, forward strand.
TTTGGTAGTTACCATGGAAACCAAACGGTAAATATAACCGTAGCTACGTACCTCAACCTAACGGAAACGACGAACTGAAAACTAATGGGCACTTGAATCGACCCCATGGCTGCTTCAGATACTACTCAGGGTTCCCCTACGTGAAGATGGTATAATTGTTTTGCAACTGAACATTTTTTCAACACCCTACAGAAAGCCAAGCGTGTTGCCGTCGTTCAACACCCTTTTTGCCACACAACTATAGTTTTTTTTAGTTTTAAATGTTCAAATTGATATTTCACGTGCCAAAGCTGAACTTGGGGTTTGGGACACACCGTATATTTAAACGAGCGTTCATTTCAGACGAACAGCTTTTTGTTTGCTTTTGAATATTTCTTACGAGTAGAGGAGGGTATGAGGAGATGTCTTGTTCTTTACAGTGCAATTATACATGTATGCATGGCCTTATTCAGTGAACAGCTGAACACATTTTACACACCCTTTCAACACCCTAAGAAAAACCAAGGGTGTTGATATTGATCAACACCCTTTTTTTCACACAAAAAGGGTGTACAGCTAGGAAAAGGGTGTTGAGAATTAAAAAAATCGTGTAATGGGCTCCCAACACCCTTTTTCCACTTATGCTACACCCTTTCTGGCCAAAAAGGGTGTAAAAAAGTTTGGTGTGTTTATTGTAGGCACTATGTTTCGTGCCATTGCGAAATGTTATTAAGGTCAGTTTGAAGACTCGCGGTATCATATTAGTTAGAAATACAATCTTATTAGTATCAGGATTAAGGATAAAAGAGGGCCTAACACTGACCCTTGCGGAACACCGGATGTCGCCGTGAAACACCTGCCCCGTTGAGATCTAGATTACAAAACCAGAGGGAGGGCTGAGGTATGCTGGTGGATTCTCTTGCTCAAAAGCGTCGTAGCCGCAGGATCAACTTTTGTGGGGACCAGGGAACACCTGTGTTTGTGCGTGCGTACTTTCCTGTGTGCGCGCGTGTGAGAACATTTCCTAACCAGTTTCTGGGAAAATCCCGGGCCATCTCCACTAACGGGAAATCGGAAAGGGGCGAAGCATGCAGTGTATAAGTGTATTCTTGGCGCCTTGGCGTTTTGGTCACCGGAGAGGAAACTGTTGGGGGGTAGAGGTATACAGCTTTGATGTAAAAGTCTCTTGTCTTTGAAGGACGAAGCTCTCCATCGTGAGGCGTAAACGAGTGTTCCGGTGTTTTTTTAGTACGCGTTACGGTCTAGCGCGAGGCGTAAACTAGTGTTTAAGTACCGGTGTTTCCGGTGTGTAAGTACCGTGACTACATGAAACGACGATTACGACGACGACGACAGGAGACGCCAGCAGCCCCAGCCCCTAAGGTGCTTCGCTCCTATAAAAAGGCTATAGCAGGCTTTCAATGTTTTGCGTATTTAGGCTGATACTAACAAAAATTGATACCGAGCAAAAAAACTCTTTTCGATCTTTTATGTGAGTTGCTAACGGCGCCTTTTTTTAGGTTAGACAAGATACAAAACAGTTAGGTTTTCGCAAAAATAAATCTGCTTACAGTGTGTATGCGTGAGTGTGTACACACCATGCGCTAGTATATGCACGTACAGTCTTTGTCAAATTTTTCTAGGCCTGCCGAAAGTGCACAGGCCGCGAAAAATTCAATGTAGTACAAGGTTACTTCCCGAGCAGGGCTGAACCCTTTTATGCCGGAAAGCTAGAGAAAATATGTCACCAAATAATTTCGCTACATTTCAAGCTTCCAGCTAAATTCTTTGAATTCTTTGCTGTTCAGAAGGCTTAGGCTTAGCATAGAAAATTTTGACAGAGGATGTACATTCTCATATATCAGCCGGAGGTCACAGAAAACCCCTATATTTTTTGTAGACGGGAGAGCACAGTTATTACCAACGTTTGCCACTGACACATGCACTACTCCCTGCCCTCCACATCAACTGGGCAAGCAGCATCGTTTAAAAAGGGGTCATCATATCAGCCCATTGTTTCTTGAGCGGCAAGTTGAGGCTCTGTTCCCATACTTTTCAGTTTTGCGATTGCAAAAGGGTAGAGACAACATGCACGCATTCATCGAGTTTTAGTGAAGTTGAGGGAAGGCAGCTGCAGGGAAGCTGTCACAACGCTTCAAAAGGCCGAATGGTATTCTCGGTTCGAACGTGGCTACATAAAACTTTGATACCGACCGTAGCCTAAACGCCCTTTAAACAAGCAGATAATAAAGTCGGCACAAAATTTGTCACGCAATAAATTAAATTTAATTGCTCTTTGCCGATTAATTCGTTGGAAGCATTTACCGGAGTTTTTGAGAGTAGCTGTCAACGCGCACTTACAAAGGAACTTCACGTTAAAGAGTGAGGGCTAGTTTCCTCCTCCGTTTTCTCTCTGAGGATCAGCCAGCCGCCCTATGGGATGTGAACCGTACTAGAAACGAATCGAGATATTTTGTCGACATTCGCCGGAGGACAAGAATTTGGGGGCTGCGGGTGCGACCATTGGAAACCACGTAGCAACCATTTTTTTGGTGCTACGTGGAACTTGGGGTGGTGCCGAAAAGAGTAATTTTGAAATAGTGACAACATGATGCCGGCTATGAGACACATTAAATTCGTCTGTGTAAACGCTCCGACATATCTGAGAGCACCCGAACTCGGAAGCGAATAAAGGAAATGCTATATGCCAACATTATGGCTTAGGACAAGCTGAAACTGTGCATTTTATGGATAGTCTTGGCGGAGAAAATAGCGTACGTAATATGAAGGGATATTTTGAACTCCGCGTTTCTGTCTCATATAAAGTTGATTTGAAGTGAAAAGTTTGCTATTTGCATATCCAATGAGAGGGCAAATTTCCCCAGCAGTGCTCGTCCAGCTAGTTACTTAGATAAAAATAAAAAGAGCGCAATGGGCGAGCGCAAAGTAGAGTGTCCACACTCTATACTGTGTTTCTCTGTCCTTGTCCATTGCGCTCTTTTTAATTCTGTGAAGCCATGAACCAACTCACCCAACAAAGCATTCTACTAGTCACTTACTCAGAACTTCCCGAGCAGCTCGTGTTTGCCTCGGCTCGGAGCACGGCCCCGGGTGGCTGACCTCCACGGAGCGGCTAAGATGGCTGTGGCCTTCGCACCGGGCCCGTTCGAAGTCGCAGCGCGTCACGTAAGTACGCCCGTCCGAGCCACACAAGGGCTCTTCCGTCTTGCACGGCTCTGTCGATGGCGGGCATTCTTCCTTCTGCGTGGAAGAGAACATTCTCAGTGTCAGGGTGTCGAACCGGAACTGGAACCGAACCGAAAACCGTAACCGAACTTGAATTTTCGCCCGGAACCGCAACCGAACCGAACCCGTATTTTCTCTTTTTTTTTGCCATTTTGGAACGGAACTCGAACCGGAACGAATTGAAGGAACCGTTCCGAACCGGTTCCGCGGCTTCAAAGCTAATTTCTAGTTTTCGACTATGGTGCCCCACCTTGCCCCTGAAGATATTTTTACCGCTCGCCCGACAGCACAAGCGAACTTTATGCATAGTCTGTAGCTCCACAACCCATCAGCTTCGTCTTATTATAATTACCCTCAAGTTAATGTAAGGATGTCCGTACATACTACCAGTTTGGGTTAGATACTCCCCACCTCCCCCAATTATGTTTTGTGTTTAGAATAAGTTATGAGACCGTATATTCCGATGCGACATATCATCACTCATTCTTCATGGTTTCTATTATATCATGTAAAGTTTTCAATGTGTTCTTCATTTGGATGCAACCCCGCTGTTTTGTGAACGCCTTCAGGGACATCATCAACAATAAATCCACATCTCACTTGTTGTGGTTTCAATGGGCAGTTATATAAATCTCTTGAGTCCCGGCTATGGGAGATTGTCCAAACGCTTCGTCGTCTCCTACCACCACAGCGCCCACTATTTTGAGTTGAAAACTGCTTTTTAGTTTTTTTGACCAACTACTAGCGCCCTCTGTCAAGTATAGATAATGCCAGTGCAGCGACGCGCCTGGCAAACCAGTTCAAAATGGCCGCATTCAGCAGTGGCGCGTTCTACGGCACCGCCCGTCAAAGTAAGTGTTATTTCAAATATTTTGCTTGTACCTGTGCCGTTTTTTAGCTATTGTTGTATTTTTAATTAGTCGGCGCACCTTTTGGCATGTTTTTTGCATTACACGTTGAGTTATTTTTGGTTTGCCAAGCGCGTCTTCGTTGCGTCCAATTTATTGGACGACAGGACTCGGCTCACGTCGTCCTGACAGGGCTGACACTTGAATGTACGCGTGCGCTGCATTGCATTAACCTTTAATATGCTTGTTTCTCTCGTTTTATTTTTGTTTATGTTCTATTAAGGAGACCGATCAAGGATTACCGATGGTGCTGCCGAGCGTATTTTGGAAAAAATTGCTATGGAGGATCAGGCCATTAGCTGAAAGGCTGCTTGAAGGATGTCGCAAACTTCCACGAGAGGAATGTCTCAGCGTTGATGAGCAGATGATCCCGTTTACAGGGAAGACGCAGTTGAAACAATTTGTCCCAAGGAAGCCTAATCCAGTAGGACTTAAGAATTTTGTCTTGGCAGCTCCAGATGGGCTTGTTCTGGACTTTGAGATTTATCAGGGGAAAAAAACCCTGTTGTTCCCAGGCTGTTCTGGAATAGCCGAATCAGCAGTCATGAGGCTTTCTCAGAGCCTCAGTCCGGGAACAAAGCTGTTCTTCGACCGCTATTTCACGTCATCATCTCTGCTAGATAGGCTTGGTGACAAGGGAATTGGAGCCACAGGCCCTATCATGAATAATCGCCTACCGAAAGGTGTCAAGTTGTCCTCTGAGTCACAGCTCAAGGATGTTGGGCGTGGTGCAGTCGAGATGTGCGTTCGTAGTGACGATAAACAGATGGCAGTGCGGTGGTACGACAACAAAGCAGTTACGTTCCTGTCGTCACAACATGGAAAACAGCCACTGGACTCATGCCGCAGGTGGTCGGCAAAAGAAAAAAAGTACATAGACGTACAAAGGCCTCACATTGTACAAGCGTACAATGCCTACATGGGTGGCGTGGACATGGCTGATCGAATGATTAGCTATTATCGTCTTAAAGCACGCGTGAAAAAATGGACAGTCAGGTGCATTTTCCATTTCTTTGACATGGCACTTAGCAACTCGTGGATTCAGTACAGAAGGGACATGAAGGCTATGCAGAGAAAACCTAAAGATACTCTGAAGTTTCTTGAGTTCCGCAGTGCGGTAGGTCACGCACTAATTGCACAGGCTGAGCAGGAGTCAGCCGAAGAAGACGAAGAGTGGAGCCCTCCAATCAAGCGAGCATCTCTGCAACCAAAAAATGCCAAGGAAAATCCTGCAAAACACTTGCCAAGGTTGGCTGACATTCCTAATGGTGCTCGCTGCAGGCTGCAAGGTTGCCAAAAGAAGACAAAATTTTTTTTGCATCAGATGCGACCTTTTTTTCTGTATTACAAGAGATAGATGGTGTTTTGAGACAGCGCACACTGGCAAGTAGTGGTTCTCGCATGCTAACTGAAACTTGAACAGTTTCTGTAATCGTAACTGCTAACACTTCCTGTACTTGGTGCAAAATAAATGCATTTTGCCTGTTCCATTGCTGCCCGTCTTGTTGCAACTTTATTTTCCACCACATTCTTCGCAAATATTGGTGGGTATTACTAGGGTATGTTTACATGGAACATTCAAGTTGAGTCCTGATGTCCAATATATTGGACATCGCATATTATTATAACCCGAAGTATTACCGATTTAAGCTTTAACACTTTTTGTCTACGTGGTCTAAATAAGTCATACTGAAAGTCTTTCAAAAATTCGAGCTCTTAACCAAAACCGCAGTGAGACACAAACACTCGCAGTCCTCTACGTCACCGAAGCTTCTTTTGTGTGATATTACGTCCCTTGTTTACTGCTTTTAAGAAAGCTTGAAAATTAAAAGAAAAAGTTTGGGGCCTTCTCAACTCCACTTTTAAAGCAGAAGGGACAGCATTTCCATATCATTTTGAATCTGCTGAAGCTTAAAATTAAGTCGGGGCGCATGGATTAATGTCGATTGACGCGCATTAACGGGTAGACTGGGATGGATTAGTGAAAAGACTTGGGGAGCTATGGGAATGTGCTGATTCATTCGGATTAGAGGAATTAGCGGTCCGGTTAAGGCCGATGAGTCGTTCAGACCACCCGCGACATTTTCGGGGTCCTTGGCATTTGGGAATATTGCGGTGCTCTCCTGTCGACCAATCAGGAAGTTTAGTTGCGCGCAACACAGCCGGAAAGTTGTTAGATGCTACAAATGCCTTTCTTTATGCAGGTATTGTGCTGTTATGTTGTTTCTAGCGTAAGATTGACATCTCGCACTGAAGTTAAGAATGATTGCCTAATGCATATTTTATATTATTTCCACGAGTTTTCGAAACAAGTATGTATGTATGAGGTGAGACTCTAGGAAGAAACCAAACTGAAAGAAATAAATGAAGAAGCGATCGAGTGGATTGATGCGAAGGGCATCAGCATTCTCGAATACCTTCGCCTCCTTTGTGCTACCGTTCTGTAGCCTTGGACTATCAGCGACCATTAGGGCTGCTTGTGACTTTATTAAGCTGCTATCTTTACTAGAACCCAATCGCTGCCATCTGTCGCTGAAGTTTCACAGTTGCTATCGCCGGTGTTTCCCTATATTCAGCGAGTCATTATGGCCGTCTAGCCGGTCTGTTAGCACATAAAATGTGGACAGAAGGAAATCCCTCTAAGCGCCACCTGCCACGCATGACAGGTGGAGGCTGACGCTGACGCCGGACAGTTTTCTTTCTTCCTTTCTTTCCTCCTTTTTCCTTTCTTTATTTCTTTCTTGTCTCTTTCCGTACACAAAGGGTTAGGCTAAAGGCTTGGAGCCTGACTAGGGCCCCTGCTCCTGGTGGCAGGTGGCGTGCGGGTACGTATATTATCAAACTTGCAGTACAGTGCACAGCAAAAACAGAAACAAAAAATAACAAAAAAACTGCAGTGAATGCATTAGCAGTCATGCTCCTCGAACACTCAATGTGCGACTACTTTGCACAAAACAAAGGATACAGAACGAAATTTTCACGCAGGATATGGTACCCCAACACTCGCGAGTTTTTCCGTGCAGTGCAAGGAGTGAACGGACAACAAAATACACCCGAAACAGAAACTTACTTCAGCATAGATATCCACAATATCACTGCAACAATTTATTTCATGCTTCCGTAAATTTTAGCTATTTGCAATTAACTGCTCTACAGGACATTTTTAATCTGTGTGTTTGACAACCGTTGGTGAAAATTAATGTGTTTCTGAACTTTGTTCAATAAGGAGGTGATTTGATAATCCGTGTGTTGCCGGCCGAAGCTTGTTCTAGTAGAAGGCATTGGTCGATGTCGTCTACGCAAGGTATGCTGTGTGGCAGTTACAGGGTTGGAAGTATTGTGTAAATTGTTGTCCATAATGTACTGAAGTAATTTGAAGTAGTATATTTGATTTGCTTTGAGAAGTGAGTGCTTAAGAAAGAGTTCATGTGTAGCTAGGTATTGAGGCCAACCGTAGTAATTTTCGAATTTTCTTAATGGCTTCTTCTCCAACAAGAGCAATTTGTTATAGTTCTGGGTAGTAGTTGTGCCCCATACTACAGCTCAGTAGGAAAGTTTAGAAAAAAATAACGAATAATAGAGCGTCATTTTTAGCCATAACGGTATGATATCTCGAATTTTATATAGACAGTCGACCGTTTCGCTCAGTTCAACGGTTAATTTACACATATGGGTATCCAGTGACAGATTATTTTCAAACCATACACCTAGAATTTTTTTTGCTTTTGATTGGTTGAGTCTGTTGTTTCGCTAGGTCAAATCTATAGTATAATTCAATGATTTATTAATCGGTGTGAACACGACGTAATTGGTTTTACTTATGTTTAATTGTAACTTATTGATACGCAGCCAGTGGGATAGAAGTATTGAAAAACCCTAGTTTCCAATTGTTGCAAGGCCATACCCATAAAAAATATATCGACGTCGTCGGCATACATTATTATTTTGGGTGGACCAGGTATCGCCGGTAGATCATTTATATATAAATTAAATAGCATTGGTCCGAGAATCGACCCTGCGGAACACCATTTATTATTCGAAGTTTAGCTGAATCTGTACCGTTTACTAGCGCATACTGATACCGATTTGCTGAGTAGTTGCGAAACAATTGAAGGGGAATACCACGAATACCGATACTCTTAAGTTTTCTTAGAGGGATTTGTTGGTTTACCGAATCCAACGCTTTTCGTAGATCAAAAAACAGATGAATACTGTACAGCCTTCATTGAATGTTTTTAATGATCTGATTTTTGATGTCCAGCAATGCCATTTCAGATGACCGATTTTCCTTAACCCATACTGCGCATCACAAATAATATGGTGTTTAACCAAAAAACTTTGTAACCGTATATTTATAATTTTTTTCATATACTTTGGGAAGCACAAGCAGCTCCGATATTGCCGATAGTTATTCGCAGTATAATGATTTCCTCCTTTATGAATTGATCTGACCCTCGCTATTTTTAGTTCATCTGGAAATATTTTTGATTGATTGTGGGGTTTAACGCGCCGACGCAACGCAGGCGATGAGGCGCGCCGTAGTGGAGGGCTCCGGATTAATTTTGACCACCTGGGGATCTTTATCGTGCGCCGAAATCTCGTACACACGGGCGTTTTTGCTTTTCGCCTCCATCAGAAAAGCGGCCGCCGCGGCCGGGAATCGAACCCGCGACCTCGTGCTCAGCAGCGCAACGCCTTAGCCACTGAGCCACCGCGGCGGGTATCTGGAAATATTTCACTGTCGATCATCTTATTACCAATATTAGACAGAACATAACTGATTATATCCCTAACGTATTTTAAAGGGGCTACCTGGATGTCATCGAACCCAGCAGCAGTATTGGGTTTGAGGTCGTTTATTATATTTGCTTTTTCTTCTGGTATTGTATGGAAGAGTAAAATGAATTTCCCACATTTAGATTTGGCAAGGACAGTGTGCCGTCCACAGGGGGAGCTGGAAAAGTGCATTCCCCACTTTGTATAAAATATTAAGTTCAGCTACCGTGTCCGCCTCACACATCGTGCCTTGAATTGTTACAGTTCTTAAACTGATGGTTTGTGGTATTCTTCCAGTTAAATGATTTACTTCTTGAAAATTTTTCTAGCGTTTCCTAGCAGGCGTGAAAATAGGGATTCGTAATACGCTAGTTTAGCTTGCTTAAGTTCAGCGTTAATTAGATTTCGATATTTTTAAATGCTCTTAACTCAGTAATATCTCGTGTTTTGACAAAGAAGTGATACATTCCGTTTTTTGTTTCTATTTTCTCGAGTAAAAAGCGATTAACCCACGGCTTTCGCATATTCCCCTCACGTTTTCTTTTCGCATCTTCCACTCACGCAGTGGTAATTCTCCCGCATTAAAGCTAAAACGTCGTTAAAAGTAGACGCATGAAAAGCGTAGCAGAGCAACCAATTACTTTAGATGAGAAATGTTTTGTCTAACTGGGAATGACGCGCCGCATGCCACTGCCCGCGACCTCACTCATTCGCCTTCTTCCACAAGGGGAAGAAGACGAACCATTCAGTGGCCCTCCGGTCCTGCACCCCCTGTCACAAAACTACTCCGACATCCTTCATCACTACCGAGCTTCCCGCAGGGCCCTACCGCCCCCATATTCCTCCCTAGGTGTGGCGTGACGCACACATTTAGGGATAACTCCAGACCGAGAATTACCGCAACCGCGCCTTCCTTCGTTGGATTTCTCCTACTGCACCCCCCCCCCTACCGCCCATGCTGCCCCGGCACCCCAAATGCAACAAATCATTTGATTTATAGCGTCCTCGATAAACACGCACCGGTGTTGCCCCCAAAACCGGCGCGGTGCACAGTGCCCCACGACGGTGCGTACCGGCACGGAGCGTTGATCGAGGACAAACGGGGCGGTTCTACCCAGGCGCCATCTTTTAATCTAAGAAATCAACTCATAAAACCGTTCACAAGTAACAATACAGCACTGTAATGAGACACAGCGCTATTTGAAAGTTGTATTTATTGAAGGCCAATGATTATATGTACGCACAACTTAAATCCGTCACACATGCGGAACAACGTACCGCCACCGCTTCCACTAAACAGCTACATACAAGCTGCTTCTCATCTTCGTTTGAGCCATTATGCGAGTGCCTGTTTTGTTCCGCCCTCCCATTACAGCAAAACAAGTAGGTCTTCATCGTCTAGGCACTCCGGTAACAGTTCATGATAATTCGATCGAACGAAACGAATGTCAATCCCCAACTTTCTGGCAATGCATGCAGCCGCCTTTGAAGTACACAAAGTTCGCGTCCTCATTTACAATCACTGGCCGTTGTTACCGCCCGTTAGGAGACTGTCGCATCGTTCACAAGCACGCCATCCTTGTCAGCAACAATACACAGCTCCGTCCGCCTTGACACGAGTGCGGCGATGGCGCCGTCGCTGCAGCAGACGGCGGAGGAAGCTCCTTCGCCGGCATCGTCCGCGATGCATCTCGGGTCTGCACGCCGGCGCACCGTCGACTCTCTCGGTGCGCGGCGGTGCAACCAAAAATTGCCCCGCGACGGTGCACCCCGGTTTATCGAGGACGGACGGTGCACACCGGTGCGGTTTATCGAGGATGAAAAGGCGCACCGGTGTGCCCCGGTGTGCACCGGTGCGGTTAATCGAGGATGCTATTAGATGTGCCCTTCCAACCCCCCCCCCCCTCCCTTCCCCCCAGCCACACACCCTTGAACAGTGAGTGGGAAGGGCTTGCTGCGGAGTGGCCAGCTGACGCAACAGGAATTTCTTGAGACGCACGCACGGGCCGCCGTAGCACAGCGTGGACTACCGGACGAGGATGTCCACCCGCCGCTTAGAATCGCACGCAAAGCATTAATTAGAAACGTTGTCCAATCCAATCATTGTGCGAAAATACGTGTGCGTGCGCGTACGTGTGCAGAAATTTGATGGTACCAAAAAAGGTGGCCGGCTCTCTCACAGTTTCGTGCCAGCTGAAGAGGCTGCCCGCTTGCCAGGAAACTACCTATCTGCCTGATAGCCAGAATATTCGGGCGAGGATGCGTGATTTGGGGACGAGAGGCGGCCCGTCACGCGCCGGCCATTGGAAAGAAGGGGGCGCTAAGCCGCACCACGGCTACAGTCGTTCTAGAACACTGTACCACGGCGGCACTCCACTCGAGGGTACCAAAAACCGATGGTGGACGGACGGGTCGGCTTGTGGGCGGGTAGTCTGCAGGGACGCTGCCAATTGCCAGAACCCAAGGAGGCGAGGCGAGTGGGGTGGGTGGGGGGGGGGGCGTCGACGGCACCGGGGCACTCCCCACTGGCAAGGAGGCTGCCTGCCTACCAGAAGACTGCGGCGAGGATGCATAATTTTGAGACGAGGTGCGGCCCGTCATTGGTCGGCGAGAGGACTGGATCCCAAGGCGGCACCACGGCGGCTACGTAGAGCCATTGTTTTAGAGCGCAGCTCTTAAGCGAACGCGCCGGTAGTTTCGCATCGTCCCTCGGCGTCGGCCTACTTCTAACCGAAAGAACGAAGCAGGAAAGCGGAGGATGACAGTATGGCGAACGTGTGAGGGGGAGGACGGCATCCCAAGGCCGCGCGAGACATGCTCGTCAGCGGCGACGCGATGCGAAATAAGGCCAGAGCAAAGCGCGCGCCGTCGTGGGTTCGCTAATGACGCAATCACGTCCAGAGACGCAGCAGCTGTGCGCCGTCGCCGAGAAGACTGCAGTTCACGCTGCACAAAAATTCCCATTAGGGAGTGTAATTCATCAGCCGATTTTTTTTTGTTTCCTCAAGAAAACAACTGCGGGGTTTGTGACCCAAGAATACAATACAATGAGGATATATAAATAAACTAAACTAAATAATTAAAATAGACTTCCGGCCCTCAAAAGTAATTCGTTCCCATTCCATCCCAGACATCAGCAGCCTTAAGTGTCCCTGCGAAGCTTTTATTTCACATCAGTGAGCGTTGTGCTCGCTTACCTCCCATGGAAAACCTTTTGCAATGGATTGTACAGTTAAGTCGGCCAAGCCAAAACATTTGCACAAAGAAACCTACGCCATGAAATAGCTTTTATACCGATGTAAAAGAGAAACGAAAACGCAGCACTAAAAGGGTAAAACACAAAAACACTTTTGCTTTTTTTTTTCCTCCGAACCCGGTCGAACCCGTTTGAACCGGTTTGAACCAGTTCGAACCGGAAAAAAGTGTTTAGAAATGTAGGAAACAGCGCAAAGGGCAGGATGTAGAGTAGAAGACAAACACGCGGCGCTGACTAACATCCAAGTTTTATTGCTTGCAGGCGGCCTATATACACATCTACAAAGCAATGGAAAGGGAAAAGGAAATTACAGATGACAAGGGAAAAGGAAAGTACAGATGGCTTGAGATGTACATAAGTTCTTGTCACCAATGGTCATCGATACGTGAGGCCCAGTTATACATTTGAAAGATACGCGATTTCAATTTCATACAGAAGCACAGAAGGTTTGCTTACACATTTATCACCCCTCTGACTAATGCAAAAGGCTTAGAAAATTCGAAGATATGCAAGGCTTCAAATCATTCGAAGATATGCAAACAAACGCACACGTGAATTTTTTGACGCCTTTTGCGTTGGTCAGAGGGGCGATAAATGTGTAAGCAAACCTACCGTGTTTCTGTATGAAAATGTAATCGCGTATCTTTCAAAAGTATAACTGGGCCATACGTATCGATGACGATGAGACAAGAACTTATGTACATTTCATGCCATCTGTAATTTCCTTTTCCCTTTCCATTGCTTTGTAGATGTGTATATAATACCGCTGTCAAACGTGCCTATTTAAGTACACTTGCACCAGTGTTGTACACGTTCCTCCAAAATAGGAACGAAAGCTCGTTCCTCGTTCCTTGCCAATTTTGAAACGAGTTCCCGTTACAAGTTACTTTATTGCGAAAGGAACGCGTTCCAGTTCCACTTCGAAAATTGGAACGTGTCGTTACATTAACGTTACAATTAGGTTTTTAAATTAAAATATAGTGTAGGATAACCCTGGGTCGAAATTAAGTGAGACATTTAAAACTCACATCGAACTACGTATATTATACGAATATTAACACCACCGGCAGCAGATTATCTGGAGATAAAGATAATCAAAAGAAACGCTCCTAGGCGAATTTTTTCAGGGAGCACCGGACAAACTCCAGATGGCTCGAGGACATTTCGGTGCAGGATATTTCGGTGCGGAAATTTCGGCGTACGGACATATCGGTGTACGGACATATCGGTGTACGGGCGTTTCGGTGAACGCACATTTCGGTGTACGGACATTTCGGCGACCAAATTATCCGGTGCTTGCCTGTTTACGACAGCCGTTATATTTTTATTTCCGCTTAACGTGGGCTATGGACAACAATCTGGAGCCGTCAATTTATTTTTTTGATTGATGCCATATGTTCGATCTTTGCGAATTATTTTTAGAAATTCTACATTTATATATATACTTTTAATACCTCTTCCTGGGGACACCTGTTATGCAGCCGATGTAATTCTTTAGCACACGTTTTTTTTTTCATTTATGACAGGTTGTTAATTTATATTTGCTCTTTTTTAGCTCAGACAATTACCCGTGTTTACGATCGCCTCTTCCGTATTTTTTTTAAAATTACACACCCTCAAATTACATAAATTACATGCACACTCTCAATATCCAAAAAGTAACAAACATTAGTTAGCCCCCCAGAATGAAGAAAACCTTATGAAGAGCATTTACAAGGGCTGGGCTGCCTTGCTAAAATGAATTCGCGAACACTGGTCTAGGATATTGTCGGGGAGGAAAAAGGGGCCTTTTGGAAAAGAGCCGCAGGTTCTAATGTCCTAAATGCTGATTAAGCGCGTACCGGTTGGGCATACAAATTCCACCCATTGTGTTCGGGACAACCAACCTTCGTTTAAAGTTTACAAGCCTACATTTACCACATTTTCGTTCTTTGTTCTAGCGCCCCCCTCCTCCCACTTCCCGCCTGTACTCTCGAATCTCGACCAGATTTCTTTTTACCCATATTATTTTCGGTTTCCCCAGAAAATCCTACTGGCGTGGTGGAGTTCACGGTCTCCGAAGCGTCACCGCAGTGATTTTTATTTTTTTATTTAGAACATACTGCTAGCCTCTTAGTGGAGGCTTTTGTAGGAAATGGATGATACATTCAGAACAATGACATAGCACACTTCGCGTTTAAAGCAGAGAAAAAGCTTTACATTCACCATGGGCGCACGAAACCTCTATAATGTGACACAAAAAGCCACCCAAAAAGCAGCTGAGAACACAATGGCCCCTATAGTTTGCTGGCTACGCCCTTCCGCGCGTCGCGGTCATACCGACGGCGCCCCCACTCCAGGAATCGCTCTTTCTGCGCCTTCAGTCGCCCCCTTGGGAATTGACTCATCAAGTCGCGCATATCATGGACACCCCAGGTATACATCGCTTCCTCTCATTATCAGGAGCAAAAAAAAAAATGAATAGGCTAGTGTGACCACAGCGGCAACAGTCATCTTCAAGTTTTCGAAGTCCAGTGGACGCAATGGTGAAGCACAAGTGACACCCCTCTCTCTCTACTTAGGTGGATGATTGCCGGCGGGGCTCAGCTTTCCCCTCCCCTAAGTAACGCCACCGTAAGTGTGATCGTTGGTTTGTTAGTTTTAAGTAGAACTGACACCGAATGCAACGAAGGCGAGATTGATTGAGATAATAATTAAAACGAAATGCACACGCACCTAATCGCGCCTCGTTTTTCTGTTGTTTTTTCGCAGAAGTTTTGCTGGGGGGGGGGGGGGGGGGCGTGGAGGAATACACTAAAAGCAGCAGCGTCTTGCACCGTTCGGTGAAGTGAAAGGAAAGCACTTTGGTAACACTTAAAGTATTAGGGTTGTTCAAATGAATGTTAAAATAACAACAAATGGTTGAACGGATCCAGATTAACAACGTTAATTTTTACCATCTGCTACAGAAATTGGGTTTCACGTGGCAATGCTCCGCCAGGGTTTAGCGTTCGTTTTCACGAACGGCGGCGCAAGCACAGCTCTCGAACGTAAAATCATATCAAGTCACGAAATTACAATATTAAAGCTAAAATGTTCAAAGAATGCCTGGGACATCCCCTCACTCAAAATGTCTGGTCCAAGACGTCGTGCACCAAAATGTCTGTGCACAGAAATGTCCACAGCGAAACGTCCTGGACCGAAATGTCCGACACCGAAATGTCCGGATACCGTTTAGCAGTCCGTCCGTTTCGTTGGCTACGTTGTTACCGGGTTGCCGGAACCGGTCTGCTCCTGAGCGCGCGGAAGGGCGAGTAGGAAGGGTGCGGAGGTACGAACATGGCGAAGGCAGGCCCGCGGAACTAATCCCCCTACCGCGACGAATGCCCAAGTGCCCAGCCGGGTCCCGGTCAACCCAGTAACAACGCATACGACAGAACGGACGGACTGCTAAAACTCTCTATTCTTTCCCCGCCGGGGAACAATTCTATCGGCCAGACGCGCATTCTGGCCTTCCCAGACAAACGATGAAGGGCGAAAAGCATTCTCGCGGCTACGCTATTCACCCATCAAACCCCGCGTAAGCAACCAGCATGAAAGCAAGCACAAGCTGTGGCCTGCTGCGTGGTTATTCTTCTGCATTTCACTTTCGAGGAAGCACGTACGGCTGAAGGGCGGCAAACTGGCCATCTTATAGGAAGAGAAACGCAGTAGCGCTTTGTGGATTTTTGTACTCGAGCCTTGGCATCAAAAACAGCCAAATCCTAGCGATGTAACGGCAGGAACGCCGTTCCTGCCGTTCCTTCAGAAACGTAACGAGTTACCGTTACAGTTCCACCGACCCTTAATGGAACGGTGGTGTTCCTCCGTTCCTCCAAAAAGGAACTAGTTCCAGGAACGCCGTTCCTTGTAACGCCGTTCCGTACAACACTGACTTCCACAGAGTGCACTCGGCTAAAATATCATTCGGGAGTGGCTAAACCGTAAACACGAATGACACTTTACAGGGAACGCACCTTAAGCTGAGTGTGTTCCCCAAACACACTTTACCGGGGCGGGAAAGATAGTTAAGAAGTCGTGAGGGATAGGGCTGTCAACAACCCTATCCCTCACGACTTCTTAACTATCTTCCCCGCCCCGGTAAAATGTGTTTGGATTGGGCTGCCCTCCGGGAATTTCGTGCTTCTAACTCCAGTGACAAAACACTTACACCCCTAGCACAGTGGACACAACAACTTCTCCAAGATGTTCACACGCACCAACGTCCCCTAAGACTCCACCACATGTGGGAAGCTCTTGGCAGCCTTAAACGTCGTTGGCGTAAGCAACGTTATAACAGACGACTCAAAACCCGCATTGCCCACCTCCTAAAGTCTATAGAAACCCACTCCCAAACACTAGTACAGGCAGCCTGGCACACTATGCGACAGCATTCGAAACGGCCTCATCATGAAGCACACGTGGGCTCTCCTAAGACACGTGATGGATCCCACTTCCTCTCGAACTATCCAATCTACTCGTATAACCAAACTAGCCCGTCAGTTAACCGACTACAATCCCACCTGGCCCCATGCACTAACCCAGCAGTACGTCCCAGCAGGCTCACCTGAGCCACTGCATCAATACACCGGCACCCCCTAACGAACCCCTTGATCTACCAATCCTTGAAGCGGAAGTGAGGGCAGTCCTACATGACATCCGACTGCAGTCAGCTCCCGGTGGTGACGGCATTAGCAATAAAATGCTCCGTAATTTAGATGATCCTTCAATAAAATATCTCACCGATCTGTTTAACGCTTACTGGGAAGACGGAACCCCCCCCCCCCCTCCCCCGAGTTTACTCATGCAGAGGTCACTCTCATCCCCAAACCAGGGAAACCCCTCTCTCACATTAACCTTCGGCCTATATCGCTTACTTCCTGCTTAGGAAAACTGATGGAGCGAATAGTACTTGCCCGGCTCAATAACTCCATTGAGGACAAACAATTACTTTCCCCACACATGTATGGATTCCGTGCAGGCCTTGCGGCTAATGATGTGCACCTGCGCTTGTACACGGATCTCCTCCAGCAACCCCCCAAACACGACTATTCGGCCATCTTAGCCCTAGACTTACAAAAAGCATTTGATCAGGTAACTCAACAAGCCATACTTCGAGGCCTTGCCAGCATAGCTCCCGCTGATCGTACATACAATTATGTAAAGGCATTCCTCTCAAATCGCACGGCACGCTACAAATTCAGTGACCTACCAACTCCCGTCCATCGGCACTCCACAAGGTTCAGTCCTCTCCCCCCTCCTCTTTATTCTCGCTGTCTCCCATCTTCCCCCCATGCTGGACAATATCCCTCGGCTGTGCTATAGTATCTACGCTGATGACATCACCCTTTGGGTAACTGGGGGCAGCGACGCAGATATAGAAGCAACACTTCAAGCATGAGTATCAGCGGTACAACAGGCAGCCCAGGAAGCTGGTTTAACATGCTCGCCATCAAAATCCGAACTCCTCATGCTATCCCCACACGCCACCACCCCTAAAACAGCACCCAGTGTGCATGTATATCTGGATAATGCTCCTATACCAACTGTGAATCGCATAAAAATACTCAGCCTAGTCATACAATCCAATCGCCGAAACACATCAGTCCTACACACCCTTTCCTCGCATGTAACGCAAATTATGGGCCTCCTGAGGCGCTTAACTGCTAGGGGCCACGGCCTGACGGAAAAGGACCGCTGCCGATTTATCCAGGCATTTCTACTTAGGCGCATTACATACTCCCTCCCATATCTGTCCCTTTCTACCACGGAGGTCACCAAAGAGATGGACTCATCCGTAAGGCCTACAGGGCTGCTCTCGGCTTGCCTCATCACGCATCCACTGCCAAACTATGGGCCACCGGAACCTACAAATCCCTGGACGAATTAATTGAAGCGCACCGTACGGGCCAGATACATCGCCTGGCTAAACACACACCTGGCCAACTCTTACTTAAGGAGGCACAAATACATACTCCTCTTACATCAACCCCCCCTACTTGCATTCCACCTGATTACAGAGATTGCATAACAATCCGTCCACTCTCCCGTAATATGAACCCTACTCATCATACTGCCCGACGAGCTGCTCGAACGCGTGCCCTCGTTTCCACATTCCCCCCCTCGCCAAACACTTTCTACGTAGATGCTGCAGCACACGGGCACAAGCCGACCTTCACTGTAGCTGTCGTCTCCTCTCCGACTACTACTCCTCTCACGTCTCTCACTATTCCCACCACAACCCCACACGTTGCGGAAGAGGTGGTCATAGCCCTGGCTCCGCACACTGGCCTCCCCCTGATCTAATATTATCTGATTCAAAAACGGCCATCAAAAATTTTGCTAGCGGCACTATCTCCACGCTAGCCTGCAAACTTCTGCTTCAAAATTCAGCCCCCCAGCATCCTACGGAGCTCCTCTGGTTACCGGCACTCACGGGACTAGACGGCGCGGAGTGGGCTCATAAGGCGGCACGAGCACTCGTCACCCGTACGCCTGACGAGACCACTTCCCATCAAGGAGTTTACTCCGCCAGGGACTCCCTCACCACTTATAGGGAGGTGACTGACTACTACCGCCTCTCCCGCAACACGTTGCCCCGGCTCACCCATCTCTAACCCCCTCGGAGGAACGGCTGTGGCGCCTCCTCCAAACGGAATCGCTCCCCAACCGAGCCCTCCTTCATCACATTTATCCATCCGCCTACCCCTCTCCGCTCTGCCCACATTGTGGCGCTAAATCCACAGTGCAACACCACATGTGGGCCTGCCCCTCTGACCCCCACCCCACCATAACTTCCGCTGACCACTGGACGCAGGCCCTGGGCCGCTCTGACGAAGACTCCCAGCGCCCACTGGTCACTCGAGCACAAGCCGTGGTGGCGGCCCCTTAGGCCAGTGGTGTCAATAAAAGTTTTTATCTCTCTCTCTCTTACCTGGGCCAGCTCGCAGAGTAAGTAATCTTGTGAGCAGACGTTCGAAAATTGGAAAAAATAACCAAAAACCGCGAGCGTTAAGATGATAATAAGTAACGTTAAAAGTTAATTGTAGATATATTGCTTATTTACTTTTACAAAAAGAGAATCAGCGACGTAAAAGCAAGAAAATAACCTCTCTCTCAACAACTTGCCAGCGCCGCCTGGCTCCATGGCAGCCGTTCTGTGCGGCGTTCTCGTAGGTGGTTTCTTGTGGCCCTGAGGTTGTGTTCCTGCTTTAGCCTACTCTGTTATATTCCACGCTTTCAGATAATTTCCCCCCAAACGATAATGCTGTTGTTATTCACTGCGCAGCAAATAACAATGAAGATATGACCACCAGCCTTTAGTCGCAGTCCCGACTCCGTTTTTTGTGGACTTGTACAAGGCGCCGATTGCGATTTTGAACAATGCAAACACAACGAAATGTTTACATTAATTCTCACGTGATAATCAGAGAAAATTTCAAGTGATTTTGCGTAATATTTACGCCTTCTCTCGTCGCTGACATCATGGCGAAGGGCACTTTGTTTCGTCGTTTAGCAGCGCGCAGCCTAAGTGTCATTCGGGAAGCCCGAGTGCACTTGGCGTAAGTGCAGTTAAATAGGCACGTTTGACAGGGGTATAAGCCGCCTGCAAGCAATAAAAATTGGTTGTTAGTCAGCGCCGCGTGTTTGCCTTCTACTCTGCGTGCTGTCCATTGCGCTGTTTCGTACATTTTTAAACATGCAACAACCAGCCCACTTGCTCCCCGTCCTCGAACCGGAATGGAGTGGTGCTCCGGAACCGAACCTGGAACCGCACAACAATGACTTGCGCCCTATCCCTAACCGCACTCGAAAAAATTCCGGTTCGACACCCTGATTGTCATGCGCAACTCCATTCACGGATACTTTCTGTTCAGAACAGGTCATTCTTTACTCTTCGCACAATGCCACCAACATATGTAGCAATTAGCGCATACACTGGCTGATGCTGGAGACAGGTACCACTGCCACCGACTGTCCGGATGCCGGTGGTTACAGTAAACACCACTGACGGAAGGCAAATCATCACTGCTGGGTTCAAAGGGCACGCAGCCGCGGAATGGCTTCCGATTGTCACCCCGCCCACGCGCACGGCGAACCCCGCTCCACCCACTGCGCACAAGAGACAGAAGCCGCAGGGCCCTTGCGGCAGCGGCCATGGTATACGACTCTTCAGCTGGCGGCGCTCACGGCCATTTACGTCGCTTCAGCGGGTAGCCGCCAATGTACTAGGCTCCCGTGGCAAAGTCGGCACGTCCGTTTGAAGAAAACGTGCCTCCCAACGGTACGGACAAAGACAAAGCAGGAGCTTAGGCGCTGAGTCACTGTGGCATGCGCTCAAGAGACACCGCCTTCGGACTATCAAGACCAGCGGCAGCAGCGGCGCTGATTGACGGGCCGTTGTTGTTCATGGCTTGTCTGCTCGGCGCTGTAACCACGTGCCCGGAGCTGCATTCTCACGAATCGTCGGCGCTCGACCCCGAGAACCGGGGCGCTTGTACGAGAAAGGGCATGGAGTGGAGGCGACGAATGATCGACGTGGGAGAGGCGCTTTTACGCCGAGCGATTTTCTAAAACGAACCCGGGCAGGAAATTTCGACTGCAGCTAATGGGACGTTCAACGGAAGGAAATTTCTCCTTTCCGATTGGGCGGCAAACGGTGTCTTTCTGTTGGGGAGATCGGTAAAAGCTCGTGTAAGTAGGTTGTAAATAGGAGCGGAGGGGACGCATTAGACGTACTCTAATCACATGATGTCGGAACTATTGCTTCTCCAGGGTGCCAGAAGGTGAAAGAGTTGGTCTTCGGCCACCATGGTGGCAGCAGTCAAGTGCTGCTCTACCAGCGAGGCCAACGTAACAGGCAACGAGAACGTGTACTACGAGTCTACATCCTCCCTGGAAAACTGACATCGACACTTTCATGCGTACTGTTGAAATACTGTTGTTGCTACTTAGGGCGGACCACCGAACATTCAATTTTCACACTTACATACATTAAACAGGCCAGGACCATTACGACGTCGATGGGAACAGCCCACTTGCGAAGAATATACAACCCACCGACTCCCCACGTGCATACCACGACTTCCTGCCCGAGCGAATATCTCTACCAGCATTGGCTACTCTACAATAAGTGAACCACCTTCCAGAACTATCTGGTCACCTAAATGCGGATCGCTCAAAGGAAACGAGTCGGCACACGACGCTGCCCGCGTACGTACACACCGGGCTGTTACGCACTTTAAAAAGGATATTTACATGCTAGAGCTCGTCCAAAGAAAAGCAGTACGGTTTATTTTTCGCAAATATGGGCGTTACGATTCTCCTTCGAAGCTCATGTCTGACAGTGGCATTCAATCTCTAGAATCTCGAAGACGCTTGGCCCGGTTATCCTTCTTGCACAATATCGTTACGTCTAAAGTGAAAATAACTCCATCGACTCTGGTTCAACCCTCAAGCGCGACAGGGACGCGACACACGCATGCGCAATCCCTTTAGCCTATTTTCGCAAAAACAAACCAGTTCAAGCTTAGTATTTTCCCCCGTACCATTTCCGAATGGAATGCGCTTCCGGAAACAGTTGTTCAGGCCAGAAATTTTTCCGAAGCGCTCCATGAGAGCATTTGTCATTAAGTATATGTATCGTTTGGTGTGCTATCCATCTACCGATCTGCCCTGTATTTTTTTTATTTTTATTTGTTTTTCTTACTTAAAAATGTTTGGTCCTTGTATATATGCTTTGTGTATTGCCAGTTTCCCCTCCTGCTTGGGCCAGAAAATCTGGCTTGCAGTATTCGCAATAAATAAATAAATAAATAAATAAATAAATAAATAAATAAATAAATAAATAAATAAATAAATAAATAAATAAATAAATAAATAAATAAATAAATAAATAAATAAATAAATAAATAAATAAATAAATAAATAAATAAATAAATAAATAAATAAATAAATAAATAAATAAATAAATAAATAAATAAATAAATAAATAAATAAATAAATAAATAAATAAATAAATAAATAAATAAATAAATAAATAAATAAATTGTAGCGGGGTTTATTTATTAGACAGCCAAGAAACCGAGGGGATCAAGCGTCGGAGGCCGAAGGAGCTCGAGCAGCCGAAGAAGCAGGGGCAGCCAGAACTGAACTCGATCACGCTGCGCATGCTGCGCGCTTGATGCGTGGGGATTGTCCGTGGGGATTGTCCTGCTTCAGCTTGAATTTCGGCCTGAGCTTTAATCCTGTGACCCGGACCTCTCTTCTTCGTTACAAAATAAATAAATAAATAAATAAATAAATAAATAAATAAATAAATAAATAAATAAATAAATAAATAAATAAATAAGAGGGAGCCGAGCCGACTTGCAGGCTCAAGTCACATAGACAGCTTAGAGATGTGAGCGGTTGAAAAAAACTAGAAAAGAAACAGGTTTGTTTCGTTCTTTTTTCATCCATAGTAACGTCGAAAAAAAGAGAGGAAATCCGTTGCGATGCAACCAATCTGCAGTGAGGAAAACGCTTTCTGAAATCAATGTTTTGACGGGAAATCGTGCGCAGATTTTGAGAGCGAAAACTCTGCAGGAACTTCTGTGGTGCAGCATGAAACAATTATATTCCTTTCAGTGCAAACAAAAAAATTCACCGGGCACTTAACTCTTTTAGGTGATTTGAATGCGAAAGCCAGCGATCACCGGAGACCTCTTCACTGCTGCATCGTGTTTGCGGGGCCGTCACGTTCGCCTGTCACGCGGCACGCGTCCCGATGATTCTTCTCCCATCACGGCACGGCACAGGGTTAGTACTGTAGTTGCCACACTTGACTGCGGCTCCGGCGTCCCGGGTTCAACTCCCATTCAAAGTCAATATGTTTTTATGGATATTTCATTTAGTTATTTTCTTTTTACAGCCGCCGTAACTTGGTTTCATTCGCGTAGTCGCCAGCAGCTACGGTCACTTTTCGCGTTTGATGACGCAGCTACGGCTTCCGCCTTAAGAGGTATGCCGAATTTTTATAGATTTGCGCGGAATGGCCTTTTCTCAATTTTTCATATTTTTCTGAGAAAAACACAAAAAACCTCTTTTTTTTTTTCACGCCTTTCGAAATTTCGTGCAAAGTTGCATCTCTAATCAAGCCCACGCCTCTCCAAGAATGAGCCGACGTACACGCCCACTACCGGCACGGGTGCCAGCGATGTCCATCACCCCACCCGCTCTATCCAGGGGAGTCGAAGCTGCCACCTTCCGAAGGCTGCAAGCGAACTCTTGCCCCAACTATATATACACTGCTTCTTGCGAATACTGCCCCCACTGTCCGCTAACCCACGAACTTAACTCCTACTTCCCAACCCCCTTTACACGAACAGTGGGTGGGTGGGTAACCTGGTGGACAGGGCCCGGGTGGCCAGCGTAGGCCAGGGCATTCCAGAATGGGGGAAACCTTCCACCTGGCGGGTGCCCAGACATGAGCACACCAGGTCGCCTGAACCAGCTTTGCTTCTCCCTCTCACGAAGCAGTTTGAGCAACGCCTGAACACAGCGAACTTCATAGTAGCACAGAAAAGTTCAGTCAGGTGACGCTCAGCCACGAGGAAATTTCAGCCAGGCTATTTCAGAAATGTTTGCTCAACTGAAATGTTTCTTTTGCGCTAGAGGTCCTGATCAAAATAGCGTGCGTCTATCGCGTCGCGTCGACCAAGAATCCAGAGCCAGTGTAAACTGCTGCGTAAGTCTCAGTGCATTGAAAAGAAATCACACTGAAATTGGCCGCTAGGAGGACCCTACTATTACGCAGAGTTTCATTCTGCAGCTTCACTGATCTGCATTTGCGCAGTATAGTGAAAGGGCTCCACATTTTTCTTGAGTGGCGCGATACCGAAAGTTGTGCCGGAACACTGCGCCCACGCTGTGCCAGGAAGCTCCAGTGTGCGTCGGTTGGGGGAAACGGGAACTGGTCCCAAAAGAGGTGCCGACAGTTGTCAGATCCAAGAAGCCCCGAGCCAAGCAGTAAATTCTGGTCCGTGAGAGAAATACTTGCGCAGCATGATTGCCACAGCAGCTTTTTAAACATTTTTCCTTGCACGTCACTGGCGCATATGCATCGAGCACTGCCCGTTTCGAAAGCATGCAGTCGCAGGAGTCTTCGGCCCGCTCCCCACTCAGTGATACGTAGTGGCGAGAAAAATTCCCATACCACGGTTCAGAAATTCCCCATTTCCAGCATTTCACCCCCCCCCCCCCAGACTTTTTAAGAATTCCTTTCCAAATTCCTGCTTTCTCATTCTGGAGCATTCTGGAGCTGATAGGTCTTTCCGTAGATTGCTCTTTGGTTTGGGCGTTAGCCAGCGCCATATATGTCGACTTTACATTGCCTTCCGGACACAGACGCCGCTCAGAGAATGTTTCAGGGTGGACTAAACCCCCCTACATCTGCCGCTCAGCAGCATTTGAAGTTAAAAGCAGCCCCTATGAAAACAAAAAAAAACAAGGCATTGTTGGGTGATTGAGGTAATTTTAGCTCAGCGCGGGGATTGCTAGAGCCATCGCTTGTTGACAGCACGCGGACTAAGGCTCACCCGAAATACACCTTTGCACATTGTGCAGGAATACACGCGAACAGGGCCCTGCCCTTTAGCCATTCTGACGGACTATTCTTTGCTCTATGCTCCCTCCTGTCTCATGAGCTGGCTTCGATGC
Source organism: Haemaphysalis longicornis (assembly GCF_048455015.1). NCBI lineage: Eukaryota > Metazoa > Arthropoda > Arachnida > Ixodida > Ixodidae > Haemaphysalis > Haemaphysalis longicornis. Next base: position 191,751,761 of record NW_027526445.1, read on the forward strand.
TTGTGGCTTGTGGGAACACGACCGCTGTGATTTGAGCATAAATCCGAGGAAGTGTGAGGGGAACTTTTTAAAGGAAAACTGGGTAATAAATGCGGCGAGCTCCGGTTTACTGACATTCTTTCCCCGTTTTATTCCCCGAGCCCTAAAAAGGGATTCCCTTTTTCCATTTTGGCCAAAGTTTCAGCCGAAAATTCCCCGCACGGAACATCCCTGTCCCCACTGTCGCCGCTGCTTTTGGGGCACGTTCAATACTGAGATTTCGCGTGTGCATGCGTTTGAAATACACACTAATGGGGAGCAGTCACTCTGTTAGCAAATGTGGTCCATTTACAAGAGTTTAAACATTTCTCACGCGATATTAGTGTGGTACGTTCGGCCTGTTTGAGCGTCAGGTGCGTGTCACAGACCGGCGCCGCGAAACCGGCGTATGCATGGAGCAGATTGTAATTTCACTGCCCTGAAATTTGCCAACAGTGTCTCCGTAAGCAGAGTTTCCTCAGGTGTTCATGATACGGTGGTACACTATAGATGTAAAACGGCCTTGTGCGCTCGCTTGCATAATCTAACGAAGCACTCATACCTGACAGGACAGCACGCCAGTTTCGCTTGCCAATACCATGCCTCCGATATTGATCGCTACCCTGGTCAAGCAATGTGGCATACATTTCACGCCCATTCTGCGAAATAAGTGTGGTGGATAACAGAAAATTATGCAGTACAGCCCACTTATAGAGAACCCAGTTTTAACGAAACAGTGACTATAACGAACAAATCTTCGTTACCCGTTACCATTCGTATGCACAGATTTTGTGTCCAGATGTAGCGAAAAGCGGCTATAAAGAACTGGTCTCAGTTTCCCGATGTGTTCGTTACAAGCGGGCTCGTCTGTACCTGGGGATCAGCAACCGACAAATAATTTAATGCCGGGCCTTCTTGTCCTGAGGTGCGTGGTTGGAAACATTCATTTGCTACGTGTATCCTGCGCAAGCGGCGGGCGGCGACGGGCTCATAGAGTAAGCCGCGTCTGCGACTAAACGATTCTTCGAAACATCACCCAATGACACAGGCAGCCTGCACAAACTAGCGTAAACTAAAATCAGAAGGTGTCACCGGATACCACGCTCTTCCAACGACATCTTTTATCACTTGTGAACTGCTTACCCTGTATACTTCAAAAAATCTGCCCCCGTGTGATCAGCTGTTCGTTGAATTCGCAAAACAAAAGGAAAGTGACGCGCGGCTTGTGTGTCATGAGTACTAAAACGTTCATTCCTTGATTTCGTTCCGCATTCGGGCACAATTATAGTTAAGCGTCACCGGTTACTACGCTTCTCGAGGCGTGCGGCTCGTTCGTCCTCTGTCTCGAGCTCCGCTGGCTTCCTCCTCTTGGTTTCGTTCCCACGGCGAAACCTGGCTTCTTTCAGTTTCTCCGACTCACTTTCCATATCTGAGGACGAATCCCACCGAGCGGTGCGGCCACCGGCCAATTCTTCCAATTCTTTTTCCATGTTCCCCCCCTCCCAAAAATAAAAAGAATAACCTGGGGAACAACACCCGCTCCAGCAACGCTATGGCAGGTTTGCAGCCAATCAAAAATAAATGAACAGGGGTTGTAACCCAAACATACTTTTTGTAGTAAAAGCCAATTTGTAGAATGCAAAATTAAATACACCCCCATATTGGTACACTTTCGGCCAGTTCATAGCGGTTCGGCCAGTTCGTACCCGCACGGCCACGCATGTCCACTGGCCCGTCCACACGCGTACGAAACGTGAGCGTACACCACCCTAAAATCTTAAGACATCTTAAGACATTGCACTAGGACACGAGCGGGTCACCAATCCTGCCGTGCCCATCCGAATGCACGGGAACACCACTGTCTAATCGCGAACGGCACGCACTGTTTGAACACACGGCAGCAGGAGCACAGCACAAAGGAGCAGCGTCCGGAAGAATTACGCAGCGGATGACTGTACAGACACAGTTGACACCATGAAAGTTCCAGAAGCTGTAGAACTTAAGTTCCGTCTTCTTCACATGTCTCTACCTTCAGGCGTCGCCCAAAAGGTCGTAGGGGAAGGCAGATTTCACGTGCAGAGCCAACAGGTATCGGCTACTAGATGCCAAATTCACTGTCGCGAAATGTCCGGCATGCTGTTACCGACAAACTCCACCAGTCCTATTAAAATTTTCACCACTTCAGCGTTGTCCAGTGCCTGACGCAAATAAGGAAGTTCCAGTGGGAGGCGAACGAGGCGACTTAATCTGGACACAAAGGGAACTGTTTTTGCACAATCCAGGAGATAGTGGCTGATGGAAGGAGCACTGAGTCCACAGAAGCACGTGTTGTTATGCAGCAGATCCACCCGGTGGAAATAAAGGGGAAACCGTCCATGTCCGGTTAAAAGTTGGGCGAGTCTTCGGGGCGGAGGAAAGAATGGCGGTATGGCCAGAACACTTGGTACCCATCGAAACAACTCAGTGTCTGTGTTGTCGGAGCTCCACCTACGTTGCCACTCCAGCCGACCTACCTTCAAGAGCCGTGCTCTTACAATTCGCTTCGAAGTACGCCCCTCCACTTCTGCACCCCTAGTTGCCGCACTTGTAGCGACGAGATCGGCGAGCTCGTTGCCCCACACACCGGAGTGGCTGGGAACGTGGAAGAGGGAGACTGGAACGGAAGAAGCCAGTGATTGATAGTTTACTTGAATTTCATGAACAGTTTCCGAGGGGTTGAAAGGATCTCCTAAAGCCAAAAGCAAAGACAGACAGTCAGAATAAAAGAAAACGGGACAGGAGGGCTTGTTGTTGTTGAGGTAGAGGAACAAACGGTGTAAGGCAATAGCTTCTGCGCCATAAGAGCTGGTCGGTGGCAAAATTCGAAACCTTTGCGTCACCAAAACCTCATCAGACGAGCTGAGCACAACGAACGCTGCACCGGCAGATGTCGTGGTAAAAGAGCCGTCTGTGTACGCATGTAAACCAGGGCTCAACTTTATCTTCTCAGCTGTACGGCAGTCTATCCTGCGGTGTGGAATCGCCAAGCGTAGAGCGGGATGACAGCAGGTCCAGAGAAGAGGATGTTCCACCTCGCCCGGGAAAATGCGTGTTCCATGCAGCTCAGTGGACTGCCGCCGGTGAAACAAGTCGAAAAGACCTGTCTCGATGTCCAAGACGATCGACAGCGGAAGGGAGTTTGCCAATACTTCCAGCGCCGCGGTTCTAGTTGTGGTGTAAGCTCCGGTGACCACAAACAGTGACGAACGCATCAAGGAGTGAATTTTAGCTTTTAACAAATGGTGCTGATGATCACCCCACCATGCCGCTGCAGCATAAGTTACAGTCGGCAGAATTGCTCTGTGGTAAAGAAGGCGAAGGTGACTGCGGTCCAGAAAGGAATGAAGACGCGCAAAACCGATGAGGGCGGCGGACATCTTCTCAATGCGGTTCCGCAAATGATTCGTGTGGGCAACAAAGGTCAAGTGGCTATCGAACACCACACCCAAGAGCTTCATCTCAGTGACTTGCCGCAAAGTCGTGCCGCACAGCTTAATGGTCGGCTTCCGCTGTGCACCTCTCTGTCCTCTCGATACCAGCAGACATGTACACTTGGTGGGGTTCAATTTTAACTTTGCAGCACCCTTCCATTTTAATATTTTCTCTAGAGTCTCGTTGGCGAGATTCTCAAGCGCCCGCCGTGTACCTCCCTTGATTACGACTACTGTATCGTCAGCGTAGGCCTGAATATGCACATTAGGTGGTACAGGAAGGCACAGTAGGTCATGAATCGCGATGTCCCACAATAGTGGGCTCAAAGGTGAGCCCTGGGGGCTGCCCATCGTTGTCTGGACACGCACACTCCCCGCATGACTTCTGTAGTGCACCGACCTTCCATGTAAGAAGGATTCAAGCAAGCGGTAAATGTTAAAAGGGCAGCGGTGGGCTCGCAGGAAGTAAAGCAAGAAAGGATGCCAAATTGAGTCAAACGCTCCTTTAAAGTCCAATGAAATGAGCAGAGCCAACGATCCCTCTTCACGCCAAGCCTGGAGACGCAAGCGCAGGTTGTGCAGCGCCGATGTCGCACTCTGTCCCTGAGTGAATCCATACTGATGTTCGTGCAGTAGGCTGGACGTGTGCAGGAAGAAGTAAAGTCGACCGTTCAGCATGCGTTCCAGTAACTTACCGAGTAGAGATGAAATGCAAATGGTGCGGTATGAAGAGGGGTCTTGCGGCGGGCGGTTCGGTTTCAGAAGAAAAATAACCCTCGCTTCTTTCCAGACCGACGGGAAATGGCCGAGGGATAGGCACGCATTAAACACGGACAGCAAAAACGGGGAAGCATGCCCAACAAGAAGGGCCAACATACTGGTCGTAATACCATCAGGTCCAGGCGCGGAATTTAAATTTAAATTCCTAGCAGCCAGTCGGAGTTCGTTCATAGTGAATTCGTAATCCGTAGTGGTTTGCGCGTATGCTGTCCGGCGTATCAGCGTCCTCATAGCCCGATGGGCAAGGGTATCGCCTTCAGAATCATCAGTTGGCAGAAGAGTTCTTAGCAGTAACGCTGCCGATTGTAAAGTGGAGGAAGTAGATGAGATGTCAGATGAGTGAAGCGGGGGCAGAACGGAAGGAGGCGAAAACTTTTGAAAAGCAATTTTCCAAATAAATTCCTACGGGAGGCTGCAGTGCACCTTCTCCTTACGGCTTCATCTTTTGCTACCTCGATGTGCCTTTTGTACTCAGCGAGTACCTTGTAATACCAAAATCTGAGATCAGCACGGAGGAGGGGATCACGGCACATCTGGTACCTCCGACGCATTGCTCTCACAGACGAGCGTTCCCGAGCCAATTCATCGGTCCACCAAGCATTTCCCCTGTGACGTTTTGGCAGCCGCTCCAATCGCTTCCTCAGGCAGTCGACTTTCGCATAAAACACATTGACGATGCCATCCAGACTCTCCGGAGATGCCATACCAGTAGAAGATACAGTGTGGAACCAGGGATCCTGTAGCAATTCCTCGACCAGACGAGACTCGGAAGCTTTGGTTAACCGCTTCTTTCGCTCAATTGGAACGTCTTCTATACCAAAGACGATGAAACGGTGATCCGACAGGGTCGGGGTGTCCCGAACTGTCCAGAAAACTCCAGAAGACCAGACTGGTCCAGCAGTCAACGTGACGTCAATCCATGTTTCTGTGTAGTCGGTGACAAACGTAGACAGAGAATTCGGGTCATTCAGGATCCGCAGCTGCCGCGAGCTAATGAACTGCGCCAACTGCTGCCCCCGTGTGTTCACCACATCACCACCCCACAACGAGTTTCTCGCATTAAAATCGCCCGCAATGACCACATTTTCATAATTTTGACTGTCTAATATTGACGTTAAAGACGTGAGGATATAATCCAGAGCCACTGATGGAGCGGCGTACACTCCTATCAAAAGTATAGAAATGTCCGGCGCACTCAACACAAGGGCGATGATGAATGATGACACATGAACAGGGAAGATGTCCAAAGATGGGTTACGAGAAACAACCATGCACCGCGGGGTTTGACCATGGTGGAATTTAAACCACCGGGGAGGAATCTGCGGGACTAGTTTTCCTCGAACATACGGGTCACAAACAACTGCAAAGTCAATTTTTTGGGCTTCAATATATGAGACGACATGTGCTGTAGCTGCGCGCGTGTGATCCAGATTAGCCTGTAAAAACTTGAGCGATGCCATTTTTCCGGAAAACCTAAGCAGACAGTGGGGAAACCGGCGTAATTTCCTCGTAGATTGTCTTCGCTCGAAGACGGGCGATGCGCGCAGACAAGACTTCGCAGCATGGTGCATTAAAAGTATGAGCAAATCTTTCTTTCCCAGCCGCACGACACTCCCTGCACACCACGTTATTCTTGTTTTCAAGATTGCAGGCAGCTGCTGAGTGCTCCTCTGCACAATATGGGCAGGTGATGCGACCGTTTGGACAGCGGGTGGACACATGGCCATAAGAACAGCACTTCTGGCACGCCGCGACGTAGAAGTTTTCTTTGATGGGGCAAGAGGTCCAGCCTATGAGGAGTCGGTCCCGATTTTTAAGTAATCCATACACCGCAGGTGAAACCTCGATGATGTGCACATTGTTTCCCGCGCGGTCTCTGAAATATGTCCGATGACGGAAGCCATCTTCGGGAATGGCAAGGTTGTTGCGCGCATTGATATTTGCACGCAGGATTCCAGGGAGAATGCTAGGGTCCACACCGGAAATTTTGAATTGCGGAAGACGGCGAGGGGGACGGAAAACCTTGAGAGCAGTTTTAATTTGCACGTTCGAAACAATGGCCTTCTCGAGGTTGTCGATAGACTCTCGGTCGGCAGAGACGACGGTGAGGCCCGAGCGACACGGAATAAGCTTCACTTGCCTTACTCCGATACCGGAGGGGTCATTGCCGAAGGTAGATTTAAGTAATGTGATTGTGTCTGGCCCCGGGTTAGCAGATGGCACAACGGGAGACAGCAGAAGAACATGGTTTGGGTTGCTGTAAAATGCCAGGTGAGCGTTTGGACCGACAGCATTCGATTGTTGAAGGGCAAAGGCACCAGCTGGGGTCCGCTGCGTGGCTTCGGAGCGAGCAGGATTTGCGTGCGTGGCACAACTCCCACGGACTGCTTCTACAAAAGTCGGCATCAACGCCGGGGACACAACTGTGCCTTTAGGGCCAGAAGGGGACTCGCAGTGAGACTTTACTTCAACAAGCTGCGCTCGTAATTCTTCAATGCGACCATCCGCCCGAGCAAGATTAGTCTTCAGGCCCACAATAATGCCTTGCATGTCAAAGAACAGACCCATTATCTTCTCTCGCGTGGCGACGGGAACCTTGCTCTGGTTGTCCGAGAGGAGGCTCATTAACTGTTTGCCCAGTATAATGGGATCCCTAACGTCTATGGCCGATAAATCATCACCACTGAGTGGGACGCAGTCTTCAAAGTTCGTCACAGAGCTTGCAGGGCTTTATCTTGAACGGTGCGCTGGATTGGCCAAAAGGGGATTGGCACCTCCTTCCTGATGATGATTCACAGAACCGGGTAAATGCTCCGAGTCAATCCCGGCGGGATTGCCCAAACCAGAAAGGCTATGGGCCACGGCGCCGTCGGACTGCATAGCTTGCAAATCAAGGTTGTCAGTAGATACAAGATGATGCGAAGAAACTTGCAACCCGGTCATAGGGAACTGTTTAACCTAATGAAATTGTCCCAGGAGTGGTGAGTCATCACTACCTTCCAGCTATTGTGATCGGGAAGCAATGGCGTTCCAGCGACGATAAGCCTAACTCTGAAGTCTCACGGGCAAAAACGTAAACGTTCGCTCAAGGGACTATAGGGTCCAGCTCACCGCAATGCCGCTGGTGTTCACGAAGACCGCTGTATAGATGATACACGTTGACTTTGGCTAGGAATTGCCAAAAGCAGGTGAAACAACGGAGGTCAGAAAACACCGCCAACGATTTGCCAGGAGAATGGTCCGCCGAGGAGACACCAGATGTGGGTGTTGTGCGCTCTCGCAACACAACACGCGGCTTGTGTGTCATGAGTACTAAAACGTTCATTCCTTGATTTCGTTCCGCATTCGGGCACAATTATAGTTAAGCGTCACCGGTTACTACGCTTCTCGAGGCGTGCGGCTCGTTCGTCCTCTGTCTCGAGCTCCGCTGGCTTCCTCCTCTTGGTTTCGTTCCCACGGCGAAACCTGGCTTCTTTCAGTTTCTCCGACTCACTTTCCATATCTGAGGACGAATCCCACCGAGCGGTGCGGCCACCGGCCACAGCAAAACGACGAGAATGCGGCCATTGTAGCTCTCGCTACAAAAGAAGCGAAAGGGAACGAAAGCATTGCATGAACCCCTGTCAGCCACCCAGCGCCCATCCCGTTGACGCCGCGGAAAAGCGGCGGCAGGCAGCGCAGCGATCGCGAAGCTCGAGGCGTATACTGCAAAGCCTCAGAAAGACGTTCATGTGAGCGCAAATAGAGAAAAAATACAGCGGTTCTGAAGTATTAATGACCACACGGGGTGATGAAGGGTAGGACGAGCACTTTTGTTGTGAAGGGAGGTTGTACGAGTAACTCATTCGAAGTTGTCTCAGTTGCAGCAGGACAGCGGCTTGCGCAATCGTCAAATTATGTCAGACTGCTGCGAGCTAAGCCACAGCGGCCGCTTGCAACTCCGCCCTGATTAAACGCCATCGAACACTAAAACAGGTAATCCCCCCTTTTTTTCAAAAATGCTTATTTACATGTGCACGGCACCGCATACCTGTTGAAATTACATATACGTATTCCGACCGCGTCTTAAAGGGGCCACGAAGACAAAATGCAACTTTTCAGTACCTCACCCCGCGCCGTTCCAGCCCAAAAGGCGCTTTTTAAACGAAAAAACGCAAGAAGTACTGGAAGTCTTTAGAATTATGCGCTACAGTGACGGGTTACGGACGGGAGTGATGTCATATGGGCCATCATTTAAAACAAGTTTCACTGTGTTAGCTGCACGTTATCAATCAAGTGATGCAATCAAACAGAGCCGGAGTCCCAACTCCAATCGCCTATTCATCATCATTACCATTTTTATTTCAGTTTGAACTTCCAAACTGGGGGTGAAGAGAAAAAAGCAGTGACTGCGCACTGCTTGACGGTGCCTCTCCACCCTCACAAGTCAGCAGCGGGTAGCAGGTCAGAGCACTATGAAGATGCGTACAGATACGTGCGCGCTTGCGCAGCACAGGTGAACATGGCCGTACAGCGCATTATAGGTGTTTAGATTCCTGAACGAAAATCTTGCGGATGGCAGATATAGACAGAGTACTATTGATCATGGAGTGTAGTATTCAAGAACTTGGGAACAATATAATTTAACATAGAAAAGCCATAATTAGTTCGGCGATTCGGTAACAAAAATGGTAAGGTTTTCTAACATCATATGACGACTGGCAACAGGTAAGCGAGACAACGGAAGATAGAAAATGGTCATTCCTTGCGGTTATTTTTTTATACCAACAAGCAAACGTTTAGTCAAATAGTCTGTTGACAGGTACAATATTGTATTGCAAATACACATGGCTAGTGTGAGACTCATATGATTGATTGACAATTGCGCGCAGTATTTTCTTCTGTAAAGTTAGTCCCCGTTTTCTTAGTACCTCCTCCACTCCAGCCTCCGCTCCAGAAGACCCTTGAAAGTGAGTTTCGGTTTCATAAACTAACCTCCACACAAGTGTCTACTCCAAAGGACATTGAGTTAATCCAACGGATGAGCCGCTCGGCGATTTGGAGGAGCCACTCCAAGGTGTCGTCTGTGCTACCTTGGAACAGCCCTCCAGTACTATTTTCAAGATGGTCGCCTACGCTCCTTCCGTTCGAGCCGGCTGTGCTCGCTCGCCTCTTTTGCGGAGTTCCTGGAGCATGTATCCCGCATCTACGAGGCAATTAATGAAGGTTTAGGGGATTCCCGCACCGTGAATTTGCTATGTCCGTGCATAAGGTATGGGCTGAATACGCTTGAGCACTTCAGCAAGGCTGAATTCGTGTCGCGGTGCCGCTTTACCAAATCGATCACTGCTGGAGCTGCCGAGGTGGCTACCCTTCAAGCCAAACGTCAGCAACCGCGGCCACCCACTGCTTCCTGCGTTGCGGCTGCTGGCTACGTTGCGATGTTATGGCGCCGGGACATTTCAAGTTGTGATGGGTGCCTTCGTCAACGTTTCGCCGCCGACAAGCCGCGTCGTCAGGCGTTGGTTGGAACTCGTAATTCGAAGCATCGTGATGTTTCCTGCGACGGCGGGTGAGCTCCGAGATATCCGTGCGGACTTGTCTTTATCCTCGCAATGACAAGGTTGTCGCTGTCATGTACCGCAAGTCATCACTCTGTAATGTTGTCACACCAACCTACCGTATCTGCTTACAGTGCGTATGAAGCAGACGAACGCCGTAGCGAACCGAGCGAGGCCCCTTCTGCTCCAAAGCGCAGTTTTCTTTTTTTTCTATTTTCTTCACGTCGCCCGCACTGCGAGGCTCCGCCCCCTCCAAGTGCCCGTCGCTTCGTGGTCGTCTGCTACCTCGCGCTTGCGTGCCGTCGAACATTTCTACCGGGTTTATCGTGGTGTCATCCAAATTACAAACGCAATCCTCTGTAATCTGAACATTATGTGGGCTTTTAGCTGCGGATAGTGCTGTGAACAGTAAAGAACAAAGAATTCAGCGCTCACTGTGTCGGCAATTCCGGCCGAAAATATGGGCTCGTCACGCATGAAAACAAAACCACGTACACCTCAAGCCCTTCTGCTGACATCGTTATCTTGGCTGTCATCCGGATTGGTGGCGCTGAAACGCATAGTGATCGATTCTTGTCGATCACTATGCGTTTCAGTTTTCTCAGTTTTCTAAAGAACGGGAAACACGTCAAGATACGGGGAGCAGCGTACACAAAAATAAAACAAATTTATCGTCTGCTACCAAAGTATTTGTGCAGTGTGGCCAGACCAAAAAACAGCTATGTCTAGTATTGTCCACCTAGCTCATGTCATTTTTGTGCTCCGCTCAATCACAGAAAGTAATATTTCTTAAAATACCTATATAGTTATTCTACAGAGAATAAAAACATTATAACGCTATATTTTTTAGCTATATACTATATACTTGGGCTATATATATATATATATTCATGTCTTGAATAGAAATTTGCAATAACCTCGCCTCCAGATGCTTTTCGCTCCCCCTCAGAAACTGAGATCTCGAGTGTCGCTCGAAATGGAGGATTTCCTCGGAGGATCGGTCACACCACATTTATGAAATACGTTGAGACCTCGAGTGGAGGTGTTGCCGTTTCCTCCACTCGTCCTAGTGGAGGAAACACATGGAGTGGAGGAGGGATTCAGAATACGGGGAGTAACTTCAAAACATTGGTCACTGTGGTGTCGGCCCAGAAGAGAAAACGATAGCTTAAATGGGAGAAAAATAAACTGTCATACAATGTAACCTTAGTTTTCGTAGGTAGGATGTGCCGGTTAGGTGAAGTAATTCCGACAATTCTTGCAAGCGTTGAAGAAATGTTGCTAACATGGGCATCCCATGACATAGTGTGACTGAACGTGACACCCAGCGATTTGAAATAGTCTACGTAGTCGATAACACTGCCGCTTAGGTATAGAGAGGCAGGGTTAAATACACGTTTTGTTTTGGGCAGAAAAAGTACTGCTTTAGTTTTTTTCGTGTTGATTTTTAATGATTTCGATAATGACCATCTGGCAAGTAATGATAGCACGTGGTTTGCTGTGTCAGTCAAGTGCTGTATGCCATCGGAAGAGAAAAATAGGCTGGTGTCATCTGTGTATATTATGTATTTTGCACGGCAACTGATTCTTGGAATATCATTAATGTATATATTAAAAAGGAGTGGCCCTAAAATACTATTTTAGGGACGCCATTCTAAATGTTGAGAGTTTGTGAAGAACATTGGTTAATCACAACATATTGGTATCGTGCTGCTAGGTACGATTTAATTAGGTCAAGGGAGTGTCCGCGAATACCATAGTGTTCTAATTTCGCGAAAAGAACGTTGTGACTGAGGCTATCGAAGGCTTTGCTAAAATCAACAAAAATCCCAAGGGTTAGAACCTGGGTATCGAATTTTTTTAATATGTATTCTTTTTGAATAAGCAAAGCTTGTTCCGTAGACCTGTTTTGAGTGAAGCCACACTGACAGTCAGTTATAATGGAATGTATAATAAGGAAGGTTTGAAGGCGAAGGCGAATTAATTGCTCTAAGCATTAAAAAAGTACGGAAGTACAGTTATTGGTCTGTAATTCCCTAAACTGTTCTTATCTCCTTTTTTATATATCACAGCTACTCTGGCTAGCTGTATATCGGATGGAACTTGCGCTGTCATACGTGCGGTGTTGTATATATTCGTTAGGCATGGCGTAATTACCTCGAGAACATACATCACTGGCAGACTTTCAACATTTTGTGCATACAGACTACACGTATCTCTTAAATTCCTGCATATCGCGAAAACTTCTTTTTCATTTGTTGGCCAAAAAAGACGGATTCATCTCATTTATCGTCCAGAAAGTCAAGCGCGTCCGCATTTATTTGGCTTTGGCCTACTTACGGTGAAGAATTTATTAAAATTGTTCGCCAGACGTGAACCTGATATTTCTTCATCATCGATGATTAAACTTGTTATATCTCTGCTCTGGCTTTTTCTATTTAAAAAAAAGTTTAAGCGTCTCCATTTTTCCCTGGGATTACTGGGAAGTTGGCTATCGAATAAACTGTTGTAATAGGCTGTCCTAGCTGACTTGACTTATTTATTCATCTGATGGAGGCGAAAAGCAAAAACGCCCATGTGTACGAGATTTCGGCGCACGTTAAAGATCTTCAGGTGGTCAAAATTAATCCGGAGCCCTCCACTACGGCGCGCCTTATCGCCTGCGTTGCGTTGGCGCGTTAAACCCTACAATCAATCACGATCAATCGATTTCTTTATTCAGACTGTTAAGCAGTGATTTGTACTTTAATAGTACGTTTGCTTATTTGGTTTTAATGAATGTTGTGAACATATTTGTGTTTCTTTTCCACAAGTCTCGTAAGGCGACGTGTCATCCAAGGTTTACGTGCGTTTTTACATGTCGTTATGCCTACGATAGGAAAACAGTTATTGTATACCGAAAGAAAAATATCCATGAACCTACGATAAACTTCACCGGCTGTAGTTTCTTTGTAGACAGAATCCCAGTTTTCTAAACCGATGTGATTTTTGAACAGGTCAAGCCTATCTTGAGAAATTAATTGCCGTCGATCCCTGGTTTTTGCTTTCGAATGAGTTAATTTTTCTAGACACAAAAAAACAGGCAAATGATCACTGATATCCACTGCAATACGGCCCTAGCACAAAGCCTTTTCCCTGTTCGTAACTATCAGATCTAACACAGAAGAGCAGGTAGCTGTAATACGCGTGGGGCTATCAATGACATTTTGAAAACGTGTGGACTGAATAAATAAGGATAGCTGCTGTTGTGCTGGACAGATTGCACTCATGTCGGCATTGAAATTTCCCGCTATACAAGAAGAAACGCTTTCGGAAGTGAAAAAGAATAACTCACGCTCAAAAGTACAGAAAAAAACCCGCCCGCATCTTCCCACGGGGGGAACTCGAGTAAATGCGTCGCAGAGTGGGGGGGGGGGGGGGGGGTATCGCGTGAATGTTGTGTAATTGGGTATGGTTTGGGAATGCTTAATTGTTATTTCGTCTTTATTATTCTTATTTATTGTATGAAGGAGAAGCGAAGGCAAGGAGTGTAAAGTTAAAGTGTGTCTTTATTGCTTGGTGCCGTCAAGCAAAGCGTCAAGTCAAGCGAAAGCCAAGCAAAGACGCCCTTGACTGAATTCCGGACGCGCGCTCCGCCGCTTATATACACACCACCCGCGTTCGAGGGAGAGGAGTACGGGAGAGAGACGCGCATGCGCACACTTCCGTACACAAGGCGACCTTTCCACGCGCCCACCACGCCGTTATCACGAGTACACGCCCTGCCGCCGTTACTGTTGAGCGCGACACAGCGCACGGGTAGCTACGACGCATGCGCGCACAGACGTGCTCCCCCCGCACCGCCGCAGCTGTTGTTGAGAGCGACGGAGCGCACGGGGTACACGCGCTCCTCCCGCACCGCCGCACCTGTTGTTGAGAGCGAGGAGGGTACGGGGGAGAGACGCGCACCTGCGCCTCGACGCGACGCGCATGCGCAGTGAGCGTGTGGATGGTGCCGACAACATCGACGAGTGACATCGCGAGCCTAAGAAATGCTCCGCATTTAAAACTGGCTAAGTTCTCGTGAGGGGGCCGGTAAATAACCGAAAACGTATGCCTGGCTAATTTCACAGTGAGCATTTCGATGTCCTCGTTAGAAAAGCAGTGTTCAGATAACACATGAGCCGAATATTTGGTTTTCACCAGTATGGCAACGCCTGGGTCCCCGTTTGGTTGTGCGGTTGATATAAAAGGAATCATAGCCCGATATTCGCAGAACGTCATTATCATGACAATACCATGTTTCCTTAAGAAATATGGCGTCAAAAGAGTTCGCTCAGCCTGCTAAAAATTGCGTGAGCTGATCGGCCTTGTTTACGGCGGGTTGCAGGTTAAAGTGGATTATCAACATTTGCTCACTTGGGTCAAGTTCCAGCGATCGATTGAACTGTGTAGATGTGAAAAGAGGAGTATTACCCGTGCCCACGGTGTAAGAGGTATTAAAATACCTCTTACACCGTGCCCGTGCTATTTGCAAGAGACGGGAAAAGCAACAAGCAAGATAACTAATGACGCAATTTACGTCATTTTAAAGCATATCTGCTTGTGAGGTGATCCGAATGATAACAGATTTTTTCTGTTTTGCGTGCAAGTAGATTGCCGTTCTGCGTCCACCCAAATTTTCTGGACACTTCCCTTTTCCTCGTGATAGCTGCGCCAAGCAGGCGTTTGTTTTCCGCTGTGACATGTTCGTTAACTAAAAACGTTGTTCAGGTCCTGTAAAGCCGATGAGTTTAGTTGTCAGGCTTTCCTTCTTTGCTGTCGCGAGAAAAAGGTTTCTCTTAGATCGCGTGGTAAATCTGGCAACTAGATTAACATCTTTGCCGCTCTTTTTTTTTTTTTGACACTATGAGCGATGTCAATTTGTTTGGTCAAGAGGTACATGGATGGCCTGTGCGGTTTTCCCGGCCATTTCAGCTGCCTTGTCTTTTACAGTGAGTGGCAAGCCCTTTATTACGACATTGTTATGCCAGCTGTATTGCTCCAACTCTGCAATCTCGCCTTCAGCTTCAATTAGCCTGTCTGTTAGATCTTTGTTTTCTTGCCTCAAAGCAGCATAGTCATCCCTTGTCTTCTTGACCTCCAAAGTCAAGGTTTGTAGTTCTTTAAGAGCCTTTTAGAGATCGTCAGCAAGGTCAGAGCAAAATTCTATGCCCTGTTTCATTGACCGCTGTTAGGATCGGCGTATTGGCGAAAATTGCCACGACCGTCTGTAATATTATCGGGTTCAATCACCCAACTCTCCCGTCGTCTGGTTTTCGCCAGTTCCTTCCCCCCCCTCTCATGGACGGGGAGCAACAAGGCTTTGTGCGCAAGGACGCGGGCGCAACTAATTCTGCTACTAGACACAAGCCGCTTTCCGCGGTTTCACAGTAACCCAAACACCCGCCGGCAAGGCAAGTCACAGTGAGCGAGAATGGTTTCCGCATTTCGCGCTTAAAGTCTTCAATGGCCGTCATAACGTCAGCATTTCCCGTAGACATGATGAGCAAGAGGCACAAAACAGACACTCAGTCGACAGTGGCAAAAAAGAAACATATAAAGGATTCATTGTTCACTGAACAATATACACCGATATGCTCGGTCATAGGGTGGCACGGGCCCGGTGTGTCCCCCTGGCTACGCACCTGCCTACGTCTCACCTGAGGAGCCGGCGTCGGGTTCGCAGCCGTTGTAGCGAGGATGAGCACGACGGCAAACGCGGCGAGCAGGGCCATACCTTTACAGGCAGATACAAAGGCGAATCTGGTGCCAGCGTCAAAGCGACTCGCACGAGGCCATTTACCGGTGGAGAGGAGGGTCGCGCTACAAGTCAACACCGACTGGAAATAGCCTTACCTTTCTTTCCATGACGCCACATGATTAGGCGCTTAGCAAAACATTGGAGGGCTGTTCAAGGGCGGCCTTGGCGCAGATGCGTCGCGCGGAAACTTTTTTCCTTTGAAGGGGCACTGACACAAAAATTTTGCATCTTGTTTTTTTTTTGTTGCGATAAGTAGCTAGTGACCTACTTATAACCTGTAGAAACCTCATTTGCTTCAGCGTGCGACGATTGTTTAATTAGAGGCATTTTCAATGCGGCCAGTCGCAGTTTCGGTTTCAGTGAGTGCCCCGAAACGATGGATTTTGTCGATTTTGTGTGAACAAAGCTGACCACGTGACCGTCGGAGGGATATCACACAGCAGAGCCGCCGTAGCACTGTCGAATCCGCATCGACGGCAGTTTCTGCGAATGCCCTCACGTACTGATCTCGTGAGGCGCTTAATTTAAAAAAATGACCCGCGTCGCTTCTTTGTCAAGCATTTCCCCTAACAGTATGCCGCACTCTGAAACGCTCGGAAAGAACTACGCATGCGCGGAGTTTACTGACAGCCCAGCTAGACGGTGCGGCATGCGTCGGAGGCTGTGTGCTCCGTTGTTGGTATTTCTTTTAATCCCCCCAGCACAGCATTTGGAGCGGGCACAGGAATCAGACGTTGACGTAGCCTTTGTTATCAGCTTTATATGAACAAGAATGTCCTTAAAACTGCAGGTTAATTCCTCGCCTGCAGGCGACTTCAGGCTGCTCTTCAGGCTACTTGAACCGCACCCCAGCCTGGCACGAAACATTTCGGGGGGGCGGTGGGGGGGGGGTGGTGGGGGAGGGTGGCACGGGCCCGGTGTGCTCCCCCTGGCTACGCACCTGCCTACGTCTCACCTGGGGAGCCGGCGTCGGGTTCGCAGCCGTTGCAGCGAGGATGAGCACGACGGAAAACGCGGCGAGCAGGGCCATACCTTTACAGGCAGATACAAAGGCGAATCTGGCGCCAGCGTCAAAGCGACTCGCACGAGGCCATTTACCGGTGGAGAGGAGGGTCCCGCAACAAGTCAACACCGACTGGAAATAGCCTTACCTTTCTTTCCATGACGCCACATGATTAGGCGCTTGGCAAAACATCGGAGAGCTGTTCAAGGGCGGCCTTGGCGCAGATGCGTCGCGCGGAAACTTTTTTCCTTTGAAGGGGCACTGACACAAAAATTTTGCATCTTGTTCTTTAAAGCAAAGCTTTTTACCGCTACCCCCCAAGGGTTCTTTCGCGACCGTTGGTGTCACCAGAAAACTCCAGCGAACAAATAAAAGAATTCACTGGCACCGCTGGGAATCGAACCTGGAACTAACAGACTAACAAAGCGAGATCCCGCTGTCTTACCGATTTAGCTACGAGCCCACGCGAAGACGTTGAAGAAAGGTGGTGTACTCACCAAGCACATCTACGGGTTTACCCCCTGCGTTCTCGTTGAATGTCACGTGAAAGCGTCACACGAACACTCACGCCCTTCTAGTGGCCCTTTGCGAACCATTCTCATGTGCTAAGAGTTTCAAAAATTAAAGGAAGCTCACACCAATGCACGGTATCTCACTTCTAGTACGCCAATGGGCTAAAGCCTGTGGCCCCAAGTGTTCATGTAAAAAATCACAGCTCCTTGTCGTCCGCCCTCACGCCAAACCAAGGAATACATTCAAATACTCCTTGATGGCCAGGCCATCACTCCAAGCCCCAGCATCAAGATCCTGGGCCTACACCTCGAGGCTAACACCAAGAGTGACGTCTCCTTGCAGCGCCTCACAAACAGCATTAATCAAATCATACACATGATCACGCGAGGTGCCACCAAGAAGCGAGGCCTAAAGGAATCCGGTACCTTTCGAATAATTGAAGCTTTTGTCCTCTCGAGGGGCCACTACGTCAACCCCCTGTCTTCTTCTCGACAAGGAAGACATAGAGATGCTTTATATAATGATTAGAAAGGTGGTCGAGCTCATTGGTCTTCTAATGAGTGTGTCCACACAGAGGCTCCACAACAAGGTGGAAGAGCTGATAGAAGGCCATCTTTCTAACCAGAAGCTCCGACTCAGAACTGCGGTGGGTAACCGCATGCTTCGCCAGATTGGCTGGCCAGCCCAGAATGTCACTCCGCTTGACGTACTCCCAGACTCCTGGCGACTAAAACTAAAGATGCTCCCTTTGCTTAGAAATATGAACCCCTCAGATGACGAGGGTCATCGAAAAGCACGGGCTCAAGTGCTAAACACCACCGTCGGTGGGGATCATGCAGTTATCTACACAGCGCCTCCAAACATAGAGGGCAGCAATACGCCATCATCGTGGCTACCTCCAGAACCAGCCTCCTTGCGCGTACCTCGCTTTGGACCCAAGAAATGACGGCAGCCGAAGAGGCAGCCATCACCCTGGCTCTTGCTCAACCAGGGGTTCGGAGGGTAGTCACCGATTCCCAGCAAGCCTACTGGAATTACCAGTCGGGTTGGGTGTCCTGACCTGCACTGCGCGTGCTAAAAAACTACTCCCCAAACGGTTCCATTAAGCACATCTGGACACCCCCTCACGCTTCAATGGAGGGCAACAAATACGCCCACCCAACAAGCCTGCGCTTTTACATACCGTGCTATGGAGCTGCACGAGTGCAGTCACCCGCTTGTCACGTTCAGGGAGATAACCCAGCATTATTGCCTTCTGAGACAGACCGTACCTTCGCCTTACCCTGACGTTTCCAGAGAACAACAAACTACCCTACGGCTCATACAATCCGGGCTCCTTCCCACAGCCTAGGCGTCTTCACTTAATGTATCCGAATCGCTACGACGCCGAATGTAAATTTTGCTCAGAAGTAGGAACACTCCGCCCCGTAATTGGGGTGTGCGACTTTAGCCCTGAGGACCCTCCCCTCTTTCCGTCAAGTACCCAACAAGAGCAATGGGAGATGCTGCTGTCCAGGCCCTTTCTACCTACCCAGCTTCAGCGGGTGGACAGAACAGAGGCTGCACAAACTGCATATGGGCCCCACAGAAGAAGGAATCACTCCCCAGGGCTGCACTCTGGGCCGTTCAGAAGTCTGAACAGAAATATTTCTTCTTCCTCCTCCTCCTTCTCTGCCGCAAATCTCGTCGCCTCCGTCCGCGGCGCAGAGACGGAGAAGTCAGATCGTCTAACGCAGGGTCGGAGCTTACTTTAATTTTATAAAAAAAGTTTCCACTCTTGTGCTACACCAATACAACTCAACCAAACACCGTTCATGCATCATGCATTGATTTAACCTCACCAAGAACATCTCATTGAAGTACTAAATGGTGTGGTTAAGTGCACTTCACTTCTCTCTGGTTTTACTCTTTGTAGAGCGATGTGAGTGAATTTAAGTGACGTCGCATGGGTAATCGTTATGTGTGCCGTTTACAGCTTTGCTTTCCAACCACATTCACGGGGTGGATTGGCGCGATTTTTTTTTGTTACGATAAGTAGCTAGTGACCTACTTATAACCTGTAGAAACCTCATTTGCTTCAGCGTGCGACGATTGTTTAATTAGAGGCATTTTCAATGCGGCCAGTCGCAGTTTCGGTTTCAGCGAGTGCCGCGAAACGATGGATTTTGTCGATTTTGTGTGAACAAAGCTGACCACGTGACCGTCGGAGGGATATCACACAGCAGAGCCGCCGTAGCACTGTCGAATCCGCATCGACGGCAGTTTCTGCGAATGCCCTCACGTACTGATCTCGTGAGGCGCTTAATTAAAAAAAAGAAGAAACATCCCCATCGCGAGGGGCACGATCAAATGCAGAGCATTTCTGCGAGGGGCGCGCCTGCAAGTCGTATGGATTACGTATTGGTTGTTGTTGTTGTAATTGTTGTCTTCCAGCGTAGACATTGTCGATGAAGTCGATGGTGGAACGTGCCGTGAACCCCCTGCCGCGGCTATGACGCAACGTGGAGCGGCTATGACGCAACGTGGCGCGGCTATGACGCAACACAATCCAACACAATCCACTTTAATCCAATCCAAATCCAAGCCAATCCAATCGAATCCAATCCAATGTCCCTCGCGAGAGAGTGTTATAGCGCCGAAATCGCCACCACGCGAACGCGTGATGCTGACGTCACGATCACGCCACAGATGTTAGCGACCGCAGCGCGTGCGAACGACATATGTGGTTTAAGCGCGAACCGACCGCGGCGAGAGAGCGCGATGCGAGCGCCCCACCTGTTCTTGCGCGCGATCCTAACGCGGCGAGAGAGGGTGTTGCGCACGTCCCCACCTGTTGTGCGCCCGAACCGAACGCGGCGAGAGAGGGCGTTGCGAGCGGAGAGAAGGCGTGGAGGACGCGGGGGAGAGGGCGCACCTCTGGCCGACGGTTGAATGAGTCAAGGATATAAGGCACGTTCGTAACCTTCCGTTCTGTGTCGGCTTTGTGGCTCCGTTGGTAGAGTACCGTGCACCTTGCGTTCCACCCGCAGAGTCGTAGGATCGAAACCTGGCGCCGGCAAGTATTTATATAGTGTAGGGGGAGCGATGCGGACGCGGACCACGGACGCCAACGCGGGTGACATCGTGAGTTACTGAAATGCTCTGCATTTAAAAGGCAAGCATTTCCCAAGTGAGAGGGAAGATGGCAAAGTGCGAATGCCCGAGTTTGCCCGAAGTTACCCGATTTGACTGCGAAGCCCGCGAAGGATCCATCTAGAACGACGAAGCGCTACGGAAACTCGACTGCTTTACGGAACCGGACGTTAGCGGCGAGCAGTCGCGCGAGCGCCCTCGAGCGTCGGAATGCGGAGCCGACGAGCGAGCGCCCTCACGCGGACGGAACGCGAAGCGAACCGGCGCAGCGGCGCGCCGCCCGCAGCTACGCCGAGCAGGAGACCATTGCTACGCCGAGACCGTTGCTACGCACGCCGTCACCAACTTCTTATTACGAGGTTTCGGGATGTTTGGGAGCCTCACAAAGCCCGTGTGGATATTGCCTTCATTTTGTATGGCATAAATTCCCTTCTTCACAAATTGGCTTTCATTACGGCTGCGTGCAAGAAGGTGCATATCCGCAGCGTGCTTTGTTTATTCACATGCAAATACAATGAGAAGGTTTGTGCTACGCCACCGCGATCGCGCCCCAAACAACTTGGTCCACAGTACTCGAAGGCGGCTTTTGTGCTCCGAATTTCTATCGTAATTATATCGTTATCATAACGAACTGACTCCTCAGCTCAAACAATGATGACATGATTACCATGTTGAAGGCATGATATGCTCGTTAACTAACGTAATAAATAGTATACCTGCATATTACAAGACTCGAAACCGAAGAACAATTCCAAGTAGCTCTTCATTGCTTTTCAACCCTTCCAGGCGCGAAGAACAAATCCTATTCTACTCGGGATGGCGTTCTATGATTTGAAGACAATTACTTTTACTCTCTTGTCCTGCACTGAGGACCCGGCCCGCTAACCAGATCTATTTAATTGTTAAACAAAGTTTTCCTCTCCTCCCCTTACTCCTCCTCCTCCTTTTGAGTGCAGTTTTCCTATAACGCATATCCGAATATCGGGAAGATATGGCTGTGCAAAATGTTCAGAAATATCCTTCCAGGTCTTAACAAACATATATGTGTTACTATAAATTTAACGAAGACGTGACTCGTTTTGCTCAATAAACCTCCATACTGGTTAGATGCCTGGTATAGAATAAGCACGCGCGTATATACACACTGGGTTATTTGGAACTCAACCTACAGTTTTTGCAGTCTACAGTGCATGTCGGCAAACTTTGATGCCTTGACAACGTAAAGTGATGTGACAAAACGCGTTCGAGCGTTCGGCAAGGTTGTAAAAACTGTTTTACCTTACATATGATTACCGGGAATCGTGATGCCTTCTGCCAAAGCCGACAGCCCTGAAGGCCTAGAATTTGTTTTGGTCTTCCATTTTCGCTGTTGTCGGTTATTAACAGCTGACTGTTCCTTTTGTTCGAATGCTTACATGAGAAGTTGACGCCTAGCTCCGACTCTTCGCGCTCCGCAAAGGACCGGCTTCGCAAGGAATGGGGTGGCGCCGGCAATGTTTCTCCCGTAGCGGTATCCAAAACTATACTTTAATTGACACCATGAGCTAGTGTATGCGATTTTAAGCCTATTATTATGATAAAAAGTTACCCACACGCCAATTCTGGTGTGCACAAGCATCAGACGTTGATCGAGCGCAAAGAAACAGCAGGGAGAGCGATCCTGAGTGAAGCAGACGACAAATGCGAGAATCCCTAAGCTGACGTCACGGAGGCGCGCTTCACAGCGCCGCCTGTGTTCGCGCTCACCGCCAATAGGTCCGCCTACAGATGTGTTCGGCTTAGCACTGCGGCGGATATTCGAGTGCCGCTCTCTTAAGCGGTGCAGATGACAATTTTAATGCAACCCGCCATCGCATCATTAACTCCTTTCTCATGTAAGCCATCATGGTCGGGACTTGGTGACAATTTCGTGCAGCGGTAACAAGCTATCACTCGAGCTACCTGCGCCGGCCTGGGCCACTTCGCGGCCGTGGCCGCCGCCTGCACAGCGACCGTGCGGCTAGCTCAGTGGGCTCGTTTTCGCATCCAATGGTAATAAACAGTAATAGAAACAGAGTGCCTGGAATCGCTGTAGAACTTTGGTCGCGGCCAGCTGCCCGATTAGCTGACGAAATCACGGCGCCTCCGCCGCCAACGATCGGGTCGTTCGTTCTCGAGAGCAGAAGCTCCGCCCTCCGGCCCTCCGATTGGAGCGGCGAGCCGGGCGAGCCGGCGAAAAACGCCGGCAGTGCGGAAGCGGCAAACACAAACTCGTGACGTGTTCGGATGTAGTTTATTTACACAATATCTTCGGGATGTCGATTGCGCGTGGTCCTCTGCTGGCTGCTCGGTTGCGTTTCGCACACTTTAAAATTGGTTTTAAATATGTTCTAGGCTGTATTCGCCGCTGATATTTTGCAGATGATGTAAATGTGTTCCCACCAATCTATCTCCGAAGTTATCTCGCCTTCAAAATTTTGTGTCAGTGCCCCTTTAAGACGAGCATGCGTGTACTTTAAAAGAAATTTGACGCAAAGAAAATTATAGGAGCAAAACATTTATTTACACAATCTAGTTTTGTTTTGTGTCTGCGCCTGATTGGGTGCAATACACTGATTTGTTCTGGAGAGTTGCTGCTTTCCTTTTTGTTTTTACTTATCGACAGAATCGAGAAGTGTGTCGTTCAGTTTGCCACAGAAGTTCTTTAGCAAAACGTTCGTGCTGCACAGCACAATGTGTTTTAGCAGTGTTTCACTCGTGTGACCATTTTCACAGGCGTCGAAGTCACATTGTTATTCGTTGGCCAGCATCGCCGGTAATATTACCCACGTTTTAATCAAAGTATGGTTTTATGTGGATTTCGTCTATCACTACGGTCGCAAAGCGCTGGTCGCCTTTTATGTCGAAAATTCTCCTCGTTATGTAGCTAAGGAATGTTTCACTGGGGTGTTTTTGCAGAGGGCTCATAACATATGACGAGCACACTGACTTGATTGTCATAGCATGTGGCAAGGTGACGCTTCCATAACTGCGCATGTAAGCGTACGCATGGGGCGATATTGTGAAGAGAAGGCAGCAAAACACCATGAAATCAGCCTAGTAGCGTCTGCGCTGTTTTCTTGCTAGGTGTAAAGTGACCTGCTGTTTCAGAAAACGAATGCAGTCGCCGCTGCCTTCTTCTTGGGACGTCGACAACTGACCTAGCAGGAAACAAACAGCGTCGCAAATTTCTTCGACTGAGTTGGACTTCAGGCCCCCGTCCCATTTCTCGATGCTTTCGAGGCGTTGCACGAAATCCCGTTTACTGCTGGCAGTTTCAGAAACGCACACATCTGCGCCTAGCTTTTTATGGCCGTTTCCATTGCATGTACCCTCACGCTCAAGTCTCCTTTGACGATGTGAATTAAAAGAATCCTCTCATTTATTTCGATTACGTGCAAGAAATTCATCTCCTAGTTCCTCGATGATGGTTGGGTTTTATTGGCGCAAGGCCGACTAAGGGCAAAGAGCGCCAAAGAAGTTACTAAATTTGATGAGAACCTAAACACTAAAACATGTGACTAAAAGTAAAGGTGATCCAAAACAAAAGACAATGGAGATGGCTGGTGTATAGGGCCAGGATGATTACACGTGATATGACAAGAGCTGCAGAAAGTTTACCTTAGCTAAAAACTTAAAAACACGTTGACTAGAGAACATTGGTTCGTCGGCTAAAACGTATGATGCGTGCAAAGGAATGTATCGTCTGTATAATTCAGGGAAATGTTTGTGTCGTGTTGTGTCAAGTGCCTTGCATGTGATTAGTATGTGGACTACAGATAGGCCCTTTCCACACCTGCAACACACGTGGGCCCGAAGTTCCAGTGAGCAGGTGGCCTATCCGCAGCCTAGCCAGGGCACTCAGTCAGTGTATCTGTTGTGTGAGTCAGTTATGTAGCGTCCCAGTTCTGGTTTGATTACGTGTAGTTTGTTGTCTGTTTGTTGACTCCAGTGTAGTTGCCATGTGTTACGAAGGTGCCTTCTGATGTGTGTCTTTAGGTCGGTGTAAGGTACTGTTGTTATGTCAACTGTGGTCATGAGAGCAGCAGCACCAGTCATTTGATCAGCGGTCTCATTGCCAGGGATCCCACAGTGACCTGGTACCCAGCATATAGTTATTTCCAAGTAAAACAAGAAGAGGAGAGGCCCCCTTGAGTACCCTAGCGCTAGTGCTGCTGCAGTAGAACGGCGCGGAACCCCTGCGGGAGATTGTCCTGGTAAAAGCCCGGAATTGATAAAGAATAATGTAAAACTAGAACCGAGGTAAAATAGCAATAATACTAAACAATTGAGGAATATAGTTAAGCCCTTCCACCCAGGTCAAGGCGCAATCAGACAGCATATAAGGCCTTACAACGGGAGTTGTTCGACGTAGAGCCCGTAAAGGTTCACAATAGTAAATACTAGACGGAAATCCGGGCTTCATTAATTTCGCTCGTGAAGCCCAACTAGACAAAAAAAAAATGAAGAAAGCGCCCACTAACGTGTAGGACTTGAAGGTAGCGAAGCTGTACGCGACCTTCACAACCATCACGGCGGCTTAAGTCCGCGACTGCAGCCGATTTCCTTCTTCTTCGCTTTGTGCAACGACCTGTACTCTATCACTGTTGCTATGAGTGTAAGCTTCTTTCATTTTTTTGGAAGGGATAATCATTTGGCGTATAGCGTGCGCCCCGCTATACGCGTCTTTCTCGGTTCGAGCAAATGTTGCCACGATTACGACGAACGCTGGAGTATTTTTTTTGTCAATCTTGGCCAATCTGTTTAAGTGGGTACGCTTGGCTTGAAACGTGCACCGGGGACGCAGGGCGGTCGCTGCGAGGCACGCACACGCGAGCGGCATTTTCGGCATTTTTTCAGCTCGGCATTTTCTTGGTTTTTTAAGTGCGAATGCACTTCTTAAGCGAGCTTGACTCGTCCGCCGCCGTCGTCCGCATAGCAACAGCTGCGGGTGCGCGCGCTCCTCGTCTTCCCTAGCAACGGGGGGAGATGGGCGCGCGCTACTCTCCTCCTCCTCTCTCCGCTCAGTGACTGCGGGTGTTGGGCGCCTCCTCTCCACTTCGGGCGGGAGAGCTCTCGCTCGCGTAGCGGGCGCTCCGCATTCCGACGCGTGAGGGCGCTCGTGTAGCCCTCGCCGTAACGGCGGGCGCTACTCTCCTCCTCCTCTCTCCACTCAGTGACTGCGGGTGTTGGGCGCCTCCTCTCCACTCCAAGATCACGATATCCACCGTAATCGCGCAATCAACAACCGTGCTTCGCACTTACACACTCTCCGCCTCGGGGAAGTGCGAGGGAATTTTTTTAACTGCCGGGCGGTCGCCGCCATCTTGGCCAATCTCCCTAATTGGGTATGCTCGGCTTGACAAATGTGCGCAGTGGGCGCTGGGCGTTCGTCGGGAGGCACGCACACGCGAGCGCTCGGCAATTTCTTCATAGTTTTGACTGCGGGCACAAAAAATTACGATTTGCTCAATAGCTTCGCTGTTTGAAGTACCGAGCGGACGCGAGCGCGTTCCTCCCGAGGAGAGGCCGGGATCAGCCATCTTGACCTTCGAGAACACTCTGCCCAGCGTTCGTGGCGTGATCTCCTGCGTGCTGTTTTCCGCGCCAGTTCACATGCATTCGCGCCTGAAGTGGGGAGCACAGACGCCGAGTTCGAGCTACAGACGAGAAATTTTCGAAGTCGGTTACTGCCGGTTCTTGCGCGTGCTAACGCAGTTCACTTTGGGAGAGATGTGAAAGCCTATACGGACAGAACGATCCGGGCCTGCAATCGTGTAAATCTTTCAGCGACAAGTTGGGATATACGTGTGAGGTGCATCTCTGACGAAGGAAGGGGGGCCGCCAGTTCTGCGTTTTTTCAGCCTGCGCTAATTTTTAACAGCGAAGCTAGTGGGCAAATTGTTTGTGTATGGTGTCCGCAAGCTTAACCGAGCGCTCATGTACGCATGCCTTGAGCACACATTCGTCAAGCGCGCATACCCACTTGGGAAGAATGGCCAACATCGGCCAATGAGGAAGAACTCCAGCGTTCACCGCGTTCCTAGAGCGCACGTTCAAGCCAATGAGGGAGATTGGCCAACAGTGGCCAGAACAAATATCTCCAGCGTTCGCCGTATCCTGGCAGCACTTGCTCGAAACGAGAAGACACGTCATAGCGTACGCCCCTCGTTCGCTCTTCCACGTGTCGTCGTGCGCATGCGCTTTGTACACTCTAAGAAAAAAGGGTGTGGTAGTTTCTCCCTTAAGGGGGAAACAGGAATGTATCATATATTGCTCCCTAAAAGGTAGAAAGATTCTCCCTAACAGGGAAGAGTGCGTTTCTCCCCCTAGGAATGCAGGAAGATTTCTCCCTTTCGTGAGCTAATGGAGGAGCGTTCCTCCCTTGGCGGCGCTACCCAAGCAACGCTTGTCATGCGAGAAAGGCCTAGCGAGCTGATCGGTTTGAGGATCGAGTAAGTACAAATGGGTAGGTACTGTGGTTTTGTGCGCTTAAAATGGGCCTAAAATACCCAAAACATTACCTACCGCGCACCAGAACTGCGGTTAGCAAGCCATGACGCCAATCGTATCTGCGCGACTTGCATCCGTCCCGCAAAGCGCTCCGTCTACGCGTTTAGCTCGAACGCGCCGCTGTAAACAGAGCAGAAGTCATAACGATTGCATTCAAAATGCTGCCTTTATTTCCCAAACGCTTGTAATCCTGCCGTTCACCGACTCACGAGATTACAAACATCCAATGCGGCCGTTAGAGAACGACTACACACAGAACACAAATAAGCCGGAATGGGAGTAAATGGCTTGTGTCATAACTCAGTACCAATTCGGAGTTTTCAAAACTCCTTCCAATGGGAGTTTCGCCTTACTCCCATTATTTCGGCAGTTTTTTTTAGTAGCATATGGGAGTTTCATTTTACTGCCACTACAATGGGAGTTTCCAGGGGTACCATTGGGAGTGTATTGTTTCCTCCAACTGGGAGTTTTCAGGGGGCGTATTGGGAGCAGTGTTGACCTGCATTCGAGGTTTTTTTTTGTGTGTGTTTTTGTGCGCTTCATATATATGCGCTGCAGTGGAATTTATTACTGCATTTGGGAGTTCTCAATAAGGGCACAGGCCGCATTTTTATTTTTCGTTGGGGATTACGTAATTTTTAGTCTTTTTCCGCTTCAAACGTTGAATGGCGAAACGTGAAAAGTTTGTTTTCTGCACAGTCAATTTATTGCATAAAAATTACATGGATACGATATACGTGTGAACACGTTAATAGGACAATAAAAACACTGAATCAACAAAACACCTACATCGAGAACACAAGGTATCTTGGTAAGAACTTTATCTACTACAACACTCCTCAACGAAAAAAATTTAAGCCATTTGCAAACAATGAGGTCAGCATGTCGTCGGTGCGCTGTTTGCTTGCACCTGCCTCCCAAACGCTGACGTTGCCGCACCCCCTGGCACGTTCTTCTGGAAGCCACAGCAGCACATTCATTAGAGGGATAGCAAAACGCTTTAAATCTGCGGTTACAAATACATAAGCATATTGGGCATCTGACCTGAAAAAAAAAAAGAAACGGCACTGTAAAGACGCTGAACTTGTCACTCTTGTGTCCAACTTTCCGTAATGTCTGAATGTTTGTTTAAAGCTACGCAAAATTGCACTTCTGTCCGAGACACCTGCGCTCACTAGTTCGTCAAAACGAAGTGTTCTGCTGTTCAAAAAGGTGCGCGACCCTTCCTTGTGGTGACCAACTTCTCAAAATGCTTCATTTCCCTCTTTTCCTTGCGTGTAGTGTTCTGGGAACGAGCTTCAGGTTTTATCCCCCGCACTGCCCCTCTCTCCTCTCACCGAAAGTTACGGAAAAATTTCGGTCGGTGTGACGCCTGCGCGTGCCCCCCTTCAAAAAAAAAATAAATAAAATAAGAAGTCGTCTGTCGACTCTACAGAATGCTCCCTCGAATGGCGTTTGCTGGTTATAGTTACACGCGCCTAGCGTACGGAGAGCTCCCACAGAGCCCCGACCTTCTCCCTTTCCAGTGAAAGCAATTAATCGCCGGCGGTACGCGGCAGTCACCCTCCTCGTAGCAGGCGCGGCTGGCACCACACCTACTTCTCAAGAAAAGCGGCTGCCCTGCGACGTTTGACCGGCCAACTTCACCCTCGCTTGCCAGTAAGCCACAGACACAGCCTAACAAAAACACCTAACAGCCGTCCAGAGTTCGGACAGTTTTCATTCTGCTTGCGAGTGTGAACCAGTGAGTGTTCTGCTCGAGACCCGCGCAAATACGCATTGCTTTCACACCGTTCGGCCTCCCCAATGACGTTCCGGGCATGGTGCCGTCTTTCACGCACAACGCTCACCTCCAGTGGCGGAGAATCGCCCGTGCAGTGGCGCGGGAAACACGTTGAGTTTATTTGACGTTAGAAGGGGCACAAGTCTGCCAAAATGTTGCGTACAATAAAAAACGTGAAAACCTTACCTTCAACCACCTCGCAGAGGCACAACCGCGTTGTTTTTAACGAGCCACTCTCAGCGATCACTGCATTTAGGCCTCGCGTCGGCTCGCTGGCGTATTCCGTCGGGTCGAAGGTAGGTGACACGGAGGCGACGTTGCAGTCCGTCGCACGTCAGTCCAGGCTGGTTCCACAATGATCGCAACGAGCTTCGGTTGTTGGGAAGCACTTCACATCCGTTCGTCCGGCCGCAAGTTCACACTGGCAATAAATTTTCGGGGGCGCTGGAGCTCACACGACACACGACACCAACTGGCAGCCATTTTGTAAGGACGCGTAAAGGAGGAAGGGGTGAAGGAGGAGGAGAAGGAAATGGAGGTGGCGTGGGAGTTTTTAATACTCCCATTAGGACAAACGCAGTAATCACAGCCAGATACTGCGTTTTGTGAAGAGGTACAACCGTGGTAAATGCGCTTATTTACGACGGCTCGTGGCCCCCGGTGTAAACTGGCAGTTTTTCCACCATCATACTACCACACGTGGGAGCAGGCCGCCTGTCGTGAGGAGTTTAAAAGACGTATTCCAGCCAAGAAACTCCCATTCAGGCTAACTTGTGTTTTGTGTGTAGTTGTTGTTAGTCGCCTTACTTTGCTACAACCGATGCATCAAAACGCAGACCGTCTGCAATCGTGCATCTCAGCGCAAAGGGTGGTGCAGGCGGCTCAAAAAACGGATCCGCCACATCCGCCCGAGCAGAGATGACACTGCTCGCCATCTAGGGAGCTCGAATCGTAAACGCTTAAAAATGACGGATAGATGACGCAAAAAAAAAAAAAAAAACAGTTGGGGAGGAGGAGGGGTAGCTACTAAGCATCACTATCAGTGGGCGCTTATATCAAGGCGTTTCTTCAATGGCTAACGTATACAGGGTGTTGCGACGATAATTGGAACACTTTAAAAAATTTTCCTGAGCGAACCGCGGCTCTGTTCGCGCTGAAACTTGCCACGAAGGTCGCAATTTGTGAACTATTTTGTTTGATACCGGTAACAACGATGGTTCTTATCTGTGTAGTCTGAAAATAAATAAAAACGATTTTCGCCTATGGGAAAATGGCGGCTGATTTGGACGTGCGAGCCAGCGCAAGTTGATGTTGGGATTCACGTACGGAGCCAAATGGTGCAGCAGACGATCAGAAAATGCACCTAGAAATGAGCTAACAGACGATCAGAAAACCCGGTTTTCCTGCTCGCACGTCCAAATCGCCGCCATTTTCTCATAGGCCAAAATCGTTTTTATTTATTTTCAGGATAAACAGGTAAGTACCGTCGTTGTTCCCGGTGTCAAACAAAATAGACCACAAAATGCGACTTTCACTTTCGTGTGAAGTTTGAGCGCGAACAGAGTGGCGGTTCGCTCAGGAAAATTTTTTGAAGTGTTCCAATTACCGTCGCAACACACTGTATATAGCAACATTACACAGAAGCCGCACGCTGGCGGGCACAAATTTGGAAGAAACATAGCACAACACAGCAACATACACTTCATTGAAGGCATCGTCAACGCACAATACATGGAACAGACAACAGCGTAAGCATAATACACGTATAGACGGTATTCGTTGAAAAGTTTAGCGGTCAATTTCTTCGCTTGGCAACACTAGAAACGGCACAGACATGGCCGATGCGCCACGGACAGGGCGCAGCCTGGGCCACTGCGGCCGCACGCCGAAGAAAAAAAATTGGGCTCATCTCCCCTCGAGGGTGACTCGAGTAAATGCGTCGCATAGGGGGTGGGTGTATTGCGTTAACGTTTAGTGTTTGGGTAGTTGGTGGTAGTGAATGCGTTGTATCAGCAGCTTCTTGACGTAGTTTGAACGAGCCAAGGATATAAGGCGCGTTCGTAGCCTTTCATTCTGTGTCGGTTTT
Organism: Haemaphysalis longicornis; assembly: GCF_048455015.1. Taxonomy (NCBI): domain Eukaryota; kingdom Metazoa; phylum Arthropoda; class Arachnida; order Ixodida; family Ixodidae; genus Haemaphysalis; species Haemaphysalis longicornis. The sequence continues at coordinate 191,782,399 of NW_027526445.1, forward strand.
GTGGCGCAGTGGGAAGAGCACCATGTACCTTGCGTTCCGCCCGCAGGGTCGTGGGATCGAAACCAGGCGCCGGTAAGTATTATTTTTTCATATAGTGTAGGGGGAGGTCAAGCGTCAACCACCCCCGTGACACTCCTGAGGGCAGCAGCGTCGCACGGCAGTCCAGAAGGCGACCCCGTCACGATGCCTGCATCATCGGCGACATCATCAACGCTTTTGTGTATAAAAGACGGACACCCGTCGCCAGCGCTTTGTGAGCTCGGTGGCTGTGCCACAACAGTGTCGACTAACCCGCTGACCTTTGAAATGCAGGCGCTGGTATCAATTATCGCCCACGATAACTGCTCGGTGCAATGCTTCTTCAATCTGGACTGTGGTGCCAGAGAAGTGTCAACCACCCCCGTGACACTCGTGAGAGCAGCAGCGTCGCACGGCAGTCCAGAAGGCGACCCCGTCATGATGCCTGCATCATCGGCGACATCATCACGCCTCTGTGTATAAAAGAAGGACACCCGTCGCCAGCGCTTTGTGGGCTCGGTGGCTGTGCCGCAACAGCGTCGGCTAACCCGCTGACCTTTGCAATGCAGGTTCGTAAACAACCACGCGAACTTTTTGCTAAAAGATCAACTACTGTCTAGTACAGCTTCCGAGCCCCCATTGTTGGAGTGTCATTATTGTTGATTGAACCCATGCCTGTCTGTCCGTTTTAGTGCTGCTCTCTGGTAATATCAAGACCAATCCCAGCCCCGATCTCCATGAAATATTTGTCGAGCTAGTGAAGTTTCCGCAGGTAAATACAAACTTATCACTGGTGTTAATTAAGATATTAATAAGGAACTGGTTTATACAAACAACAACATCTCTCAGTTAAGAAAAAGAATGGCTATCTCGAAAAAGTGAGAGCGGTCGGTCGGCCCATGCGATCAACCAGCTTCCAGTACGTTTGGACGACGCAGAAAATCGATCGCGCCGCAATAACCTCATCTTTCTTGGCCTTTCGAGCCCATTTGCGAACGAAACGTACGCGGAATCAGAAAAAAAAATTATTAGTCGCTGTCGTGGTAACCTTGAGATGGCCGTTGACCCAAGAGAAATAGAACGTGTGCACCGACTCGGTCGCCACGATCCCAAGCGCCCCCGCCCTGTAATAGCAAAGTTTTCAAGCTTCAAAACCAAATACGCAACTCTTTCACAAGGCCCTAAATTTGAAGGGACCAATTATAGCGTTGGTGAAGATTTCTCCCATCGCGTTCAACACACCGGCAAACAACTTGCCGCTTTCGCCAGAGCTAAAGCTGTGCCCTCCTTTTTACGCTGTAAAAACTTGTTCATTGATACAAAGCGATATGTTTTTCATGCGGCTTCTCAAGAAGTGAAAGCACTCTCGTAGCAACAATAGCGCAATAAAAAATATGCCGCCCCCACATTGCTTCCAGAACTCTTCGCTTCAGCAGTACTCAGCTATCCCTTTCCCCAGTGCTCACCAATGTACGTAGTTTTCTCCCCAAGTGGAAACTCGTATCTAACATTGCATTGTCATCCAATAGCAACATATGGCTCCTTACAGAAACCTGGCTCTCTAATGACATATCAGATGCATAAGTACTGAATGACCTGCCAAACTTCCATGTGCACCGGAAGGATCGCACTGGGTCACGCCGTGGTGGTGTCTTAATCGCTATAAGTGATCAGTTAATTTGTTCTCCAGTCTTGAGATACTATGGCTACTTGTGCATACTTCACCTCCGTCCGTCCTTCTATAGAGTTTGATTGAGACGGTCGCATAGTAACCCAAACTTCTTCGAAGAACTTAATAACATGCTGAATCTGTTTACTTCCACACACACTAATGATTACGTTCTTATATTTGCTGATTTTAATTTCCCTAGTATCGATTGGATTAGCGAAAATCCTTCAGTTGTTTCTGCCGCGGACGCCAAGGAATTTGTAGAATTATGTCTGAATTATAATCTCACTCAACTAGACTCTGAACCAACACGCATTGAACACTGTTCCGCTAATATGCTAGACTCGATGCTAAATAACCAGCCTCAGAGCTGGTCATCAATATCCTGTGTGCGCCAGATAAGCGGTCATTATAATGACCGCTTATCTTATGAAAATTTCTATGTCCAGTCAAAAGGCAGTCTACGTCCCGAAGGAAATAGACTGTGTGCGTCCTGTGTGTTTCCTCTGTGTTGAAATTTCGCCACCGACTTTCTGCGTCCTCCAAGTGTTCTCTGTGCTTCCGTCCTCCATGCGTCCAGTCTATCTCCCAAAGTCAACAGACACCATACGGCCTTTGTGTGTCCCCTGTATTGAAATTTCGCCACCGATTTTCTGCGTCCTCCAAGAATCCTTTATGTTTCCGTCCTTTACGTGTCCCACAAGCTTCCACCTTTTGAGTTCCCGTTGCATGCTGTCAAATAACAGCGCCCAACAGCCAGCTGCGTCTGGAAAATGTCAGCCAGCTCCACAGTCACTGGTTCATGCTGCAGTTGTTTCTGTAAGAGCAATCTGACGAAAATCACATGAATCACATATGACTCTTGCAAACCTCACTATTTTATTCAGGTTGGATCCATAAGTGCTACTGCCGCCTGCCACACCAGGTGTCTCCTCATCTTTACCCCTCACAGGACGGGATAGCCACTGCCACACTTGAAACTGAAATGAAAAACGCATTCATCGCATATGAAGGGGTTTAAACAAACATGACTCTGGAACATTTGCTGGTTATGCTTATAGATATAAAGGAGTGTTCCCATACAAAACTGAACCAAGTATCCTGAAAGAGAAGGTACAACTACTAGGTTGCAAAATTAGCCACAAAATGTAGACCAAATAAATTAACTAATGAGCTTACGAACATCAAATATGACATATGTTTACATAGGCAACACAACCCAGAACTAGGTACTGTTTAGATTCATGGCCTCCTCATGACGGGCATTCATACAGCCTCGCAAGAACATTTGAGAGATGAGATTATTGCAGCGGCACTGTGGGAACAAAGCAATATGGTGGGGGGGGGGGCAGAGAAGGCAACATAAAATTGCATGAAAATGCCAAGACAGGCATTGATCAGTCATCATTATGAGTACTAGTTGCTTGTGTCTACGCGTTCTTTGGAACCTATAAAGGCAGCAGTTTTATTGTGCATTTCGTTTACGAGACAGCATTTGCACTGTCTAGTTTGTCTGTGCTTGCTGTCAAAAAGCACTGCCCTCCCGCACTGCCCACAAGAAAACAATCACGTTATACGAGAAGAAGGGTAGCCGTCACGCTATTAATGACGGACTTGCTGCTTCTCTTCCGGACTTTGAATTTAATCTTGACCAGCGATCCACAGACTGCAACTGCTAATTTTTAAAGAAAAAATAACCGCTCCAGCGACTAAGTACATACCTAAAAAAGAATTCGTGTCAACTGCAGAAACCCTGGTTTAAAAACTCATTAAAAAGACAAAAAGAAATGTTTTTTTGGTGCATCCAAAGAAAAGAACACCACTAGAGCATGGCACAAATACTATGTCGCGGAGAGCGACTATCTTCTCGCCATCAAAGACGCCAAATACAGGTTCTTCGCCAGTGTTCTGGCCAGCATATATTATTCCCAGGCGTTTCTGGTAGGGGATAAACCCTGACGAACTGCGCATGATCGCACTCGCAAGTAATACCGGAGAAGTCGATGCTGAACCTGCGGATCTTTTTCACTCCGCTTTTCCTTCTGTCTTTACTGAAGAGAGTGATGTACCTTGTTTCCCCCTTGCTGAAATCACTGCTGCTTGTATGCCCCCTATTAATTTTTTTTGTAGATGGCATTGTATCGCTAATTCAAAACAGCAAATCAACATCATCTTCTGGTATACGTGACATTACCACGAAACTGGTAAAAAACAATATGCATATTTCTGCCATGCTTTCGTGTTTAATTTTCTTACACTCCCTTTCTACAGGCGATAGACCATACGACTGGAAGGTGCGGAAGGTCATTCCCATATTTAAATCAGGTAATAGGAACTGACACCTCAATTATCGTCCCATCTCTCTCACGAGCATTGCCTGCATACTCAAGGAATATGTTATTTATTCCGGAACCCAGAATTTTTTAGACTCCAACAACTTTTTTCACCCATCCCAGCCTGGTTTCCGTCGAGGGTTTTCTTGCGGAAACCCATTGGCCATCTTTCTTCATGACCTCCATTCTAACCTTGACGCTAACATCCAAACAGATGTCATATTTCTCGACTTCGCTAAGGCCCTTTACAAAGCCCCCCCCCCCCCTCCCCCCATTTTGGTACTAAAACTTTTGCACGCACCTCAACTTAGACTCAAACATTCTGATGACACTCAATCCTTCCAAATGTAAAGTTACATCATTTACCCGCCGAGGTGGCTCAGTGGATTAGGCGTTGTGCTGCTGAGCACGAGGACGCGGGGTCGATCCCGGCCGCGGCGGCCGCTTTCCTGATGGAGGAGGAAAGCAAAAACGCCCGTGTGTACGATATTTCGGCGCACGTTAAGCATCCCCAGGTGGTCAGAACTAATCTGGAGCCCTCCACTACGGCGCGCCTCATCGCCTGCGTTGCGTCGGCGCGTTAAACCCTGCAATCAATCAAAGTATATCATTTACCCGCCGGCATAATCCTTACACCTTTCCGCACAGAATTTATAATGTTACAATAAACATATTACATTCGTTCGAATACCTCGGTGTTATTCTGTCGCATGATCTTTAGTGGAAGGCTCACGTAAGCAACATTATCGCCCGTTTTCTTAAACATCATCTGCGCCATGCTCCGCCACATGTCAAGAACTGGAATACAACTCCGTTGTCCTTTTCAAACTTCAATACGCATGCGCCATCTGGAACCCACACCGAATATATTTCATCAACGCACTTGAATCTCTTCAAAACCTTGCTACCAGGTTCATTCCTTCGGCATACTCCGACGAAATCAGCATTTCATCTTTAAAATCACAATCGGGACTGGAGCCTTTCTATTTCGACGTCGCATCGCCACCCTTTGTGTTTTTTATAGATTATTTTATTCTTCACTGAACTGCTCACCTTATTTCACCCCACAGACGTACATATCTCATCGCACCGGTCATGCAGTTGAAGTTTGAGGTCTACCGCACCCGGACCACCACACTCGCAGCCTCCTTTTTTCATCGCGCTGCTAAAGACTGGTTACGGCCTTCCCCACCATATCGCCGCCATCACCAGCCCCTCTTCTTTCAGTGCCGCAGTAACGGCTCATCTGTCCTGATAAGTTTTGGTGGCTGCAAATTACTGTTTCCTGTGCTCAATACCCCCATTTGGGGGTCTTTATGGAAAGTAAAATGAAATGAAATGAATGAAAGGAAAAAAGACAGGCCTCCAGGCCAAGTAGATTTGACGGCGGCTGGTTTCTAGCAAAGAAAGGCCAGAAGGGTTAAAAAAAACACATAAAAAGCAGGAACGAACAGAAAAAAGGGGCAGAGAAACGTCCTCGGATATGCCTAAGTGGGCGCCAATGCAATCGGAAGAGACGCATGCTGATGAGACGTCCGTAGCCTCATTGGCACAACGGGAATTGCGCAGATACGGAATCTTAAGAAAATCTCGCCCCACAAGGGTTTCGCGGCCAGCTCAACGAAACGTGATGCGCGTAGGATATTGTTTCCTTGCATATAAACCGTATGGTGCGCGATGAGAGCTGACCTAATTAGAAAGAGAGATGAGCTAGAAAGAAGGCTTTTAATTCTTGATTTGTTCGACCTTCCGTCGGAGCCAGTGCCTAGAAAGCAGCTATTCTGCGCGCGATATCACACTCGTACGACGCAGCACGTTCCGGTTTCTGTCCATTCCCCGCTTCTGCGTGCAGCTGAGTGTGCAGAAGATTTTCGCAACTAGGTGTCGAAAGGGTCGATAGCAACCGCGGATGCTCCCTGGCGATGATGTCAAGGTCAGGACGGAGATAAACGTTTTTCTTGGCCGCTGGTGGCGTTACCACTCATGTCTCCTGCAGGTGAAGCGCAAGGCAGTATTCCGTTCTTCTCCTCCCCCCTTTCCTTCTCTCAAGCTGTTTGAAAACCATTTCAGTGCAACCGTGGAGCAGTTTAGTTAGTAGCAGCTGGACCAGCAGCGGCTCAAAGCAACCATGGTAAGTGGCTGTCTTCCGGCTTTCCAGAAATGCGTGGGTTGGAAGAACGTTTCGCATAAAATCAACTTTACTTGAGTTAACTAAGGAAGCGTTTTAGGTTACATTGTTACGGGGAGAGGAGGAGGAAAAAACTTTTATTCAGGCCCAATCTGACTCCGTGAGTGGAGGCAGACCAGTGGGGAGACTCCTTAGTCCAGGAGTCCCTGGCTCTGGCTGGCAGTCCGGGCCCGTCTCACCAGGTTAAGCTGGGAGCCGGGTTCAGAGCTGGACAGCTGCGCCGCCCACTGATGGAATAAATAATGAGATATGATACTACAGCAAAGCTAAAACTTACAAAAATCGGCAGAGAAAAGTCATAGCAAAGGCTACGTAAAGCTTCAAATCGAAAAAAGACAGCCGGTTTGGCTGCAGCAACCACGGAATATGGTGCGGAAGCTGCACAGAGATCTCCTTATAAAGCGTTGGCTAAGACTGCCACACTAGCAGGAGGAGCTGTAGTATGTCCAGGAGTATAGGGCTAACTTTCGCTTTAAGCTTTTCATTGTCCAATACACCAGCAGTGTGATCCCAGTGGTGGAACAGACAATTGGCTACTTGGAGCAGTGCTTGGAGCAGCGAAAATGACGATTTTGAGCGCACTTTCCAGCTTTTGGAGCAGGTTGTTTTGGACCACTTGTATTGTCTTGTAAGGACTACTACTCAGAGCCCTGCAATTCCTCAACACGCAATTAGAGTGGAAAAAACAGAACCACACAAAGCATAAAGGCCCCAAAAGAAGTTTTTAGCTGGTTTCATTGTACAAGGAAAACATGCGTAATTATCTGCATGATAGGTTTAGGACGTCTTTTTCTGCAAAGAATGCAGATTTGACAAAGCTTCCCAGAGCTTCCTCTGGCGCTCCTTCAGAAGACTGTGGCCACTTTGCACATCAGCGAAGCGCTTTTTGCTCATGCCTCTTGAGATGAGATCAGCATTACTCAACATATTAAGCACCCAATGTATGCACGCTGCCTACGCCATGTTTTAAAGCCTACTTAAGGCCGTTTTTGTCTTCCATAAAATTCATTGTGAACAAGGCTCCCGGGCGGGAGCCGAAACGTCTTTTAAGTTTTTCTTTTTCGTTAATTGGTCGGTGCCCTCTTTCTCTCTCAAACAACTTCTCAACTGAATCGATTTCGGCCTGCAATTCTTGCTATTTGCCAGCCTTGCTTGTAGCACTGGAATCACCCGGCTTCAGTTTCTTGTCGCATGGTTCTTCCAATGCTGGGCTTCAAGTCGCTGCACCTGACGCTTCCTATAGCCCTTCACAGCTCTGATGAGTTTTCTACTCGGGGGCACTGCTGCTGCATTTCGGCAAAATCTTTCTGGGAACGACAATATCGAACGAAGGCCATTGACACTTGAAATGGATAGAGCGCTCGATCCCGAAGCATACGCCTATTTTCACTGAAGCCTCTCTACATCTGCGTTGCCGTGCGAGAGGCTTAAGAGCGCTTTTACAAGTGCTCCCAGTAATGGGTACTTCAGGTGTCACGTGAACGGATGGTGGGGTGGTCTTAACCAGCTTGGAGCAATGGACACAGGGAAGCCGTTGGCGAGTTTGACATAACACACATTTAATGCACACACAAAAAAACCCTCAGGCAAAGCACTCAATATTTAAACTGCACACAAATGATACACACTCCAGCCTCTAACAACTCCAAAACACAACTCAAATACAAAACCCTAGCTTAACAGCTTAATATTCAATTCAACTCAAAACCCAAACGGCTCTACAATAAAGTCCTACACTAAGTACCCTCTAAATACACTCATACAGTTCTAGTTAATCTCTCTCGAACCACAACTCCCTAGCTGTGTCCTTGACAACTGCGTCCCTACTGGACTGGCCTACCCCGGTCGTCGGCGCTGACGTGTCGCACCCATGCCTGGCCGGGACTCGGTGGTAGCCGTCGTCTCGCTTCGTCGGTGCCGGCGTTCGATGCGCGCGGTCATCGTTGGACGGCGTGGGCTCCGCGCGTCCTGACGTTTCCTCTGCGGCTACTTCCTGGTATCCGCTCCTGCTGGATGTCCTTGATGCCGGCGTTCGATGCGCGCGGTCATCCCTTCGGCGGTGCGCTTCCTCGGTGGCTACCCCCTGGTAGCCGCTGCCGCTGGAGGTCTCAGGTAGGCTTGGCACGAACGTCGCCTTTCGGGGCCGTCGAGACGAACGTCGACGGAGCGTGGACGCTGGCCGCTGGTGACCGACCGATGCCGCTGGGGCCACGAAGAGACAGGTTCGTGGTGCACCTAGGATGACGGTGCCGATGCGAAGTCGGCCCGCTCCCGCCCAGGCTCGGATGGCGTGGTCGATGGCCTGGCCGCGTCCCCCTGGCTCGTTCGTTGAAGCGCATGTGCTCCGGCCGCCTCCTGGTTTCTTCTGTTTCTTGCCTCCTCCTTCTTGTGCGCACCGCTTTTATACCCTCTGGGCTCTCCCGTGGCGCACTCCCATTGGCTTCTTGTTTCCTCCCTGTGCTTATATGGCCATCTCGCCACTTGTCACCTGCGTGGCCTTCCCCGATTGGCCGACCAGTGTGCTGCCACCTTTTCCCAGGATTCCTTGGTGCGTCGGCGCTGGCGCTTGCTGATTGGCGCGCTCCTGGCGCGCACTTCAAAATTCTCGTTCCTTTGTTCTTTTCTTCCATTTTTCGGGGGGTTTCATGCATCCCCTCTCGGGGGGTGCTCTGACACATGACATCAGGGCCCCATCACCTAGGTTTATCTCAGAGATCTTTCGCCAGAATTCGTCCAGCTGATCAAAAGGGCTATTGTTAGTGTTTTCCGTCGTTACAAGGCTGAACTCATTCATTAAAGAGGACGCATGTTGAGGTTCAATCTACTTGCGGAAGCTCCGTAGCCAAGTTCCTCATGGATGCAGCAGAACTTTCTACACTTAAAGGCCAACTGCACTCAAATTTTCGACAACGTAAAAACAATCTCACCCAATAGTACACATAAAAGGGGTGCGAAACGCAAAATACTATGTTCCAAACATGAATGCGAGCGACGCAAACGGCTCACGACAATGGCGTTTTCGGAACCGAAACTGAATAGAAAATGCGGCCATTACCGGCGGCAGGATGTGACGTACTTGATGGAACGGAAGCGGCCGCACTAGAACCGGCGGCCTTTCGGAGCCGCCTTCAAATGCTCGTAATAGCGTCGCGTTTCACACTGTTACTTCCACAAAAGAACTCCCACTAACGTTTGCCCATATAGGCTAACAATGGAGTTAGTTGCAATTCCGACATAGCGTTGTTATCAACCGAAGTGAAGTAGACAGTACGACAGTTCTTTTTCCATCAGAATAACTGCCGTTGTAGCAACCCTTGGCGTTGAGAGTAAAAAAAGTGGGCCCTGATTTACAAAGCTAGTTGCTCGTACGATATCGAGAAGCAGCTTTGGTTAGCCGGCGCCTCGGCTGTCACATCGCTCTCTTTGAAGGGTAGAAACCGCGCGCGGGCGGAGGTCAATCACTAATTTTACTGTACATTACGTGCAAACAGCTTGTGAATATCAGCCCAGTAATTTTCGCGTTGCTAAACTTCGCGAATCGAATTATAAAAGCAATCTAAAACATATAAGCCAGCTTCCGCAGCTAAATGATGCACTGAAATACGAAAAAAGTTACCTATCTACCGCTGTTTTCTACTATCACCAGATACATGTGCTGTTTAAAACATTTTACTTTCAAGTAAACTGAATATAGCGCTATACAAAAGTAAATACTTCATTTGGGAATTCTAAAAAAAACCAAGACTTTTGTTTATGAGAGGAGCCGTTTTGTTAGCTCTGGCCCTTCGCGAAGACGACGGCCGATATTTGTGCCGATGTATTTGTTACCACGAGAAAGGCTGATTTTGGTTCACTTAGCGAGTGAAGCAAACGTCGCACAAATGTTGATACCCGCATGTACGACTCCATTTGGCCCCTCAAACTTTTAAAAAGGTCTAAGGGATGGAGGTAGCGTTGGGCCAGCCCAAATATGGCAAATGTTGCACGCGGAAGTGCAATTGGTCAAAAATTTATAAAAGATCAATTTTTTCAGTGATAGATGCAATAGGAATGACAAATGTAAGCCAAGTTTGCGTGTCGCGCTATTTTTTTGGTACAAATATTATTTTCAAGTAAAAAGAGTTTTGCTAGCTCCAGAACGTTCGAAAGCGCGTGAATAGTTTGTAGGCTTCTAATCCCATCTATTGCACTGAAAAAAAATATGGATATTGCTACATATGCAATTAGGTTGAAACATGTGATGGCGACGGAGGTACAGGGAGGTTTGTGTGGCAGAGACACCCCGGGCAAACACGCCCTGCGCCCGGCGGAGCGCCGTGCAAGTCGCCGGAGAAGCTCGATCCCCACGGGACAGGTTCCCCAACCTCCGTCACAGGCCGCTCGGAACTTGTTTCGGCGATTCTCCGCCAAGTGCAAACGTCGTCTGTACGTAGGTAGTAGTACTTTGAACGACGGTACCTATGTGCTTACGAAGCTTAGGGTTTCGCCATGGTGATTTTGACGAGCATAGACTACTTATTTGGATCAAATTTCGACAAAGACAACTTTGAGTGCAGTTGGCCTTTAAAGGCTTGGGTTCGAGCAGCTGAGCTCCTTCATCAGAGAATTTTCAAGTGGAGAGAAAACCTTGCTGCCTTGATGATCGACTAACTGGGTTACGCCCTAGGTTTGCAACCTTAACGATAGAGCCTTTGTTACGCCCTATGTTTGACGTGCTTTAAAGGGGCCATGCAGACGAAACGCAAGTCTGGTTCATTCGAAAGATTGCCTGGTTAAAATCATGCTGGCACCACTTTTAACTCACACTTCGCTCAAATAAGCTATATACTTAGGGAAAAAAGAATGGCCATGTGACCCACTATACTCGGTGACAACTTAAGAACGGCACCGGAAGTTGCCGCTGTGCCTTATCACCGTAGCCGGATGTTTCTCCGCGCGGCGCAAGTAGGGTGTTACTGGGAATATTTTGAACATGGCGTGAGCCGTTCCCGTAATTTTTTGGACTTAATATGCTTATAAACGACTCCAGTGACGACAAACAAACTGCGTGAGACAAGGCAGACGATCACGCATTCATAGCAAACCCCTTTCAGAACGCGCGCGCACTGACGTCACGGGTCCGGCGTTTTGGCGGAGTGATACACTACATGAGGTAGTACCGTTCTTGAGTTGTAACCGAGTATAGCTCACTTCCCGCAACAGAACGTATGATGTCATATGCTCAGCTGTGTGATTGGCTGAGGCCGGCAAAAGCAAACGCAAATTAGGCAGGGCTTATATGCTTGCCGAACGACCTTTTCGAGCTTAAATGTAATACACATTCGTTTTACAGCAGTAACAATGGTGGGGTAAACAATGAAAGTTACGAAAATACGCGTAGACATAGAAGTACCGATGCGCACTGCTGCTGGTACTGGGCGCACTATCCTTGTTTTAGCTGCACAGCAGTCAGCCGCTATGGAGTTGTCTTACATGACACTAGCCGATTGTCAAGCATACGACGTGTTTCACGAAACGATTACTTTCTACCTGAACCAAAACAAGCCAGGTGCAAATACGGTCAAAAACAAAGCAACCGCGGACAATGGTTCGCGGATGCGTATTGTAGCGCCATGGAGCCTGACGCACTGGAAGTTCGTTTGAATACCCGCCATTGTGACTTCGTGGCAGGCGTCCCGAAAACACACAATTTGGCGGGAGAGCCTAATTTTTAACCTAAATTGATCAATTTCTCAGTGAATACGGCATCCTTTGCTGCCGGACATGGCGCTGGGGACACTATAAAGCACGAAATCCTTGGAATAAAACAAACTTGTATTTTGTCTGCATCGCCCCTTTAAGGGCCAACTGCACTCAGATTTCACCTCGAGAAAATTTACTGTGAACGTACAGTACGGACCACCAAACCAACTGGGAAATGACTGGTAGCCCCGTGAAATGCGTTGTTAAGTAGAGACAGTTAAAATACCCCCGTCGCAGGCGACGCTGCACCTGCCGGCGGATCGCGCATACAGACACGAAGAGGAAGTGACATTGCAGCCGGCCTCGCGCTTTTTCCTACGGCCAGCTAGGAGAACCGGTCGAGCACTGCTGGGTGCGCTTCTCCGTGGGCTGTGGCGAGGGCGAAGCGTTGCGCGTAGGTTTGCTCCGGCCGGCCGGCTGGAACGTCACTTCAGCCCGGCCGTAATGGCCTCGCTCTTCTCAATTCCGCTTTCAAAATCTCCGATTTTTCATGGTCGTTTGCGCCCATGGGGTACTCGTATTTCAGCTGTTGAAATTTGTATCTCGCATTCTTTTCAGGCAGACTGTACGGAAATATTGTTTTCAAGACGCTGAAATTTAGAGTGCAGTTGGCCTCTAATCACGAAGGCTGGCTGGTTTTCGATGTCTTGAAAAATTCCAGCCAAGTCTGCTGCTGGCTCTCTTCCGCGGGAGTATAATACACCGCGACCATTGTATGCCGGGCAGCCAATTCGATAGGTCAGCAGAACCTCTCGAATCACCAAATTGCGGGGCCAAACGCTGTATCACGGAATTTAAAACGTTTTGCTCATGTTCCCGAAAGTAGTGAGAACGGGTAAATGTCGGAGAGGCCAGGTTCCCACTGTCCGGGCGGCAGCGCCACGGCGCTCACAAAAGTCGCCCTCCGGGCTTCCGCACTGCAAGTGTAACCCGTCGGGCCTGAGGCACGCAACTCCGGAACAACGACGCTTTGTCGCCATAATTGGGCGCGTTCTTTCTAAGCGTCTTAAAGGCCAACTTCACTCAAAATTTCGACCGCGCGAAATCACTGTTCCTGCATAGTATAACTAAAAAGACTGCGATGTACGAAGTATGACGCCTAAAATGTGCGTAATCACGCCACCAGCGACCAGCAAAAATCGACGATTTTGAAAACGAAACTTGGCAAAACGCGGCCATTACTGGCAGGCGGAAGTGACGTATCAGCCGTCGGCGCGAGCGGCCAGACGGCCTGGCCTGACGGCGCGAGCTGTGCGGACCGGCCGACCGGGCCGACGCGGCCGGCTCCAACGTTTATAGAACCAAGGTTGGCCGGCTCGGCCAGCCAGGAGGAGAGTGTGAGCGCGCGAGTGCGGGAGTGTAAAAGAGGCGCGCGGAAAAGCGAGCGGTTGTCCCGCAAGCACGACACTATTTGTGCGCTCCGACAGCAGCACACCGCTAGGCATGATGTCGCGACGACACTCGAAAGGAGAGAACCATACGGTTATGGTCCCTAGAAATATGTGGTACGGTTAACGAGGCCTCTTCGCAGCCGTGAAAGCCAGGCGTACCGGCAGTACCGGCGCGAAGTGCGAGTTTCCTGGATTCTCCCGCTGCGAGGCAGGCCGATCGGCCTGGACGGCTGGCATGTCACTTCCGCTAAATGGCTGTTTGCGCGACACGCCGGCAGGTGCTTTGCCGTCTGCAAGGGCGTTATTTTGAGTGCCTGAAACTGAATAACCACGCATTGCACACAGATACCGGTCGCGTCACAGTAGTTCTCATGGTACTTACTACACATTTCGAAGGCATATAGCCAGGGTGAAATTTGAGTGCAGTTGGCCTTTAAGTGGGAGCCCCAAAATCGCATAACGGCGGCGGAGGCCACAGAGAGTTTAAGCGGAGGCGGCAGTGCGAGCAGCCTCCCAGGGCGTCCCAATCTCCCATCCGTAGTCACGACTAAAGGCGCCAACATTGGTCAATCAAATCTGTGATGAAATACACATTCAGATAATATACGGCATGACATGTGCACATGTCACGGCCAAACAGGAAAAAGAAAAACGGAAACGCTGAGGCGCATACCTCACGGAAAATGGCAGTGCGACATTCAGTTTCGTTCTCGTTCCCGGTATAGAAACCGCCATTATACCAGCGGCGAGTGTTTTGGCACAGACATAGAGCAATTCAAATTAACACGCTTTTGGAGCAGAATGGAGTAGGATGACCCTCGCTGAAATTGGAGCAGCAGTTACACCACTGTTATCCTCTACTTTCAATATACTTAAAACTTTGTCAGAAAAGCGTGCAGCAGCGACGGTAGGCTATGCGGCGGAGCGAAGGACGAACGTTATACGATTTTCTGCTTGAAAACACCAGACCTCAAGAAGTTTCGGCTAACTTCATATGTTCAGTAAAGCTAACTCACCCTCACGACATGTCAAGCGTCGTCAGGCTCACTGTAAGTAAAGCTCCGTGTATTGGTTGACGACGTTTGAGCTCAAAGCGTGCCCTTAGGACTAACGTGAAATGTTTGCATACTCTTGTCGCCAAAACTTTGCAAACGCATCTCACAAACAGGTACCTGCACGTTGCGCAGAAACAATGCATCCAAATGTCTGGGTAGGTTCTCTGGGCAAAATCTGCCTGCGTAGGTTGAGCTCCTTTCCCCTAATAGTGACGATTTTCCTACTGATATGCCCTTTACAGTCGTACGACATTAACGTTATGCTACAGCACAGCGAAGGCCTTAGACCATTTTTACTTCCTGTAAAATTATATCAAGCAGAGTAACCACTCTGAACTTCACTTATGTGAAAACTCTATCGCAAAAAGTTAGTGTTTTTCCGTAAGGATTGCTAAAGTTACCTGGTGGGTCTACCACACTGAAAATAAGGTACCAGTGGAATATATGGGATGATAACGAACTTTATCTGCGGCGTTGTGAACTAGTCCAAATAACTCTGTCTACCGCAGATCCGTGCCTGCCTTGTCCTGGCTTTGGCCACCAGCGCCTTCGCTGGCTACACCGGCTTCGGCGGTTACGGCCTCGCTGGCTACGGCGGCTATGGCCGGTCCCAATACGGTCTTGCCCATGGTATTGGCTATTCTGGTCTTGACCTCGGCTACGGCTATGCCCCAGCTGTTGCCAGGACCGTGGCCACCTACGACGCGGCTCCAGCTGTGACCGCCGTCCACCACGTCCCAGTTGTGGCCACCTACGCCGCTGCCCCAGCCGTGACCCGTGTTGCCACCTTCCACGAGGTGGTAAAGCGAGGGGTGCGACTGTACGAGCCCCAGCCCGCTGCCCCAGCCAGGACTCGACGTGGCGCCTTGTGCCCACCGACCAATGGCAAACCAGTACCACCCGAAAAAAGGGGCATTCGGTGCTCGGGGAGAAGAGGGTAGAGTTTTTCCCAGGCGTACCGGCGAATTCCCCCCTCCCCCACAGAGTCTTCCATGGTTGCCAGACCATCAGCTTCGTCGTGGTCACCACTTTATGTGACACCTGGGCGTAATAAACTGCTTTCTTTTCTATTCTCTCCTCGCACTCTTTCTTTCTTCCTTCCCCTCCTGCCGTTGCGCTGTTTCCGCCTCCGTCCTACTCACCGCGGGCTTTTGAATCCTGCGTTCCCTACGTTGTTTACTTCAATTTGCTCCTTGCGGCCGCCAGCAGAGACGGCTGGAAGGACTCGTTATCGCTCCTTTTTCCCGTCATTCGTAGGACAGACGCATGCGCGCCAGCTCAAGCAACGGCTGTGTTCGCTAACTCGCGTCCAACGTTCACGAATGCTACAAAAGCATACGCGCTCGCTAGGGAAAAACAAGACGCACAATTGGGGGAGCTGACACATTTAATCCCTATATAATAGCGAGACAGTTGGTCCGACGAAATTTGGAACACCGAACAATAGAAACAATACAAAAAATGGAATGACCTATTAAAAAGTGTGCACCTTACACATTACAGAAGCCAGGAAAAGCACAATCGAAACACGAATTAAAAATAGCGAAATTTGAAATTTGCATTTTTTGAGACTACGTCCCCTGTAGTTGCTTATTGAGGATGGTTCCTCGATTCTCTTTCATTTGTGTACCTTTATTTTAAATTACGCAATCGTAAATAAAGAAATTTTTTAAGGGGGGACTCACCTCCCCACATTCCTATGAGGCTGACAATTTTATGACCCGCGCGGTTACAAACCATCCTCCACCAATACAAAATGGTGCGCAGGTTCATAAAAATGTTCTTAAAGGAGCCATGAAGAGAAAACAAAAGTTTGTTTTATTCGAAAGATTAGGTGTTTCATAGTACCCCAAGCGCTTTCCCGGAAGCAAATGATGCTTTATTCACTGAGAAATAAGGCAATTTAGGCCAAAATTTTAAATCTCCCGCTAAAATTGCACATTTCGTCACGTGAACAATGGCGTCACATGAGCCGGTCCATGAAACAGATACTTAGTATGTCGACTCCATATAGCACCCACACGCGGGAGTCGACCGAGACGGCGGCCATTTTAAAAATACTAGTAAAACCTAGTGCACCCGCAGCCCTAGTCATGGAATCGCCTGATCCGGAGAACAAAACTCTCGCCGAGGAGCTCGGGCTTGCATTTAACAACCTCACACCACTTGAACGCTCAATGCTTCCAAGTGCACGAGCGGCAAGAGTTGTGGGATACGCGGTGGACGGGAAAGCGACCATTCCGCGATAGCCACAACAGACGAACGCCCAGCCGTCGGCACCGCTGCCTCGTCAGCCCCGTCGCGACGGACGAATACAGACTGGTACGTATGTGCCGTATTTTCAATTTCAGTAGCAGTATCGCTAATGCCAGTTGGCCGGTGTCGTGTATGGAAAGCCGTTCGCTCGAGCTCTCTGCTCCGACCAGAAAGATTCAAGCGTCAATGCGCGGTGTGTACGGCAATTTTTTTCCCCAAGGTCAGAGCGCTTTGGCGAAGTCGGCGACGAGCGCCAGCATGTTCGGGTCCCTGCCGTAATTATTTCCTCGGAAATGAAGCGAGCACACTCGTACTTCCTTTAGCTCTCTTTCTCCTCCGTTTGCAAAGTTAACAAAACGTAGCCACTTGCTTCGCCGAGGTTCGTCGTTGGGCAGCACATGAAAGGAGATCTCACCGGCGGGGATGTCTCACTCCCTCGACGATTGGCCCGTACTACATGGGCATTTCAAAACACAGCAACGAAATTTCATTGTAAAGTACTCGAACAAACTGAAGTTTTCAGTGGTTGTAAACTGTAAACGAGCTCGTAACGATAGCAGCAAGCCAACACGACCTCCATACCGAAACCTGTGCGACGAGTGGCACTATCTTGTTGCTGCTCTGTGTTCCTTACTCTCCTTGCTTCTATTTTTACCTTTGCTGGTTGGCGATATGACGGCCAACCACCTGTGAAGGGATTACGATACCAAGAAAGGTCGCGGCTGTGCGTGCTGGGACGGTTCGTTGGCCCCGAAGAGCCTTGAACCCGAAAATTCGTCTGCGCGACGGTGGCAACTGCGAGATGTCGAGCTCGGCCAACGGTAGTTTCGTACGCATTGGCATACACGCTTGCGTGTTCGTTCGGAACTTCAACCGTTTACTCCACCGTTCTTTGTCATAAAAAGAATGTACAGTATGTTTCACGGGCATTTAGCTCGCTATGCAAACTGTAAGCCCTGCCTAACATGCGTTTGCTTTTGCCGGCCTCCACCAATCGCAGAGCATTCTCAAGTGACATCACAGGTTCTGTTGCGGAAAATGAGCTGGTGGGTCGCATGGTCATTTCCTTTTTTTTAATTATGTAGCTTATTTGAGCGAAGTTTGCGTTATAAGTGGTGTCGTTATGGTTCTAACGAGGCAATCTTTCGAATGAACCAAACTTGTGTTTTCTCTTCTTAATAAAGGAAGGAGACTGTCTCGAGCCAAGGCACTTCTAGCTGCAGCTCTCAAGAGCCCCACGGAGTCGGCTTTTGTAGATGCTGCTCAGATAAATGGAAGACAGGACTTTTCGATAGCTGTCATTGATGCTCAAGAACGGATGTGCAACGCACTTTCCGTGTTTACCAAGAATCCGGAGGTTTCTGAGCAAATGGCCATTGCACTTGCTCTGCTTGATCCTCAACATAAGGTCATTTATAGCGACTCTAGGGCGGCCACTCGAGCCTTCGCCAGGGGAGTGGTTGATGCCAAAGTCTACAAGTTATTGGAAGATAGACACATTAGTAATCATTCGATAGTCTGGTTTCCAGCACACATGGGCGACCTCGGAGGAGGAGAGCGGAACTTCAATAAATCCGCACACGAGACGGCGCGAGGACTCATCAGCCGCGCACCCTCCCAACCACCCCCGTCTCCACAAAGGGCTTTCAAGGATCAACTTCAGACCTACAATGAGCTCACCAAGCACTTCTACTTAAATCGACGGGAATTTGCGCTCCCACACAAAGGACTCAACAGGGCGCAGTCAGTCACTCTCCGCATGTTACAAACGGACTCATACGCCGATCCTTGGAGGATGAGCCACATCGACTCGGACTACGACGGAACTGCTACGTGTTCAAAGTGTGATGGGCGTTTGAACTTGGGTCATATGTTGTGTGGTTGTGCTACGCAAGCCTCCTATCTGGAGGATAAGGTCAAGTGGGACAGTGCTCTCAGGAGCAGTGAACTTAACGATCAACTCTGGGCTGTCCAGAAGGCCCGCGTAGCGGCGGAGAGTCTCGGGCTCCCCGTCCCGACGTAAGAAATGCCCTCTACACCTTGACACCGGTCAGGTGTCCTTCAGGACCCTTTTTGGAAATAAAGTTTCAGCACCACCACGAACGAGTTCGCAGAACGCGCGCAGACTGACACTGACGCGCTAGCGAGTTCTCGTTGGCGTGTTGTTGACATAAGCACCGACTGCTTGCGGGCAGTGGGCACAGGCCAGAATCAGCAGACCCTTGGCCTGCTGCGAACACGCCTTGCACGATGAGTGAGGCAAGCTCCAAAATGTGGAAAAAGTGCATGGCATTTGAGCGTCTGCGGTGAAGCGGAGGGCGTTCATCCACTGCGTTGGCCTCGGCTAGTGATTGCTACGATTCCAAGCTGTCTTGGGAGGCTTATCTCAGGAATTTTACAGCCGAAAACATGGCAGAAGCGCGGTATGGCGATTATTGAGGTATCGGCAACGCCTATCCAACGATAACGTCGGATGTCAAGCAAGTTGTTTTACAGAACCGAAACCGAAACTTGTTTGAATGCTAATCTTGGGCATCATCCAATCACGGTGCACCTCCTTCCAACGTCACAACCTTTAGTTGGTTCGGCCGCCGCCGACCGCGCATGGTAGTTTTTCTTCTTTCGGGCTAAAAAAAATAATTAGCGACTTATCTACCGGACAAGCTCTGAAAAATGTGTTAATTTGAGCCAGTCTACGCAGTGCAAGCAAAAACGGGAGCTTGAAAAATTTACTTCAGTGTCCTTTTAATATTAATTTCCCTTAATACTCGACTCATGTTCTGACTCGATTTTTTGCCACCAGACGCGAATTAAGGACCCGGCCAATATCCCCTGTGAGGACCTCGTGCTTATGACGTATTAGCGGCCGCATTATCGACACTGCCACCAAGCCACGTGTCTCCTTTCGCGCGAGACGAAGAAGAGAAAGGCGGCGTGGCATCAACGAGTGGAACAGCAGCTCCTGTGAAGTCCTTGGTCCCAACGATCCTGGAGAGCCGCTGCTGCGTCCTCGCCGAGATGCGGCGAATTCCCCAGTCCTGCCACCCGCTTTTGCGGCTGAGGGAAATGATGCGGATGCATCGGAGGCTGAGAACGAGGCTCGGAGCTGCTGCGAAGAAGCCGAGGCAAAAAAGCGCAAAAGGAACGGAAGAAAGCCCAGGGGGCACAGGTAGATATATCTTGGTGGCCTTTGTTTTTTTCCTTTGGACAACGTGCCGCCGAGGCACTTTGTCGTCGAAGTATTCGGCTCTGATTCTTTCTTACTTTTTTAATGCGTAGCATTCTTAGCCGAGCGCCCGCGCAGCCGGGACCGTGTAACGCCCCGCCGAAGCGGGCTAGGTTGCCCGCATAGAAAATATGCGCGCGTTTTTCTTTACTTTATTTCCCAGCAATCAAAAACAGCCAAATTCAATTTAAAAATCGTTCGAACTATTTCCTTATCCTTATGTCAGTGTTCTAGACTGTAGGCTTTGTTTTAGTGCGTTCATTCAACGAGCCCGTCATTCCCAATCGTATTGAGATATATGCATAGCGAGGGCCTCGGCTCTGACAGCCTTGACAATAAGGGTTGTAGAACAGCGCGTCTTAATTCGACTGCCGTGCAGACTCTGATATCACGGCCTGCTAATTAAAGGGCATCTTCACCCCGAGTTGTCGAAGCAGCGAGTTGTAGAAATACTTATATTTCATGGTTTGCATTTATTAAGCAGAGGGACAGAATTGAGTCGAATTAAAAAGAGAAAATTTCGGCGTTTTTCTCTACATAACCTCCCGAGTGTTTTGCTTTTTTTGTTCCTTGGTGAGATTGCAAAATGGCTAATCATCGCGTTGAGAGCATACACAGTCGAAGGTGCGTATGGTTGGTGCGTACCTTGAGACGACGCAAAAATAATTATCGGCGGTCATCACTTGACGATATGCAGGTTTTGTGGCCTCGATCGCTCTTAATGACGTCGTTACTTCTACTAACCGTATAAATTTCTCGAATTGTTTGCATTGTTGTATGTTTGTTTATTTGTTGCAACAGGATAACTTCATCAATTACATCGTATGCCCCGCTATGTTTTCGCGTATTTTCAGAAGTGCGCGGGGAGGTACGGAGCGTCGTCACTATACTCGGCCACGGCAACGCGAGCTGTCGTCCATCTCCGGAAAAGGAAGAAAAATAATTAATACAAGAGCCTGTCCCCAATTCCCACCTGGAGGTCGGAAAACGCCTTCTCCAAGCTGCCACATCACGTAATAAACCAACATCACGTACCCAGTTTCTTTGTCGCCCCCCTGCTTGTTTTCCGCTTGTCTAGTTTATACATCGCATTCTTTTATCGCCTTTCGTGTCAGCTGTGTGGCAGCTATCTGCCCTTCTCATCAGTCACGGAATGTGGATGGAAAATAGCGGGAGTGACGTGCGCTATCGTAAACAGAAAGGAGGGAGGGGTGGGGGGAAGGTTTCAGTTTGTTTGCTCCATAAGTTCAGCAACAAGTATTTTTAGATTTTCACATTTCGACATACTTTTCTTGAGATTGAATCTATTTATATATATTCAAGAAAACAAGCATCCACGGGAATTAAGGGACAGCAAGGTGCTGTTTCGAAATAATGCGATCAACTTCCGCACAGTTGTGTTCTCGTCATTGCTAGATATATAAGAAAAAAAAATCCCGCCATCTCCACGAAGTGAATGATGATGACAGGGGCGAAGCTGAAATGCTTATCGGTAAAACCGTGTCACATTGGCCCGCGCATCATATAAAGACTCGACACGTCAAGCTTACCACCTCTCCGTTGACAAGCCCGTCGACGACGTCGATGTTTGTGGTGATTATGTAGGCTTTTTTTTTAATTTGTTTGGCTTTGTTTGGCACGATGAGAATCTCCATGGGTGAGTTGGCGAATTCGGTGTGTGACATTTTAGCCACCTTGCCCGTCGCCTACTGCAGACCGTCTTGTGTCGCGTACCCCCGGTACGTGTGGTGGTGGTGGTGGTTCCAGTAAAATGGCGCGTACCCACTCAGGGGAACCGGCCAAGAAATGGGCGCCTTACTGAAAGAAATTAGGTAATTTTTGTAGGGAAAGAAAAATATTCAAATATTAGGATGGATTAGCAGTAGATGACTAGAGAAATAAAAGTAAGGAGATTATATGTTTTGAGCTCGCAGGCGACGAACGACAACCTCTTCTTCCTCTCCTGCTTGTTGGGTAGCAACGAACGCGTTGAACGTTTTGACCTCTTCGGCCAATCTTTGGTTGGCCAATCCCTAGGGGGACCCTGCCACAATTATCATTAATGTGCCGGATACAGCAGCAACGAGGGACGGGACAGGGCCCGAGCAAGAGGACTAAAACGGCAATAAAGAGCGACGCGCTTTGCAGTTCAAGCGGCACTCCCTTCCCGAAGAATGGGCACCAACGTGCCACGTGCTGCTGGTGGCACGGAGCGGCAGCCGGGCACACCACTGGGTGGGCAAGCTCGCGTTAAAAAAATTGGCCGCGTACCTGCTCCTTTCGTTGCAAATGTCGCCAAAAGACGATAGTCTTTGTAGACAGTTGCCAAGGAATGCCCACGTTTGCTTCCCGCTCACCTCTCATGCTGTTCCTGTACCGTCGCGCTCATCCCAAGGTAAACACACCAAGGGTTTTTTCAATGCGATTTGAATTTACCGCGTTACACTGCTACAGGCCGGGTTCCTCGATGCCAGCGCTGCAGTACGGCGGTGACGCACATGAATCGAGGCGGCCGACTACAAGGTTTATAGAACCGCGTGGCCGTGCTCCACGTGCGTTTCAAGCAGAACGTATTATTCGGCTATTTTCCGCCGAACAATCTCTACGGCCAAGCAACTTCATCATTCGCATTGTTTGTCGGCGCTTTCAGTTACAAAAAAAATTCCCTCGCACTTCCCCGAGGGGGAGAGTGTGTAAGTGCGAATGCACGGTTGTTGATTGCGCGATTACGGTGGATATCGTGATCTTAATGAGTAGTCGAGAGATTACACACACGCACACAACTACAAAGAAAGATATTTCACTCGTTATTGCTGGTACCGTTGCCCGGTCCGCCATCATCGTTATCGAGATGCAGGACCAGCGACCACTCTCGACGACGGCGCGCGCTCGACTAATACCCTCCCGCGCCACGCGGCCGCTACACGAGCGCCCTCACGCGTCGGAATGCGGAGCGCCCGCTACGCGAGCGAGAGCTCTCCCGCCCGAAGTGGAGAGGAAGCGCCCAACACCCGCAGTCACTGAGCGGAGAGAGGAGGAGGAGAGTAGCGCCCGCCGTTACGGCGAGGGCTACACGAGCGCCCTCACGCGTCGGAATGCGGAGCGCCCGCTACGCGAGCGAGAGCTCTCCCGCCCGAAGTGGAGAGGAGGCGCCCAACACCCGCAGTCACTCAGCGGAGAGAGGAGGAGGAGAGTAGCGCGCGCCCCTCTCCCCCCGTTGCTAGGGAAGACGAGGAGCGCGCGCACCCGCAGCTGTTGCTATGCGGACGACGGCGGCGGACGATTCAGGCTCGCTTAAGAAGTGCATTCGCACTTAAAAACAGATGTGCTCTCTTTGCTTTTTTGGGTAACCGCAAGAGTGTAGACAATCGCAGTAACGATGTTTCAGTCGTGGAAACGTCTGATGAAATCGTGAATTCGATCGAAAAGGTCGCCCAGGACTTACAAATCAGGTTCTCATCTACACTATCACCAATTGTCGTAGAAAGTATACCAGTTGTAGACTTCTCCCCTGTCACGATGGGAGAGATGGGGGATGTTGTTATGCGGCTGCCGGGAGCCTCCCCGGGGCCAGATGGGGTTTCTACTCCCGCTATAAAACTTTTGTTTGAGGAATCTCCTGACGATCTATTGAATATTATAAATACTTCATTGGAAAAATCATGGATTCCTGCAGATTGGAAAATCGCAAAAATTTTCCCCTTCTAAAGAACCCCAGCCTATAGGTGTTATTCCGGACAATATTCGCCCAATTGCACTAACTAGCAACCTAGGCAAATTGATAGAGGGAATTTTGTATGGCCGATTAGTCCAGTTTTTGTCCAGTAAAAATATTCTGAGCCCGCATCAAATTGGCTTCCGTCCGGGTTGCTCCATTTGGTCCGCCCATGTTGACCTGGAGAGCCGTATTCAGTTTGCGCGCAGAAACAAACAGGTATGCGCACTCGTCCCACTGGATGTTGCTAAAGCGTATGACAGCGTGGAATATAGCGTACTGCTATCCAAACTTAAAGAATGTGGGGTACCCAAGTACATTCTTTCATGGATTCAACAATTTTTAATTGTACGCAAGTTCTTTTGTTCGAAAAATGGCTTTAAATCGTCGACTTTATATCAGACAAGGGGCGTCCCCCAAGGATCGGTGCTTTCCCCCATCCTATTTAATGTACTAATGAGCTCAATTCCAATAAATCAGGAAGTCTGTACTTATGTTCACGCTGACGACATAGCCTTTTTCTCTGCTGCCCAGGACGTTCATGTTCTTTATCAAATGCTACAGGCATATTTGTTTTCCATCGAAAGGTGGTTAACATACATAAATTTGAAAATTAACGTCAATAAGTGCGCTGTTATTGTTTTTCCGGTATCTGCTCCGGTATTCCTCAGGTGGCGTCTTTAAAGTATTTGGGTGTAATATATGATCAGATAATGGATTGGCGCCCTCATATAAACCATATCGCGACCAAAGGGGAAGGGGCACTTGGACTGTTGCGGAGACTCAGTAATAAGAGTTTTGGAATGAGAAGGGACACTTTACTTTTTATTTACAGGGGGTCCCATTTTAGAGTTTGGCTACGCCCTCTTTTCCGGTTCACCAGATTACAAACTCAGAAAGCTTATGTTGGAGCATCGTGCACTGAGATTGTGCCTCGGCCTCCCAAGGTGCGTGGCCAATAACATCTTGTATTTGGAGGCCCGCATTCCGTCCCTGGAGTCTCGGTTTCGGCTACTAACAGCACTGACGGTTATGAGGATTTTCGAATCTCCACAGAGCAGATATTTTTCATTGATGGTTGCTCAGCCAGCACTCTTTTTCAGCTCTTGGTGGCCTCGGTACATTCGACCACAGTGTGTTTATGCCCAGACGCTACTCTCACCATTGAGTATCGATATTCCCACAGTACTGACAATGCCCTGTGACGTTCCTCCTGCGCCTTTAACTTTCCATAATATTTTCCCCAGTAACGCTAAAATGCTTACGTCGCGATTCGTAACAGGAATACTCAACTACCATTTGGCAAGCTTTAAGGATTATGCAATATTTGCAACAGATGCATCCCAGCGTGAGGAGCGAGCAGGTGTGGGAATTTTTAGTCCACACCTTAACTGGTCAGTCTCGCTGCGTTTACCTGATTTCACACCGATATTTGAAGCCGAATTCCTAGCGATAGTTCTGGCCTTAAAAGACGTACCTCCGCAGCACTTTAACGTAGCAATGATTACTGACTCCTTATCTGTTTGTTCTGCTCTGTCTTCATACGAAAATTCCGCTCTTATTCGTACATTCAACTTCGTTGTGCCTTCCCATTTGCGGGACATCTGCCTCATTTTGGGTTCCAGGTCACAAAGGGTTACAGCTCAATGAACAGGCTGATTCCTTGACGCGATGGTCGTTAGATGGCCCTCCATTTGACCTATGCCCTATTCCCTTCATTGTAGCAGGAGCAAGGTTTCGTACCTGCCAACGCCTAGCAAGAGTGCAGGAAGGGATCATCACTAATTTTGAAGATTATGTCCATTTAAAACATAATTGGAATACCCGTTTTTGTGAATCTCGACAATGCGAGGTCACATTAACTACCTTGAGATGTCGAGTCCCCCAACTCAACTTTTATATGCACCGGGCTGGTCTAGCCTCCTCCTCCCGATGTGCTGTCTGCGGTGATCAGGAGACTTTAGAGCACTTCCTATTTCACTGCCGCGGTTTTTCAATGATGAGGCAACGTCATCTTGCCACGCTATTGCGACAAATTGGCCTGCCTATTTCCGTGCCCGTACTACTATCTTTTGGGACCACATCACTGGGATATTGTCACCGAGGGGTGGCTGCAGCGGTTCATGCATACGTTTCCGAAACCAGGCGCCTGCCCTGTTAGCTTTGATTCTTGCATGTAGTTTTTCCGGTCCAAAAAGCTCAGTTGTTCTACTCCAAAATCCACTTACAACTTTCAACCAATTCCATTTTCTTCCTTTTTGCGTGTAAATATCGAGGTGTATAAGTTTCCGGTGGTTTAAGCGGGCGCATTAGCCCTTCTAACGCCCGATTCCTGGCCAATCCCCCCCGTGGGTATGAGCCAAGTCACCAGGAACAACAACAACAACAACAACAACAGAACGTTGAACCTAGCTAGTGGAACAACCCATTTAGCCCTGGCCAATCCCCCATTGTGGGTGCCTGCCAAGATCTTTGAGTACATCATCATCATCTTTCGTTGCTGTTGTCGCGTGATTTTTTATATTCTGCAGTAGATGTAGAATATCATTTGCTATCGAAAAACCAAGCATCCCTGAATTTTTAAATAAAGGAACACTGTAAATATCTCTTGTGTACTAATTTCCTGCCTTATGATTGCGTAATGTCTTGTTCTCGTTCAACAAAGTTGACAAGTATGAACATATAAACCGGGCTTAGCCGTTTACCTTTGGCTGTGGGTATATAAGACTATTGCGCAATATCTACTTTGCTTTGGCCGGGAAGCTGAATCGAGTTACGCACAAAGTGTCCCGCGACATTTTTTCTTTCTTTTGGGATCGAAGCACGGAGCGTTTAGCGAGAGATGCCCTGCGCCGCCCACGCCTCTCTCGGGGTTATAGTCTCCCTTGCATCGACCTCATGAACCAGTTGTTGGCCTTTAGAGTCGTCTCTTCACTTCTCAGTGACGTAGAAGCTCCGGGCAGACCTTTGATCCTATACTTTCTCGGTCCTTCTAGACGGGTTCTTTGTCCAACTCTGGCCAGAAACCTGCACCCCAGTGCAGCTACCCCGTCAAGACTGTTCAAGGCCGTCATTACTTTAGCTAAGGAAATTCGTGCACTGGATGCTGATCTCGATTTTGTGAATGAACAACCTGCCAGGCTGTGTGAAAAAATAGTTGCTGCGAGATCGGGCAGACGTGTGGATCCACCAGATTTCCCTTGGTTACGGCTGACTTCAGGTAGGCTGCCAGAGGACGCCAAAAACATCCAGTGGAAAAAGCGTGGCGAATTCTTCCCCCAAAAGACAGATTATTTCGCTGGGGAGTAACGCAGAACGCTTCCTGTCCCAACTGCGGTCAACCAGAATCCACGGCTCACACTTTCTGCAGTGTACGCGTTGCTTTTGGCGCATCATACACCGTGCCGCTCCAAGTTTGGGGCTTGCACGGTATCAACTGAGCGAACAGTGCTCTGGCACACCCCTAGGCAAACTATTCGTAGTAATTGGCGATTATATACTATGGCGTAATCGCTGCAGGGCTGTAGCGCAGAATCGCAGGCTACGTATATAGTGGCCCTTGCTTTCCTTTTTCAGACAACACCTCGTGACCTTTTTGGAAGGCGAGTTGGCCCTTTTGGGTGAGGAAGAGTTTCTGCGACATTGGATTTATTGAGGTTTCGAACAAAAGGGTTATTATTCATGCCAGTTTTCCAGACCTGTGTCTTTAGGGATTTTCGTTGTAACAAGTGATTTTGGTGTTAGAATTGTGTGTTAGTGCAGTACAGTACCCATTGTGACATAAAAACAAACCTGTTCTGTATATTGCTGCATTCTTGAAGCGAATGTTTTTTGTATAATTGTTTACCTCGCATGTTAATCTTTTGGTTGTGAGCAACTCTAAATTGTTTATATGTTAATCTTTTGTCTGCAATCAACTTGAAGCTGTTTATGTGTTTCTGTAAGTGTCTGTTACTTGCAGCCTTCACGCTCTATTAGTTTTGTACCAACCGGCGCTGCACTTGTTTAATTGCTTCTGGTTGTTACGTTGTACCATCGATACCAGGATTTCTTGATAATAAATTTATCCTTTCAAGACAGACAGACAGACAGACAGACAGACAGACAGACAGACAGACAAACAGACAGACCAAAATTTCCGGGTTTAAGTAGCCCAAGAAAGACTATCGTCTTTAATAAAACTGTGACTATGACTACAGCAGCAAGGTTGGCCACGAAGGGCCACGCGAGAGCTAGCGGTGCCCATGCCCCGGAGAGAGCGCAGGACGGCCTCGGCAACCCGCAGGACATTAGTGAAGATTTTCCCATCGCATGCATACGGAGCGGCCATCTCGCCCATACAGTGCATGCAGTTGTATGATCTGGCCGTCCACGTGGACGCGGCCGACACCTCTGCGGTGGCTCGAAACGGGAGCGCGGGTCACCCAACCGAGAACGCCAAGCAGCGCGAGGCCATAGTTGCGGTCGAAGCCGGCCCCGTTCGTCTTTATCCTCCGTCTTCCTTCGGGTGCTGACTCGGCCAGCGACATTTCAGCGGGATCCAGGGTCTGTTTTTCATGGCTGCCCCCGGCGCCTCTGTTATCTGCACCAGCTGACGTTAGTTGGACGCTCGTAAGAGAGGACGGGCCTCTTGCAGGCCATGTCGAAAAGGTGCCTGCCACCCGGCAAGGCTTTACCGCTAGGGAGGCCGTTGAGCACCGGCTCACTTCGCACATTTCCATTAAATTTTATTTTTTCTCTCTCTCTGTCTCGCACAATTCAGCGGCTCGTCGCTGTCACCTGATTCCCCTTCGACGATTCCTCAACTTCGACTGATGTTATGGCCGATTCTTGGCGCTGGTGCATGCGGTAGCTCAGCGCGCTCTGCGGAGGGCGACTTTCGGTGAGCGAGTGTCACATTCCAAGGCGGCAAAACTCAAAGCATGCGGTTTCAGCGCATGCAACGAGACGATGATCGTGATCATGAGCCGAAAAGCCTATGAGTTTTAAAGGAGCCATGAAGAGAAAATACAACTGCGTTTAATTTGAAAGAACTAGGATTCAGTATCCCACTCAGCTCCATTACAGCCACAAAAGATGTTTTTTTTAACGAAAAAAAAAGCAAGTATTTAAAAACTTTCACATTTTGTGCCACAGTGACGTGTTATGAGCAAGAATGACGTCATACGGGCAAACAATAAAACAATTTTCAGTGCGTTAACTGCACGTTAGCATTCAAGTGATGCGGTCAAATGGAACTAGAGGCCCCATTACAGACGTCCAGTCATGTGTCGTCGCGACAGGTCAGTTAGGCGGCCGCCAATCGCACAAACAAGGTTCTGTGACGTCATAGAAAAGTTGCGGGAAATTGGCTAGGGGATCGCTACTGCTTAACACGTTTTATTTAATATCTCCGTTATTTGTTCGAAGATTGCGATGATATTGGTATCATTGTTATCGGGACTGAGCAGTCTTTCTAACAAACCCAACTTGTATTTTGTCTTCATGGCTCCTTTAAACAGCCTGAAAGGCCTTGCCGAGAGAGAGAGAGAGAGAGAGAGAGAGAGAGAGAGAGAGAGAGAGAGAGAGAGAGGAAGAGAGGAAGAGAAATAGAGAGGAAGAGAAATAGAGAGAAAGAGAGAGTGAGAGGGAGAAAGAGAGAGGGAGAGAGAGAGAAAACGTTTATTGAAACAACAGGGACGGGGTAGGGGAGAAAAAGAGTTAGGAGCTGTGGGCGGCCATCCTATTCCGGTAGGCCGCGTGCCGCGGCTGCCATCTTCGCCCGAGAGATCAGGGCCTCCTGGTCTTCGAGCTGGCAGCCCTGCAACGCGCACTCCCACTGCTCAAGGGTAGGGGATCTGGGTGGAGGACAGTTGGTGGGGCATGTTCAGACTAGCGTCACTAAATAAAGGCTTTTAGAGTATCGGCTCTCCTTCCTCTCATTGTTATGTGCCACCAGGATTTTCATTTGTGGGTCCGCACCACGTGATATTTGCTTACATATGGGCGCAGCCATTTTGTTTCAGGGCGCCTCTCCCACCTCTCCTCTCTGTCTCTCTCTCTCTCTCTGCTGCGCGGAAGCTATAGCGGCTGGTCACGAGCGCGTTCCTGCTTCGGTGTGTGTTTTTCTGCTTTCTCCGAGAAAAGGCCGCTAGGGGGCCCGAGCATGCACACGCATTCCACAACGGCTCCCAGTACTTTTGGCCATAAAACTGGATTATCAATATCCACGACATCGTGGGTTGCACCCGGCAAACCAGCAAGGCTTCCGGTTCATCTGGGTACCAGCTACAAGGCCGTCGGAGCACCCAGCAGCCAAATAACAACGGCTGAAGACTCTGCCACGTCCGCCCAGTAGCTAGGCCTAACCAGGCCTGGCGCTCCACCGACGCATTCGCCATCGCACGCCGGCGGGCCACCTGCGGGTCGCCACAGCTTCTGCGCCAGTACTATGGAAAATATCGTCGACGGTGAAGACGTCGACCCGGCGGACCTAACCCAGCCTGGCTGGACAGCAGTACGCCGGAAACAACAAGCCCACCAGACTGCTGAGCGGAGTGTCATGCAGGCAAGTGCACAGCAAGGCCCATCGCGCTCTCTGCGAAACGGCAAGAAACGCCAGGCTAGGCGCCAGCCTCCTGCGGAACCTGTTCCCTCTACTGACATCAAAATAATCCTGCGTCCGCGTGGCGGCCTGGCACTTACATCGGTCGCTCTAGCTACGCTAGCGGACATAATTCAAACACAGGCAGGACTGGGCCCTAACAATGAAGACCAAGTCCGCATACAGCAGGTATCCAACTTTATAATCATAAGCACTCCAACCGAAGAACGTGCTATGAAATACGCAAGCATAACTTCTCTCACGCTGAAGGGGAAGCAGTACGAAATTGCTGCGCACGTTGCCGCACCAGCGAACACAGTGATGGGAGTAATATTCAATATACCGGATGACGACACCCCGGAGCAGGTCCTCAACAGCGTCTGCCAGTACAACCCCGGCCTGAAGATACTGGACGCTCGGCGACTCAATAACTCCAATATCGCTCAGATACTATTCGACGGTACCAAAGTCCCCTACTGGCTGCGCTACCGTGCAGCGACCTATCGCTGCAAGCCGTCCCGCAGAAAGTCTGAGGCGTGCGCAGCGTGCTGGCAGCCAGGACACCGTCGTGATGTGTGCCCCAACGCACAAGCGTCTCCTCGCTGCCCTGTATGTGGGACTGTAAACGCGACCGAAAATCATCCGTGTGTGCCGAAGTGCATCGCGTGCGCCGGACCGCACCCAACAGGGGCTGTGGACTGCCCTAAGCGATATCAACCGCGTCGTAAGCCAGTCACCTACGCACAAGCTGCGTCCCAAGCTCAAGATCCCAACAGGGACCCCTTCACAGCCCTTCCAAACGCCGCACACCGCGACCCCAAGGGTCCTTCCGCAGGCAAACAAAACCATTCGAAAGAGTCCCTGCAGCAAGGGCCTCCTCAGCAAGAAGACAGCCGGAAAACACAGGTGAGCTGCCCACGCGCACCTCCCAGCAGCTCGCTACAATGTTCCTCCGTTTCCTCCCCATTCGCAACCCCCCAAACAGACATCCTAAAAGAGTTGGAATCCATTCGCGCCGAGATCAACTTATTGCGACAAGAAAATGCAGCACTTAAACGTGAGAACCTCCTACTAAAACAACAGGCAACCTCCCCTCAGGTAGATGCATCTGAGAACTCCACGCCACCGCCGCCAAAACGGAGGGCAACATCTGAGGCTCCTGTCACCCCAAAAGAATCTTCTAACATGGAGGAACGCCTTGCCTCCTTCGAAAGTACGTGTAGACAGGCTCTCTCCGAGCAAAAAGAGGAGTACATTAACCTCCATCAAACCCTCATGAGCAATCAGGTTGCCATGCAGGCTACAATCGAAGCTATGCGAACCGCAATGCAAAATTACTTTCAGGGAATGACAACCACTTTCAACGCCCCTGTAGCTACTCAAGTAATCCCGCAACCAATGTATGATCAGGCGAATGGCCAAGCACAGTGAAACCCTCAAAGTCTGGCAGTGGAATTGCCGCGGTTTCGGCAGGAAACGTTCCAACCTACAAATGCTGCTAACGACAGAAGCGGAAGCTCCCTCGGTAATTGCACTACAGGAGGCAGGCCCTAACGTTAAACTTCTCGGATATCAATCGTTCCAAACTTCAAATAACCCATACACGGCTACCCTGGTCCAAAGAAACATCCCGGCAGACAGGTTGCAGTTCGACAGCGTTGACATACCACATGATCTGGTGGTTCTTTACCCCAAAAAGCGCACTGCCTCTCGATTATACGTCCTCAATGTTTATAGCGGGCCCCGGGCTCACACCCACACCTTTAAGAATCTCTTTAGCTGGGCCGTACAAACAGCTCAACAATGCCCACTACTAATAGTGGGTGATTTTAATGCGCCCCACAATGCATGGGGCTATAACAGGAACACCAGAAAAGGCCGTCTTCTCTGGGAACATGTGCAATCCCTCCGGTTAACAGTTGAATCGGACCCCTCCATACCCACTCGAATTGGTAACAGCGTGCAGAAAGATACTGCACCAGACCTCACTCTCACTAGCAGGGCAGGAAAGGCACAGTGGAGCTGCACGGACCACTCGTTAGGAAGCGACCACTACATCATTCAACTCAGTATCTCTCTTTCCTCAAACCTCAAACCGCGCTTGAGACAGCAGCATCTAACAAACTGGGATGAATTTAGGCAAACCCGCACTCAACGAGACCCTCCGGACATTAACGCGAATACACTACAGAGCTGGGTGGACCAATTAATAGAGGATAAACGTAAGAACGACCAACCACTAGAACCCGAGATACCCGCAGAAATAGTAGACACTCGCCTGCACCATATGTGGGCTGCATACAAGAGCATACAGCGCAGATGGAAATGCAATAAACGTAACCGCCGCCTCAGATGAAAACTAGCGGAACTTGAACAAGCAATCGAAACACACGCCGCAGAGCTTGCTCAAGCCCAGTGGGGACAACTCTGTGACTAAATGAAAGGGAACCTGAGTATGCGCCGAACATGGTCCTTACTAAGACACTTGCTGGACCCTGTAAAATCCAAAACTGTGCAAAAAAATCGTCTCACACAAATAATTCAGAGCTACCCGGGAACGAACAAACAGCTCCTAGAGCGAACCAAAACGCTTTACATAGCGAATGGTACCAGAGTCACTCTACCTCCTTATCAGGGAAAAGAAAACACTGAATTAGACAAAGATGTAACAGAAGCGGAGGTTCGAGCTGCCCTTCTTCACCTGCGCCCGGGGTCGGCACCCGGCATGGATGGCATAACTAACAAAATGCTTCGCAATTTAGATGACCTATCAATTTACACCCTCACTCAGTATTTCAACTATTATTGGACCAACGGTACCTTACCCGCATCGTGGAAGCACGCGAAAATTTCTCTTATTCCCAAACCGGGCAAGCCTCTTTCTCTCGACCATCTCCGTCCAATTTCCCTTACCTCGTGTATGGGCAAAGTAATGGAGCATGTCATCCATGCACGATTGGTCAAGTACCTGGCCCAGACTGACGCCCTCCCCTATACCATGATAGGCTTCCGGGCGGGATTGTCTATTGAAGATGTGCACCTGTAGTTATTTCATGATATTATTACGCCACCCTCAAAGGTGGACGCGGCAGCCATTCTCACACTAGACCTTACCAAGGCATTCGATAGAGTGTCCCATACGGCCGTACTGAATGGCTTGGAATCCATAGCACCCGGCCAACGTACATATAACTACGTCAGAAGTTTCTTAACATCCCGTACGGCCATACTCCAAATAGGTGATATCACGTCAGACGTCATTGAATTACCTTCAATAGGCACACCCCAGGGAACAGTCCTCTCCCCGCTGCTATTTAATCTCGCTATGCTTAATATCCCACGCAAACTGGATCAGGTCCCAAATCTTCGATATAGCCTGTACGCCGATGACATAACCCTTTGGACGTCGAGAGGCAGTGACGCTCAAATAGAAAGTACCCTGCAGAGAGGAGCCCAAATTGTCATTTATGAGGCAAAAATGACAGGTTTAGAATGCTCCCCAGCAAAATCAGAACTTCTCGTGCTCCCAGCCAAGCGAGTCTCCCAGCCACCCTCAAACATAACAATCCGTATTGGCGAAACGGATGTACCGAATGTACCCAGCATAAAGATATTGGGGTTAATTATTCAGAGCAATCGTGCCAACACTCGCTTCATGACGCAACTCACGACTCAAGTGAACCAAACAATTGGACTATTACGGCGTGTAGCAGCCCGGAATAAAGGACTCAAAGAAGCTGAAAGAATCCGTCTAATCCAAACATTTGTAATCAGCCGTATTACATACTCGCTACCATACCTTAACCCATCCCCGATCGAACTGAACAAGGTAAATAGCCTCATTCGTAAAGTCTATAAGACAGCCTTACAAATACCCCACAGCACTTCCACTGCCAGGTTGGAACAGTTGGGCGTCTACAATACAGCCGAGGAACTAATAGAGGCCCACAGGCTCAATCAGCTATCGCGACTGTCGGCATCCCCTACCGGCCAACAAATCATGCACAGACTGAACCTGCGAGCCCCGCTGACTGCCGATACCGGAGTCCCCATCCCCCATGAAATTCACGCACAACTTCTCATTCGCCCTCTCCCGCGAAACATGCACCCGATACACAATCAAAAGCGCAGGGAACAACGAGTCCGAACCGTAACCGAGAAATACCCAATAAACAAAAGCACGGTATACGTGGACGCGGCCGAATACAGACATCACGACGCTTATGCTGTGACGGCTCTGTATGACCCCAACACTCCACCCATCAATTCCCTTACTGTATGCACCCGAAATCCGCAACGGCAGAAGAGGCGGCTATAGCGCTGGCACTAGCTCACCGGCCGACCCCTGCAATCATAATTTCAGATTCGAAAACGGCCATCAAAAACTTCGCCAAAGGGACTATTTCCCCTCAGGCACTCAAAATTCTCGTACAAAATCCTGCTAACACCGAAGTGGAATTGATCTGGACTCCTGTCCATACAGGGTTGGGGGGTAACGAGGCGCTCAACCAAGCAGCTCGAGAGCTCACGACCCGAGCGGGACCAAGCCTCGTCCCCTTACATGGAGCCCGATCAGCCCGAGACAGTTTACTAAGCTATCAAGAAATCACCGCACACTACCGCCTCTCCCGCCGAATGTATCCGCCCGCACATCGGGATCTTACTAATGCCGAAGAAGGTCTGTGGCGCCTGCTACAGACGAACACGCTGCCATGTCGCTCCATACTGCACCATATTCATCCGAATTTATATCTGTCACCTACTTGCCCTGCCTGTGGTGCGAAGGACACAGTCGCCCATCTCATATGGGCATGCTCTGAAGACCCCTTTCCCTTGATCCCCTCAGAAGAGCTCTGGGAGAAGGCGCTGGGCAGCTCGGACTTGCAGACCCAGAAGAGTCTCGCGGAAAGAGCTGCCGTGGTCACCAGCAGGCTGCGGCTGTCGGTCACCGAACGCACTTAACCGGGCTTTTGAATAAAGTGTTTTCTCTCTCTCTCTCTCTCTCTCTGCTTTCTCCGCCGCCTGATGAGCCTCTCGCGATGCCGTCTTGTTGCGTCATCGACTGCTTCAGCAAGCTCGGCGATGGAAAGCGACTCATGCGCTTTCCCTTGGGGAAAACGGACTGCGAGAGACTCCGCGCGTGGGTCCAGCTTGTCGGTCGCGTCGATTTTAAGCCTACTCCTTCGTCGACGATCTGTGAGGTGAGTTTGGAGCGGAATCCTGTCGCTTTCGCTCGCTTTCGTCCAAAGTACGCACGGGCCTTACGGCTACACGTTCGGAGTCGGTAGCACTACCGTTGAAGAATTCACCTTACATGACGGTGCTTACATGAAAATGAAAAACATTTCGTACCTCGCACGATCATTTGCTTCAATAGCATCAACAGAGAACGCGCTTCGTGTGGTTTGATCTTCCAGAAAAAAGGAAGTAGCGGAAAACAACGTAACGGAGCTTATTTAGTACAGCGTTTAAGCTGTGCATGGAGTTAACGTTTGTGGGTCGCAATCGCAAACGGATAGCGCCTCGTTACGCGACGATTAGCGTGCCCGTTAACCCAATGGGCGCGCTAAACGGTGCTTTCCGCAATACTGATATAAACAGTCTGGGCGCTCGGTTAACATACCGTGTGAGGTCGAATATTTTAGTTTCTGCTGGCACCTAATGAACGTTTTGCGTGTGCAATCTGACTTGTTCGCCTCGTAACTCGTAATAAAGCATCGTTGAAACAGCAATTACATTACTGCCGCTTAGCTGTGAAGTCATTTTATTTGCTGCATGAATATTCAGTTTATGAATTTGCCCGTTGTGTAATGAACCCATTGGATCTATATTTGTCTAAGCTTTATTTCATTACCTTCATTTTATGTTTCCAGCAGTTCCATGTGAAGTTTTACTTTTGGCAAATATTTGAGCAGCCGTCGTCATGTCTACTATTCTTCTTAAGGACCACTTTGAAGAGGACCAGTTCGGAGGACTGATGGTCGAAGGCTGCTGAAGTGGAACGCGGTGCCCACCATCACAGCCTTCGAGATTGACTGGAGGAAAAGCCTGATCGCCCACAAGTCGGACTATAATAGTGTGTGGCTTGAAGCACTTACTACTTGGTCATTTCAGTGCAGCCATACCCGTTAGGGCAAGGAAATGTAACCTTGGAACGCATTTTGTGCTTTCAGGGATGTCAGCAATCACAGGCACTTACGGAGCCCCACCCCAAGTTGGTGTTCCCCAGCGGTGTTTTGTGCAGCCCGCAACGCCTGGAGCTGCAGTCGGACTTCCACAGGACAACGCGAGTAAGCTTTTCTCAGGAGTGCGGAAGCACCGTTTTTTCGACATAGGGTCACATCAGACTGTATGAAAGATTGACATTTAACTTTCGTGCACCAAGAAGTGAAAAATAAAGGAGGGGGGGGGGTTGGATCATGGCTTCAGGCTTCATCTAATACTGTGCCTTTCATAATATGCGGAATCTCATTAGAAGTGTCATCACAAACCTGCTTCTCACTCTTGTAAGGAGTGGCACATAAAGATACAGCCCTTTACGTAAGACCATGTTATTTAAATAGAATCAGCAGGATCAGCCTTTTTGCCTGATCAGCAGGATCAGTCAATTGAGCATCACATAAATGCATTCACTCAGGTCATCCATGGTTTGGGCTGCAGTCCAGGTAATAAATTCAAGCTCTACTTATACCTCTGCTACAGGAGCATTTGAAAGGACATCCGAGTCGAATGGACTTCGAAATTTTAAATGTCATTCGAACTGGAAGGAGTTCCGTCGATCTACATGATAATTCTCAAAGGAAGTTGAAAGTTTCCGCATTCACCCGCCTTGTGTTGAGGTCGCCACTGCTGTCCAGTTTCGTTCTTGTACCTTGATTTAAATTTGATCGTATAGATAAACTGGGCCAAGAAAACAGAATTATTAGGGATAAAATTGACAACAAGCTACAAACGCGCAGAAAACGGGAATTTTTTTTCTTTTTTCATACCACCGGTGTTGAGCGTATCAAGTTACCTTGCAATCGTATATAGACTGCACACCTCAAAACCAAGTTTACTTGTACATAATTCTTTTTGTTGATACGGCATGCAGAAACTGTGTGAGACAGTACAAGCTTCCGCGTTTCAAAGGCCTTTGATATTCTCAGAGGTCCATTGTCGTGCTCCCTTGACTCAAATGGAATTTCAACCAAATGCGTCTGAAAAACGTTGTGTAGCAGCTCGAAGGTGACATTTGAGTCAAATGACATTCGACTCGAAGGCCTTTCAAATGCTCATGTAGCACATGTATTATATTTAACCGTAATGTCAATTAGATTAGTCGGGCAGAACAGCCACTCCTTGGCTCGGCCAAATTGGGACACTGTGCCTGAACTAAGACATGTTTTTTTTTTTTTTTGCATTTCCAGCAACACCAAGCATGGCTGAAGTTTCAGAAGTGAGGGAACCTTCACCTGACATGCAAGGGGAAGGCTACGTTGTGATACTGCTTACAGTGGAAGTGGAAGTACAAACAAGCGAGTACTGCCTTCAGAACCAAGGCATGGCGGCCAGCAATGCTTTCCGGTTCACGCACACCACGAATGTAACTATTAGCGGGTGTTGAATTAATTTAGGCAGGTTCGACGTCAGGTAGAGCAGCCCCACTGGTTTCATGAATGCGCCTAGACTCATCACTTCACAATTTAGTTAAAATAAGTCCAGGACAAGTTTATGGCCTATCACACACTTATTGCAGAAGAGTTGCAGAAAGAGCCCAAAAATTTGGGCTGATTCAGTGCGATGGCATCTGGGGTGACCAGCCATCCTGGGGTATGCACAAGAGCCTGCTTTGGGAGTTACTGCCTCGCATTTCCCCAAAATTTTATAAGCAGCAAACTCCGTAAAATTCAGTGCCTTGTTGCAAGTAGCATTTCCGTTACCTTACCAAAAAGTTGTGACTGGAAGTACAAACCTGCAACTTGTATTTTTTTTAATAATTTCTGAGTTTTATGTATCAATGCTACACGTGCGTCATGAAGCCCCTTCCAATAATGGGCTGTGGATTAATATAGACCAGTGGGGCTTTAATGTACAGTGAAATCTCAATGCCAGCGTTTTTGTTGTGACTACCACGAGAACCGGACGTCTGGGTCCTGCTTTCCCTGCTTGACCAGCCATACGCTGGTGCCGAAAACCCAGGGTCCCGGTTCCTTCTCTCGTGGAGCACGAACGTGCAGTTCACGGGTCACTGCGCGCCGCCATCACAAAGGCGATCGCCGCGCTAGAGGCTTACTAGAGGATCCCGCTGCCCCCTAGCACCGAATTCAGGACCAGGTCACCCTCCTTACTGTGAAGCAGACAGAGCTGCGCGCCCTGGACGCCAAAATCCAGGCTGAACTCACGGACGGGGCCTTGCAAGCCGACTACGCCACAGCATGGGACTACGAG
The DNA here is from genome assembly GCF_048455015.1 of Haemaphysalis longicornis. Lineage (NCBI taxonomy): Eukaryota > Metazoa > Arthropoda > Arachnida > Ixodida > Ixodidae > Haemaphysalis > Haemaphysalis longicornis. The sequence continues at coordinate 191,821,005 of NW_027526445.1, forward strand.
CACAGCATTTGCCAAATTCGTCCCAGCGTGGACACCGCCCGATCGTCGCCTTCTGCTGCCACCAATCCCTCGAGCTCTGCTGCTGGTCAGGCTACGCAAGGTCGAATGGTGAGCGAATCCATGGCTCATCCCGCCGTGCCAGTTCCCCGCGTCGCCCTCCCCAAGCTGCAGATTGCACCGTTCTCTGGGCACCGTCGCGATTGGCAGGGATACTGGGAACGATTTGATGCCACCACCCACACAAACCAACATTTGACTAAAATCGACAAATTCAAGCACCTCCGCTCGTACTTGACCGGCCCCACTAAGACCGCGATTGAGGGCATCAGGCTCGCGGTGGATGGCTATGACGCTGCGGTCAAGACCCTCAAAGACCGTTTTGGCCGCACAGACGTATCGATGGCGGATCATGTCGATGCCCTCCACGCCTTAACTCCAGTGAAGACCTCTGCGGACGTCGAGAGGCTGCGTAGCTTGCATGACGAGACCGCATTTCGCCTGAACGCATTGGGGGGACTAACCGTCGCGCCCGACCGGTATGCTGTAATAATCCACCGTGTCTTGCTAAAGGCGTACAATGAATTAGAATGGACTAGAATAATTAGAATGGATTACCAGTAGATGACTAGATATATAAAAGTAAGAAGATTATAGACAGAAGTAAAAAAAAACTAAAAAACACCACTGAATGAGTATTAGGAAGTAAGAATAACGAAGAGAGAATGTGCGCCAACACAGAGCTTCGTCGTCGTCGCAGGGTGGGGCGACAGAGCTACGCTCCACTGTCCTCTTCATCGTCTTCTCGTGATAATATATTTATTGCTGCCGTGTCTTCAGTCACCGGAAACAATGTGCGGGTGAAAAACTCTGCAGTGCGAAGCGGCATCCATCACGGCTCGTCCTTATGTTTTTGGCCGCTGCAAGCAAGGGCGCTGCTGCTCCACAAACCTATGACAACAAATGAGGCTGCGCCCGTCTCCTTTGCGTCCTCAGACGCGTGTCTACGAAGTATAGGTCTTTGCTTAAAACACTTAAATATGTTATGTTTTGCGCAGAACATAATTTCATTTGTTGTAAAAAGCAGTAAATACCCCTCAAAAAGTAACTGTTACCCACGTCGGTAAAAAATTGTGATCATCATGCTCAGGAAAGGCCCTGCAAACACAGCTGAAGAACCCTGCTCGCTCTTTTCCATTCACGCAACTGTGCAGACCGCCACTCCTGCGCTGCCAACAAACGCCGCGATGGTGCTCGATCGTCTAAAAGGGACACTACCGAACTCGTCAATGTCAAAATGCCGCAGGGGTGTCTGTTAGTGGTTTTTCATAACTTTTATCGTTTTATCTACGTTCCACTTTTATTCAGTATGATGGTAAGCCGTCCCTGAAACGCGAAGGAATATGCATTAGCTCATGCATTGCCCTGATTCTTAGTGACTTGTTTTTATCCAAACTAGATAATATTGTGGCCGGCCGCCTTGACAGCATGAATTCTGTTCGTATGTTTCGCTTTGTGGACGATTATTAGATGCGAGGCATCTCATGGTCGGGGCTATGTCCCTCCTTTGTTGTTGTTGCGCCGTCCACGCCTCCACTGCGCATGCTCGGCTTGCTGAACACCCGGTGGTGTCTTACCCTTTAATGGCTCCTGGAGCGGCAGTGTTGCCGGTGTCTTCCTGGGCCGGCACGAGACGAGCACGCCTCACGCGCCTTCGACGTTTCATCGTCGTCGGCAGTGGCGTGCGTCGGCGAGTCTCGGCGGGCCGTGATTACAAGCAGCCCACAACCATCCGGGGAACGTGCATCGACCTCATCTTCAGCAATTTCAGGGTTTATCCACTACAACATTCCTTGAATTTGCAGTTCACAGACCATAAGGCGGTCATAATCAAAGCGGAACGCCAACCACAGCTCGACGTCACCTACGTTGAACATGATGATGATAATGCTTAAAGACAAACTCATACCACGTACAACGTATCTCCCCCTCTCTCTCTCTCTCTCTCTCTCTCTCTCTCTCTCTCTCTCTCTCTCTCTCTCTCTCTCTCTCTCTCTCTCTCTCTCTCTCTCTCTCTCTCTCTCTCTTCTTTCTCTCTCTCTCTCTCTCTCTCTCTCTCTCTTTAATGCCTCTCCGCTCTAACCCCCCCCCCCCTCCAATAAAATTACACCATCTTACAGCGCACAACATGCACAGAAAACGTGGTATATGAAATTCCCCTTTCTTGCGGCAAACGTTACATTGGGCAGACTAGTCGTTGTTTTAATGACCGGCTTCGCGAGCACTCTGGCAATGTCAAAAATGGGAGTGGCGGATGGTTAGCGCATCATTGTTCCACGTGTGACCACAAACCGCACTGCGAACCGCTCTTCGACAAATGCATCATAATCGGCAAGAATAAAGATAGGTTAACCAGAGAAATTATGGAAGCTGAAAAAATAGATAGGTTGCAGTCTCAATGCGTGAGCACACCATCTGTATCCCTTTCACAAAAAGAACTCTGTTATCTTAGACGATTATAAGTGTCTCTGCGCATGTGTGGTGGTATGGAAGTGGAAAGCGTGACATGTATAAATTGTGGGGTTTTTTTTTTCAAATATATTTTGTTGGTAGTTCGCGCTCGTCCTGTTGTCTCCTTTCGTTGTCTGTGTCTAACTTGCTCTTTCAATTCCCTTTATGCATCACCAACAGGCCCAAACCATGACCCTTTTGGTCTAGAGGACACCTCTGTCCGTCTCAATGGATACCGCATGGCCGCGAGCACTTTTGTGCGTTCTTCCGCAGTGCCTTTCCGACGAGATCGGCTTGCTCAAACGGATCAGTGCTCCTACATGCAGTTACATCTTAAAGATGAGAGACAGAGAGAATTACATGGAATTGTGAGAAGTGAGTGGGTGACGACCGCTACTTAGCGCGGCCTTCCCACTGAAGTAAACCGCCTCCATAATGCTCTCGTGATGGTTGGGCTTTACACCGGAGTATCCATGCTGGATCGCAGGCCGTGGTCTTAGACGAGCGTCCAACCAACGTCGGCTGGCGGAGAGAACAGCGGCGCCGGGAGCAGCCATGGAAACGGCTCCTGGATGCCGCTGCATGAAACGTCGCTGCCAAAGTCCGCCCACGAAGGAAGTCGGAGGATAAGGACGGACGGGGGTCGCCTCGAGCCTTCAACCGAAGCAACTACGGCCTCGTGTGGCTTGGCTTTCTCGGTTGCGTCATTTCTCCGTCTACCGCGCTGCCTCCCGAGCCACCGCAGCCAGGTGTCGACGCGGTCCACAGCGGATGGCCAGATCGTAGTTTGAAGCAATTGTATTCAACTCTATATTGGCGAGATGGCCGCCCCGTGCATGCAATGCGCAATGTTCACGAATGCCCCGCGGGTTGCCGAGGCCGACCTGCGCTCTCTGCAGGGCACGTGCACCTCTCTCGCGTGGTCCTAGGCCAACCTTGCTGCTGTCCACGGCTTCGTGCCACCAGCAGCTGGCGGACTTACCAGGATCCCAGACGAAGGTGACGCATCGATACCGGCTCTTCGGGATGTCTTTTTAACTGCAAAACTCTTTGTCACCGCTTTTCTTTTATATTGTGCAATAACCAAACACAACGTGCGGAACTTGATTGCTTTGTTACAAGCAATCAAGTTCCGCACGTTGTGTTTGGTCACCCAAGGTGTTTGGTCACCCAAAAGACGCCAAGGCAGCGCCTTGGCGTTTTTTAATTTCCGTGGGTGTTTGTTTTCCTCATTCTGTAGAAATATTCATTCAATATCGAGAAAAATATGTTAAAAGGCGAAAATCTGGAAACACGTGGTGGTAAAGTTACGGAGAAAAAAATTCAATCTGCCCCTCCCCCCCTTCCTTTGTTATAGATTCCGCGCGTTGGTCCCGCTATCTTCTACCCAGCAAGCGCCCCATGCATGATTGATGATAAAGGCAGACCACTGTATACAGAGCTGACATGAATATCGAAATGGGATGCGCAAACTACCGAGGAGGAAAAGAAGCAGGGGGCCTACAAAGAAACGGGCAATGTGATCTGTATATTCTGGTTTATGACGTCGTTTGGGAGATGGCGTTTTTCGGCCTCCGGGTGTGAATTCAGGACAGGCTCTTCTGTTTCTTCTTCCTTTTTCGGAGACGTACGACGGGCTTGCCGTGGCCGAGTAGCTGACGACGCTCCGTAGCTCCCTGGGATTCCTGAAAGTACGCGAGAACATAGAGGGGCATAATCGATAAACTTCCCGTGTTGGAATAAACAAACAAACATACAACAATGCGAACAATTCCAGAAATTTACACGGTTAGCAGAAGTAACGATGTGAGTAAGAACGAATGAAGCCACAAAACCTGCATATCGTCAAGTGATGACTGCCGATAATTATTTTTGCGTCTCGAGCTACGCACCAACCATACGCACCTTCGATGTATGCTCTCAACGCGATGATCAGCCATTTTGCAATCTGACTAAGGGAAAAAACCAGCAAAACATTCTAAAGGTTATGTAGAGAACAACGCCGAAGTGTTCTCTCTTCAATTTGACTCAATTCTGTCCCTTGGCTTCCATGTCACTGTGAGACAAAGTATATTTTACAACTCGCTGCTTCTACAACTCGGGTGAAGTTTGCATTCCTTTTAACGAGCAGGCCGTGACTTCAGTGTATACACAGCACTCGAATGACGACGCCCTCTTGTGCTATTTTTGGCGCCAAGGCTGTGAGAGCCGAGGCCCTCGCTATGCACGTAGCTCAATATGATTGAGAAGAAAGGGCTCGTTGAATGAATGCAGTAAAAAAGCCTATAGTTTAGAACGCCCAGATTAGAACGCGCGGTGAATGGTTTGATGAATTTTGTAAAGAATCAACTTGGTAGTTTATGATCGCTAAGAATTGAAGTGAAGAAAAATATGCCCGCTTGTTTTCCTATGCGGGAAACCTAGCTCTCTCACGCCAAAAAAAAAAGGAAATATCCGTTAGCGTTGGCCGTACATGGACGCACGTATTCCGGGCGAGTGCTCATGGCTAATAAGCTGCCAATTACTCCGAGAAGAAGTGAACGAATTTCGCCGACACCTAAGCACTTCTTGTGAGTTGTGAATGCGAGATCGTTTACTCTCTGATCGAACACCTCTGAGTGCTTCTTCGAGTCACGAGCTGTGAGTATACGCCTGCAGTCAGAGCGACATACTGACCCCAAACTCCATATATACCTACTGATATCCACGCCCGCCTCAAAGTACGTATATGCTCCCTCATATTCACCAGGGCCGCAGAGAGCAACGTGCCAAAGCCCTAGCCCAACGTGCACCCCGTACGGCCTGCCACGGTAAACGTAGATGCTGTGGAGTACCGTTACAAGATCTCCTTCGCGCTGGCTATCATTATTTATTCATCAATGCTGTAGGTCTTCTGCAGAACCCTCCTCCCCACCAATCAACTCACACACGATCCGTACCTCGAACGAACGTGCAACGGCGGAAGAGGCGGCAATCGCACTAGCCCTGTCGCACCGGCAAACACCAGAATTCATATCCGATTCGAAAACGGCCATTCAAAATTTTCGCTGCGGATGCCAGCTTGCCCCAGGCCCCAAAACTCCTTATGCAATGGTGCTAAGGGCACAAGCGACATTGCCTCCCACGGAGCCAGGTCAGCTCTCAACAGCCTCTTGGGCTACCACGAGATCACCACGTACTACCGCCCTTCTCTCGCCTCCGATGCCCCACCCTCCCCTCGGCTACACGGAAGAACGGCTCCGGAGACTCCTATAAACGGAATCCCTACTTACCAGAGCTCTCCTTCACCGGACTCACCCCTCCCTATCGTCCTCTACAAACTGCACGTCATGCGGCACGAAGGCCACCGTACAGCACCACATATGGGCCCCCCCGACGACCACCCATCCCCCAATCGCCACTCCGGAACTACGGGAGGCGGCGCTGGGCTGCTCAAACCTGATGACACCAGAAACCCTGGCGCACAGAGAAGCCAAGGACGCTGAGCAGCTGCGGCTGCTGGCCATCCACTCCGCCTAACAGGGCCTGACATGGCATGACCCACTCCGCTCTCTCTCTCTCTCTCTCTCTCTCTCTCTCTCTCTCTCTCTCTCTCTCTCTCTTGCTCGCTCCTGCGGCTTTCGTTCTATGCTCTTATTAATAGCGGCAAAATTTCTTTACACCCGCGTGCTGTCTACATGTCTTCCACGCGCAACTTCTTTTTGTCGTGAAGAAAAAAAGCAACAAAAAAGGACCAAAGCCGAATACCTCGACGACAAAGTGCCTAGGCGGCACGTTGTCCAAAGGAAAAAAACAAAGGCCACCAAGATATATCTACCTGTGCCCCCTGGCCTTTCTTCCGTTCCTTTTGAGCTTTTTTGCCTCGGCTTCTTCGCAGCAGCTCCGAGCCTCGTTCTCAGCCTCCGATGCATCCGCATCATTTCCCTCGGCCGCAAAAGCGGGGGGCAGGACTTGGGAAATCGCCGCATCTCGGCGAGGACGCAGCAGCGGCTCTCCAGGATCGTTGGGACCAAGGACTTCACAGGAGCTGCTGTTCCACTCGTTGATGCCACGCCGCCTTTCTCTTCTTCGTCTCGCGCGAAAGGAGACACGTGGCTTGGTGGCACTGTCGATACTGCGGCCGCTATTACGTCATAAGCACGAGGTCCCCGCAGGGGATATTGGCCGCGCACTTCATTTGTCTCTTGCGGCCAAAAATCGAGTCAGAACACGAGTTTAACACTAAAGGAGAATAATATAGCTCTTGAAAAAGGTGCACCTTTAAAAATCCATAACCCGCAGTCATTGAAGATAGTGCTCTTGAAGAGCACAGCAACTGGTACACAAAATGAGGCGCAAGCTATAGGGTTAGCCAATTGTTCCTAACACGCGGAACGTCTGCGTTCAGTACCGTTGTTTTTCGTCGTTTATCCAGGTTCGGTGGAACTTCAAATCTCAGATAATTCAGGTGATTCATCTTTTGTTATACCAGTGCGATATTTACTTGTGCTTCTAGACTGTGCAACGTCCCTTGCGAAAGCGCCAGGTATGCACGAACCCAAATGAAAAGCGCTCGGAAGTGTCGTATTTGGAGTTTCTAACGTATACGGAGCTGAAGCGGCATATCAGCATACCGGGAGGTCTGCCGCGAACCGAGTCGACTGTACTGCATGTTCGCGGGCCTGCGCATGCGCCAAGGTGCGTCCGTGCGTCCGTCCCTCGATCGATTCAGCCACAGGGTCAAAACATTAAAACTAATGGTGAACATTTGGTTTAAAGCGCAAACTACTGAATCTGATAAAATACTTCATGCTCGTCAAGCATTGTTCTACTAAAATAAGACATTAGGGATATTTGGAGCAAAAGATAAATACAGAACTGATACGTGCAGTGTTCTTTTAATTTAATAAAAAAGCATGGGCGAATTTTTGTAATATCGAACAAGAAAAACGCGTTGGTTGGTTGGAAAACGTTACACGTTGATTCAGAAAAAGGGCGAGGGGAGGGGGAGAGAAAGAGTTAGGAGCGGTGGGTGGCCACCCTATGCCGGAAGGCCGCGCAGGGTCGCCGCCGCCTGCACCCGAGAGATCAGGGCTTCCTGGTCCTCGAGGTGGCAACTGCGCAACGTGCTCTCCCATCGCTCTACAGAATGGGGACCGGGTGGCTGGGGGTTCAGTGGCCACATCCAGACAAGGTGCGGGGTCGTGTTGGGAGTGTCGCAGCATGCGCGGTTGGGTGCAAAGCAGGTGGAGAACATGCGGTGGAGGGCGACGTGGTTGTGGTACGTGTGAGTTTGAAGTCTTCGCCAGATGCGGGCGTCGGAACCGGAGAGCGAAGGGCTAGGAGGGGCATAGGTGCGTCGGAAGGCCCTGTAGTGGTACAGCATGTCGGTATAGGTATATGAATAAAAATGGAGGGAGGAATACGTGCTTTATTTGAGGCCTATACGAAAGCACTATTGGTGTCCGCATCAGTGATGGCCTGTGAGGGTGGTAGGGTCGTCAGGGAGGCCGGGCGGGATGGTGGGAGTGTCTCCGGTAGTTACGCAATACGCCCCTCGGACCCTCGTCGGCATAGACAAACGTGGCAAGGGAGGTTCATAACGAAGTGAGCGTGGTGATGTCCCGAAGTACGCCGCCGGACGAATGTCTTCGGGGAGGGTATGGAGCCTGCGATCACGGAAGAGAGCGTAACACTCACATGTTCAGACCAAATGTGCGGCAGTTGCAGGCACGGCGGGCAGAGTCCTTCGGCGGTGTCATTGCCGTAGAATTTGTAGCGAAGCGCGGGGGGGGGGGAGAATGCAATGTTGCTGGGAGGGTGGCGAACCAATGTCTGTGTGGCCCGCGGTAACTCATCCGGCATGGGAGGAACAGGGCGCTCATGCTGTTCGGTACGGTCTTCCCTATGTCCCTATTGTGCGCGTGCTATCCTAACAGTGACATCGGGCGTGCTCGCCGTTTGTGGGAGTGGGGTCAGAGCAGGTGGACCGTGGCCGAGGTTCGGGCAGCAGGCCTCGTCAGGGAGTGCCCGGGTAAGGAGACCGCAAGCCGTGGCGTGAGCCACTTCGTTCCCAGGGGCTGGGCGTCGACACGATGCGGGTAAAGAGTAGAGTGCGGCGTTGGGACCGGATGAAAAACGCGTTCAAAACAATATTTTAACTGTGAAATACAAAAAAGGCTCGCTCTGGACCCTTGGGCTCGCGGCCCAAGAGTGAAGACGATCAGTTACAAAAGGTCCCAAGAGACGGCGAGCAAGCAGAGTGAAGGCGGGAAAATTTATTGCTTCATTTCGGGGCAGGAGTGACGCTGGAGGGGAAGAGGAGGAAGAAGAGTCAGTCACGTGGCAGGGCCGGCCGAAGACTTTCGACGGTGGGCGATGGAGACAATGGCCTCGCGACGAGAGGCTGCGATTGACAATCGCAGCGAAGCGAGCAGATAGGCAGCCGATTTCCTTTCTAGAAGCGTATTGGAGCCGGGAAAAATGCCCCGGCCTTATTTGGGTCCCTTCGGGCTCAATACATACTGGGACACACGTTAGCGCAGGGACTAGTAGCTGGACTTTCAACTTGCGTTCTTACCATAATGGAATTACATTGATCCTCTCGCGGGCAAAGCCCAGCATGCACTACACTCCTGAAATTATAGTCCTGTCTTCAGAACGGAAGTGAACTTGAAAGTGAGCTGCCGCTCCCCGAGTTGTCAAATTGGGATTCGCCCCATTTCCTGGCATCAATTTTTTTTAATGCACCTCAGTGCGTGTTTTTACATGCGCGGCGAACGCTACTAGGATAAGAACGCGTTTTGCACCACGACAACAGTATCGATTTGTCCTCGTTGTGTAAGGCATTTTGTGCTGCGCAAGTGTAAAGCGTACTATACGCGCTAACTTTTCTTTAACGCGCTCGCCAAAATATCCAGCGCACTAGCGGGGTTCTTGATGCAATACGGTTGTCAGGAATGATAAGTCTAGCTGTGGTGGGGGCGGACTGCGTTAGAAAAGCATCTTTTAAGACAGATATTTTCACTGTTTTAACGAATGCAATGTGTTCTCCTGCGTCCTTCTGCAGCTATTCAGCGATAACAGATCATTCAATTCCTAATCTCTCGTTTGGACTGTGCGCCGACGACATAACCCTTTGATGTTCTACCGGCAGCCCAGCTGCACTATCCGACACACTTTAGGCTGGCATTGATGCGGTCCACTCGTTCGGGTCAAGCGTAGGTCTCACACTATCTCCGCAGAAGTTTGAGTACCTCGTGGTCACTGACGAGCGTTTGCGGGCTAAAGCTAGCGACCAACGTTCTCAAGTAGAACTCGTGATTGATGCCATTCCTCTTCCACGTAAGGCCTGGCTTCGCGTCCTCGGCTTCGACCTGCAGGATGATGGGAAGGCCTCAAAGTGGCTCAATGGATGTAAGGCTCAAATTACCCAACTAACTCACATAATCGGCAGGCTGACCCGTCGTCACCAAGGCCTACGAGAGCACGATATTACGCGACTTGTAAACTCTCTAATATATACTCGCGTTCTTTACGCACTGGCATACGTAAAATTAACGTCATCACAGCGATCCCAGCTTGAGCGGCTCCTCCGGCCTGCCACCCGTCTGGCTTTAGGGGTACATCGATGTACCCCCCTCGCTAAGTTGGAGGCTGCTCTGCCGTTCGCGTCATTGTCAGATCAAGTTGATCTTCATTTGGCGGCACAACACACTCGTCTCCAGCTTACTTGGCATGGGCGTCTTCTCCTATCCTCACTTCATTACGAGGTATCGTCCTTAACCGAGATTACAGCGACATACCCCCTTGGTATCCACTCCCTCGCATAACAGTTCCTACCATTCCAATAAATGTATGCGCAACCTCACATCCAGGACGTCGTCGAGCTCGAATATGCACTCTTCGCTACCGCTACGGTGATCTAGCAACAGTGACGTACACAGATGCCTCCTTCTCCACCAAAGACGCACGCGGGGTCACAGTAGTTGTTCCTCCTACCCGCCCGCCCTTGCAGAAAAGATACTCGGCCGTTCCTTCCGTCCTGTCTCTCGAGGCTCAAGCAATAACTGACGCAATCTTATCGTTAGCCACCCCTGGTAACCACGTGATCCTCAGCGACAGTCAGGATGTTCTGCGCTTGTTCCAGGAGAGAGAGAGAGATCAAACTTTATTTAAAGCGGCCCATGTCCGGGCTACCGTAAATGTTCCTGGAGCAGACGCTTCCTATCAATATGATGCGTGCACTCCACACCCATCTGGCCAAGCACACTGGTACTAGCTACGTGCTGGACTGGGTTCCTGGTCACGCAGGCGTTCCGGGCAACGAGCTGGCGCGTCAGCTCTCCCGTGCTCCGTCCCAACCGGGAGACTCGGAGACGCCCTGGCCGATCCCTTTCCACCCACCTACGCAAGCGCGACAAGCCCGCCTCCATCGACACCAGACTGTGCAACAGTTCGTCATGGATAGGCAGACTCTTCCGTCTCCCTCTCACCTCTTACCCCGGGCAGATGCTTGTCCTATCCGGCAAGCGCAAACGGACAGCCTTCCCACCCCACACATACTACATCAATTAGAAGGCCATCGCAGCCCTGAACGGTGCTCTAAGTGTTCTGGCTTTCCCAATACGCCGCATGTTCTTTGGGACTGTTTTGCTTCGCAACCATCACTCGCAATTCATCTTAAATCTCTTTCACCTCCTCCCTCTTCTCTCCAAGACTGGCTCGCGCCGTCGGAGGGAACAGACCGAGTGGCGAGCTTTGGTGGCTCACGTTCATCAGGTTCTCCCGTCTGTATAGATAATTTTTTTCCTTTCAGAACCCCGGACTTTGGGGGTCTTTTTCTTTGTTTTTGTGTGTCAATAAAGTTTACCAACAACAACAACAACAACAGGTCTCGCTGAACATGAGGCTCGTCTTCTCGGCCCCATGAGAAATAAATGAAATAATTATTCTATCGTGTGAGGCAATCTCTACTGCAATACGTTTCCCTCTGCCGCGTCACATAAACGTGCCAGAGCGCTCAATCTTCCCTCTAATCACCGATCCACCCCCTGAGCAGTGGAACGTAGCACTGAACAGATCGAACGTGGACGGCCAGCTTGTGCTTTTCACCAGGGCTCAAGCCTCGGCGCGAAACTCTGGTTTCTTGGACAAACGGCACCACCACCTCAGGAAGCAAATGCTTTCCATATGGCAATAAACATTATTCCTCCTTCCTTTCCTGTCATGCTCTTGGCCTGTGAACCGGTGGTCTTTGCTCCAGAAATTTATGACTTTCCGTGCGCCACGATTTTGTTTAAATCATAAGCATCCTCGCTTCGCGTACCTTTAAGATGTAGGACTATGTCGCCAATTATTCTACGAATTATTTTTCGACAGAGTATAATTTTATCGCTGACAGAAGCAGCGGCCAATACCCCTGAATGTGTGACTGCAATCATTGGGGAGAAAAATTATCATCATCATGGTCAACAACGGCCCTGCAAGCACAGCCTGCGAACCCCTCACGCTTCATTCCATATATCCAACGAAGCAGCTCCACGATTAGGCCGACTGCCTCTCCTGCTCCTGCCAACAGACGCCGCGAAAGTATTTGTCTTTATGTGTGGATGGCGTGTCCTCTACAGAAGTCTCCTTCATAGCCGTTGGTAGCCGAAGTGGCGGACGACTCCGGGCGGGTCCAACGCCCGCCTGTTCCACGGTGCTTCTCGCGGGCGAGCTTCTCCAGGGAAAGCATGTAGGTATACAAGCCTTCCCTACGGGAGGAGCCGAACCGCACCGAAGCACCTGCAGACCCCCTGACTACTCACCCAACCGGACCGTCTTCGGCCGGTCGACGCTACGGGGACTGAAAGGCTCCGACCGCCCCGCTGGCCCGCCGCTCGTCCTGCACAGCCTGACGACGCCGAATGCTTGGGGCGTCGCTGAACGCCGGGCGGACCGGCTCTGGCGCTCGCTCGAAGGCGTGCACGTGTGCTCATGGCGGTGCACGCAGGCGTCTTCAGCTCGACGATGCTGGGTAGGGTCGAGCTTGAACTGGCACCACGAGGCGGAACTGGACCAGCACAGGTTCAACCCGGTCCTCGTCGCAGCTTATTCAGAGCCCGGGCTCAAGCTTTCCAAGCTGGACATTTTTCTCCCAGCCACGTACGTGCAGGAGCGCCATCTCGTTCGTACGATTTGACCGTAAGAAGTACTACAGGGACTGAAGTGAGATCTTCGTGCTCTGCAGAGTTCAAACTGGTATTTTCAATCGCAATCGCTGGAGTTCACACGAAACTCACGTAATTGACATCCAACGAATGAATTCAGCTTCACTTGCCGTAGCCTGGCGGGGATGAAGTTCCGAGACGCATAAAGTGACATCCGCTTAATTGTTGCTGTGATAGTTGCATGTAGGTACTTAGTTCAGCTGCTCCACCTAGACCCACTAAATAAGCTACTCCTAAGAGTAACGACACTGACGCACGGCAGCAGCCATTTTGGTGCCTGACGCCAGGGTGACCAGCTTTATGCGCCCTATTGCGGCTGACATTGACGGGCGGAATTGGTCCGGGTGCCGCTTGGCAACCATGACAGCCGTGTTTACTTATTGAAGATTTAGAGACAGCGCGCCGGGGTCAGGCTCGGTTACGCTAGCGTAGCTTATTTAGTGGATCTAGGTTACGCTAGAGCCACTAATTAAGCTACTCTTTTTAAGTGGCTATGGGTTTAGCTAGGCCATTGTCGTTCGTTCCCAGCGGGAAGCGATGCAGGCGTTTTCCACCTTCCCGCCGGTTGAAACAGCCCAGTACAGAGCAGCACGGCATCGCTCCTCTGTCTGGGGCTTGAAAACTCTCAACGTGTCATACAGCCGCACTGCGCTCCGAAAATCCCGCCTTACCGAAGAGCGCGCGCGCGGCAACACAGAGGCACCAAAATGTCAGCGTCCATGGGTCTTCCCATGGGTCTTCCCGGGCTCAGTAGCAACGATGTGCTTCAACAATGCGCTCAAGAAGACCTGTGTCCATCACGTGCAGAGCGCTGTGGAGGCGCAGGTCTCTCAGCTGAGACGGTCCGGGTATCCTGAACACGTCATTGTGGCGGTCGGTGAGGCTGTCCGCAGGCGTGAGAAACAGTCAATAAAAGCAGCTGAAACAAGCGCGCATGACTGCAACGAGCGCCGTAAGAAGGCGGTTATACCGCATTTGCACGGTATCGCACATCGGATAAAGAAAATAGGGCAGAGGGCTGATGGCGTTCGCGTTGTAATGCCCGCACCAATCAAGCTCGAGAGGCTTTGCAGATACATGTCCTGTACAAAAATTGGCCGCGTATCTGCTCCTTTCGTTGCAAATGTTGTCAAAAGACGATAGTCTTGCTAGACATTTGCCAAGGAAATGCCCCCCCCCCCCTTTGTTTTCCCGCTCACCTCTAATGCTGTTCCTGTGCCGTCGCGCTCATCCCCAGGTAAACACACTAAAGGTTTGCTCAAGGCGATTTGAATTTACCGCGTTCCACTGTTACAGGCCGGGTTCCTCGATGCCAGCTTTGCAGTACGGCGGAGACGCGCGTGAATCGAGGCGCCCCACTTCAACGTTTATTCAACGGCGTTGCCCTGCTCCACGTGCGTTCCAAGCAGACCGTGGAGCCTAGCTAGTGGAACCTTTTGTTGCTGCTGCCGCGTGATTTTAAATGCAGAGCATTTCTTTAACTCACATGTAGCGTCCGCCGTCCGTCCGCAACAGCTCAGCGCGCAGGTGCGCCCTCTCCCCCACTCCTCCTCTCCCGCATCACGCTACCCTCCTCGCTCTCAACAACAGGTCCGCACCCCTCCCCCTACACTGAGATATAAAAAAATAATAGTTATCGACGCCCGGTTTCGATCCCACGACCCTGTGGGCGGAACGTGAGGTACATTGTGCTCTTCCCATTGCGCCACAAAAGCGACACAGAATCAAAGGGTACGAACGCGCCTTATATCCTTGACTCATTCAAACTACGTCAAGAAGCTGCTGATACACGGCAGCAGTTGCATCGATCTCGTCTTCACCAGTTGCTGCAACGCACGACCACTGCTTAAAGACCCCTTAACAGTACACTTTAGCGACCACGAAGCCGTCGTTCTCAGCGTCCAATACAACGACAACAGCAACAAATAAATAACGACTTACAACAACCTACTCCTTGCCTTCACTTCTTGCGTCACAAAAAAAAAAGAAAAATTGGGCCCATCTCTCCACGAGGGGGACTCGAGTCGCAAAATCACGAAAGTAATAATTAATATATGAAAGAAATAATAATAATTAATAGTAATAAGCAATAATAGTTAACACATTCACTACCACCCCACCACCACCCCCCAAACACTAACGTTAACGCAATACACCCACCCCCTACGCGACGCATTTACTCGAGTCCCCCCTTGTGGGGAGATGGGCCCAATTTTTTTCGTATGCCGCCAGGAGGTGGCGCGGGCAGCAGCAGGCAGCGGTTTTCTGCAGTAGATGTACAATATCATTTGCTATCAAAAAAACAAGCATAAGGAACGCTGTAATAATAATGGAACGCTGTAAATATCCCTTGTGTACTAATTTCCTGTCTTATATTTGCGTAATGTCCAGTTCTTGTTCAACAAAGTTGACAAATGAACAAATGAACATTCCCTGAGGAAGGCGCCAAATCCCTTCGCAGCACCGGCAAACTTGGCGCAGTCTTCAGGCGGACCAGCAATGCTCGGTTGACGCTGCGGGCACTGAAGGGCTCCGACATCCCTGCGCTTACGGCCCCCGGACAGCGGCACCTGATCTCGGTGAACGTGCGGAGCGTCGCTGAAGAGCGCGCCGACGCCTTCGAATACCACGTTCGGTACTCGCTCGACGGCAGTGATCTAGATCGTGGCGGCGCGCCCCTGCACCTCCAGCTTGAAGTTTCTCGGCGCGGGTCGAGCTGGCACACCCGACGCTCATGTGCTGGCACCACGACCTGTCCCCGGGACAAGCACACGTCCAACCCTTTCGTCATCACGGCGTTGCTGGATGCCATATGTCCAGGGTGTCCCAGTTTGTCTGTCTTTTCAGCCATTTACGTCGATGAGTGCCAACTCTTGTTTAGACCAGTTCACCGCGAGTGACGCTCACACTCACTCGCCAGTCCAAAATGATGACGAGGCTCACTCACCACTCACTCGTGAATGGTGAGTGGGGTGTGTGTGAGGCCCCTCATGAGTGAGCCTGTCGACCTATGATATCTACGTGGTCTAAAAGAGGATCTTCACAAACACCTATTCTGAACTGCAGTCCGTGACAGATGGACATTGCATAAAACTGACGTTCAATCACTGGGGATGAATGAATTCAAGACCCCCCGACCTACAGCGGTGGCTCTGGGGATGCCACCACCGCTCCCTTCTTGCCTTCCTCCGAGAAACGGGTGTCCATCTCTACATGAAAATGGGTTATTTTTATGCCAACGGGCATTCTATCAGAAATAAGAAAAAACTTGCTCAGACATGGCGGGAAGGGCCTTCATACCACCGGCGCCACAGTGGCACAGCGCGAATTCCGCTTCTGTCACGGCATAAACAATAGTGCTAGCAGAAGCGTTTATATACACCAGCGAACTTGTGCCCACATGCCAGCTGCAGTGTCTAGCCCCAGCCGAACTCTCGAGTCTTTCGTTCTTTTCCTCTTCCCCTGCTCACCTTCTTCGTCTTCACAGCTGCTACCCTCCAGTTTGGTGTATGCAGAAACCGCAGCAGCTGTCTTATGCGTGCCCATATTCCTTCATGTTGTCTTGTTCTCATAAGGTGTAGCGAGCTAAAAAAAATGGCTCGACTGTAACCTCGCCTTTACCATTAATTGCTCTCTCTCTCTCTCTCTCTCTCTCTCTCTCTCTCTCTCTCTCTCTCTCTCTCTCTCTCTCTCTCTCTCTCTCTCTCTCTCTCTCTCTCAGTTGCGCGTGAGCACTGAGGTCAGTTATTGCAGTCTTAGCGAGAGGTGCAATTAGGAAAGTAGGTATAACCAGAGTCTTTCAATGCTTGAAGGACTCTGGTATAACGCAGGAATGTGGCCAGTTTCATACAACACTTCTGCCTATGTCAATGCATGTGGCGAGCTTTTTCATGCATCCCTTGGCAGCACCTGTTTCGACACTTTTAAATACCGGTTTGTTGCAGCTAATATCAGTGTTACCAGATGCAAGAACGTCTCAAGGATGCGTTACTTATTTTGCGCACACGACAACGAAGGGATATCCAGCCGTTTTGCGGGTGGATAAGTGTACGATGCTGCACAGGCCTATGAGCAGACATGTAGGTCCCTCGAGGTAGAGGTGAAAATATATCGCATTATTCAGTGGGCCATGCGGCAAATATAAAGCGAAATTGACCGCACGTTTCTGAGGGCCGAGTACATTTAGTTCCCCCCTTTTCCAGCTTTCCCCATTTACTAGTATGTCCGACCATGAAAACCAAACGGCAGCCATGCGCAGCAGTCGCATGACAGGGATAAGTTTTTACACAGTTCTGCAAGGCATCCACAAGCTGCGATAAGCGCGAACACCGCACACTCGCAGTTACGACCGACATTCCTGAAATTTATTTGTTGTGACCCTTTTCATTTGGACACGACCAGTTTTAACCGTGCGACATTTGGGAGCCACCAAAATTTGAAGCGTGGAAAAATGGCTCACCAGTAAAACATCGAGATTCACGCCACCGCTGTGTTTTCAATGTTTGAAGTTCACGTTTATATAGCAAATTTATAGTGGGCAACAGTCCACACCCGAGTCGGCATTGTCAGGTGTGGAGCACGCTTGTAAAAAACGTCAGTCCATCACGCTGACATCACCTCTTCTCCTGCGATATACAGTCCGAGTACCTACCAAGCTCTGCAAACATTTAAATCTACGCATATTTTGATTAGGGGGAGATTGGAAAGAAAGATTTAGCTCATTTCAACGAACTTTTTTTTTCATAGAGGTGTGGCCACTCCTCGGAATTCAATCTTAATCTTAAGCGAGGAAGCCAAGGGCCAGACGAAAACTGCACAAATAAAGAAGCGGCCAGACAGCTCGGACCAGTTCCTGGCGCAGCCGTTGGCGTCGTTGCAGTCTCGGTGTCAGGGTCCTCGCGTGTTCCGCGTGGCCTTCCCCACAGCGAACACTGAGCTGCTGGATTGCGCGGTTGATGCGGAATACGCCGCTCGGTGGCGAACCTTGATATGCAGATCCAAATCCGTGCACTCATTAATCTTTCCGTCGGCGGAAACGGACACCGTGCGTTTGGAACTTGACACAACGGCAGCTATTAAGCTTTTCAACTTAACCGAAGATTTGACTACAGCCGTTCCTTTTGTCACGCGTTCCGTCGTTTGCACCTTGTCGATTCGCGGACGCTTCTTTGCGTGCAGCCCGCTCTTGCTGATGGCACTGGCTGCTGTGTGGTGACTCTTCGTGACCGACGAGGCAGTGGAAGACGCAGGGACGTTCGTTGCTGTTCGGTTCGCGAGCCGGCCCGGCGGAGACTGCGCGGCGAGGCCCGACGCACTAGCAGGTGCGGGGGAACAGTCCATGGCCGGCTGGGCAGTGGACGCTGGACGCAGGGTGGCTGCTTCCCCATGAACGAGACATTTACCGTCTCCCCAGGAGTTGCCGCTGGCTGGGTGAGCCAGGCTGGCAGGAGAGAGACATGGTTCACGGTTAGAAATTTCGCCCAAGCCCCCAGATCGATTTGGGGCTAAGAAGC
The DNA here is from genome assembly GCF_048455015.1 of Haemaphysalis longicornis. Lineage (NCBI taxonomy): Eukaryota > Metazoa > Arthropoda > Arachnida > Ixodida > Ixodidae > Haemaphysalis > Haemaphysalis longicornis. The sequence continues at coordinate 191,839,219 of NW_027526445.1, forward strand.
TGGGTGCTGTCGTTGCAGCGGACCCGGAAAGGCCGGTGTTGGTGCTGGGTAACCAGGTTCTCGACGGCACCGCAGCCGAATGCGCCGTAAGCGGTGAGCTACCGACGTAGCCTGTTGAAGCTGCCGGAGTCGGAAAAGAAGCAGCAAATGGAGGCGCACCCTGGCTTCCAGGGAAAACTTGACCAAACGAGGGAAGGCTTTGCGCGGGCGGGGCAGCGGACTTAAAATGCGCCGCTGCGTACTGAACTTCAGCCTGGACATCTTCCATCTCAACGTCTTCCACAACCAGGCCTGGTTGCCCAAAGGAACCGGGGAGGAAAACAGAGTTTCCCGGCGCCACTGAGGATTCAAAATGTGTGCAGTGGACGGCCTGTTGCAAAAACCCTCCGGCCGAAAATGGCGCCAGTGCTCCAGCGGCGAAGGAGTCAGCCACCACATTAGTTTTGTACGCGGACGTCACAACGCTCGTGAACGCGCTTACTTGCTGTGTTCCTGCGTGTACGTAATTTTGTGTCGGCGGCACGGATTGGTGGGGCCATTGCGACGCGCTGGGCCCGAGCGCCGGAGCCAGCGTCAGGGTGTCCTGCCCAACGGGGCGGAGGTGCCCGGTAGAGACAGGAACACGCCAGCCGGCCGGATTCGCGGCCATCACATCTGCTGGGCCCAGTGGCGGCGAGGATGATTATAATGATGATGATAATCAGAATGACCTAAACGGTCGCTACGGTCATTTGCGTAATGCTGGGGCCAGAGTGCGTCGGAATGTTTTAAGGGGATTGAATGCTGTGATGCATGTAAATATCAATTTAACGTCACCGAAAACGCACCAGTTCAGAATAGTGTGAACGCATCCCGTTACATCTAAATTTCCCGGTAAAAAAACAAAAAAAATATTTTCAGCACGCACTTCACTGACCAGGCGCGCGTGATACAAGTTTATAAACAAAGACTGGACCAGCGTTGTTGGCAGGCTGCCCTAAATTTCGACATACTATTCAGAAAAGGGGAAACCAGCGAGTAGAACACAGGACAAGAGGAGGAGGCACACACACAACACCGCTCCTCTTCTTGTCCTGTGTTCTACTCGCTGGTATCCCCTTTTCTGAACATTGTGTACCAACTAGCCCAGCAATTCACTCTCTCGACATACTACTTTACGTAAAACTTGGTAAAACTGGTATTCAGACAAATAAGGCAGTGCTTATTCTGTTTGCCTTCGCGCTCTTCCACTCTTACAAAAAAGGGTAGAAAAAGGGAGAAAAATGCGGGTTTCCTCCCCCAGCCCACCGAGGTTCTCCCTTTAGCTCATTACACGTAGCGCCCTCTGTACGGCCTCCACGAAACACGGACACGGGGAGCACACATTCTCCCCTGTCGTCTGCGATCTGCCGTCGGCGCCGACGCCTATTAACGAAACCGTTCTTCGTTGCACAACGGCTTTCGCCGATCGGGCGTACGCGATTATTCTGTGCAATATCGCCCTGCAATGTGGTGCTCCCTTGTCCTCTCACTGTTTTTTTTTTTTTTTTTGTCACCATGGGCTCGCCACGCAAACACACGCTTCTCCAGCCGTGTGTTTCGCGAACATTCCGTGGTAGCCGCTGCATGCTTGCTGCGTTCGACTCGCCTGCGCCCAGTTCAACGTATTTGTGGACGCTTTCTACTCACTCCCAAGGGTAAAAGAGGGCAGCAATTATTCGCAAGGCGCGTAGATGGTGGCGCCGCGCGGTGGCAGGAGGAGAACTCACTCCATGGAGTATGGTCGAGCGACGCAACCGTCGGAGCCTGCACGCCCGCACGTTGGCCGGCAGCGTTCGCCCGTAGTATCACAGGGATTTTGACGCCGTTTTTACGTGATAACAAGCACAACATTCACCGGATGCATGTTATGTTCTAAAGGGTCTCGTGCTTGATACACCGCGTGCAAGAGAGAGAGATAGACAGCCTTTAATAGAAAAGGATGACCACTGGTCACGATGGGGGAAAGGAATGGGGAGGGAGGGTAAGAGAAAATAAACAAATTAATGCTGGTCGTTCTCAGTAGACTCAATAACTGGGCCAGTTCTTGGAGCCTGCAATTCATGGGCCAGTTCATGGTGATCGCAATAGGGTTTGTGCACATACACCAGTTCGTTCGGGGGAGGACCCGCTCAAACAACCCGTGCCAGACCGCTTTTAATTGAATAAACCGCTATTCCATATAATAGTTGTGCATCAGTTTGTTGTGGGTTGGGATGGGGTTGGGGAGATTTAAATGTACGGTGCGTGGCGAAAGCCGGGCACCACCAAACTAAGTGTGTGAGGTCTGATGGAGTGGTGGTACGGCAGTAAGGACATCGAGGGGGCAGGTGAGGGGTATACCACTTGCGAAGTGTTTCAGGTGTGTACGCTGAATTTGCAATATATTTGTTAATAAAAATTTCGCCTAAGCGGCGAATAGGAAGTAGGCGGCTGAGGTAGCCAGCTGGAGTTAGGGCTTTTAGACGTGTGCGTCGGTCCTTCTTGTGCTGGTGAATACGCATCGCTGGGGAGGGAGAGGGGGACCGCGACGGCCTTACCCCAGGCACCAGTGGAAGATAAGAGGGGGAACTCTCCTGAGCGGCCACATGAGCCGCCTGGTTGCCTGAAGAAAATGGTTCGTGGCCAGGTACCCAGTCGATGCGGATGTTGGTGTTGTTCCGTTTGAAGAGTTGAATTTGAAACAGAATTTCGTGGACGACAGGGTGGGTCGAATCATACGATCGCAAAGCTGTGAGGGCCTCGTCCGAATCTGTGAGTATGCGTATGGAGGGCGGTAGAGGTGGGTCACAGTCAAAGGCGATAGCTGACACTGCGTTGTTAATAGCGTACAGCTCCGCATCGAGGCTGTAAAGTTCTTTGCCAAGTATGGTAGTGTACCCTGAAAGAACCGGTGCCTCAGGGCATGTCCAAGCAAGGCCCGCGCCGTACTGGTTTACGCTTGCGTCCGTGAAAATGTCCAGTTCGTTCCGAAGGCGATCCCTTAGGAGGCGTCGGATTCGCCGCTGTCGCAATAGAGTATTAGTACGTTCTATAGGTTTGCTATGCGTAGAAGTATCAATTGCTGGTCGCTGCCAGGGTGCTATGGGGACTGGGTAATCGGAAAGTACTGGAGGTCTTCTGGCGTCCCACGCTACTAAGGCGTGTCCCTGGTGTGTAAGGGGTCTTTTGAAGTCCGCCTGGGCTTTGGCCTCCTGAATGATGGCTTCAATAGGAGGAAGAGGTACAGCTTGCTCCAGTTTACCAATGGGTGTATGCTTTGGTAAGCCAGTGACTGTCCTGAGGGTCCTGAATGGTTTTGGTGTCGGCCTTGTTGAGGTCGTAAGCCGTTGCACCGTACGTGAGGTTGCTCACAGTGACAGCCCTGGCCATATTCAAGATGGCTTTCTGCGATGCTCCACCACATTTATTCGACAATCGGCGAATGGAGTGCAGTATGGCATTCCATTTCTGTTTTAATCTTTTGAGCGAAATGCCAGGACTGTTTTTTGTTCCAATTGGAAGGCCTAGGAGTGTAATGGGCTCAGTTGAAGCAGATACATCGCAATTGACTAGGTTAACTACAATTTCTTGGGGCGGGTCAGGTGGCTTACAACCGTATACTGCCAAAAATTCGTTTTTTTCAGGTGCGAGTTCTAGCCCTAGCTGAGCCAGAGTGAGCTCAAGGCTATTAGCCACGGCCTGTAGCTCAACAACCTGGCCCTCTAAAGAATCAAAGTCGGCCGCTTCAGTCCAGACCATGATATCATCGGCGTATATGGTGAAGCGGGCGCCTGAGTCAATTTCAAGCTGTCGAGCTACTCTGGTCATGGCCAGGTTGAAAAGTAGAGGGCCTAAAATTGACCCTTGGGGAACACCGCGGTCGAGGTAGTAAGTCGTAGGTTCCCATCCAGGGTGCGAACCGTGAAGGCGTACAGGCCGGCTTTGGAGAAATGCTCTAATCAAATTTTGCGTGCGGGCACTAGGGTAGGCACGAGCAAGTTCGTCTAGAATGACCGGTGGCTAACGCTGTCGAACGCCTTTCGCAGATCAACCGCCATGATCAGGTCAGGAGTGCCGCGATGGTAGTGGGGGCGATTGCCTTCGCAGAAGCCAGAGGCTATCATGCGTGCCAACATTGGGCCAGAAACCTGTTTGGGCTGGGTGAAAATACGGTTGGACATATTCCAAATAATGTGTGAGCCGATTGTTGATAAGGCGCTCAATCAATTTGCAAATAGCAGGCGTGAGGGATGTCGGCCTGAGGTTTTTGATTTCCCTGGAATGCTTGTTGGGTTTGGGGATAGGAAAATTAAGTGTTAGTTTAAGGTGTTCTGGCACTTGTACATGCTCCCAGAGGTCATTCATCAGACATAAAAGGTGTTCCAAGGCCTCAGACGGGAGGTTTCGGAGGTGCTGCCACGTGACACCGTCATGACCGGGCGCAGAATGAAGCCGTCCCTGGCGGATTGCGATGCGTAACTCGGCCATTGTAAAAGGTAGCTCCAAGTCAGGGTCAGGCTGAGGAATATCAATAATTGGAAGTGGAGCGGGGGGAGAGGTAGAAGCATGGGGAAAGAAGGTACTTATAAGTCGCCGCTCCACTGTTGACGGGTCTGCGCTGAGGGTTAGGGTAGCGAAAAGAGGGGTTCGTTTGGCAGTCTTCTGAGTGAGGCTGCGGTGCAGACGCCAAAGCGCCGGTAAGCCTTTCGCGTGACTGAGGGTGTCACATAGAGTTGTCCAGTAATATTGGTTTAGCTCTTTTTGATAAGCGGTGATAAGTTGGTACTGTTTCCGAATCTTTTGGAGATCTTTCTGGCATTTTCCATTACATCTGTAGGTGCGAGTGAGCTCATGTACTTTTTTTCCAAAGGTTAGTCATGCGGTTGTCCATGTGCGGTGTTTCCATAGCACATTCGATGTCCTCCTGTGCCCGGGTAGATGTTGTGGTGATTAAAGAGCAGAAGTCCCGTAATGAGACTGGGGGAGATGCACTCATTATAGCCTCCCGAAAGGCATCCCAATCAATTCGCTTCATGGCCTTCCGTCGGCGGATCTTCTTCCCACGGCTATGGATAAGTATTGGGAGATGATCACTGCCCCAAGTTGTAGAGAACGGTAACCATTTGCGAGTAAGGCCCACGTTACGTCAGGGGTCGTATCTTGCTACAAAGAACGAAGGCCAACTCGAGTGGTCATGCCTTGTTCATTAATTAAAATGAGATTTGAGGCCTCGGCGGCGTCTTCTAGCGCTTGTCCACGAGAATGAGTGTGGGCATGCATAGCCCCATGTGGTGCTCTGTGCATTGAAGTCACCACCGAGAAGGATTGGGGTACCGGGAAATTGGGCCATGAGAGCAGGAAGCCAGGCGAAAGAGACGTCAGGTTTTGCTGAAATGACAGGTTTGTAATAGGCAGTGGCCACGATAATAGCCTTACCACTAAGTAAGCGGGTGTGCACCGAGACGACTTCATGGTTGTTGGAGTTGAATTCGCTAGAAAAAATTTGCTGGGTGCCTACGGAGGAACGCACCAGAACTGCAGCGTAACCGGGGAGAACAGAAGTGGTAAGAGAACCACGGCGGATGTGATGAGGTATAGAGGGGTTAGAAAACGTAACATACCCAGCTACGTTAGGGGTACAGCGCGTTTCTTGGCGGAGAATATAGAGTGGTTGAATTTGTTTTATTTTCTGTTTGAGGATAGTTTCTTGTTGACAGAAGCTTCTGCAGTTCCACTGTAGGGCAGTCGCGGGTGTACCTATTGTGGCCGTTTGGTGGGTCGCGATGGGACTTTGCGAGGGGGTTCTTTGGGGGGCTCTTGCTAGGGCAGTTTCTGAATAACAGATTCAATTAGGCAAGAGATTTCAACGTGCTGCAAGACGAACCGAAATACGAACCGAACACAGTGCGCATGGCCCCTCGTCTTCGTGTAATGCTTTTAAATCCTTGCAATTATGTAGCAACTCCTCTAAACAACAACTCTGCTGTTACAGGGCGGACGCCTTTAGTTTCCGTAACCTTTACTTGACGTTTGTATGCATATCACAAGTTCGGTCCAGATCGCAGATGTACATCGCCCTAATCGTGCAAAGAGCAATACCCACTCGTTGCTATATTTTTTTTCTTCGTGTTCATGTTCATACATAGCAAAGCAAGGGTGTGAGAGCGCAGGCATAACACATTTCAGTGGTGAGATATTACACTGACCCACAATCTGTTTTCAGAACCTACCGCTGTTGACCGTTTCATTGCTTTGCGTATCGTGCGTTATGCGTACGCGTTTTCAGATAATATGGGCTCATAGTATTAACAAAGCTGTTTGCACGTAAGACACCGCAAGGGTAGTTTGTGATTTGGGGACACCTTGGCCATCACCTCACATTTCACAGACAATAGGTTTGCCCAGGCGCGCTAGTTTAGAACCAGCTTCATTCACAATTAATGATTTGCGCGCGAAGAGCTTTGTGCTTCTTCCTGACATGTCCTTGTTTCAGAAAGCCGCTTCTAGCAATGCAGAAAACTTTATGTGACAGTAAGAAAGTAGCTCAAGCGGGTAAGCAGGTTAACATTCTGCATAGAAGTTTCAAGCGTTTAATCAGCTCCAATCTGGAGCCGCAAAATTGTTTTGGCTGGTTTCTTTTTGGGCTGGTTTGGATTTTTTTCTGTATAAGCAGCATCCAACGCTCTACTAATAGTGTGTCTTACCAAAATATTGGTTTTAGTAGGGGGCAATGCTACTACGACTGCCACGGCTCCGACCACTCGGTATTGTTTCGAACAAAAAGAAAACGTCACGCTTAGGTAGTTTGATTGGAAACGTTTATATCGTTGCCTTCGCTGGTGGTAAAACAGACCTAGTGGGAAACTATTACTATTCACGCTGGCCAGCCATTGACTTGCGTGTTCTGCACGGAGCGACACAACGTACTACCGAGTGGTATACTATGAAAATGCCTTATACAGGCAGGATTTGTAAAGTAAGCGGGCGTTAATAAAATGCCTGAGTAAGCTCGCGTATTCTGATAAGTCCGTACCGCTAATGAGCGAACCCTACGAGTTGTGGTGGTGGCAAGTGAACCAGGGATATTTCAGGCAGAAACTTTGTAGCGTCACAGATCGAGTGCAGCCAGCCCTGCCACCGCAGCAAGCGACGTGAGCTGCTTTTGCCATATCGCTTCACCTTCGCTTGTGGGTCGAAATGTTCGTCTTTAGTTCTAATGGGGCGCGTAACATCTAAGTTAGAGACAGCCGTTAAAATCTGGTGTCACCGCCACCTAACGAGGTTAAAAACTCCCACCTCCCCTCGCGGGAACCCCTGTGTAGATGCGACGCATAGGCGGAGCGGCGAAGGGACCGCGTTTTATAGCGCGCATAACCTTGAGGGGACTGCGTAAGCCAGTCCCAGTCGATGACGACGTTGGCGTACTTGTAAAGCGGCGTGGACTCTAGGTGTTTGAGCCAAGCGTGGATGTTGCATCGCCGGAGAACGGCACACCGGTTATTTGCGCAGCGCGCCCGAAGGAGAGGAAACCGCGGAAGAGAGAGTACTGCACATGCGCCGGCCCCAGCGCGCCTGCCGCGGCTATGACGCAACGTGCCGCGGCTATGACGCAACACAATCCAACAGAATCCAATCCAATCCAATCCAATCCAATGCCCTTCGCGAGAGTAGAGTGAACTAGAATAGGGGAGTGGCCCGAGCGGGCGGAGACGGCGTTGCTTTCGGCGTGCCGCTCGCCGTCGACCACCGCTGGGGTGGCTGCGCTCGTGCACGATCTCGCAGCCGGTCAGCCGCGCCCGCGCTGTCGCCGCAGCCCTCAGACCGCTCAGACCAGACGAAACGTAGAACTTTGAAGGCGGTGGGTGCACGTGCGTTCGGTGGAATCGGTGCGGAGGTTCTGACGTGTTTTTCAAAACAGTGAGAGAGTGCATTTCGTCAAGGACCAGCATGGGAGGAAGATGGTGAAAAGAAGGACTGATGCGCACTGTTTTGCCCAGGCTGTCACGCCGGCTATCAGGGCGCTCCAAAGGCGTCTTTGTTCGCCGCCCCAAGAATCGAAGAGGTTCGAAAAAAGTGGACGCGCAATTTGCGCCGGCAGGAGAGAGAGACAAAGCTTTTTTTATCGAGCTTTTAGGTGGGTCGGTTCCTCATTTCAGGTAACCATGTGCCGTCCCGGCTCGACTGGCCCTCTCGACCAGCAGAAGTTGATCTTGAGAGAGGGAGCTGGACAGCAACATGTCCCACTGCTCAGGAGTAGGGGAAGGAAAAGGAGGTGGGAGGTCTGCGTTCTTAACGCACTCCCATATTATGTGCCATAGAGTGCCTGGTTGAGTACAGAATTTACATTGTGCGTCGAATTGTGTGGGAAATTGTTAACAGATGCGTCCTGACTGAATGGGGAAACGTATTTGTAACTATTAGGACAAGCCCCTCACAGAATCGTCGGCTGCAGTGTGCGAGCTCCACTTTGTGTACAGGCCGTTCTGCACCGGTTTGTGCTAAACAGGGAGAACGCGTTCACTGAATGCTTCAGTGTTCTTGAGCTTCATTGGGATAGCATCCTTGACATTCTGAGGGTGGTGAAGGCTAAGCAGCAGTGGGAACTTGGGTGCAGTGATCATTGTAAGGCTGTTGCGGCAGAGGTGCGTTTTACCTCACGACCCGCATTCACTTCTACATCAAAGCATCAACAGAAGCAACGCAAAAAGACGGCAATCTGCAAAGTATGCTTAACTAGATAAATGCCCATAGTACTGGACCAAATTGCGAAATAAACATGACAGCACACTGAAAGGTAATCTGTTCTGTCTCGTTCACTGTATGTATATTATAAAAATTGTAATCGGGTTTGAAAAAGGTGAAGCTGGGTCATTAGCTGTACACAACTTTGCTTAACTTATAGCATTGCATGTAAGTGTTAACATTAGTTACTGTTCTTTTTCTATAGTAATTATAATAATAAATAACTACAAAATAATTTGCCTTTCGCCATGATAGCACCCTTGATCTCTCAAAAATAGTAAAAACTCCATACCATATTGGCAAGCAAGCAGCAGTTAGTTTCGTTTTTGTGCTATGCGGCGGGTCTAAACTTTCTTTTAGGAGATTGGGGGTGAGGGGGGTCAACGTGCTTATTTGCGCACATGCGCCGAATAATACATCAGAGTTTACTGCAACACCTCGGCTAAAAAATTTGTCGCTCTTTAATTGCTGCTATACGAGCAATGACGCGTTTTTAGAACCGCGATGTTCTGACCTGTGCAGCGACTGACAGTCCATGATGGACACCTGCCAGTTCGCGAAAAGTAAGTAATTATCGTTCGTCAGGCAGTATTCGGCGGGTTGCGGAGAACACAAGGGACAGTTCATTGACATTCAGAAGCGCCCGCGCCAGATATAAAGCTCGGGGTGAATCAAAATCGCGGATAGCGGGACTAAAGTGCCTGCAACCAGAACGGCTCACCACATCGAGGTCACAGGTCTTTTGCTCGACCTGGAGCAGCAGTAAGTAAAGCAAAAATTACGTTTGACCGTTTAGAATCTTGCTTAGCTTCTGAATGCCTTTAAAAGCCGAAAGAGAACGCGAGAACATGATAGTGCAAGGCCAGACGCGTAGTCTCACTGCGCCAGACCAGCTGCGAAAGGGCGCAGTCGCGCCACCTCGCGGTGTCGACGCCAACCGGAGTAGCTCGGCGCCGCCGCTCGGGACACTCCCTTATTCTAGTTCACTCTAGCGAGAGAGTGTTCGCTATCGGAGAGGAGAGGGGGTGAGCGGCGGAGAGCGCAGCTGGCGCGGCGAGGAGAATGGGGGAGGGGTGGACAACGCCGACGACGACGACGACAACGACAACCACGATGACGCCGGAGGGACAAGGCGAGTGAATCAGATGCTCTGCATCTAAAAATCAGAGCTACCCCCTTTGTTTACAACGCGCACATAAGCGGCGGTCCGTAGAGGGAACCCCGCCGATCCTCCTTAGGACAGCCATCTTGGACCGCTTTGCGCGCCTCCTATAGGGCGTGCCCCTTGCGAATACTAACCTGCTCATTTCTTCATCAACGAGGACGGACAGCAGCATATTGATGCATCAGTGACCACAACAAAAAGACCCCTGCAGTAGCATAGGTAGCATTTCGGCTGGTGTCTCTGAATTGTTGCCAGACCAGCGGCGCGCTCTTCGCTAAAAGAGCGAAGGCAATGTCATCACTCAAACATACCAGTCGTACTGTTTCGTTACACGTTGTTTTCTTCTTTGAATTATTCTACTACTTACAAAACCTGAAACTAATAAAAGGTCGCAATTGCAAGAGTTACCTTTGACGAAACAACAAAACACAGCTGAGGCTCAGGCATTGCTGTGGGTTATTCGAAACAAACAACAAGCTCATTTCAAAGAGTTAATACTGCCGACTCTAGAGGAAAAGCTGCCCGGCCAACCGCGCGCATTGAACTGTACTACACCCGGGCGCAGCCATGATGCCACCCTTACAGTGTTGCCTGCTGTCTTTATGCTTACTAGAGTTGGCGGCAGTGATGAGTATCCACCTGGCAACATGCGAATTCCATCATAGCAGCCCCCCCTGCGGTGTACGTAGGGACCGTTTTCACGAGTCGAAACGTTGTGTAGAGGTGTTCCTTGGGTAGGTAGCCAACACTTGTGCCTTGTTAAACGTGTTACATGCAATTTTGTGTTCTCTATTGGCGGTGAGATGTTTGAGTGGCGCCCGCTGACTCTGACGTCAGCTTAGGGACTCGCCCCGCTGTCGTCTGCTACATTCGCGCCCCTGCTACTCCCGCCGCTGTCGTCCGCTTGTGAGGGGCAGCAGTGCCTGTGCTAAAAATAGCCTGATTTGGTGCTTTAGTGCATTATAAAGCGTTTTTCCAGTAATTCAGCTATTTTGCCAGGTTATGACTTCTCAGAATAATTTCAACCTGTATCCTGCGCAAGTTTCCAACACACGAGGAGAGAGAGAACAACATTTCTAAAGCATCGCTCAGAGAGAGAGAGAGAGAGAAATGACCTTTATAAATTCGTCCTGCGAGAAAGGTGCGGGTCAGGCCACGCAGGGCTTCGCCGCACCTCGTCTAACTACCTGCGCTAGGTAGCGGGCGGAGCCCGAGGCGTCGTGCCCGGCCGGCCGCGCGGGTTACTCGGATCGCCCGCGCCGTCGCCGTCCGCTCGACCCCCGCGGGGGCCGGGAGGCGAGGGGCGCTGGCTTTCCTTTCGCCGTTGCAGCGCCAGAGCTGCCTCGAGCCGCTGGACGGCCCTGAGCTGGTTGCCGTGCTCCGGGGAGCCGATCAACGCGCGAATGTCCGGCGGGAGGCGGTCGCCTCCGTCGCGCGCGCACTGTTCGTTGCAGCCCCACATGATGTGGGCCAGGTCCGCGGGCACTCGCGCACACACACAGCACTCGGTCCGCTCGTAGAGTTCCGGGCACACGTGGCGCGCCAGCGCCGGCGTGAGCACGGTCTCGGTCTGTAACTGCCGCAGGAGCACCGCCTCCCCCCGGGACAGGCCGGGGTGTGGAGGCGGAAAAGTCCCTCTTTCGCGTCTGTACCACCGGAGCACTTCGCCGTAGGCGACGAGGGGCTCCCCTGCGTCTTCGTCGTGGTCGTCGTCTGCTTCCTCCCCGGAGTCTTCCGGGTTTCGGTCGAGGCGGGGGGGCGCGGTCCGGCACGTGGCGAGGACTCGGGCCGCGGCGTCCGCCTCTTCGTTGCGGTTGTGGTGGCCGTTGGGCAGCTCCCGGCCCGCGTGAGCCGGGAACCACCGGATGCTCGTGCTGTTGGCGGCCCCCTCCCGGATCCGAGAGAGGAGCCGCGCGGTGCTCCTGCACACCGTGCCCCTCGCGAAGTTGGAGATCGCCGACTTCGAGTCGCTGAGGACGGTCCGCGTGCCGGGCAGGGTCAGGGCTAAGGCGATCGCCGCCTCCTCGGCCTGCCGGGCGGTCGCGGCCCGCACGCACCCGGCGTTGAGCAGTTCTCCCGAGGTGGCCTTCAGGACCACCGCCACGAAGGTGTCGGCCCGCTCGCGGTGCTTGGCCGCGTCCACGAACACCGCTCCCTCGTCCTCGTTGTACGTTCTGGCGAGCGCGCGCGCCCGCGCCGACCGGCGTTCGACGTTTCGCTCCGGGTCCACGTTCCTCGGGAGCGGAGGCACTACGATACGGCGTGCGACGTCGTCTCGCAGCGGGACCAGCTCGTCTTCCGCCGCGGGACCGAGGGGCGGGCGGAGGCCCACCCGTTGCAGGATTTTGCGCCCGGACTTGGTGCTGCCCAGGCGCTCCAGCTGCGATACGCGCTGCGCTTCGCTGATCTCCACCAGGGTGTTGTGGACCCCCAGGGACAGGAGGGCGGCGTTGCTCGTGCCGTTCAGGAGGCCCAGGGCCGCCCGGTAGGACTTGCGGATGGCAGCGTCGATGCGCTCCCGTTCTTGCGCCTTCCACTGGTGAAAGGCGCCCACGTAGGCCACGTGGCTCACCACGAAGGCCTGCAGCAGTCGGAGGAGGCTGGCCTCGCGCATCCCCCTCGAACGCGTGGAGATCCGCTTCACGAGGCGCGTGGCTATGCCCATCTTCGTGATCATCTTCTCGATCGTGGTGCCGTTGCCGCGGTTCGCGTCCACGTGCATGCCCAGGACTCGAACGCTGGGGACCGACGGGATGGCCGTGCCGTCTGCCGCTCGTACGACGATGTTGCGCTCCGCCTCCGCTGCAGCGCGCTTTCGATACCGGCCCGGCGGGGGCAGGATCAGCAGCTGCGATTTTTGCGGCGAGCACCGCAGACCCGTGCCCGCCAGGCCGGCCTCGATGGTGCGTACCGCCTCCTGCAGCGTCGACTCGATGTGGCCGTCACTGCCGCCCGTGACCCACAGGGTGATGTCGTCGGCGTAGATGGAGTACCGGACGTCCGGGAGCTCGTCCAGGCGCCGGGCCACGCCGATCGTCACCAGGTTGAACAGGAACGGCGAGATGACCGAGCCCTGCGGGGTGCCGGTGCTTCCGAGCTCGCGCTCCTCTAGTTGCGTGCCCCCGACCTCCAGCCGCGCCGTGCGCCGGGACAGGAAGGCTCGGATGTAGTCGTAGGACCTGCGCCCCAGACCTAGGCGCGACACCTGGGCCAGGATCGCAGAGTGCCGCACCTTATCGAAGGCGCTCTGCAAGTCCAGGCTCAGGATCGCTCGGTTGTCCGCCGTGGGCCCCTCCGGGAGCGCCAGCACCTCGTGTTGCAGCAGCAGCATGGCGTCCTGCGTGCCGAGCCTCGCGCGGAAGCCCAGCATCGCGTCGGGATACAGCTCGTTATCCTCCAGGAACCGCTGCCACCGGGCGTTCAAGACGTGCTCCAGCACCTTGCCCACGCACGACGTGAGCGAGATGGGGCGCAGGTTCTCGATGCCCGGCGGCTTGTTCGGTTTGGGAAGCAGGATGGTCTTGGCCTTCTTCCACTGCTTGGGAAGGCTGCCCGATCTCCAGCACTCATTGAAGTACTTGGTCAGCGTCACCACCGCCGCGTCGTTCAGGTTGCGCAGCGCCTTGTTGGTCGCGCGATCCGGGCCCGCGGCCGAGCGGCAGTTCAGGGAGCGGGTCGCCTGGCGGACCTCCCACTCCTCGATGTCCCGGTCGAGGGCGGCGTTTGGCGGCCCGGCGTAGTCGGCATGCGTTTCGTGAGGGGTGGTCGGGAGGTACTGCTCGTTCAGACGCTTGTGCACCTCCTCTTCCCCCAGCTTCTTGATCGCGGTGTACAGGATCTGCGCCATGCGGTGACGCTGATACTCCTTGCTCTTGCTCTCGTCCATCAGGTGCCGCAGCAGCTTCCAGGTGCCGCCCCGGTGGAGCTGCCCGTCTGCCTCGCCGCAAAGCTCGTACCACTGCTGCGCGCACAGCTGGCGGCTGTATTTCTCGATCTCCCGGCCGAGCACCGCCACGCGCTTGCGCAGCGCGCGGTTGTGACGTTGGCGTTTCCAGCGCAGCTGCAGCGACCGCCGCGCCTCGAGCAGGTGCGCGAGGCGGGGATCCATGCGCGGCGTGTCCTCCGTCGTCTCGATCGTCGCCGTCGCCCCCTCGGCTGCGGCCACGAGGCCCTCCGTCCACTCCTCGATGTTCTCGATCTCTCCCAGCTCCGTTTCCCGGAACCGGTGCCAGTCGGTCAGGCGGTGCTGGACACGGCCGGCGCCGCCGCCGTCACCGGAGCGGAGCGGTACCGTCACCTCGACGATGTAGTGGTCGCTTCCCAGGTTGTGGCCCGTGTTCCTCCACCGCGCCGTCCTGCCGCCCGGCAGGAGCGCGAAGGAAAGGTCCGGGTTGGTGTCCCGGGCCGTCGACGTGCCGATGCGCGTCGGGTGCGACGGGTCCGTGAGCAGCACGTAACCGGCCTCGGCGGCGTCTTCCAGCAGGCTCCTGCCCTTGGCCGACGTCGCCGTATACCCGAGCTCCCGGTGCTGGGCGTTGAAGTCGCCGCACACGACGACCGCCGCGTCCCTCTGCCCGGAGACCGCGTTGCGAGCCTTGTGCAGCAGCGCCCGGAACTTTTGCTGGCGGTGCTGCGGGTTGCTATATACGTTCACGACGAGGACGGCGGTGCCCGTCGCCCGCTTCTTCCGTCTGCCCGTGACTATTGCCAGTTCGGTCGCACAGTGCTCGATGGAACTGCCGCGGCCGCCCAGGAAATTCTCGTGTTTGACGAAGGCGATGCCCTTGCGGACGAACGTGCACACTCCTTGCGCCGCGCCCTTCCCGCATGCGCGGGCGCTCGGCGGGCTGGCGTGCGCTCTGTAACCCGGCAGGGACGTCGCGTTCGCGTCTTCGGCGTGCGTTTCCTGCACCATGATCACGTCGGGGAGGTCCGGCGCGGTCAGGGAGCGCAGGTGCTGTTGCAGGACTGCCTTCCGGCACCGGAAGCCGTTTGCGTTCCAGTGCCAGATCTTCAGGGTCGTGCGGTCGCGGCTCGTCATGGTGAATGTTGCTGAGAGGCTCCGTTGTCGAAGTGTTCTTGTATGGCGTTCATCTTGAGCGTCTTCATGTTTTCGGGACTGAATTGTTGCTGCAGCTGCTGTTGTAGCTGGGTCATCTGGCCGACGGCCTGGTTGACTTGCTGCATCATTTGGTTGAGGGCTCGGTCGATCCTGTTGGTGAGCCGCTTCTCCATGTTCTCCAGATCCTTGCCCCAGCGGTTCATCTGGTTCTCCAGCCGACGGCAGCGGTTACTCAGACCCGCGTAGCCCGGTGTCTTCGCGGCGCCGGTCGCCTTCGCCGACGCCGACGAGACGACTGACTCCGCGTCGTCCTCGTCCGCATCGATCTCCTCTTCGGATTCTTCGCGCTCTTCGCACTCCTGCACCCGTGTCTTGGGAGGGGTCGGGGAGGTCTGGCTTGCCGCCTGAGACGGCTGCTGCGGTTCCTGTCGCTGCCCGGGGGTGGGTTCCCGTGCCGCCTGTTGTCGCTGGGGTTGCGGCCGCAGAGCCTGCCCCTGCGCGGGGCACGCCGCCATGGTCAAAGTAGGCTTCGGGGCCTCGGAGGCGGGAGCGGCCTTCGCCTTCTCCAACCCCTTCTTCGGCAGTCCCCGTAGCTCTTCTAGCTGCTTGGAGAGCCGCTCGATCGTGATGCGCTGTTCGTGGATCGTCGCACGCATTTCGTTCACCATCTCGCGTAGCTCCGCGTTCTCCGATCCGTTAGGCTTCGCGGCCGGCCGCCTCGTGCTGTTGTGGCGTGAACCGGAGCGGCTCGCGCGCCTTCCCCTAGACGCCGATCTCTCGCGCCGCGCGGACTTGGACCGCCGCCGCGACGACGCAGCTGCGCCGCCGACGGCAACCGTCGCCCATGTGGGGCCACGTGACAGGTCTCTGTGCCTATCTCCGCGCGCCACGCCGGACGCGCTCCTGTCGCGGCTCTTCTCCCGGCTGCCGCCGCGCGCCGCGCGCTGGTCGAGCTCCGGGAAATCGTCTCTTCTAGAAATCCTGACCTTCAGCGCCGGCGGCGGCGGTGCCGACTTCGCTTGCTCCTCGTTGAGCTTGCGTTGCCACTGTCGCTTCTTGACTTGAAACGGGGTCTTGAACTTATTCTTGCAGCTCTTGGTGCCCGTGGCGTGCGGGCCGCCGCAGAGCTTGCAGTTGGGCTTGCAGCGTTGCTCGTGGTCTGGCCCCGGGTTCCGCTGCCCGCAGGCGAAACAGACCCGGGCGGTGGGGGTGGGACACACGTCCTTTCGGTGGCCGACTTGGCCGCACGTCTTGCACACCTCTCTGTGTTGCCGGTAGAGGTAGCACCTCGTAATCATTCCGCCGTACCTGACGTAGGACGGTACCTTCCCGCCGTCGAAGAGAATGACGACGGCCGTGGACTTGCCGAGGCGGTGGGCGTCCATCGCCGTGGGGTTGTGTCTGTTGACCACGAAGCGGTGGATGTTTTCCGCCGTGTCTTCGAGCCCGACGCCGCGGATGACGCCCCGGGACGAGTCCTCCGGGGCCGCCCGGTACGCGTAGGCCTCGTATGTCGCGCCTCCGATCGCGATTTCCTGGATCAGCTCGTACTGCAAGGTGCGCTCCTCGCTGGGCGTGCTAATCACCAAAATGTTCTGGGCCGCGTTGGGCGACACGGAGTCCTCCTCCAAGGCAGCCACGTCCACGCCTGCCGCCGCGAAAACGGCTCTCCGCAGGTCGGTCAGTAGCACCTTGCCTACCACGAGGCCGCCACGTGGTCGAACTACCACCCTGTTCTCGTCGCGGGAAGCGAAATTGGGCATCCTGGCCGTCTTCGTCATGACCGCGTTGACTTTGTTAGCGAACTGCGCCCGCGTGGGCTGCCGGGGCGTGCGGGGTTGTGAAGCGGAGTCGGGGCTCGGCTTACCGGTGGGCGAAGGGGCATGCTGCGGATGGGTCCCTTGCTTGCCCGCTTGGTTCTTGCGGCGGCGCAGGGGGACAACTTGAATCCACCCGGCGCGGTCCCTGTTGCCCGGGGCGGCGTCTTCGTCGGCGCGCGGACCCGCGTCGGCGTCGTCGTCGGTGCCGGGAACCGTAATGGCCGTCCTCCCCGAGCTGCGGTCCAGGCTGGGCCGTCGTCGGCGAGGAGAGTTGGCAGGTGTCGTATCCATTTCCGTGGAATCTTCGTAGGCGTCTTCTGCGACGTGGTGGCCCGCGGCCCCTGTCGGGGTGGGGCCCGAGGCGTCGCTCGTGGCGGCGGCCGCCGACGTGGCCGGCGCCATGCTCGGAGTGGTCGTATTCCTCGTTAGGCTTAGCCCGGCGGCCTCGCCTCACTCGAGAAAAACACTCGTAAATCGGCCAGAGATGGGCGAAAATGCCCAAATCTGGTATCGACGTGCTCCGGACGTTAAAAGGAACGCGTACGTGCAGGTTTGGGACAGCTGAGGCGGGATGGTCCTCCGAAAAGTAGTATAATCGACGGAGCCGATGTGTCGTGCGTTCACTCACCTCGGCGACCGCAGCGCCCCCCAGCATCGCTCAGAAGATCATGTGTAACTCGTCCTTTCTAGCTTATTTGCGAGGATAAGTGCTGAGAGCTCTTCGATAAGTATTCAAAATGCGTAGCCTTCATATGAAGACTCAACAGTCAAATGCTACGCTCCAAGCATCGGATCACACACGCGCATCGCACAGCAGGAAATAAAACGTCTGTCTTCTATTTATTTTGTTGCCGTTGAATTGTATTATACAATTGTTTTTTCTGAGCCCAACGCATTAATTTTTGTGCACCGTCACAAACGTCTTATAGGTAGTTTGTGGATGTTTGGTAGGCTTACAAAGTTTGTGTGGATATTTTATTCGAGCTGCAAGGCAATACGCTACCTTCTTCAGAAACCGGATTTCGTTATGGCCGCGTACAAGAAAGGACATATCCGCAGCGTGCGTTGTTTATTCACATGAAAATGCCATGAGAAAGTTTCTGCTACGCCACCGCGAAACGGCGAAGACAACGCTGTCGAGTACTCGAAGGTGGCTTTTGTGCCCGAATTTCTATTGTAACCATCGTTATCATAACGAACGGAATCTCGCCCAGAACAGTTATGACATGATTACGGTGTTAAAGGCCTGATATACTCGCTAACGAACTCAATAGATTGTATACGTGCCAGTTTCAGTGTAGCAAGAATCGAAGCCGATTAATATGTCCAAGCAGCGCCTCTTCATTGTTTCCCAACCCCTTCAGGCGTAAAGAACAAATCCTGGCCTACTCGGGATGACATTCGATGAATTAAGGAAAATTATTCTTACCCACCGGTGTAAGGACAGGGCAGACTTAGCCCACATGCTGTGGGCTTGTCCACAGGCGACAACGTTAGGTCGCAACATCGCTACTGTAGAGCAATGGGAGACCGTATTGCTCAGCTCCGACCCAGCTGATCAAGTCTGGGCCATTCAGCTGGCCGAAGACGCTGCTAGAGCCCAAGGGCTCTTGGCCCACGTCTAGGACTACTGGCTGTTATGCAATAAAGTTTTCACTCACTCACTCACTCTCTTGTCCTGGACTACTGAGGATCCCGCCCACAAACCAGCTCGATTTTACTGTTAAATAAAGTTTTCTCCCTTCCGCCTCCTCCTCCTCTTGAGTGCAGTTTTACTAAAACGCATATCTGATTATTAAGAGATATCGCTTAGGAAAATGTACACAACTATTCCTACAGGTCTAAAGAAACATAGTGTTGCTGTATTTTTACCGTAGACGTGCCTCGTCTTGCTCAATAAGCCTCCATACTGGTTAAAAGAGTGGTATAAAACCAGCACGCGCCAAAACACACAGTAGGTTATTTCGAACTCAACCTACATTTTTTGCGCCCCATAGTGCATGTCGGCATACTTTCATGCCATGACAACGTAAAGTGATGTGATACAATACTTTCGAGCGTTCGGCAAGGTTGCAAAACCTGTTTTACCTTACATATGATTACCGGGAAGCGTAATGCCTTGTTCCAAAGCCGACAGCCCCGAAGGCCTGGAATTTGTATTTTCGCTGTTGTCGGTTACTAGCAGCTGGCTGTTTCTTTTGTTCGAAAGATTGCTTGATACAGAAGCTAACTCCTGGCTCAGACTAGTCTCGCTCCGCACAGGACCAGCTTCGCAAGGAATGGGGCGACGCCGGCACTGTTTCTACCAGAGCGGTATCAAAAACTGTAACTTAAATCACGCCTTCAGCTAGTGTAGGTGATTTGAAGTCTTTCATTGTGATAAAAGGTTGCGCATACGCAAAATCTAATGCACACAAGCGTCAAAAGTCAACCTGGAATAACTTGGAAGCATGCGTGCTTATACCCTCGGGACGCTCGGGAGTACCTTTTCCGGCAGTCAGCTGATCGTCAGGTCGCGCTCCGTGAAGGGTCCCTTTTAACAATAAAAAAGAGCGCTTGATTCTTTGCTAGGCAATGCTACGAAGGAATGCGTGTGTAAGCTGTGGCCCTCGGTCGCGTTTTGTGTGGAATCATTTTCCGCTGACATGGTTCTCAAAGTTTAAAGATTTGCAATGCCGAAACACAATTAAGCTTCCCTGTTGCACCAAATATTTTCCCAAATTTATTCTCATAATAATTGGCAGGGAACAGCTTGAACCACGTCTTTTAGAATGACGTCTTTTAGAATTTCTTAGAATGACGCCCGTTCGCTTTTCTGAATTAAAAGCCAAGCCGATGCACTGCATGCAAGAGTAACGCATTTTTTTTTTATTAGGTGGGGTTTTGAAACAAATCGTACGGGAACAGTGGTGATACAAAACAAGTTGCTTCTTTGTGTTACTTCATTAAAGAAGCGTAGTGAAGTGAAGGCCGCCTGTGATCACTGGTGGTGAAATAAAATTTGTTTCGTGAGCATTGCTCGCACGTATGCGCCCCTTGCCTTTTCTGTAATTCTTTTGGCTTGCTCTCGCAGCCGAAGAGTGATGTACTGTTTGAGCATGAACTTGATCAGAGTGATAACGTGAACAGGATTTTCCCAGTAGTGCTCTGCTTGTTCGAACGAATTAGCATGCCTTGAACAAAACTGTTGAAAGGACGACAGAACAAGGCTACACGAGTTCCAACGCAGAATGTGTTCTGTCGCATGTAGCACATGACGCACAAGGGGTGATGGCATTATGAGGCCCCCATTATTTCTTATGAAGATCAGAATGCTGGTGACCTTATGCTCAATTAGCATTTCTGTGCAAGAAGTACAGCTTATGCGCTTGCACACAGCTCTTACAATAAACCCTCCAATGTACTGCACAATTTCACTGCTGAAATTGCTAATACCACAGGCTTGTGTAATCATGGTCGGCTACAGCATTAGCATCAGCCAGCTCTGGTGACTGAGCTTCTTCGGGGTCATCCTCGTTGCTGTGAGCGCGTTGGAGTGGAAGTGTGGAAATCCCAGCAAGGTCTGGCATGACGTTGCCTGTTACCGCCGGCTTGATGTCAGCATGAAGGAGGAGGCTGCGGTACGCGTAGCGGAACTGCAGGGCCGATGGGTTGTTATTCCATCCTCCTCTCTGACGGATGCAACTGAAAAACATTTCCAGGTGGTCTTGGCTGAGCCGGTATGTGCAGAGGTAACTGTTGGAAAAAAAGTGGAGTTTAATGTATTGCCGGCTTCCGAAATGACTGCAATCATAAATACACAGTAAGTTTCTGTATACAGGACAATGCTGAATAACAGTAGTCTTATGTAAAGCAATTTGGCTAATCTGCTATTTCTTGTACTGTTGAACTAAAAGATACACTGCTTACGGTTGCACAAGGGCGATAGAAAAATTATGAAGGTTTTATATATTTTATTGTGGAACAGAAACTATAGACGTGCAATATTTTTCATTTTGATCCCTTCACGTTTTATTTCACCTTTTTCAGCATATAGCAGGCATGCATTTCCCTTCAAACAAATGCTGTCCTCACAAAATCGTCGTCAAGGCTTCCTTACATCGTAGCCGCCTAATGTTAGGCCAGTCTACAAAAACTGGCCCTTGTGGGTTGCAGGTGTTGACGGGACATAGAACTACACATGTAAGCAACTACACAGAACTACAGGTAGCACGAGAAACCCAACTCGTGTTTTTAGGTTAAGGTTAAGCATTAAGTGTTAAGGTTAAGTGTCAGGTTGAGTGTTCAGGTTAAGCATTTAAAAGGCTGTAACAATTGTAATGAAAGGCAAGAGGCAATGTTAAAAAATTAAGGCTTGTGTGTTTCCTTCTTTAGTATTAAAACATAAAGGCATGATAATTTTTCCATTAGTCTGAATGACGCGAATAATGTGGGTTTACCTTTTTGGATTATTGGTATGGAACATGAGATTAATTATCCAAAATACGACTGAGGTCAGGCTAGCATGGTAGCCTTTGTTGTACAGCTTGCAAGGAAGGTTAATTTCACCTTATAGCACCGTTACTGAGTGAGGATCATTGCGGGCGACGCCTGGTACAGTTATGTTCTAAAGCATTGGATGCAGTTGATAGGTTCTGTAATTTAATTTAAATCACATAAATCTTGTAATGCACTAAGCTTACACTTCAAGTTAAAATTGTTAACTCAGCATCACAGTGTACATTTAGCAGATATAATTTTTGGCAAAAGCAAATTTGTTTCTGATGCACTAAAAAGTGCAACCAGCAGTAAAAGGGAAGTTGTAGGCGTACCTGCACAAATCCGACTTGAATAGCCTGTCTGCAAGTTCAGCTACACTCTTCAGAGAGAAAGCAAGGCGATTACAGACATTCTCCTCCCAGAAATGCAGACCAAGTCGCCAGTTGGGAGGCGCAACATCATCAGCTTAGCCGACATCTCCAGCATGGTTTCCTTCTGTCTTTGGAAGGATGCAGGTCGAAGCGGAGCCTTTAGGTCCATTGAAGTGGGGTTCTGGGAGTTCAGCAAGTCAAACAACCTGGAAAAAATGCACTAGATTTTAAGTTGCATGTAAAGTTCACTTGAACTACAACGTACCGATCAACATCGGCGATGAACTTGGCTGTTCCTGCGCAAGCCTCAAATTGCCTAAGCTCCAACCGTCGTGCCAGGTTGAGACTTTTGCTCACAGATGAGCTGTACGTCTGCGTGGCAACCTTGAACTTCATGATTTGCCGGTAATACTCAACGTGGCCCCTTATGAGCTTGTTTGCAGCACGAAGCCCTTCAGCCTCTTGGAGGTCTTGCAACCTCTCGATGTAGGCCCACTCAATGGCCTGTAAAATAAGATGTGGTGAGACACTGTGAACCTATCAAAAATACACAAGTTACTTACTCCGTAATACCTCCTGCGTAGGACTTTTTTTGTCTCCAAGGACATTGCGGAGCAGCTTCAAGCCATGAGCAGCATCGAAGATCAAGGAAATTCTTTGTGCTGGCTTGTCTGGATGAGCAAATGAGGTCTGGAAGGAGTCGCTATTGCTTTCATGGATGCGACACCCAAGCAGCTTAATTGCCCATGGAAACATTTACAGCAAGTGCATCACACACAACAGCGACAACGTTCGCTGAACATTCAGTAAGTTGTGCAATGGCTTCGCGAAGAATGTTCTGTAGTGCTTCACCCGTGAGTCCATTGTTCAGAAAGTATGCAAAAGGTACCTTCCGTGGGGCCGCCACACCAACAGCCATGACCACAAGTGCGCCACCAGTTAGGCCAGTTTCCACTGTGTCCAGAGTACTCTGGCCATTTCCGAGATCCACTTACCCAATGAGTCGTCCACTTTTTGTATCAAGGTCGCACTTTTTGCGTATGCTCATGCCGTCCAGCATGATGCAGCAGCTTCTCCCAGTTTCTTTTTCCCTCAAGGGTCATTTTGATGTGGTCAAGAGCTTCTTTCGTGAATACTGGCCAGGCATCAATGATTTTGAGCCAGGTGCGTATTGTTTGCTTGCTAGGCATGGTAAAAATGCTAGAAACATACGTATATGCCCTCGCAGAATGGTAGTAAAGCGTGGAGGCAAACTTCCTGAATTTTTCGCTGTAGCGCCGTCGAGCTGGTGCTTTTCTAATGTCCGAGCCCCAGTTCTGTACGAGTTCACTAGGGAGCTCACCGAAGGCTTCCAAGGCCTGCTAGGGAGAGATGAGCTGCTTTTTTTTTCATTTCTTTAAGAAGAGTTGTTAAGGTAATCAGCTTTTGCTTCTTCTCCTTCAGCCACTTTCTTGTATAATAGAGCTTTTTCTTCATGACTCCAAGCTTCTTGCTCGTTTCCCGGAGCATTGATTTGGGTGTCTGGGTGGAATGGTATTTGTGGTCAAGGGCAGATGGTGGCTTTTTGCTTGATTGGCCTGTAGAGGATGCTACCTGTCATAAAAAAAACAGTAGCTTAACTTTGCAAACTGTTTCATTGTGGTTCACAACATACCTGGGCGGGAGTCTTGGGTGTTGTACCACCTGAGGCACCCATGCAAGGGCTCTTTAGTTGACCTGGAGTGGATTGTCGAGGCGTGGATGACTCCTGAGACAGAAATAGGTAACCTGATGCTTTGGCATTCTCACTTAAAACACTCTGTTCATGAACACTTGTGTTGAGTCTCGTGAAGAGTAGGCAGTCCTACACGACCAGTTGACCTTTGTGTAGGCGTGCCATTAGACAGTGTGTCAATTAACCAAGGGTAGCGTTCATCTCATTCACTATACACTACGTGCAAGCTCTAGCGTGGGGTGTTGGTTGGTGTAGGTCCTTCTGCAGCACTGGTGGGCACACTTGTTGGTGTCTCCTGGGTCATAGAGTCGGTGAGCTTAGTCTCTAGTGGCTAGGACACTTGCGTCTGCAGTCGATTCACTTTACCTGCGGGCGTTTGCGTAGTTTTCGCAGTGGTGTACACGGTTCTGCACAGCTTCCTGACCTAGGTGAAGGTGTACGAATGGACATTTCCTGCAATACAAATTTTTAAAGCTTGGGGCACATAATATCCAATTTAACCTACCTCCTGGCGTTTGCGTGGGGTCCTTCGGGGTGTAGCTTGTTCTGCAGTGTGGCCAGAGAGAAGCACAGGCATGGGGCTCTGCGCTTCCTGCAACAAAAAATATTCAAGGTCAGGCACAGGCATGAATTAGTGATTCCACCTACCTCCTAGCGTTTGCGTGGGATAGTGCGTGGGGTCCTTCGGGGTGTAGCTTGTTCCACAGTGTGGAGAGAGGGAAGCACAGGCATGGGGCTCTGCATTTCCTGCAGCAACACAATTTAAGCTTGGGCACAGGCATGAATTAGCCATTTCGCCTACCTCCGAGCGTTTGCGTGGGGTCCTGTGTGGCGTGGCCTGTAGCCAGAGTGAAGCACAGGTGTTTCCTATAACAGACAGTCACTCAGCTGGGCACCTTTAATCTTGCTGTTCCTTACCCGCTGGGCCTTGTGTGGGGTTTTAATTGGCACAGATAGCTCTCCATGGCTGGAGGTAGCTGCTGCAGGCTCCTACAACACAATTGGTGAACTCATTTGCATTAAGGAATACTGTCTGCGATGGTATGTAGAAAATTTAATGATAGCCGCAAAGGTTTCTGTGCCCAAAATTTATTTTAATACTTGCCTCTGTCCTCTTTTCCTGCAGGAAAATTGTTGGCACTGCATCTGGTTTCAGAGTTCGCTTGGTGTGGCCTTCGTAGTAGCAGGATGGTGCAAAATGTTTGGAACAGATACTCGGGCGTACTTTCACTGGAGTCGTTGACATGCCAAAGCACTGAGCCACCTCTTAAAGGAGTACTGACACGGAATTTCAAAGCTGAGATAACTATGTAAAATGCTTCATTTTTATCAGGAGATATCTCCCAGCAAGTTTCAACAGCAACTGTTCAGCGAAACATATTTAAAATCCATTTTAATCTTCGCCCGCACGAGAAAGCCGAGAGCGGACCGACATGACATCATCTGCTACTTGCCCCAAACTGCCGACGTCGGGGCTCCCGTGAAGCGGGATTCACACGACGGAGAAACCCTCTCTTTTTGGCCCGCGGGACCCGCTCACGTGACCGGTTTTAGGCTCCGCCCCTCGGTGGGGATAGCCCGCGGTGGCTGCGCGAAATAAAATGCCTCCACATGTTTTCGCTCGACGGTGGTGGCCCTCGGCGGGGAATGGAACCTGTTCCTTGGCGCTGTCGTCTGCTAGTCAATCCGCGTAGCTCCGCACGTGTGGATGCGCCGCCAGGCCGGATAATCCGGTCACGTGCTGTTGACGTCACATATCCGTCCGCCTCCGTGAGAGGGTTTCTCCGTCGTGTGAATCCCGCTTGACGAAGCCGACGCGCTGGCTGTAGTTGGCGCGCGCTGCTCAAGCGTGTGTACACGTCATGGTTTTGGGACTGACGTCATGCTGCCCGGGCCTGTGGGGACGGCGAAGACCTCGGCCGGTCTGGGCGCGCGCTCGCTCACGCGCGATTCCAGAGCGGCAGCGATACGGCAAGAATTGCGACGTCACGTGATACCTCCTGTCATGGCGGCCGCTCGGCGTTCGTTTTGTCGAAACCGAAACTGACACGAATAAACGACGCCGTAAATGAATGTTTACGCTGCGCTCGACCGTATAATCTGTCAATATATGATTAGTGGGCTGGTAGGCACGCACAGCAGCGAAAAAAACGTAACCCGAAAATTTCGTGTCAGTACTCCTTTAAGCAGTGACTCATTGCTATAAGGAAAGCTGAAAATTGTTGATGGGTGAAGTATTATATTAATATGGAATGCTTGGTGCCATCAAATAGATGTTTAGTGAATACCAACAAGCTGCATTCAACTAACCAATGTGAACCCCCCATTTTTCACTTTACGAAAAAATTTAGTGGTAAAAAATAAAGAAGAAGACGCCGTTCGGAACGGCTGTGTCTTTTCATGCTCTCAGCTGGAAACAGCGCATCGGTCACTGGCCGAGGTACTACTTCGTCTGAAACTAATATGGATAACTACAAGATCATTCTTCCTCGTCTCCCAACCGGTAACGTTGTCTTGAATACCGTTTTCCTGCATGCAGACTTGAAAGGCCGTCCTTACCGGGCTCCTGACTTTAGGGATGCGTTGGCTCGCGTTATCAACCTCCGTGATGTGTTGTGCATCGGACAATATCAAATGAGTCACGTTTGGATGCTTACCTGCGTCTCCAACAGTGTCAAGCAAAAGCTAGTCCAGCTCGAGCACATCACCGTCAAGGGACTAAAGTGTATGGTGTTTGACCCGGAAACGAGAAACATCAAAATGAAGCTACTTTGGGTGCCGCGCCATTTGGACAACCGGAGGATTTCTGAAGCGCTGGAACCATTCGGAACTACCCAGTCTGTTGCTAGAGAGATGTGGAGGTGTCCAGGAATGGACCACATGGAGACCGGAGCTCGGGAGGTGTCCCTCACATTGAAGGATGGCGTCTCGGTCGCTGACATACCGCACATGATGGACATTTATGGGAGCCAGTGCCTTGTACTGGTCCCTGGCAGACCACCTCTTTGTCTGCGTTGCAACAGGATTGGGCACGTACGGCGGCAGTGTCGTACCCCACGGTGCACCGAGTGTCGTCGGTATGGCCACACCGCAGAAAGGTGTGTCATGACATATGCGGACAAGCTCCGACAAGGTCACGAATTACCAACTGATGAAGATGTGTCCGCTCATGTCATGGATGTCACGGAGGTAGTGGACGCATCGGGGGAAGTTAACCAGCCAGTGTTGGCTGGACCTCCCGAGGCTGTGCCAACAAATCCTGCAGCGGGGAAGAGTGAGCAAGTGGAGCCCCATACGGTGCCACCTGGTCAAGTGATAAGTGGATCGACAAGTGATGAGCAGGGGGAGCCGATTGGCATGGATTCCGCGACTCCCATTGACGCCTTGGAGGAAGACCATGCTTCAGTACCACTGCCTGCCAGCGATGATGAGAGGAGCGACTTGTCTCCCGGTGACGTTGGGGACGATGCTTCCGTTACTTGCCCCATGGAGATTGCTTCATCATCTTGGGCGGATGCTGTGGCTTTGCCTGACGACGTTCCGGGTGGTAGCAGCGGGCCGATGAAGAGGCCTGCTCCTGTGGATGGCGAGAAGGCATCCATCGCGGGCAAAAAGCAGGCGTCCACCGTACTGGACTCCTCCGACGCTGCTGTTCTGGCTAGTGGTTTTGTGCCGCTGGCTGGTTCCAAGAAGCCAGGAAAGGTACTGTCATCCAAGGCCATCCGCAAGGGTGGTTTATCTGGAGGTGACAAGGACACGTGAGATGCTCCCACAGTATGGCAAGTGTCACAGCACTGCACGCTGCCACACTTAATGTGAGAGGCTTGAGGAACAGGAGACGACAGTACCAGCTTTTGCGCCTCCTTAAACGGATGGACGTGAGCATTGCGGCCATTCAGGAAACAAAGCTCTGTGGAGATGAGGACATATCGGCAGCATTAGAGCCCTTCTTAGAGCAGTACAGTGTTTGTGTTAGCCACTCCGCAGGCTTGTCTGGGGGATGCTTTGTCTTCATCAGCAAGGGCATAGGGTTTTCTTGTCTCTCGTGTAGCACCGATACTTCGGGGCGGTTTATTTGCTGTGACCTTGTCATTGCAGGTGTTGAGTGGCGTGTCATTTGCCTCTACGCCCCCGTGAACTGTCGTGAGCGTACGTCGTTTTTTCTGTGGGTTCGGGATTTTCTACGTACGCAAAGAAAAGTCCTCCTCATGGGGGACTTCAATTGTGTATGTAATGTGCAGGATCGTTCTAGGCTTAGCGTGCAATATGACCGCAGCGCAGCCATCCTGGCTGATCTAGTGCACGAGCATGGTCTTGTTGATGTTGGAGAGAGGAAAGGGAGTTCCGTGCACTTCACTCACTTTCAGTGTACCTCGAATGCACGCCTGGATCGAATTTACATTTCTGCAGAAGAAGTTTCTGGGATTTCCGACTATACTGTGCGCCCTATTTTTTTCACCGATCACTGTATGGTATCTGTTTACTTCGGTAGCTCAAAGCCGCGTGGTGTGCTGCCTCAGTGGGATCTATGGAAGCTCAACGTCTCCTTATTGGCCGATGAAATCTTTTGCAGAAGTATTTCGGAGTGCTTACACAACACTTTTGCAATAGCTGAGCTTTCATTATATCAACATTGGGATCTTTTTTAAGCAAGAGGTGCGAAACTTGGCTATAGAAGAGTCAGCTCGTCTTGCGTTTCTAAAACGCTTTCATGTTCGTGAACTTTCCCGTACACTGGTGGACCTTCACGAACTGGAGGCAGCAATGCCTGGATCAAGTATAGATGAAATTGGCGTAACTAAAGGACAATTGCAGCAATATGTTACTGAAAAATACCACGGTGCATTAATTCGGTCCAGAACACGAAGGTTTTATGACAGTTATCCCACTCGCCGTTCGCTGTGTGATGAGCGCCAATCGGCTCTTGCAAAGGAGATAATTGAGATTAATTATAATGGTACTAGGTATACTGACTCAGCTGATATTGCCGGTGCATTCCATGCTCATTACAGCAGGTTATTTGGTGGGTCCAATGTCGTGGGTCAAGAGCGTGGCTTTCATTCTCTCATTGGGGCACTTCCAAGGCTTGCGGATGATGAGTGTGCCGGGGTTTCCGGCCCTATTACACTGGAAGAGGTTAAGATTGCCATCTCTTCGCTTAAGACAAACAAGACCCCTGGACCGGATGGCCTGAGCGGGGAATTTTATCAGAAGTTTTCTGATATCCTCGCTCCAGTCCTCTTGGACATATTCATAGCCGCATACGATCACGGTGTTTTGCCCCCTACCTTTTACTTAGGGCACACAGTGTTAATACCAAAAACTGCGGATGAACACAAGCTGAGATCTGTAGAGGGCTATCGGCCAATCTCTCTCTGCAATGTTGACTATAAAATATTCGCCAAAGTTTTATCTAACCGTCTTCAACACGTAATTTCTAGTTTAGTTGGTTCTCACCAAACGTGCGGTATTCGGAACAGAAGTATTCAAACGAATATACATATTGCTCGTTCTATATTGGAATGCGTGTCTGATTCGGTTGAACAGGTGGCCCTTATCCAAATTGACCTTGCGAAAGCATTTGATCGGGTGTCTCACGACTTTTTATTTGCACTTTTGGAAGCGGCTAATGTAGGTGATGTGCTATATAGAGGCATTCAGCTTTGCTACAAGAATTGCACTACACAACTTGTCGTCAATCGCATCCTCTCGAAGCCAGTTCAGATCAGATCGTCTGTTAGACAGGGCTGTCCTCTATCGCCGCTACTGTTTTCACTGTACATAGAGCCTCTTTGTGTTAGCATACAAAAGAGTCAAAGAGTACGTGGTTTTTCGTTAGCGTCATGTGAAGTTAAAGTTCTTGCGTATGCTGATGACATTGCCTATTTTTGTGTTGACAAGCGTAGTGTTCACGAAGCCCTTGCATTGACTAAGGAGTTTTGTGACGTGTCTGGAGCGGTCATGAATATGGAGAAAACTAAGGGGTTTTGGCTTGGCCTGTGGGGAACCAAACCTTCCAAATTTGCAGGTATTAATTGGGACAGCACACCGCTTGAGTACCTTGGCGTGCCTTTGCACCAAATAAGGAACTCAGGACCACACTGGTCTTCAGCACTCACGCATGTCAAGCGTGCCTCGCAGGCATGGATGGGGCGAGAACTTTCTGTATTTGCCCGTGCGCAAGTCTGCAATGTCTTCTTGGTAGCAAAGCTTGTTTATGTTCTTCAGGTACTGCACTGTGCGCGAGCGAAAGTCCAGGCTCTACACAGAGTGTTTGCTACCTTCGTGTGGGGATCTGAATGGGAGCCAATGCGCAGAGATAATTTGTTTCTTCCTTTACGGTCTGGTGGTGTTGGGTTAATGCATTTGTTTGTGCACCAACTTGTGTCTCGGTTTTTCTTCTACAAGTCGGCGGAGCATCCATTTTTACGTACTGTAATTCAAGAGCGCATAAGTTACCATTTGCCGTTTCTCCTTGTTTCTACGGGTGAGGTCAACCAAAAGCCGCCATGGGGTTTTCTAAAAGAAGTTGTAGATACTTTTCATTTCCTTACTGCGCGGTTTTCTCTGGAGTACCTGTTTAGTCTTTCAAGGACAGCTATGACGAACACTTTAATTCATAATCTATTCCCCGTGCCTCTTTATCGCCAGCCATACTTGCGGGACCATACGAATAATGTTTTAGACCGTGTCAAGCGTATGTGCGTGCCGCCAAATGCTAAAACGTTTTTCTTTAAGCTTCATTCGCAAACGCTTCCAGTTAAAACATGGCTGCGAGACAAAGGAATGTCGATCCCTTGGTCAGACAATTGCCGCTTGTGCAACCAACCAGAAACTATTGACCACTGTTTTGTGCTGTGCCGTGACGCGGTGTTTTTCTGGGACGTTTTGCAACGGACACTAAAAAAGGACATTGACATCACCCCATACACCATTCGCTTCTTGCCATTTGAGGACGTTAATCGGGTGCCGTATGACGTTTTTGTGCTCCTAGGTTTGTTTAGCTTGTGGAAGTGCCGCATGACTGATCGGCATGCTGAACCCCCTAGGCCGACCAAGGTCATTTTTCGGGAACAGGCGGCGTTGGTACGGAGCGTTTACGTCGCGCAGAGTGATCCACCAGAGTGGCTGCATCTTTTG
Organism: Haemaphysalis longicornis; assembly: GCF_048455015.1. Taxonomy (NCBI): domain Eukaryota; kingdom Metazoa; phylum Arthropoda; class Arachnida; order Ixodida; family Ixodidae; genus Haemaphysalis; species Haemaphysalis longicornis. The sequence continues at coordinate 191,869,712 of NW_027526445.1, forward strand.
GATGCGTGCGTTTGCTTGCCTGAGTTTTGAATTGGTGCCGACCTTTGTTAGACTGACGGGCTTACCCTTTTCTGTCTGTTAGTGTTAATATTGTGTGTCAATTGTCTTGGCTGACTTCTCTCTAAAATTTCCATGTATTAAAGAAAAAAAAAAGGCGGCGTGGTCCAGCGGTAGCACGTCGGATTCTTTGCGTGTATGCCCGGTCGTCGGTGGTTCGATTCCTGCTGGTGCGAACTTTTTTTCTTTTTTCTGACTCTCAGCAGTTCGTCCTTGGGGAGTATCGGAACGGACCATCCGGATGGGGGGCTAACCGTTCGTCCCCTCGCAGTTAGTCCCCAAAGGGACTAATGATTGTGGCAGAGGCCGTTAGTCTCCCAACGAACGAACTTTTAGTTCTTTGTGCCTAAGAGTGTAGGTAATGTTTTGGGTATTTTAGCGCATTTTAAGCGCACACAATCACAGTATACCTACCTATTTGTACTTTCTCGATCCTCAAACCGATCAGCTCGCTGGGCCTTTCTCGCATTACAAGCATTGCTCGGGTAGCGCCGCCAAGGGAGGAACGATTAGCTCACGAAAGGGGGAAATCTTCCTCCACTGCTAGGGGGAGAAACGCGCCCCTCCCTGTTAAAGGGAGAATCTTTCTACCTCTTAGGGAGCAATATATGATACATTCCTGTTTCACCCTGAAGGGAGAAACTACCACACCTTTTTTCTTAGAGTGTTGGCCTCAGAATCCCTTGCGCCAATAAACACACACATACTGCCGCGCCTAATCTGTGGTCCAGTGGATGATGGTGATAATAAACACAGGATAATGTGCCGCATTATTCTGTGGACCCGAGCACAGGGTAATGTTCAGGTCTATTCTGTGGCCCGTACCACGCTATAGTTGATCTGTATTCATCTATAAAGCAACCTAAACGATACCAATTCACACTTATTTACATAAATAATGAGTAGAATTGACTTAAGAGAACAGGTTACAGCAGAAAACTCACTTGAAAAAAACTACATAACTGCCGGGACTCCAACTGGGCGTCAGCGCCATACTACCACTGCGCCACGGAAGCCGACGAGCGGAGCCCTTTCAGGAGTAGCTCAAAACAAAACATAACCTTGTGGTCTCAACCAGAGAATAGGGGGTATTCACCCACGTCACAGGAGCGGTGCATTCTGGGAGTGGCCGCCATCTTTTTGTACTACGTACGGACGGGCATCCTTGCGGGCAGTACGTTCGCGCGCAGCTGACCCGTTCCTGTCACTCCGGCTCTCGAGGAAACAACCAACTTTGTTACAAGAGGTGTCGTGATTGTGTGCTGCTGGTCACTATGGTGGCCTGCGCTATCATCGGGTGCACCGAAAGGTCTCAGACGAAGGAACAAAAGCTACGAAGCAACAAGCCGGATGTTCACTTTTTCAAGTTACCCAAAGTGCGCCTGAACGAGTGCGCAAAAACGAAGGAGCTTTCAGAACGGCGTCGGCGCGAATGGGTGGCTCGGATAAATCGTCAAGACCTCGATCCTGACCTGGACAAATATAAAGTCTGCTCCCGGCATTTCGTTACAGGTAGGAGGCAACGTTTATTTGAGTAGCATAGCGCCGCGGCTAGTACAATCGATTGCCGCAGTTGTTTACACTTAGCACGCGAACTGTTCGATCATGCAGGGTCGCCGTCACACCTTTTCGATGAGTGCAATCCAGACTGGGCGCCGAGTCTCCATTTGGGCTACGGCGACACTGTTGACAAAAACAGTGAAGCCCGCTACGAACGCCAGAAGAGACGACGATTGGCCGCGCGTGCCACTCACCAAACAGCCCCACCTCCAATCGACGTCGCAGCCCCGCAAGGTGCGATAACGTAGTACGCGAAAATTTGCATTTGGAAATGTGTGAAAAGTGAACCGTTCTTTTTTTCAGTGGCCGTCAGCGCTGACGAGTTGTCACCCGTTTACGATACGGCAGGTATCGATCAAGGTAGGTGCCTGTTTTGAAGCATTGCTTTTTCATCGCGTTTTTACAGTCGTGAGCGTAAGCGATGTTACTGAGTTACAGTTGCTGAAGCAGCCGTAGAACATCACCAGGTGACGCCAGCTAGGTTCCAGCGCTGACCCAAGCCTGAAACGAGTAAAACACCTGATAGCTAGCCCTGCAGTGCGCCTCGCAGCTACCGTGCTCGGGAGACCGGCGAGTTAGACGGCCATCGTGATATGCGTGCCCTTCTCTTGAAGCTCGACAACAAAATCAGGCGTCACTCGCCGGCCCGACAGCGTACGCGTCGACCGGGCGCTGGTGGAGTTGTGCCGGAAGAAAACTAGGCAAGAGATGAGGACGCAGGAGGTGAGAATTTATTAAGCGGACCGGGGATAAAATAATATGCAAGCGCAGGAAACGGTGCCACAATGAAACTTAGAACCGCGGGGGAGGGAGTGAGAGTTCGGGCCGCGCGCCGGCGAGCGTGTACGCAAATTTCACCTCTGATTTTGTTGAGCTTCAAGAATACGGCAAGCGTATCATGACGGCCGTCTTGGAGTTCACGTAGAGTTCATTGAGGCATAGAGTTCACGTACGTGGAAACTGGAGGTTAAAAGCGTGCATGTGGCCTCACAGGGAATTACCGTAACGAAGTCTCGGGTAGGGGAGGGGGGTTATTTCACGACACCTGCGAGGTGCCTGCCCTGTTTTTCTGCCTTAAGCTCAAACTGGTTGACCAAGCAAAATAGTTGAAGTATAAGTTACACAGTAAATCATAACATGATGTACTTAATTGCCAGTAATTAGTTCTTCCATTGTTATCACTGTGGGCGAGTAGATTTGCAATATGTGAAAATGTGGATGAAGAAAATGCAGTCGACTCTTATTAAGACAAAATCGGTTGGGACGAATTTTATGGTTAAGATAAACAAAATTTTTATTCTTTCGTGATGTGCGCAATGCAAAAAACGTACACTTAAGACGAATTTCTTACAATACGAAGAAGCTTTCACGTCCCCTTCAAGTTCGTCTTAAGAATAGCTTACTGAAGTATCCATCTTAATCTGCAAAAGGAGGCCGTGTGGTCTCACTTGATTAATGGATGACCTGGAAAGGGGGTGAGAATAAATATAAGAAAGAAAGTATGTGCTTTGAAGATTGTTCGTGACAGGCCTTGTGATGAATTCTTCAGTGTTGAAAGTGGTACCGAGTGGTAGTGTATGCTTAGCATTCAGAGTACTTGTGCTAAGCCACTTTTAATTTACTAAATGGCTTTTTTATGAAGTGTGCGGATCTAGTTGATGGGCGTCTATGTGAGAATGATTTCCACAGAGATGTCTCCTTCTGCACTTTGCTGTTGCAGGGTGCCAGACTGATCTGACCGGTGCTGACATCAGAAGGATGGAAGACGAGCTCGTTATTCGCAATCACGAGCTTTATAAACTTCGACACGCCGTAGAGAGCAGCCGGTTCACTGAGCAGACACTGCAGCACAAAGATGACAAAGTGTCATTCTACGCAGGCCTTCCGTCATTTTTAGCGCTGATGTCCGTTTTCAAAATTGTGGAGCCATATGTGGCACACTCGAGCAACAACGTGCTAAGCAAGTTTGAGGAGATGATGGTTTTTCTGATGCGCATACGGCTTGGACTTTGTTTACAGGATATTGCGTACAGGTTCAACGTTTTACAGGCAACAGTGTCTCGAACGTGGGAAAAATGGCTGGATGCCTGCTTCGACCGATTAGGACCACTTATTCAATGGCCTGATAAGGAACAGGTTATGAAAACCATGCCGCTGGCATTTATGCGGAACTTTGGTAGGAAGGTGCGAGTCATTCTAGACTGCTTTGAGGTGTTCTTGGACAGGCCAAGTGCACTCGACACACGCGCTGGCACCTGGTCCCAGTACAAGCACCATAACACCATAAAGTTTCTGATTGGCATCTGCCCAAAAGGAAACATCATTTTTATATTAAGGCCTATGGCGGTAGAAGTAGTGACAAGTTTATCACAGAGGACTGTGGCGTGCTGAGGAACTTCTAGTACGATGACATTGTACTGGCCGACCGAGGCTTCTTGATTTCAGAAAGTGTCGGATTATGCTGTGCGAAACTCTACATTCCTCCTTTTACAAAGGGAAAGCGCCAACTGAGTGCTAGCGAAGTTGAGCATACCAGAGAGCTAGCCAATGTCCGAATACATGTTGAGAGAGTGATCGGGTTGCTAAGAAACAAGTTTTTGATACTTAAAAGTTGCCTGCCAGTTGAACTGTTGACTGTGTCTTGCCATGGAGAAACACCGATTGACAAAATTGCAGTTGTTTGCTGTGCGCTGACCAATTTATGCAACTCTGTGGTGCCATTGGATTAGTCTCTAACAACTTGTCACTTGTGCTCATTGGTCGCACATCTTGGTGCCGACACCGGTAAAAAGTGCACTCATTTGTGCCAGCTTTCTTTTTCTTCTGTATAACAGGCACATTGCATATGAAATGTCTGTAGAACAGAACATAGTGCATTTTACAAGCTGTGTGTATTTTATGTGTCGGCTAGCAATAAAATCTTGCAGTCTCACAAAAGGCCTAAATTTCTTGTGCTACTAATATGTTGCTACTTAGTACGAGGCTCACTATAAAATTTAGCATTTACGTTTGCTTAATACAGGCTGCATTTCACTCTTGAGTCACACGTAAAAAAATGCATAACAATGCATGAAATTTAAGTGCACGCTTTCTTGAAGTTTCAATGTAAACATGTAAATTCGTGGCTCACACAATTTTTGCACGTTGCCTAATGACACCACTGGTCACACGTTAACAATGCTACTATGGATTCTTCAACTAGTATGCGATATAACTTCGATGGGATTTTCAGCCAGAACTGGAGACCTAGGCAACAAAGAGGCACCATGTTTGAATTTCCTTTGCCTGGTGTTTTCCCTTGCACTTCAACTACAAAACTGAAAGGAGCATTATTTTTCTGACAACCGAACTGGGCATCGTCATTGCAAAAGCATGTTTCATACTGAGTGCTTCGGCCGTTCTCTGAAGAAGTGCATTCATGACAGTTCACTGTGAGGCTTTGTATTTACACAGGTTTTGTGCACGCAAACCTGCTGTGGAAGAAATGAGTTTTTTTTTTCAGATGTTAACCTGCATTTTGCTACCTTGACAAACTAGAAAAGCTATAGTGGAGCACTAATCTTTACCACAGTTTTAAAAAAAGCATCAGCCACTTTGCAGAACTTGGGACAACGAATAAACTGATTCCTGTTTGTTTGTTTCCCCTGTGCCTGTTGAACTGGTGTATGTTTTTTTCCATAACTCCAAGAGGCGTTACTTTTCCAAGTACTCGCACGGTAAAGACAAAAATCATGCTGCTGCATATTACGTAATACACAAAGAAAGAAGGGGTGCAAGGGAAAAATCATTCAATGAAGTCAGTCAAGGGTTACAGATAACACTTTAAAGTAACAAAAATTTTTCACACCAGTAAGCTTGGTTAACACAAACATGATTACACACAAAATAGAGGTACCTTTTCTATTTAAGCTGGATAGACACTTTACTTGGCAGAAAGCACAATTATCAGAAATAAAAACAGCACAAAACCTGCATAATAAAGCCCACTCGAACATTGTGCTTTGCTTTATAACATTTGTTACCTACGTCAAAAGGTGCCTGCCTTGTTCCTAGGCCACACGCAACGTTGGTGTCATGTTTTCTATGAAGTCGTGTTCACAAGAATCCACTCATACATTTGTGATAGTTTGTGCATGATGGTGCTCCACACTGCGTTGATAACTTATGACACTGCTGCAACCTTCATTTCACACTAAACACTGCTTGTAGCTTGCAAGCGTACCACTTCAAAGTAGTGTAGTCACCTCTATGTCACGTGTTGCGACGGTGCATAACACTGCTGCAAGCTTGTCTTCTTGCCTCATGAAATCATGCTGGTGCATGCAGATGTTACTTCAGCCCAGACCTCGATAAATGGCGAAAACAGACTTTATGGTTGAGCCATTATAATTGGGCCACTGAGTTTCAGTCTTCCAAACTCTCCTGCAACGCCTCTGCGGCTTCTCTCATCCGGGTGAACCAGTGGCCAACTAGCTCCAACAAGATAACGTTGTAGAAAAATGTTCTTGCCTTCTTTAGTGCATTTTCTAGAAAGGTGTTGTTTCGGCGTACCCTTTCTACATTGATTTCTCCTTCTTTCCAGAGCACAAAATCTGCGTATTCAACGTTGCACGCAAACATCTGTCCTTGAACTTGGTAAAAGTATTCATCGTCTTCTTTTAACACAAGGCTGCCATCAGCTTCCACGATATGGCTTTTCGTCTGCGACAGAAGATCCCGGAGGCACGTTACTCGCACAGTGTAGGGGCACTTGACTTCCACCGTGCCCTTTCCACAACGGTCGCACTCCACTAGAGGATCAGGTGTTGCACCGAAATATGGCTCCTCTCTTGACACCACTAAACCTACTTCAGAAAACCTTACATTAGTGTGATGCTGAGCGGCGAGAGACTTGTAGCTTTCCAACGCTGCCGCTTCATTGTTTCTGCCATACTTCACCGCTGCAGTGTTGAGTTTGTTGTCTGGATAGCAGATCTTCTTAATCAAGCTCACCGATGGGTCTGTAACATTAGTGGTGCAGGCAGCTTTTAGATTTGACGCTGTGATGCGGCCAGCCCTGAACTGAAACCACCTTGGTGTGGACGCTTGTTTTCTTGTGCGTTCTTCAATTTCAGAAATTGCGGCTTCCGTTATTTGCAAGGTGATCGACCGGCACTTTTCTGTGAGAGAAGGTTTGTCGAAACTTGATGCGCTGGGACTGTACAAGTCAAGCAAGTGCGCTGCGTTGCACTGGGCCGTCGCTGAAACGTACAGGTCACTGTACCTCGGGTTTGTAGCGGCTGCAGCAGGGCGTAATCCACTGGAGATTAGGCTGTCAAAGAGCCCGTTTAGTTCTTCAGTAGTTGGCGGGGGCGCCTTGTCTCTTGGCACTTGCTGCACTGTACTTGAAATTCCCGACATCAGTTGACGGCGACGCATCTGCGCGGATGAAAAATTCATCTCGGCGATCGGCGACGGCACCACCTTGCGTTTGTGCGCCGGCAACCATTTGTTGCTAACGTCAGTGCACGACTTCGCTTTCTCGACCTCTAGCCGCAACTGCATGTAAAACAAAAGAGCCGCGATGTGCGAGCACGTCTCACCGAGGCCAGCCATGCACAAACAGTGTCCATGTACAACGCGACCATCGGCTTTCATGAGAAGCCAAGCGGTCAGCGGCCCTAGCGACAGACTTTGCGAGTGATTAACCTCCCCAACAACTATCACTTCATCCGTGTACACAGGCTTGACGTAGGGCTCCTTCACCCACCCACTGACGACAAAGTTGTAAGCCTCCAAGCTTTTCTTGTTTTTGATTTGCTGTCTTGTCAGAAAGCTTGTCCGTGTGACGAGGTACTCGTAAATATCGTTGAAATCCACGTCGGGCCACTCACTGCATCCATGAACGCACTCCGCTGCCGGCAACTGTAGCGGGTCACAGCCAAGGAGGTTTAAATAAATTTGCTGGAGTGGCGGGGGCGCTCCTCAGCTGAAGCCACCCGGCGCCGACGGCGCCATCTTGCCATAGGCAGAAGGCAGAAGGTACGCCGGTACGCCTGGCCAACGTGCACCTGGCCTCGTTCGTGCGGGCGCTGCATTTGCTTCTGCGGAGATGAAAAACGTGTGTTCGCGAGTGTGACGCAAATAGCGGAAATGGTGTCATCGTGCGTCGCCTACGGATGTACGAATAGAGCGAAGAAAGGATCGGGAATAACTTTTCATCTGTAAGTACCGAAGTTTGTTCAAAACAATACATGGTGTGTTCACCCACGGCTGCTCGTTGTGGGCCCATTTTGGGGGCCTTGCTTCCGCTTCGTCCTTTGTTTTCTGGTATCACAGCTAGTTTTTCTTGTACAGATTCCCCAAAAATGCCGAGGTGCGAAACCAGTGGAAACAAGCGGTTCGTCGAGAGGGCTGGGAGCCGAAAGACGGAGACCAGTTGTGTTCCGTCCATTTCACCCCGGAATGCTTCGACCGAACAGGACAAACAGTTCGGCTGCGACATGGAAGCTTGCCGACAGTGTTTCCAGAGTTCCCAAAACACCTGCAAAAGCCAGTAAGAGTCATTTCCTAGTCCGCAGTGTAGCGGTATTAAATGTCTCTGCTTCAAATTGGCTCGTGCAATGTGCGTTGTGCGCGTTTTCGTCACTCGTAAACGTAATGTTTGTTGCTCTCGTATGAATTCTTGACGTCGATGGTGGCAGTAATATTTCGCGCCACAAAGCTTCGCGATAGCGAAGTCGCACACAAATGCTCTGATTGATTGATTGTGGGGTTTAACGCGCCGAAATTAACTACTCAGGTTATGAGGCGCGCCGTAGTGAAGGGCTCCGGATTGATTTTGAGCACGGGGACCTTTAACATGCGCCAAAATCTCGAACACACGCGCGTTGTCGGAAAAGCGGCCGCCGCGGCCGGGAATCGAACCCGCGACCTTTGCTCAGCAGCAGAACGCCTTAGCCATTTAGCCACCGCGGCGGGTTCAAACGCTCTCACAGTCTACCTCAAAATAACCTAACTGCCTTCCACTCAGCTGTAAAGCTGTTAGAACATATACAAGCAACGTGGCATGTGATATCAGAATGATTATAACTCATACATAACTCGATTCATTGCGTAGCAAGCAAGATTCCTCGCTGGGCATGTTAAGTGTTCTTTTATGTATGCAGCTTATTTTGCGCGACAATGTTTTTCTAGAGGTTTTGAGTAGATACTCCATTAGTGTTTACAGTTGGCTCGTTCGGCATGCAGAAGTACTAAATGCACTGGTTTTTTAATTACAGGTGAAAAGGAAGCGCCCTCCACCAACTCCTCGGGATCCTCCCGCCACTGGATGCATTGAAGTTGTGTGTGCTGAACAAGAAGGGGAAGATGGTGCCACGGCTTCACCAACTAAAGAGCACTACAAGAAATTGCTCCACGCATCGACTCAAAAAGTGACTCACCTTCAGAAGAAAGTTAAAATTTTGCAGCAAAACAAGCGAAGGCTCAGCCGAAGAAACGAGGTGGCCGAAGAAATAATGAAAAAACTCAAGGAGAAAAAGCTCCTGTCCGAGGAGGGGGTAGAAGTTTTGGAAGCTACTTTTTCTCCTGAGATTCAGCAGCTACTATCTAGGGCACAAGAACAACAAAAAGGCAAATACCCCCCAGAGCTGCGTGCATTTGCGCTAACACTGCATTTCTATTCACCGGCTGCTTACGAATATGTTAGATCGAAATTCAATGGAGCTCTGCCAGCAACTCGTACGCTTCGAGAGTGGTACCGGTCGGTGAATGGGGAGCCAGGGTTCACCGTTGAGTCCTTCTCCTTTCTCGAGAAGCTTGTCAAAAGTGTTGGCAATCTCCATTGTGCCCTAATAGTTGATGACATGGCTATCAGAAAGCAAATCGAGCTTGTTGGAAACAAGGTCGTTGGTTATGTCGATTTAGGCACAGGCACGCAAGATGACAGCATTCCGGAGGCAAGGAATGCATGTGTATATATGCTTGTCGGTTTGAATATGAGACTGAAGTTGCCTGTAGGCTACTTCCTAATTGATTCGCTCACAGGTTCAGAAAGGGCTGAACTGACGAGGCAATGCATTGCCAGGCTGGCATCTATAGGGGTGGAAGTTGTTTCGCTCACTTTTGATGGTGCAGCGTCTAATTTCAGCATGGCAAAGTGTCTTGGTGCAGATCTCCAACTCGGCAGTGAGAACTTCGTGACAAGCTTCAAGAACCCTAGTGATCCGTGCAAGCTCGTCTACATTGTATTAGACGCATGTCACATGATAAAGCTAATACGCAACTCGCTGGCAACTGTAAGTCACTTGGTTGATGAGGATGGGAAATTTGTGAAATGGGCATATGTAAAGGCACTAGACGCCCTTCAGCGTGAAGAGGGATTGCGACTGGGAAACAAGTTGACGAGTGCCCATGTCCAATGGGAGAGGCAGAAAATGAAAGTGCGACTTGCCGTCCAAGCACTCAGCGCATCAGTTGCTGATGCCTTGGTGTTTTGTGAGCACGAACTGAAACTGCCCCAATTCAGGGGTGCTAGTGCGACTGCGAGGTTCATCACAGTTTTCGACCACCTCTTCGACATCCTAAACTCTAGGAACCCCTTAGCTAAGTCGTTCAAGGCCCCACTGCGCAAGCAAAATGAAAATTGCTGGAAGTCTCACTTCGATGAAGCTCGAAGGTACATCACGGCTCTGAAGGATCCAGCTGGTCGGCCTGTTCTAGAGTCTCCAAAAAAGACAGGATTCCTTGGATTCATTGTTTGCATGCAAAGCATTGAGCATATTTTTGACCACTTGGTAGTCCATGGCTCTATGACGTATATTTTAACTCATAAAATGAGCCAAGACCATGCTGAAACCTTTTTTGGCGGTGTTCGAGGTCGAGGTGGTTTCAACAATAACCCTACAGCAGCGCAGTTCACTGCTGCGTATAAGCGCCTCTTAGTGCACACAGAAGTGTCGTCATCAAGTGCAGGCAACTGTTCACCAGACCTTGTGTCCATCCTCAGCAAGTCTGCTACCGTTCTCAGCACGGAAAACACAGACACAACTGTGGCAAGGCGTTCAATCATGCAGCCCGAAGACCATGATTACACTCACCGATTGGACATCCCTGAGAGTTTGTCTTCATTTAGCCAATCTGTGGTGCCATACATTGCTGGCTTTGTTGCTAGAAGTCTTGGTGCCTCAAGCATGTGTGAAGAGTGCGTAATGGCCCTTCAAACCGAACAACAGCCTGCTTTGGTGAGGCATAAGAATAGAGGTGGGCTTACTTCACCATCGGATGACGTTGTGTCGATTTGTACAGCTGCAGAGAAAGGTCTGCGTCGGTTACAGGCAGAATGCACAACACTGGGGGCTGTTCACTCAAGATCAAGGCACCTAGTTCTGGAAATTCTTGGTCTTCTGCCGGACAAGCAGTGGTTCTCAAGTCTTAATCAACACATCCTTGATGGTGATGCCTTGGACAACCACATTTACAAATTGTGTAAAGATGTGGTGGAATTGTACATAAAAATTCGAATTCACCACATGATCAAGGAAAAGAATCGAAAAATGTCGGCAGAAAAAGTAAGGAATGTGCTAACTAAGCTTATACTTTTCAAAAATCAGTAGGCACTCTGTTGAAACCTCAAGTTGAGGGGTCATTAAGGTGGTGTAATTACAAAATGAAGTTTTCCTGCTACTACCCGTACCTTGTTTAATCAGCATCGTAGTAGCTGGAATAAAGCTGTTTCATGATATGTGTATGCTTTCTTTTATTTTTACGAATTACAAAAATAACAGAGGCCAGGGAGGCTTCATCGCGAATGTGTGCGCCTTGGCTATGTACGTTTCTGCCTATGCCAAGATGGCCGCCGCCCGCTCGGACTGGCTTCACCCCTTAGCAGTGGCGCGCATAGGAGGCCTCCACTCCAGCAATCTTTATATAACCTCCTTGGTCACAGCCACACCGGGCGAGTTTTTCTTCGTAGCGGCGACGGTCGTCGCCGCGTAGAGACGAGGCGTAGGTTGTCTTATCGACGCGGCTCCTCGACGCTGCCATCACATTCACGTTAACATCAAATGAAACAGCCGGAAACAAACACTCATGAGACACGTGAACGGCGCTGTCGATAAAAGAAACTCGTCCCGCAAAATCGGCGCTCAGGTCTCGTGATCGTTGCCTGATAGCGAGGCGCAAAGGCGGCCAATGCGGCGGTCCGCGCTGTGGCGCTACCAGTAGTACAACAAGATGGCTTCCACCGGCTGCTGCGCTGCCGGTGACGTCACGTGAATACCCCCTATAAAGCCTAAAATTATTCTGTGGTCTGGTCCACAGAATAGGCACTGCGGACAAATAATTTCACAGAATCGCTGAGGGAAAGGAGAGAGAGAGAGAGAGAGAGAGAGAGAGAGAGAGAGAGAGAGAGAGAGAGAGAGAGAGAGAGAGAGAGAGAGAGAGAGAGAGACATATTGATGTGTGTGCAGGAAGATGCTGTTGGGGCCTCCTCCAGACAGTAAGAGGCATCCTTAGTCCTAGCTGCCTTGCTCTGGCTGACCCGACAGACTGAACTACCAGAGACCAATGGGCAGCTGGCTGGCTGGCGCCGCATAAAACACGAGAAGTGCCCGCGACGTTTTCCCGCGCGACCACAACGCTTTCGCATTCCTACACGTACTGAGCCGTCTTACGTGTCTCCGTCGATCTTTCCCGTATAATGAGACTTGGTAAGGCTTCCATTACGCCTTGTAGGATGTAGTTCACAGTCCCTTAAAACAGGCAGCGACTCCGCTGCGGATGAATCCTGAGCCAAGAGGAGAATACTTATTGGGCTTTCAAGGAATGATTGCTAGCCGGAATTCGTTAGCGAGGTAAAACGACTTGGCCTGGAAACCTCGCGGCAAAGTGGCATCAGTTTCTCCTGAGCGTTGTCCCTGCTTGTGTGTAGACCTGAGAGAATATTCGCCCCGAGCGCGAACACAGTCGGCCCCTGGCGGCGGCGGGACGAACCGCTCCTAGTGTGGATGGCGCTCTCGCGTCGTCTGCTTTTTCACGTTGCGTGCGGCGCAAGACGCGTGCTGCACACGACAAAACAGCCAATATGTGTGCTCGTTTGGCAGTAAGCAATGACATAGTTACCTCTGCTTGCGCATTTCCTCTAGAAACGCAATAATCAGCGGCCGTTGCGGGTTAATGCGCTGGTTTAATAACCACGAAACATCTTCGCCGCGCGCTTGAGTGTGAAACGTGTTGTAAACATTGCTTCCACACATTGCACTTTTCTTATTGTTGAGTGCAGTGGTCTGCCGTTTCGGGAACGTCGAAGGGTGCTTTTTGAAGGTGGCGTGGTGATTATTTAAAGGATAAAAGTTTAGTACGCGAAACGGGTACTAGATGCGACAAATCCTGTGCATACGCGTGCAAATTCCACGCCTTTGTAAAATTGCGCTGTGTCCTTATAGAAAGAAGAAACGAACAAAAACATTTACACTGCACACGACCCGTGCGCTATCGCCCATACATTACCGGACACGTATTTTACACCCGCAAGCGCCTGTGTGATCGTGTCCTTCCCGTACCTTTTTTAAAATAAATACCATTTTTGGACAGTCGTTGTTCATACTACGGAGGAGGAATAAACATTTATTCAACTGTATGGAGTCGCTAACTTTACGTATTATTTAAAATACGTTTCTATGGATGCGCAAGAGTATTTAGGGGGGATTTTTCGGTAAAATTAAGCAGTTGTGAGTTTGCGTCTGTCATGTGGCATTTCGTGTGTCATTTTCATATATAGCGGCGGCCGCTTTTCTGATGGAGGCGAAAAGCAAAAACGCCCGTGTGTACTAGATTTCGGCGCACGTTAAAGATCCCCAGGTGGTCAAAATTAATCCGGAGCCCTCCACTACGGCGCGCCTCATCGCCTGCGTTGCGTCGGCGCGTTAAACCCTACAATCAATCAATCAATCAATCAATCAATCAATCAATCAATCAATCAATCAATCATTTTCATATATATCATTTTCAAATCAGACATGAATCACTTTGTCCAGAAACGTGTCTCACGATTGCCTAATGCCTAATATGGTCACGTCTTAACCTCTTAAGGTGGACCTAAGTTTAAAGAAAGTGGAGAAGACGCGTAATATAATGCACGTTGTTGCCCACATGTGTGAGGAGTGTGTGCCATGACTCGCTGTATTTTTTTTTAATTTTTTCCCACGATGCTTGCTTTCAATATAATTTTGAAAAAGGCGAGCCAATATTCCTGGACAATCTCGGACCAAAGGGGGGTTAATCAGTTTTGAAAATACGTGTACTGCTTTTTCACCGCTACAGAACACGATGCCTAGTGTAGTTTCGATTGTGAGTAAAACTGATAACCATAGTTTGGCTTTTCGCGTTACATGCATTCTCTTCTCGCTGCTCTTGCGTTGCCCCCCCCCCCCCCCCCTTCTCAAAAAAAAAACGAAATGCACAGAATTTTATTTTTTAACCAATCCTCAAGAATTAAATGCCAAGACAAAGGCGATATTCAGTTTACAAAACAAAGTAGTTACCGGGAACCCATTGAGCTGATTCGCAACGAGAAATAAAAAGGAAATGTTTTACTAAATCTGCAACAGCGCAACTTCATTTATTGCCATCTCTAGGGTTCGTAAGCGACCTTATACGCAAGAATACAAACACATCTCGCTGTTGCAGGCAACTGTTAGATTTTAAAAGGAACGCAAATGGTCAACAGAGCACCGTAACAGAACATTTGTGCTCACTGTGAGGTCCCAGAAGGTTGGTTTGCACACTGTAAACCTGCTTGTCACTTTGCGAAAACCTAGCTAAACATGAGATGCTGATTGTACTGCGTGCGTGGACAATTCAATTCGCAAGTTCGGTTGCGACGAAAGCCGTAAATAAGTGATCCGAAACCGTTATTCATCAAACCTTCCTATAGAGTCGCTAAAATTTCATTTAAAAGACCCGTTAGAGCGGTTACATTTATATCTCTGCGCTGATCAAAATTCAGTAATTTTATGTTGCCTTTCGAACACACAAAAATATCGTAAGCTCTTAGAAAGAATTTCGTGGCAGTTAAGTAGTGTTACCATTTCACGGCATCCCACAAATGCAAGAATGCGTCATGCTACCAGTGAAAGCGATTGAGATTGCCGTTGTAAACTGAATTTCATAGATCGAGGCTTCCTGATATGTTCCTATTTATGCCTTTATTGAAGGCTCAAAGACATAGTCTGGAAAGATCGAGCTTGCTACGAGCCACAGCGTACAAGTTCATTGTCACAATTACGGCCATTCTGAGATTCCCGATGAGTCGTCGCTTTTTTTGGCGTAGTAATGAAAACCGACTGCCGCTTCGATGCTCTATATTGAACGTTGAGGAACCGAACTACAGCGTACCACTATTTTTTGCACCTTTCGAGCGCACATACGGCGAGAAAAAGGCACGAAGCGCGCCCACAGTGTGCATTCTTACGGGCCGCTCAGCGGAGCATCCACACTAGCAGCGCGACGCTGTCGCCACCTACATGTCGAGCTCGCGGCGAATACGAAATTTTCAATTCGAACAAGGTAATCTTGTTCTGCGAATCATATTCGGTTAGACAAAGTTTGATGCTCTGTACCTCGGAACATTCGGCTTCAGTCGAACATTTGAGCGCGTTACAAATAGTAGGGCTGGTATACACTGCCAAACATGCTGTAGCCCCAAACCATACCTCGACAAAACTGGGCGCCACTCACACGCCCTCACTAAAAACATTTTTTCACTCACTCGCGCTCACTCCCACCACTCACTCTCACCACTTGCACTCCCTCGCACAGACAGGCAGAGCCAAAATAATCGAGTTTAATTACTAGCCCAAGAATGACCATCGTCTTGAAAAGCCCTCGTGCAGGAGCGCTCGCGTACGCAAAGACACGCAAAGCGTCCGGGTGTCTGGACATCGGGAGTTTTAGCACAGCGGGTAGCGTATACGCTACGCTAGCGGCAACGGTACCGGGACCCGACTGGGCACGCGCGCGGGCACCGCGGGGAAGAGGGTGGTCTCGGCACGCATGCGCGCATGTGCAGTCGAGTCCCGGGACCCGCTGCCGCTAGCATAGCGTACGCTACCCGCTGTGCTAAAACTCTCTGGTGACGAAGCGTCTGCATGCCGTTTAGGAAGCACTTCACCTGGGGCAATGACGTTGCCATTAAAGCCCAGCTTCGCCACGTCCCGGCAGCACTGGCGTCACCGTTACCAGTTCACGCAGTAATGTATTTATGTTAGACCCCTGCACGGGCCGGGGCCGGCCCGAAAGCCCGGGCCCGAAGTCGATTTTAGGAGGGCCCGGGCCCCTACGGGATATGGTTTGGGAATACGCGGCCCGGGCCGGGCTCGGGCTCCATGCCGCGGGCCCGGACCGGGCTCGGGCTTGAATTCATAGGCCCGGCACCTAATAGTTCCGACGCGATGTGTACAAAAGAGCATTAAAATGAATATTCTGAGTTTATTTTTATTCAATGAAATGTTTTAAAAACGTGTTTTGCAATGTGTGATAGTCACCATACTGTAATTTTAATGAAATTTTATGTACTGCATCAAAATTTTATATTTCGGTGTATAACATACCAAATACACGATTACAAGAAATGCGCTAGCGGGGAACGAATTAATTCAGACACCCTGGAGCTGTGTGCCTATGTCTATGTACATGTGTCTTTTATATGTCGCACCATTGGAAATGCTGCTGCCGTGCCCGGGAAATAACCTCGGGTGCCAGAGAAACACCACCGCTTAGCAACCACTGCAGGTAAAATATTTCAAAGCACGTCCATACTCGTGGATTCAAATGCGGAGCAAAAAATTTCAGGCAATATCAACTTGTGGCCGAGACAACCACGTGATGTTACCAAAAGTCTGGTCATCAAAGGTGATGGTGTCTCTCGTGTAAGAATACGAGCTTTCACGCCGATGTGGCGTTAACTGCAGACGGTGAAAGCTAAACTAAGTGTTCAAACCCTTATTTTTTTCGTTTCAATTCATAACGCGCTTGTATAGACTAGATGCTCCGTCTGATCGCCCTCTACGAAGACACTGAACCAAATATAATAAATTTTCTTCAGCGTCTAAAACTTGGGCTGGTCACACACACCTGGGCCCTCCCCAGGCTCAAAAATAAATGACCTGGCCGGGCCGGGCCTGGGCTTGAGACGGCGGGCCCGGGTCGGGCTCGGGCTTCACAAAGCGGGCTTTGGCTCGGGCTCGGGCCGGGCTCAGGCCGTAAAATCAGGCCCGTGCAGTGCTCTCGTAGATGTAGAAGTTTTGGCGAGAGTTTGCGAGCGCCATTTTTGGCTGTAGGTGTACCGGTTTTCGAATCGCAAAAAATACAGAGGGCGCTACTGCCCTTACAAACACTTACGCAGTGCTGACAGTGCGCTGACAGTGCTATTTGCTGATACATGTTAGGGTAATTCACAAATACAGTCGCGGAACACGAAGCGCAACAAGGCGCACAGAAAAATTTTGCTATTTCCCTAATCCGTTTGCCGCAGCTATTTGAGAGTTTTAGAGTAACGTACGCAGCCGTACGCAAAGGGCTACCGAACGCTATTTCTTTGCGTCGTTCGCACTGCGCATGTGCCGTACGCTAAGCCGGTTATGCGTTTAGCGGACGGAAGACGAGCGGATGCTATTTCGGCAAAATAACGTGCGTACGCGACGCCGCTTGCGTTTCCAACATGGCGGCTAATGACGCGACAACCATCTACGGTTCTACTCTTTTGTGGACGATAATTTGCTTCCGATGGACCAAGTGCTTTGCTCCTGTGTTTTAAATACCTCGCGCGGTTAGCACGTCGCCCTCGCGGTGCTTTGTATCGTCGGAGGCCACGCGCTCCCGTGTTCACCCTTAGCGAGAATGATCACCACTGTACACGCATAGTGCGCAGGTACACAAAAGCGCGGCGCACCGCAGCAGACGAGCCTGCGATCCGCCGGACTCGCTGACTTTTTAAACACGACCCCCGCCGATTGCGTTACTTTTTTGTATCGGCTGTTGTTGAAAAGTCCTTTGTGAAAAAAATTCAAAATGTTTCAATTTTCGTCATACCACCCTGTATTACACAGTTTATACAGGGTGGTACGACAATAATTGGAACACTTTAGGCTTTTTTCTTGAGCGAACCACCGCTCTGTTCTCGCTCAAACTTCACACGAAGGTCGCATTTTGTGGTCTGTTTTGTTTGACACCGAGGTCAACGACGGTACTCACCTGTTTATTCTGAAAACAAATGCAAACGATTTTCGCCTATGGAAAAACGGCGGCCGATTTGGAGTTGCGAGCCAGTGCAAGCTGATCTTTGAACGACGGCGCCACCTGGGGCAAGCAGAGCGAAACGAATACTGGGGATTTACGGTAGGAAGGAGCCAAATGAGGTATCAGACGATCAGAAAACCTTCTTTCACATTTTCGGATCAGCTGCTAGCTCATTTGGCTCTTTTTCCTACTGTGGAAGGAGCCAAATGAGGTAGCAGACTATCAGAAAACCCGCTTTCACATTTTGTGATCGTCTGCTACCTCATTTAGCTTCTTCCTGTCGCGTAAGGAGCAGGAATCCACATCGTCCGTTTCGCTCGGCATACCCCAAGTGGCGCCATCGTTCCAAGATCAGCTTGCACTGGCTCGCAAGACCAGATAGGTCGCCGTTTTCCATTTTCCATATGCGAAAATCGTTTGTATTTTTTTAAGAATAAACAGATGAGTACCGTCGTTGCCTTCAACGTCAAACAAAAGAGACCACAGAATGTGACCTTCGTGTGAAGTTTGAGCGCGAATAGAGCGACGGTTCACTCAGGAAAAAATTTCCAAAATGTTCCAATTACCATCGTACCACCCTGTATACAGGGGAAAATGGCGGTTTATAAGTAGTGAGCTTACCGGCAATCTTGGTTCCATGCTGATCCATCCTTCGAGCCAGCCGGCGGCACACAACTTGCGCAGGAAATCCTTGTATCAACATTCCCAATAGTCAACGCACAAGTCCCAGAACATGCCTTCCAAGTGGCTCCTCACATGCAGTCTCCTCCATCACCATTGCAGTGACTGACACAAAAACAGACCTTACGCGCACTGCAGCCCCCGACGCGGAAGCGTTTTGTGTGGCCAAATTGCCCACCATCAACTTGGTCTGGAAATATTTGGTACCCCTAACCATTTGTCACCGTTTGAAGGCAAAGGAAAGTAATTATCACCGCAGTTATAAGAGGGCAGCGAATACCGATGGAAACTGCGCAGTTCCACGGGCGGATATCAGCCGTCGTTTGGACCCCAGGGAGCGGCCTGGATCACTGCTCCGCATATCCTCACAACTCACCCGCCCGTTCAAGAAAGTATGCCCATCGACGTTTCCATGCAGGCATTTCCGTAAAAAGGCCCGAAATCCAAGCACGGGAACGAGGGTATAAATCGAGCATCCCAGTGGCGCTGCCGCTGAAGCATCGTCTGCGAGCGAACGCCACCATGGCTGTCAGGACAGATGTTACGAGGTGCATTTGCGCGGCGGGCGGCGCACTAGCACCGGCTCGGGCGGAAAACGCATATTCACCACGTATTGCGCGCTTGATCGCAAGCATTGTAAGCCATTGCAGTGATCGACCACGGCAACCACCTCGTCGTCGGGACGAAGATGAAATGCAAAGCTATCGGCCCGCATTTTAGGAAAACCCTGAATGCAGTAATGGAGGGCCACGGAACAAACAAACAAAAAAAACAGCATCGCTACATGCCGATGAAAGCGGTCGTGCACGATGGTTACTGATAGAGAAGCAGCGCTAAACAGTTTCTGTGGCTGACGAACAATTGTAGTTGAATCATGTCAATTAGGGACCAGGACCAGGAGCGTGGGACCAGGCGCATTGACCATCTGCTCCGGGGGGAGTAGCAGGAGTGGGCGTGCACTCCCCCCTGCCCGCACCCGCCTCCATGTGGTGTCCCACGGGCAACGTCCGGCTCACGAACCCGACGGCTAAAGGGGTGCGCGGCAACTGGCCTAAGCGGCCGTGTGGTGGAACAAAGGGTTTTCAGAGTTTCAGGACCGCCGGGCCAACTCAGCCCGGCGTCCAACCACCACACACCCGGGGTGCGGGTAATCCCGGATTTGTCAACCACTTCGGCCTAGCCGGGGTGGCCACGGACTCGACCTGCCCACCTAGTGGCTCATGCACAAACTGTGTCAGGGCTGACCTCTACCCCATCCGGGACCCCGGTGAGCAATCGGCCGGAGGCCTCCGTTCGGGGGAATGTCACCCTAGACCAGTTGCTCGTCTGATACGACAGAGTTCGCGAGTAGTTTCCCGGCCCTGAACACTACGGATGGGTGGTTATCTGTACTGCACACTACGCCCCCGTGGACGCGTCAGGCTACTCGGGTACTGCGCGCGCGCACTGGGAACTCTGCTGGAGGCCAGTCCTCAATTGCTAGTCGCCCTTTGCGCAGCCGTACAGGGAGCGCGTTCCATCTTGCGTGCCCCGAGTAGGAGACGATGGGTTCGCCCTGTCCCTGCGATTCGGCAGGTGGGACTCCGGTGGGTAGTGCTGGCGCTTTGGGCAGCCCCAACCTCCACGATTTTGACTCCCGCACCCCAAACAACCAACCATGACGGTGGCTGAGGTTGCACCCAGGTTGCACCGATGAACCGAAATGTCCACACGGAAACGTCCTGCACCGAAATGTACTAGACCCCGCTATAGCACTATTCATTTTTACTTCAAGTTGATAAACCTTTTCTTTTCCCGCTCGGCTTCCTCTTGCACATATCTAAATCGGCCGGAGTGCGCCTAAACAGCGAGGCAACCATGGAGCAAGAACAGTGGGCGGAGCGACGTCTACGATGCATCGCACGCACGCATCGGACCATGTGCCTCATATTCACGAGTACGACTATTGGCGGCCATATTTCCGACCAGTCGTGCATCGCATCCGCGTGCATGCGTCTCGCGCTTTCACATCTCTCCCAAAGTGGGCGGCGTTAGCACGCGCTGGAATCCGTGGCCACCGGCTTCGCGAACTCTGGTCTGTGCTCCCACTTCAGGCGCGAACGCACGTGATCTGGCGAGTATAAGAGCACGGGAGAGATCACGCCAAGAACGCAAGCCGGTTTCATAACGCGAGGGGCCCAGGTCGGGTCTAGGTCTTTTCGGTACAGGGCAGTTTGGTACAGGGCGTTTCGGTACGGTCTTTTCGGTGCACGGACATTTCAGGACACAGGCGTTTCGGGACACGGGCGTTTCGGGACAAGGGCGTTTCGGTACAGGACATTTCGGTACAGGGCGGTTCGGTACGAAAACAAACTAATTCGAGCGAGCGTTTGAGGCAGCAAAATTCGCGTGCGTTTTTAACATGGAATTTACAAGCACGCAAATCGAACTTGTTTATTACAACGGTTGTTGCTCGTATTTCTGCGTTATTTTAGGCCAGTAAAAATTTATGTGGCCTAGCCAAAAAATGCCTATCTATTTGCGTAAAAGTAACCAGAAAAAGTACAGCTCGTTCATTACTTCGTCTCTTTAGCGACAGTATCATCCGGTGATATATTTTCTCTTGCATATTTCATCAATAATCAGTGACAGTAACTATTTTTTGCACTTTCCAGAAACTACAATAACAGCTGCATAATTAAGCGCCACCGCAGGGCAATGGAACCTGCATCTTTCCAACGTAATGACCAAGAAGATCTTACAATATTTTGGCATTCCGTATTTGTTGGCAGTGCACACAAATACGGATAACGCAGTGCACATACTGATTCATTATCAATTCATTACCGAAGGCACCTGTTGTACACTGTCGCACCCTTCCGTACCGGCCTTAACGTCGTTAGCAGTTACTATGCTGGGTTTACTGCATTTTGCGAATTGGAAGTTGAAAATACTCTTGTATAATACTCAAAGCTGTCTGCAATGTTTTCTGAAACCTGCATATATTCTTTGCAAGGACAGGTCGCTTGTGATTTCCAGACGATTCTGTCCGAAATTATACTTGTCATAATTTGGTCGTGTTTTATTCCTATCAGAGATAAATGGCACCTGCAGCTCCCCACCATCAGTATTTTTTAAAGACGATAGTCTTTCCTTGGTTCATTAAACGCGGAAAATTTGGCCTCTCTGTGCGTCAGTTAGTGCCAACGAACTCCAGACTTGCCCCCCCCCCCCCCCTTTCCAACCCAACCTTCGAGCAGTGGAGGGCTTCCCTGGCCAGCCCGGACCAGGATATCCAGCTTAAGTTGGTGGCCCGACCACGGACGGCCAGCCGAAGTCATGGGGCATCCCAGACTAGGGACGCCTTCCACGGAGCGAGGCCCACACATCAGCCTCTGCTGGAGAAATAAAAATATTTTTTTTCTTTCTCTCTCTGTCTGCCTGCCTCCATGTCCCTCGATACAGCCCCCCGGCCAAAGTTATTGCAGAGGTTGAGCGATACGTTTATAGGTAGCATTTTAAAAACGCGTTGTCGATTAACGCGTCGTGACTGTGTTGATTAGCTCGCATCATACATTCGCGGGTACTTTAAACGTATCGGGCCCCGTAAAGGCCGCGGATCTGTCAGTCCGCTATTCTTAATAAGCCCCCTAAAACAGTAAATCACGAAATTTTCACAAATCATGGCAAGAAGCTTCTCTTTTTAGTGTTTTTTTAAACCTTTTCTCCCCACAGCTACACAAAAACTGTCCACCTAGAATAACCGCCCATGATTTTAACGGTCAAAATTTGTGTGTTCGCTTTTCAAAATTTACTTTGGTTGAACTTTCTAAAAATTTGTTATTCAAATGAACAGCCCCAATCTTTTATTCTCGGTGTTGCTGAAAAATTTGAATGAGTGATTGTTCGTTGATTTTCCGCCTTGCACGTCTTTGCGCTCTTCCGGGTACGAGGCTTCCCGTCTACAGAGAGAGAGAGAGAGAGAGAGAGAGAGAGAGAGAGAGAGAGAGAGAGAGAGAGAGAGAGAGTATAACTTTAATTAGGATCCACTTCGAAAGGAGGATGTAACTTATCCTCTTCCTCAGGTGGCGGCCAGGAGCCCGTGGGCGCCAGCGGCACCCTCGGCCAGCTGGATTACTTTCTTCTGGATCTGGGGGTCCGTACTGAGCAGCGCGGTCTCCCAACTCAGCGGTACCGTTATGTCTAGCGACGAGAGGCAAAGTAAAATGAGGGCCATGAAGACCGAAGTTTGAAGTATAGCAAGAAAGTGCATGCGTTCGTACAAAATAACAAAAAAGGGGGAAAGCATTGGGATAGACTACCAGGGAACGAATCCCTCTTCGGAGAAGCCGATGGAGCAGCGCAGCGTACACAAAAATACGGAAATACTAAATATTCGTCGTCTCGCGGGGAACTATTTTGATTTGCACCCTCGCGTTTCCCATCCCGTCGTCGCCCACGTGATCGCTTTCGCTTCGGCGCATTCTGCGAAACAAACATGCCTTGGCACCCCGAATGGTTGAATTGGCTGGCTGAAGCTGCAGCGCGTAATTAGCGGCACGAATGGCAGGGGTGGACCGATCCAAGGGCCAGCATTTTAGGCAAGCTTCCGCGCAAGCGAGCGCCATGCACGCTCCTCCGCCACTTCCCGTGCGTCCAGAGAAGTTCGGGGAAAACAGGTGACTGACCCCCACGGCGATCGTCCATCGCGATTCCGCAGCCCCTTCGGTCCAAAATTTTGTTACAGAATAAAAAATTTACGGGTTTAAGGAGTTTTCTGTGCATGAACATATCACTTTGTTCTTTATATTGTTTTTGTTTTGATTTTTTTTGCACAGTATCTCTAGGATGTATTTTTTTAAAGACGGCATCTGAGCTCTTACTGTGATTATTTAATGCCTACTTATGAATCCGCGAACTTTTCAAGAGATATTTCCTGTAAATATTTGTTGAGGACAGTTCCTCAATCCTCTTTCATTTGTTTATTTACTTCTCTCATAAATGCTCTTTGAATAGATTTTTCAATTACTGAAGATTATTTTAATTTTGTTTTCTGAGTAGGGAAGTTCTTTTTCACAAAAGCACCGAATGTGAGCTTCAGAGATACCAATGAGCCGCGATCCAACGTCGCTCCTAATCGGGGACGCTGCTTTGACGTGCATGCCTGCTGCGGAAAATATTTCTTGCGCGCTGAGCTCTATTCTGTGCTGTTAAAAAAGTCAACACCTATCTTATAAATGAGAATGAAATGCTTTACCAGTGCTGCTAAAACACATTACCAGTCGGAATAGTAGCGCTAAAGTGTTACACTTCGGGTGTTCACTAACATCATTCCACGCGAGTTGAGTTCAGCAGCTCATGATAACATGCAGCATGCCTGTTGCAGTCGGCACTTGTTCTTTTTACACCATGCGTTTTTTACATCATAATGTCGCGCGGACGGGTGTAGCACGCCTTCCCAATGTCGCAGCTTTCCCGTCCCGCTTTCCCCGTGTCTCAAAATCCCACTGTCCATAATCCCTGTCTTTCTTCCCACGTGTTGGCCTCCCCCGGCCGCAAAAGCCCTCTCCCCGAGCTGGAGAGAGGAGCGACCCTTTTAGTGGTAACGAGCATGGGAGCTCCACCTGGCATTGTGCAAGCTCTGTCCGCCTGGGGGGTGGGGGGGGGCAAAGACGGCCGTGCTTCCCTGTCTGCAAGTAAAGAAAAAATAACTGCAGCCGAGGAATGAAGTGTGTGTCTTTTGTGGGGAAATTTAAATGCTTCGGTCTGGCCGGATAGTCAGTGTTAGGTCCGGTAAAGAGAAGGTATACTTAGGAAGGAAGTAAAGAAGGATGTAGAAGGAAGGCAGGAAAGTTAACGCGGCTAAAGCCTAGTCAGTTAGGTTTCCTATAAAAGCATGGAGGCGCGGCAGCCGCTTTTCTGATGGAGGCGAAAAGTAGAATCGCCCGTGTGTACGAGATTTCGGCGCACGTTAAAGGTCCCCAGGTGGTCAAAATTAATCCGGAGCCCTCCACTCCGGCGCGCCTCATCGCCTGCGCTGCGTCGGTGCGTTAAACCCTACAGTCGATCTATAATAGCATGGAACCTGCACGTTGACGACCCGGACTAAATTCGAGCTCATTGCTAGGTCCCGAGGCACTGCGGGCGCATGGCAGGCCAGTTGCTCTCCAACATGCTTGGGAAAAAACTATCCTGAGAGTCATAAGCAACTGCATTTCTTTGGATTAACTGAGTCGAACACGGAAGCAAGCAAAACAGCAGTTCAGGAAGTAAAAGAATCGCCCACCCACCATGGCAAAAAGTTTTCCAAGACGGTCGTGCCGGAAGTTATGGACAATCTTCTTGACAACAATTTGTAAACACTTTCTGTACGCAGTCCGTCTGCGTGCTTACTTCAGTAAAAAAAAAATCGTAATGCTTATAGTGTACTTCGTTGATTTTTACCCTCTTCTTTCCCCCGTTAACTTGCTAATATTTTTGGTACATTTTAAGTCTGCTCATCATAGATAAGTAACTCTTTTACGCACAAAAAATATTTTGTTTTCATAATACTTATTGTATTGGCACGGCCGGGTCCTGGTCACGTGGTTGTGGTCCCAGGGTCCGGCCTGGGACCGGGGACCACAACCAGGTGACCAGGACCCGGCCAGGCCCACTAGTATTCAGACCGGGCCTACTGTAGTACGCACTTATCACGGGCTAACAATTGAGGATTTTACAGAGCTCTAGTTTTTGCTCCGGGCAATCAAATGTTTTGTGCTGGTAGTAACGAACACGTTATCCTTGCCTTAACTGGAATAAAATTTTCAAAGCTGCAAGACAGGAAAGTTGCGTAGATTGAATTGAAAAGGCGTGTAGAAAACGTCGCGCTCCTTAGTTATCAATCCTCCCCCTCTAGTACAGACGGGGCATTATGTATCGCAAACATATGGGTAACTATTGCTGCGTCGGGACGCGTATTTCATAAACCTGGCAACCTAGACGCATCCCATGTTCGCCTCTTTTTCGTGTCGTACTGAAAGAATCGACCAACTAATCAACGTTTTGATAGGCTGAGGTGGCTGGCGAAGCTTCAACTAAGTCGCGCAAGGCCTGAACCATAGTGAAGCTGCCCGATTTCTGTCTGCGTGAGCACTTCAGGACACATCCCCTCGCATTTGCACAAGTTCGAAATTGTTTATTTGTTCCATAGTGCAAATTGTTTACAGTGCAAAGTGACGACGGAACATGTAATTACATGTTCCGTCGTCACTTTGCACTGTGCTAATAGTAGTCATCATCATATGCATGTTCTTCATTCCAAGCATTACATGCACGGTAGCGCTTTACGACAGCTACTGCGGGGTCTGGGACATTTCGGTGCAAGACGTTTCGGTTCGCGGACATTTCGGTGTGCAAACTTTTCGGCGACCGAATTACCGGTGCTGGCTTGTTTGAAACAGCCGTTATATTTCTATTTCGCATAATGTGAATATAATCCAGCCCAGTGAGTGCATCTTTACAATGATGCCGCGTTTGATTATTGTCAGTTAGTGTTATAAATTGAGCAGTTCTATATTTTTGTTTACTACCTTGTTCAGAGAACACTTGTTATAAAGCCAAGTGATTGAATTCTTTTGCACACGTTCTTTTTTAATTTACGACAAGGCGTTAATTTTATTTCTTTTTTTATTTTTTGCGGCAGGCAGGCCAGCTAAGACAATTAGTCGGTGTTTACAATGGTGCAATACTATTTTATGTAGTTTTCTCTAAATCAAAGGCACACTCTCACTATCCGAAGAAATACGCTTTACAAACATTCCCTTGCCCCCAAAATGTAGAAACTGCAATGAAACGGTTTATGTAGGCCGAGCGCTCGGCATTTTATTTCGTATTTTTAACGGGTTGGGCGTCACGCGCCACACATCACGGCTAGATACAACAGCTCCGCTGTTAAAGGATTCCGAACTAGACTTATTTTTTTCAAAAAGCGTATAACTTAAGACCGGGGTCTCAAACACGCGGCCAAGGGGCTGCATGCGGCCCGCAGACTTTTCTTCTGCGGCTAGGCCCGCTCAAGAGCGTCTTTGTTTGATTATTTCCATTTTTTTAGAGCGCCCCCAACGCGGTCACCATGTGTTGGAGCATCACCGGGGAAGAAGTATTTTATATTTCAGAATCGGCGTTTAGCTTTTAGTCATCCTGGAGATCGGTGTTAATACGTTTGTCGAATCTTGACACACAGTTCCATTCAGAAATGACCCGACATATTTAGAAAATGTGGGAGATGACTTGTTTTTTAAATGGCAGCGTGAGCTGACATTTTGTTAACCCCACCCCCTTCGTTTCAACCTTCTTTGCTGTGCGGGACTAAATTTCGTGACGACGGCCCGCTCACTGATGCGAGTTTCAGATCCCTGACTTAAGAGAACATGTTGCCGCAAAAAAAAAAATAATAAAACAACATTGCGGAAAAAACTTGCAGACATTCAAGTATTGCATAACATTGCATAGTATTTTACGCAGCAAGTTTTGGCTATGAGTAGCCAAATGCCTTAGTTTATTTCATTGTTTCTGAGCATCATTTTGTTTACTTTCGCCCATGATGCAGCGATTAAGTTCCTTTACGTTGTCAATTTTTACACAGATCCAAGGAGTACTGCAGGTTTGGTTGGTTTCGCGATTTTTATGCGTTTTTCTCATTTCTTTGAAGGCTTGTTTAGTTTGTAGTTTATTTTTGTAGAGGATCTATAAGATGCGGATTTCTATTTTGTTTGTTCGTTTTTGTAGTATTTATTGTTCTATTTTTTGTATTCTTTGGATGTTCAAAATTATTTTCGCCCGAATATCTCTATTTACGCTATTGTAGGAATAAGCTGAAGCAAAATGGAGAGACGAGCTAGTTGGTAAACATCCATGAGTGAAACTTAAGCGCAAACAGACACAGGGACGAGAAAGGGAAACAACACCAGCGCTTTGTCGTTGGTGTCGTTTCCCTTTCTCGTCCCTGTGTCTGTTTGCGCTTAAGTTTCACTCATGTAGGAATAAATGTTTTTTTTTTCGACAATTGTGCATTTTTGAGGAAAGGCAGGAGATTGCATGGTTTGTTCATTATAACAATTTTTTTTTTCGTATTTCCGACGTCCTTTTTCTGCATTTTTTTTTTCTAGTGTATTCTTTGTTCTTTTGGAGGAGATGAATCAGATGCATGTTTCTGATTTCGTTGGTTGACTTCTGTAAAAATTCTTTTTTTGCTATTTAGTGTATTTTTTGGTTTTTCAAAATTCCTTTGGACCAGTAATGTCCGCTCACGTTATTATAACAAATCAAAGGGCTACTTTTACCAATTATGGATTTTTGTGCAAATTCCGGGCGTTACACGGTCCTGCTGGGTTGGGGGACTCGGCAAAAAATGCTAGGCATTAAGAATTAGAGCCACTGGCAACCCTACCCAGGCTGTTAGCGTAAATACCCATGACATAGAGAACACAACTTAAGCCCAGCCACAGCCACAACGGTTACAGAACAGACGTTACGATATATTTATTTGTTAACATACTATGTACAAGACACAAAACGCGGATTTCATATCCCGCCGAAGCGCATGGACGGCTTTCAGGTCGCCGGTGAGGTCGAGCTGCCCGTTGCTGACACGCTGCTCTAGCTTGCGAATGTTGTCGTCCTTTCGCTCCCACTTCTTCTGACGCTTCCGGATTTGTCCGCCACCCAACACTTGTAGTATGGTGGATCGGCTGAGGGCCTCATCCCTCTGTAGGACATTCACAAAGTTGTAAATTTTGGGGTGTGCTTTCCCGAGGACGTTGTTCAGTTTTCTGAAATTATTAAAGCACAGGATCAAATTTCCAATTTGATGAAGTGATAAGAGGTTCAAGGAAAATTTGTTACATCCACAAAATACGCTTACCGGTGCCAGGCCTCCTTCAAGTTATTTGTGCGGGCTCCATCATTCTGGTAGTGGTTCCACTGGCTGATGTCGTAGTTTCCAGTGATCCATGTGTCTTCAAAATAGAGTGACAGTTCGGAGACTCCTGTGGCTGTTGGGGCTGATGATTTCAGTGTGCGCCATGCGACCCTCACGAACGTTGGTGGAACAAATGCCAAGCTGATGCTCTGCCGCACGAACATTTTCACATGTGGATCTTTCTGATAAGGCTTCGAAAGCCCAAGGCTTTGCACTTTACGCCCCACAGTCTGAGCAAAGTGAAAATGGCATCCACGGTGCCTGGTTCCGAGAAATGCATGCAGAAGAGCCTGTATGAGGGCGAGCTCGTAGTCGCTCCTTACAATTTTTAGTTGTGAAGAGCGACCGCAGGCCCTTAGGGCTTCATCGAACTTCTGAAAAGCGGTGACGTATATTTCTCTAGATTTACCGGGAAGGAGATACGCCACGTTCAGGCTTACTCCCTCAAGGACCACACTCACTGTAAGAAGTTGGTAAAAGAGGGAGGGACATGAAAAAAAAAGTTCCATCGACAAAGACTTCTTCGGCACCCAAAAAGCGCTCTAATCCTTCCTGTGTGCAAAAGCACATGATTCGATGGCCGCTCACTGTTACGTCAAAGAGCAGGAAGTCTCTCCCGTCCAAAGTTTGTTTGTGGCGCTGTCCCATATTCATCTGTGCCACATTTCACGGTAAAGTGTGGACCTCACAGACTGGTAGGTAGACAAGGCGCCTAAGGCATCATCGCCAACCTAGAATAAAAGGACAAAGCCGCAATAAAAATGATCGAAGGAGCAACCTCATCTGCAGCCTAAATATTCATCTGGTCTTTATAAACCTCCAATATAGAAAGCACTTGTTTCATGCAGCTGCAAAATTTCAAAACCAACACGCACAGCCACGCTTTACTCCTGCAATTGGTCGTACTTGTTTTCGCATAGTTTCAGTAGGGTAAGTTAAGAAGTAAGGTAGATTAATTGGTTGTTAGGCCTTCACAATATTGCTATCAACGTATAAAGCATACAACGGGGAGCACAAAAAAATGGAAAAGAAATATTTAAATATCTTTATGCCAATTTGCATACAAAACTGTATGCTAATAATGAGTTTCGGTACAATTTCAAAACCACAGCTTTATGGAAGCTTAAAAAATTACAGTGAACCGGTTACCGCAGTTTAAAGTGAATCCGTTTCCTTGACCTCGACTGTAGTTGTGACGAGGCACCGTTACATACCTACCCGAAAAACATTGTCATACGTGCTTAAATCAATAATGACTGCCCCACCGGTTCGTGAGAGTTTATATGATTAACCATGCAGTTTGTATTCCGATCAAGGCCTTTATTCTCGTATTATAGAATTACACCAACACGCATTTTAGGGCAACTTGATAACGTGCGTAACCCAAACTAAACTACATGGGAGCTTACTCTGATCGTATTAGAAATATTCTTATGATGAGAATGAATATGCCAGATCCCGAAGTTTTTACGCTAAATTGTGGTTATACACTGTTTTAACTCCTCTAGAGCGAATAGATACCTTCACCAGCTTAATTAACAAAATCTTCACAAAACGTAGTGCGTATTTGACGGCTGAACATTCAGTGGAAATTAATTACAAATCCATCTTTACAAATTCAAAATTTACAATCTCCCGTCAAAACAGTACGGCACGTAAGAAACTGGCACTTAATAAGGCGGCTATTAAAGACTTAATTCTTAAAACTTCCTCGGCGAAAATGGCCTCATCGTGATTCAATTATCGCGAGTTTTCATTCGCATAGCCTTGCAGCCTGGTTGGCTGATGTACGGTGCCTAGAAACATTAACTATGTAACCACGCTGAATAGGTAGAAGTGAAATTTACCTGGCCCACCAGGCCCAGCATCTCTTGGTTGTAAATTTCTGGGGCCGGCATGTGCGGGTGCTGCCTGGCTGTCTCCTTGAGCGAGTTCGTGAATCGGCACTCATTGAGCTCTTCGCTGTCAGGGGGGTGGTTGTGCTCTGCAAGGGTTTTGATAAATTGTATTGTTTTTATAACGAAATCCAATAATTTACGTATTTCAAACAAAGTAAACAGTAGTCTGTGGTGAGAATAGGCGTTCGTTACCTGCTCGTAACAGAACAATCGCCATATAATGAGGCGCCACACGGTTCATTCGCGGCACAGTTTTATACTACGCTGGCAAACAGGAAAAGATACGAGTGTGGGGCCATTCATCACAAAGCGGTTCGTCATGGGCAGACTCGTAATAGACTATTTGGTTCATTGAATCATGCGTCGTTATTTCGTGACACCGAAAATTGTTTGATAGAGGTGCGAGAATAAATTTCAAGCCCATTATTTCTCGATTACTATCTCAGTAAAAATGTTTATTACTGCTACTGCTACTTCTTAAAGCCCTTCGTACATTTGTGTTAGCTTGTTTCGCGGGGTTCAAACTGTGAGATTCCGTTAGAACCAATAAATGGCAATCTCACTCACTCGCTGGAATTTATGACTGGTGCATGAAATATTCTCCATTATGAGTGCTGCTTCTGAAACAGTTTTCCCAAGCAAAACTAGTGCAATGGCTTACGATGACACTTATAAAACAGTCTATGAAGCGACATTGCAACTTTGGTCTTGCAAACATTTTTAATGTCCACAGGCTCCATGCAGCATTGATTCGGTAACCTCAATGCGAATATCCGCCGTGAAAATTCACAGCACCGCCTCTTTTTGTGGTTGCTAATTCCGCGTCAGAATCGAGATTGAGATAACGTGGATCTGTCACTACAAAAACACTAAGAATTACGTCGTGCAAAAACAAAAACAATAATAAATAATAGGCTTAAACCCCATGACCGAACAGGGCCATTTTGCATACAGCTAAGTTTGCATGCACCTATGTTTCATACAACCTTATCATCAGACAATGGGGCAAAAAGCGGGAATTGCATATTCCCGAGATAGTGATTTACATCAACTCGTCTTATTTTCATTACTTGTTGCAACTATACTACACCGCTAGTCTACTCACTTTATAAAATCGCGTCTATCATTCCGTCGAAGTCTAAGGCCTGTCAATAAAGGTCACAAGGTGACAACGAATAACTCCCACGGGGGCATTAAACAGTGCTGTCACGCAACGCTCTGCTAGCACATGATCAAACGCCCTGCGACAAACCAGTTTCATCTCAGCCAGGGACGTAGTCATGCGGGGGGGGGGGGGGGGGCAGGGGGGGGGGGGGGGCGTGTTATAACTTTCTCCGTGATTTTTTTCCTTTTCCGACAGCCCATGACACCCTTCAAAAAAAGATTTCTGGCTACAGCCCCAAAGAAAGTGTTGTGGCAACCGAAGACCGAATGAGGAATACTGACGAAACGTCTCGATTGATTCATCTTTCTCTTCCCTATTCCTGTCTGTCTGCGTGATCTAGAGAGGTTTGGCACATGCACAGCAGGCTGTACAAGTTTTTTGGGGGGCAGTTCTACAACTCCTCCGTAACTTTTTGTGCAACAGGCATCACTGAAATATCTCTCGTTCAAAAAGCATTGGGGGTTTTCGCTTGCTTGATGCCGATTACAGGTACAATTATTCTGCGCCTCTTTTTCCCCGTGCTTCCAGTTTTACCAATGCCCTTTTATAAAACGAAATCCAGATCCACAATATTTTAAGTAAGAGAGAGCTCAGAGATGGAGAAGCATATGTTATCCATAAGGCTGCGTCAGCCATCATTATTACGAAGTGAATGTGACACGTGGCAGTCGAACAATCCGACACTGTGCGACTTATCATTAGCAACGTTCTTCTATGGTTCATTGTATTTATTGGCCCCTAACTTCTCCCCACACTTGTGAGAAAAACTGAATTTATTTTCACGCGTTTTATAACACACAAACAGGTCTGTTACAAGTCAACCTGCCTAGCTTTTCAATGAATTTTCAAACTATGCCTCCATGCGCCACATTACATCGGATATGTGGATATTTTCTCCACTGTTTCTGGCTGATAAAATTGCGTCCTTAGACAAAAGCAAGCATCGCCCATTTCCACTCAAAATTGAAAAGAGATCTACCGTTAAAAAACACCAATAGCAACACGAAAATTAGCAAAACATAATGAGCTAACCTTGTGTCTTTGACTTCACTCTTCCTTCATCCACTAAAACAGCTGCCCTGCAGTTGCGTGTCCAGTATTTTGAACATCGCCATGCTGACGTCCCATTTAAATTCTTTCGCTGAAGGCAATATTTGTAGTCCTCGAACACTAATGCATCCCTGCCCTTCTGTGTTTTTATGAATTCGACGTCCATCTCGGGTGGAGCTGCTCTTGAGACCCCGGAGTAGCCTATCAAGTCGCCTTATTTTTTCACCTAGCTCAAAAACGCGCAGTAAAAAAAAAAACAGAATGGGGTCCCGTCCTGCGCACTGTGTAAATTTGCTTTCTTTGTCGCCGCTGCCGCCTTGTGCGTGCCACCTTCGAGCGAGTAAAATTATCCTCATTTCGTCTCGATCTGTGGGCATACATTGGTAACAAGTGGGGAGCACTCCCTCCTTTCTTTGTTGACAAGAGGCCCCAGTGTCGTTCGAATCTTAATAGTCCGCGCGGCTCATATTTTCGTTCAGACCAGTATGCGCAGTGTGTCAACTTGCTTTCTTTGCCGGCGCCGCCGTTTACTCTTCTGTTCACCCCTTCGCACACGTAAAGAGTAGCCACATAAAGCGGAGGGAACCTGCTTTGCATCAAACAAAGGGCAACACGGCTAGCACGGCGTCTGGTTTAACGTTCTCGAGAATTTCGCGTCATTTCCTGCTTTTGCCCAGCTCTGGTCTTTTCGGTACAGGACA
The DNA here is from genome assembly GCF_048455015.1 of Haemaphysalis longicornis. NCBI lineage: Eukaryota > Metazoa > Arthropoda > Arachnida > Ixodida > Ixodidae > Haemaphysalis > Haemaphysalis longicornis. The sequence continues at coordinate 191,903,042 of NW_027526445.1, forward strand.
TTTCGGTACAGGACATTTCGGTACAGGGCATTTCGGTACGGTCTTTTCGGTGCACGGGCGTTTCGGGACACGGGCCTTTCGGGACACGGACCTTTCGGGACACGGGTGTTTCGGTACAAAGACGAATTTCAGCGAGCGCTTTAGGCTGCGCGCGTTGTTTACGGGGTGGTTACAAGCACGCAATTCGTACCTATTTATTACAGATGTTCTTGCTCGAAATTCTGCGTTATTTTAGGCCAGCAGTTGGTTTTTTTCTTACCGACTTCTTATCACCAGTATTTTATATAACAAATCAGTGACAGTATCATCGTGTTTCTTCACTCGTTTTTTGACGACTTACGATCACATGTTTTTTTTTTTTTTTTGAAATCAGTGAGAGTAACTATTCTCTTTTTGCACTTTCCGGAGTCCCTACGACAACGGCTGCGGAAATGAGTACCACTGCCCGGGGAAAGGAATTCCTGTGCCTTTATAACGTAATGGCAAAGAAGTTGCAATTTCTTGGCATTCTGCATTTGTGTGCGTTGTTTCCTTCTGATAACGCAAGTACTTAATGCGTTATTAGCAATGGATTACGGAAGGCACCTATTGTATCTTGCCGCACGGTTCCGTCCCGACTTCTCCGTAGTTAGCAGGGACTGCGGCGGGTTTATTGTGTTTCTGAATCAAATGTTGAAAAAGCTGTGTAACGACGTTTAAAGCACTCTGCAATGTTTTCTGCAGCAGACATACAAATATTCATCTTCGCAAGGGCTGCTCATTTGGAATTGTTCGCATTTTGTCGCAGAGTATAATTGCCATAATATGGTCGTGATGTTATCTGATACCAATGTCACCTGCAGCTCCCCAGCAGTACTTTTTTTGAGCCACACAATATCACTGACTAAATGATATGTTGGCCGAAGCAGGTGTCCGCGCGACATTATGATGTAAAAAAACGCGTGGTGTAAAAAGAACAAGTGCCGACTGCAACAGGCATACTGCAGGTTATCATGAGCTGCTGAACTCAACTCGCGTGGAATGATGTAAGTGAACAACCCGAAGTGTAACACTTTAGCGCTATTATTCCGACTGGTACTGTGTTTTAGCAGCACTGGTGAAGCATTTCATTCTCATTTATAAGATAGGTGTTTACTTAGTTTAACAGTCCGGAAGAGCGCTTAGTGCGTAAGAAATATTTTCCGCAGCAGGCATGCACGTCAAAGCAGCGTCCCTGATTAGGAGCGACGTTCACTCTAAGAACTCGAGGAGTGCTGGGCACTCTGTCTAGGAGTAAAAACTTTTGTCCCATATTTCACTCCCTTTGGAAGCATTGGGCGACTCTTCCGAGGAGTAGCGCGTGGCGGCCGAACGAGAGGCGAAACACTCCCCGTGGGATTTACTTGCTGCTTTCGAAGCGGAGTACTTGAACCCTGTGTGGGAATTGCAATACCATCTCCAAGGCAGCGTTCCGTCACTCCCTTTAGGCGTGAATAAGCTCTATTGGCGGCGTTCCCGGATACTGCAGACGGGTACCACTACTCTCTCTTGGAAAGCATCTCGTTACGCCTCAAGAGCGTTCTGCTATTCCCCGCGAGGCAGCGTGCTTTCGCTCCGCCTGCTACTAGACCCCCCCCCCCCTTTCCCACGATGGTACTATAGGCAGTTACAAGCAAACAAAACAGGACAAGCTATTTTGAAACATGGAAATGAAGAAAAAACAAGCTCAGACTTTATTTTTCAAAATACCACAACAATCGGTTCATTCTGCAATTTAACACAAAATGCAATTTATTGGGAATTAAAATATCACGGCATAAAAACGGTTCCTACTCCACATGCACACAGGTGACGTAGCGCCTATTTAGGATACATCCAAGAAAAAAAAATCACAAATAAAAATGCAGCAAAGCAATTGAAAACACTGAAATACAAAATTAAATTATGTCGATAAAAATGACATTAACATCCACAAATAAAAAGGTACTGGCATTAGCACGAAAAGCGTCAGTACAAATACAGCACTGGGAGAATAGTTAACAGTATTAACATAAAACAAAATGGCCTTAGTACATCAGTGAGTGCTTCACATGGACTGAAAAAGCCAGCTCTTATTTAACACACATAAAAAGTATTTACAAATAAATTTTGCGAAAGAAAAATTTGGGACAAACAATTCAGCGTGGATTACTATTAACGCATTACAAGGTGCAATCAACACAAAGATACAAAGCCATTGACACGGCAACTTTGCAACATATATATTTTGGTGGTACAATAGGAAACCGCAGGAAACGTTCCCACTGGGTTTTTTAGACAGGTGGTTCTCAAATGAGGATGCGCTAGTAAGATTTAAAAAGGCATAACTTGGTATTAAAAACAAACACGTTCGAGCTGACTGCTTCATAATGTTGGTGGCGGCCTCCAGAACAGTACCGACCAGGGCACCGCGCTTGAGCCAAAGTAACGTCTACAGAAGCAAGAAGGTGCGCTTCGCCTTTGAAGCGTATTACACAATGAATGGCCAAAACACAGACAGCAGCAATGGGAACCCATCCACGATGTCCAAGGGTGTGAGGAGAAGTGTCTTGAATGCGACGGCCACTGCTGCTGACGCCTCGGGGATCTCTCCCTCTCTCAAAAAAAAAAAAAAATCTGCGGGCAAGTAGCGTCTTCCCGCGGTTCCTACATAGACAGAAAGAGGGGGACAGCAAAGACAAGTTCTACAATGAAAAAAATATTAACGAGTTTGACAACGTTAAATGAAGTTTATTGGGTGATTAGTTTTTGCGCCGAGAGCACGCACTGAACCCGTATTGGAATGCCATACTGCTTGGCGCAGTAACCAGTCTAGATGCGGATGTGGTGACCTTGGATGCCACCACGCTCATTGTACGACTTGGCGAATGTCATGTTAGACAGCGCGCCCTACAGCTGTCTGCCTACGCACTGCGCCCCAAACCCATTAGCGCTTACGTGTCCGTAGCTTCAACTGTTTACCCCGCTATCGTTCCCGGTATAAAAACATTGCACAAAATTTAAGGAAACATAACTCTTTTTGTAAGGTTACAATCCCTCAATAATTTGCATTGGAGTTTGTCCTCAGCCGACTGCAACGTAGGGCCAATTATACGTTCACAAGACTAGCGTGGAAAAGTTGCTAATGGGTCATATAGCTACTGTTTTCTTCATTCTCGAGTACGCTTCGTTGCATGCACGCTGCAGATCGCAACATTTGATGAGAACCAATAGGGACCAACCGACGCGAAAAAAGTAATCTAATGGGTACAACAAACAGTGTGGGCGACAGCGACAAACGAAAAAAAGTAATGCATTGCTGCCAATGCCCTTCGACGTCGTTGCTGCCGCTCGCTTGTGGGCTGCTTCTGTCCGGGAATAAACCAGCGACGGCGACGGCCCGTCGCCTGCCGCTGTCGCCGCCGTCACCGGCCTGTGTAAAAAAATTTCGCTTGTCTGTGTCGCACACAATTCCTGTTTGCCGTACACACTGAGTGAGGTTTCTCGCGTCGCTCATCGCCTTAGACGCATGTAATTACCCCTTAACAGTGCGGTGAGTACGCCCCGAAAAGTCACATTTCCGTCCATCCTGCCCTCAAGCAAAACGTAAAAAAACTTGTCTGAACAGCATTTCAGTCTGCTGCTGTACGCGCGGCGGTCACTAAAATTATTGTAATTTAGTGACTACCACGCGCTAGACGCGCTCCTATCACTCAGCCTATTGTACGCAATTCTTTGGAGCCGCGCAGGTAGCCACAGCTACTGCACGGCCGCCACTCTAACCCTAGCCGCCGAGCTAAGAGTGCAGCGTAGCGCTGCGACTACTCACGCGACCATGCTTCCTACCTGCGAAAACATTCCGCAAGGATACCAACACTTCACGAATCAACGAGATTGAAACGGTGCAAGAATCGACGCTGTTTGCACACGGGTACAAAAGCCGCCCTTCAAAACTAAGCAACGGTCAAAATCAGTCACGAAAACGTTAGGACTAACCGCTTCCGCGGACCGAGAGTAACTCTGCTTCGTTAAATACACAAGACAAGAATACGAGGTTAACTAATGGCTTACCTCTACTTCCCGCCAGCGTTTCTTCGTCCGGTAGATAAATCCAAGGTCGTAATAGCTGCGAAAGATCCCAAGCTCACGGCGCGAAGCCTGCGACGGCCGCGGATACAGTCCGGCCATAGCGCCAGCGTTGCCAGATTGAAAAGGGGCTTCGACACCAGCTTCCTGCCAAAATTTCACCAGATTTCACCAGCAATAAAAAAAATGTCAGATATGACGTATTTCCGGCTACTTCACTTATTTTTAATCGTCGGCAACAAATCACGTCTTCTTACTATTTTTTTTCATTTTCACTGCCCTCTTACAGCCTAAATTAAATCATTTTCTCGATAAAATAATAAACGCATAAGAAAGCAGTCCAAACACACCTACTAAAATATAGTTCTTAACATTGAAAGCTTCAACACTCTAAAGCCACCTATACTATAAATTATACACACATTTTTTGTTCAGAAGTAAGCAAAACAAACGCATAAGAACGAAGTCCAAACACACAATGACAAAGTTCGGTTCATGAAAGGTTTCGAAGTCAAGGTTTAAGGAAAAAATTGCTAAGCATGATGTACAGTTACATAACAGGTATTTCATAGTCACACTAACATAAAATATCCGTTGACACCAAGTACATTCACCACTGATAATTCATAAGAACACGGAAAAACATAAACGGGCAGAACAATTGCCCGAGTTTACTACTACAATGACTCTTGTGTTGCGCTCCTTAGGCGTGTCGTGGCAGCGTTCCACGATGGGGCTTGATGGATTTACGGCAGAGCTTGCAAAGCGGTAGCATTCAGTTTGCCGACCCCACGCTAGTCAGCCACAAAGGTATTTGCTTTCTAGATGTATACAATCACCACATGTGAGAGCGTCCATCCACGCGTAAAGCACCGACCCGAACGCATAGCTAGGAACAGATGGGAGCAATATAACAAACACCGTATGCGAGCAAAAACTGCGCGGAGAGCTAGCAGCTAGAAGCGGCATGAAAGCTTGACTACTACCACATGTGATAGAGCGCCAGCTTCTCATTGACCGCCACGCACAAATACAATGCCCGAAACGGGGAAACAGCAGAGAAAAACAAAACAATAACAAACCTCACGTCGCACAAAACCACACAAAACTTATCCTCCCAGGTCACGTGGTTCTGTTTCTCTCTCGCGCACTCCTTATGCAAAAAAAAATGGCATCATGCATCACCCTTCCTTACAGGTCACGTTATGTAGTTTTTTCTCTCACGTATGCGCGCATAGCATGCGAGAGAAAGAGAGAGAGTCTCCCTCCCTGAAATGCCCGCTGGAAATTGTCCCCCCGATGGTCGCTTCCTAGTGCGACCACGGCGTAGGTGTCTTCCCTGTCGCGGCGTTTGCCTACGCCGTGGTGGCGATACGAGCCGCCACGGGAGAAGTACTGAGTGCGGGCAGCGTGCAAGCCAAGACCGCCAGACAGGCGGAGCAGGCGGCCATAGCGCTGGCCCTGCTTCACCCCGACACGCGAACGGTGTTCAGCGACTCGAAGTCGGCCATCGCCAATCTCGCCAGGGGTATGGTCTGCAAGACAACGATGCGAGTCCTCTCCGGCATCGGGGAAGGCGCGCGCAAGAACGCAACGACGACCGTGCGCTGGTTTCCGGCCCACATGGGTCGGGAGCTGCGAGGCGGCTACAGGAACGTCAACGAGGCAGCCGACGCTGCGGCCCGTGATCTCGCCGCGTGCCGGGCCGCGCCAGCGACGGACGCCGACGTCGACGAGGAGCCAAGCAACGACGAGGACGACAACGGCGCAGAGCCCCTGACCACATACGGTGCTACGCTGTGTTGGTATAGGACAGAGAGGCAGGCCTATCCTCCGCCCCACCCGGGGCTCGCGAGGAGAGAGGCCGTGCTTCTACGACAACTGCAAACCGGGACAGTGCTTACGCCGGCGCTCGCGCGCCACGTGTGCCCGGACATGTACGAGGACGAGGTGTGCAGTGTGTGTGCGCGTGTGAACGCAGACTTGGCCCACTTGATGTGGGGATGTGCGGACCACGACTCAAGTGCGGGGACGCCGATCCTCCCACCGGACATTGCGGACTCAGTGCGCTCTTCGGGGCGAGAAGATCAGCTAAGGGCCATCCAGCGGCTCGAGGCTGCACTGGACAGGCAAAGGCGAAAGGGGAACCCGCACTCCCCTCGGCCTCCTCCTGCGGGAGCGAGGGCTAGGGGTGACAGCGGCGGCACTCCAAGTAGCCCGCGCCGACCAGACGTAGACCTCGGGGTCGGCCCGACGCCGCGGTGAGCGGTGAAGACTACGGGACGGTGAAGCCCTGCGTGGCCTGATCCGTCCCCGACTGCCGGTACCTCAATAAAGTCCTTTCTCTCTCTCTCTCCTAGTGCGACCACGTGTGGATGTGGGCAAGAATGTAGCGGCAGCTACGGGATGCAAATCAAACCACTAACAAAACGGCGTAAATTTCAATAGTTTAGGTGACAAGCGATGTCACAAAATGTTTCACCAGTTTTCACCAGATATCATCTGGTGTAGCCATTCCGGGACATCAACACCAGGCGCCCCCAAATTTCGCCAGATTTCCAAAATCTGGTGCCGAACTTCACCACCTGGCAACGCTGCATAGCGCGCGCATCGCTACACAGTGCGCATAGTTCCGAAATCGGCCTCAGCGCGGTCGCCGCTGTGATGTTCGTCCGAAAGAAAAACTAGTACCACGCACGCACGCACGAATGAATGAACGAATATACAACTTGCTCGCGTGTGCATGATGTCGCGCTGACGCACAAGCGGCCAGCGGTTAGCCAACACACGTCGTATACTGTGTCGAAGCAAGTATGACGATAAGGGCAGGTCCAACTTCCCATGTTGCACGAAGCGTCTGCTTGAAAGCCCACTTCGTTCGTAGCGCATTGACATCACGGTCTGGCCCGGCCTGTAAGTCGCCCGTCCGGCCTTGGCGGGTTCACCGCCTGTGTAGGTTTTTGCAGAACACGCGCACTTTGTGGCTCGCTGAACGTGCCTTTCTCAAGAACGCTTGCTCGGGCGGTTCGCGTTACCTGATCCCCCGGATCTATGACGCGTTACGTATCGTGATCCACGCCTGCGCCGCCGCGGGGGGGGGGGGGGGGGGAGGGGTCATCATTTCTCTTTGCTTAAGAAAGGCGCTTGAGTTCCAGCAACCGATCGGTGTGTACGCTTTTATCGTCGTTCGTCAGCCGACGAGATAGTTTTCACCGTAGAGGGTGTATTTGAGATGCCCTCGCTGTGATATCGCCTGTTCCTCACACTCCGATCTTGCAGATAGGCCCCATATTGCTGTTAATACCAGTTATGTATACGGATTTCCTCTATTTAACCTAGTAAAAGCTATCGTATGTACATGCCTATCTCGGCGACACTAGCCACGGTTGTTGGGTCGGGTTCGTGTTGCGCTTGCAGCTTGAGCTATCAGAAGAACGCGGACTTCACTTCTTGCAACACCATTTTTCTCAATCGATCTCAGATTTACAATCCGTTTTTTTTTAGCTTGACTAGGCGCGGGACAATCGTACGGCTATAGATCAAACTCTTTCAAAGCGACCGTCTGCAGCGGTCCGTAGATTAGTTCCTTCGGTTTGCCGCCTGCCGCCACTGAACGCTGCGAGCAATCGTTACACGAATTTATATTCTTGCACGTTTAGAATGCGCGGCAGAAGTAATCGGGCGCTTTTTACACAACCGCTTTATATAATATATTCGTATGCAAAAAAACATCGCTGATGAGTTGGTGTGCACAGATGGCAGGATTGCATCTCCATGCTTACTCCCGCACTGGACAAGAATGAAATTGCAATTCTACTCTTCGTACTGGAGATGGGAGACGATGCGCAGGTTTACTCTTCACTGGTGCGGGAGCAGAACTGGGGCTGCACTCCGCCGCGCACGAGAAGAGTACGCGGTCAGTTTTGCTCTCCTCCTCATGGGGAGCGAGCATTGCATCCAACTCCCCGCAGCTTTCGAGGGGAGTCCACCAACGCTTGCAAGAGTACAATGACTGTTGGACTCTTCAACTGCTCCCCCGATTTCTTAGAGTGTTGGATCGCGGCTCATTGGTATCTCTGAAGCTCACATTCGGTGCTTTTGTGAAAAAGAACTTCCCTACTCAGAAAACAAAATTAAAATATTCTTCAGTAATTGAAAAAGCTATTCAAAGAGCATTTATGAGAAAAGTAAATAAACAAATGAAAGAGTATTGAGGAACTGTCCTCAACAAATATTTACAGGAGATATCGCTTGAAAAGTACGCGGATTCATAAGTAGGCGTTAAATAATCACAATAAGAGCTCAGATGCCGTCTTTGAAAAAATAAATCCTGGAGATCCTGTGCAAACAAAATCAAAACAAAAACAATATAACGAACAAAGTGATATGTTCATGCGCCGAAAACTCCTTAAACCCGTAAATTTTTTATTCGTACCAAAATTTTGGACCGAAGGGGCTGCGGAATCGCGATGGACGACCGCCGTTGGGGTCAGTCACCTGTCTTTCCCGAACTTCTCTGGACGCACGGGAAGTGGCGGAGGAGCGTGCATGGCGCTCGCTTGCGCGGAAGCTTGCCCAAAATGCTCGCCCTTGGATCGGTCCACCCCTGCCATTCGTGCCGCTAATTACGCGCTGCAGCTTCAGCTAGCCAATTCAACCATTCGGGGTGCCAAGGCATGTTTGTTTCTCAGAATGCGCCGAAGCGAAAGCGATCACGTGGGCGACGACGGGATGGGAAACGCGAGGGTGCAAATAAAAAATAGTTCCCCGCGAGACGACGAATATTTAGTATTTCCGTATTTTTGTGTACGCTGCGCTGCTCCATCGGCTTCTCCGAAGAGGGATTCGTTCCCTGGTAGTCTATCCCAATGCTTTCCCCCTTTTTTGTTATTTTGTACGAACGCATGCACTTTCTTGCTATACTTCAAACTTCGGTCTTCATGGCCCTCATTTTACTTTGCCTCTCGTCGCTAGACATAACGGTACCGCTGAGTTGGGAGACCGCGCTGCTCAGTACGGACCCCCAGATCCAGAAGAAAGTAATCCAGCTGGCCGAGGGTGCCGCTGGCGCCCACGGGCTCCTGGCCGCCACCTGAGGAAGAGGATAAGTTACATCCTCCTTTCGAAGTGGATTCGAATTAAAGTTATACTCTCTCTCTCTCTCTGTCGACGAGAAGCCTCGTACCCGGAAGATCGCAAAGACGTGCAAGGCGGAAAATCAACGAACAATCACTCATTCAAATTTTTTAGCAACACTGAGAATAAAAGACTGGGGCTGTTCATTTGAATAATGAATTTTAGAAACTTCAACGAAAGTAAATTTTGAAAATCGAACACACAAATTTCGATCGTTAAAATCATGGCGGTTATTCTAGGTGGACAGTTTTTGTGTAGCTGTGGGGAGCAAAGGTTTAAAAAAGTACTAAAAAGAGAAGCTTCTTGCCATGATTTGTGAAAATTTCGTGATTTACTGATTCAGGGGGCTTATAACAAGAGCGGACTGACAGATCCACGGCTTTTACGGGCCCCGATACGTTTAAAGTACCCGGGAATGTATGATGCGAGCTAATCAACCCAGTGGGTGCACGAAGACCGCTACTGCAGCTCGCTGCTGAACTTTTAACACGAGACTGGACTCCATGCCTACCTTAGGCTTGTACAGGGTCATCAATTTCCTGACTACCTGTGCTTTTGTACCCGTTCTCTTTATTCTACCTAATGTCTTATCTTTTCTTTATATGCCGCATGGCAAAAATGCGAATTTTAAAAAAAATCAACACAGTCACAACACGTTAATCGACAACGCGTTTATAAAATGCTACCTATAAACGTATCGTTCAACCTCTGCAATAACTTTGGCCGGGGGGCTGTATCGAGGGACATGGAGGCAGGCAGACAGAGAAAGAAAGAAAAAAAATATTTTTATTTCTCCAGCAGAGGCTGATGTGTGGGCCTCGCTACGTGGATGGTGTCCCTAGTCTGGGATGCCTTGACTTCGGCTGGCCGTCCGTGCTCGGGTCACCAACTTAAGCTGGATATCCGGGTCCGGGCGGGCCAGGGAAGCCCTCCACTGCTCGAAAGTTGGGTTGGAAAGGGGGGGCAAGTCTGGAGTTCGTTGGCACTAACTGACGCACAGAGAGGCCAAATTTTCCGCGTTTAATGAGCCCAAGAAAGATTATCGTCTTTAAAAAATACTGATGGTGGGGAGCTGCAGGTGCCATTTATCTCCGATAGGAGTAAAACCCGACTAAATTATGACAAGTATAATTTCGGACAGAATCGTCTGGAAATCACAAGCGACCTGTCCTTGCAAAGAATATATCTATGTAGGTTGCAGAAAACATGGCAGATAGCTTTGAATATTATACAAGAGCCTTTTCAACTTCTAATTTACAAAAAAAAGTAAACCCAGCATTGTAACTGATAACGACAATAAGGCTAGCACGGGAGAGTGAGACATGTACAACAGGTGCCTTCGGTAATGAATTGATAATGAATCAGTTTGTGCACTGCGTCATCAGGAGAAAGCAACGCCCACAAATACGTAATGCCAAAATATTGTAAGATCTTCTTGGTCATTACGTTGGAAAGATACAGGTTCCATTTCCCTGCGGTGGTGCTTAATTACGCAGCTGTTATTGTAGTTTCTGGAAAGTGCAAAAAATAGTTACAGTCACTGATTATTGATGAAATATGCAAGAGAAAATATATCACCGGATGATACTGTCGCTAAAGAGACGAAGTAATGAACGAGCTGTACTTTTTGTGGTTACTGTTACGCAAATAGATAGGCATTTTTTGGCTAGGCCACATAAATTTTTACTGGCCTAAAATAACGAAGAAATACGAGCAACAACCATTGTAATAAACAAGTTCGATTTGCGTGCTTGTAACTTCCATGTTGAAAACGCACGCGAATTTTGCTGCCTCAAACGCTCGCTCGAATTAGTTTTCGTACCGAACCTCCCTGTACCGAAATGTCCTGTACCGAAACGCCCGTGTCCCGAAATGTCCGTGCACCGAAAAGACCGTACCGAAACGCCCTGTACCGAACTGCCCTGTACCGAAAAAACCTAGACCCGTTAAATTTGTCGCGCATTTGTTTGTTTGGGAAATTAAGAACACGCAGTCACTTTTAGCACTTCGAGTTGTTTAGCTGTTTATCCCGCGCTATAAGGGATCATCGCACAGCTGGTTCAGTCATCGGCTTGGTCGGGCCGTTGCGGTCGCCGTCGTCGCGGCGTGCGGACTTTACGATCCAGAACCTAACCCGGTCAGCTCATTTCGCGACATCACAGCGATGTACAAATTGAACAGGCTCCGATTTCCGCCTCCGGCGCCGGGCCTGACTAAGGCTGACGAGCGCTGGCTCTTACGGTTATACACTAACACGGTATTGTGCCCGGCGATACTCAAGCACTTCAATCCGGCCTTCTCCGGGGGATGCCCACACTGTGATCATCCGTTTGCGGATGCTTTTCACATGGTGTGGGCATGCCCATCCAACCCGGCGGTCCCCCGAATCACGTCCCCTTCCCCCCCCCCCCCCTACTCGTGAGAGCTGGGAGGCTGCCCTGCTCGGCTGCTCGACCTTGGAGGGCCAACGAGCCCTCGTGGCCAGGGCGCGCGCCGCCGCGGAAGCCACAGGGGTCCCGGACTAGGGACTCCTCCTAGAGTTTGTACAGGGTCGGCCCTTAAGGCCACCCCTATCTCTCACTTGTATATAGTCTTAATAAATGTTTTTCACCACCACCTGTCAGCAGCCAATGCGTCGTCGCTGCCGTTTCCGGTCGTGGCCGCAGGAGACTGGCCGAGGTGCACAAGTGTTAACCGTGAATCGGAAACAGCCTGTGCAGAGACGACGACGGAAGAGAGAGGAGGCAGCGAAGGTGGGCCATGACACGTCTAGAGGCTCTTTTAAATGCAGAGCATCACGATGTCACCCGGCGTTGGCGTGCCTCGGCGTCCGCAACAGCCGTTCCAGGTGCGCCCTCTCCCCCACTCCTCCTCTCCCGCATCACGCTACCCTCCTCGCTCTCAACAACAGGTCCGCACCCCTCCCCCTACACTATATAAAAAAATAATACTTACCGGCGCCTGGTTTCGATCCCACGACCCTGCGGGCGGAACGCAAGGTACATGGTGCTCTACCCACTGCGCCACAAAACCGACACAGAATGGAAGGCTACGAACGCGCCTTATATCCTTGACCCATTCAAACTACGTCAAGAAGCTGCTGATACAACGCATTCACTACCACCAACTCCCCAAACACTAAGCGTTAACGCAATACACCCACCCCCTATGCGACGCATTTAGTCGAGTCCCCCTCGCGGGGAGATGGGCCCTTTTTGATGCTTAAGCATTCGATAGCTACTTCCGCCGGTAAGTCATGACGCATCCGTCAGTAATGTAACGCGTGGCGTTTATGTAAAAAAGAAAGGCCTTGGGGCCTTCAAATAACACTGCTTATATGGTCCGTCCCTGAAAATACGCCTTCCAATTAAGTCAAGCCGCTAGTTTCGCTAGATTTAGCTCCACCACATTGCTTGCGTGTATTGCGGTGAAGCCTACTCATAAAGCAAAATGCTTTGAACCCAAAAATGAAGCTTATTGGCAAGATGAACTTTGAAACCACAACACTTAGCAATCACCGCCACCCAAGGGGTGTAGGAAAAAATGGTCCCGGAAAAAATGGTCCCGGAAAAAGTGCTCCTGGAAAAAATGGTCCCGGAAGAAATGGTCCCGGGAAAAATGGTCCCAAATCCAAGGTAGGAAACAATGGTCCCGCAAAAATTGGTCCCGAAGCCAAGGCAGGGAAAAGTAGTCTTGTTCGAGTAAATCCGGTTAATCGCACCAAGAACGTTTGTTTTACAGAAATTCAGGTTGGGCTGCTTTCATGGCCTCTCCCATATTTATTTTCTAATTTGCCGTTACGCTAGCTTAATCCACAGATGTCTCGCATTGATGACGTCTCAACCACATATAGCATGCATAAAGCTGAGCACATCTCTGTTTTGAACCCGCACGTTGTGAGGAGGGTAAACCGCTTCCACACAGCCTCGACAGGTGAAGGTACCGACACGAAAAACAGGATCCTGGTGATGTGTAGTGAAAGGAACGAGCGTCAGAGGGGGCTGCCCAGGGGGCTAATCAGCAGCGGACGGGGGCTTTCGTACGAACTTTCGTAAAGTTCGCACGGAAGTTCAAGGCATATCAACGGAAAATTTCGCCTTCACGTTCTCAGAGTTGTAAGCACCCCCTGCAATTTTTACATGTTTTTTCCCTTAACTTTTCTGTACACTCTTTGTTGCTATTTGTTTCTCTTGAATGCTTTTTTTCTTTTGTTTATTCATGCTTTGGAGTTAAAGATTGTATATTTTATAAGTGATTGGCCCGATAAGTGATTGGCCCGATAGTTTCAGGCGCATTACTTAAAATTAGATCTAATAAATTAGATCCACGTGTTGGTGCGTCAACAGTTTGGAAGAGGTTAAAATCCAGAGTTAAGTTTATAAATTCTACATAAGGGCGACTAGGTGAAGAAAGAGACGGCCAATCAAGATCGGGAAAGTTAAAGTCGCCGAGGAGGTAAACGTTTTCACACTGATAGCTTTGCACAGCGGCCGCTATACTCTTTTTAAGTTCATCGCCAAAGGAAGGACCTGCATCGGGTGGCCGGTAGCAAGCGCCTATCAGTATATTTGAGGAAGCGGAAAAGCAGGCAGCCCAAACTATTTCGAGTGGTGAGTGAGTATCAATCAGAAACGATGGCAGTGTATTCTTTATCGCGATCAAAACACCGCCCCCCTTTCGTTCAGAACGGTCACACCGATAAATACTGAAACTATTCACGCCCGAAAAGAGTTCTGCATCGTGAATATTTGGGTGAAGCCACGTCTCAGTTAAGACAGCAATGTCCGTATTGCTATCGTCCAAGATCGAAGAGATATTTTCACGTTTCGGCAGCAGGCTACGGATGTTAGTAAACGTCACTGTTAGTGGTCGTACCAAGGGCGAGGAAGGTGGCCATTGTTGCTTAGGAAGTTTATTTTTGCCTGCTTTCTTATTTAGCTACCTCTGAAAACGAACAACCGATTTTGTAGAACTCAGGTCATAAACGTATGTCTTGTCATTCATTTCTAACCTGTCTACTCGCAGTTTAAATGCCTGCTTGCTTGGTTTCACAAACTCGATCAACTTTTTCCGGGCTTCGCGGGTTGCAACAGAAAATCCTGACTAATAGAATAGTCTGTATCTTTAAGTTTTTTTGCTGATGCTTCTACGATTTGTTTGTCTTTAAGCAGAACGAATTTAGCAATTATTGGCCGGCACTTATCTGGAGGAAACCGGCCAAGGCGGTGGACGCGTTCAAACTGCTGGCTTGTGAGGGTGATTTGAAGATTTTCTTCGCAAAATTCAATTAGTTTTTTCCCTGAAGCTTCCCAATCTTCATTGACGTCATCTTCGATACCGAAAAACAGAAGATTCGAGCGGCGCATCCTATTTGCTGCACTATCACATCGGGATGTAATGTGCTGCAGTTGGTCATTTATACCCTGTAAGCTATTCTCGGGCAGGCTGATTTCACCCGGACTGCGGGATGCAATAGACGCTTCCAAGGATGCAACTCTATCATTCAGTTGTTTGATTTGAGCGTCAGTTTCGGTCTGCTTTTCTTTAACTCCTTTGAGCTCAGTCAATATTGTCGCCTGTCCCGCTTCCAGCCCCCGCACGCGTTCCAGAATGTCCGCTAGAATCTTTTCATTGGGTCCCGGGTTTAGCCCAACGTCCCCCGAACAGAGTAGCAGCATGTTAATGACACTGTCACAAATCCGCGACGGCACAGACAGGTATCGCTTCACTGTTTCACATAAATCTGGGGGGCACGACACCGCTAGCAGACAGTAATTACTGGTTTTAACACTAGCGCTACTATTCAGGTAACTGACCTGTAACAAGAGCATCGGTGAACGCCCCATTCTTGATGCGATGTCGTGCCCAAGTGAAGAGCGGTCCGGTGGGCGTTTATATGGCCTCGCCGGTGCGCAGGTGGCAGTTGAAGACGTCGCTTGTTGCCAGATTATGTGCTCTTTTTCTTCCAAACCTGGCGGGCCAAAGCATGTCTGATAAAGGCAAAGCTGGCGTTCCGTGGAAACGGCCGGCCAGGAAACGAAAGGACAGGAACTGATCGCAAGCTGTAGCGTCACCTGTAACAAGAGCATCGGTGAACGCCCCATTCTTGATGCGATGTCGTGCCCCTTCTTCTGAAGCAATTTGTTTCAGAACCATTTGTTCCTACTTTGGAGTTTGTACTATTTTTTGCACGCTTCTGGTCAAGAGGTCCAATGAGTCAAGAGGTCCAACGAGACAAGAGGTCCAATAGTCACGTGACAGCCGAGTCAAGAGGTCCAACAAGTCAAAAAGTCCAATTTCGGTCAAGAGGTACAACGCGTCAAGAGGTCCAACGCGTCGAAAGGTCCAACGCGTCGAAAGGTCCAACGCGTCAAGCGGTCCAACGCGTCAAAAGGTCCAACGAGCCTCCTTCAGCTCACTTTATAAAATCGCTGGAAGCAATAAAATGTCCTTGTAATATCTGGTTTACGTTTTGCGGGTTTAGATTGCGATAAATGGGTGCTTGTGATGGTTACTGATTGTTCTAGCTATTTTGATGATTCTGTACTATCCGACTGCTATATGGTTGTTGGCGAAAAGTAGACAGACAGACTGCTAATAATACCCTACTTACACGGGCGCAGTTAACAACGGTCAAGCGAACCGCGGTTAGACAAAACCGCAGTTTGCTGTGTTACACGGCAGACGAAACTGCGGTTACCCCGCTAACCTTGGTTAACGCAAACTGAGCTTGGCCACCTCAGTTCACGCTAACCGCAGTTGCCGCAGCCGCAGTGCTCAAAATCGCGCAAGTCAGTTCGGACGCAAGTGGCGGCGCATCAGCGAAGGCGGAAAAAAAAATCACCTGGCGTTCGGAGGAGACGAAGGTTCTCAAATAGCGGGCGCCCCAAAGCTGTGTCCAAGAGGCGCTTTCGTTCTTTGCGTCGCTCTCGCAAGCAGCGCGACTGCCCGTCAACAGCGGCTCGTTTCCCGATCCACCCGATCAACTACGACAAAAGCCGCGCTAAATTTGTGAATTCCGAGCGTCGTCCGCCAACAAAAAAAGGATAAACCAGGCAATCGTGAAGCGTTTTCAGCACTCGGAAACGATCGGCGAACACGCCGGCGCGCCTGCCCGCACGGAACTGCAAGCGGCTCGAACCGGCCCATACCACGGCAGCAACAGCTTATCGCCGCTCTTCGAAATCAACCTGATCGCGGAAAAGAACCTCCACATGCGAGAAAGTATGCGGTGAAGAATTCTGCTATATATTGTAATTCGCAGTTGTAGATATAGCGGCGGTCAAATATCCACCGCGATGCTAACACCGAGCAGACCTGAGCAAACCAAGCAGGTTGCGAGCTTTTGGAGAAGCCCCTCTCCTCGCCGCGCGCGACTGCATTGCGTTTGGCTCTGAAGCGACTGCTTTAAAAATATTTCCTTTTGTCTACACTGCTTCTCTTTTGTTTTTTATCGTGAAGTTAAAAGTGTGGTCATTTATTTTTGTTACACTCACAACCAAGTGACCGCGGTCACCACACTTGGAATTTCGCGTGTAACAGCCAAAACCGCAGTTTGTGATAACCGCGGTTAAAGTTAAATAACCACGGTTAGGCTTAACTGCGGTTACGTCCGCAGTGTACCTAGAGTATAACGGTTCCTGGTAACGGTTACTAACTGCTTGAGTGACATATTTCTATCTTGTAGAATTTAGGGTCTGTTTTCCAGCATATGCGTTCTATGACACATATTATACTAATTCTATAGAAATTCTCGCTTCAGCATCTTACGTTCAGCCTTCCAGTTTAGTATATCAGTACTCTTAATCACCAATACTTCCTTGCGTAACTCTGACCAGTCCTTGAATTTCGTGTGTTCTGTTTTTTTTTAAACGTGACTAGCGATCGGGGCCCCTCTCAAAGGTTGCCGAATGCTGTAGTCCCCAAACCGAATTAATATTCTTTCAGCGCGTTGCACAGATTACGCGTTTCTTCGTCCCTATAAAGTAAAATAATTCAGCTTCCATCTAGTAACTTCCCATTGGAAAATGTGTCAGCAACACAATGGGGTTTGCTGTAGTCACTTCACGAAAGCTGACTTCTTCTGGAGCAAAATCTGTAAGTTTAGTTCACTCTCTTGTTATTGATGGTGTGTCTTTCGTGCATGTTGGGTGTGTCGTTTATTAATAGATGGTCTGCAGCCTCTGAAACCGCGGTTGAAGAAAGCCGCCGCACCGCCACATAACATTCCTATGCGCATGCACGAGAAGAAAGTGAAGCGAAGAACAAACAGGAGAACGTCATTGTTCTTCGATTAACGTGCTGGTTTCTTTTAATAAATGCTGAATTCCAGTTGAATTTCGTGCTTTGTTTATTTTGAATTTGCTGCTTTTTTTTTTCTTTCTCAAACCCCCACAGGAATGGACGATGTAGGTATTTCTAATAAATAAATGCACTTGTTACTGCGGCATCGTCGTTTCCGACAGCGCGCTGAAAGCACAGCATAGCTGATGTAACAGGCCCTGCCGTAGAGGCGTCAGCGTTTGATATTTAGTTTCGGTATTTTTATTATTACCTGTAACCTGCATAAACGCCGTTGGAGCTTTCCTTGTAAAGACAGCCCACAAAATTATTATTTACTCGCATTATTCGCACTTCTCCCAACACAATTGCGTAAGTGGGAATAACAAAACGCTGTGCATGGTTGCGTCTACCGCGCTCTGCTTGGCGCCTAATAAATATTCGTAAAGTGTGCTTGAACAATTCTACAAGCATGGATGCAAGTGTAGCATCCTTTATAGAACCTGCAGTGCCAACAAACGTTCACGCAGTGCGGTTGGCAGCTTGCGGTGATTTGTTAAAGCTTGGACCTCTCGAGTCGTTGGACCTTTTGACTCGCCTCAGCCGCGTCAAGAGGTCCACGGTGAGCCAAGAGGTCCAAAAAGACAAGAGGTCCAACGCGTCAAAAGGTCCAATATTGGACCTTTTGACGCGTTGGACCTCTTGACTCATTGGACCTCTTGACTCGGAATCTTTTTTGCAGGACCTTTCGGTCCGGGGACTTCAGTTCTGGGACACAGTGCTTCTGCCGATCCCCATATATATGTCGTTTTTTTTTTTTAAAGACCAGCGTTAAGATAGACCCCGGTATCAGGAAAGAGGTCCTTGCGTTACGGCCCTGACATTTTTAGGATCCAACATGCAGTACTACATATATTAGTGTAGTTCGTTTTCGGGTAAACGCCGATTTTACCCGATTTTCACGCCCCGAACATCTTTCAGAAGAATCGGGTTAAAAATCGGGATTTTCAACTCATTGAGTGTTGGCTTGACTCTAACGCTCGCCACTGCAGCTAGGCTGGCAAATGCGGCACTGACACTGTTGCGCCTCGCTAATCGAAGCTGTGATGCCGAAAGAACTGTCTCCCGGCTGCGATGCGTTCAACGATTGGGCAGGTCTCGAATGTAGACCGACATGTTGCGCATGCAAATGGCAATGTATGTAAACGAGGATGCGTAAAAAATCGATGACCAGCTTTTCGTGAATAAAATGTTTCATTACTTGGAGGTTGTCGATGTTATTTACTCTTATCGTTACTGATTCAGTTCCAAACAAACGCCGATTTTCGGAGAGTATTTGCTAGAAAACCCCAATGTCCCACAGAATGCCAGCTTGAAGCAAACACCAATTTTGCCGCGTTAAAGTTAAGAAGGTCGTGACACCTTCTGATAAAATAAACTTAGTGTATTACTTGGAACATCTATAAAGTTAACGCGAAAAATCCCGAAATTCGGAATGTTTTTACAGAAAACTCGATTTCTCCCTGATTATCAGTTTGAAAAATAGCACCCGATTTTTACCCCCCCCCCACCATTTTAAATATATATATATATATAAAAAACAAAAACGAACAGCCCTATACATATTGTGCTCGCTTACATAGTGCGGAGTAATCAGTTTGTAGAGTTCAGTTGCGAATTCCATTTCTCGAGAGACGTCACTTCACAAAGCGAAATTTACGCTCACACGAAAAAAAAAAAAAAGTTTAGTAGGTGCTGCCATCGCACGTACAAAATATTACAGATAAATCGAGTAATCCACTTATTATACGAAAAAACAAAACGAAACAAGACGAACAAAACAACAACCAATGAAAAAAAAAAAAAAACGTCTTGTCGCTGTTACTATACAAGCCTATTACCCGTGTTCCGCAGTTTTCTCTGGTGTTTTCCCTCGTTGATCGATTGTAATGTTTTAACGCGCCGACGCAACGCAGGCGATGAGGTACGCCGTAGTGGAGGGCTCCGGATTAATTTTGACCACCTGGGGATCTTTAACGTGCGCCGAAATCTCGAACACACGGGCGTTTTTGCTTTTCGCCTCCCATCATAAAAGCGCGGCCGGGAATCGACCCCGCGTCCTCGTGCTCAGCAGCACAATACCTTAGCCACTGAGCCACCGCGGCGGGTTGGTGTTTTCCCTCGTTCCACTTTGTGGTCCTCCACTGGCAAGCAATTATCGGCGTTGTCGAGTGAAAAGGTGAGGCGGCACGAACAACAGTGCTTTTCCAGCTTGCCGCCGGCCGCAGCTGCACCATACAAGAGAAGACGCCAACCCAGTGCGTTCCATGACCCGGTTCCAATAATTCCTTGCAGCCCGGGGGTGCTCTTACCTTAGGCCCTTCCTGCATCCCCACCCTCCGTTCGACGAATGGTTCACAAAGGAGGCACCATTCGGGTGGCACGACATAACCCGACGACAGACAGAACGTCTCCCTCTGCCATTGTTCCGCCCTTTTATTCTCTCTCCACGCATTCATTGAACTTTGCACGTCGACCAGTGGGGAGGGGAGCAGTGTTGGGTTGCTCAAACCTGGATACCCAGAAGTCGCTCACGCGTCGGGAAGCCACAGTCGCCGAAGCTCTGTCGTCTTCGGCTACCGAGCTGCGCTAACCCCTGGTTAAATATAGCTGCCTCTCTCTCTGAAGCGTCCCCGAACAAAGAAAACGCAAGCCAGGCTTGAGTCGTGTCATTTGCAGTAACCGCGGCCGAGAGGAGAAGAAAAGGGCATCTCGAAAAAGATCAATTGTAAACGGCGCGACAGGTGTAAACAATAACAAAGGAAAACCTGACTCATCCCCAGCCCGCAACAACTCGACACCTGGTGATGACGCAAGACGTGAGCAAATCTAACGAGACCGATTGACAGTATGAATGGGCTGATATCAAAAGTCTGGCGGATTCCTGACCCCTTTTCTTGAAAAAGGAGACCCATCCCCTGCGCCACGGATGACTGGAAGGAGGCAGCATTCTCCCTTGCCGCGCTTTAGGTCTTGGCATGCTTACTTCCGATTTGGCCGCTCCAGCGACGTTCGACACGGTTTAACACGGTCGCCGCTCGCTTCGAAAGCCCGAAAAGCCGGTTCGGAAAGTAGGTACCAAGGACTGTTGACGAATTCCGTTGCGTGAGAACGCAGCGTGACGCACAGCCTTTTTGTGGAGTGCGCGCGAACAAGAGAGGGCGCTGAGGAGGGTCCACCAACAAAAATAAATGAAAGAAATGAAAGCAGATAGAGCTGTTTGTCCAGGGAACAGGCCCACTCCTTGCAGCCAACTCCTACTAGGAAAAATGGTCAGAGGGGGCATCTCGTTCTAGGTGATCCCGTACTACCAAAAGTGGCAGCACTGACCTCGTTGTTGGGAATGTCGTCTGGCAGCTTTTAAAAATAGGCAACGTCTCGTGCCCGCGCGTGGCACGAGCCACGCCCCCCTGGCAACGGCTGCTGCCACGCGTGACGTCATAATGACGTCATAACATTATTAATTGTCATTAGTTTGTTTAGTGTAGTCCGAAATACACATTTTTTTATTTGCAGTACAAAATAACGCACCATTGAACTGCTAAAACTTTTCTAAACAAACAATTTTTGTTCTTGCGGGAGCAGCCGGCGATGCTGCTGCTGCTGCCAGCTGCCGTATCGCGTACATGGAGTCGCGTATCCGAAAGCGTGACGAAGCTCCGATTTTCTCGTGCCGGCAACGTAGATAAACCGGAGTTCATATTATTAGAAGCCCTATCTGAAAACATGAGAAAGTTGCTTGTGATTAAGTATTGCGGGGGGACCCAGACAGCCTTTCCAGACCGCAGCAAAATAGCCGCTCTCGAGTAATGTTGACCTGTGGCCGCTTGGTTATGCTTGGTGTATGCCGATGGTACCTGCGGACAGTTTCAGCGTACGTGAGACATCGCACAACCGACTGGCTCCGTTCGAACAAGCTACGTTCCACACAAGAAAAGACACCGTCCGAGCGTAATTCTGTGAACCTTCCGACGCATGTCGGCGCGGCGGCATCTGCTATCAACAGTTTGCACCACGGCAAGATCAGAATGCTTAAATGGGTGACCTGAAATCGCGGTGTGTGTTCTCGAAATCAAGACAACTTAGCAGCGCCAAAAGATAATCGGAATGTACAGTGCCGAGGACGAAGGGTAGTGGCGGCAACTGTTTTTTACTAGGCACATGTGCGCATTACAATTACAGACAATTGCGCCAAGAATAGGAAAGGTAATCTTTGGTGTCCCCACACATGTACCGCGTACGTACCACTACAGTAGATCTCCTCTTCTGAAATATTAGCAAGGAAAACTTCCGAAAATCGGGAAGTTCTTATTTTCTAGTGGGCGAAATTGTAGCTTAAAATTTGTTTTACACCCACGATACGTTTTATAAGCAGAGAAGTCTTGTGAGCATGTGCCACAAGCATCATAATTGCGTGATATTCAGCGCTTAAAAAGATTTCCTAGTAGAAACCAAAGATTTCGTAGTGGAATACATGATTCTACGACAGTTTAGGACCTGCGACCTTCAAAAGGTAGACTAGCTAGGCGCTTCATCGCATAGCTACTGCACTGGTATAACTTTCACGTCTCACTGTACCGTGGTATAGGCTATGTTGGCCAGACTTGACTGAGTCCCTCATGCAAAGGAAGTTAATTCAGGACACCCAGACGATAGGGTCAGAGAAGAGGCTGTACAGACGGTAATAGCAGAGTCCTTCAATGCTTTTGAAGGACTCTGGTAATAGGAAGGGTGTACACTTGGCCGGCCATCATGCCTAATACATATACATGCACTCCAGCATATAAAAACCTATGGGTTCTGCACAGGCTCAATAAGCAACGTCAAAGAGAATCTTAAGATGTGTCTGGAACGTGAAAGCATCTACGGATTGTTTGTGTAAACAGGTATAAGCAGCGAGCATGCTGCAAATGTAATTGATAGGCAAACGTCAAGGCTGTCATGGGGCAAATTTAACAAAAAGAAATGGTGAAAAAGATCCCAATTTCAAACTACATTGATGTTATATGTGCATGCACTATAAACACAGTCATCAGTATGTTAACTGTACGTAAACACTCAAGTGATATAATCAAACGGAACTAGAGGCCCCACTGCAATCGCCCAGTTATATTTCTTTGCAGTGGAATAGGTCGATATCTGTTAGTCGCACAAACAAAATTCTTTGATGGCATGGAGAAATAGCTGGAAAGTGGCTATGGAGCTCCGGCTGCTTTACACATTTTCTGTAATACCAATTATTTGTTTGAAGTTTGCAATAAAATTGATGTCATTCGTTAGTCTTTTTTAATGAACGAAACTTCGTGGCCGCAAAACAGTGGTCGATAAACAAATGCTCACTTTCTTTGGTAGCTTGTAACGATTCACTAGAATTTCACATGGCCAACCCAGGGAATCCATGGCTCGTACACTGCAGGGTAGTGCTAGTCTCCAAAAACATTTGACAGGACGACTGGAAACTAGCGCGCCCCACAGGCTCCATAGGTGGAAACCAGTAGCCCACCCACACAGTGCCATAAAACAGCTAATGAATGGAGTGAGTCTCTGCTAAATATTAAGCAGGTTCAAAGGGTAGGTTCGCATTGATAGATCTTATGCCATCGTTCACTGTACGTAGATTAACTATTTAACGGGAACAATAGTCATTTTTGTTATTTCGGACAGTTCTTGAATGTTATTTAACAAAAATCTAAATGTTCTTTAACAAAGAACATTTAAATGTTCTTTAATGTTTTTTAACAAATGTTTCTTTCACAAAATGTTCTTTAACAAAATAAAAAGTGAAAGCTCTCAGTTAGGGATTTTAAAAACATTGTTTAGCCTCTCCAGCAATTGTCCCAGCCTGAAGGAACTCGGCTGATAGTTGCTGCCGACTGTCGTCCTCGCTTGCTAGCTCCCTGACCAAGCACATGAATGCAGTGACTAAGAAGGATGGTGACCAAAGTGAGAAGAGAAGGTGGGTCCCGTACAACAGCCCTTGATCATCTAAACACCAGAAAAAAGCGCCGATGACTCCCAGGCCACGACTAGGGCGTTAAAATACCTTTTGACATACATTTACAACCTTTTATCAAAAAAATCTTATGATTACACACAGTCCCTCCATGGAAGGGGCTTGTTACTAAAAAGGTCGTTAAAATTTGTTATTAGTGACAACATAAACTCATCAATGGTCCCTTTCATTCAGCACACTTACGGGCTTCGTTTTAAAAACCCTGCTGTTTCTATTTCACGTATAAATCAACTGCTTATGCAATATTCTCTTATTTACCTATGTTGGAAGTAAACTGTGTTATACCGTAAAATGTGATGTGCCGAGTGCATGCAGGTGTAACATTCTTCGATGGGACATGCAGAACATGAAGCTCAGTGCTGATAAACTTAAATCGGGGAAAATAAAGCTTCCCATGTTGCTTCTTTATTTTTGTAACTATTTTCTCTACCAAAGACCTTGGTGGTAACTCAACTAAGCTCACCTTTTTCCCTTGGCCTTTATAATTGTTTTGCTCTGCAATTATACATTCTCAGCTGGAGCATGCCTGCTGAATTCAGGCCCCAACCACGCTTTGCTATTTCTCAATTGCAGCTGTATGAAATGTTGCTCTTTAGGTTTTGCCAATGATTTCCAACAGGCAATTTAATTGGTCTCAAAACCATTTTATACCTTTAATTGCTATTTATAGCAAACAGTATTATATCATTTTTCATAACACATTTTATTGTAACCTCATTCAATGATTTTGTTACCCCGCCAGCCTGGTTCATAAATCTTTGCGTGAACATGCCCGTCTTGCAGCTAATCTGCAGTAACAGACACCACACATTTTGGCTTTCCAGCGTAGCTTTGGTGTCCGCAAAAAGGAATCTTTTTCTTGGCTCCTTTGCAGCGCTTTGTAGAAAAAGATCACTTGCTGGTTTGGCTTTCCCGCAGGACTCTAGTGTAGTGCAAGAAAGTATCGCTTGCTTATTCCTTTTTTGTTGAGGTTTTAATGCTGTGCATCTTCCAGAAGAACCCTGGTATTTTGTTTAGAAATGGAGCTTCACACCACAGACATAGCACAGAAAGTAGAGCTACTCACTTTTTGCATAGACACGGAAGTTTGGCAGATCACTTGTCATTGACAAGCAAGTGTTTGATTTCTGGCTTAAGGTGCAACGCTGGGATAGTTTACTAGTTGGGGGGGAAAAAACACAGCGCTGATAAACGGTACTGAAAGGGGCCCTGAAAGGCATTTTGAGCACACTAAATGAAGTAGCGCAATCGTTAGATTGGGTCGTCAAGGTCATCTGGTCCAAGTATTACTCTTTTACGCGCAGCGGAAAGCTCACACTTTTGTTGCAAAGTTTGTCGCTTTTTTCTCACCCTTTCCTTCGTGTTTTTGGACGCCGCCATCTTCACATGTCTACATCATCGATTCCCAGATGTTCGTCATGAGCTAGACATCCTGCTATTGGGCGGCTTTTTCACGCACTTCCGGCAAAGAGATGAGTCGTCTGCTCAGCGTCGACTCGCCGGCTGATCTGCCAGCGTAGTGCCGGAGTGCTTGGACATTTTACGACAAACGAAACAAGTGTAAACAAACGCTTAACCGTTCGTATTGAATGCAACACGGCCATAACACGACATGGATATTCTCTTACCGGAGTACGTTCCATAAAGAAAGCGTTGAAGCCCCGTGGCACTTCTTTCGTGCAATCGCAGAGAACGCCCTGAGCCGAATGCCCGGGTTTGACGGATACATTTTTTCCACTTCAAAACAATCCAGAGATGCGTTTCGAACGAACACAACGTCACAACATGCGTTGCAAGTCTGAACCGCGATTGACAGACGATGGGTTGCCTCCTCCTGCCCGTCGTAAATTCGGCACTCACCTCGCGCGCGGTTTGCGGGGACGAACAGCAAGTCACTTAACTCTGGCGCGCAAGCCGAGATGGCTTTTAGCCACGCACACTGCACATACCCCATGCGAGGTTGAGTCGTACGTCGCTCGAGAAAGATAATCCAGACCATGGGAAGCACTATCCAAGCGCAGAAGCACAACGTCGCATTTCATCGCGAAACAAAGGCGTCCACAACACACACACCATCGCCTCCTGTAATGCCAAACGCATCTCACCCTTCCTAATGAGAGTGAGTGGTACGTCTGCAGTGCCCACATGTCGCAAGGTGGGGCCCCGAGCTGAACCGGGATCACGCAACCTCTCCACCACGCGTCGCCCCAAGCTGAACTGGTCACATGATTGAAGCGTTTTGTGCACGGGTTCTGTATCGGTTTAAAATGTCTTTTTCACATGGCGCCGGCAGGAATTACCACCACCGCAAAATAAGACCCGACACCAGCGGGGCCACATCTGATACGGCGCTTTTTGGATAAACAGTGCGCGGTGCATGAAAGGGACCGAGCGCAAGATCCTCCCCAGCGGCTGCGAGTTCGCCGCCGATTAAAAGTCACGTGCTGCACTGCAGCAACGCACACCGCGAAAGGGCAAGGCCAGGCCACCGCACACATGCGGCCAGATTTTTCGTTCGCTTATCCATCCTTGAGCGGAGTGCGGAATTCATGGTGTCAACAAAACTTGCCCGTAGCAGACGGCAGTCGGAGGAGCGTAATGCGGAAGTACGTCACCGCTGACTAGCGCAGCATCATGGGAGGGAGTGCTCGCGCGCCGTCAACAGTTGAAAAGAGGAGGAAACGCGGCGCGACGATAATGCGCGGTTTTTGATTTACGATTTCTCAGCTAATACTCATCGCTTTAACAAAATTCTTGCGGAAGGAGATTGCTAATACATTGTCTTATTTGGTTACATGTACATCCATGCATCGGCGGAAGGTATTTCAGGACCCCTTGAAGTACTAGGAAAGGTGCCGTGATCAATAGGGCTTCCATGTGTTGGCAGCTTTTTGGTCCAGTGTTTTTCATGAATATTTGCCAGGGGGCCTTGTGCGCGAAAAAGCTTGAGCGCGAAATTATGGAAGCTCTTTTTATCAGACAGGCAGGGGCTAACTGCGTTAGTACTCCGTCCATATCACTGACAGATAGAGAAGTAGCGTTTTTAGAAATGTGATGCATTTTGTCGTCACAATGCTTTTAGTATTTTAGTTTTGGGTATATAAGCAGCATCTTTTCAATAAATTCTAGTTGGAAGTTCGGCACCGTGTTGTGTGTTACGTGTTTCTTCTTCATCCCTGTTTTAGTGCCGATTAATTTTTTAGCAGTATGTACCAACTCGCCCACATCAAACTTTTGTTACTTAACATGGCCTCCTTTTGTGTAACAAAAATGTCAACAGTGAAGCACTTATCAATGCTCACATGCTGCTCATTGATACCAGAGCAAAAGTACGTTCAGCAGTCATTTTATTGTTAAAACCACCCATGATCCATACACCTTCCAGCTGTACTGCAACTTTCACAAACACCGACAGACATTCACATCCACGCACGTGGCCTTGGCTCCAGTTCCTGCACAAGGTATTAAGAAGTACTCTTGGGAGTGGGCAATGTCACGCTCGACACCAACCATTACCCTGAAGTTGTACTTGATAAACTATTTTTTAAGCTTGTTGGCTTAAAGGATTGTTTAAGTGCCCGTTTTGTGGAAGAAAAAGAAACAGCTAATGGGCACATAACACACAACCCGTGAATGTGTTTTCTAGCAGCTGGCTTCTGACAAGACTTGCATCATTGTGAACGAAATATGAGCCATTTTATAATGCCCCTTACCACTAAGTAAATTCACTTGAGCAATTTTACAAAACAGTTTACACAGTGCGGAGTTAAAAAGCTATAGAATGTGAAAAGTCCCCTCAGAATTGGGAACTCTTCCTGTTCACTACCCCAAAGGCTTGGACAGTAGACACTTAAGCACGCTTCACCAGTTGCGAATACAAGCATTAGTGTCAAGTTGAACTCCGCAGAGTGCTTGGGATGGGCCACTTGGAATTTGTGCATAGACTGCAAGCCTCCGAGATAAGCTCTCATCATCACTAGCCCATCCTGCTGAGAGTGAATGAAAGTATTGTGGCTGGTTATGTTCAATTCCAACCAAGCCAAACACAAGAGTAAAGAAGGAACGAGCCTATACTCAAAGCAGATGCAGGAGGCAGTTTTGTTGCCTAACCAGGTTAGAGGAGGCGAAAGGTACTGGAGCGAAGGAAAGGGAAATAAAAGCCAAGCAGTAATTTTAAGCCTTGCCTATCATTTCATTAAGACTTTCTAAGTTGAAAGAGCAATAAATCTGAGCAAAGATGAACAATAACTGAACTGTCGCTTGTTAACCTTGTGCACACCATACTTTTAAAGGACTATTAGCAGAAGTTCCAAACTTGGCTCACACGGCGATCTTATCGGCTGCACTTCTCGCATGCTTGCACAGTTGGAGCTTGAGCCTCCTTGCACAAGAAGCCAGCCAGTCAGCGAATGGTTTCAGTGGTATCTAGAGTAGATATCTTTGGACGGGCAGTTGGGCTCCACCCACGGAAGTGAAGCTGCGCTCCCTGCACGGATTCTGCAGCGCCGCGTGCACAGATCGTTTCTGCGGAATAGTCAGGATACATTTATCGGCGATAGTACCAAGGGGGAAAAATTGCAGAAGCTACATGCGAGGTCGGATTGCGTTCGATGATGCCGCGCGCTACCTGACGACACTCTATTCGTGCACACGCTGACACTACGTCGCTCGCGTTGGCATGTCATCAAAGACAGCTACCTCGTTAGCCACGGCGCGACGGGGTGGAAAATACTGATCGCCACGTTTTATAATTGAGCCACCACTCTAGAATTAGAACACAAGGCTTGGCATGGAAGAAGCGAGGCACAAGTAGAGAACGAATGCAGGCGCGTAAAGCCGATAGCACGCGAACTGCAAGGCAACGTGAAGCTTACAAAATATTAAAGGGGTCCTGAAATACCTTCCGCCGATGCGTGGATGTACATGTAACCAAATAAAGCAATGTATTAGCAATCTCCTCCCGCAAAAATTTTGTTGAAGCGATGAGTATTAGCTGAGAAATCGTAAATTAAAAACTGCGTATTATCGTCGCGCCGCGTTTCCTCCTCCTTTCAACTTACTCTCCGCTGTTGACGGCGAGAGAGCCTTCCCTCCCATGATGCTGCGCTCCTCGGCGGTGACGTACTTCCGCTATTGCGCTGCTCACACAGCCGTCTGCTACGGGCAAGCTTTGTTGACACCATGAATCCCGCTCTCCGCTCAAGGCTGGAAAAGCGAACGAAAAATCTGGCCGCATGTGTGCGGCGGCCTGGCCTTGCCCTTTCGCGGTGT
Source organism: Haemaphysalis longicornis (assembly GCF_048455015.1). Classification (NCBI taxonomy): domain Eukaryota; kingdom Metazoa; phylum Arthropoda; class Arachnida; order Ixodida; family Ixodidae; genus Haemaphysalis; species Haemaphysalis longicornis. Next base: position 191,931,885 of record NW_027526445.1, read on the forward strand.
ACATTGCTGCAGAACTTTGCCACGGCCGCTGGATGAGAGCGCACGTCAGTGCGCCTTTCATCCAGCGGCCGTGACTTTGCTATCGGCGGCACGCGACTCTCTATCGGCAGCGAACTCGCAGCCGCACGGGGAGGATCCTGCGCTCGCTCCCTTGGATGCACAGAGCACTGTTTATCCAAAAAGCGCCGTATCAGATGTGGCCCCGCTGGTGCCGGGTCTTATTTTGTGGCGGTGGTAATTCCTGGCGGCGGCATGTGAAAAAGACATTTTAAACCGATACAGAACCCGTGCACAAAACGCCAGTTCAGCTTGGGGCGACGCGTGGTGGAGAGCGGCAACGTTGGCAAAACATGCTCCTCCACGGCTCTGAGCTTTCTAGCGCTGGAGCGAGCACCATTTCTTTGACAATGTCAAACATCGGTTGCCCTAGAAACAAGGCACAAAAGGCTCTAGAAGTCAGTTACGGTTGCGTGATCCCGGTTCAGCTTGGGGCCCCACCTCGCGGCATATGGGCACTGCAGGCATACTACTCACTCCCATTTGGAAGTGCCAGATGCGTTTGGCATTACAGGAGGCGATGGTGTGTGTGTTGTGGACGCCTTTGTTTCGCGATGAAATGCGACGTTGTGCTTCTGCGTTTGGATAGTGCTTCCCATGGTCTGGATTATCTTTCTCAAGCGGCGTACGACTCAACCTCGCATGGCGTATGTGCAGTGTGCGTGGCTAAAAGCCATCTCGGCTTGTGCGCCAGAGTTAAGTGACTTGCTGTTCGTCCCCGCAAACCGCGCGCGAGGTGAGTGCCGAATTTACGACGGGCAGGAGGAGGCAACCCATCGTCTGTCAATCGCGGTTCGGACTTCCAACGCATGTTGTGACGTTGTGTTCGTTCGAAACGCATCTCTGCATTGTTTGGAAGTTGAATAAAATGTATGCGTCAAACCCGGGCATTCGGCTCAGGGCGTTCTCTGCGATTGCAAGAAAGAAGTGCCACGGGGCTTCAACGCTTTCTTTATGGAACGTACTCAAGTAAGAGAATATTCATGTCGTGTTATGACCCTGTTGCATTCAATACAAACGTTTAAGCGTTTGTTTACACTTGTTTCGTTTGTCGTAAAATGTCCAAGCACCCCGGCACTCCGCTGGCAGATCAGCCGGCGAGCTGACGCTGAGCAGACGACTCATCTCTTTGTCGGAAGTGCGTGAAAAAGCCGCCCAATAGCAGGATGTCTAGCTCATGACGAACATCTGGGAATCGATGATGTAGACATGTGAAGATGGTGGCGTCCAAAAACACGAAGGAAAGGGTGAGAAAAAAGCGACAAACTTTGCAACAAAAGTGTGAGCTTTCCGCTGCGCGTAAAAGAGTAATACTTGGCACAGATGATGTTGACGACCCAATCTAACGATTGCGCTAGTCAATTTAGTGTGCTCAAAACGCCTTTCAGGGCCCCTTTAAACGACAACACTACAGTTCTAGGAGCATGTAAAAAGCGGGGCGAAGCAGCGTGCAGAAAACAATGCGTTAGGCTTACCAAGACGTGCAACAGCAAGTTCACAAAAAATACCCAATCTAAATAATTACAAGCACACCTCCCGACAAGAAAAAAGCGCCCCCAGGCAGCCGCTGTACATGGAGATAAGGACGTAACGATGCGTCAGGCCTGCCATTAGAACCACGGGCGGAGAACATCGGGACACAAGACGTGAACACCCGGCTGCCGTCGCCGTTAAAAAAAAAAAGCGCATGATCAAATGACGTAAATATGACGTTTTTGTGACGTCACAGGAAGTCACGTGATTACTTTAGCTTGACGTCACTTCTGCGTGGCAGCAGCCGTTGCCATGGGGGCGCAGCTCGTGCCACGCGTGTGGCAGGAGACTTAACCTTAAAAATACTAATGGTGGGGAGCTGCGGGTGCCATTTATCTCGGGTAGGATTAGAACCCGACTAATACCTGTGCTACATGAGCTTTTGAAAGAACATTTCAGTCGAATCACCTTCGAAATTTCAAATGTCATTCGACCTGGAAGGAGTTTCGCCGATCTACACGACAATTCTCAAGGGCAGTTGAAAGTTTCCGCGTTCGCCCGCCATGTTTTGGCGTCGCCACTGCTGCCCTGTTTCGTTATTGACAAAAATTTAATTGTAGAATTAAAATGAGCAAAAAACAACAGTTATTAGCGATCGAATTGATAACAATCTACAATCGCGCACAAAACATGCGCTGACATCCAGTTTTTTTTTTTTCGCAGCGCCGGTGTTGAGAGTACCAAGTTTACCTTGTGATCGTAGAGCGAGTGATAGGAAACAAAAACAATTGGGAAATTATGAAGATTGTGCACTTTAACCGCGATTTTTACTCGTAAATAATTGTTTTTCTAATTACGGCATGCAGAAACTGCTCCCGAGAGTACGGCCGTTCGCGTTTCAAAGGCCTTTGAAATCCTCAAAGGTCGTTGGTGATGCTCCCTTGACTCCAATGGCATTTCAACCAATTGGCCTTTGAAAAAAGTCGCGTAGCAGCTCAAAGGTGTCATTTGAGTCAGACATTCGACTCGAAGATCTTCAAAACGCTCGTGTAGCACAAGTATAAATTATGACAAGTATAATTTCCGGCAGAACCGTCTGAAAATAACAAGCGACAAGTCCGTCCAAAAAATATACCTGTGTAACCCGGTTTCTCTGCATTGTCATGTGGCTTCCGCGGTGTTTATAATGAAAATTCATGCGGCACGTAACACTCAGCGTATTTTAATTATAAGATAACTAATTGATGGCTGCAACATCTCACCTCTTTTTTGGAAAAATATGATTGTTTTTAAACCAGGTAGGGTCATTTGTTTGAAGAAAAAAAAAGGTGTGAAAAAGTCGAAATACCTACGTCAGAACAAGGTATAAAAGCAACGCATGTGGGATTTTTGCGCTGCAAATAAATGCTGTTTAATAAAACAAAGACGTTTTAACGGGGCTCACAACAGCAACAGCAACTTCAGAGAATAAAAAATAAGCGGAGTTTATGATGATTCTAATATTTGGATGCCCTGCTTACCCCTAAAAAAGGAAGAGGTAGTCTTAAATCGTTCACGGGCATTTCCTGGAGGGCGGAAAAGGAGACGGAAGGCACAGAGGTTACAGTCTTCCTTTCGCTCCTGAAACGATACTGCTTGACCTCGTGCACGGAGCAAGAAAATGTGCTCGCTCCGTGATCTCGGGGTGGAACGAACTGGCACCAGCGGAAACCAACTGTCAGGGGCGAGGAGCAAGACGCATTCTGCGAATGTTTGACGATAATTCAAGCCGTGAAATTGAAAATCGTCGTCAGGTTCGTTTCCCGGCAGCAGCGGCTGCTTTTCCGATAGAGGCGAAAAGCGAAAACGCCCGTGTGTTCGAGATTTCGGCCACGTGAAAGATCCCCAGGGTGTCAAAATTAATTTCGATCCCTCCACTACGGCGCGCCTCATCTCCTGTCTGGCATCGGTGAGTTGAACCGCACAATCATTCAATCGAAAATCGCCGCCAGTTGGTGCGCAGTTCTCGATGCTTCCCACTCGCGTGATCCACATTGGAGCCCGCGTATTTGGGGTAATTATACTTGCTTTGAAGTCAATGCTACTAGCACGTAGCGCAGCGTACAGACCGCACTACACCCAAACAACCGATTCTGTGAGACGGAGCACCGTACTCGCGAAACCACGGTGGTCCGATTTCAAGGATGCGAACAAAGCGGCTTCTTTCCAATGCTGTGAACAGCTAATTAATTCTTGCTTTCTAGCGGAAACACAAATTCACTGAAAAAACTATGTGGAAACGTGAAAACGTGCGCACGAAGTGCACCTGCGTTCTGGCTATGCGTGGCACTGGGAAGTCAATATCGCTTGCCCCCCTCCCCCGTACGCGAAGTCAACAGTTCAGCCCGGTGCGGTAGAATTACTGGAGTATGTTTTAATTAATACAAAACTTCAAAATTGCGTATAATGCATTTCATCCGGTGCCGCCAAGCAGGAGCGCAACCGAAACCCGAGCACGCTGGCGAGCGGTGGCCGACCCAGTATTTTTCTTATTCCCCGATGGCGGCGCTGGCCGCCGCGGCTCAGTGTTGCCCTCTGTTCACTGCACGGCGCCTATAAGTTCCGGGACCATTTGTCCCGGCACCATAAGTTCCGGGACCATAAGTTCTGGGACCATTTGTACCTACACCCCCGCACTGCACATCACGCAGTTTCGTGGATACAACATTTCATCCCTGCACCCCAAAAGGATTGTTTTTCTTAATTTTGTCCCTTTGTATTATACGGCAGGTTATACCTACGAGCCCGCGATCTGTTACATGCCCCCCTGCATACTTTTGAGTGCGCCTTTAAAGAAGACGTCAGCACACCGTGCAGGCTGGACGATGAAGTGAAAATAAAAAACAATTAGGCCCATTTTTACTTCAAAAATGTGTGCTAACCAGCCGAAATTAACTACCTAAAGATGAGAGTCACACACTCATTTAACGTAACGAGGAAATTGGGTACAGCACATACAACGCGCTTTATTCGTATCTCTTGTTGTCATTGTTCATGTGACGCATTTTTAACTGTTGTGACTTGTTCTTGCTAAAACATTTTTTTTTGTTTCCTTGTGGCGAAGCCTCGATTTCGTCGATTATTGGGTTTTTTAGGGGACATAACTTGCGCCAAAGCCGCTTGAAGATTCATTTCTGGCGCCAAATTTGAACGTAGCACCGACAACCATCGGCGCCACACAGGTTTAAATTACGCCAGGAAAAACGAACAAATAAAGCTCACTCGCTTCTTTCCTACCTATCCCCCCCCCCCCTTCACCTGCCAGCCATATGGGTAAACCGTTACCAGTGATTTGGCAATTAAACACCTGGACAAAACTTCGTCTCTGAGTTGCAGCGATGTTTCAGAAACCCTTGGCGCTTGTCTGTTCTTTTCAAGTCGCGTGTCGTTAGCAAAAAACAAATGACTACATTCGCACCGTCACCTCGCAGAAACTAAACATTGGGAATAGTTTAACAGCAAAACTACAATTTCCAGTGACTATCTCGCCTCATCGATCCGCTCAACTCGAAACCACACCTCTCCCCTCCCTGCGGGATACAGGGGTCACAGGGGTGACGGCCTCGGGAGTGAACACTGTCGTATAACAGAAGTCTGAGAAAGGGTGTCGCCTCCCCTGGTGTGTGATTCGCGTTCTGAAAAGGGCAGTCGAAGAAAACCGTTAAAAAGTGTATTGATCATTAAAATACTTTACGAATTGTAGGGTGACAAAAGGATTTGTTTGTTCCAACATATTTCACACTATTCTCACAAGCAAGCTTACAGAAGTTTATGGCACATCGCAGTTTTTGAAAAGAGATCACTAGACAAAATTCCACCGGCTCAGAGTAAATGTGCAAGTGACGCTTACCTGTGCCGAAAGTTTGTGTGAAATGTTAATTGCTGTATGAACTGTTTTGTCTTTTACGAATTCAAGAATTAATAAAATATTTCGTTAAGGCAATACGTTGCTTGAAACCAATATGTTCCCGCTGTTTCAACTTTCAAAGGAGCACCCAAGTATTATACTATAGCCATGTGCCGAAAGTTTGCATGAAGGTGTTGTTGGTGCATGTATTGTTCTATCATTTATGAATGAACGAAAAAAAAACCTTTAATGAGCACAAGTGCTATTGTTAGGGGTCCGCCCGGTGGAGGGAATCCCTAGTCCGCGATCCCCCCGACTGCGGCTAGCGGCGACGTCCCTGTTCGCCAGGTCAGGATGGATTGCAAGGTCCTTGCTGGTCAACCTCACCGTACACTGTTCTATGGAGGCGATGCTTCCCGAAAAAAAAAAACTCTTCATTCAGCAAATACGTTGTTTAAAACCCAACTCTTGCCGCTGTTCCAGCATTAAAAAAAGAATCCAGTTTTTGCTGCTAATCCTAACCAAAATTCATTATTTTATATAAGCTGGATCCTTCGTATTCGAGTTTAAATAAAATTTGTTTTTTTTTTAGAAATTAAAATACGAAGGATCCAGCTTATATGAGACATCCTTGTTAAATGAGGAATTCGTTTCCGATTAAAACTTCTCGATTGAAGCCCTGACGATGTGTATAATTTCTTTATTTCTTATTTGGCTTTGATGCAAAGTAGTTCCTTCTAGCGAAGCTCAATGAGGGGTTTATTTACGGTAGCACCCAAACACGGAAAATACCCCCACACCACCCCCATATCCCCCTTTCCCACCCCTTCCCCCAACATTATTCACGTGCGACAGGTTGTATCGAACCTGGTACCGTTTGTTGCTACTTTGGGGTTGGAACCATTTCGTCCGGGACGAGTTCCGGGCCCATCTGTTTCGGAACCATTTGTTCCAGAACCATTTTCTTTTGTCACGAGCGTTCCAACTAATACAACTTCATCGACCAGATTTAGGGGAAATCCCCAAGGTGGAGTAAGTTTCTGTGAAGGAAAGTGCGACATCCACCCAAATGCAGCCATACGGCTACAAAGGAAAGCTATACAGCTTTCTCGGAAACTTCGCAGTTGAAGAAAAATTCGTCCTGGTCCAGGATTCGAACCCGGGACCACTGCTTTACCGGAGCAGTCGCTCTACCAACTGAGCTAACCAGGAGGCTAGTCGTTAGTAGCGCGAAAGCGAATTGATCAACAACTCGAAGTGAAGGACAGGGTTAATCGACCAGATTTAGGGGAAATCCCCAAGGTGGAGTAAGTTTCTGTGAAGGAAAGTTTGACATCCACCTAAATGCAGCCATACAGCTACAAAGGAAAGCTATACAGCTTTCTCGGAAACTTCGCAGTTGAAGAAAAATTCGTCCTGGTCCAGGACCTTGGGGATTTCCCCTAAATCTGGCCGATTAACCTGTCCTTCACTTCGAGTTGTTGATCAATTCGCTTTCGCGCTACTAACGACTAGCCTCCTGGTTAGCTCAGTTGGTATAGAGCGACTGCTCCGGTTAAGCAGTGGTCCCGGGTTCGAATCCTGGACCAGGACGAATTTTTCTTCAACTGCGGAGTTTCCGAGAAAGCTGTATAGCTTTCCTTTGTAGCCGTATGGCTGCATTTAGGTGGATGTCACACTTTCCTTCACATAATATAACTTCACCTAAGCAGACAGAGCGTTGACAAGAAAGTTGGCTTTGCCGCAAAGCGCAATCTGCTGACAAACGACACGGACCACTAACAGCGTAGGTGTAACAGTTGTGAGAAAGAATGAGGACTCTTTAAGGAAGAAGAATGAAGAAACTGAAGTCAAAAAGCAATGATGAGGCGGATTGCTTAGGAATAAAATTAATATGGAAACATTTAAATCATGTAGTTAATTCGGGAAAATTATTGCCTGGGCAGCGGTAAATAAAAATACCGCGACAGTGCAATAGTATAAAAAAGTGTTACACTTCTAAAAAAGGGCCGTGGTGTTCAAGGTTCTTTTAGGGTGAATGAGTGATCGTATAGTGAACTGTAAGGGTCAGCCGGTGGCGAGCTTGTTTTGCGACTCCAAACATTTTTCTGAAAAAAACATAATGTGTAGTTCGTCGCACTTGTTCATATAGTAGATGATTGGTAACCTCTGCAGTGTAGGTTAGTTTTGTCTGAGGATTTTCAATTTATTCAGTGCAGGTACGACACGATAAAGAAGTAAATGATAAAATTTTGCCTAGGCTTTATCGTGTTCGCATTGATCAGACCGGCTAAATGTGGAGGAGCAAGTTCTGCCGGAAATTGTGATGTAACGCGCGAATATCGAGCCTGAATATTTGCGAGATAAAGATTTCAGTGCTGTTCAAGTACTCTCAACAGTTTCAAGCCTTCGGTGGAATGGCGTTCAGTTTAACAGCAGCTGCGATGAAACAGTGTTGGATGAAATGCTCGGTCTCTGAACAACACTGCAGAGGGAGGGGGGTGGGGGGGGGGGGGGGGCTATGAAGGCACACCTGGGCTTCCTGAAAGAGTACTGCACTCCAGCCCAGCTCGCGAACTGGTCTCACCCTCCCCTCTCATCCCTCTCTCTTTCTGAGCTTTTTGTGCACTCGCTCCCTTTCACTTTCTATTGGAATCGAACCCTCTCTTCATCTTCACCCACCACCCCAAGTAGCAATGTCAGCATTGTGCCAGGCTGGCCTGTTCTTGGCTCTCCTGGGGATGCCAGGGGTGCTGAAAAATGTGACCGCCAGAGCTCTGCTCAGCAGCGGCGCCAAGGAAGGCTCACTTTACCCGTCAGCTCTTGCTGAAACATGTCCCCTTTAACAGATCAAGGATGGCTTGTTACTGTACAGTACGTTGCTCTGTCACCGCTCTTGAGTAAACAGAGTGAACAACAACAGGGGAGTCCTATATCAGAAAGAGAGTGACAGGGCTTTGGTTCCTCACTTTGTCCCCCCGCCAACGAAGCACTGTACACTGGTAGACCCATTGCGGAAAAGAAAGCGGGCGCATGGAATAGAGTGCGCATCAGCGGGCCAAGCTCAAAAGTAAATACAAACAGCCCCACTACTCCCGACACGTCGCTGCGTGTCGTGGAAAGTGGCCCCTTTTTCGAGGAGGTGGCTCTACCAAGAACTCGCTAGCAGCCGCTTCCTGCTGCTTAGCCACCGCATTCTATCCCTGTTATTGTGCCTGCAAACCTTTGTCACTGTCCGGCTATCCTCGGAAGCCCACCTGTGGAAGAGTGGGGGAGGGGACGTCAATATGGCGACCTTATTGTTGCGAACATCACGCGAGTTTCGCAACGCATCGGCGGAGTCCGAAGTACCTTTGTCCAGTGGGAAACATGCTACCCTTCCTTCCCTACGAAACAAGGCCCAGGCCCTGGAGTTGCAGTTGAACTGGACGATAGTTATATACGTCATCCATGTATACACAGTGATGCAAACGTACAAAAGACAGAGGGAGGAGCTTGTGGGTCCTGGCATCTACAGGTGGTGCTGAGGAATACGTCATCCGCCGAGAGTCCCGCGTTCGAGCGCAGTATAAATACACGTACCTGGGGCTCGACGCACATCTCAAGTCTCTTCGCTGTAACTCAAGCAAATCGTCAAGGTGAGCCGTACTCCCTGTTTTGCATTGTTTCTTGTCTAGTCATCCGGGTGCGGTATGATATGGCTTTCTAGATGCGTTGGTGCGAATCGTTTTCCAGAGTAAATTAGCAGGAAGATGCAAGTGAGATACGCTTTTGCTCAGGGTTTAAAAACGCACGTGTAGAAACCATTTACGGGCTGCGCCTCTGTGGATACTGCCCTGTGCTAGAACGCAGGATAACTATTCCGTAGCAGGGCTATTACAGTGTAAGAAAAAAAAAGTGGGCTAAAATTCATTCGATTTTTTTAAACTAGTTAAAGATTACCTCATCTTTATCATTTTGGTTGCCAAAGCGTAGAGCAGTAATACCTGGCACGGGGGGCTGTTTGTTAAAGGAGCCATGAAGACAAAACACAAATTGGGTTTATTAGAAAGACTGCTTAGTCCCGATAACAATGATACCAATATAATCGCAATCTTCGAACAAATAACGGAGATATTAAAGAAAACGTGTGAAGCCGTGGCGACCCCCTAGCCAATTTCCCGCAACTTTTCTATGACGTCACGAAACCTTGTTTGTGCGATTGGCGGCCGCCTAACTGACCTGTCGCGACGACACATGACTGGACGTCTGTAATAGGGCCTCTAGTTCCATTTGACCGCATCACTTGAATGCTAACGTGCAGTTAACACACTGAAAATTATATTTTATTGTTGGCCCGTATGACGTCATTCTTGCTCATAACACGTCACTGTGGCGCAAAATTTGAAAGTTTTGATATACTTCTTGCTTTTTTTTCGTTAAAAAACAACTGTTGTGGCTCTAATAGAGCTGAGTGAGATAGTGAATCCTAGTTCTTTCAAATTAAACGAAGTTGTATTTTCTCTTCATGGCTCCTTTAACGCTCTTGATAACTACGTACTAAAAGCACAGCAGATTTCGAAAAATCAGCTACCCCCCTGTCGAAACGGGGATGGGGGAACGCGAACGAACTAATTCAAAAGCGAGCGGACTCTCGTCACACCACGTGACCATACACACAAGGTATTTCTTCTCAGGACGGTTTACTCTAATGAGAATGTGCTCTCAGTGCTTTACTGAAACGGGCATTCCATGGCTTTCCTTGGCGTTAGAGGGAGTGGCGCCCCTGCCCCCTTCTCAGATTCCGAACTACTTCGTCCGAGCCGCAATCGGATAGACGTCGGCTTCACACCGTGGGCGACACAGGTTTGATTCCGCCCACGGGAAGCAATATAATTTTTCTTCCCTTCATCCACGATCCGCGAGAAGCTGAAATCTTCGCTTTAAAAAAAAAGTCGCTCCAGAGACCTTTAGCGCACCGAAGCGACTGCTGTGAATTGAGGCAGGACGCAATAGAGCTACGCGAAGAACTGTAGTTTTTCCGCTCAATTTAATGCAAGCACCATACAACTTAATCTAGACGCCATGTAATTTAATCCAGGTGCCAGCAGATTTAATCCAAGTGCAAACCAATTTACTCCCTTCACCAACCAAATTAATCCAGCTTTTAGAAGAATGGTCAAGAGTGTTTTGTGCGGAATTAGGCGCAGCTCTGCGAACTTTTTGCGCGTGGTGTGGTAAAAATGTGGCGTTTCCTGATCCATTACGTGAAAAATATCATGCGCGCAGTTTTATGGACATGTATTAACACCCGCAGACCAGGAGAGTGGTCTCGTTTGATCCGTTGGCGCCGTGTGCTGATCGTCTCCGAGATGTTCAGAAGTATCGTCTGCTCTCGTTTTGTTACGCCAGCAGATTTGCCAGCGTATTTTTACGCGAGCAGACGACACTTATGTCGTGAGCAGGCGATATTTCTGACGATCTCGGAGACGATATTATAATTTAGAAACAATGCTTAACACTGCAGAAAAACTCATTAATTGAAAATCAGAATGCAAGGAGCATTAAAGTAATGTGTTTAGCAAAGGAGCTTCTGAAGGCATTGTTGCATTGTTACGCGAAGAGCAGACGATACTTCTGACGTTATCGACGGCGCTCTCGCAGGGGATCAGCTCGCAGCACGCGTCACCAACGGACCGTTCGTGTTGGTAAAGAGCGCATTGCGCTGTGCGCATAAGATATCTTGCACATAATTGCTCAAGAAACGGAATGTTTTCACCACACCACACGCAACAGAAAAGTCCGCCAAGCTGTACCTAATTTCTTACAATAAACTCCTGAACATTCTTCTGATAGCTGGATTGATTTGGTTTTCGCTTGGATTAAATTCGCTGGCACCTGGAATAAATTACATGGAGCCTGGAATAAATTACATGACGTCCGGATTAAATTGTATGGAGATTGGATTACATTGAGCGGGAAAACCTGTAGTTGGCGTTCCCTAATGGCCGGAAATCGGATCCACTACCCCGGGCGCGGCAACCTCCGCGTCGCCAGTTATGGCTGAGCAATTCGATACAGTAAACCCTGTTTGACGAAATACTTATTCTAAATCGCTTTATTCGACGTGTTTCTCGGTTCCTGCTGCAGTGTAGAGACAAATTGATACTTTTATCTCCTTACATTGAAGCCAGGTTCCTGTCCTGAGGACTTCGTTGGTTTACCGCAAACTACCAGCCTCTCGTGGGCATCGAGGTGTCGGTTAAATGCTTAGCAAACAGGAGCCTACGTCCTCTGTGTACTGCGAATCGTAGCGGTGCAAAGCGCTGACCCGGAGAGGCCCCTCGTGCCCATCAGATGCTGCTGGGGATGTCTCGTGTGCCGACGCTGGTGCTGCTGCTCTCGATGGCGCTGGTGGCCGGCAGCAGCGTGTCTTCGCCGCTGGGCTACATCACGGCCGGCTTCCGCAGCCTCGCCCAGTACAAGCTGGCCGCCACGGCCAGGCTCGCCTCCTACCTCACCGGCAACCGGGCCGTCAAGGCTAGCGTCGCCCTCAAGGTATGTACACCAGTGCACTGCACTCAGTATGCGCAACTGCCAGTGTCTCTGTAACCGTGAAGATGCAGGATGTACTTGTGGAAGGCTACAAACATCATCTAGATACTGAAAACGGGTCGAGATAATCCTTCCATCAGCTATTCTACCAGAAAAACTCCTCCGAAAAGACAGGTTTTAAAATGTTTTGCAGCGCCGTAGCTACAGCTGGAGAGAAATAAACGTTTATTTATCTCAAAGGGAAATGATTTAGGAGCGGGCTTGCACTCTCTTGAACAGCACGCCACCTCAGCCAGAGATCAGACCGCTGTCGATACAGAGAAGGGTATTCGACAATGACCAATCCTTGCACCGTAGGAGCACGGTGCAAGACTATGCTTCCGCCGTGGTTAGGAGCAAGGAATTTGCTTGAAATTCGCCTCGCATAAAAACCGCGTTAACCGGAGCAAAATGTCGGTCCATGCGTACATCGTAAGCTTGGAAACTAAACTCTGGACAAATAATACGATACTATTGTGACGCACAGTCTTCCTTGCGCATTCCACAGCATGCCCATCCTCTCTAATCGGGGAGGAACCATGCCTCAGTGGCGAGCGTAGCTGAACTGTGAAATAGCGGCCGAAGCTGTCGTCGCTGAGCTAGCACCCTTTGTGTGGGTGGACAAATCGCGATGCCGAAAACATTGTGAAACAGCCTTCATGCCTACATCAATAGGAAATCTGCACAGCTTATGGACGCAGTCTTATTTCCGAGATATGATGAGCTAGACAAAGAGGTCCTGTTTAGTCCTCCGCCGCATGATGTATGATATCCGAAGGGTGGCCTCCGTGCTGTGGCTGCACTCTGACGTTAATATAAGACCAAGGTCGGCCGTGTATAGGTGGGTCCCGGTTAGTCATTCTATATTTCCGCGTAACTTGGGTTATGGAGCCCAACAATCTACTGCAATGCTTGCACATTTACATTGATGCCATTTTTATTGGCGCCAGTTATTTGAATAAATTGAGCATTTCAATATTTCTATTATACCTTGTTTATCCAATTATAACTAATTAAATCTTTCGCAGACCCTTTTATTTACTACAGCACCTTATAAGGTAGATTCGCTCTTTCTTGCCGCATGCACATCAGCTAAGGAAATCAGCCGATGCCTACAATGTATTTTGCAAGTAATTTTCTCTAAATAAAAGGCACACTCCCACTATCGCAAGACAGCACCTTTACAAACAGCCTTTTCTTACTGAGTCTAGAATATCGTCGTTGAAGATGAATGGGCTTTTTTTAATACAGCTGCAGCTTCTATCTCGCTTAAATCTTGCTAAAGCGTGTATGGACGGTTCCAGGCCTCACAGTTGTTTGTGCGGTTTTAATCCAATTACTTGCATTAAAATTTTTAATCGATGGTCAGCCCTACCATCCATCCATCCACCCATCAAACGCTCCGCCCGTCCGTCTGTCTGCCCAATTTTCTTTGTTAGATTTTAGCCTCCAAAGGCGTTAATTTCGGCCCCTTATAGAAATATTAAAGCATTAAATTTTTTAGCTAACCCTTTAGCTAAAACGCAAATGGACAAAATAAAACCCCAAAAAGTTCACATCCGACTAACTTGAAGAGAAACACGTTGACTGGGCCATGGGACCATTTTTTTCCGTTTCCGGTATAGGTGCCATCTCGTTTTGCTAGTGGCTTGGCATTGTGCTTATCAGGTCATCTACGGATCACTCTGAATGGGATAAAAGATTTTGATATGTAGCTATCGATCAGCACCCATGAAATCGCGCACTGGGCACAGCTTATCTTCGGTTTACTCACCCGAACGTGTTAAGACTGGCCACCGTGCTACTGCGCGTCACTTTTCGTTCTCTCATAACAGCGTCGTTCTCTAAGGCGGCGTTCAAAGTCTCCTTTCACAACTACCCCGATAACCGCCCCCCCCCCCCCCCCCCCCCCAGCTCAATTAAAGATTGGTTCCGCCACATTTACCAGGTCTGAAACTGCCCAAAGATAGATCCGATACGGCGAAAGGGGACAGAATGCCCCACCGACTCTTTGTTGTTCTTGCCGTTCACTTTGTCCATCGCTGGGAGGGAAGGAGCCGTTGGAACGGCGGGAAACCCTTCCCTCGAAGGCCAGTTTCCGGTCGCAGCGGATAAACTGCCTTTTCCGCGCCTCGCAAAACTGCGGATGGAATTAAAATTGGTTCCAAGCGACGGTTGACGCCCGGCGCGCTGCCGCACTTCTTAAGTTTTCTATTGTGCTCATAATGTTGTTCTTATTGTGCCACGCGTTTCTTACACCGATCCCAGCGATCTCACCCCTGACGAATTTACTGGCATTCATCCCGTAAGCTGTGATACCCGTGCCACACGTACACGAAAAATGACATTGAATTTTTAAGGCCTTGAGATACAGAATGAAATTATTTGGGCGGGCCCTGGTACACCCGAAAACGCTAAGGTATACATGTGTTAGGCTTGATGGTGATAATGATCAAAAAGAGAAACGCAAAGTTTTTAACGTAGAGAAAACCGTCTTACAAAGAACTTTATGAGAAAGCGTTTTCTAGGAAATGGTGTGAACCGTTTCCCAAAGAGACTTCTGCAGCTGCCGTCGCCTGCCAGCGGTAGCCAAATCCTAAAAATTCAAAACGACGAGTGATATGTTTTGCCTTTTGCCGCTGTTCGTCTTCGCCTTTCCCACCAAGAGTGCACAAAATATCGTCCTATTTAGAAGTTCAGCTACGTTTCCGCGTGAAAACTCTGGTGCTGAAAGTTTCTTTGGTTAAACCAAAAATGACATTAAAGCGAATGCCACACGACTTTTGTGTGTGGCAGCGAATTAATGGCATTAAAACCTAAGGCGTTAAGCAAATGCCATTTTTCATGTACGTGTGCCACGGGTATAAATTACAGCCCTGAACAAATTTAGCTGCCAATTTATGCATAATTATCGCACAGCCCAAGCCGCTCTAATAGGGGTTTTAAATTCATGAATTCATGAAAGCGGAACAGGACGGGCGTTTTTACTCCCCAGGTCCTGTCCCTTGCGCTCTTTTATTCATGGATCCTTACCGACTCGTCCAGCTTCGCACTCTTGTTCAGCTAGTAAAGGCGCAAACGTCCATTATTACGGGTTATGGGGGTGATAGCAAAAAGGAAACTGCCCTGTCTTTGAACCATAACCTTTGTTTAGAGGGTTCTTGTCCCCTAGATGGGACCATAATTCGGTAAAAATAAGTCTCGCAAGCCACGTTCTAGCATTGCCCCGACGACGCCACAGATAGTAAATAGAGCGTGTGATGGGCCAGTTGCGTGATTCCACGATTCCTGACGTGATTATACAAATCGCGTCACTGCTGAGATTCTGTAGAGAAAGCTTATCAGCAATTCCTTTAAAGGGACCCTGCAACACTTTCGATAAACGCTTTCACTATTTGCATCGCGTCTGGACGCCCTGCGAAAGCTATTGTTATCGCCAGCACGGGGCGGCACTGCGTGATTTGCTCGTCGCACCAGATACGCCTTTCCTCTTCGCCTGCGTGTTGGGATTGCTGGGCCGATTCGTTTCGCCTCCTGAGCTTCTCGCGCTGCGCTGGGAGGTCAGATATTCCGACTTCTCCTTTAAATTTTAATCGTTAGCAGTGCTGCTGAGCTTGGGCCTAGCAGATAAATAACTGCAACTCATCTTGCGCTGAATAAAATATATGAAACTGAAGAACCACTCACCCTCGTGTTCTCCGTTGAAAAGGTTTTCGCCACTCTTCATCCTCAGGAAATGGGAATATCCGTACTTTGGATCTGTTCTTACACTTCCCGCGGCACCAACGTACACAACACGTGTTCGGGATCACGCACTCACGTGTTCACGCACAGACTCTGAGAAAGACCCTATGCACATATGCGCAACGAAGTCACGGTGTCGCACACGCGCTGATGCACACAACCACGCTCAGCACGACTTCGTGGCTCAGCAGTGGCCGGAGGAACGAAGGAAGAACCGTGTGGCTCGGAACGATTACCGCAGCAACAACCACAGCCCGGCGCCGGACAAACTGGCAACTCTTCCGCGACAGGGGCAGCACCGGGTGACGTCTTCGCATAAAAAAGAAGCGCGTTATATCGTTGAAAGGTTATTTATTCTAACAGATTTTTTTGCACGAGCGGCGTAATTGTCTACTACTTCGAGACATTTTCACAGTTTTTGTTTTTTTCTTACTCAACTAAATACACGTGGTTTTTTAGTAAAAAAAAAATAGTTCGCGAGACAAGTTAGTGCGCGAGAGATGCTGTTTCACATCCCGAGAATTCCGCTGCCATGGGGAAGATAATTGCTTCCCTGAAACGGTCGCCCCGCCGGCCGCGCCAACCTCGCTCGGACTGGCCTCTATGAAGGGGGCCCCCACCCCGCGATGTAGCTGCCGTCGCAAACACGTCGCGGTAGCTGAACCCGCCAGTCTACTCGACCCTTTCTTGCCGAGTCCATGTATGCTGCGTTGATTCCCCCCCCTCTTATGTAGCAACCTCCCCGGAGGGCATTTGTGGGTAGATTGAATGAAAGGCTCTTCCGACAATAACTCTCTTGTGTATCATAAAAAGATGCGGCCAGTAAGAATGATTATTGCCAAAAACAGCGTCGCCAACGTCGCCAACTAAATAGCGCTGTGAATGCACAGGCATCTGCGTCTTTGGATGAGGGGGGGCATCTTTCCTGTTGGCCATGTTATTGTTTTTTTTTTTTTTTTTCGCAGGTTGCCGACGCGCCGCCACCCGAGGTGGTCGAACCCGTTGCTCTGGACGTCGCCGAGGGTCCCGTGGAAGAGGTCATAGTGGAGCCCCCCCACGCCTTCCCGCAAGGCGCCGCGGCACCGCTCAACCCCCCGGAAGTCTCCCTGTCCTCGGGCGTCGTGCCAGACGAAGACGTTCACGACTTCAAGAAGCACTTCGCCGCCGGCTACGCCGCGCTCGACTTCGCCAACCAGCGCGAGAGGGAACGCTACGCGGCAGCCGGCCAGCAGCAACATCTCCAGGCGCCCGTCATAGCCCTGCCCCTGGAACAGTACAAGGACTTCGTCTCTGCCGGAACCACCGGCGGCGAGCTGATGAGAGTCGCCGTCGTGGCCCAGGAAGTTCCCCAGGCCTACTACTCGTCGCATCCCGACTCCCTTCCGGAGCAGGCTCAGCCGCAGCTGCATCAACTGCAGACCGAAGAGCCCACGAGCAAGACCGGCCCCGCCCCTCCCCTGGCCCAGGGCGGTCAGAGCCACATCTTCCCGTACGGCGAGTGGCAGCCGTCGACGGAGGTCCAGGAGGCGCAGGGCCCTGCTTTCGGCCTCCCGGCCGACTCGCCCGACCTCCCGAGCGACAGCGGCGCCGCTGACACGTACGCGGACGGCGCGTCTTCCTCCCCTGTCCCCCAGGCAGCGCACCAGGAGGACATCGTCATTCCCGGAAGCCAGCTCCCTCTCGCGATGTCACAAGCCGACGCTCAGGCTCACTCGGACGCGGTGGAAGAAGCTGCAGCAGCTCCGTCGGCCCACCCCGATGACGAGGCGCATGCGCAGCAGGAGGGGGAGGAGGAGGAGAGCAGCCAGCCCCGGTACCGCCGAGACACGGCCAACGAAGACCCCGTCTCCATCCCGGGTATCAACGGCACCGTGTCGGTTCAGGACCTGGAGGACTACTTCCACTTCATCCGGATGCACGACAAGGAAAACTGCCTGGCCAAGTTCATCTGCACCATGGCCAATCAGCAACCGGAGTTCGGAGAGGACGCGACGGACGTGTTCGGTTTCTTCAGGTGAGTAACTGCTCCCGCCTAATGTAAGGTTAGGCATAACGCCGGCACGTGTGGGGTGTCAAGTTCAACAAGGGCGCATTTAAAACAGTCATAGTCATTCATCGAGCGAGTGGCTTGACAGCAGCCGAACAGCCGGTTCTATGCAGGGTGTCCCAGCTATCAAGCACCAAGACTTAAAAAAGAGCAATAGTGTTACTCGAACAAACCCTCCGCATAACAATCGGCCAGTATTTTTTTCGTTAACGAGATTATTTGATTATAATTAATTGTCTAACTTTAATGTAATCATTAAAAGTATCAATGAGCCACTTGTAGGTACCCACGACAGGAATCCAGCAGCGGCATTCAGCGACGAACTAATTCTGACTCATAAAGAAACCCCGCGAAATATGAAAAATACCACGTGACGGCGCTCCCGCGCGCGATTCCTTTGCCCGCGCCACATGTCCGAAGCTAGCGTATCACCTTGACGAGGGCATGCATGGAAGGAGCAGCAACGGCAAGTTTCGCGGGGCGCGTGTGGGAGATAAGGCACAAACTCTGTCGCAATTTCTTCTTTCTTGCTTTTCCTTATTTCATTCTGGCTAACTCAGCCGCAGCTCATTGCTTTACGATGCGCGCGGGAGCGCCGTCACGTGGTATTTTCTTGGGCTACTTAAACCCAGAAATTTTGGTCTGTCTGTATGGCGGTTTGTCTGTCTGTGACTGCGCAATAGTCTTATATTCTCACAGCGAAATCTAAACGTCGAAGTCTGGTTCATATGTTCATAATTGTCAACATTGTTGAACAAGAACAAGACATTACGCAAATAGAAGACAGAAAATTAATCCACAAGGAATTCATAGATGCTTGGATTTTTGAGAAATGAAATTCTACATCTGCTGCAGAAAAAAATTCAGTGTTGCCTGCTGTCGCTAGCGCCATTATAGCTTTTGTCGGCAAAGGAGCAGATACACAGCCATTTTTTTTTTAATATTTCGTTCGAATGAATGAGTACGCAATTAGTTCGTCGCAGAAAATACCGCTGAAAAAAAAATACTCTACTGGGCTCGGAGAGGACGTCTCATTGACACTTCAATGATTAGGGCAGTACTTGTTAATTATAGTTAATTAAAACTCAATATTACCGGTCGCTAGCTCAGCTACTAACCACTACTCCACTGTATTGGAAACACTATGCGCTATTTTTTGTTTCGAGTAACGCCATTGCGTTTTTTTTTTTAATCTTTGTATGATAGCTGGGACACCCTGTATAAAACCGGCTACAACCTAAGCAGGGCGACAAACAGTGTATTCAGACTTTTTGCCGGTGCCAGGTATGAATGGCGGTGGTGGATTTCAAATGAAGCGAGGCTAGTTCATAAGCAAGTTCACGCCGATTTACTGTACCGGGCTGTTACCTGTTACTTCTTGGAAAGGGTTCTCTTTGTGCGTGTGAGCATATTAAGCAAGAAGTGGAACGCTAGCAAAATTAATTCCAACCTGAGGTCACGCTTTCTACTGCAACAGTTCTTTCTTGTCTTGTCCACAATTCTTGTCCACAATGGCAATAAGGTTCAAGTATTCCAAGTGATGCCACCCCGAAGAATTCTAATTTTGCCCGCAGTTTGTTTGCCGCGGAGCGTACACTTTTTTGCTGCACTAAGACACGTGAGGCTAAACTCAGCGACGCGATACTGAATCTTTGATACGAGCAATTTAACGTATGTAACCCCGTCTCTCCCTTGCTCTTGTACAGTATTTGTACAGTATCTCAGCTGTTGGACCTTTCTTTCGGTCGCCACGTCTGCGCTACGTGACGCTCCACTTTTGCAGCACCCGCCACAACTTCCCTCTTGGTTTTTCTGTTTCTTCACCAGGGAGTACGAACCCCTGCCCAGCCACACGTCGGTGTGGTTCTACAAGGACGCAGCCACGGCGGGAAATTCGAACGGCGACTGCGCTGCCCTCTACGACACCTGCCGGATGAGCGTCGAAGAGATGAAGAGCGTCCTCCGACAGGGGCTGAAGATCTGATCGCGTCACCACGAACAGTGATTTGTTATGGTAGAGGAAGCTGTGATGACGTCATCACCCATAGAGAGAAGCTATTGTATATGATGAGAAACATGTCGACGGCATGGAGGTATCCGCGGCTGTCCAGAGTCTTTGTGTACAGTATTTAAATAGGTAGGAAATTATGAATAAATTATAGCGTTTACAACAACGAATTTTCCGTGCCGTTCCTTTCTTTTGTACAAATAGGCGCTAGTAATACTATCAAGCATACGTTCTTTGACGCCACGATTCCTTGTTTATAAATGAAAGCGGGACTTTCTTTGTAATAATGACATAAAGTGAATGCCCAACCTACTGAGCATGAAAAAGGTAGTTAAAAGAACGTAAATATAGGCACACATGGGTTGCCTATCGTGCATACCTGCCAACTCTCCCGATTTACCCGGGAGACTCCCGATTTCTTACTTATTATCCCGATTGTACGGGCACAGCCATAAATCTCCCGATAAACGCCCCCCCCCCCCCAAAAAAAAAAAAAAAAAAAAAAAACTGCGTTATGCAGCGCAGCCGCATTGCGATTGCCGCCACGAGCTGGGTAGCTAGCCGAAGTCGGATGGGAAACCAAGCCGTTTGTGTGCACGGAGTGTACAAGCCAAACTTTGTTCACGTGTGGTCGGGACAATGCGTAGCTCTCTTGACATCACGACGTCGTCTAAACACAAGAAGTATTTCCAATGTTTTTTGAAGTGCTATGCGTCGGAATTCCCGTGTTTCGTGCCGTCCAGGAAAGGCGAACAGTTTGGATTTTGCACGACTTGCGTACGGTGCAATGTGCAGTGGTCAGCAGTTGGAGAAATCCGGAATACGGACGGAGAGCTGAAATTTGGCCGACTGGCGAAGCTGATGCTTGATGTGCTAGTAATACCGCATAGCAACACACAATGCGAGCGCATTTTCAGCTTGGTAATGAAGACTCGGGCTGAGTTCAGGGCTTCAATGTCCAACTCTGCTCTGCAAAACCCACTGTCTGCAAGTCTGCCACTGTCATGTCACTGCAAAATGAGTAGTACATTAACTATTGCAACCCTCCTCCTCCCACAAGTTAATAAATCCCTTTTTTGAATAAATTTGATTTGCCCGGTATGCGCGGCATCAGTGTGGCCACGAGACCTAGTTAAAAACGAAAGATGAATCTCGTATATAGACTAGACATCGCATGGGCTGCATTTTTAAAAAAATCCTCCCCCCCCCCCCCTTCCCCCTCGCTGTGAACCTCCCGATTTTCGAAGTCCCCAGGTTGGCAGGTATGCCTATGTTTCGTATAAATGTAGGAACTTTTCCCACCAACTGTTGATGCCTGGCTTTTCTTGTATTGCCAAGCATGAATTAAAAAAAAAACGTCCTGCGAAAATATTAACAAATACAGTCTAAAAGACAGTCTAAAAGAACATGGTTGAAAATCATTCATACACAACGAAAAAAATGTATGAACCCACTTTATTAACGAATCTAAGAAGCTAATTGGTCATTAGCTCGGGGCTCTGTAACGGCAGGCAAAGGGAGCGAAATATTACGTTCACAAGCATTTCCAGAGAGATGTGTACAATATTATCCCTCTAAGTAAATAAAGCAATAGTGCGACATGCGTTCAGTGAGGGCCTACTAAACGCTGCCAATTTCAGTAGAGGTTACAAATGGTTTAAATTGCAGGTTTGAAATTATTGATTGATGCATGCATACAAATTATCGATTGATTCAATTTATCAAATTACATTATCTTTTTGGTCAGTCCTAGCCCGATCACACCGTGTGTGTATACGTTATACGGTTTTGCACGCATGCAAGGAGTCTATGGCGCGTCATATGCATGTGTGCGTACGGGATATTTATCACTAAATTGTGTGCACTGGATTGCAGCAATGGCGTATCTTACAATTGACGCCACAAAAACGTTATGCCAACGCAAATATTTTAAAGAAACGGCATTCCATTCCCGGTCGAAAATAGCCTATTCAAACAATGCAAAAAATTCTGCAGAACTTCACAGAATTATCTACTAATGCGTAGCATTGTTATGCCGCCTGTCTTGAGTGCGAGTTTCGTCCAGCCGTCTTTTTTTCTAAATTACGCTATTATAACGCGAACAGGTGAAACTTCGGCGAAATCTTCATTATTGTGGAAATGCAGGGCGTTATACGGTTCGCCATTTTCCAGAATTTTAATTTTTTCTTGTTTGTATAGTTTTTCAAAATTTTGTTCGACCGATTATGTCCATCAACGCTACTAAAAGTATTACAGGTGAAACTTTCGCGAAATCTGCATTATTGTGGAAATGCCATGCCATTTTCGTTTTTTTTTTTAATTTCTTATTTTCTAGTTTTGCAAAATTTCGTCCGACAAATTACCTCCGCTCGCGTTTTTATAACGATTACAGGTGGAACTTCCGCGATATCTGCATTTTTGTGGAAATTCAGGGCGTTACACGGTCTGGCTGTGCGGGTACTCTGGAAACAATGCTACGCAATAAAATCGTCGACGGAAGCGTCCTTTTCCGCGAAGAAACCCGTCAATCAACCACGTGCTCGCCTTCTGCGCACCAAGTAGAAACACCCGCTGTCCAACTTGTCGTCGACTTCCTGCATGCCATTAGTCAAGACTGGCGTGTTCGATACGCCCTTCTAGACCCCCCTCCAAGCATTCTCTTTCCGCCGTTCATTTCGGAAACTCCTCCATGGGTATTTAGATGAAAGGCCTGGCGTGTTCGACACGCAGCTAGAGCTCTAGTCGCAGCCAACTCGAAGTGGTCAAAGAGGGCATCTCGTTCTGGGTTATCCCGTTCTAGCGAAAGGGGTCACACTCGCCTCGTTCTCCGACAATTCGTCACGTACTTCCTTTGGGCATCTGCCCCCAAGTTACAAAGAATCGCGATGCTCTATAATGGTCACTAAATACTTGTCTACAACTGTTTGGATTGCTCGTGCAGCCATGACTTTATTTCTGCAGAGATACCCAACTTTTTTTTTTTTTTTTTTTTCAGGAGTGGTGTCCGACTCTTTTTCGCAGGGCTTGTGGAACGGTGGAGGAACTTGTGGACACTTCTGGGGTGATTTGACCTACTTCCCCTCCTGCCTTCCCCAACGTTTCATGGCGACGCTGCTCGCTGCTTTATCACGCAGCCGCCGTCGGTTGCCCGGTCGCACGAAATGTGAAATCGTATATGGATATGGGTCATCAGTGATAAAAGCGATCGGGGAATCGCAGTAGTGTTCATTACCCTTTGCTGACTTTTTCTTTTTACTTTGCGCAAACATTTTGCTAGTCACATTCCGAAACTTTTTTCGGGATTCTTCTGTTGGAATTTTAGCGTTCTTTCGCTGCTTTGTGGCAATCAATGGCCCGCACCTCTTGCACCGAGACCCTGTCCTCATTCCCCCCCTTTTTTGTTCATGCTTTCTTTCTTCCTCTCGTTCTCTAAGCTCGAAGTTGAGGGAGCCTCAGGTCTGCTACTTCCCCCTCAACAAACAACGCATGCAGTTCAACCACTTTCCTGTTGCAGGAAGCCATCACGGCTTCCCTCGTACTCGGGCATAAAAGCCGGCTACAGTCGAAGACTGAATGAACTTAGTTTTCATTGCCCTCACTACGCATCTGTTACCTTGCCTGAAATGAATGACAATATATCTCCCCGGGAAACGTCGCGCCGGGGCCACCGGATTAAGGAGCCAGAAAGAGGCCATGGAAGATATCTCTGAACGGCGTGCTTCTGAGTTTCCTGCCTGCCCCGCAGAGCGGAAACGACTCGCCGGACAAAGGCTGGTTCTTCCCCGTCTCAGCCCAAAGCCATTCACAATTCTGGGAAAGGGAGACGGTGCGCGAAGGGGACGGCGGTCATCTGGGGCGCGTTTTCTAGATAAGCCCAGGAAGAGAGATGGGAGGAGGAAGGAGACATTGGCCGGCTTGCCGACCACTGGGGAAACGTCTCAGCCGATGACCCACCCTTCGCGTGACGTCACCTTCCCAGCTGGCACCGAGCGCACACTTGAAGCGCACGTGCGGCGCGCAGACACCACCACGCTCTGCTTCAAACCTACTCGGACAGCCATGAACCTGGCCACTTACTTCGTCGCCCTCGCGTGGACCCTGGGTTGCGGTGCCGACGACCCGGTCCCCGCCAGCTCCCCGCTTTCATGGCTTCGCAACCGGGTGTTCGGATCCAAGCAGGCCGAAGACCGATTCCTCGGCCGCGTGGCCGTGGCAACGCAAAGCCTGATCGCCCTCGTCAACGACCCCGTGGTGGTGAGTGAAGTGCGCAAGTACTACGTGGCGCTTCTTCGCAACCCCGACATCGAGAGGATCGTCAACTCGGTCCGAGAGCCGACCGCGAGTGTCAGGAGGCGACCGGGACGCCGGCGCGGAGGACTAGTCACTACTTCGTCCACAAAGACGACCACGACTACTACTACGAGGACTACTACTACAAGGACGACGACAGCAGCCCCGTCGACAACAAGCAACAGCTCGAAAGCGACTACTGGCACAACTACTGCTACCAGCTTGGCGTCGATAACTGACTCCCCTACTACCGAGACACTGCCGGCAGTCAACGAGACCACGTCGGAGCCGGGAAGCGTTGTGGAACTGAACGACACCGCGGACGAGTTCAACTACTTCTTCGATGCCAAACACGTCATGAGGCCCCCGGGCGCGTTAGCCGAACTCCGCGAGCGTGTCCGCCGGCACCTGAACCTGATTCGAATGAACGACGTGGACAACTGCGTGTCGTTCCTTGTGTGCGAGATGTCGCGCTACCCGTGGAGGTACGGCCCGCTTGGAGTCAAGGTGGAGCGCTTCTTCAGGTGAGACAGAGTTTAATTTCTGTAACCGAGCCTTGCTCGGGCCCCGATTATGTTTCAAAGTGAGGGCTGGTGCGGATAAAACATCGTGATCTGAATATTTTCGAAGCAGACAAGCGAAGCCAGAAAAAAGGGCAAACAGCCTTTGTACAGTTCGTCGTCTTCTATCTGGACCTCAAATCCTGAGGGGCGGCCTCTTGTTTTGCCGGAGGCGCCTGCCAAAGATGGCCGACCGGCAGCCCGGGCATGCGCAGATCGCTGCAGGGAAAAGGTAGCGATATGCGCGGGCTGCCGCTTCGCCATTTTTGGCAGGCGCCTCCGGCAAAAAAAACAAAAGGGCGCCCCTCAGGATTCTGCTTGGGGAGCGGCTATGCTGTCTAGCGTTTGGCGTTATTTTTCTCTTTCGCCAGCTTGTGGTGGGTTCGTACGGGCTCACATCAAAGGCTTTCAAAGAAAAGGGGCAAAGACTTTGTGGCTGTCCATTCTACGAGCACTTGCCTGCCTGTGAGGGCATAACGAAAATGAAAAAATAATGAAAGAAAAAAGGGGGCTTCGACCACTGAAGGTTATAAGTCACGGTAACGTGCCGGCGACCGTGACAATTGATTTGACAGGTGCTGGTGACGGGTCGCTGCGGGAGGGACTACAGGACCAGGATATTTTGTTCACGAGTTCTCCGAACGCACGACTTTCTGAGGGCGTGCCTTACTGCCATTTTTAGTTCGCCGTGGCGGGCGCTAACGTCCATTTCCGCGCAAGCAAAATACGTATAAGTCACCACAAAAGCAACTTTCCGCTCTATTAACAGACAGCTTAGTATTACGCGCCATAAAATTCTCACAACTGCCCCAACCGTGGCAATGAAACACTATTATATATGTAGTAAAAAATGCTCGTTGGTGGCTTTTGTGTTCTTCACGCGACCTACTGAACTACGGGTAAAATGGTCGTTCGGGCCTCGTGGCTTCAGCCTTGCTGCACGCTGCTTCTAGATCTCCAGAGAATTGCCTGACACATTTTACACCATTCTATTTCCTGCCTTTCTGCCTAAACTTCCGGGCGTAAAATTTCGGGAGCCCTCTCCCATCACCGTTCATAAACGACGATTCCCATCATGACATAGGAGCTAAACAAAGCTTCATTCTTTAAAGAGCCACCCCTAAACGAGTAAGCATGTCTTTTTTTTTTTAAGACAATAGTCTTTCTTGGGCTACTTAAACCCAGAAATTTTGGTCTGTCCGTCTGTCTGTCTGTGACTCGATTCAGCCACCCGGCCAAAGCAAAACAATGCCTGCGCAATAGTCTTATATAGTCGCAGCTGAATATACCCGTCTATGTCCGGTGAAATGTTCATATTTGCCAACGTTGTTGAAGAAGAGTAAGACATTACGCAAATATGAGACAACAAATCCATACAGAAGTGATATTTGCAGTGTTCCGTTATAAAAAAATCAAACATGCTTGACTTTTGCGAAATTAAGTACTTCATCAACTGCAGAAGAAGAATTCACTCCGCCGTCGCCTGCTGTCGCCCGCGCCACTATAGCTTCTGGCGCCATTTTAAGAAATCAACCGGCAACAGTTACGCAAGGTTCCACTAGATAGTTTGCACGTTCTGCCTGCAACGCACGTGGAGTAGGGAAACGCGGTTCTATAAACGTTGAAGTAGGGTGCCTCGATTAACGCGCGTCTTCGCCGTACGGCAGCGTTCGCATCGAGACACCCGGTTTGGAGCAGTGGAACCCGGGAAATTTAAATTGGGCCCATCTCCCCGCGAGGGGGACTCGTAAATGCGTCGCATAGGGGGTGGGTGTATTGCGTTAACGTTTAGTGTTTGGGGAGTTGGTGGTAGTGAATGCGTTGTATCAGCAGCTTCTTGACGTAGTTTGAATGAGTCAAGGATATAAGGCGCGTTCGTAGCCTCCCATTCTGTGTCGGCTTTGTGGCGCAGTGGGTAGAGCACCATGTACATTACGTTCCGCCCGCAGGGTCGAGGGATCGAAACCAGGCGCCGGATAGTATTTTTTTTTATATAGTGTAGGGGGAGGGGTGCGGACTACGACTACGGACGTCAACGCGGGTGACATCGTGAGTTACTGAAATGCTCTGCATTTAAAATGATTTAAGCAAACCTTTGGCGTCTTTACCTTGGGAGGAGCGCGACGCAAGAGGAACATGAGATGTGAGCGGGAAAGAGAAGGGAGACATTTACTTCGCAACAGCCGATAAAGACTATTGTCTTTTGACGGCACTTGCAACGAAAGGAGCAGATACGCGGGCAATTTTTTTTTTTTTTTTCAAGTTCGGCAGTATTTATATTTTTGCGGGTTTGTTGCGATATCCAGCTATTTTTTTGCAATGTCTGCAAAGTTGTTGCAGTGTTTGTCCCAAACAACGCCTGCTGAAGAAATTTGGGGCAGATTAGATGTTTTTACGGATTACTCAATAGAGTTTCAGCATAGCGCGGTTGCGTCCGCCCGCGACGACGGGGTCCCTTTGGGCTGCCGCCACCCCCTTACCTCGCACCCAATGTTAAATACAGCGGCAATACTACTACAATCGGGACTCGACTGCAGCATGCAGGTACATCGCGGGGAACACTAGCTGTTCCTGGAACGAATGAGCGCATATGCGCAGTCAGGTCCCAGAACCCGCCGCTATAGCGTAGTGTAGGCTACCCGCTATACTAAAACTTAGACCACAACCGGCAACGCCGTGTATATTCCATAGCATATGCAGTGTAGAAACATCAGCTTTATTTGTTTATATCGGTAAGATTTCTAAGGCTGATTAACAGAGCGGCCACGATTTGCATCTGCCTGCTTTTGCCAAGATGGCGCTCTTAAAGGGACACTGAAGTGAATTTGTCAAGCTCCCTTTTTGCTTGCACTACGTAGACTGGCTCAAATTAGCACACTTTTCATCGTTTACACGGTTGACAAATCGGTAATTATTTTACAAAGCGCAAAAGAAGAAAAACTACCATGCGCGGTTTGCGGCGGCCGCACCAACTAAGGCTGTGACGTTGGGAGGAGGGGGAACCGTGATTGGACGATGCCCAAGGTGAGCAACCAAACAAGTTTCGGTTTCGGTTCTGTAAAACACAACCGGTGGCGTTGTGGATGGGCATTCTCAATAACTCAGTAATCATCGTACCGCGCTTCTGCCATGTTGTCAGCTGTAAAAATGCATAAAGATCAGCCTAGCAATCGTAGCATTCACTAGCCGAGGCCTACGCAGTGCATATACGCCCTCCGCGTACCCGCAGACGCCCAAATGTCATGCGCTTTTCCACCATATTTGGAGCTTGCCTCACTCATGCCTGTACCGTAAAAAGCGTGTTCGCACCAGGCCAGGGGTCTGTTCATTCTGGCCTGTGCCCACTGCCCGCAAGCAGTCGGTGCTTATGGCAACAGCACGCCAACGAGAACTCGCTAGCGCGCCAGTGCCAGCCTGCGCGCGTTCTGTGAACTAGTTCGTGGAGCCATGAACGTTGCGGCCCAAAAAAAGGTGAACTCAATGTAGAAAACATCGGCAAAAAACGAAATAGTTAAATTACAAAAAAAAAGCACGCACCCGCGGGACTCGAACTCGTGACTTGCAAAACACTCGCTGCGACATATCTAGCGCCCCAGACAACTAAGCCACGGGACAGGCTCCGCCGACCTTGGTAATATATGGTATATATTGTACAACAAGTTTACACTTTCATTTAGTTTTGACATTTCAAGCAGCTTAGGTGACTATTTGTTGTATTGCGCTCGTGCAGTAAGCGTCCCCCGAGTTTCCACAATAGCTCACGTCTAGCAATTGCATTTCCTAAACGGAAAAGCGTTCGCAGATGCGTAGTTCTGCTGCTGACCGCTGTGCTTGTTCGCCCAGCGCAAAAAAGTGCTTCCCGCACCCTATTTTTACGCTGTACGGTAAAAAATCAGTTGATTTTATTTCCTTAGTACCTATATTGACTTCGCTGACTCTTCTCCCGCCTTCAAGAGGCCTTATATTTTCCTACTGGCGTACCAGTCAGCGAAGCGTCGCATGTCCTTGACTTGGAGCTAGATACAGTGTACAAACTAACCAAGTAAAGAAAGGCCCATTCTTCCATTCACAAACGTGTCCTGGCTTCGTTTCAACTGAGCGAACGAATTGCGACGACCCGTCGGCGGCCGGCGGACGAAACGCTGGGCCGACTGACTCCGTCTGAAGGCCGGGGAGCGCAGCCAATTGCGAGCTCGGCTCCTCGCGACGTCACACGAAAACGCCGCAGAAAATGGGCGAGCGTAAAGAGAGGAGGACAGCATTTTCGAAGTAATTTTTCTACTAAATAAAATCGCGTAAACGCGCCCAGAGTGGTCGTAACATGGCCTGGGGACTCCGGACTACAATTTGCGCAAGTAATCCCGCAATGTTTACATATCACTTCAGTGTCCCTTTAAAGCGTTTCGCAGAGACGCGCATGTGGGCGGAGAGGATGGAAAAGTAGGGGTCACTGGGAACCTATAAAACAGGAAAACATGACATCCCGAGAGAGAACTTTTATCATAACAGTAAAGGCAGTGCGTTGCTCTTTGAGGGCAGGGCTGGCTGCTTGAGAACTTGAACTTGCATGAGCAAATATTCAGCCCAAGATGAGACATGTCTGGGTTGTGGCAGGGATAAAGAAACAATCGGCCACGCAGTAATTGAATGCCAAAAGATCCAGCCAGCTAGAATTGGGAGAACGGTCCTACTTCCTGAGGATTCGCAGTAGAGGGCAGCATTATAACTGGTCAGCGGTGGATAGTACTAAACAGCGACTTGAGTACTGGTGGAAAAATCGTGGCTGATTCCTCTGTCATAGACGAAAGTGAAATGGGCAGCGAAATCCGCAGCTGAGCATGATTTTCGGGTCGGCGGCTGTCTTGTGGGTGTGCTTTGCGAGCGACGTCCTGCTGGCGGGTCGTTTTGGCAAAGGTGTACTAGCGTCATTTCGGTGACGGATATGGCATCAGTGAAATCTTGGTGTGTCCCGGCATAAAACACTTTTGTGTTAAAATATAAAACCTGAAAACGAACAACCCTAAGCATAACGTACTCTTTAGTTCTAAAGGCTGCTTCCCCGGAAGAATACCCTGTGTGCAGGGGTGCACCCTTTACAGGCCGCTTGCTTCATTCTACTAGCGTCACTTCCGTGACGGATATGACGTCGCTCAAATGTTTGTGTAACCCGGAATAAAACACTTTCGTGTTAAAAAGAGCAGGGAAGAAAACGATAAAGACTTATCACAGCCAGAGATAGCGCCAGGGCAGATTTAAAGGGAAATAAGAATGGTAGGTCAGCTAAATTTAGGTAAATGAATAACGTAGGCGAGATGGGGCATGCCGTCACCCCGATTCGAAGGGGAGCCCCTTAATCATCATCATCATCTCTCTCTCGTCCGCAGGTACCCCATGTGGGACACGGGATCCTCGGCGGCGCACTACGCAGCCATGGCTAGACAGGGGCGCCGATACGGGGGCTGTCGAGGCCGCATTACATCCTGCCGGCACCCCCTGGGTCCACTAGTCCAGCAGCACTACAGCTATCGGTACCCGTGATGATTGTATGACAATGATGATGAGTACAGCTATCGATACCGTGATGATTCGACCTGGTGATGTGGCTGTGCATATGCTGTCATTAATAAACGTCTGCGTCATGGTACGGTTTGTTCCTGGAGTTTCACCTCGGCAGTGCCGTTTTAAGGAACTGGCATTTCTGCCAACGTTGGCCTCACAGTTCTTTACATTAAATTTTATCTCTCGCAGTGCACCAAGGTTAAAGTTAAAGGCTGTGATTTAGACTTCGACTGCTTAATGAAGAGTTGCGGTCACTATCCCCACTCTATCGCTTTTTTTTCTCGATTGCTTTCTTTCCCTGATTGATGTTTACTACAACTTGGCGACTACTGGCTGAGTATGCTTTCCGAAAACAAGTCGCATTCCATTGTTATTACCTCTATAAAATAAGCAAACAAATAATACACATTTGTCCGCTAAGAACGAGATGTGACTATGCTGAGAGTATTATTTTTTAGCGGCGATTCGTCGCGGTGGTGTGCAGTGCCGTGACAGTTCTCACTGCAGCTTTCCCTCTAAACCCCGTGGGTGCGGAATGTGCTCTGACAAACGCTTTTACCTGTCGTTCTATGTCTGGAAATTGACTGCGCCGCGTCCCTGCTCAGTCGACTCAATGTAGCCAGAGCTGCCCATATTTCTGGCTGATAGCAGTTGGTCGTACAGATAGGAAAGATCAACATTAAAGCGACCCCATGTGATGGTGAGTGCTAAAGTGAACCTAAACAGGGTTCCAAAGACGTGCGGAATCGCTGGAGTACTATCCAAGGGACGTCCTGCTGCAAAAATGGGTCAACAGCGTTGATTATTAGCCGAGTTATCGTTCATTAAAAAGGGCCCGCAATAAGCCCTAAAGCAATTACCCTCTCATCGCGCCTCCAAAGCGCTGTAGAAGCTGCGAAGTCACCGACCAGCAAGGAGTTGCCGACCAGGCGCAAGACCACCTAGACAAACAGGGCTGGATCGAGATGCGAGCAGCTATCGGCTGCAGCGTCCCCCGTGCGGCCGTGCCCCTCGCGTCGGCACGTCAGTTTTATACCTCCTTGGTTTTATAGCAGCGGAATAGAGCGCTTGAAGGCCATATGGGGGTTCCAGACGACACATGCTCGCTCACGACACTAATTGAAGATTGCCACCGCCGACCAGCGGGCGACGCGCAAGCGTTTCTGCATGCGGCGCCGTCGCGGCGAACTGGTCGGAGAAAAGGGTTAGCATCGCCACAGTTATTCAGACACCGCTTTACGAGGCCGTGCCGACGACGATCACCACCGCAATGTTTCACTGCGCTATCAGCCCCTTTCCCGCGTTAATAAACTGATTTTCAGCAATAGTCCCGCCAGGGGTTTATCCAGAATTTCGATTTTGGGGGGTGTCGAAACCCTTAGGGGCCCGGGTGTGTTTAAATCCCCGAGTCGCGCTCTGGGGGGTGGTGTCAATTGGATGCCACAGTAGAATATGTGTGGTGGGGGTGAGATGAAACCGCCCGAGAAAGTTCTGCATGCTTGTTGGCAGTCCGTAATTATAATTTCTGCAGGGGTTTCAGCAATTGCTAGGGCTATGGTCACTTATTCTCCCTCAAGTGCACGGGTGATAGGAATTGATGCACTTGTGAGGAGGGCTTGAGCTGTGTTGACAACAGCGGTCATAGCTCTCCTAACGGGATAGGATGCTGCGTCCGTGTATACTGTGGTGGAGTTTTGGCCGTACCGTCTGATAGCTTGCGCTCTGGCGTCTCTGCGATCCTGGTGGTGTGTTGGATGCGTGTTCAGGGGCATGGTTGCGTGGTTGTGCGGCCCCTGCTTTACGCAGAGGTGTAATATTTGATATACATGTATCGTCGTGAAGGGATACTCTAGCGATTGCGCGATTGAAATGGCTACCTTCAGAAGCCTATTTAGGGCCCCTTTAAAACCAACTGTATTTCTTTTTCATCCCTTGAGCATTCTTGTGATATCCAACCATTTTACTGTTCCTTTATTTTGAGGCTCTTCGCAACGATCGGCAAAAACTTTGTTAAAATTACGAGCCACATAAGACTTCTCAAATACCTGCCAGCTTTTTTGTTTGTTTCTCTCCGGACAAAAGAATGCACGAATGAGCTGAGCGCGTGGTGCCAGATTTCAAAAAAAGAAAAAAAAAACGTATGCGAAACAGGGTCATGGCTTCCCCTCCCCCTCGTTTTCTTGTTATGATAACTTCAAGCATCATCTTTCCGACGTTTTGTTCTTTTTGGGAGGGGTAAAGGGCAGATAGATAAGGTGCAGGACTTTGAACGCTGAGGCTACCCACCTGGCTACGTCCTCGTTGTGTCACGCGAGAGCTAGGGTCCGCGAAGACGAAATCGAAGTTTGGTTTATTAAAAGACTGTTTTGTCTCGAATAACAACAGTACCAATTTCATCGAAAACTTCAAGAAAATAATGGAGATATTAATGAAAACAGATACAGTAGTGGCGAGTCCCCATTCATTTGGCGGCAACCGAGCTAAGCCACCGCCAAGAACTGGGCAATTGTATTGCGGCCTGTAGTTCCGTTTGATCGTAACACTTGCATACTTGATAACTTCGTTTTAGCGGTCCCTCCACTGCGTCACTGCTGACATCGTGCAGCGGGAAATTTGAAAGTTTTTTAGTATTTCATCGTCGTTTAAGGCAAAAAGACGCCTTTCATGGCTAGAATGGAGTTAAGGTATAGTTACCCAATGCTAGTATTTCCGCACTCAACAGAGTTGTACTTTGTAGACTCTTCATGGCCATTTCTTAAGGCCACATTATCGAAACCAAATACTCCGAGTTATTTGCATTTCGCGTGTGTTGCACTTCGTGATTTTGGGACATTACGTGCCGAAGTTATGAGCGGCAGGGTGTAGCGGAAACTAGTTGTGTCCTGCAGTGGACACAACCACGGTGATGATTATGATAACATCGCGCACTTCCCCCTTCCATTAAAATCACCTTCCCCGCCATCGCCAATATTCCTCCCCCTACTACCCCTCATATTCTTCCACTGCTACCGCACTCACCCTCTTCACTTCATTCCTTTCCGAAAATTCCCTTTCCGTCCCCCTATTTTCAGTTTTTGGCAGAGATGAAATTGTTACAGCTCGTTTAATCACAGCCTCGCTTGTTATTGTTTGGCTTTAAAGTATATTCCGTTCACTTTTAACTGTCAGGTTTTAGCAGTTAGTCTTCATACCGCTTTTATTTCATTAATTCTTTTTTTTGTTGCCGCTCGTTGTAGGCCCTGCACCATTAACCCGACCATCTTCGTAATCACCGAATAAAGCATATGAAGAAAAGGACATAAGAACTGTAGATGTCAATGCCCGCCAATCAAAAGTATTCTGAGGTCAACGAGACAGGCTTCTTCGTTTAAAATTAATTGGAATCCCGTTTAAACTGGCCGATCCATTGCTTCAGTTATCAGGTATATCTGAAAACTGCACCTAGATCCCCAGCTGGATTCTTGCCGGCATGCATTCCAGTGCACTTTTAATCGCTTTCTTAAAACAGCTGCCACGTGGCTGCTGTTTAAGAGCGAGTATTGCAGTCGACAAGTGTACAGGGGCGACAAACAGGTGTGAAACACACAACACTACAACACATGGAAAAATTCTATAAAAGCCTCAAATCTCGAAACCGGTTTTTCTTTGTTACGTACAAGCATCTTCAGAAGTTGAAATTAATTATATGGTTTCACGCGCCAAAGTTACACCTACACTATGAAGCGGGCCGTAGTGTAGGGCTTTGGACTGAATCTGACCGCAGGGGATATTTAGCATAAGCCGAAAATTCTCCAACAGGGGCGTTTTTTCTTCCTGCCTCCATCTGAAACGTGGCCGTCTGATGTGAAATCAAATCCGCTTGGGGCCTGTCCTTAGGTTCGAGTGAACTGTCCTTAACACGCTAACCAATTGAAATGAAAGGTACCACAGGCTAAGAAAACAGGTTTACATTATTAAAGGAGCCATGAAGACAAAATACAAGTTGGGTTTATTAGAAAGACTGCTTAGTCCCGATAACAATGATACCAATATCATCGCAATCTTCGAACAAATAACGGAGATATAAAAGAAAACGTGTGAAGCAGTCGCGACCCCCTAGCCAATTTCCCGCAACTTTTCTATGACGTCACGGAACCTTGTTTGTGCGATTGGCGGCCGCCTAACTGACCTGTCGCGACGACACACGACTGGCGTCTGTAATGGGGCCTATAGTTCCATTTGACCGCATCACTTGAATGCTAACGTGCCGTTAACGCACTGAAAATTATGTTTTATTGTTGGCCCGTATGACGTCATTCTTGCTCATAACACGTCACTGTGGCGCGAAATTTGAAAGTTTTTAAATACTTCTTGCTTTTTTTTCGTTAAAAAACATCTTTTGTGGCTCTAATGGAGCTGAGTGAGATACTGAATCCTAGTTCTTTCAAATTAAACGAAGTTGTATTTTCTCTTCATGGCTCCTTTAAGCACATATTATGCCTGTCAGCTCCACTATTCAGCAGGGGGTTACAGGCAGACCACTTCCATTTTTCAAGGCAAGACACTAACAGGAAGAATGTGTAGGCCACTGTTACTGGTGCGAATTTTTGAAACTTCGAATACTTTGCATTGCAGTTTTAGGTTTGCAGTACTCGAATATTCGACATCTACGATTAATGAAGCAATTCAACTTGGCTCTGCCACACAGCATGCATACCCTCAAGCTTCACCGCATGACTTGCGCCTTTGGGTGGGCTTTTCGCACAACGCCAAAGGTGTGCGAGGAAGTCTAATTGTGAAAGAGAGAGAGGATAAAGTTCTTTATTAGAAAAAGAAAAAAAAGGCTTGCGCAAAACAAGCGTGTGCAACCTGAGGTGTATGTAGCTGAAGGGGAATATGCAAACCCTGAAGAGGTTTGTTGTCTATATAGTGGCATAAGTGAGGAGTCGGGAGTTATTACTTGATGGCTTGAATTAAAGGAGCCATGAAGAGAAAATGCAAGTTGGTTTTATTCGAAAGATTTCGTGTTTTATAGTGCCCCCAGCGCTTGTCCGGATACAAACGGTGCTTTATTCACTGAGAAATTAAACAATTTAGGTTAAAATTTTGGTTTTCCCGCTCAATCGTGCGTTTTCGTGGTCCCAAGTGACATCACGGGAACCGACCGCTCTGCAGCCTAGAGTACCTTCATTCACGCATCCGCCGTACAGGGTAGAGACACGTAACGCTGGCGCCGCCATGTTCGGTTGCTCGCTCGCCGCCGAAGCAAGTCATTGTGTCAAAACCGCGCTAAAATTATCGCCGCAACGCGGTTTACTGAAGAAGTTTGAATCATATTGTCTGTTTCGCGTTGCTAGGTCTCGTGGGAAACGAAAATAATAACGCGTTGAGCCCGTTGGCCCAATTGCGGCGGCACGGGACCGTTCAAAGGTTGTCTCCACCCTGTACAGCGGTGTTGGTTTTTTTACCGCGTTTCTTTACGTTCCGTAACCTAGATGGCGCCACCATACCGTGGCAAGCGTTAGGTTTGTTTTTGCCCGCATTTAAACCTGGCTTGTTTTTGTTCTGGGAGAAAATATTCGTTCCCTGAAACAGTGCTCGCTCGACAAATGGGGTCACGTAAGACACCGTTGCTTGCGTCAATCGGCCAGTGTCGTCTGAGACAACCCCAAGCCCTGTAGTGCTGTGCAGCGAAACCAAGCATGCTGTGCGCAGTACGAACAGCAGAACGCATCAGTACTTCTATGTTTACATGTGCTTTCGTAACTTCCACTGTTTGTCCCATCATTCTTATTGCTTTGTAAAGAGTGTGCCCTAAATTTAAGCGCAAATCGCTCGTTCGTCTAGTTTGTAAGCTCTACCTAATTTGCGTCTGCTTCTGCCAGCCTCCGCCAATCGCAGAGCTTAGCCCATGTGACATCACAGGTTCTGTTGCGGGAAATGAGCTGGTGGGTCGCATGACCATTCCCGTTTTTCCTAATTATGTAGCTTATTTGAGCGAAGTTTACGTTAAAAGTGGTGTCAGTATGATTCTAACGAGACAATCTTTTGAATGAACCGAACTTGTGTTTTCTCTTCATGGCTCCTTTAAGCTAAAGCTCATACCAGCCATCAGCATGCCTCGCCCATTTTCAAGGACTGAAGGGACCAGTCAAATACTTTCTGTATTCACAGTATGTTGAGGATCCCGCACTATTTTAGAGAAATGTACGCCACATTAATTGTACCGCTGCTTCGCCATCTTGTCTTAGCTTTTTACCTTTAATTTTTTATACCAGTCTGTTATCCCACGCAACTATCTTTTTTTTTTGTCGCTATGTTCAAGAAGCTCTATGCACACTAAGGGAAAAAACTTTGTATTCAAAATTAGGCGATTCAGTTTGCAATCAGTATTCGTATTCAATTCGCAATTTCAAATTTGATATTCGCACACCTCTAATTTATGGAAAACACTGTGAGCGAATGGTTGTGGAAGTGCTCAGAAGCTAACGGTTTCACCATTCTTTTTGATGAAAGCCCGCAGGACACTGTTGGATGGCAGTAACTGACACAGACGGTTAAACTTGCAAGGGGAAAATTTGCCAACTTGTTTTGAGCTCACTTTGTTTTGCTTATCGATTACTTTTTCGACAATGCCGCTCATGCTGATGGGATGCATTTTTAGCTGTCTGCAGATCACGTGAATATCCATGCTAATTTTACCAAAGCCTTCCACAAAAACTGGCCAATGTAGAAGTTCTGAATTTTTAGAATTTTGGCATACTAAGCATAAAGGTTAGTCTCAAGTCTGTTAGAGTGGCTCCTACATGCATTTTTATTGTCAATATAATATAATGGTCCCAGCAGTGTTGCCAATTGCCGGCAAGCAAAAGTAGCTAGATGGGAACGTGAAAGCAGCTAGAAGTAAATAAAAAATCCAGCAAGGAGCTAAAAGCGGCTAAATTTCTTTTTGAAGCGCTTTTTTAATATGTTCTCTGTATATAACGCATTTATTGGCCATTGTATTATGTTGAAATATTGCGCAGAGCACGTACGAAAAAAAAAAAGTGCTTCCGTTTTCATGCCAATAGTTTAGTGGCGGCGTAGTTCTTACAAATTGTCAAATGCGCGTTCACAAAAGACCAGCTACGAATGCATCACTGCTCTGTAAACATGTAAAAAAATGTACTACATATATTTTATCGATCTACCGAAAGGCCTATGAAATCAAAAAAATATTCTGCAGCCTTGCACCAAGCATTGCTATATTGCATTTTGTTGCCATGTTTCCAAACGACATATAATTAGGACATGCAGTTGAATGGAGGTTCAGCCAGTCGTCAGCATGGTTGGTTCATCATATGCAAATATTCCATGGCCGAAAGGCGCATTAAATAAAAGGTTGAGGTCGAGATTACGATGTCAACTTCAGTCAGATATGAACCATGACTTCGTGTAGCGCAAAAAGGCGCACAAGGCCACAGGGAGGCGACGGGCACAAGCGCTAACTTCCAACTGATCTTTGTTGAAAAAATTGGCGAATTTAAACACTGCGGCGGGACATTATCGTAAACAAACAAACAAAGATAGAATAGAAACGTCGCCTGTTTAACGTCGGTGCTTTAAACCCCGCAGTCAATCACTATAGACCGCTTACAGCAAACACGCCGGCGATGCAGGAACTTAAAGTTTCTGGAGCTGGTGTTGTGTCCACGTGGCGTTGGTGACACACCTGTACCCACATGTACGCTATTGTAACGCGAGCTTTAATTCCATGCTCATCGGTGTCCCCGCGTGATAAGCGGCACCCGTAGCAAGCCGCACTACCACATCGCCTCTTTTGTTGAAGTACTCATTGCTTTTTCAAATGACGCAGGGGGACAGACTCTTTCGCAGCCTTCTTTGTATTTCCCTTTCCTCTCTCTTTATGAGTGTCCCGCTTTCTCTCGAGACGCAATATATCTTGGTCTCGTTTGTACCTCCTTGTGGAGCCCTGATAAATGCCTAAAGTCAGTTTCGTTGTGCGTAACATACGTGTACCAATTATTTATCGACAACAGAATGGCGATTCCGCAATTTCGCTAGACTGAAGCTAATGTAGCTAAATTAAGAGCTAGGTTTTGAACAAACGAGCTAGAACAGCTACTCGTAGCTGAATCAAATTTTTGGTAGCTAGTTGTGCCCAAAAGTAGCTAGATCTAGCTACAAAATAGCTAAATTGGCAACTCCGGTCCCAGGAGATAGAATAACCAGATTCCTGTGCTGCAACTGTGTTACCGGATATTTTACTTGAGAGCAAAATTGGAGCTTCGAAGGTAATGTATTTAAGCGGCCCATTTCTTCCGTTGGCAAATGTGACTAACGAGCCCAGGCAGAGATGTGCACGTTTTAAGGATTCGCAAGAAGGATTAAACTTCTAATTGCAACGTATCGCATTTCTTGCCGACAGCTCCTGGTTTTTAACATCAGCTTGTGCGGAGAACGTGTCCTTCATCAGCAAAAACAAATGTTATCAGGATGCCATTACTGTCTTTCGCCTGCCCCAGCTGGTGACAAAAACAGGCCAGCTACTCTTTACTTGCTGGCGTAGGCTTCTTCTAGCTGACGCGTAAAACATGAAAGCCTTGACAGTGTTCCATTTAGGTAAAGTATCGCTATT
This sequence comes from Haemaphysalis longicornis, assembly GCF_048455015.1. Lineage (NCBI taxonomy): Eukaryota > Metazoa > Arthropoda > Arachnida > Ixodida > Ixodidae > Haemaphysalis > Haemaphysalis longicornis. The sequence continues at coordinate 191,970,699 of NW_027526445.1, forward strand.
TCACCAAATTCTGTTTCAGTGAGTTTGGCTCATTATAAAAAAAAAGCCACCTAATTTACTTAATTCACGTTACGATGCATTTGTTGATGAAGCGGGTCTACTGAGATAGGACTAGTAGGAGTTTATTCCAAGAACCTCGGCAATCTTGGACCCCGACCGGCTTCATAGATAGCGACCTGCCCATCACAGCTGGCGACAATGGGAGCCGCTCCGCCAGCTAGTGCTACATTTAATCCCCAAACTCGCCAGCTTCGCTTCGCTCGCAGTGGGGCCTGCGACTGCTCGCATATAAAGTAGCGGTCATACCAGTCAATAGGCAGCTTTAGCATATCGTTACCGTGTTTGCGTTACCGTTTACAGTGTTACGGGAAGCCGCTGGCGAAGGTGAAGCCTGTGCCGGTAAGTTACCGTTCGCGGTAACTCTCGCGCTGCGCAGTCTACTCCCGCAAACACGGTAGACGGTAACGTAAACACGGTAACGATATGCTAAAACTGCCTATTAGGCAGCTTTAGCATATCGTTACCGTGTTTGCGTTACCGTTTACAGTGTTACGGGAAGCCGCTGGCGAAGGTGAAGCCTGTGCCGGTAAGTTACCCTTCGCGGTAACTCCCACGCTGCGCAGTCGACTCCCGCAAACACGGTAAACGGTAACGTAAACGCGGTAACGATATGCTAAAACTGCCTAATAGGCAGCTTTAGCATATCGTTACCGTGTTTGCGTTACCGTTTACAGTGTTACGGGAAGCCGCTGGCGAAGGTGAAGCCTGTGCCGGTAAGTTACCCTTCGCGGTAACTCCCACGCTGCGCAGTCGACTCCCGCAAACACGGTAAACGGTAACGTAAACGCGGTAACGATATGCTAAAACTGCCTAATAGGCAGCTTTAGCATATCGTTACCGTGTTTGCGTTACCGTTTACAGTGTTACGGGAAGCCGCTGGCGAAGGTGAAGCCTGTGCCGGTAAGTTACCCTTCGCGGTAACTCCCACGCTGCGCAGTCGACTCCCGCAAACACGGTAAACGGTAACGTAAACACGGCAACGATATGCTAAAACTGCCTAATGCCGATGGTACCGGTCATTGCTTATAATACCTGCGGGGAAAGAGAATTCCAGGCTAGGTCTATACCTTTTTTTTAGCTGTGCAAACGTCAACGACTAGCGTTCTTTATTTTCGTTCATTTCGTTCAACATGCATAAACTTTGTCGACTTTCGCTTTGCGTCGAGGAGCTTTCTTATTACGTGGAGCTCGTCTATGCATGTGCAGAATTTCACAGTGAAGGCTCGAATTTGTGAAAAGCAGCTCCGGGAAGCGGCCTCACTCTTGCGGAAGAACGTTAGGTTTTTCCAGCGAAGGGAGCACCAATCGACGACCTTTTCAGCTGCTGCGGCATTTCCGCCATTTCCACCACTGGAGCGCCACGCTTGTGGGAGCTCCGTCAGGGTGGTTTAACAGCCCAACGAAAGGCAAAGCCGGGTATGGCAGCGATCCCCGGTCAATGCTTGCGGTGAGCACCACAGTTACCTTCGGGATGTCTCTTTGAGCCACTGCCCCGTCCCGAAGCGATCGGAACCCGGTGAATGAAAACAAATCGCCTTTACCGTATGCCTGCCGGGCTTGCTCAGCTGTACGCAACAAATACCGTCGCGTACCATGTGCCCGCTGAAAGTGCGATGCAACTATGCTGCAGGATCTTTCAGCATATTCTTTCGCGAAAGTGTTTCTTTTGGCTAGGTTTGACGTCGAGCCTAGGCCCTGCCGAAGTAGAACCTGGGAATCGGGCTCACTGCAGCTACTTTTTCTAGAATCGCCATTCATGCTGCGGCCACATTGCCTCCACGGGAGCTGAAGGCCAACCAAGACTGCGAGGGAAATTTTTTATGCGCGGTTGTTTTGTTGTTGTTGCTATTCGCCGCGAGATCGACATGTAGGTGGCGACAGCGTCGCGCTGCTAGTGTGGATGCTCCGCTGAGCGGCCCGGGAGAATGCACACTATGGGCGCGCTTCGTGCTTTTCTCGCACCGTATGTGCGCACGAAAGGCGCAGACAAGAGTGGTATGCTGTAGTTCGGTTCCTCAACGTTCACTGTATAGCATGGAAGCGGCAATAAGTTTTCATTACTATGCCAAAAAAGCGGCGGCACATCGGGATTCGCAGAACGGCCGCAATGATGACAAAACTTGAACGCCGTGGCTCGTAGCAAGCTCGATCTTTCTAGACTATGGCTTTGAGGCTTCAATAAAATCATCAGTAGAAACAAATTAGGAAGCCTCGATATCGGGAATTCAGTGTACAACAGCAGGTTTATTCGCTTCCATTGGTAGCATGACACATTCTAGCATTTGTGGGATGCCCTGAAATGGTAACACCACTTAACTGACCCGATATTTTTCTAAGAGCTTACGATATTTTTTGTGTATTCGAAAGGCAAGATAAAATTACTAAATTTTAACCAGCGCATACATATAAATGCAACCGTTCAAACGGATATTTTGCTCGCAGCGTAGGTTAAATGGAATTCTTTGTGACTCTGAAGGCAGGTTTGGTGAATAACGGTGTCGAGTCACTTATCTAGGACTTTCATCGCACGTGAGCTTGCTAATTAAATTGCTAACGCTCGCAGTACATTCAACATCTAACGTTTAGCTAGACGTTTGCGAAGTGACAAGCAGGTTTACCAGGGCCGTACCCAGAGGGGAGGTTTGGGGGTTCAAACCCCTCCCGAAATCTTTTCCAGGCAGCACGTAAACAATACTTACTGTTGCTTTCAGCAAAACTACCCCCTTCCCAAAAGTCATAACCCCCGGCGAAAAAAATTTCTGGGTACGGCCCTGAGGTTTACAGTACGCGCGTAAACCAAGCTTCTGGGGCCTTACAGTGAGCACAGATTTTTTTGTTACGACTGTACTGTGACCATTTGCGTTCCATTTAAAATATAACAGGTGCCTAGAACAGAGATGTGTTTACGTTCTTGCGTAATGTCGCTTACGAACCATAAAGATGACAGTTGCCGTAGCTGTTGCAGACGTAGTAAAACATTTCTTTTTATTTCTCGTTACGAAATAGCGCAACAGGTTCCTGGCAACTGCTTTGTGTTGTTAACTGAACTGCACTTTTGTCTTGGCATTTAATTCTTGAGGATTGGTTAGAAAAGGCACTGATAAAAGTTTTGTGTGCTTTTCATTTCTTTCTAGAGGGGGGGGGGGGGGGGGGGTTCTGCCAACATTCCAAACGCAGCGAGGACAGACACCGAGTAACGGGAGAAACCAAACGTTGGCGATCAGCATTACTTGCAATTTGAAGTACGCTAAGCGTCATGTTCCGTAGCGGTGAAAAAGCAGTAGTTCAACAAATAAACGCCAGTATTTTGAAAAATGATTAACCACCCTTTTGGCCCGAGATTGTCCAGGAATTGTGGCTCACCTTTTTCAAAATGGTATTTAAAGCGGGCATCGCGGGGGAAAAAATCCAGCAACTGATGGTACACACCCTCCACACATGTGAGCAACAACGGCAATTATATTACGCAATTTTTCCTCCTTTAAACTTGGGTCCACCTTAAGGGGTTAAGACCTGACCATAATAGGCATTTGGTTATGCTGAGTGAAACACATTTTTGGACAAGGCGATTCATGTTGTGATTTGAAAATGGGGTATTTAAAAATGACACACGAAATCAGAGGGGTAAAGCGAGCTCCGAGACCGTACGAATCGTGGGCGCTGGCATGATACAATTTTCATGGTTGCCAGATCAATTGTATTCAGTCTTCTAAAAAGTTGTTCCGTAATTATTTACCGAAAACAAAAAACTGAAGCAAAATAATTACAAATAATCGCTTCAGTAATTAAAACTAGCTTTATAAAAACTTTTAGTGTAATTAAGCTCTTATTAGCGAAGAAAGAGTAAGTGTGTAGTTCAGTTCAGTTCAGTTTCAGAGAGCAATGTGGAGGGTGTCAAAGGCGTTGCTCAGGTCGAGCTGTACGAGGTCAGTTTCTTTACGGTTGTCGAGCTGGTCGCTTACGAAGTGAGTCAGCGTCGCCAAGGCAGTCTCGCAGCTACGGTTGCGACGGAACCCGTGCTGGGCGTTGGACAAGTAGCTGGTGCGCTCCAGGAAGTCGAGGAGTTGCTCGTTCACAACGCGTTCGAATGTGCGGCAGATGATAGACGTTATTGACACTGGTCGATAGTGCTGGGGTTCGTCCGTTGGTTTCCCTTTCCCCTTATGGATGATGGCAACTAGCAGCAGCAGCAGCAACTAGCAGCAGCGAGCAGCAGCAAACCGCAGCAACGAGATTAGCCGTTTCGCTACCACCGCTGGAACCATTATGTCGCGCATTGTTGAGACAGTGAGATCCGTTCCAGGAGAGCCCGGCGGCGCCACACGCAGTGTTTGTGCTAATTGTGAAAACTACGTGTTTATCCCCGAACGTCATGTATTGAAGGTGGTCTGCATGTACTCATCCTGGCTGACTTAAGAAGGAAAAAAAAAAAAAAAAAAAAAACAAAGCTGTAGTTAAATGCTTTACCAAAAAAGCCGTTCCTAAATACTTCTGGCCGAGCCCTCCTACTCCCCTAGGGAGGGGCGGGGGGTAAAGCAAGGTCATTGAAATAAATAAGCCTTAAGAGCTTATGTTTTTAATTTCAAACAGCCGCAAGTAAAATGATTGGCCATAACACAGATGTTCTCTGTTGTTGCTTTCCCTCCGTGCGTCTCGTGATTCACTCCGAGTATGCGGGCGAAAAAAAAAAGAAAAAAAGAAAGCCCTGTGTAATGAAGAATGCAAGCGCAGTTACTGTTTGGCAGCCTGATTCTAGTGAAAAAGTTTCCAGAACTCTTTAAGGTAGCGAATTTTCCAAATCGTGGAATTCACAAAAATTACAGGCGCGCAAAATAGAAGCTCGTACCACAGTTTCTGTCTGTTGATTGAAAGTGCCAAAAGCATCACCTGCGTTTACTTCTATTCGGCATTTACCCTAATTATCCGATTCTAACGCGCACTTTTTTTTCAGGAAAAATAGGGCGAAAAATCGCATGCGCGTTAGAATCGAATACGAAACCGAAACTGCCGAAACAACGGAAATTTCGTCCCGCCCATCGCCATAGCCATCTCTAGATGGCGCCAAAGCTTTTAGCAACGATTTTTCGGACGCAGGAAGCATAGGCGCCTAGGCTTTTCTATCGGCGTTCACACAAACCGTCAAATCGTTCCACTTGCGCGCTCGATAACCGCAGTGGGAGCAGCGGCTCTCACGCGTTCAAAACCAGTATAGTTGGTCGTGTTCAAAACGAGCGGTCGGCTGAAGCGTGCGCCTCTGGAGAAGATCGCAGGATGGGCGTGCGAGGCGTGGGCCACGATCCCATCGACCATGGTTGAACGTCCGTTATGAAGTGTGGCATCGCGAACGCGCTTGACGCCACCAAGGACTAGATGTTGTGGTCAGCGGAGAGCGACGAGGAGTGAGATGAGTGACATTACTTCGAGAAATAAATCCCCCGTTTGTCTCGCATTCGTTTTTCGTGCTCACAAAGTTCCGTGCGCGTTACAATCGGAGGTGCAAGTTTTTTCGGTTTTTTTGCCGGGGAAATCGGATGCGCGTTAGAATCGGGGGCGCGTTAGAATCGGGTAATTACGGTACATTTAATAGATATTCCCAACTGAGGAGGCAGCGTTCGACGTGCGATGGGGCCTAATTAATGAACGATTCAAATTGGTCAGATTCCGTTCAAGCTTCAAAGCATATACAGTAATCACTCGTTATAACGAAGTCAGCAGGACGGCGGAAAATTTTGTTATAAGCGGTATTTCGATATAAGCAACCGCTCGAGAAGAGCTGAAGCAATTGAGCTGTAATTGCACCACAACTGCAAGGAACCAAAACACAATGTATTCAGAGAAGAACGACTTTATTAGGGTGCAAAAAGGGAAGTGAGTTTTGCCTGTTTCAAGTTTTTGTCGGGCACGAGCAACCCCATCTCCGCTTTTACCAGCAATGCATGAGGCCGTGGTCATCGCCCATAAAAGTGTCAGTTGCTGTGGCCAATTTATAGGGAGGCGTGCGGGCGTCACGGAATGATACGCGAATTTCGCGCTGGAAACCGCCGCAAATGCCGTGGCTATAGAGTCTAGGGTTGTGCTTGTTGCGCTCAAAAAACGATTACCCGCTCACTCTGGGCACACAGCGCAATCATGAAAACTGACGGTTTTCGCTCTAGAGGCTTAGCATGATCACTGGGCAAATTTTCCTCGAGGTGTGCAGCCGTGAAGTTTGCATAACAAGCGCTTTTCGGCGTTCCCTCATCAACGACACTGCTAATTCTACGGTTCGAGTGTCGGTGTTCGCACACCATCGCGCCCACGCCATTGACCAATGTCTAGGAACAAAATTTAAGGACCGTACCACGCAGTTGGACCGTTTGTGTAAAGTCGGTTGACGTAAATCGAGCATGAACTGACTCCAGAAAATCGCCCGGGGAAAGACCAGCTTGCGTTGACCGGCCATGTTGACCGCGCCTGACTTGCCGATGGGTCGCCGCCAATGGGCCACGCCTCTGCTCGACACTTCGCTCTAAGCGGGTCAAGCTCTTCGAGCGCTTCGAGTAATGCGGCCTCAAAAGCATGCGTTTGGGTTGGGACAAGAAGAAATTTCGAATAAAGCGATATTTCGAATAAAGCGATCTCGTTATAACGAGGGAATACTGTATTTGACTTCTAAGCAAAGAGAAGTGAGGATGGTTCAAAAGGGCTTCAAAAAAAATTATGAAGCGCCCACACATAACACAAATATTTCCACGCGCTATATATCCACGAGGTCGCGGGTTCGATTCCGGGCCGTGGCGGCCGCTTTTCTGATGGAGGCGAAAAGCAAAAACGCCCGTGTGTACGAGATTTCGGCGCACGTTACAGATCCCCAGGTGGTCAAAATTAATCCGGAGCCCTCCACTACGGCGCGCCTCATCGCCTGCGTTGCGTCGGCGCGTTAAACCCTACAATCAATCAATTATATATCCACGGCAGTGTACGGCGGGGGTATACGCAAAAACGCTTCTTTGTTAGGTAACTTAGTCGAAATACCGCGTGATGCGCCCCAGCTAGCAAAAGATTCCGTGCCGACAGTGTTTCCGATGCCCCCCAGAATGTGTCGAAACCTTTTCCCTTGAAGAGGATATCGAGAATAGAGCGTAGTGACACGATTGGTTTGGCGGCTCGATCGTTCTTAATTCGCAAAAAACGTACTGGCATTAATTCATGCTTCGGTAACAAACTCTTCGTATTCGTTGATTGATTGTAGGGTTTAACGCCCCGACGCAACGCAGGCGATGAGGCGCGCCGTAGTGGAGGGCTCCGGATTAATTTTGACCACCTGGGGATCTTTATCGTGCGCCGAAATCTCGTACACACGGGCGTTTTTGCTTTTCGCCTCCATCAGAAAAGCGGCGGCCGCGGCCTCTTCGTATTCGTAGGAACCAATTTATTTGGCTAGTCTGTTTTGTAGAGGACGAAAATGCGCCCTTAAAATCGGCTGAAAGCGCCCATACCTACTAATGCAGCACAGCGAAGCGCCGTCCGCTGCACTGCTCCCCACGCCGACACTGGCCGGCCGCGCTCCGACTGCGTGCAGCGCCACCGCTGCATGCATCACGGAGGAGCCCCCTTCGCGGCCGCCGGACGGCTGCCCAGGGGCCGCTGCGCAAGCGGCTTCCGGGCAGTACTTCCGGGTAGTACAAAGCTGCGCGGGTCCCATAGGATCCCGTGTTGACAGAAGCAAAATGAGCTCCACGCTCCCGATTATTTTGCGACGTGGTCACCAGTTCATCCCCGACGCGTCCGATCTATTTCAGCGATCAACTTGGCATTAGGGGGAAAAGCTTTGCAGCGCTTAACACGTTTACAGCGCCGACGAAAGTGCCGGGACTGTGACGGCGTCTGTTACTCGCAGGTTCACCGATCGATGGTCGTACGAAGTGAAATTTTAAGTGAAATTTCTAGTTTAAACTTATACTCTAGGTGACAGAGACTTCTCAAAAACAGCCAAGAAGAGTGACGCAATCGGTGATGATCGCGCTTTAAAAAGCCAGCGAGTCCGGCGGACCGCAGGCTAGCCTGCTCTTTTGCGTACCTGCACACAGTGCGTGCACTTTAATTAAACAGTGCTCGTTTGCGTCGCCGTTACGAATACACGGTGCAGCGTTAGCTTGCCGTTTTGTTGCGTGTCTCAGTGACAAATTGCCGCGACCATCACAAGCGTGAAATCTATTTTGCGATTCCGAAATTAGTGGCCGTAAAACAAAGTGGTCGGGCGAACTAAGAGGCCGCTCGCTTTCCTTGTTTGCTCTCGCTTTACTTAATTACGCTCTTGCAGTATATACATTCCCAGTTCGCACTTAATAGCCTAAAATGAGGGTCAGCAACGGCCGATCGAGTTCCATGCAGCCGACACGGCGGAGGGCTGGACGGCAAATCGGAAGGGGGGGAGGAGGGGGCTTTGAATGCAAAGAGAAAAAATTCAGCGAATTTCTAATAATATTTGACAATAATCTGGCGAAGTGTGAAGGTGGGGGTGCAATTCAACTGGAGGACGCCAATGGACCTCTCCCTGTATGTAAACAACGTGACGTCACTAAGCGCACGTGCGCGACAGGTGGCGCCTGCTGGCGGCCGCGAAGTGAGGTGGCGGTTGGCAGAAAGCGCCTGCGCCGCCGGCACGGCGCCCGAAAGGAACGATGTGCCGTTGGTTCGGGCCGTCACTGGTTTCCCACATTGCAGGGGGGGTCTAGCTATCCTAGCTGTGGCCGTCGCACCTCCATGTAGCTTTCCGCTTCTACAACCTCCGCAACACTTTCGTTTACCGTACGGTCAACTGAACGGCGACGCTTTCGGATAATCAGTGCGCGGCAGAACAGCCTAAACTAGTCATTCTGAACGTTCGTGCTGTTGCGACGCATCCCAAAATGTTTTTGAAGATTATTTGTGTTCGGAGACATACCAAGGAAAGCTAATTTATTGTTTCTTTCGAGGTCCGCTTAAGCTAAGCGCGGTGCCTCAGGCAGCTAAACAGTGGTGTACACACGATTTCATGTCGAGGGGAAAAAGGAAAGGTAAAGCATGAAAGGATTAAATAGTAAAATAAGCAGCAACGAAACAAAAATATGAAGAGCAAAAGGCAAAAATTATTCCAATAAAAATATCGCGATGATGTCGTTCTCTACGAGATTGACCGATTGTTTTCTTACCTTCACCCCAGTGAAATCTCGTAATGGTTCATCGTCATTGTGAGAGTAACATAGCAGCCACATATGATTAGTGCGTATAGCTTGCGACAGTGCACTGAAATATTTTCGGTAGTCATTATTTCATGATAGTTAAAGTTAGTATCCATGTACGCCCGCTGCATACCCCAGCGTCGGGAGGCCGCAACAAATGAATACATTCACTGAGTCTGTTCGCTAAGGGCAAACACATTTTTCGAGTCGCGTGAGCGGCCCATCTCGCCCCGAAGGCACGATGCTACATGTGAGCACGGCAAGCATCTCAGTTTTCCGGCATCCTCAAGGCAGAATATAATTTATCAAGGTAAAAATTTATTGTACTTACAAGCAATGAATTTCGTTCGTCTTGAACAGATCCCCCCATAACAAAAGACCAAACTTGTCGTTGTCGATCAGGCGGCAGGCGTGCGCTATCGCGGCCTCTCGTCGAAACATTTATTTCGCGTCGCCTAAGCAGGTTAGGCATTCATTGTGTTTTTAATACAGTGCTCTACCTCCTCAAAACATGGCAATATTTCGCAGCAAGAAAATCTCCGTCTGCCCCCTCCTTCCCCTCCCCCCCCCCCCCGCCCCTATTTCACTTGAGCAAATTTCTGCTGGTGCTGCATATGATAGCAGATGGTTGATAAACAGTATCATTTCATTGCACGAATCAGCGCGGACTGCCAATGTAGACGTTATGACTGCGCTTTGGAGAACAGCTGAAGTTAGAGAATGCGAAATGTTGCTACGAGTAAGAGCAGAGGCTGCCAGCCCCTTCAGCACATTGCGCGCATCCACAATACACGCCGAATTTACCTCTGTGGGGACTCCGAAAAGTCTGATGCCGCTGATTTTTCTCGCAAAATTTGGGTAGCCGAGAGCACAGCAGCCCACCGGCATCAGAAAAGCCAACGCGTAAACAAAAATTCCACTTTCGCGCGCGTCTAATGCAGCCTCACTGCATACGCGCCGCGCGCCGGTCCGAATGTTTTGCCAACCACCCTCCCGGCCACACCCAGCACGTGCGATTTCCGTGACGTCACGGCCGCCGCGTGACGTACCCCAGGAGAGGTCTTGCCTCGCTGTCTAACTCCATTTGAAGTCAAAACTGGCGTGTCGGCGTTCAGATTCGACTACCCCTGCACTAGAAAACCAACACAGTCAGTGATGATCGTATGTAAATATTCGGGGCCCCGCTCCATGTATGCGGCTGTGTTATGTTATGCTGTGTTATGTGATGTTACAGAAGTACACATCTCTGCAGGCAGCGGGCGTGTCATTTGGTGCATGTTTTGCGTCCTTTAATAGCGCTTAATTTGTTTATTTGGCGCTATTGCCCCACCTACTCGCTAGTATACATGTACCCTCCCGTTCGTAAATCGTGCGGCGTAAAACGTTACGCAAGAATCATTCAGTTTGAGAAAATTTGCACTCGTTTCAAAGGCGGTGCCAGGCCAGCAGTGTCAGTGTGTCGGCTGCGCAATTCTTGCTTTCGCTTGCATGCTCCCGCTGAAGCAACCTTTTGCAGTTACCTCAGGATATAGGATGAGCAGCGTTCCGTGTTTATGCTACTCGTGAACTTTCCTTTGTCGACCGCACGCAAGAAGAAAAAACTGTAACTGTCGTGAAACAGTTAAACCACCCGACCTGGCGATACTGTCCCACGCCGCGACCATCGCGAAAGCTCGCTAAAAGAAAGCCGACAAATCGGCTTCTTTTAGCGGATATTATTTTGTTTAGCCTCTGCAACTACTTTAAGGGCTATTTCATACAATATGCAGTCATTTAAACTCGCCACAAAGCGCCACAACCAACTTTCACTCTGGCTTGTAATTGAAAACACATGGAGGGCGGCGAGGGTCGTCTGCTTTTGTACTACCCAGATGCGTTGGCCGCTAGGGGCGCTGCCTGTCGCCAAAACTCCAGCGCAGGAGGCCTATAGCAAGTATTTCTGGGGACCATAGTGCCACCATGTGTCGTACGGTTCCAATGCATTGGCTCAGCGGCGCGCTTTCCCTCTAGAGTCAGTATATTATCTCTATGCACGAAATGCTACAGGACAGACGCAAATTCCCAACTGCTTAATTTTACCGAGAAATCCCCCTGGAATACTCTTGCGCATCCACAGAAACGTATTTTAAAAAATACATAAAATTACCAACACAGTATAAGCAACGACTGTCCAAAAATGGTATTTATTTTCAAAAAGGTACGGGAAGAATTCGATCACACAGGCGCTTGCGGGTGTAAAATACGTCCCCCGGTAATGTATGGGAGATAGCGCACGGGTCGCGTGCAGTGTAATTGTTTTTATTTGTTTCTTCTTTCTAAAAAGACACAGCGCAATTTTACAAGGGTGTGGCAAATGTACGGGTATGCACGGGTTTTGTCGCTTCTTACCCGTTTCGTGTAGTAAACTTTTATCCTTTACATAACCACCACGTCACCTTTAAAAAGCACCCTTTGACGTTCCTGAAATGGTAGACAACTGCAAGTAGAGGTAACTAGAGTAGAGGTAATCCGAAAGTAGAGGTAACTATGCCACTGCTTAGCGCAAATACAAGTGCACATATTCATTATTTATCGTGTGCAGCACGTGTCTTGCGCCGCACGCAACGTGAACGAGCACACGACGCCAGAGTACCATCCACATTAGGAGCGGTTCCTCCCGCCACCGCCCGGGGCCGACTGTGTTGGATCTAGGGACGAAATTTGTGCACTGCAGTTTCAAGTAAACATGTGGCGCCACCTGGTAGCGGCGGCAGAATTTTTTCTGAAGAACAAAGTAATCAGACGTGTTACTATGTACGCTGTAAATCGGGTGGCTGAGGCAACCTGTCAGGCCACGTCCGCCTTTAGTCTCAGCCTCCCCTTGGTTTTGCCAAGAAATAAAAATCAAATACTGATATACAGCAGACGTTGTACAGCAGTTCGCTACGCGGCTAAATTTAAACAGAAACCGGAACATTAGTATACAACAATTACCGCGTTTTATTACGTTCACAATTGTTACATTCATAGAAATATTCCGCTGACGAGTTGTGCGGGAATACAAGCTGAAATAATTTAGAAAGCGGCGAAAGCGCCCCTTCTCCAATAAAAGCAGACGACAGTACACAGATCAGCTGCCTGCGACGCATAAAGCATATAGTGCCCGAAAAGAAATCAAAAGAACAGATCCATAGGTATACGTATCTGCACGCTACTTGGCTTAAGACCGCTGCGAAAAAAATGCCGTGTATCCAATAAAACGGAACGAGTGCTTATTTTTGAAACACCTCAAATAGCCTTTGGTGTCAGTATAATCTTTGCACGCATTAGAAAATACAAGGAACATCCCACGGATATGCATGCTTCCATTGTACGTAGTAATACCAGCAAAATATAAAGAAAGCTTTAAAATGAAAACAGAAACGTAGATGTTTGCGCTACACAGCGACACAACAGTAAACAGATGGACACACAGCAGTCACAATTCGGGGATTCGCCTCTACACTTTTATTGAAACGACTCTCAAATATCTCAAACACACGTTCCTGTACAACTTGTATTCTGCGTTTCTCCTACAGTGGGTGAAAGAAAACGAGTTCAAGTGGAGCTTGTTGCCCAAAATATTTTTGCTGACAAAGATAACATGCACCAGTATTCACATATTAAGAAGTGTTCACATATTAAGAACGTGTTTATACACCTATGAAAGCACTTAAAAAAGCATTGCGATATTTTTTCGAGCCCATCCAACGAACTCATCGTAGTTTCAGCAGTTTGAGGTAGAGTTTAGACAAGCAGTTGCATTTTCAAATACGTGTCTCTACAAACCTGAATCTTTGGGCTCTTGAAGCCGCATCCTTGGTGTCGCAATATACATACGAACTAGTGAACCGAGACGGGCTAGTTGGTGCATGATGCTACTTAGAAAAAACAGCGTCAAAAAACGATACGACCGGGAGTAAATCAAACACAATTGTCTTTAATCCCTGTCGTATCGTTTTTTGGCGCTGTTTTTTCTAAGTAGCATCATGCACACGAACCTTTCGCCGCGATTTCATACACACAACACATCAAACCACTTCCTGACACGTACATGGCACAGTGGAGTTTAGACGGAAGAAATTAGCTTCTGCAAGCACCATCTTCTCCTCACAATCAGCAGTCCGCCAACTGCTGCGTTATGCCAGATGCCCCGATCAAAAGCTGAATAAATCAAATTCACCAAAGCAACCAAGGCAACCAAAATGCAACTACGAATGAGCCAAATGAGCTAACAGACGATCAGAAAACCCGCCTTCACATTTCCTGATCATCTGCTACGCCATTTGGCTCCTTCGTGGCTCCTTCCTACCGTGAATCTCAAACGTGCGTTTCGCTCTGCGTATACCCCAGGTGGCGCAGTCGTTCCAAGATTAACTTGCGCTGGCTCGCACGTCCAAATCAGCCACCATTTCCCCAAAGGCGGAGATCGCTTTTATTTATTTTCAGAATAAACAGGTAAGTGCTATCGATGTTCCCGGTGTCAAACAAAACAGACCACAAAATGCGACCTTCGTGTGAAGTTTGAGCGCGAACAAGGCGGCGGTTCGTTCAGGAAAAAACTTCAAAGTGTTCCAGTTATCGTCGGACCACCCACATTATCGCTTCCGGGAGCGATAACGTGGGTGGTTCGACTCGTTCTCTTCGTAAGATCGCGGGTTTTCGTCTTTTTATTATATGGGCGGCGCTGCTGGTGTTCAGTAGAAACCGTTGCGAAATGACAGTGTGTCCGCGCGTAGCGCGGAGACAATCCCGCGCTTGTATACAACTGGTTTCTGTGTGATAAATCACTTTCCTGTCGCCTTTGCAGACCATATTCTGTTTAATAAAGTACCGTTTGGCTGTTCGTATCACATATGGCAACAGAATAGCGGCCATTTCTTCTTTCTCTTGCTCATAATCGTACTGAGCGGAATACCATGCTCAGGGACGTCGTCTGTTCACGGACTTCGGAAGTTATGCCTTCGTTGTCCGTAAGATGGCGCTGAACACAGCACATCAGGCCGGCGACGATGGCCGGCGACAAAAATGTGAGCCTCCTGGCGGAGACCTTGATGGCCGAGACTGGTTCGCGGGGAACTTTTGAGTTCCTATACGGAGCAAAGGCAACGATGGCAGATGCTGTCCGCTATGCCACTGATTTTGAGAAAAAGGCCCCATCTACCCAGAGACAGTACATCCTGCATGCCGGAATCCATGACGTCCTGCAAGGCACCTCTGAGGGGATCACAGACATCCTTTCGCGGGAATGGTCTGGTCGGCGCGGACAGCTCACTGTGTGCTCCATCCCAGAGATCACCAGCCGAGGCGGAGAGGTGCGCGCTGCAATTGTGCTGGCCAATGCGAAGCTCAAAAAGTGGTGTCGGAAGACCGGGCAACGTTTCATCGACATGAACAAGATAGAGCTGCCTATCGGCTATGGCAAAGATGGCTTCCACTACAGCGAGGACAGCACACGCCTCATCAGCCGACTCATTGGACAGTCCTTGGTGCGTTTTTTAGATCGGGGAGGCCCACCCCGACTGGGGAAACCAAAACCACTGACAAGGATGCTGTCCAAGGAGGACCAGCTGCCTGTACAGCATGGGCACAAGCGTGGAGACCCAAAACAAGGTACAGGGGTGATACACCATACCCAAAAAAGGCCGGTAAACAAAAACCAGCAGAGACGGAAGAGCGGGACAAATCAGCACCAAATGGAGCTGGTTCAGCTCATCGCACAGTCCCTGGAAAGCATCCTAGCCAAGAAATGGCCCACCCAGTAGGAGACACCTGCAACAACACCGATGGCCGAGGGAGCCCACCACCGCCACCGCCATCTCTTCAGCAGGCCACAGCCACCACCGTGAAGCCCCCAACCCAACAGACCAGATACATCCCGCAGAGGGAGGGAGCACCTCCTACTGACCCCCGGAAAAGTGCCCAACAAAAAAGGAAGCGTTCCTGTCGACACCGCACAAAGTGGGCAGGAACGGTAAACATCGGCTTCCTAAACCTGCACGGGGCAAGGAAAGCTTCAAAGTGGGAAGAGCTGTATGCAACTCTTGACCGGGAGGCCATTGCAATCTATGCAGTAACTGAGACGCACCTTCGGGGCTCTGAGGAACCGCAGATACATGGAAGTTGGCATTGGGCGGGTTGCAACCGGGAAGCTGACTGCAGAGGTGGTGGGGTGGGCGTGCTGTGGCGACACGGTGATGCATGGGCGAGATTGGAAGGATCGTGCCGGGAACATCTCTGGATCACCGGAAACATCTTTGGTAAGCCCACGATCATCGGTGTTGTGTACCTAGCTGTCACCCAAGGGCCACACGACGGCAACTGCAGCATACTGCAATGCATAGAACAGGATGTGGCACGGTGGGGAACCAACAAACAAGTGCTCCTGATGGGAGACTTCAATGGGCACATTCAGGCCATCGATGGGTTCCAGGACTATAATGGTAACCTTATGGTTGGCCTGACTGAGAAGCTCTCTCTCGAGATAGCCAACCTGCGAGGAGACTGTGAAGGTGACTTTACGTGGTGTGCTCGCAACAGTCGTAGCTGCATTGACTACGCACTGATATCGTCCTCACTGGCAGCACACATCAGACAGGTCCACATCGACGAAGGCGGCCTCTTCAGCCTGGGGAGTGACCACAATCGCATCAAGCTGTCACTCTCATCGCCCCACCAAAAACATGTGCGACAGCCTCGAAAACCTGCAAAGCGCTATCTGCCGGCACCTGCATACAAAACAGTTGCCAGCGAATTCGAGTGCAGCCCCATCCACGCAGGGAAGGCAACGTACTCGGAGTTTGTCGATGAGCTCAAGAGAATCATGCGCAAGCACGAGGTTCGCACAGGCTCTCGTGGAGGCCCTCAGCGAAAGCGGTGGTGGGACAGGGAAATCAAAGAGGCCCTTGAAAAGCGGCGTGCGGCGAACCGGGCACACAGGCATGCAGTGAAAAATCTCACAGCCAGTGAATGCCTCCTAGCCTGGGAAGAGTATCTGCGCTGCAAACGAGCAGTGCAACAGCTGGTCCAATGCAAAATCGCAGAAAACGACCAAAGGCAACTGGAGGAGATCACTGCAGCAGGCCGCAGCAGCACCCGGAAGTTTTGGACCTATGTTTCCTCACTCGACCGCAAATCGCCACTGCCAAAGCTCCGAGATGAAATGACGGGTGACACAGTGCTTGATATACGTCGGCACCTCCAATCGCATCTTGAGAGAATCTTTGACCATACACCCAACCAAGGTGACGTCCAGCACAAAGCCAGCCCGGTAGGAGAGCCGCCAAGTGAACACGACTCGTACATGGCTGACTGCCAATGGGAAGTGACACCGCTGGCTCTCAAACGTGCTCTTGCTCGCATTGGGGCTCACACGGCAAGCGGACTCGATGGCATCCCTGCGGAACTGGTCAAGTGTCTGGGGGAAGTGGCGCAAGCACACCTTGCAGCAATCCTCACCGGCATAATCCACGGCGACCCCATCCCAGAGGCATGGCTACTGGGAAAAGTGTCATTAATACCAAAGAAAGGCGGTGACAGCAGCCTTCTCAGGGATCACAGGCCACTCACAGTCACCAGCGTACTATATAGGCTTTTTGCCCAAGTGCTTAAGGCCTGGATGAGCGCGTGGGCGGAGCAAAGTGGTCACCTGACGGAGCTGCAAAATGGATTTAGACGGGGTCGTCGGGTGGAGGACAACCTGTTTGTACTCTCCCAGTGCATAGACATTGCACGGAAAGAATCCCGCGGCCTGGTGACATGCTTTCTCGACGTCACTAAGGCATATGACAATGTCCCACACGGCCGTATGCTGCGGCACATGAGCGACCTGGCTATGCCATCCAAATGGATTGACCTTCTGCGGCGCTTATACACCAGCAACAAGGCAGTGGCATGCTTCGGAGAGGTCCACACGGAGCCAGTGGCAATACACCGGGGACTGAAGCAGGGGTGCCCGCTCTCCCCGCTGCTATACATGCTGTATGTAGCGGGGCTAGAGAAAGCCCTTATTTCGTCGGGACTTGGTTTCACGCTGCCCTATTCTGAAGATGGACTCCCGCAAATGTGGACACTACCGGGGCTGGTCTTCGCCGATGACCTTGTCCTGCTCGCTGGAAGTGTGGCTGAGCTACAGGGACTTGTCACCGCCTCGGCTGAGCATCTGTCAACACTGGGACTGGCCTTCAACACGCGCAAGTCAGCGGTCCTGTGCTTCTCCGACCCAGAGGACAAAGCTCGCATTGTGCTGCTGCCTGGCGGGGAAGAAGTTCCACCGATGCACAGCTATTGTTACCTTGGCATCACTTTCAACACCACTGGCGACAAGTATGCTACACACGAGGCTTTACTGAAAGAAAGGTCGAGACGCGCCAGCTGTATCCTGCGCAGACGGTGCTTATGGGGGTGCAACCGATACCTGTTGGTCCGTGACTTGTGGAAGTCGGTGCACGTCCCATGTCTCACCTTTGCGAACGCTGTGGTGTGTGTGTCGGCGCCAACACGGGGGTGGCTCGAGCGTGGTCAGCGAGAGGTGGGCCGCCTTGCCTTGGGCTGCCATGGCCGAGTGGCTGTGGAGGCCATACAGGGTGACTTGGGATGGTCAACATTTGAGGCTCGCGAGGCCACCAGCAAAATTGCATTCGAAGAGCGACTCCGAGTCATGAACGACGAACGCTGGGCGCGGCGACTTTTCCGCTACATGGCATTCAAGGGTGTTCGCACACAGTGGTGCAACCGCCTCTACCACCTCCGTCGAAAATTCGGCTTCACTACAAGCCCGATCGAGGTGGGCCCGCCGCACAAGATCACGGAGAAGGTGCGCTCCAGGGTGAAAGAAGAGGAACGCGCTCACTGGCAGACAACAATGCACCAAAAGTCTACCCTGGAACTGTACCGCAACCACAGGCAAGATATAGGCCGGATGCGTGTCTACGACAACAGCAGCGGCAGCACACTCCTCTTCGAGGCCCGTGCGGGGGCACTGCGCACGCTGCTGTACTGCCGGCACTACGACAGCACACCAGAGGTTCAAGCAGCAAAGTGCAGGGCATGCGGCGACCACGAGGAAAGCATGGAGCACCTGGTGCTGCACTGCCACAAGCTGCGCCCACCCGCCAGAGTCAACGCCACTATACAACAGGCGCTAGGGTTCGAGGACGGCGTCGACAATGCCATGGACGTACACACGACGAAAGAGCGACTGCAACTCTGGCAGCGATCGGTTCGGCTGGGTGCGGCTGTGGTGACGGTGCAGTGAACGCACGAGTGAACTGCAGTGAATGGTGACAGTGCAGTGGACGTACATACGCATGCAGTGTACCATATGCACAAGACTGCAGGAAAAGGAAAACTGCTACCTTTAGCTTTCTCGCTGGTGGGGACGGTGCAATGACTTTAGGCATTCATCCGGGTTTTTTTTTCTTTTTATATGCATTTCGTTAACTTTTTCACCTGGCTTGGACATTTCGGTGTCCGCCCGATACAAAGGGTTTCTGGCCACAACGATCATCATCATCATCATCAGTGGCGCCACCGTAGCAGCGCACGAGGCCCATACGCTATGCGCCGTAAGCCGACGGGAATGGATTGCTCGCCGAGTGTTTCTCCATGCTTTTCTTTTTTCTTTTCATGCAATATATGAAATAGTGCGCGCAAAGTTATTTCTGCTCATTTTTTCTGATCAATGCTTTTAAACAAAAGGCACTGAATATTTTGGGGGGTTTTATTGTTTTGGATGTACGCGCACTATAAAACTCGAGGAACGCCATTGAACTTTCTTGCGGACGATACTTGGGTGGGGGGGGGGGGGCACTTGGTGGACGCCATTCAGGTGCATGCATTGGCCAGCCTAGCCAAGTAACAATTCTGCGCTAAAAACATTTAATTTGAGCACACCGTCAAGCCCACAGATGGCGTGCACTACCCCAACAGAAATTCTACAGGACTGGGCACAACGAACCGGGAAACGACAAAATAACGATGGCAGGCCCAGCGAAAGCGTATACAACGGAGAAATGGGGACTAAAGGCAGCGCCAGCCGGGGCAGAGGTACCCAAGTATTCTAGTTCACTGTAGCAGAGGTGTCGGAAAGAACTTAAAAAAATAAAAACTCCCACCTCCCCTCGCGGGAACCCCTGTGTTGATGCGACGCATAGGCGGAGCGGCGAAGGGACCGCGTTTTATAGCGCGCATAACGTTGAGGGGACTGCGTGAGCCGGTCCCAGTCGATGACGACGTTGGCGTACTTGTAAAGCGGCGTGGACTCTAGGTGTTTGAGCCAAGCGTGGATGTTGCTTCGCCGGAGAACGGCACACCGGTTATATGCGCAGCGCGCCCGAAGGAGAGGAAACCGCGGAAGAGAGAGTACTGCACATGCGCCGGCCCCAGCGCGTCTGCCGCGGCTATGACGCAACACAATCCACTTTAACCCAACCCAATGCCCCTCGCGAGTGTTCGCTATCGGAGAGGAGAGGGGGTGAGCGGCGGAGAGCGCAGCTGGCGCGGCGAGGAGAATGGGGGAGGGGTGGACAACGCCGACGACGACGCCGGAGGGACAAGGCGAGTGAATCAGATGCTCTGCATCTAAAAACGGGCAACAACAAATTCTGCATGCGGCATTGGCGCGCATGGGCAGGTCGCTATCTATAAAGCCGGTCGTGTCGTGAACACAGCGGGAGAGGGAGCACAGCTATAGGCCTCGAGCGCGGCCTGTAGGGGCGCCACTGAAATCCCCCTAGCGGCCCGTTTCGAAAGCAGCCGCGGGAGTCCGCGTCCCGCTCCCTAGGGCCGCCGCTGCTTTTGCGGCACGTTCACGACTGAGATTTACCGTTTGCAGGCGTTTGAAATCCATGTTTATGTGAAGCAGTCACTCTGTTCGCAAATGGGGTGTGTTTACGAGAGTGTAAATGTTTCCGACGCGATCTTAGTGTGGTATATTCGGTCTGTATAAGCGCCAGGTGTGTTTCACAGGCCAGCGTCGCGGAACCAGCGTATGATGGAGCCGATTGTAGTTACACTTACCTGAATTTACTAGCAGTTTCCCCGTAGCTACCGGTTCCTCAGATGCTCATTCTACGGCTATACACTACGATTTAAATCGGTTTTGTGCGCTTACATAATCAGCGGAGCACTCATACCTGACAGCACGCCAGTTTTACCTTTGCCAATAGACCTCAGATATTGATCATGACCATTTACAAGCCGGTCTGTGTTAATTTCGGGAATATTCAACAAAAGCACGATGGACCATGCATAATTATACTCGGGGATCAGCACACGACAGAGACGTCTTGTCGTGAGGTGAGCGCCCGCAAACACTCATCTGCTACATATATCCTCTGCGAGCAGCGCGGAGACGGGCTTGGAATATAATCCGCGTCCGTGACTAAACGCTTCTTCGAAATATCGTCAT
This sequence comes from Haemaphysalis longicornis, assembly GCF_048455015.1. NCBI lineage: Eukaryota > Metazoa > Arthropoda > Arachnida > Ixodida > Ixodidae > Haemaphysalis > Haemaphysalis longicornis. The sequence continues at coordinate 191,991,390 of NW_027526445.1, forward strand.
ATGGCACAGGGAGCGTGCAGAATAAAGCAGAAACTGAAATCAGAGGGCCTTATCACATACCACACTCTACCAACGACACCTTTCATCGCTTGTTGAACGGCCTACCCTGTATACTTCCAAAAATGAGTCCGCCGTACGATCAGCTGTTCGTTGCAGTATAAAAACAAGGAAAGTGAACGTGAGATTTGTGTGTGATTACTACAACGTAGTTGCTTGATTCCGCTCCGCATTTGTACACAGCGTCCCCCTCCTCTCCCCCCCCCACCGATGTCTCGCGAAATAGCAGTAACCCTATCTCCCTATCTAGCTTAAGTTGCGACAATCGTCTTTAGCATGTCAGAAGCCGCACTGTTTTTTGTTCATTTCCGTTAGAGCTATTAGGTTTCTTAGTTCCGCACTTGCACAGCATTTATTTTTCCGTGGTTTCATTAACTTGCCTGGGTTCTTGCTTTATGGCGTGTGAAGGCACATATTTAACGACGCACAGGCTTGGAAAGGGCCCCTGAGATGGGGTTTTTTGGGGGGTCGATGGTATCGGAGCGCAACGGCTATTTCTTGAACTAATCGTGACGTGTTTGTGCGCTCTTGATTTAATCAATTTTTTACGAGCGTAAAAACATCAGAAAGCTACAAAAAACATCTTTTGTGTGTGGGTGCTTTTACACAGTCACACATATTTGTTTTATACCGGAGTGTAAAGCACTTACACACCGGGCCAAACCGGGCTTGACGCTCCTCCGTTCTCGGCGGAAGGATACAGTGAGCGCAGGAGCAACGACGCTTGCAGCCAGCGTGATCGCTCAGCGCTCCGTGTCTGGTGTTAGAGTATCATCAGTTATCTTTGCGTTTGCTTTCTTGGACGCTGTACCCGAATAGATTCTTTGCACCATCTGTGTTTCGAGCGTAGCCTCGACGTTGTTTCAGAGGTGGTAACGAACGGCGCACCAAGGGAGCGCCGCGCCGACGACGAAGGAGGAGCTCCGCACGCAGCGCTTGGACGACGCCGGCCACTGCTCGTGATCACGAGGCGCACGCTCAAGTGCGCTCACGCGGGCTGAATAAATCAGTTCAAGCCCAAACGCTGTCGCAGCTGATTCTCTGCGGCGGTCGCGACAAGGGCAAGAGCATGCTCATCCCGTAACGACAACTGCCAAAGAGTTTCATTTCATTGCTTCCCATCAAGTCATTATCGCAGGAAAGTGTGGTTTGCTGCACCGGCCTTCTGAATGAACCTGTTGCCTAGTGTCCTTAGCGCGCTTTACCGTTTACCGTGTTAAATGAAGCAAGAGTAGCCGTTTGCCGCTGAAAACGAAAGGATTGCACTCTGCGGTTTCTGCATTCCGGCTTACCGGCTCTGCCGAGTAGCGACATCTGGCGAATTTGTCGCAAAGCAAATGACACAAACGTTTGTTGCCCAGAACTGTTCGCTTACGCTTGAAATGGCTTGAATCTTAGACGTCTTAGATTGAACTCTCACAATACAATATTTTTTTTTTAAAGAGCCGTATACTTCTACTGTAGAGCTTAAAAAATCGAAAACATGACGTTGACGCCGCCATCTAGTGGGAAGAATTAGGACCAAGTATTGCATTAACCAGAATTCACGCCACCGCTAAATATTTCGATATAAAATGAGTAAGATATATTGTAATGATTCCGCAGTTACCTACATTACCTTGCCCAAGACGATTTTGAAAGCATAAAAGAGCTATGCTAGTTCATAAAGGCCTCTGAACCATTGGAAGCGTGGGAAGCTGGAGTAGGGGCGGAAATTTTGCTCGCTCATTCTAAAAAAAAGTCATTTATCGTGCTCCTGATCATCATTTAGCAAGAATGTAGTAAACAACATCAACTAAGATTGCCTGCATGAAGCGCAGAGCACAGCGCATTTGCTGTGCCGTAAAGTTCCGGAAGAACGCCCACCCAAATTTAAGTACAGTGATATCAAGTGAAAAATACGATGGGCGAAATTTCGGGTCAAGCGCGGAAAGGACGAATAAGTGACCGCATCTACACATGAAGAGATGATTCGGGTTTGTTTTGTTCACTCATCGGCGCTAAAGCCATGGATTTTACGGGGTGGGCGCGCGTCTTTCAGTAAATTGAATATTTCACCCGTAAAAGGGGGTGGGCGATGTTTCGGGGGAGGGCGTTCTCTCGGAACTTTCCGGTAATCTAATCAAAACGCGAGCGTACATTTCGCCGGCGCAGGGGGCTCGCTACTACAGTCGGTAGAAATTCTAGCCTCTGTATCGCTATGTAGCGACGGTAAAAATAAGTTACCGTTCACGGAAACTCTCGCGCATGCAAGGTCGACTTCCGCAATCACCAGTATCTCCTGCTCAAAGTCCGTAAAGACTGAAAACGTAGCTTAAAAAAAAAAAAAAAAAAGGACGTCGTCGTCTCATGTGCGACCCACTCGCTGAAGTAACCATGGTAACGACGACGCTCTAAACCAAACCGCCGCCGTCAAAAATCGCGGACATTCCGGCGGCCAACCATGAAATGAGTGCTTCGCCTCGGACGAGGTCGGACTATGTCGTCATCGCAAGCCGCCGAGCCAACAAATAGTTCGGTCTCGTCGGGGTAATAACTTTTGTTAGCGTGAGCGAATATGCTTACTATTTTTGGACTTGTTTCTACAAGAACTATAGAGTAGATTTCTGACACAAACAAAAACACTTTGAAATCCATCTCAGGCCCCCTTTAATCGCATGGTTTATGTTCTTATAAAAGTCACAAGTTATTGCCCGGGATTGGGTAATCACATCCCCGAAACATATTTTTCTGCGACGTATATATTCGAAACGAAGCCGCATTCGTCGTCCACGCTGCAAAATGAAGCCAACCGCTCATTGTGCCACTATCAGGTCTAAACGAGGCGGCAGTAGAATTCATTTGTGCCTGATGTTTTGGAGGTGACAGGGGTGATATGTTGCTACCGTCGCCGACGCCCGGAGGAGCGGTGGCGAAGCGCGCAGAACCGCGTCCACGGGTAGCTGTTGCAGGCGATCGCGTACTTACGAAGACGCAGCTGCTTTTTAAGTGACCTAAACGTACTCTTTGCCTAAAGACGTCAGCACACGTTTTTTTTTTTGGGGGGGGGGGGGGGGGCGCAGAAAGGCGGAATAAAGCGAAACAGAATCAAAACACTGCACGAGCCCCTATCAGCCACGCAGCGCAAATCCCGTCAACGCCGCGGAGAAACGGCGGCAGGCGGCGCAGCGATCGCGAAGCTCGAGGCGTATATAGTAGTAGTAGTGCCAACCAGTGTGACCTGCCCGAAACTTCCCGTCATTCCTGATGTGGCACTGCAGGGGCGGTATTCTCGAGTTTTGTCCCTTTTGCGTCCCTTTCAAAAGTGTCCCTTTTGGCGAGCTCTGATTGGCTAAAAGCCAACAACCGGAAGTGACGTAACGCAAGCGTGGCAAACCTACTGCTAACCTTGCTTTATGCTGCCAACGTCCACTTCTTAACCGGAAGTACGTCACGATGAAAGGGACGCAAAAGGGACGTTTTCAAAAGGGACAGTTACCAGAATACCGCCCCAGGATTGTTTTATTCAAGTCGCATGTCTTTGGGGCAGTCGTTATTGGCCTAGATCTGCTGGTTTTGCTTGGCTTTCGTGACAACCAATTCAGTCTAGTTTTGATGAAAAGAACACTGCCACCCTCTGTTATGTTCTTGAGTTTTGCTTTAATACTGCCGAAGGCTTTCACTGTGCTAACTAAACAAATCTGAAACGCAGAAATCTTGCCACTAGCGAGAAAAGTTGTCTATAAAAACTGTATATCAGTGCATGCTGTTGTGACAGAAGTGCTATATACTGCAGTGCTGTAATTTTTCGTGGTGGTATAACGGTGAACTCAACTCTGATCCAAGAAAGTGATGCAAGAAACATCTTGTAGTGTTTGCCAAGATGCATGCATGTAACCACTGTTGATACGTGTTAGATATAAGGAAAATTATCAAAACCTCTTGACGGGTTGTAGTTCATTGACACAGTTCGACAAATTGATGGAGACAGCTATATTTCTAAATGGCTGACATCCCACTTGCGCATTGGATTTTTTTTAGCAGTTGTTATCTTTGCGACTGCCAATCCAAACCAGAAAGCGCGTGGGCACTTCTTGCAATGCCCAGCTTGTTACCAAAGCTTGCGACCACAAGCTTGTATTCTGGTAATCCGCTAAAGAAGCCATGAAGACAACACACAACTTAGGTTGTGTGTCGTCTTCATGTCTCATTAACAATGTCCCATTAAAGGGGCCCTGAAAGGCATTTTGAGCACACTAAATTAACTAGCGCAATCGCTAGATTGGGTCGCCAACGTCACCTGTGCCAAGTATTACTCTTTTACGCGCAGCGGAAAGCTCACACTTTTGTTGCAAAGTTTGTCGCTTTTTTCTCACCCTTTCCTTCGTGTTTTTGGACGCCGCCATCTTCACATGTCTACATCATCGATTCCCAGATGTTCGTCATGAGCTAGACATCCTGCTATTGGGCGGCTTTTTCACGCACTTCCGGCAAAGAGATGAGTCGTCTGCTCAGCGTCGGCTCGCCGGCTGATCTGCCAGCAGAGTGCCGGAGTGCTTTGACATTTTACGACAAACGAAACAAGTGTAAACAAACGCTTAACCGTTTGTATTGAATGCAACACGGCCATAACACGACGTGGATTTTATCCTACGTGAGTACGTACCATAAAGAAAGTCCCGTGGCACTTCTTTGGTGCAATCGCAGAGAACGCCCTGAGCCGAATGCCCGGGTTTGACGCGTACATTTTATTCAACTTCAAAACAATCCAGAGATGCGTTTCGAACGAACGCAACGTCACAACATGCGTTGCAAGTCTGAACCGCGATTGACAGACGATGAGTTGCCTCCTCCTGCCCGTCGTAAATTCGGCACTCACCTCACACCCGGTTTGCGGGGACGAGCAGCAAGTCGCAACTCTGGCGCGCAAGCGAGAAGGCTTTTAGCCAGGCACACTGCACATACCCCATGCGAGGTTGAGTGGTACGTCGTTCGAGAAAGATAATCCAGACCATGGGAAGCACTATCCACCCGCAGAAGTACAATGTCGCATTTCATCGCGAAACGAACGCGTCCACAACACACAGGAGGCGATGCACACACACACACACAGCTTCGGTCGCTGCATTGGCTTAGCTGCAAGCTTCGTTCGGACAATCAGCGATGCTACGACGATACAGAGCTGCGTGAGGACGACGTGCTAACCACTTCACGTATTTAAAAACACAGGGGCAAAGAACTAGGTTCATCGGAAGCAAAAAATCTTTCCTCCATTATAGTGCCTGAAATATACTGGCTAGTGTGCCGAGGGCGGGCTCCAGGCCGGCGCCGCGAGCGATGTACGCGGCCGTCTGCTGCTTGGGGCGCTGCGGTGCGGGAGTGTGCGCGTTCATCCGGCCCGAGCAGATCGCGCGGTTACCTCCGAGCTGCGTAGCAGACGGCAGCGGCAGAACTTTCCATTCCCGCTTGCGACGAAAGCGAGCGAAAGCGACGGGAATTCTGTCGCGCAACCAAAATTTGTCCCGACCATTCGACAAAAACGATCGTCGCGCGGCAAAGCGACGGAATTCCTGCCGCTCTCACTCGCTTTCGTCGCAAGTGCGAACGGGCCTTCATGCGCAATCTCCGCCCCACATAAAACAAGCTCTTGCTTTTCGCCTGAGCATACGGTTGATATCTGACTACGTTACACTGTGCTTGCCAGTGTATTTAAACGATGTCACTAGGTTTGAAACGTACGCGCTCGGCGTGCAGCTTTGTAAACGCAAGCGGTTTCACATACGCACGCTATTTTGCTGCTAATAGAGTTTTAGTACAGCGTTTGTGGCCTTTGCATACGCTAAACGCTAAATTTTTGCGTCCCGCTACGTGACACCGCGATGGGAGTTTTAGTAGAGCGTCTCATCAGTTTTGCGTAGCGACACACTAATGCATACGGCGCCATCTGTCAAATGTTTTCCGAAATGTCTCGCCGGCTGATCTGCTAGCGGAGTGCCGGAGTGTTTGGACATTTTACGACTATCCAAACAAGTGCAAACAAACGCTTTCCCGTCAGTGTTGAATGCAACACATGGGTGCAGCTTGTCAGAACACGGGTTCTCGCTGATCGAGTGCAGCGTTGGTTTGCTCTTCGCCTTCACGTTCATCGCCGCTGATAAAGCGATCCGATCCGGCGCGTTTTGTGCACGGGTTCTGTGTCGGTTGAAAATGTCTTTTTTCACATGCCGCCGGTAGTAGGAATTACAACCACCGCAAAATAACACCCGGCACCAGCGGGGCCACATCTGAGACCGCGCTTTTTGGATAAACAGTGCGCGGTGCACCAAAGGGAACGAGCGCACGATTCTCCCCACGCGGCTGCGAGTTCGCCGCCGATACCAACTGCAGCTACGTAGACCGCGAAAGGGCAAGGCCAGGCCGCACACATGCGGCCAGGTCATTCGTTCGCTTTTCCAGCCTGTGTCCATGGTGTCTACAGAGATGAAAAAGCCGAAAGAGCTGGCCCGTAGCAGACGGCAGTCTGTGGGAGCGCAATAGCGGAAGTACGTCACCGCTGAGGAGCGGAGCATCATGGGAGGGGAGGCCAACAGCGAAGAAACAGTTGAAAGGAGGAGGAAATACGGCGGGACGATAATTCGCGGTTTTTGATTTACGATTTCTCAGCTAATATTCATCGCTTTAACAAAATTCTTGCAGGAGGAGATTGCTAATACATTGCTTTATTTGGTTACATGTACATCCATGCATCGGCGGAAGGCATTTCAGGACCCCTTTAACATTGGTGCTTCGAACGACTAAGGATATTGGGAAAAAAAAATTCTCTGCTTACATGCTGTGAATGCAAAAGCATTACGGCTTCTCCCGATTGTGCTTACCGTCAAAGAAGGTTTACTGCTACATCATTCTGTTTTTTTTTGGCTCTCCTCACAGCATTCTATGCCTCCTGTGCCTTGTCCTGGTTGGCGTATTTGTGTGTACATTGGCAATACATCCGACAGAGAAGCAGTTTCCATCACAGGACACGGCGGAAATTGCTTCGATGAGCAGACTGGCAATATTTCCTGCCACTACTTCCCCAGAAGAGGCCTACTCTGTGGCTGGGTCCACCAGTTTTTCTCAAGTGCACCTCCTCCCCAATGCCTGCACTACTGTGAACTAGAATACTGGTTCACGATAGGCTGCACCGCCACGTGCCAAATGCTGCAAGCGCTTAGCACACCTTTCATCCAGAAACATGTAGAAGCTATGGCGGTGGTGTAATAAATCGTCTTCCTCCCTGGAAGCCCAAGCCCAACTCCCACCCAGACAAAAGTGTAAATTACCTTTCTGAGGAATTTAACAGCATTCCGAGCTTTCTTGACATGTTTTTACTTCTGTGCGTCGTCTACTGTGAGGCCCATCGGGTGGGTGCCCCAACATATCAGCGCCCAATCGCTCCGAATGAAAGTTTATGCTACCTCTCTCCCCTAGTGCCGTCAGTCATTTTTGGTGCAATCCAACCGCAATGGCGTTGGATTATTCGACTCGCGAGGCGCAAGCTTTAGTATTAAAACAAATGAACCAGCAGCAACTCACCAGGTTACAGTAATGGGCATCTGGAGGAGGGGGAGCAACTGCCCCTCCCCTTTAGAATTTAGTTTGACCATGCTGCTAAAACTTTGCCCCCTCCAAGGCACCATTTATGGAGGCCCATGGCTAGTGCTGTTAGGCATTCAGTTCAGTCCCACTCGCTATTTGTCATGTGCACCTTCGCATGCTAGGAAGTCCACTTTTCACCTCTGGCTGGTGCCAAGCCAGTGCAGTGACAACACAATCGGCCCCTGCAACCACACAAACCCAAGTGCGTTTGGTGCACTCTTCTATCCTTTTTATTCCCCCACATCTAATATGCGGACACTACCAAAAAGCTGATAAATTGTGAAACGTGCCGACGCAACGCAAGTGATGAGGTGCACCATAGTGGAGGGCTCCGGATTTGACCACCCGGGGATCTTTAACGCGAGCCAAAATCTCTATTGCATTTCGCCTCCATCAGAAAAGTGGCCAGGAATCGAACCCACGGCCTCATGCTCAGCAGCACACCTTACCCCTGAACCACCACGGTGCATCTACCAAAAACTTTCTCCTGAACTTCCCTACCATAGTAAGACCACCAGCACTACCTCCCTGTGCAGAAAGACAATGAGGCAGAAATTCGACACGCACACACTTTATTGCAAGTCATATCACACCCAGTCAAAGTACAGTCAAGACATTAGCCCAGAAAGATGCCCTTTGGGACACCAACACCATCACATTACTTGACTACTACATTTAAACGTGCCTTCTCCCGTCAGCCACAACCACTTCCTAGAATTTCTTCTGTTCCTCATATCCTCTACTGTTTCCCAATGACCTAGTTGACAAGTGCCTAGATATGTTAGACATCCAGAGATAATTAAAATAAAAGTGGCACTTTTAGACAAGCCTCACCATTCATTTTGACAATGAAACGCTTGAAGCGGATGAATGTAACCACTTTGGACATTGCCAGTGCTTACCAAACCAATATAAAAATTTGGCACACAACTAGTATAAACCATTTACAGCACGGCACCCTAGGCATGGCCATACTGGCCGGTGCGATGTCATTTGACGTGGCTGGCCTTTTTGGACGCGTTTCTCCCAGTGGCCTTCGCTGGTGCCCGTGTACATCAACAAGTGCCGGCACGGACTGATGGGCGAATTCGACAACTTCTTGAGGGTTGCTGTGAATGGAGCCTGGTTGTCTAACTAGGTAGGATGTGCCAACCGTCAGAAATTACTTTGTCACACACACAAAAAAAAAAATACGCCTAAAGGTTGTTTGAGCATTGCTTGAGGAGGAAAAATGCCAGCACAATGAGCCATGGAATGGTGGATGCTAGAAGTGGGATCTAGCAATAAAGAACAAGCGTCTTAGATCAAGGAAAAAGCTCAAGGGGTGTGGAGACGAAGGTTAAATGATGGTGAACCTGGGCCACCTATACAATGCAGATAACTGACAACCAGTGGGCCATAAGAGTCACAGAGGGCCTACTGAGGTGCTAGGCTAGAAATAAGGGGTAGAAAACTTGACGGGGGAACAAAATAAGATTACGGGGCAAAGGACGGGCTCTGGAATTTCTGGATAGTGGAGGACATAAGTAGGTAGAGGTTAGGTTTCAATAATGTTGGCCAAGACAAGTCTCAATTTCCCTGGACTCCCTTAGATCTTAAGCCCATCACTCCTTCAAACAAATTTGCACAATGCATAATAACATTTACACAGACTAGAAGTTATGGTGAAGCAATTGTCAAATGCCACCAAATTATGGAATGCTAAATTTAATGGCACACACTTCATTTGTCATTATGCCTCTCAAGGCCATGGACACTTACTTGCATAGCAACATAATCAGAAAAAAAAAAGGAAAATAAAAGATTACATGATTGAAATTTGCTTTAAGGGTGCACATGGGTCTTTGATCAAAAACTTCATTTTTGCAGCTATGATGATGAAAATTGGGGGACATGTAGTTTACTATTGTAGATATAAAATTTGTTCGTGTAAAACGACTTTACTCTAATTTATCTGGATGTTTAGATTTGATTTTTTTACAGCTTTTCTAAAAAAACTGCTGAAGGGATAGAGGTGAACAAGTTACCAGTGAACTCTGCACAAATCAAGGAGTGCAATAAGGCTAACATCCTTCTATCTGGTCTGTAGCAGAAGTTACGATGGATTAAAATCTGGGCCTGGAAGGCAAAAGTGATTTTTCTAGTCCCCACCTTCCAGACCCAAACTTAAACGGTCGAAGCTTCTGCTCAGATCAGACAGAATGACAATGTTAGCCTTATTGCACTCCTTGATTTGTGCAGAGTTCATTGATACCTTGTTCAGCTGCATCCCTCCTGCAGCAGTTTTTACAAAAGCTGTCAAAAAATCAAATGTAAAAATCGTTATAAATTTGAATATAGTCGTTTTACAGAAAAACAAATTTTATATCTATAGTCGGAAGGAAAAGCTCTATATAGCCCCCAATTTTCATCATCATAACTGCAGAAATACACTTTTTTGGTTTAAGACCAGTGCGCCCCCTTAAGCCAAGATGGACAAGGCATTAAGAGTGCAAGTCTCTGAACTGAACAAGCCCATGCCACTGGATGGCCGACAGTGCTGATTTAAACCATGTTATGCCACAATTGAAATGAACAAGGCTCGCACAAGGCGCATTAAGGGAAGTTTTAGCTTGGTTACAACCTAGCATGGTGCACTGTAGCCAGCACAGTACCATTCCCTCTCAAAGCTTCCTGCCAAGTGAACAGCTGCTGCCATGGCAGCAATGGACCTTCTCACAGTACCAGTCCCCCAAGCAGCCACAACAGCAAAGTTCAAGGGGGGAAAGTGGCAATTAGTTTCATTACGGTTACTCCCTCGCCGGTCGCCCCATGCTCGCAGCCCAGTCAGCTTCAAATGTGTTCGCCCTTTCCCTATGCAAGAAAGCAGCAGCTGCTCTCTAAGCTGAGAGGAGAGTGCCCTTCTTGCTTCTATCGCGTGCACTGGGAGACAAAAGCCAACTGGCAGGGCGCGTATTCGCAGATCGCTAATGGCAAAAGGTCCCCTGAACTGGGAAGCGCTAGCAAGCTGTTGGGAGAAGGTGCACTGGCCTCAACAGATCCTGCGCATTCTTTCCTTACCAACGGTCAACGACTGCCTCAGCGAACTGGCAGTGGGTAATTCGAGCCACTCATTTCCGCGTAGCCTGTCAGCTGTGCTGCTCAGACCTTTCCTTGCGCAGAACGGGTACGTTGCCACCTAAAAAAAAAAATCAAGAAAAGTGCTGTCAATTGGCTCACTTTTAAGCATTTATGTCGATGCCGACGGGGCAAGTCAGACTCATTAAATCAGTTACTTTTGCTTCCAGCAATGCGTCAAGTTGCATAACGCGTCATCACACCATACTACTACAGGATACTACCGTACTAGGCATACAGGAATACAGGTGTTCGCTTACCTGATAAAACATCTCCCGGAGAACAGCCTGTAAAGAGACAAAGAAAAAAAAAGGCTTGTAGCAAGGTGACCTGTAGAGCAGTCGCGTTCTGCGTCAATATGCCAATATCAGCCTCATTAAATCAGTTATTTTGCTATCACTGACCATTCAAGGTTTTCATGTCTCATCACACAGGTTTACATAGCACAGCAACGCCTTGCTGTTGAAAGAAACGCACCTATGTTGCACTCGAGGGCCACGACTCCATCTGCACAGGTCGGGACTCGCCTGAGGAAGTATGAAGGGAAAAAAAAAATGTTCGAAACCCATCAGTACACGCAGAAATTAAAAATACTACCGCCGACACTGCAAATGTGGCAGTATTCTACAAGGGCAAATGTTGCGCCAACACAAATCGTAACACCACGCCTAGGGTTAACATAAGCGGCCAAGGCATGCCTCCTGGGCGTCCCTATTTTGCACAGTAAAACTCGCGATTTAAGCAGCTCTACTCACCCCAATGCCCGCAATGAGCACTGTGTAACGGAGCACCAGACAACCTAGCAGCCAGCCCAGACTACATGATATACCTCGGACGGACCGCTTGAACGCCACATGAGCAAACCAGCAACCTGCGCACTCCACTAGAAAATGGGAAATGCCGCGATCCCGCGATGCCGCTGCGAGGAGAATAGATAAATGACGTGAGGACGTAAGTCACATGACAACTTCACTACTCTGCAGCGCTAGAGAGAAGCATGCAAAGCTAAGATGCCCTGTGCGAAACCGTTTACTAGCGCCGTCTATGTAAAAATGACAGTATTTTTTAAAACTGCAATTCTTCTAAATGCTGATGGACATCATGGAAAGTGCAAAGCTTGAAGAGCTCTCAAGCTGTTTAAAAAATTGGCACAGCTTGCACTAGTTGTGCAAGGCTGGAGAAACAGCAGAGCTGGCGAACCCCTCTCGCTTCGTTGGATACGCGACTGTTGCAGCTTTCATAAATTTTCGAGTTTGCCACTGAAAGTTCTCCATGACTGGCAGGCCCGGATCGTTTTGTCCGCAGGCTTTCACACCTCTCCCAAAGTGGACCGCGTTATCACGCGCTAGAACCGACGGCAACCGGCTTCGCGAACTCGGCGTCTGTGCTCCCCACTTCAGGCAGCTTCAGGCGCGGACGCACGTGAACTGGCCAGTAGAAGAGCACACGAGAGATCACGCCAAGGACGCTGGGCAGTGTGTTCTCGCAGGTCGAGCCGGCCGACGCCGGGAGCCGACGCCGGGAGGCGCACGCTCGGTATTTTTTCTGGTAACGCTCTGCTGTTAAAAAGTGAACACGTGCTTTAAAGGGTGTACCTGAGTTGCATCGGTGGTGCATTAAGGGTGACGTGAGGCCAACCGCCTCGCCCTCACATTGAAGGGGCTTTTCACCCCTCCACTATCTGGACTATGCTGAGCCATCGGCTGAGCATGGTTCACAGCACACCACCTCCCGAGGGGGTTGTGAAAGGCACCGCTGCGGTTGACAGACCTCAACTACGCGCCGCTTCTGCTCAAACTTAATGCACACACCATCGACATCAAAACACCTTTTTTTTTTTTTTTTTTTAAATTGCCACAGCCTTTAATAAGACAGCCCTCACACTACAACATTTATACGCACCCACCGATTCACAAACTTCCCGTAGACAATTAATCCACAACCTGCACCACCATACCGCCAGCTTAATTCAAGGCAAGCTCAAATAATCAGGTGAACATTCTATATTCTTTGGACTCCCGTGCCCAAAGTTTCGGCAGGGAATGAGCAAGCACATACGCTCGCCCAGGTGGCCACTTACCGAACACCTGACTAGCACCCACTGAACAGCTGCATTTACACCTTTTCGTGCACAGTGTGTAGACCCCAAACCACGTCGTACTGTCACAAGGCGCTAGCCTTCTAGTGCTTGCAAACATTCGTCACACTGGTTATCCTGTGGGTGACTCCAGCCTTGAAAGGTGGTTATCCAGATTTTAAATAATGGATAATCAGTGTATCTGGTTTCAAAAGCTCATTAACAGGATATTCGGCGCAATAATCGGAGATGCTAACACGCCATTAGTTTGTGTGGATATCAAGTTAGGAACACACTAATTTTTACTCCATAAAATACGCTGTTTAAGACACAGTCTCCAATCTTTTGAAAACATTTTAATGTGGAAATAATTTTACTGTTACGCACTCGTTCAGATCTTTGGAATATATCAGGATACAAAACTGGGTAACAAGGGACACTATGTGATCACTCCGGTCATCCGGCTTTCAAATTCGAATAATCTCTGAATTGAATAACCAGATAACCGGTTTTACCGCATTTAGCCGAAAGTTGCATAGAGTATGGTCAGGAAACATGCTTGAAATGGTTCACTGGTCACTGCAGTGCTCCCGAAATGTCATTTGTATATTCTGACTTTGGTCAGTGACCAGTAAACCATTTCAAATGGTTTTACCGCAGTACCGGTTCGGTGTTGCCCCACTACAGCCTACCCTCCTCTGAAAGTGTCAAGGGCAGAGGAAGCGCTGGTGACAGCTTCCTCCTTCCTTGCTTCAGCTCCTTCACCATCCCTGCTGTCGGCACAACGTGGGGAGACATTTTTGACTGCATGTGGCCTTCAGCTATTTCAGGCAAACCCTTCATGTTGCTTTGAATAAGGCCTTCCCATAGATAAATTCAACAATGCAGCTGGTGCAACTAAAAGGCCAGTGTTCAGGGGCTCGCAATCCATTGATTGTGGATTTGCCACATATGGGAATCAAGGGCAGCAGGATTCTTGCCCAGCTGGAAGAACAGGCGTGGTCTCTCTGTCTAACTGTGGTGCTGCACAGTAGGGAACTCGCTCCAGGTCGTCATGTCTTTTCAAAACCTGCACCAGCCCCGTATGACAGGGACTTCCACACGAGTGGACGACCCACCTCTACAGACTGCAAATAGCGGTGCACTCATGATGAGCAAAGTGAGACAGGCTTGCCTGCCACTTTTTTTGGCCTGCAATACTGTGGGGGACGTTTGCCCATTGCTTTTGGACAGTGCCGCGTGCACAACCCAAAGGAAACAACGTGGGGTACATCCAATGCTAGGCCAACAGTAATATCGGATGTTCAAGCAAATGGTAGCACGACTGTGTTACAAGGACTGCAAAGTTGAATTGCCAGCAAGATCTGCACAAACCTAGTTCAGCAGCGCTCTATGCAATTATTATACAGAGGACGTGCAAGGCACGTTTCTTGCTGTCGCCACCGGGCAAGATGCACCACCTGGAGAAGTGAAAGGGTGAATCGTGCCATATTTCCCAAAGTCCCAACAGCTGACCTCATTACTGCACTCGCTGTCATTGTGCATGATCCATCTCTTGTGGCCAGACCACTGCCTTCTCTGCCTCCACTGATCTCGTCACTTGCTTTCCGACCGCACATTCTTTCTCAGCGTACCTAGCCACAATCACTTTATACGACTGCAATACTCCTCATTCCATGTTGGCCCTCTCGTCGCTACCATCTTCGAACTTCCGTCATTCATGCCCCCTAACCTCGCATTGTTACAAACTTTGAGCAGATGACCTGGCTGGTTTTGCAGTAGACCAGCTTTGGCAGGAGCACAAATAGGCCATAATGCTGTGACCATCATCACAGGGCAACAGGAGAGGACGAGTGCCCTTTGTTGCGTGCTTCGTGTCAGAAACTCTCTCGGCCACCGCTATCGATTCGCAGCTATTAAATATCTTACCTCGAGGTTTGTGAAGCCCCAGGTGTCATTTGTGACAACAGAGAGTTTTAGCAGTCCGCCTGTTTTGTCGTGTACGTAGTTACCCTGATTACCAGGACCCAACTACACCTGTGCACACGGAAGGGCGAGGAGGCGCACCCCACCATGGCGAAGGCCAGCCCACAGAACTAATCCCCCTACTGCGACGAATGCACAGGTGCTCATTCGAGTCCCGGTCAACACGGTAACTACGTACACAACGGTACAAAAAAACTAATATTTTGGCAGTCCCAGAAACCTGCGATCGAGACCCTCTCTCAAGTTTACCTTTGCTTTTGCAGTCTTGTCGACGATGCCAGTCAGTTAAGGCCCCACTGTGCACCTCATGGAGCGGAGTAAAGACTGAAGGACATAATCAATGCACTCACCAACCAAGACATATTCTTAGAAGCTCGCAGCAATAGTTGAGACCACACAAACATTTTTTTTATTACAGCTGCACTAAATTTAAACACTGGTCAGCTGTGACTAACCACATCCCACTAACCCACTAACCACATCCGCAACAGCGATACATCAGGTGTGCTCGAATTAAGTTGTAGTATTTACTGGGTGAAGTTCCAAAAAGCCGTACTTTACATTTTCAGCCGTGCCTCACAGCACAAGTGCTCAATCCCACCTTCGGCATAAGAGACAAGACAACACACGTACTGGAAGGACCCTTTATTTGTTTTTTTGATAAATTATACACTAGAAACTTCCCTAGCACTTACTCGTGTAATTATGAAAGCTCCAGATATTTACACTGAACTAGTAAACCAATTTCCTCAAACATTAAAAAAAAAAAAAAAAAAAAAGTCGCAGACTGCTGCTTGCGCACTGGTCACATCTCTCCAGCGGCCGCACCACAAAAACAGATGGGGCGACAGCACAACTATGTACACACCACATCAGCCCGCCGCCTGAACCTCGCAAAAGCATTTCTCGAGAGAAACAAGGCCAAACAACAACGTCGTCCAGTTTACGCAGCCGCCTAAGAGAGGGGAGAAAAGAAAGATGCGCAGTGTGTGTGTGTCCCCAAAACAACGTGGCAGAAGGGGAAAAGAAGAGTCCCCCGACACTGGTAACTGCACCTGTCTGAAATGCAGTGGTTCACCCCCTTCCCCAACCCCAGAAGAAGAGTCTTCTTTGCCCACTATTTACACAGAGAGTTGCTTGCCCGGGAAAGAACAACACTGCTTGTATGTACAATGCGGCTAATGGCGACCGACACAGATGTGGCGCAATTCGTTTGATACACGACGACGAAAACAAAATGTGGGGGCAGAAGGAAAACGCATCAGAAGAGAGGGGAACTGCTTGAGCTAAGTAAAACGTCCAACGTAGTGACACCACCCCTCCCAGGCCGGGAAATGGGCATCCCAGCCAAACCGAGACAAAAGCTATGGGCGGCTTGGTGTCTACGATAAAGTACAAGTTTCTTCCTAGGGATGCACTCCCTCCCACCAGTCCCTTGCCGTTAACGTCGCGTCAACAGAAATTTAACTTCCGCTGGGGAGGAACTCAATACTGGTGGCTTGAAGAGCCGCCCCTTCACAGGGGAGCGTCATGGTAGCCACTTGCCCCCCGCTTGCAACTTGTTCCCGCTTGCTGCAAGGCTGCCGTCGTTCGTTCAACCCCTGCACCACGCTTGGCACAGATGCTGGCAAGGTGCAGCCTTCCCCCTCGATGAACGGCCGTGTGGAAGTGGTACGTGCGTACCATCGTTGCTGGGCGACAAAAAACTATCGAGCCAAGCACGCCATTCGTGTTTTGCCAAGCTTCGGGAAGAAAAAAAAAAGAAGCAACAGAAGCAGGGAACCGTTTGTGTGGCATACACGACTTCTTCTTGGCGGAGGAACTCGCGCGAGGCAAGGAAGTGCGCGCCCGGTGATCTCGGTCGCGGCGTGGCAACGACATTCTGAAATAAGTAACCTCTCTGCTGACACCCGACCAGCCCCACCCTTTGGTTTCCTCCTCCCCAAACACAGTCGTCCCCTCCTTCCCACCTCTCCACCTCTGGGAAACAAACTAAAAAGACAGCACACACGCACACCCCACTTTCGCCTCGATTCTCAAAATGTTGCGGTTTTCAAGCTTCCTCCGGGGGCCAGTGTCTGCCAGCACGCCAGGTAGTCGGGATTGCGGGCGTCTTGGATGGAGCAGTGCTCCCAAGCATAGACATCGTGCGGCAATCGTTTCGGAGCTTCCGCAAGACTGCTCAGCCCATCCCTAGCCTTTCGAAGCCATGGCCAAATGGTGAACAGAAGAAGTGTGGCCCTTGGGTTTGAGTGCGTCTTGGCCCATTCCCCTCGGAAGGTGTGGCCTGGTTCCCTTGGGGGTGGCTTTGCTCGGTGCACGAGCAGGGGAGAGACACCCCAAGCGGCGGCAACTCGCACGCAGAGGACAGCCAGAAACCGCTGCTACGCAATCACAAAACGACAGTCAGTCAGTCACGCTCACTTCAATGGCCCTTCTCTTATGTACACACACACACACCGAAAGAGGAAAAAAGTCCTAGGTGAAATACAGAAATGGAGAAAAAAAAAAGTGACACTCATCCGCACATAAACTGTTACACATACACGCACGTACACGTCCAGCCTTCAGTCAGTCAGTTAACGACTGGAGAAAGAAAAGAAGGGAGAGGGAGAAGGGGCTGCACAAATACGCATAGTCCAGTACTTCGGTTTTGCCACCGCCGCAAAACACTCTGAGAAGAGGAAGGGGGGAGGGGGGGGACAGAAGACTGCTGGTCTTTTTCTTCTTGCAAGGCGGCACACGCGGGAAGGCCTTGTCGACCACAGTAACCCCGCTGCCGCGGCCAAGGAGCTCGTTGTTGTGCTGGGACTCTCAGAACGTGGCAGGCTCGTCGTCAATCCGCTCGTCGTCACGTGCGCTTGTAGTCGAGAGGGGGAGGGGGTGGAGGAAGCACACACACACACCCCTCCCCCCGGGGGCGCCTAGCCGTGCCTCACGAGAGTGTGGGGGGGAGGAGTCAGAGCTTGAGCTCGTTGGCCACCTTGGAGGCGATGTTCTTGAAGCCGATGGAGGTGCCGGAGATGCGCTTGAAGCGCACCCCGTTGAGCGACAGGCGCGGCAGCTTGCACACCTCGATCTCCCACTGGACCAGTGAGTCCGTGTTGGGGTCCCCGTGCACGCACAGCAGCAGGAACTTCTCGCGCTGCTCGTAGTCGCAGTTGTTGCGGTCCAGCACCTTGCGGATCTCCTGCATGATCTCCGCGGGGTCCCGCGACGAGGTCGTCTTCATGCTCCACGTGAAGCGCAGCGAGCGCGGCTTCACCTGCTCCTCGTTCATCGTCCTGTTTCACGGGGGGAGCAGGGGGAGGGGCGTTAGCCACCAGCGTCTCAACCCAAAAAGAGAGAGAGTAACAAGACTGACTGGTTGTGGGCTTTGAGGGTGCTACTTCATGACCCACAGTCTTAAAAACCATCCTGCACCAGCAGGAAAAGTTTTGCTGATCCACAAAAATGCTCTAAACAGCCTAGCCTAGTTTACTTATTTCGGACATTGCGACTTCTGTACTAAAATAAATACACAAAACTCTCGCTTTCCGGAGAGCTAGTACCACCTAGTGAAAGCTAGATAGACGAAAATGTGTTTCTTGTTTAATTTTCATTTCAGTACAGAAATTATATATTTCTAAAAGACGCAAACTAGGCCACGTTTTTTAAGTGCGAGGGCCATGAATTTATCAAGTGCCATAGGAGTGCGATCAAGCGAGTCTCCCTTCACGCGCCGAAGCAACACCTGGGCTACGGGGAGCGCCGCAGTGAAGGGCTCCTCCGCATCAATTTTCACCCTCTGGGGATCTTCAACGGGCAGCAAAATCTCGACACATTGGCGTTTTTGCCTTTTCCCCAGTCACCACAGCCAGGATCAAACCGGTGTCCTTGGGCTCAGCAGCAAGTCAGAGTAACGAGACAAGGCAATGACTACGTCCCAAGCCTGCCCTCTAATCTATTCCACCAGACTACAAACAAAGGCTCGGTCACCTCAAGCAATAAAGTGTACAGCCCTCAGTTTCCACTTAAGCAGCACCTGCACTGCAACTCGGCTGCTCCCTATTGCGTGCAACTTGAAGGCTTAAGGGAAGACGCCTTCACTACTACAAACCCCTCGAACTGTCGAGCTGAAATGCTAACATCACAGTCCTTGTCACCATGTCCTTGAAATCCACCGCAGGATGAAGGCCTCTTCCATCGCCCTCCACCCACTCCTATCCTGCGCTGCCAGAATTCACTCCGTGCCACTGAATTTTCTTATCCCGTCTATCATCCCTTCATCAACGTGTTCCCTTAATGCCAGGGGCTTTAATATTGTAAAGAGTCTGACCTTGAATTCATCGCCCCAGGTACAACATTTTTCACCACATTCTTTCAAGATGTGTCTCGACCTAGCTCACAGTACGGCAGCTGAGTGTTACCGTGTTGCCACACCGTTTTCACTGTACCGTGACGCCACTGTGCATGTGCAAGCACTTATCGTGAACGGTAACTTACCCACACAGGTTTTACAGTTGCCACCGAAGTGTAGCCTGGTGTCTTGATTACAGCAAATGCAGTGCGCTTGGCGCTTCAAGCTTGGTGCAGCCGATTAAAGCAACCTTCGTTGATGTTGTTTATTATGTTATTTTTGTTAAATGATGCTCAGGAGTACAACAAATGATCCTTTTTTTTTCCAGGTGAACAAGCAAATGGCCGCCTCTGTGCTAAGCCTTGCCCATTTCAAATAGTTCACACAGGTTTCTGGGCTCGCAAACTGCTTTTACGCCTCCAGAATCATGCTGGACAGAGTAGTGTACGTTACTGCATAATTTTTACAACATATTTTACTCATTTCATGCCACAATATCTAGCAGAGGTGTGAATTCTGGTCTGCGCAATTACTTGAAAAGAAAATTATTTGTATTGCGAGCATCTAATTTAACTGAGATTCAAGCTATTTCAGGCGTAAGTGAAGAGTTCTGAGCAACAAGGTTTTGTGTAATTTGCTTTTGAGACTTACACGTCTGATGTCGCTACTTGCATTCCGGTGGCCGGTACGACAGAATACGGAAAGCGCCAATGGAGTGCTGAAACATGTTTTCCGCCTCACTCAACGGAAGGAACCCGGCACATGCACGTGCATGCGCAGTGGCATCAAGGTACAATGAGAACGGTATGGTAACACTCTAAGCCAAAGCTCTCTCCTGTCTCCCAGTAGCTGCGCTCTAGCTAGAACATGCACACCCATCACGAAGCTGTGGTACAGTTCGGGCCCGCAGTCCTCGACCCAGCATGTCAGCTGGCAGCCACAGAGCCACACTGCCAGCAGAACACAGCCCTTCCTTGTGATAAACAGCAATCTTTAGGAAAGTCTTCAACTAAGCAACACAACGTCAAAACCTATTAGTGCCAACATTGAGTAACAAACACTGACAGCACCAGTACTAAAACTAGGAGGAGTAATGACTAAGCAACAGTCGTCTTTGTAAGTCAGCGACATCTTTACAATGCTACTAGTGACTATGGCCTTAAGCATTCCACGTAACAAAGCTAACCAGACCAATCTCTTCATAAGCTTGCTGCAGTATATGTTAAAGGCGCTTCAATAATGCAAAAGGCTGCCAAAAATGAGAACACTTGGTCGCTTAGGCGACCTATTTAAATTTGAAACGATAAAAGCTTCGTTTTATTGGTTGACTGCACCCCCCATACACGCATTCAGGTCTTCCAGGCACTGGCAGCTAAAAAGCAAGAATGCTGCTTGAAACACATTAGGTAATTAGCTGGCACGATGACCGAGTTGCTAAAGCACAGGTTGCACTGCGTTTATGTCTACACAGCTGTCCCGAAAGGAGGCATAATTGAGAAAACTTAAGCCATGGGGTGCAAAAAAGAAAGCACAATAAAGCAAATCGCACACAGATTCTAGCCATGCACCATGCATGCCTGTCATCTGGCCCGCAATGCTAGTGTAGACTCAGAGTGCATGCATAATAGAGAAATATTGTCATAGACACTCAACATTATTGCAAAGCACAAGCTCATGTGCACTTTACTTTGCCAGGAGGTCGCATCTGACTTTTTTATTGAACACCGAGATCAACGAGTGCCTGGCGACTCTACAATTGAACAAACCAAATTTTGAACAACGGACGCCGCATCCGTGGCGATGAATGATGATTATGATGATTAGAGGCCCTCCCTTTGTATTTGTATTAGTCACTGTCTAACAGCGCCCTCTACGGGCACCGAAATGAAATGCGTGACCCCATTTTGGAGGCTGGAGTGGAGCTTTTGGCACCAACACGTGGTGCTACCATTCCACAAGGCACAGTTGCTGCGAATGCTGCTCCCAAAGCTAAAAACATGTCCATCACTCCAAGCGTTGAGCAGTGCCAACCGTGAAATGCGACCTTCGTGCAAAAAATTTCGTAGTGCCTACGACATAACACCCTGCACGCGCAAGCATCAACCGCGGGTCATGCACACATGCACAATGGCCAGGGGGAAAGCAAAAAGAGGGGCAAAAGACGGGGCTGTGCCACCATCCCGAAAACGCATGCACTGCCACGCCTCTTCTGCTGCCAGAGTAGAGGGAATCCACCACCGGTAAAGACAGCTTAGCCACAAAGGACAGCCTCTACAGATGTGGCAATAAAGGACGAGGAAGAGAAGGAACGGATGGAAAAAAACAATATGCAAGAGAGGAACAGAGAATGACCGATGCTAAGAGCAGCCGAAAGGAAGCCCCCCTCAGGAGTACAGAGAAGGGAACCGAGGAGGAAGACCACAGGAAGAGGGAGAAACAAAAAGACAACGGGTGTGAGGAGGTGTATATACCTTGTCCTAAGCTCTCGTGGCAAAGGCGGTGGTGTAGCATTGTAGCTGGCAGCACTGAAGGGGGAAGGAGGAGGGAAGAGTCAGGGCATCATCAAAAACTCCCATCCAGGGGTGGTGAGTGTGAGAGAGAGAAACAATAGCAACAATAACGGCAACAGTAACATAAAAAGAAGAAAAAAAAAAAAAAAAACACGAGCACAAGTGGCAGAGGTGAGAAGTGAGAGAGAGAGAGAGACATTCCGCAGCGGAAGTTTAAAAGTAAAAAAAAGTGTGAAGTGCCTAGCACGAGGTAACAACAAAACAAAGAAAAAGCGTCTGCAAAATGCCACAGGGTTGTGAGGGCTGTGCACGCTCTGCAGACAGAGAAGAAGAACGGAGCAGCTTCACAGCCGTTTCCGATAGAACAGTGCACAATGCCGAACCCGGAAAAGCACCGTAAAAATGCAAGGAAGTTCAAACACTCGCACCAGATAGGAATACAGCAAATGCGCACTTATCCCACTAATTACTGGCTAAGGTGTAAATAAAATGAATTGACACTTTCATTTGAATTTTTTTTTTCACGAGAAAAACACAGAACATGAAAACCTCGATGCACTTTACATGCAATGGTACACAAAAAAGCCTTTAATTTGGAAAAAGAAAGAAAGAAAAGAAGTGACCAAAAATTACAGCAAAGCCAGGAGCATTCTCAACTTTTTTACGCTTCAGGCAACACCTATTTTCAGTGTCCGACAATCAACTGTTTGGAAATTTTGCACAGCTGGGGAAAAAAAGAAAAAAAGAGATTGGTTCTGTTGTCTTTCACCAACCGATCCCAAACACCATACACAAGGTTTGTAGAAATGTCTGTTAGCAAAGGGAAGCTCTGAGCCCTTGACCATTTCATTCCAGGAACATTCTAAAAATAAACCAGTGTGTTAACCTCACAAACTACACACCAGACTGGCAGCATGGAAGCAAGGTGGTAAGCATTAATGTATAAACTGAAATTTCGGTTGAGTATTTTCGACCACAAAAATGCCAAGGAAAGTTGCCCCTTGTCTTATATACAGTAGCCGACCAATTTTTCAGACCTGGAGGGGACTCAAAAACAGTCCGAATAAAAGAGCAGTCCGAAAAATCTGCAATTTGCAAAAACAAACTTCATTTCATTTTTAAATAGGACTGAAGCAGTTGCGAATGGTTCAGGACAAACCTGGTGATGATGTTGCTTGTGAGTCAGCGCCACCTGGTGCCTAAGAAAAGGGGTGTCTAAAAAACCCGGGCCATCTGCCCTAACGTGAAACCTGGGGAGGGGCGATGCATGCAGTGTTTAAGTGTATTCAAAGATTGTAAGCCTCTTGCCACACGGCGTGCACTGATTGGGCACTGGAGGAGCGCTGGTGGGAGGAGCAATAGTGTGCTTGCTGAGGCGGTGGCGCCATCTCTTGAACCGGAACCGGATTCAAGCAATTTGCATGCCCCACCTGCCCCAGTTTGGTGTAGTTGGCAGGGGTCAACGCGAGTGCAGTGCCTTTCCCTGGGGGCTCGTCCTCGGTGGTCACCGAGGACCCGGCACCAGTCAAGAATCCCTTTTCTTGCTTCGACCGACCACCCGACCTGATCAGGCCTAGAGCCGAGAGCCGGTGGGTATTCGAGTGCAACACAAATTACAACCCACCTACAAACAGCTTCTGCTTGTCCTTGACGATTGCTGAAGAGGGCTGGGAGCGCTGCACAAATCTACTCCGCTTCCCCCCCGCCGGGTTGTATGCAGGTGAGCTCCTATACCGAGCTCAATAATATTCGTACTGCACTTCCTTTCCCTTTCTCTTCCCTCAAACCACTACAAAAAGCGGTGAACAGGCCTAGGAGAATACTGACAATATTTATTACTATACTTACGTAATTATAAAATATTACTTGTATCATTTTCTTCATCAATTAATGCAACCGATTAATTAAGCGATTATCGACGCCCAGCCCTAGTGACGACAGATGCAGTGAACTAGTAGAATTTTGATACCTATACTCGGTGACAACTTAAGAACGGCACCGGAAGTTGCCACTGTGCCTTATCACCGTAGCCGGATGTTTCTCCGCGCGGCGCAAGTAGGGTGTAACTGGGAATATTTTGAACATGGCGTGAGCCGTTCCAGTGATTTTTTGGACTTAATATGCTTATAAACGACTCCAGTGACGACAAACAAACTGCGTGAGACAAGGCAAACGATATCACGCATTCCTAGCAAACCCCTTTCAAAACGCGCGCGCACTGACGCCACGGGTCCAGTGCGTCGGTGGAGTGATACACTACATGAGGTGGTGTCGTTCTTGAGTTATAACCGAGTATAACACCATTACTGCATGTACCAGTAATCCCCCTGTAAATACTTGGTCACATGGTATGAAGCAGCATTGCGAGAAAATAAAAGCACGCACATGCCTGTTATTGCGCGCAACACAAGAACAGCCCGGAACACAAATTCACAAAACAGCTCCACAACGGCACAAGGGTGTGTTTCCTATAACGTGGCCCTCAAAACTGACAGGGCTGGGCATGCTGAACATGCAGCAGCTTAGTTTTGAAAGAAAAAAAATATTTACAGGACAGCAAAGAGTGGCCACACTTGCGCGAAAACAAGTGATGCAATGCGTACGCCAGTGGCGAGCAACACGTGCAACATCTGTTTTCAGTAAACACAACCAGTGAGGACAAGCAAATGAAAGCAGTTTCACTTGGCAAGCAGAAGTTGTTAGCTCCAGAGTATCCACCTTAATACAATATCAAAACAAACTTGCCAAGTTAAAAAAAACTTAGAATCCCGGACTGACAACCAAACGACTCTAATGTTGCTGGGAAGAACATATGCAGCAGAGAGACAAAAAGAGAAAGGCATGCCATTGTGACATGTGGGCAGCATCTGCTGTTGGCAGCTTTAATTGCAAATCACCCCTGCCGAATGAGGTGCATCGCGGTACACTCGAGAGATGACTTGTGGCACTATTCTGTGGATAGCGAGAGATCAATGAAAGAGTTTGATCATCATCTGCCCGCGAGGGCAATACTTACGCTGATGGAGGTCGATTTTTTTTCCTGAAAATGTAGCCAAAAATTAGGGCTCAACCCAGGAACCGTAGGCAGACAGTCTTGGCCAGTAACTACTCACTAGAAACACGTTACTGGTAACCAGTTACTTTTTTAGTAACTTGTAACTGTAACACTTTTTCCACACAGGAACTGTAGCAGGAAACACCATTACAGTAACTTCCTTTTTTTAAAAATAATTATCCAACAGCAACACTCGTCAAAGACTGATGTACAGTTCCCACATTTCACTTTTTCTAACTGTTCTTTCCCATATCCTATCCCCCTTTCACCTTTCCCCCACATGGCTCCCCTCACAGCTAGGAGAGGAGGTTGCCAAGAAGATTAGCTGGAAGTCAGTCTTTAGGTGAATTTCTGGAGTCGAGTGGAAACAAGAGAAAATGAAACAGGCAATTAGACTGCCACTGAGGAGGAAGCTGACCTACCCATGCAATGAGAGACCACCGCAGAGATTCCCACTGAGAACAGGGCACCCATAACGACACCAAGGGTGCATCAACCGAAGAGTTGACGCAACAAAATAAGGCGTGCACAACGATTGTTCATGTTGGGCTTTAGGGTGCCCTCACTCAGATTACCTTAGTCTAGGCTAATACCGTATTTACTCGCGTAATACTAGCACCCCCAATGTGAGCCACCAAAACTTGGATTTTTTGGTTCCTCGCATAATCCTCGCACCCCCAACTTTGCAGCGGCGAAAGTTGCCTGCTCGCGAAACCCGCATGGTGCACGCGCTCTCCAACGCGCACCCTCCCCCGCCGCCTGTCCGTTCGGCGGAGAGCGCTGTGTGTCCAAGGCCATCCAAGCGCCCTAACAACCTGCATGGCTACTCCCTACAGGTGCCCTAACACGCTACTCACACTGTCCTTGAGCCAGTTTTGCGCATGTTTCGCGTGCGCGCAACTAGACGGTGTTCGCGCAGCCCGCCGTCTTGTCGTGTCGCCGTTGTGGTCCCGTCGTTGAGCAGCAGCAGTCAGTGAGTCACTCACGTCAGTGGTGGATAGCTCGCTGCCATTTTGAGAACTTTTTGATCTCTTTGTTTTGTGCTTGGTGCCGCTTCGCCATGGGGAAGAACGCCAGCTACACTGCCGCTTTCAAATTGAAAGCGAAAGAGTACGCGATCGAACACGGCAACCGTGCCGCAGGCAGGCACTTCGGCGTCACTGACTTCAACGTGCGTTACTGGAGTAGGGCACGCACATACGACGACGAGATAGGGCGCGCGCCAGAAAGCAAAGGCGGCAATTTCATGACCGCTGATCGACGGGAGACTGTTTACGTTGTAAATAATAAAATAAAAAGAAATAGCTGCTGTTGGCAACACTGAGCTTACATATACAAAAAACGACCGCTACATTTAGCGGGACTGGCATAAGGCAAATTGGCAACACTGTGCACCAGATTTTTTTTTTTTTCCCCTGCATAATTCTCGCACCTCTAACTTTGCATTGACTTTTCCGGAAAAAAAAAAGTGCGAGGATTATGCGAGTAAATACGGTATTTACCATGAGTGACTTTGGCTACTGCATGCCTTCAGGCATTTCTATAAAATAGACGCCATCATTTGGTTTTTGATCTATTTTGATTACTAGTTTTATACAGTACAGGAAAAGTAGCGACGTTACTTCTTCACAGTAACTGTAACTGTAACCAATTTACTTTTCACTGGTAACGTGCCCATGACTGAGCAGTGGCTGGCTGGCTTTATACACCTGCCCCACTGATCACTGGTTGTATCTGGCATTGGCTCGGAACTTCGGGGAGCAACACGCTACACCCGAGCTCAAACCTGCACTCCAGCAACAGCCTTTGTGCAGTCCTTCACGGCCATTGTTGCAAACACATTCAAATAAAAACACAGACCTATCATTGCTCAAGGAGACGACCATTTCTGTTCAAAGGTGGCATGGCGTGGCTCAATGCTGTCAAACAACCCAGCAAGCAAAATAAACAGAGCCAGCTTCTGAGCCCATTCCACACACGACTAACAGTACACATAGGTCGAAACGTGCTTGGTACTGGGGCATTTGGAACCTTGCCGAGCTGAGAAAATGTGAGCAACACTAAAGCCCATTCTACATGGGGCGAATTTCGCCTGCGAATTCGCAGCTGCGGCGCCGCCGTGCGCCAAAACGATTTATTTTCCTATTTTCACCGCTGCGACATATTGCCAAATTCTAAGCGGCGTTCACAAGAGAAGTTCGACTCTTCCAAACATTTGAAAATTCGCCACAGCAACGAGAATAGATCGTTTTGGTGCATGAGCGGCGCCGCAGCTGCGAATTCGCAAGCGAAATTTGCCCCATGTAGAACGGGCTTAAGGGGACAGGCAAAGGAAGGACTAATCGCCTCCTGGTGTGTCACCCCCCCACATGCCCAGCATTTATGAGAGTTCAGAAAGCTTAGCCTACGAGGAATAACTGGCCACGTATCTGCTCACTTTGCTGCTAATGCCTCTGCCCTGCCCACTTCTCCTGCTCTTCCCATCCCACCATGACAAACGCTGTGGAGCTTTATCAAGCGAATCTAATTCTGCAATGCTTTACAGCTTGCATGCCATCTACTGGAACATTATGTTACTGCCGGACTTCTCCGAGTGCTGCCATGAGGTCTATCTATGCTTGGGTGCAAGCACTATGTACTTTGGGGTCAAAACACTGGTTCTGGTGCGTACTTCCTCATTTTCCATCACAAACATCAAGCAGCCATGTATTTTTTTAATTAAAGGAATGCTGCAAACACCACTTGTGCAATGATGGTTTGCCTCAAATATGCCGAATGTTTTCTTTTTTGCTCGATAACGTTGACACGTATGAAGTGCGCTTCCAGCTTCGGTGGTTTGGAAAGGTTTCACCTACATAAACTTCTCGTTGAAGAATTCTTTTGCAACTTTTTTTTAACTGGGTGGCTCAATCGAGGGACAGACTGCGACCAAAATTTATGAAGACTACAGTCGTTAAAAAAAGAAAAAAGAAAGGAAAGAAACCAGGCATGCCTGGCAACACGCACAGCCCTCCAACCCCTCCGGGCCACTGCTGCCTATTCAGATATACCAGCAGCTGCGGTTGCTGTTACGAGTTGCTGCGGCAGGAGCATTGTGCACTCGTTTCAGTCTCTCGTCACTCCTCCCTCTTCGTCGACACTAACGACTGTCAGGAACACACACAAGCCTCTCTTGGCTCCACAAAATGCCGAGCATTGAGAAAAGAAAAAGAAAGAGAGGGAGGGGGGGGGGGCAGCATCTCTCTTGCCCAAAAAAGAAAGGGTTGGGAGCGTGATCGTTTCAGTCTCTGCTCAGCCACAGGTCCTACGCACCTCTTGCTGAACTTGGAGGACAGCTTGCTGAAGAAGGACTGGCGGCCCGACACGCTCGAGGTGTCTTGCGACTGCTGGGGCAGGCCCGAGCCGGGCCCGCCCCCTGAGCCAGGCCCGTTGTAGGCGCGGCGCGTCTGGCCGCTGTGGAAAGTGCTGCGGTTCACAGTCCCCCTAGGGAAGGGCCGGTTCGTGTGCGACGGCAGCGGAGACGCCGCCAGGCTGCCGCCCCCGCCTCCTCCCTGCGCCGATCCCCCGCCGCTCTTGGCCCCGCCCACGCCTCCGCCCACGCCCGCACTGCCAGGCCAGGGAGAGAAGAGGGGGGCAGGTGCCCCAAGTAAGACACTGCGCCTCAACGCCCCACAGCGAAGTCAACGGGCAACGCTCGCTTCGCAAAGGGAGGGTGCACTAACTGTAATCACACTGCCCAGGCCTCGTCTACCTGCACAGGGAAAAGGGGAAGAGGGGGGCTCGCAAACACGCTAATTTGCACATCTAAAGCCTCTAGCAGCTTTGCTCAACCGGGCAATGAGCACAGCGACAATCTTGTCGCTGCATGTCGCTGAAAAATGTGGAACAGTGAAAGCGGCGTAAAAAAGACAGTTCCCCGCAGCAGTGCAGGCCTTTCCTGCTTGCCACGAGGCAGGGGGACTAGGTGATCAAGGCACCAACTTTACGAACGTCTTGCCCCGGGCTGGTATTTCATTTAAAGCGAGCGCAGCACCAAACACAAATCAACAGAACTTTGAATGCAAACTAAATAATGGTGTCCGCTCTAAACAGGAGGCCGACCCCTCCTAAACTGCAGGCTGACGCATCGGTCTTAAAGGGCATCCCCAGAGTTTTATGGGAAATGTGCACCCATACGAAGCCACTAAGCTCACAAAGGCACCCAGTTAGACCCACTCCTTACTATGCATCCCCACAAACTCTAGACCTCTGCTCAAGCCAAATGTGGACAGCCATATCTCACGGCCAAATTGTAAGCTTCGCATTGTGAAGGACCGAACACCATTCACCCTACACACTGACCAATGGCGATTCATTCCTGCTGCGTTGGTTCTTGCGGCCTTCTAAATTTCCTGCCACGTTTTCGCCCATTATCCCCACTGTGCAACACACTCTTCCTGTGAAAGAACAAGAATGTGTGTAGATCAGCCAAATAAGAAGGAACAGGGCCTCCACTTTATGAATTTTAGCCGGGTAAGAGAATTCAACAGTGTTCACAATGCCCTTCGGTGTTCCGCTGAAGCCTGCGGCAGCCTTTCTTTTGTTATGCATGCACTGAATGAAAAATGAAATCTCGGCAACGCATGCTACCTTGTAAATGCTCCCAGTCATCACACTAAAATCGGGCCTTCCAGCATACTTTGGCTTATCTGGGCCTCTCAAAATGCTTCTAGTAAACAGACGCTCAAGAAGCCCCCTTCCAAACACTGAAAAATGTAGCTGCACAACCAACATTCAATAGCAGACAAAAAGAAGAAGAAAACAGCGCGTCTTTACATATCTCTTTTACTTACATAGAAACAAACCACCAAGAGCACAGTCGCCCTTTTTTATAATCGCCAAACTATGCTCAAAATATGATTGCTTGCTGCACAATTTCATGGGCTTTAGTGCATCCACTAGCACCATTTTGTTCCACTTGCTGTACTTTCAAGCATCACAACAAATTTGAGAGGTGTAAATGCACTGACAAGACAGGTGCAGTAGAACATGCAGAGCCCAGTACCCCTCATCTTGCACTGCACGTATAACACAGTGATCTTAGGTGTCCAACACCACAGTAACCACTAAAAATACCTGCAATTGCACTACTACCATGCAAAATACAAAACAATCATTGGAAAAAAAAAAAGCATTATCTTCTCTCAGTTAGGCTGCACAGACTCAATTGTTAGTATTTTGGTGCCTTGCATATACCAGAGTTTTCAACACAGCTGCCCCAAGTTAGAGCAGCAACAATCAAAACAAACAAAACAAAAAAGCAGCATGCCAAGCACTGCCAGCCCGTTTCATTATGCATTACAACGCAGGAGATGACAGCCTTAAGGCAAGTAAATAAACCACGACTATAACAAAAGCGCCAGCTTTACTTCTACACTACTAGCACTAGAGGCAGAAGAAGGCATCTGGATTACCAACTAAATTCCCTTCAGCAGAGTTAACCTTCAGCTTGGAAGTCATAACTAGGCTATGGCCAAAAGTTTTGGTGACATTTAACGCGCTGAAGCTATGCCTGGGCCAGGAGGTGCCCCGTAGTGCAGGGCTCCAGATTAATACCGACCACCAGTAAGAGATCTGTAGTGTGCTACAAATCTGGGCTATGGCAGTTACCATGTTTTCCATGGCCACTAAAGAAACCAAAGAGCTCATTACCTTCCTCAAAAGCTACAATCAAACAAACAAAAAAAGCAGCAACAAATACGAGAACCCAGAAGGGCATCCATCAGACCAAACAAACTATTTTTGCTTTCCAACCAATCTTGATGAAACTTTACGGGCTTGTCCAGTTTTTTTAGCTGATTTCATATATCCAATTAGTTTTGATGTAAGGCATTTAGTTTCAAAGATGATAATATTTTTCTTGATTGTTCTTGAGAACAATGAAAAAAAAAAAACCTAATCAACAAAAAATTACCGGCAAGGCATGAATAGATACCAGAAGTTGTGGAGAATCAAATGTGGGAACCAGTATCTTTTTGTTTTGCAATCACAAGTTTAGATCAATTTTAACTTCTATTTTTGAAGTACTCCTGCTAGCCAATTACAAATAATGCTTATTAAACAAATACTGTAAGATCTGTTTTCATTATTGGATGGTTTAAACGTTCAGCTTCACGATGCAGAAGAAATTATCTTTCAAGCTGCTCTACATGCTGGGATGTACCTCTTGAGAATTTCCTGTCACTGCAACACCGTTTGCGGGGGAAAAAAGGAGTAAATTATGTAAAACTTCCTTTTCTCATCGATATCAGGCCTGAAAGGCTTTTATAAGGACCTGGTACTGTTCAAGTACCAACTTTTTGCAGGAAGAACTGTGCACAATAAGGAAAAATTGATGCCTAAAAAAAATGCTTCTTTGGGCAAGTTTTTTTGTCCCAGAGACCCATGTGCCCCCTTAATCAAATGCGTGTCTTCTACGCTAAAACACACCCCCAATGAAAAGCATTTCCTTTAAACTCTGAACGTCGCAGTACAGCTCCCGTTTGAGAGCATAAACAGTGCAGGCATAAACACACTTTCAAGTGAGTGCTACCCCAATAAAACGAGGCAGAGTAAAAAAAGGCAGGAAGGTTGCAACCACAGTGCAAGGGAGGTGAGTGGTACACACAGAAGACACCCCGGGAAACACACAGACTGCACGCAGGCCATGCCACAAGGGAGTAAAGCACACTGACAGTGAGTGGGCAGCAGTAGGCCTTAGCTGGGGACAGGACTGCACGCTAAACTGGCCTTTCGTACAAGGGAAACAAAATTGCTGAATGATGTGACCGTCAGCTGGCTTTGAAAAGCAGCCGAAACACGCGGTCTAGTCAGGGCCACACTTATAGCACAAAGTGGAACTCAAGCAGCATCACCTCCAACTGCTTTCTTCCTGGCTATCCAGGCCTTCCAAACATTTCTGCAATTACTGCTGCAAACATCAAACGAACATCTGCACTGCCCATACAGTCAAACCCCATGGTAATGTATGTGTGTTTATGGCACAATGCCATCAAGGCCAAAGAGCGCCATGCCAGAGTGAGTGGTCTTTCAGGCAGTAAAAGACAATTGGAAAGGACGTAAGGAAGATAAAAAATAAATCACTGGTATGGGGTTGTAAAAGGCCCTCAGTCTAAAACATTACCAGAAATGCAAAAATCCTGGTGCATAGTACCATCTCGGAATTGCGCATGGTAGGTAATAAGTTTCCAAAATCCGATATCTTGAATGCAAGTTAAAAAGCAATTCACGGGAAACATACGTTCATCTGCCAAAAATAGGGATGGGTGTAGGGGTATGCATATCTATAAATCCCGGGAAAGTGACTAGTGTCTAGTGCCCTCAAGTGAAAGTGTGAAAGTGTCTAGTGCCCTCAAATCCTGAACATTCAGTTAAGATATGGAGAACAAGAGTACGAAATTCCCACGGTAATGAAATATTCCTGGATCCCCGGCAAACGTTCACCGAAGCCCGTGTATTTCATATCTCTAGGCAACGAAATGTTTTTTAATAGCGATCCCACAATAACAAAATTCGCTGCAAGCCCGGTTGTCATGTTATCTCCCCATTTGCGGAGAACAGTGGCAAAACAGTGCTGAAACGCGTCTTTTGCAGACTCAAATTGCTTAAACTTCTGCCACAGCGCGCCGGTGTGGCTGCGGTGGAGGCAGCCTCGCAGCAACGCCACCAGGGGCCGACAACTGTTGTCAGAGCGATGACTTGCCGGCTTTGGCTCGGGCTAAGCTAGCCAGCTACTGCTCAACGGCACACGTGCGTTCATTGTGAGTGTGG
Organism: Haemaphysalis longicornis; assembly: GCF_048455015.1. Taxonomy (NCBI): domain Eukaryota; kingdom Metazoa; phylum Arthropoda; class Arachnida; order Ixodida; family Ixodidae; genus Haemaphysalis; species Haemaphysalis longicornis. Next base: position 192,023,957 of record NW_027526445.1, read on the forward strand.
CAATCAACACACACGTCCGCTCTCAATGAGATGCCTCTGCCAACCCAAAGGCGGAAAGTTCTGGCTGGATGCCTAACTACACAAAACACAAATCCAACTTGGAGAGACGATTCTGCAGGAAGCCAAGCCTTATTGGTCGTTTTGGGCAGCCCAGAACTACTCCAAAGCAGCTGTTTTTTTTTTCTTTTTCCTCGTAGAATTTCTATTGCAAGAGCAGTCCTGGACTGCCCATGAACTGTTCAAAAGTATTCTGCACTGGCAAACAGACCAGCAGCCGCCTGCAGTGGTCTCCTGGAGGCACCGGTAGCTCCCAATGAACAGAGAACTCAAGTGAACTAGCAGATGCCATGTACACTACTGCAACAATACAGCTCAATTACCCACTTGCACAGCAGGTGGTTTGTACGGACCAAAAAAAAAAAAAAGGGAACAAATCAGTCCTCATTTCAATGAAGGAGAAAAAAAAAAAGAGAAGAAAAATGTGCAATTATAGGCTGAAATGCTGTAACAATGAGCAACTTATGCCCACTGTAAAGCTCATGAAACAGAGACTGACCAGCCATCACCTCCCCCAACCTGGGAGACTAAATTACTCCCCTCGATCTGAGCTTGCCGCGTAGCCACCGCAGACAACAATTGCGTCCTTCTCACAATGCTTGTCTTTGCTGCCGAGTGGAGCATAGGAACCACATGGGCGCATGAGCACGAGTCAACCAGCATAATGGCCAGTGAGAATTTTGGGCAAAGCAGTGTCCAAAGTGGAAGGGCGAAACAGTGGGTTAGTGAGTGTGAATGGAGAAACTGCCAAGGCCTGGCCGCTTGCAGCCCTGGACAACCCTGGCACACCTACCACGATCAATTCCAACGTGTACACCCGCTTTCCACAATCGGAAAACAAAAGTGCTCAAGTTTGCAACAAGCACTGTTTTCACTGATGCTAATCATCCCTTGCCAACATGCCCTCGAAAACTGTGTCCTAGCGCATGCAGCAGTCCTGAACCCAATTTCCAGGACACTATACTCCAGTTCTGCAGCAGCTCCGATAACCCTCGTCTCCCGAAACCACTGGTGCAACAAAAACGGAGTGTCTCCGTCGCTTCCCCTGCCACTTTCGCCGAAACACTCGGCCATGGCAACAGACCACACACGCAGACACCACCCCCTGGCATACATGCTGGCCGCAAGGAACGGTCACAGGCTCCAATATGTGTTGCTAGCCACAGGCTGTTGAATGTCAACGGCAATGGGCGCTTACTTGCTCGCTTTTCATTTGCACCTGCTTTAACCGAGAATTTCATCAGTATTTTTTTTTCTATCCACTTTACAAGAAAAGAAAAAAGTTATCAATTCAGCACAGCATTGAGATTGACGTGCTCCTAGGCAGCAACCTACTGAACATGCAAGGCAACAAAGGTGCTGCCAGTGAAGGGTGTGCATGTGCGTCTACCGCTGAACTTTGAAGTCACTGGCACCTGGCAATGATTTCGTCAAGCTGGGAAATTCGTCAACATGGGAATGCATTAGGCCCCTGGGGAATTGAGGGACAAATCGGGAAGTTGGCGAAAACGGGCTTTGTAAAGCCTAGCTTCAACTGCATTTTTTGCTTTCTGAATGTTTGCTCCAACAACAAGTATCCTCTGAGAACCGCAACACACGAAAAATCTGAAATCCCACAAATGTACGGGCTCGGAACCACAAGTCTCCCAGCAGTGTCTTTAACGAGCAAAGAGAGCTGCAGCATGGCATTTCATGTTTAATAAAGCCTACATGCCTGATCCGTTAAGCCCCAATATTGTCACGGGTTGCCTGCAGCTGGCCCGTTATTGCTGCTTACAGGTAATGCCCTTCACTATCCTATTCAGGCATACAACATAGGGGGGAAAAATCTATTGGGGGTTGTAGTGAACGGTGTGCCTTTACCATGTTGCAATCGGTAGCAATCGAAGTGTTTCCTCAAGATTGCCACGAACCACTCAAAGGTGACTGCAGTTAATGCTGCCTTCCACAACTCCACACAACTGGGGTCAAAATCCAGACCATTGGGGTTTAACATGCCAAAGCTGCACCTGTGCTGCAAGGCCTGCAGTGGAGGGCTCTGGATGAATTTTGACCCCCTGCACGGGATCTGTAGCGTGCTCCGTTGTGGATGAAGCGAGGGCAAGGGAGAAAGAAGGTGCTCTGTGCACTCCTAAGGAGCTCGCTTGCAACCCTGGGGAAGAACTAGCACTGCGGGTTTAGTACGCACGCGGGTGGAAACAACAAACCACCCGGACTCGCTAGTGGCCCTTCGACAGGCGTGCTCGAAGAGGCGTGCGGTTATTGCGACGGGGCCGCGGAAGCGTGTTAGCCGGACGGGCAACAAGCAATCCGAGCCGTGCGGCGGTGCACGCGAAGAGGGCAGCGGTGCAGTCTCTGCGCTGGGCGAGAGAGCGGCAGGGGCAGTGGCAGAAACAGAGGCCTGGTTGGTTACCTGGGCTTATTGACTGGCAAGCGAATCTTCCAATGGGACAACAATGAACCGGACCGGGGTTTTTGTCTAACATCCTTCGCTTCTCTAAAACAAACAAGGAGAAATAAAAGAGGGGGGCAAGGAGAAGGAGGAAAAAAAACAGGTTGGCACCAAGGCACACGCACAGCCCCCCCCGAAGGGCAACACAGAGCAAGGTCGGCGCTGCTCAAAAGGCGGGCACACCCAAATGGCCTTTATGCGCCTGAACTGAGCTTAACGCTGGCCCCTAACCGGCCATGCCAAGAGCCTGAAAGACTAGGTTGTAGCAAGTACACTTACCTTTGCAGCGCCCAAGCGTTTGCACACAAGTGATGCTACCGACTAGGCCTACAATGAGGGCACCTTTGCCCTGCACCTACGGGTGGCATGCTTCAAAAGGAGCCGGCACTAGTTTAGTCTTGGTTCTGAAGGCGGGAAACCCCCAGCGAGTCTGTCAAACAAGATGGTGCTGCATCGACGCAGCTTCCTGCGGTTTAGGCTGGTGACCAGCCTGGAGGGAGGAGCAGAGCTGTGCAGAAGGAGCGTTGCGCCCAGCTGCTGACTTGGAATACCACCCCGGGGAATTCAGGCAAAGTCAGTGGCCGGGCACAGATGGGCAGGGGGTTACAAACGACGACACCAAAGAGGTCACACGAGAGGCAACAGACGGTGAGAGAGAGGCAGGCAGCGGCATGCAGTGGCCACGTGCGAAAAACACCATGCCTGAGGACACCAGGGGAATGCTTCTGTCTTGTGAACGGCAGTTGTGATTACGTGGGTGACACACAGACGGGGGAAGGAGCGACCCTTAGTGGCAACACCCCAGCGACCATCCTTTTGGCACGAAACACCACAGCCCTCACCACGAATCCAAGCAGCACTCGTACAGAAAAATTCGGTGGGCATGGCGGAAACCTCAGCAGGCATAGTTGTTGAGGCTGCTGCGAGGAGGTGGAGACGGTATCGGAAATCTACCTTGCCTGCATGACACTGAAAACCACATCCCTTACTCTTTGAACCTGCCAAGCTGAGACCTGGAAGCCATGAAAAAGTACACTGTTGCCTCGTCACTGCTGCCCGTCCCCTAGCAGTGTCCCAGCCAGTGCAGTGCAACACACTGAAGAGAAACTGGTTCCAGTTCGATAATATAAGACAGCTGGGGGGCGCTTGCACGGCTCCAGGGCTCCCCCCACAGTGCAAGGCCTTCCTACGCTAGCCCTGCCACTAAGCCCTCAGGCATCAATGTGACACCACTGTGGGAACTCGCACAAATTGCACATTATCTTGCAGATATAAACTACTGCAGCACTGTTGCCAGGCATGTTGGTGCAACCTACTCCTCATCAACAATCCGCAACTCCAGCTTTGGCAAGCCAATCAACGCTTTGCAATTGCCCAGAGCACAGTTCTGTGACGGCGGTCTCCCAGAGTGCTGCCACGCCCACCCGACAGGAAGAGGCACAGGGTGGGAAGGGAGGGAGGGGGGAAGAACCCAGGCCCAACGACAACGACGACAACACAAGGAGGGGGCATGGCGGTGCGGCGGTGCCGGTGTGTGCCGGGGGGTGGTGGTGACAAGGTGGTGGTTATTGTACCTGGGCGGCCTGAGCGGGTCGGAGGGGCAGAGCGGCACCAGGTCAGAGGAGCGGCCGGTGCACGACACCGAAGCCGACTTGGTGTGGCCCCGGGCTCGCATGGGGGTCGCCCCGCCCCCAACATCGTCCAGCAGCGAGCTGTTGCTGTGTGCACACGGACACCACAGCAGGGAGGAGCAGCACGTCAGACTTGGCTCCCCACCACTTTACTACACCAGACCACGTGTGGTGCACTGCCCTCCACCCCAACTGCCCTTTCTTCTCTGCCCCGTTCACTGTGGGAGCAGCAGCCAAGGTCTTGGGCCACACCCACCCACTGGCAAAGCAGCGCAACAGCCAAGAAACCCCTTGGGGAGGCAGAACAGAGAGCAGCAGCAGCCTGAGAAGCCCTGAACCTCAGCTTGAGTTGTTTTTTTGTGCTTCAGGCAGCACACCGCAACTTGGGCGTTAAATGTAATCCACTAAACAGAAAGTTGTTCGTGGGAATACCTTGATGAAAGTGAGTGAATGATTCTGCGGCAGAACACCAACAGAGCTTCCATTTCAATCCCTGGAACCCACACAATGCCTTTTCAGATCCTTGCTGAAACGCCGCTATCAGAGGCTCATGTCTTGCAATCTTGCTGTCAGCTAATGACACAGCCAAAGAGCAGAACGCACAGAATTAAAACAGCGGAACCAAAGGACCAGTACGAAAATGTGGGGCCTCAAAGGCAAGGGTATGTATAGCCAAAAGTGAATGCACGCCGAACCGTCAGTATCTGGCCAAAACCAGTTCTTCTCGCACTCATGGACGCGCAGTGAGGCGCCACCAACTCTGAACTCCGAGCCAGCCGGTGTCCCTCGGAGGGTGAGACAAGTGTGTCGTGTGCTTGTTCTTGTGCCTGTGTGTGCGCGCTTCTCCTTCCCTATCCGAGCCGGGGACGACTGAAAAGGAATGCGGCCCGTTTCTCCCGCTGTCCTGCAATCCCGGCGAGGTGTTGAGTTACGTTTCGCAGAACCACGCCGCGCCTGGGACCGGAGACGCCACGACCACCAGTCTGCCGTTGCCAGCCCTTGGGACAGCACCACTTTTTTTATGGTGCTAACCAGAGGAGGGAACCTTTCTTTTTCCAACTTGTAAACTGTTCCTGTTATTTATTATACTCCATTAAAGTTTGCCTTTTAAGCCTTCCAATGTTTCCCCATCATCCTTATGGATAGCGGACGCATCGACCCACGTCGAACAGCGTACCACGAGGCCAGAATACCAGTTCTGAGAAAGGCAGACTGCCAGCTAGCTTTACCCAGCTGTTAGATGAGATTTCAGCCGATGTCGTACACATCTCCCAGCTACTACACAAAAAAGAAAGGCACCAAGCAGGTACAATGTCTACACGCGGTTGCCTATCAATTGTGGTGTTCTACAAGCTAGGCCAACGTTGTCCACACTCCTCAGTGGCAAAAGCACAGTATCTATCATATGGAGTCTTAAAGGGGCACTGACACAAAATTTTGAAGGCGAGATAACTTCGGAGATAGATTGGTGGGAACACATATACATCATCTGCAAAATATCAGCGGCGAATACAGCCTAGAGCATATTTAAAATCAATTTTGAAGTGTGCGAAACGCAACCAAGCAGCCAGCAGAGGACCACGCACAATCGACATCCCGAGGATATTGTGTAAATAAACAACATCCAAACACATCACGAGTTTGTGTTTGCCGCTTCCGCACTGCAGGCGTTTTTCGCCGGCTCGCCGCTTCAATCGGAGGGCGGAGCTTCTGCTCTCGAGAACGAACGACCCGATCGTTGGGGGCGGAGGCGCCGTGATTTCGCCAGCTCATTGGGCAGCTGGCCACGACCAAAGTTCTACAGCGATTCCAGGCACTCTGTTTCTATTACTGTTTATTACCATTGGATGCGAAAACGCGCCGGAGGCACAAAAAGCCCACTGAGCTAGCCGCACGGTCGCTGTGCAGGCGGCGACCACGGCCGCGAAGTGGCCCAGGCCGGCGCAGGTAGCTCGAGTGATAGCTTGTTACCGCTGCACGAAATTGTCCCCAAGTCCCAACCATGGTGGCTTACATGAGAAAGGAGTTAATGATGCGATGGCGGGTTGCATTAAAAAAATCCATCGTTTCGCGGCACTCGCTGAAACCAAAACTGCGACTGGCCGCATTGAAAATGCCTGTAATTAAACAACCGTCGCACGCTGAAGCAAATTAGGTTTCTACAGGTTAGGTTAGGTCACTAGCTACTTATCTCAAAAAAAAAAAAAAAAAAAAAAAAAAAAGATGCAAAATTTTTGTGTCAGTGCCCCTTTAAGCGTGAACCGCATGGAGCGTTTTTTGCCAGCGAAAACGCGCTGCACACGCCACAGACGCGCTGACATGGCGCGGCAGGCGGCAGAACATGGCAGTGGCTTCGGCTGCGAAGTGGTGTCGGGAGCTCAAGCGACCACTTCTAAGCCGCTCTCTAAAATGCCACTCAAGGCACGCACGAAGTTGCTAGCACAGAAAAGGAGCTTATAATGTGGGCAAAAACGGTACTATAAAACATCATCCGCGCTGCTAGTGAAAGTGCCCATGCAATATCTGCCAGGGTGGAAAGCCTTAACATATCTGGCGGAGCCAGCCGGCTGTCTCGAGCACTTCGAAACTGCCGCCATGAGGTGCGCGCCTCCCCATTGGCGCAAGCCGCCAGGCTCCTCCTCCCACTGCTGCGTGCGACGCGTGTCATTTTCTGAGCAAGGCAGATGCTGCCGCGTGCACGGAATCGTCGACGCGGGCATCAAAAAATTGCACGCGCAACGCCGACACGCACGAATCCCGTGCAAAAACGCACCATGCGATTCACGCTTTAGCGAGCAAGCCCGTAAGATGGAATGCAGAGGACCTCTCCATGGGTTGGACTAAGCAAGACGACCAAGTTAGTTACAGCAACAATATGACCATTTCCCACTTTTTTTCTCTAAAACCTCGAATATGACAGACATAAGCAAAGCAAGTGATTTTCAATTCAGGCCTCCAGCAAGCCTTGGTGGATAAAAAATTCATTCTACACTGCTTTTTCATTTCGTACCCCCCTGAAACAAAGCCACTCAGGAGCCCAAGGTCCCTGCTGAGACTAATCTAGAAGTGCAGTACTGCCTTTCGTCTGTTCTGCCTCGCCCACTTCGACGAAGATGTCGACCAGTGTATGTCATGATGCAGTTAGAACAAGGCACATGGCCACTAGCACGACCCTTCACCCCTTACCAACCACTCAGCTAAACCTGCCGGCATCTTTGCTAGCCAAGTTGCTGCGCACACAGTACACTTCTAGCAAACTGAAGCTTCAAAAGGTTTGAGCCCCTTTGCACTGCAAGAGTGCATACAATATCGTTTAGGAGGCAGTAAAAATGACTGGGTGCTTGAAAAAAAGCTAAGAGCCCCTTGCTTGTTCCTCAACCTGCAACTAGGGAGCCCCTTAGAAGCAAACATATGTGGTTCAAGTTCTTGACAATTTTTTGTCAGTACCACTAACCTAGGCCTCGCACCAATCCACTTCATCAGCAAAGCGTTTTAGACGTCCAAGCGATGTTTCTGCTGGAACATTTGCTTCATTCATGGTTACTCACTAAGCAGTCACTGGTGGTCAGCCCACCCAACCCTGACCGTGACGTTATTGCACTCGGACAATGTCCAAACAAGCTGGACTAACACAAATGTGCCATGCATTCAGCCATAAGCCTTGTACTTTGGGCAAACATACAGCAGTAGAATGTACAAAAAACGCAGTAAATGGCAAGAAAAGCAAACAATACGCCCAGATCGGCTACAGGCATGTTAGTGGCCCTGGCAGAGGTTAGAATGAGCTGGGGGGCATTCCAAGGGGCAGCACATATTCCCACCGTCCGTGTGAACTTTCCCCAAATCCAGCTCCAAGAAGGCAGCTGAGCCACGCGCTCTCTTTCTCCACGTGTTGCCTGCAATGTTGGCAAGTGAACTCCACTGCCTTGGAGGCTCAATGATGCCGAACGTGACCAAGTCCACAGTATGCCCATACCTCACCGTGATCTGAACTGCTCAAGCCTTGCCCACTTTGAGGGCCTGGCCACGTGATTACGTGCGGACAGAAGAGACAGATAGGCGGGGGCTCGGCGGCCAACCCAGCTTGCCTGGCTCACCTGGCGGGGGCGTCGATGGTGGCGGGCCCGCCCCCGGCCTTGGCCTCGGCGTAGTTGTAGGTGTTGCGCCGGGGGATGCCGCTGCTCAGGTTGGCCTTGATGTAGTTGGGCGCGGCCGAGTTGGGGGCGGCCTTGCGCACGGCCACCGCTGCCTTGGAGGGACTGCTGGTCGCGTTCGCCAGGGAGGTGCCGCCCGAGCCCGCCTTCTTCAGCGCCGCCTTGGGCGCCGCCCGGGGGGAGCCTGGGGCCTCCCCCCGCGACGACGGCACGTCCACCGTGTTCTGCCGCTTGTAGCCCCCGCCCCCGGCCGCCGGGGTGCCTGCGCGCACACCGACACCCGTCACGTCACGCCCCCGCAGAGAAGCCCTGGGCGCTGCTGTGAGACGTACCGGCGTTGGACACCGGGGTGGCTGCCCCCTGGTCCGTGGTGGCGCCATGGCTGAGCCTCCGGTGGGGCTTGTTGGCCGTCGCCGAGGCACTGCGCTGCACCTTGACGTGGGAGGGGGACTGGTTGGGCGCCGACGGCACCACAGACGCCGCTTCCACGCCGGGCCTCAATGTCCGCAGGGATAAGCTGGAACTAGACCTCGAATCACAGCTCTCGTTCTGCACAAGGAGGGGCAGGGAGACATGGAGGGTGGTCAACAACGCCACGCCACCAGGAGAAGCAGAGGAACGGGGCCACCCGCCTCCTCCTGCTCACCTCGGTGGTCCGCTTGCCCAGCAACAGGTAGTTGGCCATGATGTCGTCATATTTCCTGTTGCGTAGGGAATCCTCTATCTCATCCCGGCTGTATCCCATCGACATCAGGATCTCTGCGCGGGAAGACAGAGCTGCCGTTCCCCCCGTGCCGTCATCCGTGCCAGGCAGCGGGAGAGGGGGAGAGAGAGAGAAGGGGAGGGCAGAAGCAAACACAGCCGCAGGTTAGTTCGCCAGCAGTGGCAGTGGTGGTGGTGAACGTGGGGCGGTTGCACAACCACTGGGCAGAGGACAGTTAGCACGAGGCAACTGACAGCAAGGACTAGGAGCATTGCAGGCAGCAGGGCACAACAATTAGATTGAGATACTGGTAAGGAAGGGGTCACTGGTCATTATCAAGCAGAGGCTGTACGTTCAGATAAGTGGCTTCACAGTGTTTGTGATAAGCATAAGAATTTAGAGGCATGCACTACAGAACTAGCTCGAAAATTTATATCTGTAGACTCTTCACTTTTTCCGATTCCCTCAACCTTGAATTCGCCTCTTTCCCCCAAGAACACCTCCATGCTTAAACCCATTCAAATCGTTTCACAATTTTGACATGGCACACACAGTTGTGCCAGCTCTTCATGTGGCAAATTTGTGTTAAAGAAGCTAGACGTGCACAAATCAAGTGCGTGTAAGCAATCCTTCACGCAGTGGACACCATTCCTTTTCGCACACAAGTAGCCAGCATGCCTTGGCAAGGGGTGAGAGCCAAATTTGATCTCTCAAAATGCCGACTAGCCCCAATTTGGTATTGGAACCCCTTCCCTCACACTAATCACACATCACTTGAGGGCAAGTTGCACAGGGCGCTCACAGCGCATCTTCTCGGTACCATGTGTTAGTATCTGGGGAGGCAATGCGGTACGGTACGCACATGCTGCCATCAGCCGCACATGAAAACAACCACTCACCTATCCTTTTGGAGTCGCCAAAATCAGTTTCTGGCTCCAAGTAGGGCTTTAGCTCATCGTCTTCGTAGCCGATGTTCATCCACTTGTCTTTCATTATCACCTGAGGAGAACGGCAAGGGGAGAGAGAAAAGGGAGTTTGAGGGGTTCGATGGCAGGCACCTCGGACAACTGAACGAGAACATGCCAAAAACAGGAGCGAGCGTTCAGCCTCCAGAATCCGCCGCCTCACGGCCACTCTCTACATGGTGGGGAGCCCAGAGTGCGCAGGCACACTCGGCCACAACTGCCCTCGGCACCCACCCCCTCCTCCCCAGGAGAGGAGAGGTCAAAGAGAGAGAGAAAGAGAGCGACCACCCACCTCGAGTGTGGCCCGCTTTGCCGGGTTGAGGACGAGGAACTTCTTGAGCAGGTTCTCGCAGTCGGTGGACATGTAGAAGGGGATGCGGTACTTGCCGCGCAGCACCCGCTCGCGCAGCTCCTTCAGGTTGGCCCCGTCGAAGGGCAGCGAGCCGCTCACCAGGGTGTACAGGATGACGCCCAGGCTCCACACGTCCACCTCGGGCCCGTCGTACTTCTTGCCCTGGAAGAGCTCTGGCGCCGCGTAGGGGGGGCTGCCGCAGAACGTGTCCAGCTTCAGGCCCGGCACAAACTCGTTGCTGAAGCCAAAGTCGGCGATCTTGATGTTCATCTCACCGTCCAGCAGCAGGTTCTCGGCCTTGAGGTCGCGGTGGATGATGCGCTTCTGGTGGCAGTACTGCACAGCCGACACGATCTGGCGGAACTTGGCGCGCGCCTCCTTCTCCTTCATGCGGCCGTGCGCCACGAGGTAGTCGAAGACCTCGCCCCCGCTGGCGTACTCCATGACCAGGTAGAGCGTCTTCTCCGTCTCGATCACCTGGTACAGCTTGACGATGTTGGGGTGGTCGAGCATCTTCATGATGCGCACCTCTCGGAAGAGCTTCTGCAGGCTGGACGGGTTGAGCTGCGTCTTGTCGATGATCTTGATGGCCACCTCCTTGCCCGTGGGCACGTGCTTGGCCAGCTTCACCTTGGCAAAGTTGCCCTTGCCGATCGTCTTGAGCAGCCGGTAGCGCCCAATGTGCGGCTCCTCAGAGGTGCGGCTGCTGCGCCCCACCGGCGCCCCACCCCCGCCCGCACCCGTGGCCGACGCCGACGACGTGCGCGGCGACAGCACGGACGACGACACCTCCTCCCCCTGCGCACCACAACGGACAGACCGTCACGCTCCGCACAACAACGCCCCGAGGCATCGACGATGACAGTCACCGGCACGAGTTGCAACCTCTGCCCTTCACAAGACAGGATCACTGTAGTTAGAGCACATCGAGAAACACCAGGCACATGGGTCAACTGACACCTGAACCCCACTGATGTATCAAACGACCTGGCAAGCTAATGCGAAAGAGCAAAATGCGACTACAAAGGATAGGACATTTACTTAGCACTTGCTCTTGCACACACACAGCCTCAAGTTAAGAAAACGGCCTTTGGACACCTACACTCGTGAGTGGTAAGCTGGTGAGGTCCTGCAGCCCCGCTAAAAGCAAAAACCGACCAACTTTCTAACAGCAGTGGTGCCTTCAAGCACAATGCAAGGCTTCATAAACGAGCCAACAACTTTGCGCTTGACAAGGGCAATTTTTAGCAGACAGCAGCACATCAAAAACTTACGGAACGGCCAGGTGTTGCACTGCGACTAATGGGCTGGAAAGAAAATTTTACTCTTAAGCATCAACATCTATCCTCTCATGAATATTCGGCACAAATGTGATCCAAACACTAATTTCTCTGCAAGCAGTGCTGACAAGCAGTATTTGTCGTTTAAAGAAAACCTCACACTAAGCAACCATTTTGATATGTACACCCCATGTCAAAATTTTGTGGGCCAATCCTAAGCCTTCTCGACCATAAATAATTCAAAGAATCGGCTTTACCTTTAAATGTGGCAAAAATATTTTAAAGCAGTAAGAGAGAAAGGTGTTCTCCAGCTTTCTTGCACAATAAGTTTCAGCCTAGCTCGGGACATAGCTTGTACAGTGAATTTTTTGCAGCCTGTGCATTTTCCGGCTTGGCCCACAAAATTTTGACAATGACTGCAGCAGTGCTAATTTCACAAATACATGTTATCCTTTCGTTTTTTAAAGGAGCCATGAAGAGAAAACAAAAGTTTGTTTTATTCGAAAGATTAGGTGTTTCATAGTACCCCAAGCGCTTTCCCGGAAGCAAATGAAGCTTTATTCACTGAGAAATAAGGCAATTTAAGCCAAAATTTTAAATCTCCCGCTAAAATTGCACATTTCGTCATGTGAACAATGGCGTCACATGAGCCGGTCCATGAAACAGATACTTAGTATGTCGACTCCATATAGCACCCACACGCGGGAGTCGACCGAGACGGCGGCCATTTTAAAAATACTAGTAAAACCTAGTGCACCCGCAGCCCTAGTCATGGAATCGCCTGATCCGGAGAACAAAACTCTCGCCGAGGAGCTCGGGCTTGCATTTAACAACCTCACACCACTTGAACGCTCAATGCTTCCAAGTGCACGAGCGGCAAGAGTTGTGGGATGCGCGGTGAACGGGAAAGCGACCATTCCGCGATAGCCACAACAGACGAACGCCCAGCCGTCGGCACCGCTGCCTCGTCAGCCCCGTCGGGACGGACGAATACAGACTGGTACGTATGTGCCGTATTTTCAATTTCAGTAGCAGTATCGCTTATGCCAGTTGTCCGGTGTCGTGTATGGAAAGCCGTTCGCTCGAGCTCTCTGCTCCGACCAGAAAGATTCGAGCGTCAATGCGCGGTGTGTACGGCAATTTTTTTCCTAAAGGTCAGAGCGCTTTGACGAAGTCGGCGACGAGTGCCAGCATGTCCGGGTCCCTGCTGTAATCACTTCATCGGAAATGAAGCGAGCACACTCGTACTTCCTTTAGCTCTCTTTCTCCTCCGTTTGCAAAGTTCACAAAACGTTGCCACTTGCTTCGCCGAGGTTCGTCGTTGGGCAGCACATGAAAGGAGATCTCACCGGCGGGGATGTCGCACTCCCTCGACGATTGGCCCGTACTACATGGGCATTTCAAAACACAGCAACGAAATTTCATTGTAAAGTACTCGAACAAACTGAAGTTTTCAGTGGTTGTAAACTGTAAACGAGCTCGTAACGATAGCAGCAAGCCAACACGACCTCCATACCGAAACCTGTGCGACGAGTGGCACTATCTCGTTGCTGCTCTGTGTTCCTTACTCCCCTTGTTTCTATTTTTACCTTTGCTGGTTGGCGATATGACGGCCAACCTCCTGTGAAGGGATTACGATACCAAGCAAGGTCGCGGCTGTGCGTGCTGGGACGGTTCGTTGGCCCCGAAGAGCCTTGAACCCGAAAATTCGTCTGCGCGACGGTGGCAATGGCGAGATGTCGAGCTCGGCCAACGGTAGTTTCGTACGCATTGGCATACACGCTTGCGTGTTCGTTCGGAACTTCAACCGTTCATTCCACCGTTCTTTGTCATAAAAAGAATGTGCAGTATGTTTCACGGGCATTTAGCTCGCTATGCAAACTGTAAGCCCTGCCTAACATGCGTTTGCTTTTGCCGGCCTCCGCCAATCGCAGGGCATTCTCAAGTGACATCATAGGTTCTGTTGCGGAAACTGAGCTGGTGGGTCGCATGGTCATTTCCTTTTTTCCTAATTATGTAGCTTATTTGAGCGAAGTTTGCGTTATAAGTGGTGTCGTTATGGTTCTAACGAGGCAATCTTTCAAATGAACCAAACTTGTGTTTTCTCTTCATGGCTCCTTTAACAGGCTACAATGAGAAAGAAATTATTGGCCTACAAGGCAACACTTGAGCTGTACTCCCTATGCATAGTGGTAACATTGGAGCACACAATGCCTCTCGAAAGTCAGGAAATATAAACCATTTGTGCGGATATTCAAAAGGAATGATTTATAAACTGCCTCCTCCCCAAGGAAAAGGCTAAACATGTTGCCCAGGACCACGGCATTCCCAGTATCGATGCAAGGTCCCATTTCCACAGCACACTTCTTTTGCCTAGGTTCAACAGCCCACTTGAACACCACACGAACATAACCCGCCTCCCTTCTCCATAGTACTGCCACAAATCGGCTCTTGCATGCCCCATTCCTTTGCCACCACTTCTTTGAAAGCAAAGTGATTCGCCGTCGCGCATCATGGAGTGCCTCTTCCGCAGCAGCGAGGCGAGACCGAGATGCTCGACATTCAGGCACACGTGAATGCAACGGTGACATATAACTAACAGGGGGAATGTTCAAAGCACCATGATGCACATTCAATTTTCCTCGGTTCCTTTATTCCCCCATTCACGTGTAATGGCTCCGTTACACACTGTGCGGGAAAACAATGGTTTCGAAACAACGGCCTGATCCCGTTTCAGCCTTCGTTCAATGACAGACAGGACCCACGCACCCCCCTCCTGTACCGGCGCCAAGCCAGTAAAAAACTAAAAACTACCCACACTAGGCAAACACCAAAAGTGGCACCCTGCCAGCTGCGCTAAAGGTCTCCCCCGTCATGCATCGAGGGGCTGCAGCGTTTTGAAACAACGACCGCCCTCAACGGCTTCTAGAAAAACACCCTTGTTAGCAAAAGCAAATACACAGGCTCTCTCACACTCTCTCTCTCTTGAGAGAGCTGCAGGAGTGTTTACATGCTCTTCTTACTAGCTAGAGCCACCCACAACAGGAAGCAGGTGGCCCCCGTCTCATCACCAGCACTGCGCACAAACCTCTTTGGTTTGCCACAAAAATGAAGCGCACGTCAGCGTGTTGCACGTCAATTCGATCCCAGCCAAAGCTGTAGCTTTTCAAAAGGAGGTGAAAAGTGGAAGTGCCCGTGTGTCGAGATTCTGGTGCACATTACAGGGGCCATGAAGACAAAATGCAAGTTTGGTTCATGCCGACACCACTTTTAACGCAAACTTCACTCAAATAAGCAGTATAATTTAGAAAAAAATGGAATGAAAAAAAGGAATGGCCATGTGACCCACTACCTCATTTCCCGCAACAAAACCTATGATGTCATACCAGCCAGCTATACGATTGGCAAAGGCCGGAAAAAGCAAACACAAATCAGGCAGGGCTTATAAGCTTGCCGAACGACCTATTTGCACTTACATTTAAGGCACATGCTTTTTATATCGGTAAGAATGGTGGGACAAACAGTGGAAGTTACGAAAGCACACATGAACATAGAAGTACCGATGCGTACTGCTGTTGGTACTGTGCACACTATGCTTCGTTTAGATGCACAGCACTGCGGGGCTTTGGGGTTGCCTCAGATGACACTGGCCGACTGACGTAAGCGATAGTGTCGTATGTGACCATATTTGTCGAGCAAGCACAATGTTTCACGAAACAATTATTTTCTCCACAAACAAAAACAAGCCAGGTTTAAATACGGTCACAAACAAACCAAAGGCAGAAAACGGCTTGCCGCGGTGTGGTGGCACCATCTAGGTTGACTAACAGCAAGCAAGTCTCTGCTCCACACCAAGTTTAGCTCAAAAACCTGTTCTTACAATGTCATGGCAAACGTCGTTTAAACACACATTTTGGCGTGAGAATCAAAATTTTAGCTTGAACTGATTAATTTCGCAGTGAATAAAGCATCATTTGCTTCCGGACACGTGCTGGGGGCACTATAGAACATGAAGTCTTTCGAATAAAACATATTTTGTCTTAATGGCCCCTTTAAAGGTCCCCAAGTGGTACAAATGAATTGTGCCTCATAGCCGGAGTTTGGCTTTGGCACGTTGAACCCCAAAAATTTAAATCTAGCCCCACTAGCAAGCTAGTTTTCCTTGCACCCACAACGTCACATAATAATTCAGTGAACCCCCGCTAAAACGAAACGGCCAAATTTGAATCTTTGCTTTACTAAGTTTTTCACAGTCCCAACTGCAGTGCAAGGAGGGCAAACAGTTTCACCTAATGAAGTAATGCTTCTGAAGAAGTCGGCTTTCAGTTGCAAAGGCTTCGTTACACCCATTTACCGTACCCTCATCTTCCTACAATTTGATTATCCCACTAAGGCCACTATAGCAGTCAAATATTTAAAAAATCCAGTCTATGGAAACTGCCGCAAAGGCTGCCCAAACAGCAAACAGCAGATCACAGGGCACTGTTTTGTGAGCTGCCAGCATAGCGGAGCTCCAATTGTTGTTGATTGCTGTTCGCTGCTTCAATGGGTGAGCTGTCAGTAAACTATTCATTTAAACTATGCATGCAAGCGTAAAATAAACAGACCCCCGTGGTTGACGTATCAATTCTTCTGACTCCAAGCACGCATAAAATCAACAACTCTCCTTTCTCAATGACAAGAGCACACTTTCTGCGACTTCCCTACCAATCTCAATGGCACCGCTCTTTTAATTTTGGGTGTCATGCAGCTTAAACCAATTACACCACACACATAAGAAGCATAGGTGCAAAATACTGTCTCCAGGAAATGCAGTTGAGCCACTTTCCAAGAAGACGCAGCCTACAAGGTTCAAGGGATAACGAGCCAATAATAAGCCTCATTGATTGGCTCCCCTTCAGCGTCCAAAAAAGTGGTAGACTACAATGCCATGATGGCACAGCAGAAGCAAGAAAACAGAAGAACCCCTCGTTGGCCATAAAAGAAGGGCATGAGATGTGTCGAAAGAAATGTATTCAATGGTCGTGCATGCAACCAGGGGGAAAAAATCCAGCCACCCGCCCAGACACCACGGCCCGACGAAACACACCAAGCCACCACTGCCGTCACCACTAACACACACACAGTGCACTCACCGGAGGAGGTTTAGGACACTTAAAAATTGGGCCCTGAAAACAACAGCAGTGGTTAGTCAACAGGCCACACCTGGCATGGTTAGTGTCGGCACGCCCCCACGTCTCAATCCAGCGGCAGCATTCACATTACAACTCTGTCGTACAGGAGGCTTGACAGCACTGCAGCAAACAGGGATTGAACCCCGCTTAGACTACATAACACTGCCCAGTTCAATGCTAGCCCAGAGGCAAACTACCCAAACGGTTTGCCGGAAGTGCCACTGCTAGCCTGCCAGGAAGTAGCCACCTCTTAGCACTTATCTCCCCAATCGCGGCTGATTTCCCGTGGTCGCCCACAAAAGAGCTTATCATCCCTTTTGAGCCCTAGTCTGATTAACCAGTTGTTTTGTTAAATACTGGCAGAGCACTGCACAATACTGGGCCCAACTATAAAGTCCACAACAAATGTACTTCATTTCAATGCTTTCACTATGTATGACTGCACTACAAGTAAGTTTCCTGCTAAATTAATATTACAACACTTTGTATTATGCGTGCCCGCTAAGACATCTGTGCTACGCTTTACCTGTCTGCCAGTGAAACTGCACCGTAAAGTGAATAAACTGCCACCATAACTATTTTACAAACCACTCCTGGAGACAAGTCAGGAGACCAGTAATGCGGTCTGATGCCATATACATCTTGAAAGTACGAATTTTCTCCATTTTTAGCTTCACGTGGACTGCTGGTTTAACATGAATAGGCTGTACAGGTTTGCTTGTGGCAGTTTAAAGGGGGTAATGACAAATTTTGGTGTTAATATTGTTACACGGTTCGGTTCCTTTACTCACCAGAATGCCCTGGTTGAAATATCAACGGCCCGCAACGCGTGGAACGTACTTTAATTTGATCTAAGTTATCGCGCTGATGGAACAGCATGCAGAGCGGCGCGCGACACCACTCCGAGGTAAGGGAACTAAACTGACGTAGCCGTGTGCCTCCGACGTTCGGCATAAACTCTCAACCTCACTTCACACACGCTGCCTGGCGAGCAGCGACTAGGCGCTGGTGCGTTCACGAACTGATGCACGTAGCCAGAGCTACAAGGCATAACCGCACCCCAGAAAAGCACTCTCGAGAGAAACAAAGCTCAACATGCCGGAAAGGAACTAATACAGCATTGCCATCAGAAATTTTATCAAAAGTGGTCATCAAATATCCGCTGCAATGGTAGGCCTAAGCGCCTCCAATGACGGGGCGGTCGAAGCCACACCTCCACCAGCCTT
Organism: Haemaphysalis longicornis; assembly: GCF_048455015.1. NCBI lineage: Eukaryota > Metazoa > Arthropoda > Arachnida > Ixodida > Ixodidae > Haemaphysalis > Haemaphysalis longicornis. The sequence goes on from NW_027526445.1 coordinate 192,041,951, forward strand.
TGATGTGCACACAAAGTGGTGAGGCCATAGCGTGGTTCTGTCATACGAGCCCCCCGGGATGGAAGCCGAAACCGGCGATTTTCAGCCGTTCCGTGTTATTGCACGTATTTAAAGTGCTGTTTCAGGTTTGCCAGGCCATTAAGCATCGATGATTGCAATAAAAATGGAGCACAAAAATTTGGCATCAGCCCTTTAAATTTTGCCCTCAGGGCTTCCAAAAACACGTTGTCAGTGCCAATAAGAGAAAATGGCAAAGCGAACAATGCAAAAAATGAGTGAAAAAAAAAAATGGGAGGCCCATTTGAACACACTTTTTTTTAAAGAAAATGCATGTGAATATCCTAAATATACTAAACACATGGTCTACACATTCTAGGCTTTCCTCTAGCAAAGCAATTGGCAGTGTTTACAACTCGTAACACCTCAGCTGCCCAGCGAAAATGATGGACACAAATATGCAGCGAGTCGCTAACCCCATGCAGGTGAGGCAAGAGAAGTGAGGAATTCGATTAAACAGAAAGGCCGCAATGTTCTCGCCGATGTTTGCAACTGGTCACTCCCTAACGATGCTGCCACAGCCTCGGCCAACTAAACCACACAATACCCACCCCCAGCTTTTCCTCCCACTGCACGAATCCACCAAGCCAACTGATTGGGACGCAGACCCAAACCACAGGTCAACTCAACTTGCTTTGCAGAACTGAATTTCCCGATGGAAAAACAGTGGTGATCATCACTTCAACTTCCAGAGCCAAAAACTTTATTGCCAAGAACATGTGCCCCCAGTGAAGGGGGGAGCCGAGCGGCAGCAGGGCTCACCTGATCGGTCGTGACCGACTCATGGACGGTCTGCAATGGTGTCCGCACGCTGGACATGGCGACTGTAAGCGGGCGCAACTTTACAGTCCCTCTGTGAGCCTGCACCAAAGCAAGGTGGGGAAAAAAGTTACCCCCCAGCGTCACTGAGCCCCGCACATATTGAGCAGCAAGAGAGAATCATGTGACAGCAATCACTACTGGTCAGGTGCACATCAGTGATGGGGGAAAAAAAACTAGAGCAGCAATAAATAACTCCTGATGGTTTATTTCGACATTCTCCTAAAAGGGCATCCAAACAGCAAACTCGTGAGCAACAAAGCCGGGCATCAAACTAGATGTGATTGAAAGAGGGAATTGAGAAAAACCAACCCTTTCCAGAAACACTAAAGACAAAACCCCGGCTCAAGCACTCATCTTCAAACATGTCCATCTTGGCTTGGTTTCATAAGGCATGCACTGAATAAAAATCCATCGAACAACCAACTGTCCAGCAAAACACATGCAAATTTTGCAGTGCCAACAAGATTGTCAAATGCAAACAAACAAACAAACAAAAAAAAAAGCCGGTAACTCGCACGACACACACAAGCCCCACACCCACCACAAAACAAAACACATTCATTTTTCTATATCCTAGTTACTTGAAATACACATTCCACTCCAACCAAGCATTTTGCCAAGGGATTGAAGCTATGCAAATCGTCACTCAACCTTCCGTTGTGGCCAGTGAACGAATTTGCATTCACTTTCAAGCACCTGTGCAGAATATTGACTATTTACATGCCCCAATCTCCAGTTCTCTGCAGTGTTGCCAACTCCCTCCCTCAAAAAAAAAAAAAAAAAAAAAAAAAAAAAAAAAAAAACCTTCAGGGGGGAGAGGGAAGTAGAATGCCAAATTTTGCTGAAAAAAAAAAAAGTTTTTTTTTGTCATGCAATACCATTTATTGTAGGGGTTCTCAAGAGAGAAATCAAAACGTTTGGACTACAAGTGGCTAAGGTTTTGGTCACTGCTTTGAATGTGCTGCGCTGAAAAGTAGCTGCGCATATTTCTTCCATTAACAGCTACTCTTTGCAACTGAACCGCGGCGGCGGCCTTTCTTGTGTTGTTCCTCCCCTTCTCCATGTCGGAGCACGCTCGCCCGTGTATTTTCTCACGTGTCTTTGCACAGCTTGTCGACACACATCTATCGTCGTAGTTGTTGAATTAACACTTATAATATAATACGCACAAAAAAAATAATCCCAGCACGATCACCAAAAATCCAGCCAATGTCCGCCGGTTTTAGGTACGGACCGGCAACCAGCCGGCCGGCTGTCTAGAAAAACCGGTCGGCCAAGTCAAAAACCGGGCAGGTGGCAACCCCAGTTCTCTGACATTCAAGCACAAAACAAGAGCATCACGCCGTTCAGTCACCCCCACCAAAGTTTCTCCACCTGCACGAGGTGTGCACGGAGGCAGTGAAGGAAATGAGATTTGTTTCACAGCCGGCTGCAATAAAAAGCCCATTATCCGAGGAGTGCATCTGGTTTAACAAGCTGCCGCGTCTGTTGCCATAAAGAGCGTACTTTGACCTTCTGCAGAGCCAAGCTGCAGCTTAAAATGAAAATAAAGGATTTAAACGCCCTTTTGCATTCTCCTTACAGGCAGAGAGCCAGATACACACTAAAACGCACCAAACACTCGGAAAAACCAGCAGTGCACATTTAACTAGTGGTGATTCAATAGGGAAGCTACCTACTGGGGAAGCTGCTGCCACAATTCTGTTCTGACATGGCCCCGCTTAGGATACAAGAGGTGGAGGGCACCCACATGCACCATGGGGGTGTAAACAGCATGCAAAAATGCAACCTGTTCGTACATGCATCGTTGTGGTGTACATCAAACTAGGGCGATTTCAGAATGAAGGATTTCGAGTGTGTACTTCGAACATGCTGTAGGTGCACCAGAAAACCTTCGGAAAAACTGAAGCTGATTTGAACTCTCCAAACCCTTTCTGCAATACACACTCGCTAATCTTGTGGAAGAATTTGACTTAAAGCTTGCTAACGACTACTGCAAAATAGCAAGTGTCATGGGCTCTCAAAACCAGAACTGACAGGATAAGCTCTACAAAAAGTGGTGGATATCCTTTGCTCTTAGTTGCCCAAAAGTTTGCCAAGTAAGTTAAAGTGAAAGCTTACCAACTACTAAAAAGTTTTGTAGAAAATTTCGATTCCCTAGTAATGCACTCTGATATGTAATCAAATCAAGGGACGAAAAGCTTATGAGAGAACTCACTTTTAACTTAGTGATGCTGAAGAAGCGAAAAAACGGCAGCAGTGGTCTCAGGACGACAAGCACTGAGAACTGGGCAAACAATGCCGGCCGCATTAACAAAAACCTCGGCCTTCCAAGCAGGCGACAAGCAGAATGAAGTGAACGTGCATGTTTATAGCCGCGAACAGGAACGCAGTGTTTCCACGAACACAGAGCCAGACAGTGCTTGCCCAAGACTTGGCACTTTTGCACATCGCGTGGTAGATGAAGTTTAATAGCTACCAACAAACACGCACTGTTTGCACGATGCAAACCACAGCTCGATTTGATCATCCTCCCCAGCTGTTTCAACTGCCCACAGAAAGTCACGCCTGCTTCCCAGAGCTGCATCTTGCAATGCCTCCCCCTTAATTTCGAGACACCGTGCACTAGTTAAGGAGGTTCCCAGTGTCAACCAACTGGCCTGGCCAGCCCAACTTTTCGCGTGAAACGTGAGGTAGTTCAAGGAACGCGGGGGGACCACCGTTGCATTCATCACTCGCGCGGCGCGCCAGACTCCCAGGAGCCGCGGTTATTTATGGAAAGCCACCGCCGCCAGGCAAGCACGGAAGGGCTGCCATGGCCAGGGGGGCGACAGCGGCCTGCCAACGGTAACCCAGTCACCTTGGTGCTCGATGGCCCAATTCACATCCGCCCACTTTCTCGGGCGAGTTTCGGTGATTCGGGAATTGGGGGAGCAGTTTCTTTAAGTGGTGGTGTGCATCACCAACCAACGTACCTCTGTCAATCCGAAAGACAAACCCCTTAGGCGCTTTACGGCAGCTTGTCGATTATGCCATCGACATGAATGTCATTGTGAATGCAGACGTTGGCACAGCCAAGGAGTGCAGTAATTTCCCCCCCCCACTTTGAACAGCTGTTTCCCTAAAGGCAAGGAGAGCTCTAATCACGTTATCAGGTAAAACAGGCCGACATCTAAGGCCCGAGTTAAAAGCTTCTGTCCTCGACAAATTCACAGGCACTCAACAGTGCGCGAGACCACAGCCAGCCGAATAACCACAAAGATCGTACTGATGACGAAAGAGGAAAACATTAAAACGTTGAAAGGCTTTGATGTAGCCCATGCCGAAAGTATGGCCAATTTGTAATAGAGTGGTTAAACTGCCAATTACAATTGTGATGCTTCCATTCGAGCTCCTTTCACAAAGATGGTACTGCAAAAGGTGGTAGATGCAATTCGATAACACTTTTGTCAAAACCCAAGTTGATCAAAGCCTCTTTCAAACGGAAGCTGTACTGCCATTTAAAGTTATTCGACAAAATTATTAATGGCGAGCAGATTAAGGGAATTGATTCATTTTATCACGGTATGCAAACATGTAGACCAATCATTGATCCAACTTCATAACTCAAAATAACCAGGCACTGGATTGCCAATAGAGAGAAGTGAAGTAAAAGGGTTTTTGAACTTGCAATGACCAATTCTCTGTCTTGTGCTTGACAGAGTTCCCATCCCAATGACCATGTACTGGTCAAACTTGGCTACTTGCAACATCAGAAGTGTGCAACACCTGTTTGGTGACAATTCCACTATGCCTTAGAACCCAATAATATTCCTGCAACACCTAGTCTGGTTCCACTATAGCTATGCACATATAGCTCTTCGTTGAAATAAAAAGTACACCAACCAAGCAACTTTTGTAACTCTTGGGCCTCCTCCAACCCAAAGTCGATATAAACTTCTTTGGCCGAAAGCCCTTGTACACAAGATTGGTGGGGTGGTCTTCAACAAAGCTTTCGCCATTCTCAGAGCCCACAAGGCACATTGCATGGTACGTTACAGAAGCGACAAAGGATGTTCAACCACCAGCTACATTTCTTCTAAGAAAGTCAGCCCACCGCAGGCTCAGTATTGTCCAATGCTGCCGGAACCACTTGTCTCCCCTGACACAGTGCAAGCCATTACCAAGGGTGGGACATCTGTCCAGGAAGTGACAAACAAAACACCATTTGCATCACCACCTGCTCCTCGCTTGTCTAAAACAATACCTGCTCACCAATGTGGTGGACGCACGACAGTACAGGTTGATGCACCCCCAGAAACTCGTGTGCAACGCCCATCTGAGTTCGTAGAAATGCGCCACCACCTGACTCAAGCAGAGCAGAGGTGTACAGTACGTCACCCGAGGTGCATCTGTGTTGCTCTGCTTCCCCTGAAATGTGCTCTACAAATCATTTGGCGGGCAAGTTGTTCAAGATTCCATGTGCTTTATTGGCAAAAACAAGTTTAGTCTGATTGCAGCCACAGTTTCTTTAAACATCAAGCTGCAAAACTCGTTCACGTAAAACACGTGACCCCACAATTTGGCACCTGGTGTTGGTGGAGCAGGCGTATTCACTGTGTCAACCGAACTGCTTAAATTTGTTGAAACAGTCAAAAACTGCTGCCTTTTTATTGCTGCAAGAATTCTGACATTTGAAAAGGTCTTTTTATCCAGCTGTTTTGAGTTGACTTATTTTCGCCAGCCGACATGCCTGTATCCAATCACCAAACGTCTCAAAGAGGAGTGGGTGGAAACTGTCAAGGTGAGTTCTGAAAATGTAACGAATCAAACTTGGGCTACACCTATTGCCGCCTGTGGCATGGAAATACCACATGACCACGACGACAAGATAACTTTTCACCCCATGTAACACTACACATTCCGTCCTCTCCCATATAAAAGCAAAAGGCCAAGAGATTTGATGGCCACTTCCCTCATACCAAATGAAATCTGCCAACTGTTTGCTTGCTAAGTGCTGACCACGTTCAAGCATCAACACTGTTTTTCAAAAGATCATGGAAGTCAACGTATAGTGCCTAAAAGTCGTACTGAGTAACTACAAAAGTGGCATGATAGTGTTTTAGAAAAAGACATTTGTCACACATCTATGCATGATTTGGCCCATGAGTGATTGTGCCCACATTTGTGAATTTCACCACTTCTGCTTCGGCTGTCTCCCAAATTAGACAGCGCAAATGTGTTGTTTTTTTTTCTGTTAAATGTGCCAATTAGATGTAGGTACCTGTCAGATGGGCAATCTCTACTAGGGCCACATCTCGAACTTTAAATAGGAGCTTCAAAGTTTGCGTTACGAATTCATGCGCACTCCTATGAAATGTATTTGTGTCGTTGAATCGAAGCTACTAAGGTCCAGACAAGAAGAGCAAGACACGACGCCGAGGGTTGTCGTGTTTAACAAAAGCCACATGGCTACACAGAAATACCACTATGTCCACTGGGCTGTCATCGAGACGCAGGCGTTTGTGTAACCCCGAAGGCACGCCCCCGCTAACGACGCAATTATGCAACATTTTCACGCCGGCAAAGCTCGGGATTGCGGCGCTGATGCTTCCCAAAGTCAAAGCGAACTCGAATTCAAACTTATAACGCAGTACGGGAGAGTCGTTAGCCTTACGTTAGGGCAGTTGCAACTTCGCCCCTGCTCTGTGGATAGCTGGCAAACCGACCTTGGAAGGACGGGTACGGTGTTCACCGCCGGCCCCTGCAGACGCGCTCAAGTTACGCGTGATGATGCACACAGCAGAGTTACAGGTGCGGGACACCGTGACACACACGTGCATCACGAAAGGGTGTGAGGAAGCTTGCAGTTTCGCCACTATTCACGAAAACAACGCCGCACGCAGAACAAATGCGCCAACGTGCCGCGTTTTCTACCGCGGCACAGCGCGATCACGAACATCGTTCGACGACAAAACGCTCCGCGGCCACACTTTACATTAAGTGCCCGTTCGAACCTGCACCCCTTTGGCAAACATGACCAGCAGCGGCCGGTCGTAGCAGTTCACAGAATCGCTGGACGCGTCGACTACGAGACGAGCGCCCGTCTCGCGGGCTAAGCCTACCTGCTTCCCGTGCGCTACGCTCCCCCTCGGTCTTCGCAGCCAGCTGTGACCGCGGTTTCGCCTTCGGCCATCTCGCCTCGCGACAACGCTCGCCGGTGTCTGAGACAACCGCGGAACTGTCGCCGTGCTACTACAACCAGCGCGGACATCTGCCCCTCGCGACACGACACAGAACAGCACGAAATGTTAACAGACGACGCAACCACCCAGAAATGCCAGGGTAGAGGGGACGCGTTGTCATAACGCGATTTTCGTTTCGATTCTTCCCGTTCGAAAGAGGTACACCCGTATACTTCGCTCCTACTAGTACTTCAACCAGCAAAACGAAACATGAATTTGAGGGTCAAAAAATACGGTACCCGCAAACAAAAGCCTCACCAGAGCTCAGGGCGCTGAGCCGACGCCGCTCAAGTCAGCGCCGCGGCGCAGCGTCTCCAAATACGATTGCGTCCTCGAAAGTGTTTATGCCAACGAAGTGATCATTTGGAAGCTCGGTTCGTCGAGAAAAACGCCCATGCCTGGCCATAAGTGTGAGCCCTAACGCTATTCCCCCATGTAAAATGGCGAGGGAGCACAGAGACTCGAGGGGCGCACCCCGCGACAAAACCACCGAGCAACCCGGCCGAACCTGGCCGCGAAACTTCGCAGGAGAATAGCCCCGGGCGACTGTATCGCGGCGGAAGCAACCACTTCCGCAGGAACTGCGATCGAAAGGCAGCGCAGCGAGGGATCGGCACCGACCGCCCGGAACCCAGCCCCTCCACCTTGACAGCGGCAGTTTCATTTTGCTTTTTTTGCTTCTCGCCCATCGCCGTGCTTATCTGGTCGACAACCAGCAACGCTTCCACCCAGCTCCGGTGTCCGGCCCGCAGGCCGACATACCTATGCAGGCCGAGTCGGCGAAACTTCACGGCCGCCCCGCGGGTCGTTGCAAACCGGTGCGATCCAGCGGAGGCTCGCGAAGGAGCATTATCCACCAAGGCGTGTGCCTTCTCGGCGGCCTCGGGGTCGTCATCCAGGTTTGGAACAGAGTCTGGCGGCTACCGTAGCAGCGGGCCCAACACCCGGACGGCTCACATGCACACACACGGCGCCAATCCGCTGCGAGCGACGTCCTCGGGGCCGGCGCGATCGGACGGAGCAAACTTCTCCGGGCCGGGACAACACGCTAGGCCTAGCGCCGCTGCTGCCGCCTCGCAACCCATTACGGGGCTATCCACGAGGGGAAATTCGCACGACGCCGCCGGGCAGCGCAGTCCCTCGCATCGGCCGGTGCACAGCGGGCGGCCAGAAAACTAGACGCACAGCCTAGAAAACAAAAACGGAAGCTTCACGGGCCACGGTTCTGAAGAAACAGAAAAAAAAGGGGTCCGGGCTTTCGCACAACGATCACATTGATGCCGCCATGTCACACAATATGGCGGCCATCCAACCAACTGCGCGCATAAAAACAAAAAAAGAAGAGCCCGGCGCGGAGAAAGAAAAACGGGAGCTGGCGCGCTGCGCGCCGTGCGCAGATTGGCAGGCCCGGATTGCCGGCTGCGCAGCGCGTTGATTGGTCGCTCGCTATGACTCAGCCCGCTCACGTGACTCAAACACGACGCCGGCAGCAGACGTCGCAACAAAAGGTGCCTCGATGAAAATAAAAGCAGCGCGACAGCAACGGAGAAATAAAGGCCGCCGGGAAGTGAGGTGCTCGCTGCGAGACGTTCCTTGCGCGTTCGGCCTGCGTCGTACTGTGCTCGTCGCCGCAACAGGTGATCGGGGTGTCCTGCGACCTGTGCGTCGCGCGCCCGTCGGCAGGTGAAAGTGCGCAGCCCCCCCCACCCTTTTCGTTTCGCATTTTGCCACAATTTCGGTCACGTCGTCGGCACTGCAAGCGATTTCCGTCTGTGCTTTGGAAGGCCGTACGTAAAACGAACTTTGCGAGCCATCAGTATATCTTTTTTTTTTCCCCAGAGTAAATGCGAGCTATCACGTGCCTTATTGTACTCCCCGTTGAAATAACCCTGCCCGCCGGAAGCTCATCACATTTTCTTCGTCGCCCTGCTTCATACTTTCCCCGATGCTCTGCTTATTACAAACGGTGCTGACGACTGCTGGCATGCTTTCTTTCCTCCATGTCTGTAGGCTTGCGCTATTCAAAAACAGAGCTTGAGCAATCCGGGCACGTGAACGAGTGAACAAGGTATTGCAACCTTCTCTTGCTCCAAAGCTCTGACGTGCGTTTAGTGCACAAGAAAGACAGCAGTCAGCTGTTCAGTGGGACCGTTCTTTCTGGAACCCTACCGCCCCCTGTCCACAAGAGCCGAAAGCAGCCATCGCGCTGGAGAGGCGGGAGTATTCAAATGAACGCGATGCAGCACTTTCGCCAAAAACCGCTTGCCGCGTTTTAATCGCGCCAAAGGAGGAACTAGCAAACGATAAAGCTGTCATATAGTTTTTGACACTTATCAAACTAACTTATCAAACTAAGCAGGCTGTTTTGTTTGTGAAAAATACTGGCGTAAGTGTTTGATAAGTTTGTATCCGTTTCAACACGATAGCCACCCCCTCCCCCCCACCCCCGCGCGTTTTTTTTTGTATTGTACCGAGGTTGGACACAAGGTAAAGAACCACAATGCTGAATTTGTTGATTGGCCATTATTTGTATATCGTGCGCCAAATTTTGTTTTCAGAACTATTTCTACCTCTTTTATTGCTATTTAAAAAAAGAATTACAGCGCCAAACATTACTACACAAACACTACTACACTAATGTCCTAAAATTGAATATGCATCAGCCATTTGGGATCCCCATCAGGCATACATCGCAACTGATATTGAATCTCTGCAAATCCGGGCTGCTCGCTTCATACATTCAGACTACTCACCTCATTCTAGCCTCACAGCACTAAAACGTCGCGCTGAACTACCTGGTCTAGCACATCGCCGCCAACTTTCCCGCCTATCACTGTTCCATAAGCTCCACCACCACGCGTCACTTCACGATGATTTATTTCTTCGAGCCACCTCCCGCCATCTTCCCTCGCCGAGACCACTCCTACAAAGTTAAACGCATAAATTGCCACTCATCCGCTTTTGCCCGGCCTTTCATTCCACGTACCATAGTCGATTGGAATAATCTACCATTTCATATCGCTTCTCAAAAAGAGAACACGAAATTCCAGGAACTAATTCAAGAGCTAACCTAACACTTTCCTCTTCTTTTTGGGTTTTTATTTTCCGTCCTTCAAAACATGCACTGAGCATTTTTGCTTTTGCTCTGTATTTTCTTCTTTGTTGTTGTGTTGATAGGTTGTACATCCTGTCGTTCTTGAATTTGAACCATCTGTATTATATTCCTGTCTTTTTGTTGCTATGATGTTTTGATTATTGCGTTATGACTTTTTTCAAGTTTGTAATGTGTATTTATTTGTGTTTACAGTTTGAACACTGCCGCTTCTTTTTATTTTATATTTTCCCCCTTTTACTGCGCTAATACATACGTGTGCTATGTAACACTCCTATGTAATACCCCCTCACGAGGACCTTTAGGGGTATTTCGAATAAATAAATTCCAGCTGTAACATTCAACTTTCCAGCTATAAAGTCTATCACGTGTAGGTGTGCGCGCGCCATGACGTAACTGCCCCCCCCCCCCTCCCCCCTTTTCTTTCCACTTTTTTGTCCTTCTCCGTTCTTTCTTTGATGCGACTCGGTGAATCCTTTCCAAGCGTGCCCAACATGTGCTCCTCTGTCGTTGCCACGTTTTTGTTTACCTGTTCGTGATCTACGCGTTCCGGGTGTAAAGCAATAAAGCATTGATTATTGTTGAAAGAAAAACAAACCGCGGCAACGCCGTCCCGTGGGTGGGCTGTTTTTAGTCACTTTTTGCGCGTCACACACACAGCTTTCGCAATGCGTTCGTAGCCCCAGGCGCCATGTTGCCCGTGCCAAATGCCAGAAACCTTCAACCCGGCAGTGCGAACGGCGACGGAGCAGAAACGCTGCTGTTGTGAATTGCGAAAAACGAGCATAGTGATGCAGGAGCTGGTGATCCCTCATTCCAGGAGACCACGGGACGACCGCGCTGTCTCAGCCCTGGACACCGGGAGCTGCTGGGCGTCCAAGACAGCGCTGGTTCTCCCTTGGTGGAGGGAAAGGGAAGTGGGTAAAGGTGGGAGGGCCGGGTTGCGGGCGCACTCCAAGATCATGTGGATGAGGGTGCCCGGGTGAGGGCAGAATTTGCAGCGCGGGCTCCTGGACTGAGCACGCTGAACTCCCCCTCCACATGCTCTCCTTTTCACGTACATATATGTCTACTACTAGAACTAATTTATTACGACGACAAAGACTTCGGAAGTTGGTCATTTTTCACATTGTGACGGCCTAGTAGAGTTTATTGGCCCCCCACGAAGACGTTGCGATGAACAGCAAGCCGGTCCATCGTGTCACGCTTGTGCCACGGCTGGGCGCAACGAGCACATTCCGTGAGAGAAAACAGCGCTCGAACGGCACGCGGATTATCGGGCGCTGGCCAAACAAGAAGACGCAGTGTACTAATGACGGCATTTCTCCGTGAATGACGACGATGCTGAGAAAATGACGCACGCCGGGGATTGGCCGAGGCACTGCAGGGAAGTGCATGTCGAGGAGTGTTGGCGGATTTGTTGTCGTCCCTTTTGTCTTTGCGTGAAGCAGCGTCGCCCTCACGCACAAAAACAGGTGACATGGCGAAAAGGTGCAACGTAAAGCAATATGCCTCCAGCACGTACGTGCGAGCAATAAGCAGAATCGATGGCACTGCCGTTGGGACCCCCAGTAGAGTTTCCCGTCAGCAAGAGGAAAAATTTGGCTTATTGTTGGCGTCCAAGGCCTGGTTGGGATGAATAATCAATAGGCGTACAAAGGCACCTTATCGATTCCAATTGCAGAGACAAGCGCACGGCGAAAAAGAAGGGGGAACGCGAAAGGTCGCGAAGCCTGTACGTCAGTTTCGGAAATAGCCCTGCCGCAGAACCGACTCTCCGGGAAAGAGGACGAGTGGGTCCCGAAAAAGAGCATTAGAAAAGCGCTGTGTAGGTATACGGAGCAACGCTCTTTGAGCATTGGCTGTTCGTACGTCTGCGTCGCGAACGATTCGGACTCGCGTTGTGGTGCCCTTCTCCGCCCGGTTGCCAGGCGACCCCGAGGTTTCGAACTGTGGTCCTCGCTTTTCATTTGACGATCTGCACCCTCGCGGAGCCAACGAACGACGCCCCTGTTATTCGCCGGGCCAGTGACGGGGCGACCCGCGGTTACAGTCGGACATGAAAGGCAGCGGGTGATTGACGTCGCCAGGTGCGCACACGTGGCTGTTCGATACGGACTGGCGCAACGCTGCTTTGTGTGTTGCATGTTAATGATGTGAGTGCCATGACCTACACAACAAAAGTTCAGCCGTGTCCTTTGTGGACTGTTGCCAGCATGAGCAGATCTCTGGAGACACTTTGTTTGCGCTTTTTTTTTTCCGGGCGCGCATGTAACGGTCGGTCTGCAATTAATGGCCACTCGCAAGCGGTTTGGACTGATTACGGACAGAAAATATAAACAAACTTTGACGGCTCCCTACTGAAAAGTTCTGTATATACGGAACTATGGGAATACGGAGTTCATACGGAGTGTTACGCCCCCAAGCGTAATGAATGTAGATATTAGTTCGACAAACAGGGGAATCATATAGTTCGCACAATATGAACGTTTGGCACAGTTTTTGTGTTTTTATCTTCAATAATAAGCAAAATCACGCTCCGTATAATTTCCGTATACTCCGCATATACGGAATTCATACGGACAACGATTTCGCGGTTCTAGTAATAATACGGACTTAAAACAGGTGTCAACTTTTTCCACAGGCATGCACTGTTTTATTTTCATGTGCTTCTCAAAAATCTTTCTTGTTTTGTGGCGGCTTTGCGTCTTCGTAGGAACATACTCCGCATTCCCATAATTCTGTATATACGGAACGGTTCAGGGGGGTTGCAACAGAGTTTGTTGCAAAGTGTAATAATGAGAGGAGCCGGTCGCTAGCGTCAACGTGACTACTTATATGCATTAGCTCCGTAATTGAATTGACTTTGAGGCAGAAACGCAGAAAAATGTGTTTGCATCGGCTAAAATAGTAAAAAAAACACGCTGTAAAAGCGTGTAGATGAAACGATGCGTTTTTTTTTTTTTTTTTTTTTTCAGTTTTAAGCAGAAGGAAAACGTGAACATGCTTTGTCTGCGATTCACCTGGGGTTCTGGCGGCCGTTATTAAAGGCTTCTACTTTCGAACAAGTAAATTGTAGCATGCTAATGACATATACTACCCGCAGTAACAGACGAAATGCGCGGCGGTTGACTAGGTTGACCAGGAAAGCATACCGTTTTTCTTGCATACACGTACGATTTTTACGAACTGTTCGGCTAATTTATTCGCCTTAAATAACGGTGAAATGACTAGAAAAATTGTAACCGAGCTTTTTCCGAGAGTTAGCGTTGTTCGTAACATAACCTTGGTCCGCACGAGAGAGACAGACACGAGAATAATAATTAATTTTTTAGTTTTCTAAGCAGTGCTTTTATTAACTAAAGATGTAAACACACACACAGAATTCTGGCCGCGTACTCCGTATTTTCAAGCACGTATATAAGGGTCTAAGCCAAGTCAATGAAGGAGGTATAATGCAAAGCTTTAGTCTTTCCATTATCCCAATTTGGCACGCGATTACAGCGCCACTACCCTCTCTAGTGTGCTTTTGTAAGAAACGCGAGTTTGCATATGTGCAACACAGTGCAACCGCATAAACGAAACACTGATTTATACTTGAATCGTGTGTTGACGTTAAACAGGAAGTCCCACTACAAAACTATCTGTCAGCGAACGTAATGCCGTTTGGCAGCGCGGCAGTGGCATCGCTTCGAATAGTAACGTTCGCTTGTTTTTTCCCTTGTTCGCTTTCGACATGCCGCGGACATCCGCAGCTGCCGCGCACTCGAATAAAAATAGACTAGTGCATTGATCACCTCGCCGTGCACGAGACTCGCAACAAATACGGGCCGGGTTCTGAGCATGAGGAAAGAGAACGCAATAACATTAAACTTCGATCAATTTAAAACCGGAACTCCAGGACTTCGAGTTAGCGAGGTCCCAAACGCGGCAAGAAGAAAAAAAAACAGTGTTTATTAACCCCTGATCAATGGGCACAGGTGGACTGATGATCGCGGAAGAACAATTTCAAGTGAACAGAGGTGGTAGAGAGGGTGGCGTGATTTTCCTGCTGCTTCCATGAACAACGAGGACGGGGTGAAGAAAAGAAAACTGCGGTTGATTCCTCTGTTATAGGAATCAGTAAAACACGAAAGTGAAGTGTGTAGCGAAATCTGCCGGTGAGTATAATTGGCGGGTCGGCTGTCTCGTGGGTGCGCTTGGCGAGCGACGTCCTGCTGGCGGGTCGCTTCGGAAAAGGTGCATTGACTTCATCTCCAGGACGGATATGACGTCAGTGAAATCTCGGGGTATCGCGGCATAAAACACTTTCATGCTAAAATATAAAACCCACAAACGAACAACCCTAAGTATAACCAGAGTCCTTCAATACTTTACTGGTCACGAAACTGCTCCGTAACTCAATGGGAGAGCTTCATATGCTGCGTTTGGCCGCCGCGCGGTGGCGCCACCCTCTCACTGAGGTCACTCCTCGGGCGGCGTTGCGCTGGCTCGAACGGCGGAGCCACGGCGAGTTGTGTTTGTTTTGTGCGGGAAAAAAAAATGTAACGTGCATATCGCGCTCCTGTGATGCGACTTAAGTAGTGCACCGACGATGCCGAACATGTGTTGCGTTCCGGGATGTCGTTCCTTGTACAACGATACCATAGACAATGTTTCCTTGTTCTGGTGACCGAGCGACGGGAGGAGAAAAAGGAGTGAAACTTTATTTTTGATCAGAATAAAAGAGAGTTAGGGCCTGTGGCCCTCCGCACAGGTGCAGTCCCTATTCCGGGACCCCATTGGTCAAGGCCGCCACCCTCACCCGTCGAACTAGAGCCCTTTGAGACTCCAGCCCCGAGCAATTGAGCAGGGCTGCCTCCCATGCCTCTCTGGTAGGGGAAGGGTTGGGTGATAACGCAGGGTTGCGCTGGCATGCCCATACCATGTGGAAGGTGTCGGACACCTCCCCACAGTGCAGACACCGCCCATCTGTTTTCGGGTCGAAATGCTTTGCTACTGCAGGGCGCATAAATGTGTTCGTCTGCAGGCGCCGCAGTATTCGCTCATCGGCCTTGCTCAGACCCTGTGCAGGGGCTGGGTAAAGCCGGCGGTTATCGCAGTAATGTTTTACGATTTCTCTAAACCGCAGAAGTGGTTTGCTAATCTCCGAGCCGGGAGAGCATGGGTGAGGCGCCCGGTGGGTAAGCGCTCGGGCAGCCGCGTGCGCGGCCTCGTTACCTCTCAGACCCTGATGCCCCGGAGACCACACAATTTCTTTAGGAGCGGGGTCTACGAACCGCACCACTCGTTTTAAAATTCTGTAGGCCAAGGGTGGTACCGTGCCCGCTAAATACCTTTCACAGGCTCGGCGAGAGTCCATTATTATTGTCCTTGACTTCGGGTCCGAGGCGGCGAGCGCTATGGCAATAGCCTCGGCTTGCGTGGAGTTAGGAGCCCGGTAGGAGAGCCCATCGACTTGCTGGTCCCTGTGAATTACAGCGGCAGTGAAAAACCCTAGAGGCGACGGTCCTGCCACATCAACATAGAACACACCTCGCCCATTTCCGTATTTCCTTTCCAGGGTCTTAGCGCGTGCTTCCCTCCTGCCTTCGTGAGTGTGCTTTTCCATGTTACGCGGAAGTGGATGCACCCAGAGCCTGTGCCGCCACAACTCTGGGAGTTTGCACGTCTCCTCTGTGATGCACTCATGTTTGATTTGTAGGCGATTAAGCAAGTGACGCCCGGACGCCGTTTGTGCGAGTCTAGTGTACTGATTTGTGAGATGAGCCTCTTTCAGCCCTTGATACGAATTGAGCACTCCCAGCGCCGATAACCTGGTGTTGGAGGTAGCCACCGGGAGGTCAAGGGCTCGTTTTGTGGCCTTCCTAATGATGACGTCAATGCGATTCTCGTGTTGTTTGTTCGTACGGAGGTAGGGTATGGAGAAGAGGATCCTACTGGTTACGAAGGCATGGGCGAGCCGGAGCGCGTCTCTGCCCCGTAACCCTCCGCGCTTGTTGGATACGCGTTGTATCATCCGTCCGACCTGTTCACCTGTTCGCTTCAGTTTGGCAATGGTGGTCTCTGGACTCAGTTTGTTGTGAATAAGCAGGCCCAGGATCCTCATCTCTTCCACTTCTCTGATAGAACCACCTGTTAAAGAGATGCAAAGCCTTGTGTTCTCTTTAGGACGGGCAGCTGTGTGAGAAATGGAGGGGCGCCATTCCAAGGCAAGCAACGGGAGATCTCAGCTTCGATTATAAGTGTGCGACAGTGTGTGGAAACGCACTGTGTGTGAGAATGGAAAAAGCAATGTACCCTTTTTAGAGCATGCTGAACATAGAATTGTACAAGGCTATCTTAAAGCCGGATTTTTGTCATATCAGTCAGGTTGTAGCGGTGATTCATTACCTGTTTGCAAACTTCTATTACCTTGCGCTCAGGCTCGCGTGTAAAAAAAGCTTTGGAACGTCTTTATGCTTTTACTTTTCATATCTCCGCGAATTATCCCTTAGGGTTCGTTTTGTTTGTTTTGTAACCGCGCGTGGCCGATTCCGGTTTCTTATCTGGCGTTTCAACCGGAGCGCCCGTTTGCTCTTTTTGTCGTACGTCCCGTCGGGCAATATTGTTTGATATGGAAAGGGTGCCACCTTGTCGCTAACTTGATTTTTTGTTTCTTCGACAATGTTCTCGATTCCATTTCCATGGATCTGAAATTAACGTTCCAAGAGTAATGCATGCATAGAAACGCCGCGCAACTCACTTTATCGACGTCCATCTGTTCACGTCACACTGCGGACTGCTTCTTCGACGTTTGTGTTTCATTCTAGTCTTTTGTAGTGCAGGAGATCGCTAGCTCGCTACGTTCAGAAAAGCTTTGCGTCGGCTACGTGGCAATATTCTGTTTCCTCCGTGTGCTGCACATCGCCGCGCGAAAAAATAAATTTTTGTACGCTGGACCACGGTCTTTTGTCTCCCTTCGTAACACTGAAATTTTTTGTTGCGTGTGATAAAATCAGTTTCATTGTTCTTTTTTCGCTTCCTGTTTTTGCAAGGATTGCAAAGCGTGGAAGCAGAAAGATATGGTGCAACTTCGTGTTTTGATCCTTCGCGTTTCTTCAGCGTTTTTAGATGTTTTCAAGTATGTACCCACTCATCGAAACGACAATACTATTGGGCTATCTCTTTTAGCGTTCTGTGCATTCCAGAGCAATCAACGAATTCATTAAGCGTAGTCTTAACGACGCGTACTTGGTTCCTTTCAGTTCTTTTTTTTGTATTATCGATAGGCCCGCAGCAGTCCGTGACTACACAGCTACCGTATGTGTGGTATTCACAACTTTGCTTTAAGAAAAGAATCAATATAGATTTAAAAATCCATAAACACGACGGCGCAGCGCTTGTGCCAGAGCACACAGAAGCCGTTGCCGTTCGCGGCCGAAGTCTACGGTAACTTACTTCGAAAAATAAAACCCCATTGAAGGCAGGTGATAAACACAATAACTGGACTATTCATCGCTAACTACTACGAAAAAAAAAACACATTTAATCAGCGCGCACACACCAAAATCAGCGAGCGTTTGCACGCCAAGAGCTAGCCACTACTCCGCACGCGCGGCGGCTGGATGACCTTCGTGCGGCGGTGGCGCCTGTAGTGGCGGGCGCGGTCCCTATATGAAGCGAGGGCCGAAGTTTCGTGACCAGTAAAGCATTGAAGGACTCTGGTATAACGTACTCTTTAGTACTAAAGGTTGCTTCCCCGCACAAAGACCCTGCGTGCAGGGGTGCCCCCTTTACAGGCCGCTTGCTTCGTTGTACTGGCGCAACTTCCATGACGGATATGACGTCAGCGAAATCTTCGTGCATGCGGGAATAAAACGCTTTCGCGTTAAAATTGGCCGCGCATCTGCTCGCTTGGCCGCAAATGTCGCTGAAAGACTTTGGACTTTTAGAAAGGCTGATAGACTTTTGCCGCCCTCGCCACGCAACCGACTCTCCCGTCTCATCCGCCCACCCGTCACGCTGCTCCCCTCCGGTCTCGGTCCACGCATTGGAGGTTTGCGGAGTTCAATTTTCCCGCGTTCGCACTGCTGCGCCGTCCGCTGAATCTGTTCACGAGCGCGAGATCCGGGCGGCATCCTGGGACGGTATTCTCGAGTTTTGTCCCTTTTGCGTCCCTTTCAAAAGTGTCCCTTTTGGCGAGCACTGACTGGGTAAAAGCAAACAACCGGAAGTGACGTAACGCAAGCGCGGCAAACCTACTGCCAACGCTCACTGCTTAAACAGAAGTACGTCACGATGAAAGGGACGCAGAAGGGACGTTTTCAAAAGGGACAGTTACGAGAATACCGCCCCTGATTTGTACTTCGTGGTTAACACAGTTTCAGCGCGCTTCTTTTAATACGTTCTCGCAAAAATCGAGCACACGCATTTACTTTTAAATAAAACAACACTGCAAACACCAGTTATGTATTGATGTTCTTCCTCAAGCAAGCCTAATACAATCGGTTCGTTGAACAATGTGACACATATGGGGCATCTTTCTAGATTTATTAGATTGAAAATGTTTTGTCTATGTAAACGTCCCACTCAGTAATTATTTTAACTTTTGGCCGGGCGACTGAATCGAGGGAAGACAGACAGACAGACAATTCTCGCGTTTGAGGAGCCCAAGAAAGACTGTCGTCTTTAAAATTTCATGAACGGACCACTGCCAGCTGACGGAAAGCAGGGTTTACAACTGCAATGACCCAACAGAGGCCGAATAATGGACCTCCCGGCATGGCAGAGCTTGGATGGCTCAAAAAAGACCCATTTTAAGCATTACAAGTTTGATGAAAGAACTAAACGGCGGTAATGCAGTCGCTGTTGAAACTTTGTTGGTAGTTATCATCGCTGCACCACTAATGTAAAAACGTTGGCTCTAGCTCGAGCTGCTTTGTTTTTCTCGCACTGTTATATTGAATACAGAGCAACCACTGGCACGTCGCGGCCCTTGGCCTCTCTCATTTTACAGAGCGGAGCCGTTCAAGCCCGAGTTCCACCCGTGCCTGGCGTCGCTCAAAAACTTCGTGCAGCAAAGTGGAAAGGGGGAAGATGGTAGGCCAAGAAGTGAGAGGGAAAGTGGCGAGCAGCGGGCGCTGGGAGTGCGCGCCCCGAGAGAAAGAGAAAAATTCACGCATCTCCACGAGGTGAATCATGACGAGTGGGCGAAGCACTGGGGATGGCTCGTACCGTAAATCACCCGTGGGAGTGCTTACTGCTGCCAAAACGATTTCCAGTGCAATCCAATGCAACACAATTCAATTTAATCCAGTCCAACTCCAATCCAATGATCCTCGCGCATGCACAGCACGGCGCTCTCTCTCTCTCTCTCTCTCTCTCTCTGGACCTTTTATTTTGTTCTTGTTACCCTTCTGCGGACCTTTTCTTCACAGATGTTTCGATTTACACGGTGCTGAGCCGTGAGCCCGGACGCCGGACGGACAAGCCTCTGCCGTAAGGTCCTTCGCCCCTAAAACGCTTCCCGCGGCCGGAAGAGAACCTGCGTCGCTTGCTTCATGAAACCGGCGCTGTGCGATTGCACCATCATCGCACTCGGGGCCCCGCTCAGCGTTTCCTCCGGGTTCGTAGCGCAAGCGTTAGCTTTGGACTTCGGCTGAGTTGAAGTGGACTTTGGCAGTTTGGATTTTGGACGCTATGAAGGTGGATGGTGGACTCCGATTTCACTCAGTTTGCGTGAAAAAAAAGCTTCTCTTAAGGAAGGGGCAGACTTAAGAAAAGCTAGTGAATACCACCGGCTGCGCTGTTCCCTCAGTCTTCGCACCTCAATCGCTCAGGTGGCCGAATTTTTTGCAAGGAGGCCATACGGCCAGGAGAACACATCATTCGCTAGGCAGCATATGAAACTTTCGGGCGCCTAGTAAGCAAAAAAAAAAACAATTAGCTTTCAATTAGACGGCCGAGTTGTCCTTGACGGACGAGGAAAAGATTACGGTCGCAAGGCTAGAACTCGCGGGCCCCGCGCGCACCAGGCATCACCCCACTGGCGGGTGTCTGTCTGTCATTGTCTGCCACTGAGGCACAAAAAAGGGAGGGAGCTCTGCGCTGCGTTAAATGGCAACCGCGTGCAACTGCTCCGTGGCAGCGACTCCGGTGGCCGGGGTATTTATCCCGGAAGCATCTCGGAGAACATTGAGAGCGCACCAACGAAGCACAGGGCAAAAAGAGTTCGGAAGAGGCTGCGGACGGTATTAGAGTACGACTGGTCGAATATTGTCGCGTGCGTCTCAACTGCCTCCGTCTGTGCCACGTGAGCTTCTCGGCACTTCTTCGGACGTTATGCTGCCGATCCGCATGCATATAACATGCAGTACTCCGATCTGGCCATTTTAACAAATAGTTTCCCTATGTAAAGTAGTTCATTTACGAAGGAGAACCACCCATCTCTGCCTATCAGCAGGGGGTGCTCGAGCACACCACCCCTCTTGCCAGTAACAAGGGTCTCAGCCCCCCTTGGTCTTGGCATGATCAGACAACTCACGGCTTTAAAGAACAACAAAAATCATGTCTTGAGTGGTCCAAATTAACGCTAGGCTCAATACGACTGAGTCATTTTGCCAGAACGTAATACCCGTCTGCCGAGGGTAATCGTTACGATTCGTCTTGCTTGTTTTCTTTGTGCAACTTGTTACTCATACACTATTATCCCTAGAGTTTGGCTGTTCCGAAAATCATTTCCTTGCCGTAATTTTATTCGCGATCACGCGTGAAGCTCCTTTCAGGTGTATTTCGACAGCCACGCAGAGGGCACGACTGCTCTTAGCTAACGAAACAATTGATACCCTAATTATTGCATAATGTAAGATGTATGAAGTATAAAGAGCTGTAACTTAAAGGAGCACTGACACGAAAATTTTATGTTACACTTTTATTGCTTTTATCGATGGTTAATGGTCTGGCCAACCTGAAAGAGCACTTCAAATGCTTCAGCACGCGATAGTTAATTACATTGAACGGCCTGAAAATCGTTTGTTTCAAATTCCCGCGCTTTCATCCCGAACGGCGCATATGAGCGGACGTCACCGCGGACGTCACCGGCGCTTTGTGCGGACGTCACCGGCGCCCACTTGAGAGGGTGTTGCGCCCGCTCGCCGCTCGTGGGGCCGCGCGCGTGAAGTGACGTCACGAGTTTTTGACGAGCGCTGTCGCGTCACTTCTTTTTCCTCTCCTGGAGTGATGTCACGCTGATGTCCATTTGCTGAGTGCAGCTCCGCGCGCTGCTCCGTCGGCGCGATAAATGAGATCCAATTGAACTATGTTCTTCGCGTCGCAGGCCGCTCATATTTCAGCCAGGGTATTCTGTTGAGTGAAGGAAGCGAACGTGCAATAATATTAACGCCGGAAATTGGTGTCAGTGCTCCTTTAAATTGTGTTTGATGCAAGATTCAATTGGGGAAGCCAGGGTGAACCTCTGTGAAAAAAAAAAAAATTCCAGACGCCAAAAAAAAAAACGCGGCCAAATTGCTACAGCCACAAAATCATCATCATCATCATCTCCCCCCTCCCCCTTCAAAGCACTTCCGAAGCCTCTGTCAGCGTACATTCGGGAACTAGGCCATGCGCGTTTTCTCCGACACTGCTCCGAACAGCCTGGTCACAGCTTGCAGCGAAGCGATATTGGGCATTGTTTACTTTCGATCTCCGGTTTTTAAGCTGCTTGCAAAAATAGCAGCGCAGTGCGAAACTAGGGATCATCGCTACGTGCACCAAGTTACTCCGCTGTGCAGCCCCTCCCCTCTCGCTCAACACAATTTTCCACGGCGATTCCGCTCTTCCACGCGTGTAATTTTCCCAGCGTTTCCAAGACTTGGGTGCCAAGTTGATCGAGACAATGCAAACAATGCTGCCCTATCTTGAGCCCCAGAAAGCGGTGCACGCCAGCCTCCGTGCATGCAGTCATTGTCAAAAGTTTCTAGGCCCCGCCAAATGTTTCTTTGTCGGCTTTCTTGCATGAAACCTTGGTGTATGCTTCGAATTGCATCGAGGCAATTTGCATAAACGTTTAGGGAGATTGCCTTAGCAAGCCCCGGTTACTCGCAAGAAAAATGTCCCCGAAGGCACGCGTACATGACGACGCACCGCCATCGTTTCAGCATAACTCCATAACTCCGGATTGACGATCGACCCCTAGAGGCGCTGCAGGACGACTAGAGGGCTCGAGATCGGGCTCGAAATAAGCAGCTGCGGGTCCCTCAGCTCCCCACTGTAACGTGGGAACGGAACGAGGGGCGCTGTGGTGCACTCTTCAGGAGAGAGACCTGCACGTCCTGATTTCGGCGCACGTTAAAGATCCCCAGGTGGTCGAAATTAATCCAGAGCCCTCCACTACGGCGCGCCTCATCGCCTGCATTGCGTCGGCGCGTTAAACCGTACAATCAATCAATCAATCAATCAATCAATCAAACCAATCAATTCATGCTGACGGGCAGACATACGACCCTGCTCATCAGCCGTGCAGAGTGGCACGCTCCATGGAGCAGCGGAATCGTAATCCCTCTTCTCGAGGGGCACTGCAGCGAAGTGGTGCTATCCAGCGGAATAGCTGTAGGAGAGGAGTCATCAAGAACGTTTTCACGAGGGAGGACTGCCGTGCCAGGGAGGAGCGCACTGTTGGGGCGAAAGCGTGCCCGTTTACAAATGTATACACCCGCAACCGCGTTCTGTGTCCTTACGCATTACTTCGAACGACGAATTAACCCTCTGTTTTCCAATGAGGTCTCTGCCCAGAGAACGACAGTTGCGAATGTACTCGTTCCCCTCCCTGAGCTGTGGGAGAGCCTGACGACCAGCGCCGGCTTGGATGCACAGCAACTCCTGGTGTCCAGGGCTGAGACAGCAAGGTCGTCCCATGGTCTCCTGGACTGAGGAGCCACTCCCACATCACCAGGCTCACAATAAAGTTTTTCCTCCTCCTCCTCCTCGAAGCCCGCACACGTCATCTCACATCTCACATCATTCAGCGTCACAGAGAGAGAGAGAGAGAGAGAGAGAGAGAGAGAGAGAGAGAGAGAGAGAGAGAGAGAGAGAGAGAGAGAGAGAGAGAGAGAGAGAGAGAGAGAGAGAATAGGCCGCGACTACACGCAGGCACTGCCATCAATGCGGTGCCGAAATAAAGGATTCCAAGATGAACGGGTCCTAAGACGCCATTGTTCAGGCGCGCGAGTTTGCCCCGTTGTCATTCACACGCAAAAGCGCGGGCACAATTCTGCAGGCGCACGGTTAGAGCCGCACGGGTGGCATTTCAGATGGAACTGCGTGAATGACATTTGAATCGCGTGTCCTCGCGTGTCTGTTTCCTTGTTTTCTTTTTAGCACAATGACAATTCCGATTCAAAGGAACTATTATAACCCGCGTACGGAGTGTATTTCGCTGGCACATCGTGATAAAAAGTCACATAATGTATGTTCCTCCAAGCCATCCATCAATGCGGCGGTCCCTCGTAGTCTAAACAGCAGAAACAGGGTATACCCGGTTTATAAAGGATATATCCTTTCCTATCCTATATGAAAGGATATATAAATGATATATCCTTTCATTATCCGCTCTTGCGGTTTTTTATATAGTGATATTTATTGCTGAATGCCAAAGTATGTTTATTTACGGGAAAGCTACTCCTCTTGGACCTTTCATCATCATCATCATCATCAACAACAACAACAACAACAGCCTTTGCCCACTGCAGGGCAAAGGCCTCTCCCATTAATCTCCAATTACCCCGATCCTGTGCTAACTGCGACCAATTTATCCCCGCTTTTTCAACCGCTGCCAATTCGAGTAACCTGCATTGAGTGTTGTGGTAACATATTTACGATTTGGCAAGTTCCCGTTTCTTCCAAGAGAGGGCGCGCACTCCAGCTGTGTAGTGCTTTTCCTCGAGCAGGTACAGGAAGGACTGTGCGCAGATGGCGGCAGGGAGCCAGAAACCATGCGACATATTGTAACTGAGTGCACAGGTATCCGTCCAGTCCTCAGTGAGGGAGACATCCACTTTCCGGAAGCCCGTGGCTTTAAGGTTAACGGAGAGGTGAATGGGAAAGCACGAGAGGACAGTAAAGGAAGGTTAGAATGTTGGTGGAAAGACATCCTAACAAAGCTGCCAGACTAGCACAAAAATATCACACAAAATAATCGGCCAGATTTACCCTAAACCTGGTCGATTAAAAATAGCTGTTTTTTTTCTTTGTGGCGAGGCGATTGTACAGTGGCGTTACGACTAAGGCCGCTGTGCAACGCCACCCCATAACAAAGTGAAGGCCGCTAAGCATCATCATCATCATCATCATCACAGGGTCGGACATGAACGAGGCAGATGGGCCAAGGCGTGCCCCTGCCCCATTTCTTGTCTGTTTCAACTCCTTTTTTAAATGCATAGCATTTTAGTAACTCACAATGTCACGCGGCGTTGGCGTGCCTTGTCGTAGTCCGCATGCGCGTCTTGTCGTAGTCCGCATGCGCGCCTTGTCGTAGTCCGCAGCCAGGAAGAAATAAAATAACAGTTTCCGGCGCCCGGTTTCGAACCCATGACGCCGCGGGCGGAACGCAAGGTGCCCGGCGCCCTACCAACCGAGCCACGAAACCGACACACATTTCGATGTTTGTTTCCCCTTTCCGTTTGTGATTTTGCTGAGCTTTACTATATTCCTGGCGCCCTACGCTGCGGAGCCAGCCGCTGCAAACGGAAAAGACACTAGTACATCTATCTAGTAGATATACTGTGGCGCCATGTTGACCGATAAAAGGCTTTTTTGGATCGTCACCAGAGTCGAGTGATGCGTTGACATCCAAAAAGTTCTGCAGGGGACCTGCACACTGCTGCAGGACACAGTGTTCACGCATTGCAGCTAACTTCCTCCCCGAATCACCGACTCCACCCAGCTTTTTCATGCAAAACAGAAACTCGTATTTTCATTTCTCTGTGGACGTCAAATCTTTCATTCCTCAATGACGCCATCTTTACATGTCTCTCCAAAGCTCTTGCTAACATCACACACCGACGGCTATCGCGCAAGCTTTCCAGCCTTCGTCTGCGCAGACTGATTTTCGCAGCAGAATAATCTCTACTCCGACATACGACTTACTTTCCATGGGGCACTACATTAACACAAAATCGTCCCTTCGTCTTCCTTGCCGGACATGCAGACGAAGCAACTGCTGCACAGCTCTGCGGCTAGCTGTCATAAATTACGAAGAAACTTTTATCGACCTTCACAATTCGTCACCGCTATCGGCCGTAAGCGACTCTATATTGTCCAACAAACCATTTCAACGTATTCTTGATTTCAGATTGCGCTCGTTATTTGAAAGATAACGCGAGCATCCTAACTTTGAGGCCCGGTTGATTTTCTCGCAGTGCCCCTATAGCTTAGAAGAATTCCCAACGTAAATCTGATCCGCAAGAAGGGAGATGTTAAAGGGTTTAAGAATTGCACTTCCATCAACCTGCCTAGCACACAACTTGTTCGCAAAAGCAACAGTTAACGGCATTAGCGACACTCCAAGTTTCGGACAGCCGAGGGAACAGGCTGGATTCAGAGAAACCTACTCAACAGTGGATCTCATTCATGTCGTCAAATAGGTAATGGGAATGCCGCATCGGGTGTAATACACACCTTTACATCGCATTTACATGTTACAAAAGAAAGTCTGACCTTGTACACATCGCTGCATGCAGTACAGGCGGCATTAAAGGACCAGGGAATACAGGCCACATGCGTAACACCCTTGGAGGACACATTCAAGGACTGTACGGGAAGGATAATGCCTCACAAAAAGATTGAAAAGTTCCAAAATGGTTTGCATGTCTCGTCTCGAGGGGGCATTCAGGAAACTTGAATGGAAGGAGTCAGGGATGCAAGTGAGTGGAGAAGACTACATTGGAGAAGGATTTACTTTACTGAGGTAAACAGCCTTGCTCATCTGACGAGGAGAACTGCAAAAAAAGCTGAAGGAGCTGCACTCGGGAAGCTCTGTAGCGGGATTAAATGTAAATCTGAGGAAATCAAACAGACATGCAGTAAGCTGGAACGCCGGAAAATCTTGACGAATGCAACTGCCTCGGACAAGTAGTTGGAGCTGATCCCAAGCGAGCGAAAGAAATCTGGCGTAGATAGAAACAAAGTTGAATGAAAGGAAAGACGGGGAGGCCGCCCCGAGGAAGTGCTCTTGTGGCCAACTGCTCTGCACGAAGCGGGGGAGGGGGGAAGCACAGGCGGATAGATGCGAGATGCCTATGAATGCCGCGAGTTTGCGCAATTCCAGTCCGTTCCCCAGCAGGGGCCCCGCCTGACAAACGTCGTATGATTTGCATGATGCGAAGCTCAGACCAGAACTGGAGTCGCAAGAGCGCAGCAACATTACCAATCCGGCGCAGAACCAGTATGGGCTGGGCGAGAACTCGCCAAGACCTTCCAGATGATTAACAGGCTACGTCTTGTCAGTGAAAATAAGGGTGTCCAACAAATGAGTACTGCGGGAGGTCGACACCTGGCGCCTCGAAAGAACGCTTAGTCTAGCTTACACAGTGGATCAGTCCAAGTCCAACAAAGGACAGGAAAAAAAAAAAAGACGATATGAATGACCCTTAAATACGTGAAGCGAGGCGCTTTGGATCAGGGAGCAAAATCGGGTCGACCGTGGAAGACGTCAGTTTTAAGTGGGTATGTAATGCTAAGTGAGAAACGGTGGACCATCCGGGTCACAGAGCGGCTGCCGGGAGGGCGGGATCAGGAGCAGGGAGAGTCCAACAACTCGGTGGAGGTACGGAAACGGAAACTTGGGAGGCAAAGATTGGACTCGGGGAAAACAGGACAGGAGCGGGTGGCCGTCTATGGGACAGGCACTGCACTGGGCATTACTCATTTATTATTATTTATTTAAGACATACTGCAGTCCGAAGACCAAGCAGGTGGGCAGGGATTAATTACATAAAAAAGCATCAATCCGCACGGTAAATTGCTACATATTTCTGAAAACAGTCAAACAAGTGTGAAAAAACAGAAAGAAAAAATAAGAAACTGACAAAAAACCGAAATGATAGCAGTACACAAAGAACAGTAGCGGCACAGATAGATAGGCCCACAAGCTTACTTTCTTTCGTGATGTGTTTTCCATCTATAACAACAAGAAAGTCCAAAAACGTTTGATAAGAAAAACGGAGGGACATTTCCCCCCTCCCCTCTTTCACACAAAAAGTTCACGTCTTGAAGAAAGTTATTTTCCTCTCCGGAACCCAATACATACACCGTCGTTAAAAGCTGAGTTATTCAGCGCGTACTTCGTACATGCAGGTCATGTAGATATACACCCCGCACAACACACACGCAGTTCGCAGACAGCCCCCTCACCTTGTCCCCTCCTCCCCCCACGTCCGACGTCCTCGAGGCGGGACGCGCGGTGAGGTCACCATCCTTGATCTTCATGTCGCCCTAGGATACGGCGGCGCGCTCGGACGCCAGCCTCCGTCCTGCGATAAGGGGAAGAGAAAAAAAATGGCAGCGACTGAGAAAAATTCCAGAACGGCAACACTACGCAGTCGGGCCCGAATTGATCGAACTCGACGGAAATCGAAAAAAAAAAACACCTTTGGATATAATACATCACCGATACGCGAAGTTATGCGCATATTACTAACGTCATTTCATCCGCAAACAAAACACTGGGCTTCGTAAAACTTCCCCTACGCCATGCGCCCCAGCA
Source organism: Haemaphysalis longicornis (assembly GCF_048455015.1). Classification (NCBI taxonomy): domain Eukaryota; kingdom Metazoa; phylum Arthropoda; class Arachnida; order Ixodida; family Ixodidae; genus Haemaphysalis; species Haemaphysalis longicornis. The sequence continues at coordinate 192,069,906 of NW_027526445.1, forward strand.
TGTAAGGGTGCTCGCTTACCAGTCCCTCATCAGATCGAAACTTAAATATGACTCCCCCATTCGAAACCCGCCCCAAACACGCCTCATAAACGGCCTTGAATCCGTCCAAAATCGTGCCGCCCGATTTATTCATTCCCCGTACTCGTACGACATTAGCGTTTCTTCCTCGAAAGCGCCATCCGGGTTATCACCCCCCCTCCCTGGTGATAACCCGGAGTGATGACTTGATAACGCGGGAAAATTGAAGGGATTTGAGTTGACCTTCACTGAATTCATCATTGGAGGAGCGAGTCAGGAGGGGAAGCGCCTGACAGGAGAGAGGAAAGGCATTTCCGAGGCAGGGGCGGCAAAAGACCGTCGTCTTTCACTCTTGACCAAAAAAGCTCGTAAAAGGGCACAGTAACGGCTGTATTTGCTGACTATAGTTACGAACTTTACTACCTCCCAGAACGGTACGTAGGTCCTGCCACTAAGTGTGGAACCGTTACTAGTCCAGACCATGAACTTAGTAACTGCTGCTTGTTTCATGAAAACATTCACTGCACTTTTATTACCTCTCCAAATCACGATTAAATGGTTTTGCAAATCCGCATGCTGGCTTGAATAGGCTCACATTAAAATGCATAATTCTAAAATTATCGCTAAAGTATTTGATTTTTTGCGACAAGCCCACTACCTTTATCAGATGACTTTCCGCTCCTGGCTATAAAAACAAGAAGAGCAGATGAGGCAACTAAGTTGTACTCGCTCTCCTCGCGCATTCCTTGGGTTTTCTTGCGCAATTCGTTTGTTGGCTGTCCAAGCGTGATATGTGCGTGTTGAATGTGTCTATGTCGCGCTGAACGCTCAGCCGACACACATTGTCGCGCGTAGCTTCTTACTAGGCTATGCATGGCCAGTTAGTTAAATCCATTACCTACCTAGCTTATACTGGGAGAAGTAACTGGTTAGTGCTCTGTTAGTGCCATGGCCTTTTTTTTAAAGAGTGTTGGACGACACTTGCCGCGAAGAAGGCAGACGCACGGTCAACTTTTCAGTCCTTGTAAAGTCCGCGCAGTTCCTTTTCTTATGTCGTTTGCGCAATGCACAACGCTCTCAATTTACGCGAAACTATACATGTCACTGCAGCGTCAGCACCGAGGGGATGCCAGCCCCACCACGTCCGGTAGCGGGCGTTTCAATTCACCCTTTCGACGTCTGTGTAGCCTAGGAATCACAGTAAGCGCGCTATGACGTTGCAGTGGTCACATAAATCTATTCAGCTAATCATCAGCTTTGATTGGACTACTATGCAACGCCGCTTACGTTAAACGAAACAGACAGACACAGCTATGATGTTCAGCTGTCCGTCGACGAAGACGGTAACGAACAATACATAGATGGTGCTGGAGTTTCGGAACGAAGACAACACGGTTTTCCCCGTATACGTTGCCGTTGACGCATGACGCAATAGAGTTTCATCGGGACGTTCACACTGTTCGATAGGAGCGTTAATCCGAATTCCCGTGTTCGATACGCCCCTGTCTGACTCGCACAACGCGCGATGTAGTTCGCACCAGAAGAATTAGGACACACTGAAGCGAGACACGGACGTAGGAAGGGCGAGAATAATTGATTATCGTGAAAGGAGGGGTTAGCAAGAGGGCACTGGCTCACGGTGCAGGAAGCTCATTTCACGCGCCGAAAACTGGATTGAGGGGACGCTAACGCACTCTCCCTGCACCTCCCACACCACTGTGAATGCTTCAAACACTTCTGCGGCGTTGCATTGCCTTCGAGCCTGAACAAGGTCGTCGCGCTGTCAAATTCTGGCCAACAGCAACAACTCGACATGCGCGGCCAAATTTCCGTTTACCGAAGCGCCGTGATGCTCACCCAATCCGCCATTAGGAGGAGAGCGGTAGACTTACCACGCGTGAGAGGAATTTTATGCAATGCCTTTTGCGCAGTTGACCAACTTGCGCCTGTGCCGTGTGCCGAACGTGACATCTGTCTTCTTCTTCTACAGCGTCAATCAGTTCGCGCCATGGCAGGCAGCTCGGAACAGCTCCGAGCCAGCTGGACCTGACCTTTAGGGCCTGGGGAGGACGAAGGGGACTGGATGGCCCCACCCATAGTTTGAGCTTAACCCCTTTGGACGCCACAATAAAGGTTTCTCTATCTCTGTCTTCTGGTTTCCAGTTCTGCGAAAGCCCTTTAGTTTCAGAACAGCTGAAAACATCACCGGGATATTGTGCTTTGTTGCCACCTTTTTTAGCCGGTGCGAAACGCTGTGAAATCACAACTGGCCGGTTGTGACTCGTATGTTCAGAATCCAACTACCGAGCTTTGCTGAACGTTAATTCTGACGCTCACAGCAGCGGACAATCTCGTCTCAATGACATTTTTAAATTACTTTTTACCACTGGGGGTGCTTTTCGTTAAAATGTTATAACATTTAAACTTGGATTTTCATTTTCAATTATAACCCCTTGACACAATCTCCCGTGAAGGGTCAGCGCCATTAGCGTGCGCTGTTCGCAAACAAGGCGAATTAGTTTTCGCGGTACAGAAGTAATGACAACGCTGCTACAGCGTGTGCCGATGAAATTTGTCTGCGCATTCTAGTAGCTACCTCTCAGGTGCTACGCACACGCGCAAGTGTTTTGATTTAGTGCTGCTTGCACCATATACTCAAAAACATTCACGCACCTCCACGAAGTGAATCATGATGAGTGGGCGAAGCACCGGGGATCGTTCTTACCGTAAATCACCCGTGGCATTGCCCACTCGCGCATGTAAATGAGTTACAACGCGTGTGTACAGTATACACAATTCCAATCCAATCAGAAACAATTCAATTTAATCAAATCCAATCCAATCCATTTCAATCCAATTCGATGTTCCTCGCGCATGCGCAACACTGTGCACACGGACGCCAAGCCCCGGACAAAGCGAGGTCCTAAGGTGCTTCGCCCCTAAAAGAAAGAACCACCCTCACAAGCGACGCCGGAAAAGCGGGGAGACGGGTTCAAATAACAACAGCCGTCCTCCCATACGATGCGGGGATGACGTCACAAGGAGTTTGCCGTCCTGTGACGTCATCGCCCCGCAAGGCCCCGCCAGGGAAGCGCGAAAAGAAAGACCCTGCCGGGAGAAGACGTTCGCCATTGACCTCGTTAGCCGCTGTGCACGCTCGTCGCGCGTTTGACGCAAACGCTTCTTGCGGCCAGCTATATAGCACTGCCGACTCGTCACACTCTCCCCTGCTCGCCTTCCGAGTACGCCAACAACGCTCCACAAAAGGAGAGAGGTGCGTCTTAACAGGCGCCGAAGGATATCTCGAACGTCACGCATGCAGTGTTAAGCGCCCGTTGCCGTCCCCTTGTTCCGCGCCGAAGGTTTTCGAGGCCCGCTGCGCCTCATAAACAGCGAGGAAGCGTGCGCCAACAACTGCAGCGGACTCGAACGACGGAGCTGGTCACGTGTAAACAGAAGGCAGCCACTTGACGGGCGCTTGACGCCATTACGCGAGGTAGACGGCTGGCAAACAGCTTCCCGAGGGCCAATAAAGCACCTCTCTGCTTCCTTCGGCCACCCACAGATACCCGTTCGCAGAGTTCGCGCTATTACACTTACAATTAGTACAAATGTGCTGTCAAAGGGGAGACCTGAGCGTGGTCCCGTGCAATACCGGCCACGAGAGACCAGGTGCCATTCCAGCAATTTCCACGGGCATTGACCGTCACCTCTGAGCCATTTGTCGGTCATGAGTACCCAAGTGATATTTTAAAGTATCAAGGATCACCTTGTGCCCGTGTAGTTGATTTTCATGACCCGTCGGCCTACGTGACCTAACAGGTGTCCATCCACGTCGTCAAAATTGTCTCAATTCGCTGCAAGGAGTATAACTTCTCGCTCGAGACTTGCAAGCTTGCATTCTTGCGGTTACCGCTCAAACCACGGTCTGGTCCGCGACATCCTCTGTAACAACAGGGCACGTCCATCTCGATCCTGGGAGTGCTGCACAGGATTCATTAGAATGCACTGTGTGTAGTGAAAGCCAACGTCCGGTTTCCAGGGCAAGACCGCGTAAGTTATTTCGTGTCTCGAATGCATTTGACCGCTTCGAATGTACGCAGCGACGAACGTTCGACTCAATGGACAACTGAACCGAACGCAGTTAAAAAAAAAATGCAATGAAGCAGCACGACATTCGCATCTGAGTCGAAGGCCCATTCGGTTCCGAGGCATCCGAGACCCCAGCGGAGTGTAAACTCATTCCACGCGCGCCTGCACCAAAAGCGTAGCTTTGGAGAGTAAAAATACACTCAATTGGAAATTTAGATTATTCCTATCCAGGACCAGCCGAAAGTATGAGGGAAAATGGAAGCGAGCAGCCATTTTCCAGTGCTTCCTGAGCGCACGATCCACCTCGTTCGATCGGGAAGCGATCCATTGGCAGCAACGTTGGCTGGCAGGGAAAACAACGTTCGGCTTAACAGTCGCCTGATTTTGTTATCTCAGCGCAATGTCTCGGGAGTCTCATGTTATCCGCACCCGATAAGGTAGCGGCAATCTCCGCCACAGAGCCACGGAGTCGCTCCGATAACGGAACTGCTGTCTTTGCGAAAACACAAGGATTTGCCTATAGCGCGTCGATAACGGTGTTTGAACTGTTACCCTAACGGAAAAGGGCTGGCGTCAGTACTTTTCCGGAAGGCCAGAACAAACGTGTGGAATGCACTAGCGGTGCTAGACTTTCCCCGTCCTATCGCTGCTTGAGCGCTCGGAATTTTAAAATACACCGGGGCGCATAACACGCTCCGCTCTTTTATGCGACCCGGAATCGCTTTGAAAAAATATTACTGATCTGTAAAAGCAGAACTCACGCACTCTTGCAAATTTTATTTGTTGTGAGATGGACAAGGTAGTGGCCTCAATCTGCTGCCAACGTTTCGACAAGAAGATTTGTCTTCGTCAGGCAAGTCTGACGAAGCCAAGGCCCTGGCGAAACGTTAACGGCCACGGACTGAGGCCACTACTTTTTCCAAGTTCAGTGATTGATTTTATTTTAGGGTTTAACGCGCCGAGGCTACACAGGCGATGAGGCGCGCCGTAGTAGAGGACTCCGGATTAATTTTGATCACCTGGAGATCTTTCGTGCTCCGAAATCTCGAACACACGGGCGTTTTCGCTTTTCGCCTCCATCGGAAAAGCGGCCGCCGCGGCCGGGAATCGAACCCGCTTCCTTGGGCTCAACTGAACAACGCCTTGTCCAAAGTTTTCTCGCCTGTCAGCCTACCGCCTTCCATGTTTCATCTCTCTACACGCGCACACACGCACGCGCGTTTTACTCCTCCATCCCTCCAAAGGCCTCGGCTTACCGTCACGTCATACCGAAAAGAACAAAACTAGTAGGAAACAAAAGATAGCAGTAAAATTGAGGCCAGGTGCATTTGCACTTCTCAGCCCCGAACACTGACCGCTGTCTTGGATCAATCTCCCGCTCAACCGAGAGTGGTAGCTCCCTAGCAGAGCAGCAAAGCCGCGCGGGAAAGCCTGCCTCTGCCACTTCCTCCGTTTGCACTTCCCGCCGCCGCCGCCGCGTCTCTCTCTCCCGCTCCTGCCCGCTCCAGCGACAGCCGCGCGGCCCCGTGGGAGGCAAGGTCGCTCGGCGGCGACAGGGGCACTCGTTGCGCTCCGGGAGGACGGGAGAGCCGTGACGGCGACGCGTCCCCAGGCAACTTCTTGCAAGCCCCAACGATACATTTCACTTTACTCACTACAGCCCCAACACTCGGGAAAAATAGAAAAGCTCTATGCCAGCGCAAGCCGCCGCAAGATGCAGCCACAGTTGCGACTGTTATAAAGTGGAACACAATATTCTAGTACGCTTTGAAAGAAGGTCCCCTTCACCCCTCGAGTAGTCCGAGTGGCGCTGGCTACCACCCCCAAACGCAGAAACAAAAATACCTTAACATAAATACCCCAGAAAGTGGAGGGAAAAATAGCCGCGCTGGTAGCGTAGTGGTCATCGCACCAGACGCGTATTCTGGAGGTCGTGGGTTCGGATACCACCCAGCGGGCATTTTTTCTCCACTTTCTGTCTTTCCAAATTCTTTATCTGTGTCAATGACCTACCACATTCTTCCCTTTGCTTTCCGAGGTTTTCTTGACCGCCAACCCTTATTTCTATATATATATATATATATATATATATATATATATATATATATATATATATATATATACTTTAAACGAGAAGACTAACGGGTAACGAACGAAAGTTTATTGACGTTTCGGCTTGGGGCAAGCCTTCGTCCGAATAAAAACAAATGGCAAGTAAACTGGCTTATAAAGCATCAGGAGCCAATCACGGCAAAAAACATGGTCACACGTGTTGTGTTGGGCAGGACGACAACAGTTGATGAACATTTGATTCCATATCAAGGCTAACAGAATTTCTAAGTGACAGGTCACTTACACGGGCAGAAACAGTGACAGCTGTACAAAAAAAGATACAGTGGAAAATAAAAGGTAGACAAAGAGTAACGGGAAAAGGGTAAGGGAAAAGAGCAGTCAATGAAAAACAAACGTTCTATTGAACAGCGGAGTCAGCCTAAAATATGCAATGCAGAGCGTTTTTTTTTTTTTTCGCTCTGCATTGCATATTTTATGCTGACTATTTTATGCTGACACAACCACCGTCAGAGGCACGTCATGCGGCAGAGAACTGGCATGCGCGCGACCAATGAGAAGGAAGGATGCAAGCAAGCTTTATTTTCCTAAGCACGCTTAGTGCAGGGCGCCGTCTTGGGAAGCCGTGGCCGTGGCTTCCTCCGCTGTGGACGCCAGCAGGAGCTGCGCCGCAGCGCTGGGGTCAGCCAGACTTGCCTCCCAGGATGCCAGAGTTGTATTCGGGATTCGGGTCAACTTTGGATGTCGATCACAGGCCCATATTGTGTGGAATATGTTTGGGTAACCTCCGCAGAACGAGCAAGTAGGGGTTCCGGGTAAATTTCGAAAGCGATGTGAGATATGTTCAGTGGGCAATGTGTTAGTCTGCATCTGTCGGAAGAGGACGAACTGCGGCGTTGTGAGTGCACGATGTGGGGAACAATGTACCTTGCGCTGCGCGCGAAAGGACTCGAGGTATTCGCGCGGGTTGAAAGACGGCTGTGCATCGCTTAAAAGGGGTTGTGCCACCGAATTTTAAGTCTGTAAAAAGCCTGCTGTAGGCTTTCTCTGTATGCAAGGACCCTCAACACGAAGTGCTGGGTACAGCAAGCGCTTAATATATATTTTAATTCGCTTCTAAAAAGTACCTAAAAGCTCTTCTGGAGATCGGGACCCATCGCTAGCGCCACTAACCATGACGTCAGTGAATTGACAACAAAGTTTGTGACGTCATACCACGTTAGCGACTCGAGCGACATCGTATCAGACACACTAGGCCAACACGACGGCGACGACGACGAGTCGCCAAACCATCGGCCAACTGCCGAATAGCCAGACCGCGTTGTCACACTACGCCGACACAAACACGTCGGCCGATGGAAAGTCGCCGTAGTGTGACTGACTCGCCGACCGAGACGCCAACAAAACCGGTCGCCCGACGCGTCGTCGGGAATCAACCGAGAAACGAAAACTGCGCCCCGACAACATTCGTGCCGCAATGAATTTAGTTTCCGGAGTGTAATAAACTCAGTAAGGCCCATGAAGCCCATACAACTCAACACTAGCGATAATGCGATCCGTATTTTGGCGTTCGACGCTTCAGCCGTGCACTTCGGCGACGCCGCTACCCCGGAGCTGCAAACTGCATATGCGTGTGCGATCGGCTCGCCTGTAGTAATTTAAGGTCAGTTTCGTGCAGAAGAACAGTTACGTAGGGTAATTTGGGTAATAAGAGATCAATATCGGCCAAGGTTTTTAATGTAAAATGTAAAACCAAAGTACGGCAAGCACTATCCCTACAGTGCAAAATCGCAGTCGCAGCCGGGCACACTTATTTTTGCGAGCGCTTTCGCGAAGGAGTAGAGTTGATGGCGATAACCTATTGCGGGGGAACCTTGCTGCGCAAGCGCTATATAAAAAAAATTCAGTTTACCAGCCAGGAATTCTGTAAACTAGCTCGTAAACACCGACGTACGACTCGAAGGATGGGCCTCCATTATAGTACACCGGCTATTTCGCGGCGGGACATCATTTGTGCGGTGGCGCAGTGGTCTCGCGCGTCGCGCCCGCTCGGACAACGTTGCGGGTTCAATTCGCGGCAGGAACAGCTTTTTTTAGCGGTTTTTAAGGGGCATGGTTTGCATATCCATGGTTTTCATTTGTCTGCATCCGAGGATGCAGACTAAGAGTCCGTGTCGGAGCTGTCGCGGCTTGACATGACGAGCCAGCGGGTTTACTTCCGTGGTGAAAGAGAGAAACAACTTTATTTATGCTCAGGGATCAGTGGTAGTCCCAAAGAGGTCCTCAGTTTCTTATTTTTAGTTTTTTTAAGCATTCCACTTGCGCGAAGTTAAATCCCAGCGGGTTGCACCGCATACGCGCACACGCCTCCATGGTTATCACCACCAGGGTTGCCACTGGTGGCGACTTTTCGCCAAATTGGCGACTTTGAGAGGCCCGTGGCGACCGAAAATCACAAATGGCGACATGGCGATTTTATGGCGAATTTCGGCTTGGGACTCTCGCTCCCCCACTTCTCTTTCTCCGTCCGTCCCGACGGCTCTGCCCAACGCCGCCTAGAGGAAATTCTTTCCAGTCTAGGTGGCGTTGCTCTGCCTAGTCGGTGTTGCCCAACGTTACAGTAGTGTATAAGGGGAGGAACGGCTGGAAACGCTGATTGGTTAACAGAAATCAACGCTCAAGCGAGAGTTTTACAACTGAACCTATCTAGTAACGTTGTTGTTGCCAGGGGCCGGAAACTTTGGCTAGTTTCGGTATCGCAAAATTAAGTGCCGCCATGACGCTGGTAGCCAAGCGAAAATTCAGCAACTTTGCATATGTGGCTTTATTTTTTCAACATACCCAGCAATAAAGTAAAGTGATTCCATTGTGTGTGGAAATAAAATGTGTACTTGGCTGTTTAGTTTTTTGGCACCCTATTTATTTATTTAGTCGCTTCATTCGTTTCGCCAACGGGCGGCGCTTTCGCTCTTATCTCTTCTGCTGCCATCCTGTCCGTCTGCTCCTACCGCTTTCACTGTGTACACGTGTAGATGTTTTGTAGTATGCCTTGAAGATGAAAATTTTGTTGTCTGCGAGTGCGAACGGGCTCAAAATGTCAGAGAAACTGAGAAAAGGACACAACGCGTGCTTCGATGCTGTGCGGTGCGACAACTCGGGAAGGAATAATACAGCGAAAATTTTCGGCTTCCCAGCGGACGGCATGCAGGTCAGCAGAAAGTTATGAAGAAGCAAGCGCTATCCTTATCAAAAAAGCTGCCGTGCGGACCGAAACATCTTCTGCTGTTGCTTTACAGTAAATGTCTTTTTGTTTGGTACAACGCTTTTGTCCGTACTGTTGTAAGCATGTGAAGCTACTTGTCGACAGTTTCTCATGAGCCGATTGATGCCAGCGGACACGCAGACGGAATTTCGCTTCGGTATCGGTTTGGTGAGTGGTTGCCCTTCATTTTCTTTCCAACAGAGAAAAGCTTGCAAATTATGTTCGCCTAATGTGCCTAAATGCTTCTTCGACGAACTGGTTTGGCTTTAGAGCGTTCCGACGATCAGTTTGCTTATTAGCACGAAAGAAGCCCAAAAATTATTTACGTGGCAGCTGACCGCTGGCATTCCGTGTTACGAGAAGTTCGAGTTACCTGCGCGACGGCCGAGCGGCGCTTCGCTTTTCAACCTGTGCTAGGACACATTTTTTGTACCTTGTTTGCACTCTCAATATTTGTTTCGTTTTTTTACGTGTTTATTGATATCCATGGTGGTATTTGTTCCATTTACCAAGTGTGACGTATGGCGAAATTGCGCAGAAAATTCGCGAGCAATAAAGGGTTTTTTGGGCTAGCAAGTTTGAGAGAATAAGAATATGGAGCGGTTGTTAATGGTGGCGAAATGAGCTGGTCATCTCACGTAATAATAATTTTATTATTCACAAACGCGTGTTTTTATGAAACATCGTTTCTGTAGAATTCTATTGTGTACAGCAAATGAACGCGGGGACCTCTGCAGCAATTTTCTGTATACGACGAATTGTACGAAGATTTCTGTTATGTTTGTGTAACCGACAGAGAATGCGGACATTTGTACTTACTATACTAGACACACATATATGTGCTTTTCTGGCATGTATTGAACTTCACTTGTCATACGTTGCTAATAAAATCAGTGAATAAAGCACATTTCCCGCCTACTACTTTTTCTGCCCCAAACAAAATTCCACGCTTCAGGGCGTGCTGCCTCACGCGTATTCAGCTAAGAAATATATCCAAACAAATGTTTTCTGCACGTGCTGAGAGTCCAAGCAAATTAGCAACTGAAAGCTGTCGAAAACAAGATGTGCAGCAGCAACCCTATCTGAAAAGCAAAATGCAAGCGGTGTTTGTTCACGCTTGCGGCACACAAAGACAGGCGCGCTCGCTCAGACCATAGCAGACGATAAGCGGCACGGCGTTTCCTCCTCGCGCATCAACGAAAGCGTTGCTATAGCAGCATCAGTAATTTTTTTGTTGTCTTTTAGTTAGACAGTGTGGCCTACCAAGCACCAGGGGGCAAATTGGCGCCAGTGGCGCAATTATCGGTGGTGTTGCTTTGACACGGCCGAAATACCTCTACGCGTGATGCGGTCATGCGGTGTTCGAAAGTTTCAGTCGTCTCTGTTCAGTGTCTTATTTCGCCCGAGGCGTGGGCATGTGGAGGCGGCGGCGTGGGGGTTGGCATCGGGGGTCAGAAAGCGGGATCATAATGTCGATCGTAATTCTGGACTTCCGAAGAAAGTCGCGGCCCAAAATCACGGGGACACTCTGGCTTGGCAGGCGGATAAAACGACATCGACTCCTCCGCCCGTACCATCGAACTGTCAACCTTGCGGCGGCGCCGGCACGCGCCACACCGCTGGCAAGGCTGAACACAGCTCGGCACTCCCTGAGGCGAACAGAACGCTGATGCAAGACGTACAACATTTCGTCTCTGAACAAAGCGCTATCTCTCGTGTCCAATAAAGCCGGGATTCTCGGCCCGCAATGACGACACTGATGAACGGAGCAGGCCCTCCGACGGGGTAACCCGGGCGGCCTAGGGAGGGCCGAACGGGCTTTCCCGCTCGGCCGGCACCTGCGTTTCCCAACTGCGCCGGCGGCTGGGAGCAGTTGCGCTTGATGTGGCCCTCTTTTCTGCAACGAAAACAGCGCAGCCCACCACGGGTATTCCCGCGATTGGCATCCCTTGGAGTGTCTCCGCCTGCCGCCGGACCTGGGAGTTCAGGGCGGTTGTTGCAGGCTTTTTCCTGGCATTGGCCGTGTGGCGTCCGTAAGTGTATGGGTCCAAAGCTCGTTCGCTAATTTCCAACAGACCTTTGTCTTCCGCTCCGACTGCGTGGGCGGCGTCCGGCGGGTGGCAAGAAAAAGAGGAAGCTCCCTTCCACGCGCAGCGGGGCTCAAGAGCCTCGCTTGCCGGCGGAAGAGGGCGATACACTCGGGAAGCGAGTATGTGGCCCTGTATCCGCTTCGCCTCAGCGGCTCGCTCCTCCAGGTCGCGGAACCGAGCGCCGCGCAGGTACGCCGCATAACCCTCTCGACGCGTTCATCGTTCAGGGCTGTCGGTTCGGCGATTTGAACCGACTCCATACTCCGCACAAACACTAGGAGGGATTCCTAGAGCTTGTGTGCGCAGCTCCAGTTCACGCCGCGTCCTCCGATGGCAGTCCACTGGAAGAAATTAGCGACGGATTGCCGCCTTGAGTTCAGTGAACGTGGCGGTTCGGTGACCGGCAAGCTGGTACGTACCACTGCTCTGCTCGCTTCGTAAGCACGACTGGCACGACACGAGCGAGCATATTGCTGTCGCTGAGTCCCATGGCTGTCTGGTAGTGCGTGAGAGCCTCAGTGAAGTTGGTCACGCTGATGGTATCCTCGTAACCGCGGTAAACTGGTATTTCCAGCCTCACCAGTAGACTTGACAGCTTCGGTTCCTCCAGGGAAAACTTTAGAGCGCCTGAAAGGGACTCGATCAAGCTACTGGCTTGCTGCAACAACGAGGTTGCATCTAGGGGAGCATCTCCGTTAGGAACGACTGCGTGCGCGGCGAGGGGTCCGCGGCGGGGCGAGAAAATTCTCGCTGGTCGTTCGGTGGCTCGGCGGCCGGATTGTCCGGAGATTTCGTGCGCCCAGCCCGCTGGTGTTGGCGAGTGGCGCTTACCGAGCCTCCGCTGCCCCCGCGTATGCTACGACAGCGTACATGGTCTACTGCCGCGTTGCTCCCGAAAACGGGTGGCCTGTGCGACTCTAGTGCGACCCAGGGACCCAGGCCTTCAGCGGTGACGTAGCCGGTGTGAAACGGCGCGGGGGCCACCGCGCGCCCCGAGAGTGGCGAGTACGGAGCGCACATGAGTACGGAGAGCTCCCGCTCGAGCCTCGAAGAGCAGCGCGCTCCCCAAGCTGTGGTTGTGCTGGTTGTGCTACAGTCTCACAGAACAGGGAGGATTGCTGCAACCGCGGCCGCGGCCGGCTGCGTGCAAACCGCCGCCAAAGTGGGCTTTTCCCGCCAAAGTGATGATGATGATGATGATCAAAGGCCTCCCCTTTGAATCGGCGTAACGGCATGCGCCATCTAGCCTTACTTAAATTTAGTTAACCCTCAACTCAGATTTCTTTTTAATTCTGCCCTGCCGCTACCCCTGCTTGGGATGACACTTTATCGACTTATCTGCTTTTTTTCCACCAATACTACAGCCGCTGCTTACTCCAGAGTGGGCTTTTCCTGCGGCTCCGGCTAACGGCTAGTCGAAGAACCAGGCATTATGAAGCGTACCATACGACTGGCATTGAAAAACATCAATACAATATAAGTGTTTTGAACGTTGCTGATTTTTATGGGGTTATACAAAATTGGGAGCTTTTATTTTTAGGCGTTGCCGTAGACATCTAGTGTGGCGACACTGTTGGCGAATTCTCAAGCAAAAATGGCGACTTTCGGCGACTTTTTGCTGGCCGTCTGGCGATATTGACCCAAAACTCAGTGGCAACCCTGATCACCACCTCCACAGAATTGGCGCAAGGAGGGGAGCGATTCTTTATTCGCCTCGCCCCCCCCCCCCCCCCCCAAAAAAAAAACAATCTCTGGGACCGCTACTGTCAGGGATCAGGTGAGGGGCGTGGGGGCGGTCCACAGGGCCGCCGCGACCCAGCGCCTGCTCCCAGAGGGAGGGGGAAGGAAGGGGGGGGGGAAGGGGTCTGCTGGGCACTCGCACAAGGAATGATAGTGCGTGTCGAGGGCCCCGCAGGCAAGGCAAGGTGTGGGTGGGTGTGAATGAGCTGAGTGCGGACTGGGAAGGTGTGGGTCTGGAGTGGTGAAGCACGTGTGTGCGGGAGCAGACGCCGCAGTAAAGTCGCAGCGTACCGCAGCGCCGCATGACACACGTGGCAGAGCGTCCTCGCAATACTGTGACGTCACTGCTTGAATCATGATTGATTGATTGTAGGGTTTAACGCGCCGACGCAACGCAGGCGATGAGGCGCGCCGTAGTGGAGGGCTCCGGATTAATTTTGACCACCTGGGGATCTTTAACGTGCGCCGAAATCTCGTACACACGGGCGTTTTTGCTTTTCGCCTCCATCAGAAAAGCGACCGCCGCGGCCGGGAATCGAACCCGCGACCTCGTGCTCAGCAGCGCAAACTGCTTGAATCAGCGCCCAGAAAACCGAAACCGAATCCTGTTCACATGAATCGTGCGATAATATTTTTTTTACTCAGAATATGTGCATGTGAGAGCATGTATCATGCTTTATAAAGAAATATAAAACGTTTGCAACAAAGGATGCACAAGCAACAAATCTGGTGGCACAACACCTTTAAGGTTGACGAGAGCTGGTCAGGGGTCCGGTAAATAGTTGCTCGGGCGAGCGCATGTGTCCGCTCATTTCCTGCCAAACCCTCGTGCCCAGGAGTCCAAATAACGTGGAAAGTGTGCGTTTTGTCGTCGAGCGCGTCTCTGATGAGGCGGGATGTGCGGTGGTGCAGGTCATTTCTGATCGACTGTCTGCAGGCGGCTTGCGAACCGGTGACGATGATGATGGGTGTTTGCGGACGAACTGTATGGGTGGTGGTGGCGGCGTACATGGCTCGTGCAATAGGTCGAGTTTCTAGGTCGTCGATAGCATGCACGTCAGGTTCAATCGTGACGAGTTCGTAGTTTAGGGGTCCGACGACAGCCGTGATGCCACCCCCCCCCCTTCTCCCAAAGAAAAAGAAAACGCCACAAAAATTACTACCGCAGCGCGCTACACAGCCAGGAGCAGTCTCTGTCTGCTGTGATTATGGAGGGGGCGCTATAACACATCGATCGTCGTTCCTCCTAACAGGGAAGCCTTCTATCAGCTCTCTGGTAGTTTCGCCCCGATATCGCGATAAGACTGAAGCATCAATAAAAAACGATGGTGAGGTGAACGGCCACACGTGGGACAATGCTGCGATAAGAGGAAGCCTTACTTTTGCCACAAGACCCTCTATATTCGTGTAAACGTGTGCCAAAGCATCGCCCAGTTCGGCTATGTATGTACACATATACGGCCACACGACAGCGGCAACAGGTCACAACCCACCTCACGCGACGAACAAAAGGCAAGCTGTGTTTAACTTCCCTGTCGTCCGTCATTTCTTTTTTTTTTTTTATCCTTCGCCTTCGTTTTTTGAGGGCTTTGTCCACCAAGGCTGACACGAGAGCGCGAGGCCACGCTTGGACTTCCGCAGCAGCGAACGGAAGAGGAGCCGGCTGATGGGCCTTTCTTTGCAAGGAAGTAACTGCATCGTCACCGTCACTGATGTCAAATGAGTAGAAGCCGCTTGCTTATAGCAGGAAACGGGCCATCCTTCTGCTCGTGACCGACGAGTACCGAGGCGAAGAAGCAGCTGTGGCGGTTCAGCGTTAGGGCAAGACCTCAACAGGATGGGAACAGAAGGTGCTCTCTCGCACCGGACAGAGGTCGCCGCAAATACGCCACCGCACTATACACCCAACGCCGTGCGCTATAACTTCTCGTGTCACCCAGCGTCTGGCGGGCTGCACTAGTATCGGCAGCCTGAATGAGTGTACCACTTGTTAGGGCCAGGCGAAATTATAAAAAACGAAAGCTGAAGTGGGTGCATACCTTTCTACTTTCACTTTATAGCGAGGCATGCTTGGTCGCACTCAAGATTTGTAACCCGCATAGACAGAGCCCGTGTCTCGAATTCGACAGAGAGAGAAATAAACGTTTATTGTCTGAAAAGACTAGCTAGGACTTGGTTCTTGCTGGTCCGAGGTGGTAGGTCTCCTCAGTCCAGGAAAGCTCTGGCGGTGGCTGCCGTCTTCGCCCGGTTCACCAGATTCTTCTGGTTCTCCGGATCCTCGTAGAAACGGCCTTAATTTTGGCCGCTTGCTTCGTTCTGATGACATAAGGACGAATTACATTGGACTACAACGGTGGCTAGGCTCTTGATAACTCTCTTGTTGCTCAGGGCAATGTGCTGATGTTCACGTTCTCGGAATTCGACGAAAGACGGCCGTGTCGCGCGATTACTGTATTGACCGCGGCTAAAGACGCCTCCATGCCCCCGGGACACGAGAATTGGCGCTGCTGCTCCAGAGGCAAACTTCAGCGCAGAAGGCGAATCAGCCCGAGTGAAGACAACACAAGGCGGGAGCTTGGGAAGCAGGCTCGACGAACAGCACGTCAGCGGGCTCGGCGGCGAGACAGAACGGCTGATCTCCAACACTAGCCAACTTTTCCGCGAGACCCGAACCATCATCCGGAATTCAATGACGAGAACCCTACGGTAGAAGCGACGATGGCAAGTGACGAGAGAACTTGCTGTCACACCTGCCATGCGCCCACATGTGTCTCAGGACCTAGCGATGAGCCCGTATTTAGGCCGCGTCGACAACGTGTAGGTTCTCTTCACCGAGCCTTCCCTTCACTGACGACCCGGCCAGAAAGAAGAATTTAAATTTCGCGACAAAGGACAGACACTTTATTCCTCTGCTGCAGTCCTTTTGTAGCGTGAGCTACACCGGCCGAGGCTAAGCAGTTTCGCCTGGCTCCTGGAGAGCCGTGCTTCGCATGCGCGAGGAGCAGTGACGTCACACGGCGCACAGAACGTTGCTCGCTGCCCGGCGTCTCCCACACACCCCACGCGCCCAGCGTCTTCGCCAGCCTCCGTTCCGCACGTGGCGGCCCGGTCCACTTGGTGATCATGCGAGGGGTGGCCGGGCGTGGAACCGATGGCTCGTGCGTCGCAGCAACACCGGCGTGCGCCTGTGGAACGAGCTTAGCTCATGGGGCGATTGGTGACGCTGCGCCGGAGCTGCTTGATAAATATACATGTGCCACATAATGCGTATACCGTGTGTGTGTTATTGAGGCAGCAGTAAGCATGATAATCAAGCTAATCCTAGACAACCAGGAAAGCTAAGAATGACCAGCTGAACCTTAGCTCACGCTATGTATATCCTGGCATAGCCGAGCTAAGCCACTGCTAATTTTTTTTCTTTATTTTCAGGCAGGACGACCGTCTTTGCCCCAGGCGGACCGCGCTCACACAATGCCAGGCGGGGCTCCCCCGCTTGCATGCAGGAAAGAAAGCTGGCCGAAAGGGTCTCTCCCCTCTCCTGCAGCGCGAGGAGAGAGGTTTCGCGGCAGGGGATGAAAGACAGGGATTACGGACAGTGGGATTTTGAGACAAGGGGGAAAAGCGGGGCGGGAAGATGGGGAAAGTGCCACATGGGGAGGCGTGCTACACCACTATACTACCACAAGCTATAGGTGCAGCATTGTGGAGGCAACATTGTCGTCAACAGTGTGCCCACTGTGGGCGCCTAACTGCCCGTGAAGGGGGTCCTGAAAGGACACTCACTTCTCCCCTCTCGGCAAGTGGAACCGAAAGGCCCCGGCGCCTTTTGTCGCTTCCTTCGCGGTGAGCTAGGCGCCCTGAGGGGGCGGGCTATTCACAACAATGCAGCCTCCACAGTGCTGCACCTAGCTTGTGGAATGGACTATAGATACCGCAGCGACAACGGCTACTCCCTCAGTGAACCAGTCATATCGAGCAAAGAAAACGCGCCACGTTAGTTGTCCAACATGTCGGCCAGCCGACGGATCGGAAGTACGGATAGGCGGTTAGACGACGTCTAAGGCTAGTCTAACTAGATGCAGGCACGCGCAAGCATAGTGAAGACTGGCTCTGCTGAAACCATCTCGCGCTTGAAGAATGTCTCGTCCCCCCTCCCCTTCTGTTCGGAGAATCGCGTCCACTGTCCGTTCACGGTGCCAGCGCAACCGGTTATCCCGGCAGCGACCGGCCGTGTTTTCGCGCTCGGTGCATTTCCTCGCCCGACGAAACTCTCACGCCGGAACCGCCGCGCAGTGCATCCTGCATTGCTAAGCATTAGGCTCACGCACACACACAAAACAGAGACGTACAGAAACAAACACAAGGGCGGGAAGGAGCTACATATCCTGCTTTTCCTTCTGTCTTGGCGGGTTAACATATAGTTTGTGCGCAGGGTTGTGACAGGTTTCGGCGATGCCGCATGGACGGATCTGCAACATCTGAAAGAGAGAGGAGTAACTCGAGAACGGCATTCCATTTCGCCCGTGCAGCGAACCAAATCGCCACGTGTTCGCCCCCCGCTCGGCGTCGTGCCAACAGTGCATGCCCGGGGAGGAGCGAGACGGGACGTGATGACCACTGCCCGTTGTCGGGTCGAGGCACGTTTCTGCCGGGCTTGCGCCTGAGGGCGAGGGTAATTCGATTACGCCCGCACGTGAACGCCATTGCCCCGAACACGGCAGGGTACCACCCGCGGCAGCGGCTCGTGTCTCGGCTTTTCATTCGAACTTCGCGTGAGAGGCGATGTTCTCGACACAGAATGCTGGGTCACACTCCCGACCCCAACGCATACGGCCGTCACGAAGAACTATTGCAGCGGCATCGAGGTGTAGGGGGAAAGGCGAATTTAAGCGACGACACGATGGACACGGACTGGTATTCAGCCCGTGGTCGAGCGGGAGAGAACCAATGCCCCTTCTATTTCTCTCCGGTCGCCTCTCCTTATTACCACGACCCCAGAAATCACACTGGCCCCGCACTGCTGTCACACGACACCGTCGGCCACATTACCACTTATGCCACGAAAAGCAGCCTAGGACGGGCAGTTTAGCCGTGGCCTATATATAGGGATTACAAGTGATGGCTCTTCAAGACGACCTCCACAAAGGTGGTGACCTTTACGATGAGGCAGAGAAAATCAGTAACGGCCTATGCTGAAACTACAAAACCACGCAACACTAGAAAAGCCCGACTTCCTCATTTATGGTGAAAAGGGGCATTTCATCACAAAACACTATGGAACTGCACTTAGAAAAGCTCCGTCGTATACGATACAAGGATCTGATGGTGTGTTTTTTTTTTTATGGGGGGTGGGGTTAATAGGGCAAAGAGCGCCGAAAAAGAAAGAGGATAGGGAGATCGCCGTAAGAAGATGAATATGAAGAAATAGAAAGTGGAGTAAAACAGACATGCAGAAAGCCCCCCCCCCCCCCCCCCTCCCTCCTCCTTTGGCTTCAGAAGTAGCAAAATGCTTGAAGAGGCTTAACAGGTAAAACTATCTTAAACCGACTGTCAATGCTGATCCAAATCCCGAGAGGGAAATCCGGCGCAGAATTAGTACAGGGTAAGGTTCGATAGAAAACTGCTCCTAAGTAATTGCAGAGTCCTTCAAGGACTCTGGTAATTGAAAGCAGGTTGTCTCTGTCAATCAAAAAAAAAAGTATTCACCAATGCGCGCCTCCGGGACCCATACTTGGCGCCTTAGTAAAACCTTGGAAGATGTGAGGCCAGCCCAATTAGCCACGCGAGTAAGGATGATAGGAATGGCGATTGCAGATAGGAAACGTACGCCTTAGATTAGGGAGCGAACTCGGGCGGAAGACACCCCAGCTGAGACCAGGGGAAACAAGTGAACTTGGGCCCAACACGTAATGCGAAGAGTAAGTGGCCGTTGGCGGACCATCCGGGTGGCCGAGTGGCTGCTACCGGGAGGAGGGACCAGAAGTGGGGCACGACCATCGACTCAATGGAGGGATGACGGAAAACGAGTTTTGGCACTCCGTATGCTCCGTCGTTTACGTAGTTACCGTGCTGACCAAGAGCCGACTGCGCCTGCGCGCGCGGAAGGGCGAGGAGGCGCACCCCACCGTGACGAATGCACGGGAATGGCGAGGGCCGGCCCGCGGAACTATCCCCCCTTCCGCGACGAATGCGCAAGTGCCCAACGGGTTCCGGTCAACACGGCAACTACGTACAACAAGGAGTGCTTAAACTCTAATCTTTCCGGACAGTACAAGATTCCCGGGAACGGTTGGAAGACTACGGAACCAACCAGAGAAATCTGTCGCTGCACTCGCGTGCCGTCGTGGGCGCCGCCATAACAACTAGCAGCGTTCCTTTCCCACTTGGCTTGGCTTGGCTAGCCCTTCTTTTCACTCCTGGAGCCAAAATAAACAAAAAAGAACTTTTTTTTCTTCTTGTTCGCCTTGCATGAAGCTTCTAAATAACCCCTGACAGTTCAATTTTTTGGGGCTCCCCCTTTTCATTGAAAAGAAAAAAAAAACAATTTTAATTGTCTTTAACAAGAATATTGTTGTTTTTTTGCAACCACGGGCAACTTCTGAGGGCCCACGCCAAGTGGCGACGGAACGCTTGTCCGCAGTACACACGACGGAACACCCGCCGAAGCGCCGCTCGCCCAGACACTGGCGACAGATTTCCGCCGCGGTGGCTCAGTGGCTAACGCGTTGCGCTGCTGAGCACGAGGTCGCGGGTTCGATTCCCGGCCGCTTTCTGATGGAGTCGAAAAGCAAGAACGTCCGTGTGTTCGAGATTTCGGCGCACGTTGAAGATTCCCAGGTGGTCAAAATTAATCCGGAGCCCTCCACTACGGCCCGCCTCATCGCCTGCGTTGCGTCTGCGCGTTAAACCCCACAATCAAATCAATCAAACCTCCAGTACATACAGTAGAACCTCGTTGATACGTTCTTAAAAAGAAAACGCGAGGGAGAAACGTACTACGGGGAATTCTTAGTGTTCACAATTGAGAGCGTACCAACCGGGAAATCGTATCAACCGAGAACGTATCAGCGGGGTTCTACTGTATTAGTATGAGACTCTACGGAATTAGCCACCTTCGTCCAGCGGTGTACATAAACAGTATGCCGATGATGAAGAAGATGCAAAGTCGAGATAAGCTAAGGCGAGCCCCAAGTTAGAGGCCCGATAAAGCAAGCGCCTGTACACGATCGGACGCTATGACCACCCCGACGCACCTGAGAGCGCAGACGTTCGGCAAGTGCACGCTTTCCCTGCATGCACACCAGCTGTCGGCGGCGAGGCGAGGCATGCTTGAGGGGAAACATGTGGCGTATACACGATACACGCGACGCTACTCGGCCAAGCTTGAAGACAAGAGACTCGGTCAACAGCTCGATCCGTTACTCGACACCGCCGGCCAAGCGAGGGCCCGGAGGAATGGGACTCACTCGAGCGCACGTGTTGCGCGCGCTCTGGTGTGCCTTATCTGCGCGCTTCTGACGTATAGCGCCCCGAGACTGAGGAGCGCTGTCCGTCTCGCCCCGCCGCCCTATCACCCCAGCCTCCCATCAAGGCGATAGCAGTTCACAACGTTGCGCCAAAACAGCAGCCCGCCCACGCACCGCGTCCAAAAGACGTTTCAGACAATATTGCCATACGTGGTGAGCCCTCGTGAAAACATTCGCGTGTACGACCCGAATTTAGGCAGATATATTTCTATGCATACAAATATATCAGCCTAAATTATAATAAAATAAAACAACGGCTAAGAGCCCAATAACAACAACTCCCAAATATACAGCCATAAATTCCCCTACAAAACACCCAAAAACAGCAAAAATACTCTGAATGCAGTTGAACAGTACCCCGAACGCGCCTCCTGAAAACTTCTAATGGGAAAAAATAATACACTCCCAATGCTCCCCTTGGAAATTCCCATTTTAGTGGCAGTAAAACTTTACTCCTATATACCAATAAACAAACTTCTGAAATACTGGGAGTAATGCGATACTCCCGCCGGAAGGAGCATATAGTCAATTCAATTTTGTTTATTTTTCACCAAATCAATACACCAGGTGAAAAATGGTGAAAAAATGGCGGCCGAAAAAAAAACTGCAATAAAGCAGCTTGACAGAGCTCCGGCCACCGTCATCTAGCAGCAAAGAAGTGCAAACACAAGACATACATACATACTGTTGGATGATTCATTTCCTACTGGGTAACATTTCACACAGGAAAAAAAAAACACACGAGATAGCTGAGGAAACACGGTAAAACGCAATAATAAACAGTATTTGTTCACTTTAGAAAAAACTAAATGAAGGCGTGCACCGTAAAAACGAGGTAAAAGCAACGTGAATATTCAGCAATGTAGCGCTTGTCACATGTAAAAACAAGTACATAAAATGCAAACAGGCAACGAGGTAAAATTTCAGGACATGGTATCTTAGAATTCCAATGACACATAACATTCGTACGCGAGAGTGATAATGTATACATGAAAGTGACACGCACAGTATAGTATATACTCCCACTTGGGATTGAGTTATGCGGAAAGCCATTTACTCCCGTTTCGGCTTATTTCTGTTCTGTGGGTGTCGACTTCGACTTTTTTTTTCTTTTTAGGCCCTGTCGTTCTATGTACAATATCTTTTTGTACAATACAATATCTACAATGTACAATATCTATGTACAATATCAATATATTTTTCCCGCGTCCGCGGGAAAAATAAAACGCGGAACGGGAGAACACGAAAAGGACAAATAAGCAATTTAAAAACGAAACAAAACAAAACAAGCCAACATTTCAAAAATCTTTGGGTGCGCTTGGCGTACTTTTTCTTTGGGGGCGTTTTAAAATAGGTGATCGTCGTTGCGAACATTCCGAAGCAAAATAACAAGCACTCATCGCGCTGTTAATGTGTGGACGTCTAAAAACCATACTTTGGAGGCCAGACATTATTCGGGGGGGGGGGGGGGGGGGGGGGGGTGCATATGCGACAATAGTGCGTATATTATATATAGCGAATCAGAATGGGAAATGAGGGGCTCGTTGAATGAAGGCAGAAATAAGGGCATTTTCTCTCTACTTTCGTTTTTTTAAAAACAAATATATGTGTTTCAAGAAGAATAAAATGACCTACAACATTTTCCCTTTTGCTTTCCTTGGCTTTTTTGACTGCCTACCCTTATATATGTATAGTTCTAGGAAGGCATCAGTACATTTTATGCACGTTTTCCCAAAAGGAAGGGAGAGAGAGAAGAAACTTTATTTCTGGTCGTGACCTCGTGACGCAAGAAGAATCATGGCTCGCTGGTCAACGAGGGCCGCCGACGCCAACCACACCCGCCAGTTGGGAGGAGGGGGGTTAGGGTAATGAGGAGACTGCTCGGCAGCGGAGCAGGAGAAAAGGATGTGCTCAACATTTGCGCACGTAGCGGGGCAGTTGGGACAGTACGGGTCGGAGCGATAGCCGTAGTGGTAAGGACGTGCCGGAGTGGTGAGGGTGTTCAGCTGGATTGCCCGAAGGGTGTGCACTTGTGCAATGGATAGGGTAATGTGTGGTGGCGGAAGAGTCTGTAGCGAGTGCCGAAGGTGTTGGTAGTGCTCTTTGAGGGTTTTCTTGTAGAAATATGCCTCCTCCGCCATGGGAGGGAAAGGCCAAGGGATCACCGGCGCCCGGTTAGTAATCTCGCGGGCCAGCTGGTGAGCCAGCTGATTGACAATAATCCTGAGTGGCCCGGCACCCACACCACAGCGACCGAGGCAGGGGAGAGGAGCGAGAGAGTTTCAGAGAGGTCGTCATGCAGATCTTCGGGAAGGAAACATGTATCAACGAAAATTTGGGGGGGTGGGGGGAAGAGAGTTGAACCCCCCCTCCCCCGGCTACGCCACTGCCTGGAGGCATTTCCTGGCCTACCGGCTCATTTCCTAAGTTAGACTAAAGAGGAGCTCATTTAACTGAAATTGAATTTATGTATTTATTCGATACTGCTGGCTTGAAAAACCAAGAAGGTGTGTAAATGCGGCCCGGTGTAAACCGCAGCGTATAAGAATAGCCGAGTGTATTTTAAAGAGGACGTAAGAACACTTGTCCCTAACGAGGGACAAGTGTAAACATGCCTGTTGTACGAGACGCAGTTTTCTGCCCACATTATGAAATAAATGAACACGTTCCTCGTGTAACGTTAACCACGCGAGACACTAGTACTTTCGTTTTGGCGGCTTGACGACGGCGGTAACGCGGCGAGTGCAAGCCGTTCGTTCACCGAGGCGGCGCGCCAGCGTGTCTTGCAGCTGATACGTACAGTCTCAGTCACAAGTTTCTCGACCCCGCCAAAAGTACCTGCACCACAAATAATTCCAAGCCAAGGTTTAGCGTTCGAGCGTGCGAAAACTATTTTGGCGCAGTTAGAAAACAAATTGCCTTGGCCAGCTTTCTGGCACAAAACATTTCGATCTCACTCGAGGGGTAAATTTGTTTTTGTATTTTCTGTGGCGTGCTAACTTTTGGCACGTTCCAAAAACTTTCCACAAACACTGCTCGCGGTCTGACTCCACGAACGACGCCCGCCCGCATCGCAGCAGAGTTTCGGGAACCCGTGAAAAAAAAGACTCAAGCAACGGCTCCAAATTAACTCCGCGGGTATCGCCAACTGCGAGGTGTACCACCGCCCACATAAACGCAACGGGAACGCTGCCTCGGTACGCGCAACAAACGCAGCTCCGTTCCCACACCGAGAACGCACGACGAACAGTCCCAATGCTGGCCGAGGAAAAAGCAGCAGCAGCCGCCGCGTCGAACGGCGCGCAGAAACAAACATCCCGGAGCGAGCAGAATCAACGCGGCCACAGGCCAGCGGGCTCGTAATGGTAATCCGCACACACGCATACACGCACGCGAACGAGCGGCTTCTCCCGAACCCACTTATCGCGGCCCGTCGAGACTAATTAATGCGCCCTCAGCGAACGAGAGGGCCGCCCAGATAGCGCGGCCCGGCAGATAAGCGCGGGCTCGTCGCAAATCCAGGTCGGCGGGAGAAAACGACACGCGGTGGACGCGTGCGGAGACACCTCTTCGGGGGCCCATCGACGTTTATCGGCTTTCTCGCTGCGGGAGGAGTCCTTCAGGCACGAGGACGCGCGCAAAATGATGTCCACCGCGGTACGGCCGCAGCTTGTGTCGCGCGTAGTGACGCGCGGCCCGGTGTAGAATACTAACCTAGTTCGGCTCGTTTGCAGCCTGCCTAGCGCGCGGGCCACAGCCGCGTTTGCGTATGCCTATCGCATTTACTGCGGTCCGCGAGAGCAGGGACAACTGCCGGACACCGGTTCCGTCTCTTCCTCAGGGTGGTCACGGCAGCGTTCGGAACCAGAACGCGAAGACGCGTCCTCTCTCGAGTCCTGCCTCCCCCGTTAAGAGCCGCTCAGATTTACAAAAAATAACCACGCTGTACATTCATGGGCAAATGAAACGCAAACACGACAATATGATCCAGAACACGCAAATAGCGCGATTTCCTTCCGTGCAAGTGACAATTACGAGTGGCTTAGATACAAAAACAAGTTGGGAAATGTGGCTTTCCAAAGATACAAATAACACGCCGTTATTGGACGTCAACCAAGAGTATTTTTTTTTAATTTTGCGCGCTCTGATTCATATTTTCGTGTTCGAATTTCATTTGTCCATGAGTCATGAATGTACAGCGCATAACAGAGAAGAGCCAACTATATCGAACGGTGGCCTTTGTAAGCAAACGTAACACGTAACTCTAGTCGGCACGGAAACGCACTCGCGCGTGCGGGATATTACACTCACACGCTAAAGTGAGCCTGCTAGTATATCGTCCCATAGAAAATGTCTTCAGATTTCAGATGCTTCAGTCCGTGTGTCCGGTGGGTGCACATCACCTGAAAACGCCTTTGGCAGCGACGGAAACTCAAGCGAATCCTCCCCCCCCACCCCCCCCCCCCCCCCCAACCCCTCAAATGCTTCCGGGATTTTGCGATGTGTTGGGGGCTTCAAATAATGTGACATGTACGTCAGATAAAGCTACTCGATGTCCTCGAATTATAACAAAACGTCCCAGTAATTTTGCGATATTTACACGGGTTCGATTCCCGGCCGCGGCGACTGCTTTTCTGATGGAGGCGAAAAGCAAAAACACCATCTTCCCGTGGGGGACCCTGATGAGGATGCGAAGCATCATGGGGGTTCTGTGTGGTTCCATTGTGTTGCCGTTATGTTGAGTGATCTGGTGTTTAGTAGCGCCAGAGGGAATTCCGCGTCCGGGTCCACACCGGTGGCAAAGGCACGCAAGTACTGTTGTGTGACGGTGAGTAGGCGGTGGTTCTCGAGGCCCCGAAACTCGTCCATCGTGTTCTTGTTGGTGAGGTTGTTGACGTTGGTGCACCGGCTGAGAGCAACGTACACGCCCTCCTCTTCGCAGCTTTGTCTTCTTCTCCTTCTTCTTCCTCAGCGGCTCCCCTACGGGAAGATGACGACGGTGGTTGAACGCGAAGCTATCTCGTGATGGATTCTTTAGTTGGCCAATCTCTAGGGGCATCC
Organism: Haemaphysalis longicornis; assembly: GCF_048455015.1. Classification (NCBI taxonomy): domain Eukaryota; kingdom Metazoa; phylum Arthropoda; class Arachnida; order Ixodida; family Ixodidae; genus Haemaphysalis; species Haemaphysalis longicornis. The sequence continues at coordinate 192,095,765 of NW_027526445.1, forward strand.
TGCCACAATCATCATCAGAGGCGCTGCGGACGGGGCACGGACGCGGGACATCACCCCGAGCAAGAGATGCTTCGCATCGAAAACGCCCGTGTGCACGAGATTTCGGCGCACGTTAAAGGTCCCCAGGTGGTCAAAATCAATCCGGAGCCCTCCACTACGGCTCGCCTCATCGCCTGCGTTGCGTCGGCGCGTTAAACCCTACAATAAATCAATCAATTTTGCGATATTTTAAACATCCCTTTTGCTTTCGTCGTTCCTCTGTGGTGGTTACCAAATACATTGGTTGCAGCCAGTGAATTAACCAGGCAATTGGTGCGGTATGGTCCATGCTACGACACACGGGCGAAAAAGAACGAAGAAGTGGAGTGCGACATTATAAGAATGCAAGTAAATGGTCAGCGAGTACCTCGCCGCGCGGTACCCACATAATAGCTGGTCGCATAAGCTAACAACCGGGCGTTATCCAAAGGCGTTTCAGATGACCGTAAACAGGTTACAATGAGGGGAACAGCGCAACAGAGTCGAAACACATGAAGAGCCTGACATCCACGAGCGCATGCAACAACCAGAGAAATAATTGAGGCTGCAGAAATAGGGCGCCGAAAAGAAAATTGTGTGAGCGTACCCTCGTTGTCCCTCTCCCAAAAAGAGGTTAATTTTCTGTCCCACATATATTTCAGCACGTGTTTGTGGCACATAACGTTGGTGTAGTATGACGATTCCGTGGGTTATCACCAGCATTCATGTTATTTCTGCTTTCTTGTATTTTTTGACTGCCAGCGTATATACGTGACATGCCGAAAAATAAATTTCAGTTGTAAGTCAGCGCTCGTGGTTGTCACTTTCTTCGGGTGTTTCGTCTGTGTTGCGCTGTTCCCCTCTTTGTAACTATGCACCAACGCGCGCCCAAGCATTCACCATTGCGTTAAGCAAGTGCTTCACGGGGATCTTTTTTTCGTCCTTATGCACTGCGTGTTCAGTGCCGTTTTAACCGGTCTTTGTGTCGACTAGAGAGGCCCAGGCTCCCTTGTACAGTATGCGTGGCAAATGAAACACGAAAATATGAATGAGAACACGCAAACAGCGCGATTTCTTTCCACACAAGTCAAAATGACGCGTGGCTTGGTTACAAAAACGAAGTCCGGAAATGTGGCTTTCCGAATATACCAATAGCACGCCATTATTAGACCTCAACGAACAGTAATTTTCAATTTCGCATCTCCTGATTATGATTTTCGTGTTCGCGTTTCAAACCGTACACACAGATTGGCACCGTCAACCGTCAAGTAATCGCTGCGCGCCCGCTTTAATATCGGCGTTCAAAAAACCCCTTCTTCGCACGAGGCTCGCCGCAATCAAGGGCGGCAGGTTAATGCCGATTAACCTTGACTTATCTACGTTAATCTCAGGTGCGTTACGGAGGTTTAGCGACGACTGGTTCTGTGCGCCACATCTATTCGAAATCTACCCACACGATGCACGCAAGGAGGGGGGGGAGCGGGGTGCTAAAAGAATTGACGATTTCTCATCCATTCTTCCCCGTCTAGCCCAGTTTCGCAGGCCGCGGCGCGTATGTCTATCGAACGGGACCGCGCGCAGTTCGCACAGACATCACCCGTAGCGCGAAAGTGGTCACGCAAAATAAGCGCGCTCCCGCATCTCATGTAAATTGCGCACGTTGTGTGTACGTACACTTGCCGCTGCGAACGAACGAACCAGAGGTCAGCCGTCTTTCCTCGTACACGCGCCGCTAATAAACTGAAGCCACGTAAAAGAAAAAAAGGGGGAAATAAATGAATGAAAGAACGAGGGGGGGGGGGGGGGGGGGGGTCTTCAAATCCTCCGCGCAGCCCCGGACCGCGAAACGAAGAGATTCACAAAAGGAAAAAAACAAAAAAAAAGTCTCGCTCATTTTCTTCTCTCACGGGGAAACAAGAGAAGGAGGAGATAAAACAAAAATTAAAGTACAGCTACTCCAAACGCTACGACGTAGCGGTAGTAAAAGAGAACGAAGGCAAGAGGGAGTGGAGGGCGACGTGAGGGTGACGTCGACTGCGCGTTATAATTGGAGCCTCTCCCGCGCGCGCGTGTGCGGGTCACGCGTTGCGTGACACGAGCCCACGAGTACCCCCCTCCCCATCCCTTCAACAACTCGGTCCCTGCGAAGAGGGAGAGAGAAACGGGGAGGGGGCGCCAAGGTCGCAGCCGTCGGGCTCTCGGACGAAACGTGGGAGATGTCAAAGACCGGCCCGGCAGGGCGGCTCTGCCACCAGTCCCGCAGCAGCAGCGTGGCGTGTGCCTTGTGCGTTAATAGTACAGCCGCCACTCCGTCCATGGACGGCCTTAGCTAGCCCCATGGTGTGACGGGCGAGCATCACGCTCCCCTCAGTATCCCCTACAGATCACGCTCAAGCCCGAAAAAGTACAAGATCTCCCCTCCGTGATGAAGCCCTCGGAACAGGAAACTGGCTTCGCTACAAGCGATGATTCGTTAAAAGCGCGGGTGATTTGCTGCTCTTCGTGCACTGCAGTGGGGACTGTGAAAGACTTCGAATACAGCCACGTTTCGTAATAAACCGGGGTTTGCTGTAGAACCATGTTTAGAGCGTTAGAGAACAGAGCAACGTCACACGCGGACCGCGTTGTGGGGACGGGACAGGCGCGCAATTTCACCCGACAGTTTTAGCAGATAACCGGAGAAACTGACGCAAGCGCCAACACAGGCTTATCTCCCAGGTGCGGAAAATGGGACGGTTCCAATTCCCGCGCCTTTTTTTCTTACGGAATGGAGTGAAACGAAATCCCTCGGTTTAATTACGGGTTGGCGAGCGAATAAAGTTCCTTTATAGCCGCGTTAATTTAGCGGCGGCTCTAAAACGGGGGTCGAACGGGGGCGCGTAATTGCATTCCAGACGGCGCGTCAGCGAAGCATCCTCTCAATTTGTTTCTTGTCTAAACCTGCCGCAGCGCAAAAGGAAGGCGGCGACAGCAACATTCTGGCATCACCACATAGCACGCGCCGTTAGGTTGGCTTTTTCGCGCTGCGTCAACGTTGTCCCCCGAAGCCAACTACGCAGAAGACCACACAAAAGACAGTTTCGGCGCCAAATCAAACTTCTCCGACAACGAAGCACACTTCGTCAAAATTCCTTTCCCCTTCTTCTCCTTGCTCGTAGAGGTCCCTTATATCATCTGCAACATCCAGAAGCGGTGCCAATGGCGACATTATTGTCGAAACCGCGCTTACGCTGCCTCGTCTTCATGCTTCAACACGATGTGACAAACTGGGCGGTTACAGCCACCATCCCGGCAACGAAGTGCCGGGAAGTATAATTACGCCGCCGTTAAACGGAAACTTTCGTACAGCGCGCCAACGTCGCATTGTTCGCGTATATCTACCTCGAACAAGTTGTGTTGCGTCTTTGCTAATACTGACTCGCATATGCGCAACCCCCTGTAACAACACAACTATAACGTAGCTAAACCAAGAATGGCAAATGGTCACCAGAGCACAGCACCCCGCTCCCGCACTAGTCTCGAATTCAGCACGTGCGCATTTTTTTTTTTTTTTTTTTCAGCGGTAGTGAAACTATGCGAGTCGACAAAAACGGCGAACGAGGCATTATTATGGTACGACATAGCGATCACTTCGAATAAGCAAGTTTTCTTTAAACACCCATCATTGCAAAGTAAACCGACGAATGAATTGGCAGACGATCATTCGATCTATAGTTTAGGACTTGTCGTTGGGCCAGATGGTACATATTCTCGAACGGGGTAAACTGCGTCAAGGAAGACGCACACAGAGAGAGGCACACGCGGACAGGCGCAGTCCTGTGTCATCATTCGATCCGATGATGCGAACATTCGGAGACCCACGACCATCCGATGACTTGAGTGCATAGGGCATGACAACAATTTGGCGACAGCACGTCACTGGCTTCACAAGATTACGTTGTTGTCACGATGCTACTGCGTTTCACTGCGATGATGTTTACGCTATTTTAACGCAACGCTACAGCGTGATCATTGCGATGAAATTACACCTCAGGGGGTTATGTAGCCGAAGTGTTCCGATCCTGGCGTTACCGCCATTACAGGGGGATCCGTTCCTTGGATTTCCATGAAGTGCGTGCCTTCGCTCACGTACGTCCTGGTCGGCGAATATATTTCTTCTACGGCGCTTACGCGACACATGGCCTCCCTGGCAGCGCCGATGGCAGCGATTTCACACCTGAGTAGGTGCGCGTTGCGTGAGCAGGAGATCGGTTTGTTGCTTGGAATTCATTGCTGGAACAGCACGCGCAAAGAGGGAGGGAGAGAGAGAGAGAAACGATGCGAAGAGGAGCAGCTGAAGGGCGAGCGCTGCGTACTCTGAGTGTGAGTTACACCCCTCCGCATCGTCTTTTTTTTTTGCCAATGTGCAAGCATTGAATATAAGCATACAGTGGAATGGAGAGGGAGAGAGGGAAATGTGGTTCCGGAGGGAGAGAGGGCCAAGACGATGGGATGTGAGCGTATTGGGAAGGGGAGGAAATGTCTCGAAGCAAAATAAAGTGGAGGGGGATTATGGAGGGAAGTAGGAGAGGGGAATTGGTGACGGTATTAGAGAATCGAAAGGGGAAGGGGGAAGAGGAATAGTTGGATAGAGAGCGGAAAAAAGAGGAGCGGGTGGAAAAGTGGTAGCGGACAGGAAGGAGGGACGGGGCAGAGTGGACTAGTGGTGATACGCAAGTGGAAAATGTGAGGTGGAAAAGGGAGAAGAGGCAGAACGGGTGGTGGAGGGAGACTGAGGCTTAGTATACAAGGAGAAGGGAGGGGATTGGCACGAGGGAGAGGGAGAAGGAGGGCGAGGTGAGGGGAGGAAAGGAGAGGGGGAAGAGAAGGAGGAAAGAGATGCGTGAGAGAGGGTTGACAAAAAGGATAACTCCCAAGGCAGTGCTTTGCTTTTTGAGGCCGCTAGATCAGGTTGCTTGGGAACTAAGAGCTTTGTGGGGAAGTATTCACGAAATGATGGGGTATGCGTGGTCTGCGGAAAAGGAACAGAAACTACGCGACACATAGTTCCGCATAGTTTCTGCGAGGATATCCATCCAAATCTACATGAGGGAAATAGTGGGCTTCCAGAAGCCCTGGGATTTAAGGGTAGCACAGGGGAAGTTAACTTCAAGGCTGTGGAGGCGACGAAAAGTACATTAGAATGCTGGTGGACAAAAAGCAGAGAGGGGAATATTGCCTAGGACAGTTACCACCAGTAACAGAAAAAAAAGTATGTTGTGCCTAATAAGCTTTTTGTGCCTGCCCTAAGCAGCGCTAGTATTAAACCAAGAGCATAAAACATAGGTATATTAGTCCTTTTTGGTAAGATGACCCCGCCCCAAAGGGAAACCAATAGCCAACATCATCATCAGGTCAGCAGAAATGCCGAAGGTGCGAGGGGGAAAAGCACAGCGCCAGAGTGAGAGGTATTGCGGGGAAGGAGGAGGATGAATCAACTTTTACTGAGCCCAAGAAGTAATCGGTAGTGCGCGCTGGCACCAGATGGGGTGGTCCCCTAGTTACGGGACCCATATGTTCCCAGCAGCTCCTGGCCCCTGTCTGTGTCAGTGCGAGCTGAGTCGGCAGGGCGGGGCTGGTCAACAAGGTCTCCTATCGCTCAAGGGGTCGGGGATTGGGGGTGTTGTGGGGAAGGGAAGGAGGGGGGGGGGGTCTTGAGTTCTGTACACTCTGCCAAGATGTGCGGCAGGGTGCCCCTCTCTCTTTTGCAAAACGGACAGAGCGTATCGTGTTCCGCAGGGTGCATGCGGTTCATCAGTACGGGATGCGCAAGCGATCCCGCCTGCGCTCGACGCAGGATCGTCTGTTGTTGCCTAGTCAGTTTGGGGTGCGGTTCCGGCAGTCTGCACCTCTCCTCTCGGTACATCCGGGTAATGTCCCGATAGCTGCTAACCGGAGGGTAGGACGAGGGGGCAGACGGATAGGAAGAGAGGAAGGCGGCAAAGGTAGGACTGAGCACGGGGTAATAAATGCAGAAGGGGAGATGGATAAAAGGGTCGAGAATGCGCGGAGGGCGAGCCCGGGAATTGGGGCTGGGAGGCGGCAGGAGGAGGCGCTACGTTGCGTGGCCGAAACACAACGATGCAAGCACATACGCTATCACGTCGTCACGTATTACTGGAGCAATACTTGGTTGCTGTTACAGCCACTGACAGAGCGCCATTCGAAGACGAACACGGCATTCCCGAAACGAAGCGTAAAACAGTTGCAGGATAGCGTTTACGTGCCAGTGCCATCCTCCACCTTTGAAAGCTGCCGCTTTCGCAAGGAAGCGGTACCGAAGGTATTAGCACAAAAAACACAAATTACCCAGCGCGAGGAAAAGAAAAACAAACATTGCAAAACCATAATCGTCCCGTAAAAACAAACAAAAGGAAAACCCAGCTTTCACCGAAGCGGTCATTTGAACGCCATTTGCTCGAAGTGCGCACACCGCGCACACGGATACGGGCAGAGCCAGAAAGAAGAAGCGAAGCCGTGCCCGCCCACACTCCTTCGAGGAGAAGACCGCGTATGACACAAGCGCGCCGGCAGCAGGAGAAAGCGGACCACACCCTGCACTCGCAAATGGCGGCGGGTCTTCGTCCCGCTGCCAACGGACACACCTCTCCACACGTGCACGCCGCATATTCCCCCGCATGCGCCAGTGACATCAGCTAGCGCCGCTATTACGTCGCGCTCGCAATTAGGCGGGGGCCGTGTACGGTCCCCCGACTGCAATATGCGGACGCGCGCATGCATATATACCTCTGCACGTAGGCCGGTGGAGCAATTGCATGAGCGGCGAAGTCGGTGCCTCCACGCAGAGTTCCCCGAACAGGGAAAGTGCGCGGAGCTTTATTGTTCCGAATATATACATATTTTTATCCCCTGCCTTCGTATTCGTCGCCGATCTATATAGCGCTAGCAGCCGGTGCCTTTGCGACGCCTAATGAACACACGTGGGACGCAGCTGAGCGCAAACTACGAAAGAAAAGTAAACAAAGGATGGAAAACGAGTTCGGGTGAATTCTGCCCGTCTCGTCGGTCGTTGACACCGCCCGAGTTCACGCAGGGGGCTTTATCGCCGAGATGTCCTTTCAAACGATAAAGAACACAGGCAAGACAGCACGGGGATGATATTTCAGCACGTAACCCCCCCCCCCCCCCCCCTTTCAGGTTGAGCAATGTTGCCGCCTGATCCATTCATCCGCTATTATGTGACGCGCCTCGCGGACAAGCGCGTAAGGTCAACGTTGCGTGTGTCGAAATTCCGCGGCTATTACAACGCCGTGCCGGGCGTCCATACGGGCGCGGCCCAAAGACTGCAGGCCCTGACAGCGGATTTAAAGGGTCCTTCGATCAATTTTTACCGCGATTAACTCTCGTTCACGCAAAAGTGCACACGCCGTCTGCTCCGCCTCACAAAGTGCACTTCGGGGTGTCGCACTCCCTAGTTCGGTTCAACACTGGTGCAGACGATATTTATTTTATACTTCTCCGAACAGCTCCAGAGGATTGATTGATTTATTGTACATAGGGTTTAACGCGCCCACGCACCGCAGGCGATGAGACGCACCGTAGTGGAGAGCTCCGGATTAATTTCGACCACCTGGGGATCTTTAACGCGCCGAAACCTCGTACACACGGGCGTTTTCGCTTTTCGCCTCCATCAGAAAAGCGGCCGCCGCGGCAGAGAAACGAACTCACGTCCTCGTGCTTAGTAGCCCAACGCCTTAGCCACTGAGCCACCGTGGAGGGTATGGAGCTCCATGAGGAGCTCATATTTTAGTTGCCCATAGAATTTCTATTGCGAGAGCATGTTTGGACTGCCCACGAACTGCTCCAATTGGCTCAGAACATGCAAATAAAAGAGAAAAAAAATTGCCCCCACCTCCCCGAAGGGAATCGTGAGGAAGTGCGAATGCATTTCTTGCGCCGAGAGTACACGGCGTAGTAATTCTGCCATCGCCTTGAGAGGCGCAGTACCGGCGAGGGGGAGCTGTCAGGCGAGGGGAGAGGCGCGCGCCGAGGGTGAGTGCAAACCTAACGGGGGGAGAGGCGCGCCAGCGCGCGGTCACGTGGGAGTGTGACGTCACGGCGCGAGGAGCGGTGCGGGAGCCGGCGCGGGCGCGCGCAGCCACGGCGCAGGAGGCGGAGCGCGCGCGGGTCACGTGGGGTGTGACGTCGCTGCGCCGTTGCTACAGACGCTCCTCTCCGCTCCTCGCGCCGTTGCTAGGGGAGAGGAGGAGGAGCAATGCGGACGGCGGATTCAGGGTCGCTTATAAAGTGCATCGCACTTAAAACAAAAAACCGGTAGAGAAAGAGAAGAGCAGACGATAAAGTGCAGACAAATTGTCGCTTCGACTTGTCATTCTGGGACTGCGCAGAGCTGGTCCAGAGCAGCTGTGCTTTTTTCGCGCATGAAAGAGCATTTATGGACTGCCCAGGAACAGCTCAGACCCACTCTGGACTGGCGAATAAAAGAGACCACGAAACGAGCAGCAGACGATGAGCAGACGATAAAGTGCAGACGACACGGTAGGCCGTGAACTGCTGTGCCGTGCGTCGGGGGAGTGCAGGAGCCTAATTGAAAAGACCAGTTGCACCCGCGTATGTGTATTAGCGGAAATGAAGTGAACGAGCTGGTATGCCACGCCAAGAAAGACACCCGCGCGGTGCTCATGTGAGTTTCGAGCTGCAGTAATGGCCGTCCGTGAACCGACCGCCTGCGCCGGTGCAGTTGGCGCCTCTGTGACGCGAGCGGCTGAGTCAGCGGGGCCAATTTTTTCAGTCCAAAAAGAGGGAAGCCAAACTGGCCGCTGTCGAGCAGAACTCGTCTACAGGTCCCCCTCTATTATTTTTTTTTTTTAAATAGGTCGCGACGCACGGCTGCGCACAAGACATCAACAGCAGCGCGCCAGAGACGAACGCCCATCAGCCGCTGCATGAACCAAGACATCTAGGACACAACAACGCGTGCGGGCAACTGTCCTCCCCTCGCGCTCTCTTCTGCTTCCTTTGAGGGAAGGAGGACGAGGAAGGGGTGGCCGAAAGTGACTCCGCTGCTCCACTTGGCTGCCACCAAGACGCGCCTTTTTTTTTCTCGCGCGCGCCGTTACGGTGCTGACAATCACGTCATTTGAGAACTCGCTTGGGAACGTTGGAAGAAAAAAAAAAAACAGAGACGGAGAAATAAGAGTAAAGTGGAGAAGAGCGGCTGCTGGAACACGTAGAGCTGTTCGAGAAAATAATCCGCGAAATGAACGGGGCTGATCAGCACGCACTAGCACCTCGTGACAGCGCAAAAGCGAGGAGGAAAAAAATAAAACAGCGTTCAAGCGATACGCGCCGAATACAATTAAACAGCGGCGGGCCATTTAAAAAAAAAAGGGGGGGGGGGCACAACCCGCAAAACCGTTCCCTCTCTAATATTGTTTTTACGTTATGGAATGCCGAATCTCCAGCTTGTCCGCGCACGACCGTTACCGGCACTGCAGTGCTGCGTGACAAACGTCGACTGCGAGAACAGCCAAGGAGACCGATTGACCCAAGGTGTAATATAGCCTGCACTGCAGACCGTTTCTAATCGCCGGAACCCAGCACAATATTCGGGCGCGCAAGAGTCTGAGGGAACTACAAGGGACCGCTTCTATTCTACAGGGGCATTTTACCGTTGCGCTGACAGCGAGAAATCAAATTCACGCACCCAGAGCGAAAATAAGGACGTGTCCGCGGCGGGCACCCGCTGTCAGAAAACTCGTCTGCTTTATTCGATCGTCTGCTCGATTATCTATATCGTCGGCTAGGACAGTAGCAGACAAGCGCACCCGCCCGTGTACTCCAGAAGACAATTAAAGGCCCCGCCAAGGCTCGCAGCGGCTTGCTGCAGCAGCTAATTCTCTACAACACGTAAACATCGTCGCAGCCACGAATACGAAACACCGGGTCAGCCAGATACCTGACGGTCGCTGCTCAATCGCCTTCCTACACGCACGTGAGCGAGCTCCTGGCGAAAACGCGCGCAGGAGCTGATGAGCGAGCGAGCCTAATTGGCAGCATTCACGGAACTTGCGTCCGCCTAAGGAGTTGTGATAGCGCAAACAGTGTCTTGCAGTATTGCATTGTACTTTTTTGTAATATTTTTTTTTCATGCGTAGCAAGCGGTTTCTAGAATTTTTTCTTCTCGTTATGCGAATACTACCAATGTACTATTGATGCACTCGCTATTGAAAGTGTTCCGCTGTACCGCTTATCGTTCCTGAAAATATTGTATTTCTTTGACTTTGTATCTAATTATATGCCTGGGATGCTGTATGCCCGCTCCCTGTATGGGTGTGCAGAAGACCTACAGTATTGATAAATAAATAAAATAAACGAATAAATATAAAACGGGAGATGTTTGCATGCATTAGGGAAGGTTTCGCTGTCTCTGAAGTTGTGGTCGGAGCGAGTGCGAGTCGGGGATCGCGCGCCGAGCAATGGAAACAGCGGCGCTAAAGGAATCAAGGTAGGCCGCTGCCGCACGGGTAGTATACGAGCCGCCTTGAATACGGGGACGAACAGGTGGCTCCTGGCGACGACGAGCGAGTGGAGCTAGCTTCGGACGATGCGGTGACGGGCGCGGCAACAACGTTCGACAGAAAGTTCAACAGCAGGTCAACAGAACGTCCAAGGCTCTCGCCTCCAGATTCTTAGAAAGCGCACGTCAGCAACATTTTCGCCTCGCTGCTCATCGATCCGTCAACAAAGCCAGCAATGGAAGAGCGGAGAACGAGAGAGTAGAGAGAGCCGCTTTCGAGAGTGCTGAGAGCTCCTTTGGCAACGCCAGCGCCATCGACATGGTCGGCCAGGGAGACAATCACGGCTCGGCACCTGCCCCTGCACGCCGGTTCGCCCGAACGTCGTCCCGACGAAAGAATGGGAACGCCGGAGAAAAAATGCCAATATAGTTAAACCTAGATGTAAAGAACCTCTATGTAACGAATTCTTGGTTTTAACGAAGTTCTTCAATTCCCCATTGCCAATCCCATTGAAACCCGTGTGTTTGCGGTCTCTATGTAACGAAGGCGTTGCGACGGTTAACCTCGATGAAACGAATCCGAACCCCCCCCTTCCCCCCCCCCATCCGTGTCCCACTATATTTCAAGGCGGCAATTTCAACCGCGTGAAAACGCAAAGCCAATGATCGTATGGAGCCGAATCACTGCCCAGAATGATTGCCGCAGAGGTAAATACGATAAACGGCGGACGATCATGAAAAACGGTTTAGCAAGAAAATCGCCTAAGAAATGCCAACATCGATGCGACCAGCGTTCGAAATATTTCACCAAAACGTGTCATTCGTCCTTTTTGGCCTGCCCCAGAACTTTCAGAGAGCAATCCAGGAAGTGCCCTCGCAATGAGAGTCTGAAATACGGAAGCTGCTCTCAGGCAGTTCTCGGACAGTCCAAAATGACAAAGCGAGGAGGCCACTATCCACGGCAGTCGCTGTTAGTGCTGTTAACGGAAAACTAGCGGGAGTCAATGTAATTACAAACGAATGTGACATAAGGGTGTGGCAGAGCGGATATGACCCACCGGATGTGACGAACCACTGAAGCAAAACAAAAATGTACGAACATAACTATCTTATTAAGGAAGCGTTCGCGCTTGCCCCCACACCTTTTGGACCATCGTTGGAAACCACCACATGCGTTGGTTACGTTTTGCTACTCCAATATACGGCAACGCATAAGACAGGACGGATCAATTCTTCGACGACACCGCGAGCATCGACGTCAGGCGAGCTCCGCCGATCAGATCCTCATCAAGATCAAAGATGCGCTCAAAGCGGCCGCAGCCGCGCCATTTCTCGACGGTCGCTCGATCACAATCGCCGCACGGCTACCGCAGAAGGCCAGGGCAGAGCTGGCTCGCCCGAAGAGAAAGAACGCTTCCGCGAGCACGGTCCCCGCCGATGATGCCGCCAGCGTGCGTCCAAAGCGCACACGCGTGGCCTCATTGAGGCCGCATGACTCATGGCTCGTGCGGCAACGCCTCCCAGAGTAGAAGGCACCGCCTCGTTCTGGTCCCGGGTATCCTCGCACCGTGACGACGAACCTGATGAAGTCCTATTTTTCTCGATCCAGGCCCCCAAGTACGACAGTTCCGCCACTAAGTCGTATACGTGCGGCGAGACATTCTTAAAGGCGGCCTCCTTTATCTACGAGGTGTCTGCGGCAGCGAGCGTCGCTGTGCGTGCACAGCCGAAGCGCAGCGGGCGTTCCCGAGCGAAAAGCATGGAGGCCGAGCCATTGTGAAACTCGGGACGCCCGCTCACGGCAACAGTTTTCTCCGTGGTCCCGCATCACAATCGCCGGACGACGGACGCATGCAATGGCAGCCAGCCAGGGCGCGTGCGCGAACCCGCCGTGGCCCCAGGGGGCTGTAACGCCGTTGCAGCGCACACTCCGGCTCCCCGTAACTGCGCGAGTGCTGATGTGCATATACTCCCAGTGCGCGGCTCGGGCAAGTACGCACACTTTTGCGCAGAGAGGATAAAAGCGCGCTTCCCGGTACCGTTTCCCAACGATAAGGCGGCCGATAGATAAGTGGCGCAAGTTTCCACGGCGACACTCGCTGCGGGCGCGTGCAGCCGCTACTGTCGCCAGGCGCGTGAGGCGGACAAGGTCGCGCAGCGTCGCCGAGGCGCAGGCAAATGACCAGCGACGGCGCCTCGCTGGGAAGCCCAGCAGTTACAGTGAAGAACAAAAGATTTATTGTGACGTTTCGACCGGGACCGGCTTTCCTCTCCCGATTTGATTGTACTTGATTATGGGGTTCAACGCGCCGGAACTACACAGGTTATAAGGCACGCCGTAGTGCAGGACTCCGGATTAATTTTGACCACCCGGGGATCTTTAACGTGCGCCGAAATCTCGTACACACGGGCGTTTCCGCTTTTCGGCTCCATCAGAAAAGCGGCCGCCGCGGCCGGGAATCGAACCCGCGTCCTCGTGCTCAGCCGCACAACGTCTTAGCCACTGAGCCACCGCGGCGGGTACAATCTCGAAGGTCAAATAAAGGCGTCTGCAAGCAGTTACTATGAGACGCCTTTGTCGAAGTTCCACTCCTCCATGTTTACTGCCACCCCGTTTACAGTCTAACCTCGTTGTAGCGAACACTGATATAGCGAACTAAATATGAAGTTTGGTCACGCTTCATTTGAATGACACCTATTATTTTTAAAACGAAACCGAAACCTCGAGAGCCGCGCGATATCGACTGTTCCCGCGATGCTCAAAACTCGACAGCTAGCATAATAAAAGCACAATTAAAAAAAAAAAGTGAGGCAAAATAACCATTCTTTAGTAGCTTGAGGCCCTATATCGCGTGGACACTGTGAAAAACTTCATTCCGCTGAGACTGTGAAAAGCCACCAGGCAAAGGCCAGATCCTCCTTTAAGTAAATAAGAAGGCCGGCTTGTTTCGCCTAAGGAACTTTGTTCTGTTGTAATTTCACGTTCTCCCATTCCGGTCTGTTTAGTTTAAAATGCCGCAAGGAGTCAGATAAGGGCTACCTCGTTTATAGTGGGTTCGAAGCCTAGAACAAATCGTTTTTATCTAGGATTGCTGCGCAAACCAGATTGCCCATTTATTAGAGCTGATTTTTACCTCTACGGTTACAACGAATATCGGATATAACGAACTAGTTTACTGTCCCGACACTACTTCCGTCATAACGAGGTTCGACTGTCTGCTTCTTGCCATCAGTGATGGAGAACATCACGTACCACTCACGCTCAAGCTTTCGCCTTAAACACCTCAGACGAAGGGAGCTGTATAAGAACACATAGTGGCCCGAACAATTAAAAAAACCTATTCTCTACCTTCTTTTGAGACATTTCTCTAACAATGGTCTCCCTACACAATTGATATAATGCCCGTTCCGCGAGCGTCAGCGCGCTAAAAGATGGATGCGAAAGATGACCGGGCGCGTATGACGTTCGCAACGTCAACAGGAAACTTGACTGTTTGACATTGAACGCACGAATGTAGTATAGAGGCAATAAACTTCATTGTGGAGAGCAGACGACTTGTTTGTCTTCCTGAACGGTCGGCGTCCGTATATCACGGGGTGTCACGGGCTTGTCCAATGAATGAATGAATTGATTCATTTAGACAATACAGGTCGAACATCTTCTGTCTGGAAAGACCGAGGGAAGTAAAAGAGGAAAAAAAAAAAGGTTGGCTGGTGGGGTTCGCGAATTTCACCCGTTTCCCGCGCACACGAACAACTTAATTCTAGTAATTTATGGGTGGAAATTTTTCCAGGAGGGCTAACAGGTCTATTCGAAGACGTTTTTCGTTTGCCCGCACTCGTGCAATTTCAGGTCATCTGAGAAAGGTTCGCATTTCTTGCGAAAGACCAGAGGGACTAATACGTTTCGTTTATGTTTCGTTGTGGTTTGAACCAATCATTGTGTGAGCGAATAAAGCGAAAAGTCGAATCAGGCGCCATATGATGTATCTGATCGCGAAGGGCGCGGCAATAATTATCGCAAAATGAAAAATAAATTAAACGAGGTAGATGAAATAATCTATTACTTTTCATTGCATCCCGCCAGCACATCAGAAGCAGAAACAAAAAAAAAGAGTGGCTGTCCGCTGACCGGAAGTAAGTTTTGCGTGGACCACACTGGCGGCTTAGGAAACGTAAAAGCCCGAATGCACACCTAATCATACCCGAAGGGCATTTATCGGAACGCGAACGACCTCTATTACTATATACTTCTGCGCAAAATATATACAGTCAACCGAAATTTCTCAACCACACTGTATGCATCGCGGCATATCACAACTTTCGCTGGCGCCTGCGCTCGCCGGCGCTCCCGAGACCCGGTGGCAGACAGAACACGACCCGCACATTTGAGTCTGCTTGAGTGCGACGCTAAAAAGCCACGCCAAAAGAAAAACAAAACAACATCTCAGCAAAACGACTACACCAACCAGCCGCAACAATTTCAGTCGTCCGTTACTGTGGTCCGTTCTTTCCGCCTTTTGTCGCCTCTGTCGCACACCCAGTTTTTAGGGGGGGTTTTTTCGTTTTTTTTTTAACAGCCACTGGAACTTGGGTGCTCACGAGTTGCAGAGAACTGAGAATCTGGGACGGAAGATCCCCTGCGACTTCCCCGCGCATTTGCTGCTAACAGAGCGCACAAGGTGCGGACGGGGAAGGGCGGCGTGGGCGGTCCTATCTGGCGCACGATAGCCGTTTGAAAATACAGCGCTACCGCAACGTTCAGCATTACGCAAACGTATTGAAGCCCGAACGCAAGTACTATGTACTCCCCACTGCGCGTTAAAGTTATTCGCGATACAGCAATTAGTCCAATGCACTCAGCCGCGCCGAGTTCATGTGCACTGCATGCGGATGACGCACGCCGCGAGTTTCGTTTGTCGAGCTCTGACTGACCACGATCAGGACCAGTCCGCAAACGATCAAGCACCAAGAAATGCCTTCAAAAAGTCACTCAGTGCAGTGCAGTGGAATGCACAGGAGTTCTTTCTGGGGACGGGTACCCTCCGAAAGGGGAGAGAACGAAAAAGGGAAAAAGTAAAAGAAATACCACGTATACACCCACACACACACACACACGAAAAAATTATAAAGAAGTCTAAACGATAAATAAATTTATGCGCAAATATATACAATGACGTGGGCTTATTCAACTGCTTCGTTTATTTCGATTTTTTTTTTTTCTTCAAGGGCATTGTTTCACAGCGGCCGATCGTCGTGTTGCGAGCTGAAATCGAAAGCCGCCGCAGGTTGGAGCTTGCAAAAAATTACCGGCCGACAAGCAGAGTTGTCGGCCTCTCCCGCCGCGCGTTCGCCATGGCTGAGTGTATCGGTGGGCCACGAGTAAGTATAATAATACTGCTGCACATGTTGCTGGGGCTGAACATTTTCGTCTCCCGCGAGTGCATGGCGAGCAACCTCCTGTCCTCCCGCTTGTCCTACGCCCATTTATAACCCCTATCCCCAATGCTTCGCTGTCCTTACAGCCTCTCGTAACCCAAGCTCTGCAATGGAAGGGGGCTGCGTCCCAGACCTGTGCACAAGGGCCGAGGGAGAAAAGACAACTTCTCTCACAAATTTCTGCTCAAAAACTAACTGCAGGGACTCGTAATGGTTAGCGCCACTCAAGAGACGCATGTATATCTTAAAGTGGAACAAATGGTGTACTGCATGGAATGTCTATAATCGCCGATGAGACGATAAATCATCTTGGTGGTTGAGGCTTCTTTATTGCCACGAAGGGAGGGGGGGGGGGGTAGTAGCGGCATCTCTGCGCTTGCCGACGGCGCTGACGATGATGTTGCTTGGTGATGATTACGTCCCACATACCAAATCAGGGGATCGGCCAAACATTAGTGGTAGGAATAAGGATCTTATTTAACTACAGGGTCCTGTATAAAGAAAATTCCCTCTATCTTCAATTTTACATTCAAAATGCGCTTTCCGAGACTGTGCAACGTCGTCTTTCTCCGCCAGTTAGTCGATGATGATTGTAGATGATGGCTTGGTGATGATAAAGAGAGCTCAACCACAGAGAAGTTGATTGATAGTGGCGGTTAAACGTTTGTAGTGTGCCGCAACGAACAGAAATGTCTGCGCGAACATGCATAACCACCTGTATATGTATGCTGCCTCGCTAGACAAAGGTTAATCGGGAATCACCAAGTGGCAGCGCCCCGCTCTCACGGTAATCTCAAGTTCACCACGTGAAACAACGATAATTTTTGTTTCTAAATCGCGAAACGTGTTCGCCGTGTGAGGGGAGCCTGAGGCGACAAACACATTTGTCACGTCTGCTCACTCGAGTATACCGCACGACGCCAGGTGGGAAAGCGTACAAACAAAAAAAAAAAAAAAGCAGTCGCGTTGATCGGAAAGAAAGCGAAACTTTTCCAGTCCCCTTTCCGTAACGACAAACCTCGCAAAGCCGTAAACAAGTCGGGAACAGAGCAGCTGTCTGCCTCCACCCTCACGCAGACGATCCTCGTTTTTTCTCGCGTCTTGCAAAACACCTGCTTCCGCGTCGTCCCCGACGTTGCGCACTGTCCAACGACGTCACCCACTCTTTTTTTAATGGGTGCGCGCCGCGCTGTTGCGGTCGCAAGCAGGAGGCGGAGCCGCGAGCGACCAGAACAACAACAACGCTCGTAATAAGACACAAAAATGAACGGCATCTCAGCCCCCCCACGATCTCCGCCTTGTTTTCTTTAGGGCGTCTCACCACTTACTCCTCGACGCTGAAGACAGACCAAAATTATCGGGACCTACGTCAGCTACGAAGCGTCGTTCACCCGAGAATCGGGAGCACGAAGCCGCTTTCTCGCTCGAACAGTAGCTTTTATGCTTGTTTTGGCCGATTTTTCTCTTCCTTCCTGTCTCCCGTTTCGTGCGGCGCAGTGTTTTCAAAAAACAAACACGGAACTTGTTATTTCGGTTCCTCATGTCTGGAACACCACGTGCCTGATTTCACCTGAAAGCAATAAAGATGTGTTGTTTCGGCTTGTGAGCGCTCGAGAAGTAGAGAGGATTTTGCTCATGTTTTCTTTGACCCCCCCCCCCCTCTGTTTTTGTTTTTTGCGCAGCATATGCCAAGGCGAAGTTTCACAAATACCTTCTGGAGTGTGAGCCGTGAGTTCACCCGATGCCTGTGGTATTCAAGCGACTGAAGCAATTCACGCGATTCAAGCGACTAAAGCAGAGGACACAAAACAGGTATAGGTCGACCAAAATCTTCAAAACTGGGTTACGCTATGATATACCTCCTCCTCCCCACCCCTTCCCCCTACCCTTCCTTTTAGAGTTTCATTGAGGGAAAAAAAAAGCTTCGGATTACCACTTATCGGGCGCAAACTTTAAGCGTCACTATACTTTGAAGAAAATCTTGGCTCGCAAGCCACGAAAAGGAGAATGATAGGTGTCAGCGTGACGCTTTAGACGGACAACAAACTCGTACATCTCAATGCCCGTTCAAACTTGCGACGAAGCGACGCGACAAAGCGACGAAGGCGAAAGCGATCGCCACCCTTGCTGTTCACACTTGCACGCGACATCGAGCACGGGCGACGACTATTTTTTGCTTTTCTTGTTATTGTCTCGCGCTCGGAGTGAGACTTCACGGGAGCTTCGTCGCTTGTGGAGACACAGCATCCGGGTGCTTTGGCAGGATATGACGTCAGGAAGTCTCGCCTCCTGCTTCCGCTTCAAAAGCGACGGCGCGACGGAGGCGACAAAATTTGGTCGAGACCGATCGCTTTCGTCGCGCGACGAAAGCGATGAAAGGCGGCGAAAGCGACAGAAATTTTCGTCGCTTTCATCGCTTTCGCTCGCTTTCGTCGCTAGTGTGAACGGGCCTTTTCGGTACTTTTCGGTTCGTCTGGTGGATTTTACCCCAATATTCTATGCGGAATTCTTGGCAATAGTGTTGGCACTACGAAAGCTTCACATATCGGTACCGTCTCCACTCATAATTACAGATTCCCTATCCGTAGGCTTAGCCCTTTCTTCTCCGAAAGACTCACCTCTTCTACGGACGTTTCGGTCACTTCTGCCACCTCATATTACTGAAGTCGACCTTCTTTGGGTCCCTGGGCATGCGGGAATCACCTTTAATGAAACCGCAGATTCTCTGGCAAGGGTAGCACTCTCCGGGCCTGTTGTCGATGTCATTGAGACGACGCCTCTATTAGCCGCCGCAAGATTCCGTAGATTGTTGAAACTGCAAAGGCAGCACGAATCAGTCCTATTGTCGTTGCGAGATTTCTGTCATCTCAAATTCTCCTGGAAACCGAATTGGTGCCCCTCACGCGACCTGGAGGCGATTGTAACGAGCCTTCGATGTCGTGTGCCCCAGTTGAACAGATACCTCCACAGGTCTCGTCTGGCGCAGTCTGCCATGTGCAGTTACTGTAATGAAGAAGAGTCTGTGGACCACTTCCTTTTGTCCTGTCGACGATTTTCAAGCCTCAGACGTCAGCTCCTTGAGGTGCCGCTTCATCGCCTGGGGTTGGCATTATCAGTGCCGGTTCTTTTATCATTTGGGGCTTCAGAAACTGGATATGGCCGCCGGGATGTTTGCTCTGCTCTTCTGCGCTTCATAGAAAATTCCAAAAGATTCACAACCTAATTCGTATCTTATTCTGGAACCTCACCAGAGCCCTCCAAACGTTTCCATTGCCGTTTTTTTTTCTTCTTCTTCTCCTCCTCCTTCTTCTTCTTCTTCTTCTTCTTCTTTCTTTCTTTCTTTCTTTCTTTCTTTCTCTATTTATTTTGTTTCAATTTTGACTAATTTCCAATCTCGATTCCTCAAAAACAAGAAGAAAAAAGCTTCCAAAATTTTCTAACTTTCCTTGAATCATCCACCTAGGCAGCAATCTCATTCGAATTAGCAACTGATGTTTGGCCGATCCCCTGATTGGGTATGCGCCATTTTGTGAAGGAACAACAACAACAACAACCGGGTGTGTGACGCGCAGGACCGGCAACAAGTGCACCCACCGAGGGACGGGATGAGAAGTACGAGCAGGAAGAGGTCTCGGGGGAGGGTGGAGATCAGAATATGGCCAGCAGAATGAACCTCAGTGAAGCATGACTTCAGCATGGTTGGAGGCACATGGAAGAGGCCTTTGTCTTGCAGTCTACTGCAGATTACGCTGATTCACAGGAGGGGTGTTCCACAAGGTTACTCCCTGAGCCATCTTCTGTTCCTCCACCCTTCCTTCTGACGATGCGTGGAGGATAGGACATCGCGTATTACTACACTGAAGTTGACCCAGTAAATTATACTGCATTTTGAAAATAAGGGCCACTGTATTAATACAGCGTTGTTGCGCTGCAGATGACGGTAGACTGAACGGGTGTTCCACGAGGTCACTCCCTGAGCCCTCCGTTCCCCCTCTTCGCCTCCTGGCGGTGCGTAGTACACATAGGGAACATAAGAGAACGGGACATCGCGAATAAGTTCGTCGAAGTTGGCCCTGAAAATTATTAGGTGCGGAGTACTTTAGGACCGCACAATGTCCGTCCGCGTCCGTGCGCATAGCATTTACAATCGCAAAAACTCACACAGGCACCAGCAGGATTCAAGCCTGTGTCTCGTAGACCAGCCAGAATTAGTGTCAGTTGTCTTGCCCATTGGGCTACGACCACTTTTTTTTCTTTATTTCCAGACAAACACCGCTGTTACAAACATAATACACAACAACAAATCAAACCCATTACACTAAGACACAAAATCACTGTTCCACTCTAGGATAAAGTGCCGACTGCTAAAATATTTTCATTTGTGTTAACTTCTCCACTTGTGACAACCAGTCTGGAACCATTGGCGTGCCTTTTGCACTTCAATAAAAGATAATATGGTCTCTCGGAAATACTCATTTACTCACCGCGCATCAATGTCCGAGTGGCGGACTGCCATTCGGCATCTCCATATACTGTGCAGACCTAGTAACATTATTAGATCTAGAGGGACGCCATCATCATCATGTTCAACGGACAAATACCGAACAGCATGGGCATCGATGTTTTTTAGCGTACGTTGCAGCACATCCCAGAAGAAGACCCCGTCCCAACAGTCAATGAAAACGTGTTATGGTTTCCGGTTTGTTGCATAACCAACACTGTTCACCCCACGGCATAAAAAGTCCCTTTTCTTGCATCCATGTTTTCACAAGGAGTGTCCCGGTGTGTATATATAGTTGAAAGAAAAATGTCTTACATCCCGGTGCAACTGGCATTGTTTTAACGCATCTCGACCCGTGCCAGCCGAGTGAGCAATTCTGTACATAGGAATGGGAAAAACGGTGTCGCGGAGATCTTTATACAGTTTCTTCCTAGTGACATGCACTCAAATACTCTAACGAAAACCATGCGCATAAAAAACGTAACGAGTCCATAACTTCTTTTAGATAGCCACGGATACCACCTGGCATACACAATGTCGTAACGGACAACTCAGGCAAAACCCTGCCTAATCTCACTTGGCAAACGGTGCGCAAAAAGGGATCCTTTACATTCCTCCAAAACAGAAAGCGGTTTGCCAACTGACGTAAAAACGGCGAGTTAGTACCCAAGAGACAAACGGTTTACTCCCTTCCATGTAACGGTGCGGAGTACCTTAGGACCTTCCAATGTCCGTTCGCGTCCTCCATCCGTGCGCACACCACAATCAAGCGAACACCACAATCAAGCGAAAAACCAAGCGAAATTCGATTTGAGCCGTGAGTTGCAGTTTCATTTAAGGAATAATCAAGGTGCAACTCACGGCTAAAATCGAATGACGGTCGGGGCACTTGGATGTGATTTCGAGTCCCCGTACTCAGCACCCTCGCCATCATGCATCCATGAAGTGGAGATGCTGCAATTTTTTGAATTACACGCCATTGTACTCATACAACGTTTGCGCAGTCGATCGGGCTCAAACAGCGGTTGCTACTGCACAGTCGCGGCGTCTGCTGAACTCCCGGCTTGACAAGCGACTCGCGCGGACGGAGGCGCATACGCCAAGGCCTTGTGTCGCGTCGTAAACAGGGCCAGGCGTCGACCTGTAGAAAGCCCACGATATCTGCGTCGTGCTGCGCTTTTAACGAAAAGAAAAGTAACGGCACCACCACAACATACCGAACAAACAAGAGTGTCGGGAATAGAAACAGGCCTTAGAATCGTAACGGCACCACCACAACATACCGAACAAACAAGAGTGTCGGGAATAGAAACAGGCCTTAGAATCGCGAGCGTGCGCACGCCGCTTCTTAGTTGCAAACAATGCCGGTTCTCTACAAACAAACAAACAAACAAACAAACAAACAAAAAACATTTCACAGGGTCACGAAGAAAGGTCTTTCACGAAGAACGGTTTCTGAAGCAAGACGGGAAGGCTGCGTCGAAGGTGACAGCAGAGAGCAATACAAAATGACTGCGACGGAAAGCTCAACCGTCGCCTCAGAAATAACGGAGACCTTGCTGGTCCCTCCAGTTAAATCATCGTCCACAGTTGTGAAGCAAAAAAAAAAAAAAAAAACAATAAACAAAACGGAAACACAACATACGGCCCTGTGTACTTTACCCATCGGTGGGCCCGGGAATCGAACCTCCGGGGCGGGGTTGGAAGTGCCCAGCATACAGAATTTTGGGCTACGACCTCATCGCCACCAAGCACGGGAGAGGTGACAGTTCAGAACGCCGAGAGACAGAGAGGGTAGCCACCTGGAGAGGGCGCAAAGAGGGAAGGAAGGGTGACGCACGCATCGCGGCGGCCGTGGTGCTGCATGCTGCCGGAGCGACGCGTTCGGCCTTCATCAAAGAGGGCCGGTCGAGTCTGCCAGCTGTCTGGGCGCACAGCAGCGCTCCGTTCCGCCAGCCCACAATTGATGGATCGAGGCTGCAGGACGAAAGAGGAGGCGGCCTCGGCCGGGCTTTGGCTGCGCTGTCTCGGCCTCCTTCCGCTCCCGATTTTCACTCACAAATTAAAAAAAAAAAAAAAAAAAAAAAAGAAGGAAGAAAACGTTCGGCGGCCCCGTGAATAGCACCACGCCCCCTGCGGATATCGGCGACCACGCGATGCAATCCTGAGGTAAGGTAAGTTTGCGCCAGCTCGAGCGCCTCCAAGACGGAAAACACAGGATGAGATTGTGACTTTACGACGTTAAATAAATAAACCAGCAGTGTTTATTCCCTCTCCTATCACTCCCTTTATGTGCGTTCTCCGTGTTTCCTCCCAGAAGCACCAAATGGGCTCGTGCTTAATGCTGGAGAAAACAGCAACGTACTGCTATCGGTCCCCGAAATAGGGAAGGGAGCTTGGGAAATCACGTTGCGGGGTCCTTGTATGCACAGGGCGCGTACACCGTGGCTTCACTGAGCTGAGCAAGGCTCTGTGGTAGTCAGTCGCGCTTACACGCTTCTGTAGCGGCAGAACACGTGACCGGCCGCAGTGCACGGTGCGGTCTCAATCCATACCGCCGAGCACGCGCGCGGTCGCCGTCAAGCCCTCTGCGCATGCGCTCATATTGCCGGGATCGGCGCTTGCCAAAGAACACTCCAACCGTACACATCAAACAGTGCAATATGTGAATGTACACGGCCTTTCAGCTTCCGGGTTACGGCCCGGGTCGATGAAACCGTCGCAGTTGTGGCGGCTCCACGTGCCTTGAGCGTCGCGTGATCGATTTCTCCGCGCTGCCACGTTCGATTTGCCCCGAGCCAAATGGCCCGCCTTCCTCGTTCCTAAACATACTTTTTATTCCAGAGCGTGCTCTATTTGCCTAGATCGGCGTTGAGTCGGCGTAAACGCCGTGTACGATTTCCCCTTTCCCTTCATCTTTCTCGCTTGGTGCGCTATGTAACCGCGATAAGATAGGCCGTGTTTTGGATTGCGCTGCGCACGCGCAGTCGGACCGTCCTGTCGAGCGCGCCACTTGCATTGCCCCCGGCCCCGGCCGTTGACAAATTG
This sequence comes from Haemaphysalis longicornis, assembly GCF_048455015.1. NCBI lineage: Eukaryota > Metazoa > Arthropoda > Arachnida > Ixodida > Ixodidae > Haemaphysalis > Haemaphysalis longicornis. Next base: position 192,119,311 of record NW_027526445.1, read on the forward strand.
ACTGCCCTCAGGACGAGGAAACGAAGTAGTTGAAAAGGTGAGCGGGAAACGCCAAGCGCATGATTAATGCCTGTGCTACACGGCGACTTTCAATTGACAATTGAACGCTCGCCTGCAAGTGCGCCCTGTGCATTTACAATGGGACACTCGATAGACAATTGGTTCAACGGCCTTTGGAGGGCCTTTGAAACGGGGGTGTAGCACAGGTATAAAAGAAAAGGCAACTCGGCACCCACTGTGTCGCGCATGCGCGGTTAGGCCATCCTGTCGACTGCGCCACTTATTCGCCACCAGCACAGTCCGTTGACGAAATGACCACCTCCGGGACGAAGAAACGAAAAAAGGGGGGAAAGCAAGGGGGGAAACGCGAGCACACGTGTAAAAACAATAAAAACAGCCCAAGCGGCCCCCATTGAGCTTCGCGGGCAGCGCCCTCAGTCGGCCGGCCGAGAATAGGACAGAGTTTTTGTTTCCGTTCTCAGCGCAGGAACGTGCCGCTTCTTTCTTCCCCCGAGGGCTGCACGGGAGGCGGCACTCTCGTGGAGGCCTGCCGACAACGGCCAACAGGGCGTTCCTCCGAGCCTTGGTCTCGTCGGGGCGGCCGACTAACGGCCTCGGGTAAATAACACGCTTGCGACGCCGACGACGACAAAGAGGGGGGAGAGCTGCCTGGAAGCTGAACGCCGGCCAAGCGGCCGCCTTCGGAACCGAGGAAGCAGGGGCGGTGGCCGAAGCCCGCGAGCAAAGGCCCCGCTGCATGCGCGGTGCCTGCCGCAAGGCGCGGCGCGGCCGAGAACGCGCGCCAAACTGCGCGCCGCTGGCGCCGTGCCGGAAGGGTATACGACGGACTCGGCGATTGCACTACAGCACGCACGCACGCGCTTTGTCGCCACACACGAGCCACGCGGCCGCGAGAGCCGTCCGCCGGAAGGCTAGAACGGACCGAGCCGGCGCTGGAAGGCAGGTCCTCGTATAAGAGGCCTGGTCGGCCCACTTGCGCATGCACGCAGTTGGTACCGGCCCCTGTCAGCACGCGCAGTGGTACAGCTGTCCATCCACCAGCACCGTGCAGTTCTCCCGCGAGTTTAATGAGAACCGCCACAAATGCCAGCACAAAGCCGGTCTACTCCACACAGTGTGCAACTGCCGTCCAATAATGACGGCATGGAGGCACACACAGAACGCTCCACAAGGGACATGGGAGGCAGCCCAGGCCAGCTCTGCCTTGCAGCATCAGCGCGAGCTGATCACCAGAGCGAGGGTCGGAGATCTCGCGATGGGAGACCAGGACACTCTGCCCCTTTCCCTACCCACTTACTCAGTAACGTTTATTCTCTCTTAGTCTCAAGTTTAGTCCTGCAGGATGCGTTGCGCTGGTGCGGAAATCTCGGCCGAAATCCCGACAATAGCGCCCTTCAGAGGGACCATGATGGCCCATTTGGTGTACGTGAAGAAAAGGCTGCTTTGTTTGTACCAAAGCAAGGTGTTGGGAGTAGCGGTCCCAGATTGGAAGCGAGCATCTCCTGTCAGAACACGACCTCTTGTGAAAGGCAGCGGACTTGAGGAGAAATGACAACCGGTGGACCATCAGGGTCGCTGCAGAGGGACTGACGAAACTGGACACGGAGGAACACCATTACGTCAGTGGAGGAATGAAAATAGGCAAAAAAATTAGCACTGGCTTAGCTCGGCTATGCCAGGATATACGGACCGTGAGCTAAGGTTCAGCAATCCAATCCAGTCCAGTCACTGCTCCTCGCGCATGCGCAGCACGGCTCTCCAGGAGCCACGCGAAACGGCTATCAAGCGGCTCCGGGTCAGCGCAACGGAGCCTTGGCTACTGCGCAACGGAGGCACACAGCTGGGCACGCACCGGCGCCCTGCCGCGGCTATGACGTCACTCTTCTGGAATTCGCAGACCGGCGAACGTGCCGACCCAATTCTCTACACACCCGTACTCCAATTTGATTGGATTTCCAAGCCAATCCAATCCAACCCAATGCTCCTTGCGCTTGCGCAGCACGGCCCTTCACGGTCCTCGCGAAACTGCTCAACCTCGGCCAGTGCACCTTTCGCTACAAAAAATGGGCTAGGGCGACACAAGACAGGACCGGCCGCAGGAGCACGGTAGAGGCCTTCGTGCTGCAGTAGATCCAAACGGGCTGATGACGACGACGACGACGACCCAAGAGCAACACTGTCAATTATGACTCGGACTTACCTTGAGGAGAACGAGTAATCAGTGGCGACTCAGCAGCAGCTTTCTCGCCGAGCCCTTATAACGTCTCGGGGACTTTGTGTGACTGGCGACCGCCGACCACCGCCACCGCGAAAGTCGTAGCAAAGATGACGCCAGTTGTGTGTGATCGTGCCATCTGAGTGCTAGCTGATACACTGATAAATTTGTTATAGTTCGTTTATTCACGGCGCTGCTGACGTCGCGTGGAGCTAAATGTAAAGGTTTCTCCATATTGAGAGGGCCTTGCGAGACAGCTGTGCAGGAGGACATTTATTTGGAAGCGTTGCAGCCATCGCGGATTCGGAACCAGGCTTTGATGACGATGAAGGAGAGGATGGGAGGAATATTGATGGGGATGATTATGACGGGAAGAAGATGAAGCACAGGATGGGGCCCACAATGTATACGATCCGGCCGCTGCAAATAGGATGCGATGCTCAGGACGTGCTCACAATGTTTATCTTTCGTGCGCTAGAGTCTTTCGGAGCCGGAACAAAGTGTATGGAGTAACCAAAGGTTAGTCTTGTTCAAAAACGGCCACCAGTGGCCTTGTTAGGACGTACGCCGTAATCGAAAGTTGATTTATGTGACTGAGTAAACCCAGAAAGCGCATTAAAAGCGTGCGGTGTAGCGGAACGCCTGCAGGTCGCGGCTCTTATCTGAAGATGCGTCCGCACGACCGGTACCAGCCACTTCGTTTTCTGTAATCAGGATACAAACAAGGCTCGTCTGACTAAACTGGCGCTCGACTGGCTCCATGATGCGCCTTAACAATCGAACAACCGGAGCCCAACAACGGGCAGTTTACAATACGAACCGAGCGCGACCTCCCTGCACCTACTGTGTTCGGCAAGCAGGACACCCGGTGTCACCACGCTTGTATCGCCCGTGTCTCAGCCGAGCTCTGAAGCCTCATCCGGCCCGCACAGGCGACAAGGCAGAAGGGGGGGAGGAGGACATGAAACGCCACGGGGGTCGCGTGCGTGAGGCTCCTCTAGGACCTGTTCGACTCCAATTCGCCTTTTCCCACACTCTCAGCCACCCTGCATAATACGCACGAAAGAAAGATAGAAAGAAATGCCCGCGCGTGCGGAACGAGAATCAGTTGCATAACCGTAGGGGGTTCGGGAGATGAGAACCCAGGTGGAAGCTAGATGGCACCGAGAGCGCACTCGAGCACGAAACCCGTGTGAAAAAAGGCACCCCCCCGGAGGTCGCGAAAAGCTCGTGTGGGGGCAACGAGCACGGCGCGCTGGCAGCCCCGAAGGTTCCAACCATGCGCGCCGCCCATGGACCGAGTTTTCGGCACTTGGACCTTTGCAAAACGCCGATGAAGTGGAAGTGACACCCACGAAACGCCTAGAGCGCCGTCATCAGGGGCCACCGTGGAAGGCTTCGCTTGGGAGGGTTGAGCAAACACACGGGTTGTTCAGGTGTCGGGCCGGCTGGAAAGGCACCCCGTCGACTGCCTTTCTCTTGCGCTCCAGTCTGTTCGGCTGGTTTCAACAAAGGCGGCTTCTTTTCTTACGCCATACCCTTCCCCCCATTTTTCAATGTTTTAAACAACAACGCGAGAAACGCTTATGTGATCATATCCGAACCGATTTCGACGACCGATTTCACCCATGACCTCTAGTATCCCAAGCCTGCACAGTGTGAAGGCCTGCACAGTGTCCTGGTCAGTTCATCGAATACAGGCACTGCCCAGGTGAGCATATTTTTGCTCCCTCGCCGATACTCTGACCATGCTTTCATCATCATCATCACCATCACCAGCCTATCTACGTCCACTGCAGGGCGAAGGCCTCTCCCATTAGTCTCCAATTACCCCGGTCCTGTGCTAACTGCGACCACTTGATCTCATCTGCCCATCTAACTTTCTGTCACCCCCTGCCCCGCTGTCGACCATGCTTTATTAGGCTGACCAATAAGGCGTTGTGCCTCTGAACACGAGGTCGCGGGTTCGATTCCCGGCCGCGGCGGCCGCTTTTCTGATGGAGGCTAAAAACAAAAACGCCCGTGTGTACGAGATTTCGGCGCACGCTCAAGATCCCCAGGCGGTCAAAATGAATCCGGAGCCCTCCACTACGGCGCGCCTCATCGCCTGCGTTGCGTCGGCGCGTTAAACCCTACAATCAATCAATTAGGCTGATACTTAGGTGAGAGGAGGAGAACAATACGGAGGGAGATTCCTCTGCCCCGCGATAAGCGTAGCTGCGCACCACCTATCGAAACCAGAAATAAGCTCGACACGTCGGCAGGAAGGCGGCGGTCGCTTCCTGGCACCTGCGAGATGTGCTTGGGTTTTTTTCACCCTCCAGGATGCCAATGGGACACGCGCGCCAACGGGGAAACTGCACTCTAGGGGAAACTTTGCATGCGGCTTGGCAGTCGCTTTCTTGCCCGCTGTCGGCGCAGCCAACCCGGTCCGCTCTCTTCGGACAGTCCGGTGCGGAACCGGCCGAAGCGTGAACACAGCGTGTGTAATCACGGACATCGGAGGCGCGGAAGTGGGAACGATTAGCCCCGAGGCGATGGGTTGCGGGGAGTAGCCGCAGCAGCGGCGAGGCGCACCCAGCAACACCTTCCTGGCACAAACGAAGCCCTCCTCCTCCACCACGGAAAACACGCGCATGCGTCTATCTGTTGTGTCGCCATTTGGTCAGGAAACAGCCGTGTCACTCGACAGACGTATCTCGAGCCTCAACGCAACGACGGAAAGTGTCGCCAGCAGCCGTAAGCGATTACGACGACTGCACGAGGCGAAGTCTCCGCATCTCGGGGGTGATTGCGCGCGCCGCCGAATCTGTGCCATGCGTCGGACGGTCACCGCTCGTCTCGCTCGCACGCCGAAGCCGCAAAAGCCGTACACAGTACGGCGTGGCGAAAAAAACGCATTGTCCGTGGAGGCAAGGAACCGGCATCCCACCGCCGTGACGGCGCCTTCGCGGGGCTTCGTCTTTTTTTTTTTTTTTTTCTTTTTTTTTTCTCGCCCCCTTCAGCACCGTTTCTTTCCGCCGCGCTGAAGGAAATCGCTCAGCTGCTGAGAACGAGGTCGTGGGTTCGACTCGCAGCTGGTCACGGCGAGACCATAACTGCCCAGAACACTGCATCCCAGGGAGTAAAGACACTCACTTGCTATTAGTTGTTTCGCCGCATCAAATCGAGGGAAAAAGAAGGTTTGCTAACACGTAATTGGTTTAGCAATGGTCAGTAAAAAAAAAAAAAAAAAAAGGTTCATCGACGTATTAAGGCTGCTCTCTTGCTTTGAAGGCAAAACGATACTAGAGTTACATTGCGTTTACGTCTCTTTTTTTCGATTTTGTTTCTTCGTCTTTTCGTGCGAATACTTCGAAAGGCACGCTGGCGACACATCAACCCACAGCTTCCACCCCCTCGGCTGCAATCAACCTGCTCTAGTCACGTGCTGTCCCGTTCACCTGTCACGCGATATGATGCCAACGCAATGCGCACTAGCTCTTGTTCCGTTGTTTTACCTGGTTCGTGTGTGTAGCCACTTCCATAACGATTTGTGGGAATTGGAAGAAACAAGGCGTGCGACAAACGAAACACTGGCGCGCTCAGTTACGGCGCGGAAGATTCCACTTGGACCCGTTGCGATGACACAGGCTGAGGGCGCGGAAACCGAGGGAAAAGCTTTGGCCTGCTCCGGTCAGATACGGGTGGAAAAGTTCCTTTCAACGAGTGCTTCCCGAGCCCACGACGATTCACGAATGCCGTGATGTCCCGCTGGAAGCCGCGTTTTTACGACACGTTGGTCGTAAACCACACCGCAATAAGGAGGCCCGTCCAAAAGACGCCCAGAGAGAGGGAGTGACAGTTTCCCTTCTTTCACCTGGTCTCGCGCGTCAAGCCATCGGCTTAACTGGCCTTCAAGCCCTGACGTCACTCTTGCCTCAGCCAATCAGAAAGGCAGTGGTGACTTCCGGTGGTATATGCGGCCTCCGACCTCGAAGGTGCGTATATGAACCCGACGGGCCAACGCGCAGACCCCCCCCCCCCCCCCCCCCCCCTCCCCAAGAACAAAACGCACCGCGCGCGAGTAAAGATAAGAAGAGCCACGCATGCAAAACGTGCGACGAAATTCTAGCATGGCCGAACGAATGCTCTCAAGTACGACGCTTGTGCGGTTACGACTGAACTTACGACCAGGGTATAACTAGTACGCGCGAGCAGCCGCCGTATATGCCGGGATGGGGCACCATGTTGTCGTCGTGTAACGTCAAGGGTGAGAAACGTTGTATACGACAGAGAGAGAAAGAGAGAGAGAGAGAGTACCGTAAACCATGGATATTTGCGCGGTCAATCTCGCATCTGAGTACCGCAAAACTGAAAGTAAGTGATTGGGAGCACGCGTGCATCAGTTTAGGATATAAATAAGGCCGCTCATTTGGTCGAGCCCGGAGTGCTTCCTTTTTCACCCTATAAGAAAATATTCCCTCGGACTTCACGAAGCTTACAAAAATCGGGTCTGAATTTAAAAATACCTGGCAAATTATGCACCAAAACTAGACGTGGTCTACGAGCCGCACCGTAGCGAAAGGCTGCGGAAGAACAGCTATGACCCCCTGGATATCTTTAACGTGCGCACAGGGGCGCCTTTTCTTTTTTTATTTTCCTCGCCTCCATCATACAAGCGACCACCGCGGCCGGGATCAAACCTGTGTCCTTTTCAGCAGCCCAACGCGCCTAAATCACTACTACCAATTATAAAATTGTACCAGGTTCCCACAGAAAAAAAAAAGACATCATATTTACCAGCTTTCGCGGCACCATTTAACGCACTACCTTTTCTTCAGAAATCCACGAAAAACAAAACAACCAAAAAATGTGCGTGTTCTGATACCAGCTCTCGTAGAAGTACAGCACACGCAAGAACGAGGGACAGGGAAAACCAAGACAGCGAATCAGAATGGGAAAATGAGGGGCTCATTGTAATAAGACATAAACAGGGGTTGGCAGTCAAGAATGCCTCGGAAAGCAAAGGGGAGATTGTGGTAGGTCATTTAAACAGATGAATTCTGAAAAAAAAAAAATGTATATATATATATATATATATATATATAGTCTGGAAAGAAAAAAACTCGCATAGAGCGCGAAAAAATAAGGTTAGTAGAGACAGAGACACACAAGAAAGACGTGGAAAATAAAAATAAGTTTACGATGTAAACTTATTTTTTTATTTATTTTCTACGTCTTTCTCGTGTGTCTCTGTCTCTACTAACCTTGCATATATATATATCAAGTCTCTTTGCTGAAACGTTGGCAACAATAGTGCTTTTACCTTGTTCGAAGTTTTTCTTCTCTTGTGTTCCCTACCATCTTCAAAGTTCTACTGCTCCCTATATATATATATATATATATATATATATATATAGTCTGAAAGATAAAAACTCACACAGAGCGCGAAAAAATAAGGTTAGTAGAGATAGAGACACACGAGGAAGTCCTTTCTGAAGAAAGGAAGTCCTCTTCCTGAAACGTCAGTAAACTTATTTTTATTTTCTACGTTTTTCTCGTGTCTCTATCTCTACTAACCTTATATATATATATATATATATATATATATATATATATAGTAAAAAGGGGCGCAATAAAAAACATAACAAGTTTACTTCGAAAACATAACTTTACATCGACGTTTCGGATGGGGACCGTCCTTTATCAAGAGTAATATAAACCACTTCCATTCTGTAAAATATTACTCTTGATAAAGGACGGTCCCCGTCCGGAACGTCGATGTAAAGTGATGTTTTCGAAGTAAACTTGTTATGTTTTTTATTGCGCCCCTTTTTACTATTTAACCTTCACTAGCCTAACCGTTTATCTTTTATATATATATATATATATATATATATATATATATATATATATATATATATATATATATATTATATCGCGACCTCTGCAAATAAACAACAGTGTGCGCGTGAGAGTCGACAGGATATTCTCTCGAGTTGCATTGTGGGGAGAGAGGGACTGGTGTGGCTTGGGGTGGGGAGGGCCCCCTTCGCACAAACCCCCCGCCGACGCCCGCGAGTGTGCATAGTGCCGAATGACGTCGATCGAGATCAGCGAGCAAGTTTATGTATTCGGCTGATTCACACGTACACCGTGTCCATAGTGCTGAATCATTTCCACTAACCGCATGGTTACTCGTAATTGATGCGAGCGCGCGCGCACGCACACAGACAAACAACAGTGTTTCACGTAAACTTTATGTAGCGCGAAAATGAGTTAGAATGGTTTTGATGGACGCGTTTGCTATTCATCCTTTTCCACACGAAACAATGAATCGACCGTGCGTCTGTTTGGTCCGCTGCAGACGATGTCGTAAAGCGAACGCGTAGTTCAGCAGACGATATCTGCACATTAGCGCTGTGAAACGCAATAACTGACCAAACAAGTTTCGGCGTGCGAAAAGACGGCCGCGGAATCGGGCAACAGCGGCAGAAGAAATCGGAGCCCCTCTCTTAGGAGAGAGATGGTTGAAACCAAGGAGGTTAAAATTTTTTTAACCTCTTTGGTTGAAACGCGAAGCTTTCTCCCGTGCAACCCGAGTCCAAGCTGCTTCGGCCGTGTCGGAATGGCGTAGTCGGATAGACGTCGGCTTCCAGATTTGAACCCAGGTTCAAATCTGACCACGGAAAGCGCTGTTTTTTTTCTTGAGGCGTTCAACGTGCAAGTTGGCTTTCCTGCAGTGCGTTTTGGCGTAACGATGGACGGAACCAGTGAGTCATAGTAAGCTGCTCTCTAAAAAAAATGGAATGAAAGGCGTCGAAATGAAGACGAGCGAGGGAAGAACCGCTCCCCCCCAAAAAATGAAGAAGAAGAAGAAAAAGCCCAGTCTTTCAGCTGCCAATCTCTTTCGGTAAGGCGCCCGTTTCCAGGCCTGTCCCCCTGAGTGGGTACGAGCCATTTCACTGGCACCACCACCGATCTCTCGATGAGTGTACGCTACCGATCAGAGGCCATCAGGTGTAACCGACGTGCGTGTGGCGTCATTCTCATTTCCCCCGCGTCGTCTCATCCACGCCGCAGGCTCGCGACGACCCTCGAAGAAAACATCCGCGCAAACTAAGAGTCGACGATCGACGGCGCATCCTTTTCGGGCGCCGCAGAAACTTGGCGCCCGGGCCGCACACGCGTCGTCGAGTCGCGCTAGAAGAGCTCGACGACGTACACGCACCGTCGGCGCCGCCGTGCTGTCGAGTCACCGCGCTGCGCGCACGCCGGGGAAAGCCCCTGTGGACAGCACCGAACGCGGTGTGCGGCTGACAAGGCAGAGACACGCTGAGTCACACCGTTGCCGCCCGATGCTGTTAGGCCCGGGCGAGCAGGCGTAAACTCGAAGGGAAATAACTTTATTAGGTTCAAAGGGGAGGCGGCCTGTTTTGCCCTGGGGCGCCCCAGACGACGGCCTAGATGCCTTGGCTCCTGGCGGCGTCTTCGGCCCTCCGGACGGCCCACTGCTGGATTTCGGGGTTTTCGCTGCGAGCAGGGTCTCCCATCATTGCCCCTTACTACTGATAATAGATGTTCTTTTTGAGTTTTTGAAGTCTTGTCTCTGTGCTGGGGCATTCCCGTAGCATTCGATCCAGGCTTGCCAGCTAAGAGTGCACGAAGAAAGAAAGAAATAGGCTAGGGACCTCCTGACAGCTCCCGGTATCCCTTCACACGAACTTTTTCACGTGCCAGCCGACAAATACCGCATGAAACAACGGCAGCGCGGCGACACTCAGCGCTGTGGTCGCCTGCACCAAGATACACGAGGGCTACGGATTAATTTTGCTACCAGGGGGTGTTCAAGGTGAACATAATTTTCGACACGCCGGCGTTTCTGCTTTCCGCTCCCACCAGACTATAGCGCCACTACCAGACGCGCTTACTATATTTTGTAAATGTAGCTCGCACGCGAATCCACTTCATGAGACAAGACATGGAGACTCGCGTGCTTAGGTTCATATTTTCGCGTTCACTTTTTGTTTGCTCCGGTCAGAAGGTCGCTCATAGAAGATGTATACAAATGGGAACCTTTCCACTGTCACTACCTGCCGATCAGCGTGTGGGCAAGAACTGCGGCTCAAGTAACGGCAAACTGAACAGTCGAGTGATTTCTTTTGGAACAAAGCGTTACCTTCTGGATATATTTCGCAACAAAAGCAGAACAAATTTTCCTTCAACTGCGAAGCTTCCCAGAAAGCTGCACAGTTTTGCTTTGCAGCCTCATGGCTCAATTTCAGGTGGATGTCAATTTTTTCCAACGAAGCAAGAAGCGTCTTGTTTAAGCTGCCAAGCTGCAGCTCAGCGTATATGGGTCAGTGACACGAGTCATGGAGATGCTTCACCACAATGCACGCGTATGTTATGTTTCCTTCTTTACATGTTCTTCATTGCATGTGTGCGTCCCCCCCCCCTCCCCCACACCGCACGCACACAATTGTACAAGGTCAGTTTGCAGATGCGTGTCAGCCTTAGCCCCGCGTTGTGTCGCTCTTGTTTTCGCCTCCGCGCCGTGCTTTACGGCCGATTCCGCCACTGATTCCAGCAGTTCACAAAATGGCGGCGCCGATCGACCCTGAAGCCCACACGAGATGAGCGTTCCCGCAGTACGCATGTACCGCTACCCCGCACGTGAACAACACCTCGATGATTCACAGCCCGCATTTCCGGCACCCAGCGACAGTGCACGCGAGCCCGTGCGCATGCTACCAGCACAGGACGCGGTTTCGCAACACCCGTCATCCATCAATGCGCAGAAACGAACAGCCGCTGTCACAGGCTGCGACCTTGCGGCTCGTCGTAGCAGCAATAATGACGGTGGCGGGCTTCCAGCTACGGCCCCGGCGGCAGGTCACGCCCGCGAGAAGCCGTGACGTCACGCGATACGGAAACAGCCCCGTCGAACGCTAATCACGGGCCTCTCGTCCCAGACAGGCTGGCGTCGTCCACAACAATCCCGCCCGGGGCGAGCGATGCAGCAGCCAGAACGCAACCCTGCACCTGTAGTCAGGTGCGTCCCCATCGTCTGCAGGCGCGTCTGCTTCACAGCGACGCAGAACCGCAAACAAGCTGGAAGTTTTCTCTTTTATTTCGGTTTTAGAAGTAATGTCTTACTTTCAGAAGTAATGTCTTACTTTCCCATGCAATTTTCGCCTTCTGCAAAGTTAGAAGACAAATTACTACAACTCAATGACACGTCATTCTCGTAAAGCGCGGCCACTATATAACGCACTGCCTTCTGGCTCGTCGTGAACACTGCGTCGTCTGCTAACAATTTAACTTACAAAACGCACGATTCGCAGAGACAGAGGTGACCCTTTGTTATTAAGGACAAAAGAAAAATGAGTTCGTGAGACGACTTCTACAAGAATGTGAGGAGCGGAAATGATAAGGCTGGGCTGGTGATAACCACATCAAACCATGTAGGAAGGACGACCGGTGCAGAATAGGAGGAAGATCGGCTAATCCCTCCTCTAGAAAATATGGGAAATGAACAAAAGGGCGAGAGGGATGACCGCAGGAAACTGTGTCGGATGCGTAGATAGAACAGGAGCCCCTCCCCCTTCCTCAGCAGGGTCGGAATAAAAAAAAGCAGATTTCCTCTTCCGAAGAAAGACAGACAATGAGGACCCCACACTAAGAAGTGCGTGTGCTTATGCGCATATGATTGTCGTCACGTTCTGTGTTTAGGCCAAACTTATTCTCTGCCCCATTGCGGAGGACGGCGAACAATGATGGTCTTGCTAATGCATCAACTGAAGACGAGGTCGAAAGGGGTTCCGAAGGCCCCCAACCTGCTGAACAAAGCTCACTTCTGGAACACAAACTTGAATCAGGAATAGTCTCAATAGCAATTATAGATGTACACCCACAAGGCTACCCGGGATGAGATTGCGTTAACTATACAGTGCCAACCATTCAAGGACTGCCATCAAGAAGTGAAGTTGCGGACTGGGATGTGGAATTTATTACCCCACCGTTATTACTCAGAAATCTCAACACATTCGCGAATGCACTGCGCAATCACCGAGTTCCTGCGCGGCGGCACGGTTCGAACTGCGGCGAAACACGACGACTCCGACTCCCCTACACTGCGGATATCGGCGGCCAGGTCACGACGAGGCAACTGGTGCAATTAGCGAGTTCCACCGAAGCGGCCCGCCCATGTAGCGCGAGTACAGTGGCCAGACCAGACGGCGGACGCGCACCGTGCCTTTCGCCCGAAACGCCACTTCCGGCACGGCGCAGAACGGAAGCGCCGAGCGGGTCGAGGCCGTTCACACCATGCAGGTTCGCACAGCCGGGGACGCTCTCACACCCGGCCGCCACGCCACTCATAATACACGTCGGGAGAGGAGACCAGCGTATTCGGGACGCAAATTCTCGCATACGCGATGCAGGTGAGAAATCAAAGGTCGCCACGAGCATGCGGGTCCATACGACGCCTCCTAGGTGAAGACAAAGCCTCCGCACGCACGCGACACCTTACAGTGGACTGGAAACATTGATAGTCGGCTCTCGATCGCCTAGGCTAATTAAAAAAAAAAAGTCCCCATACTCAGGTGCTAATGATAAGAAAGAGAAGACCCCCCAGTTCTCGTCTTGAAGGCGCTGGATTCCCCAGTTTCGTGTCCGCGTCTTGGGGGGCCGCAAGGAAGGAATGAGAACGGGAGAAATACTGAGGGAGGGTGGCTATCTGGATCAGAGGCCAGAGGGGACATTAAGCTTTGGCTTAAAACGTGGTGCCAGTTGAACAAGTTGGTTCACATTCACTGGAAATATCGGCCTGGACGTAAAGAGCGGGTATCACCGGGGGGCTAGTTGGTAGGAAGTGAAGAGACTGGAAAACAGCGTTAAGTCGTAACTGCGAAAAAGGACTGTAGAGAAGAAAACACGGACACAATGCCTGCTGTGTCCGGGTTTTCTTCTCTGTCGACGTGCTTCGGTTTTACGTCAAGCTGAAATTCCCAGTAAGTGCATATTCGGTTCTTTTGGAATGTGTGCACAAAATTGCGCTGTTTCCCCATTATTTCTGTATTTGTTCAAAATTTGAACGCGCCATACCACCCCCGTGACGTGGACGCCAACTAAGAAGTAAGAGCGAAGGGTGACACATCGCAATGTTCACAACAGGCGAAGGTTTACCCTGCCCAACAAGACGTAACAGCGGGAAAAAGTTGACGAAGACGAAGACTCACTCATATGTGCCAACTTTCGGCGCTGTTTCGTTTTGTTTAGCATTTTTGGCTGGCAAACGGAGGTCCGCGGGAATGTCCTTTCAAGACAAGGTTGGGGGAGAGAGCAGTCATGACGCCCAAAAGGATATGCACGACACGGAGGGGAGCTTGGGGGATTAATTTGGCAGCCGATGTGTTCAAGAGACTAGGGATTGTGCGCCGCGATAGCAGATAACTGTGGCAGACAACAGTATACGCTTCGAGCCTCGCGATAGCTGCGCCGCCTGCCGCCGCTTCTCCGCGGCGCTCACGGGAGGAGCGCTGCGTGGCTGATAGGGGCTCATGCAGTGTTTTGATTCTCTTTCCCTCCTTTCAGCCTTTCCTCGTCCTTCACAACTCGTCATGGTGACGTCTGTAAGCAAATAGTACGTTTAAAGCACTTCAAAAAACAGCTGCGTCTTCGTAGAGTGCTCGAATGCCAATAAGAGCTATCCCGGGAACGCGGATCAGTGCGCTTTTTGCGTCGACGACGGCAGCAGCATATTACCACTGCAGGTCACTTCGAATACGTCAGGCACAAGTGAATTCTATTGCGCCGCCCCGTTTAGACCTGATACTGGCACAGTGAGAGGTTGGTTTCGTTTTGCTGCGCGGACAACGAAACCCACCAATATATATATATATATATATATATATATATATATATATATATATATATATATATATATATATATCATTTCCATTCCCGTAGAAGACTTTCGTCGAAACGTCGAAATAAACCCTCCGCTGTTGCTGTTACCGAGGTTTCTTACTTTGTGTATATATATATATATATATATATATATATATATATATATATATATATATATATATATATATATATATATATATATATATATATATATATATATCGTAGAAAAATAAGATTCGGGGATTTAATTACCCAATACCTGACAATAACCACGCCAAAATGTTAAGTATACTCCAAGGCTGCGTGTCGTTAAATATGTACCCACTCACGCTTTATAACAAGAACCACGGAAACTTGATCGAACCACAGAATGACAAATCGTCTGCAACTCCAGAATAAACAGAATGGCTCCTACGGGAATGAAAAAAATGCCGTTCAGCTTCGGGAAGGCTAAAGACGTTCGTTCATTGTGTGCAAATGCGCAGCGAAATGAAGTAATTAACGTTCTATTCATCACACATACAAGCTGTTGTTTTTCGGCTTCAACGAACTGAACACTCGACGGACACTTTTTTTTTTAAGTATACAGGGTGTACGCAGATCACAAGCGATAAAAGGTGTCGTTGGAAGAGTGTGGTATCTGATAAGGCCCTCTGATTTCAGTTTGTTCTGTTATGTTTCGAAGAAGCGTTCAGTCGTGGACGCAGATGACTCAACCGTAAGCCCGTCTTCCCGCTGCTCGTGAATGTTTGCGAGCGCTCACCTCGCGACAAAACGACCCAGCATTAAATTCTCGCCTTGTGCTGATTCCCGAGTATAGTTTTACATTGTCCATCGTATTTCTTGGGTAGAATGTTCATGGAATTTATGCCCCATTGGCTTGTCCAGCTAGGGTGGTGATCAATATTTGAGGCCAATATTTGATATTGGCAAGCATAACTGGCGTGCGGTCGGGTATGAGGGCTCTGCTAGACTATGTAAGGACACAAAACCTATTTACACCGTAGTGTATAGCCGTATCATGACTATCTGAGGAAACTCTGCTTACGAAGATACTGTTATTAAATTTCAGAGCAGTTGAATGACAATCAGCTCCATGCATATGCCGGTTTCGCGACGCCGGTCTGTGACACACACCTGGCGCTTATACAGACCGAATGTACCACACTAAGATCGCGTCAGAAACATTTTCACTACCGCAAATACCCCACATTTAAGAACACAGGGACTGCTCCATATGTATTTCCAACGCATACAAACGGTACATCTGAGTAGTGATAGCACAGCAAAAGCAGCGGCGACAGTGTGAAACGGGCCGGAGCCTCCTGCGGCTGCTTTCGAAACGGGCCGCTAGGGGGATTTCAGTGGCGCCCCTACTCGGAGGCCTTAGCCCTAAGGCCCCTAAAATTAGGGGCCTCACTTAGCCCCTACAGGCAGCGCTCGAGGCGTGCACACGGTGACATCCAGAAGTTGCACGGTCGTAGAGACGTAGAGACACGGTCGTAGAGTGCCAAACTGGGTTATAGACAAATGTGTTGAGCTCTGTATATGCAGCCATGCACGACTTATTCCGAGCAAAAACATGTCGTAGTTTATTCATTTCTAAGAAAAAAAATGACATGACATTCTGAAGCTTGCACTTATGAGTGCGTATATCAAGAGTTCGCGTAGCTCCAATCGGCCCACCATATCGCCGGAACGGCGGCAACGGCGCAGTACAGTTGAAAGCACGGCGTGCGCGGCAAATTCTTTCGTTCAACCGTGAATTTCGCTACACCGAAGGACGAGGGGAGAAACCTCATCAGTCCTGCCAAGGATCGAATGAGTCGTGCACGTGATCCACACATTCGCTAAGTTTGTAGACCGACCCATGCGTAAATGCGTCAAGCTGCGGGTACCGGTTGACGACGATAGAGACGTTAGTGACGCCAGCCCTGACGTCGGGACGTCGCATACCCGCCCTTCCCTGCACTGTCCATCAACTTTTGCCCAAGCGGGTTATAAACAGGAAAACACGGTAAGTCGACAGCGTCAGCGTTCTTGTGTCTCGCTTTCGTGCCAGTGTTCGCTGCACGTGCTGTGGCCGGCCGCAAGTTGTCCTCACGCGCAGTGGTCGAGAGCAGCTTCCGTCTCTCCGATTTCACGTACGGGGGTGGGAGCTCTAAGTGGCGTTGGTGGGAGCCACTTACGCTCACCAGTAAAAAGCGAATTCCGTCGCGCGCGCGCGCGCGCGCGAGAGAGAGAGAGAGAGAGAGAGAGTGGCGTTGGTGGGAGCCACTTACGTTCACCAGTAAAAAGCGAATTCCGTCGCGCGCGCGCGCGCGCGCGAGAGAGAGAGAGAGAGAGAGAGAGAGAGAGAGAGAGAGAGAGAGAGAGAGAGAGAGAGAGAGAGAGAGAGAGAGAGAGAGAGAGAGAGAGAGAGAGAGAGGGGGGGGGGTCGAAGTCGTACGGGGTGCTAACGAGCAAGTTGTGCCAGACAGCTAATAGTGACTAACAAACGACGGCAGCGAAGTTCCACCTAGAAAGCGGCAAAAAACAGAGCAAAACAAAAGCACTGGAGTCTCCCGTAGGCCTCCGCGAGCGCCTCGTTATGCGCGTCTCGATTCCCGCCGTACAACTACGCCGCACTAATTGGACCGGCCTTGGTTAGCGAAAGACAGGGATTAAAAAGATGAAGGCGGGGAAAGTGTACGGGGCAGCAGATGGGGGAGATGTGTAGTGCGGATTTTTGTTTGGGAGCACGTTTCTGGGAAAGAATTCTGGGAAAGAACATTGCAATCGAAATGGAGACGGACACGGAGTGGACTTGCGTTCGCTGTGCCTAGAACCTTCCGCCTGCAAATTTACCGCCCAGATTTCAAGGGGGAATTTCTCATAAGACCCCCGCTCTCCGCTGGACGGCATTGTCGTCACTACTCCACTCACTGAAGGTCTTATTAAAGCGAAGATTTCTATGCTTCACCGATGGCGTCCGATGTCGCTACGTAACGCACTGCAGGAAAGCCAACTTGAAAAGAATTGAACCTGCGTGCCTCGCGTCATACAGCCGACGTCTGTCCGACACGATTGAAGCAGTTTGGATTTTGGACTTTCACTCAGACTCAGGTTGCGTGGAAGAAAGCTTCGCGTTTTAACCATCTTTCGCTTTTAAGAAAGAGGCTTTGATTATTTTAGAACTTGTTTGTTTAATTTAATTACAACTTTAACTCTGTGGCTCTATTCCTCACCGGCCGAGTACGACAATTAACAATTTAAAACCTGCGACTTGCGATACTGCTAGGTTGATTCGCGGAAGGGAACTTAGTTGGTTGATAGTTTCGCCCCAACAAAGCAACATGCTTAATTATGTCCTTTTAGATGCGACTGCATCTCATTCACTCGCCTTGTCCCTCCATACGGCGTTGTTGTTGTCCGTCCACACCCCTCCCCCATTCTCGTCGCCGCGCGATCGCTGCGCTCTCCGCCGCTCACCCCCTCTCCTCTCCGATAGCGAACACTCTCTCGCGAGGGGCATTGGATTGGATTCGATTGGGTTGGCTTGGCTTAGATTAAAGTGGATTGTGTTGCGTCATAGCCGCGGTCGTTCCAGCACCGGCGTTCCGATTTCGGGCACGTGCACAGACTTGATATTCCTTGCAAATTGCACGGTGGTCCCGTTACTTCACCATCCACTGCCCGTACACTTCAGCGACCACAAGGCCGTCATCGTTAACGTTACGCCGCGTGTTAAATAAAGAATACATCATACGCGTTCCTCACACGTTTCACGCAATTAGAGAATCAACCCAACGGAAACACCAAGTGAACCCCCAAGATGCGTCGCATCTCCACAGAGTTCCCCTCGCGGGAAGGTGGGGTAATTTTTTTAATGCGCGTTGTACAAGTAAAATTGCCGTCACACAACACGGTGATACTCCTAATGTTAAAAAGAGGGACCTGCGGTAAGAGTTCGAGGGAATGGGTGATAAGAAAAAACTTAAAGGGACAGACAACCGATTTCTGTCGAGTATATGTTCTCTATCTTAAATGAAAGGGCATCGGTTTTGCTGATAACGCCCTAGAACTTTTTTAAATAGAAATTTTAAAATCTACGAGCCGTATGTGTCCTCCCAAAAATAACGCTGCCAACCATGACATACGGTAGCGCGGCCACATACTTTTGTCTGTATGCGAGATGAAAAGCGATATTTACAAACTTGTCCCCAGCTAAAAAAGTATGAACCTCAAACTTTCTTATTCCTTTATGTGTTTTTTTTTTTAATTCACTAGTCTATCTTAGTCTATTTTGTGCGAAGGCGCCATCTGTTGGGATGGACGATAGGTAGAATCTGGCTTCACGTTGTGGAGGTCGGCAGTTCGATTCTCTCCGGGTGCGTCCTTTTTCTTTTTTTTTTTTACGCTGCCGTTGGCGTATTTGGAAGCTGAAATCGAATATTTCGCCAGGATAACCGCCTCTGACTCAGGCAGAATCGTGAAAGCTCCTTCACTGGGTCTGTTTACTGAATTTTGCCGTTGACTCTGGGCCACGCTGTTAGCCACGCTGAGAGTTAGCCACGCTGAGAGCAACCCAGTTGCGGCGGGCAACGTGTCGTCAAAATTTTCAAAATAATGTTTAAAAATACATATACAAATATTTGTGTTAAAAGGTTTCCGATAAATGAATAAACGTTTCAGCAGTTGCAGTAGCTGCAAGGTTTGCAGGTCACGTGACCGGGACAAATATTGTAGCGGCAAGTACTACAAACCGCCACCCTTCCGATTTCAGAAAGTTTGGTGCCAAATTAAAATTATTTCCGCCAGTTTATAAATTGCTTGTGGTTACCAGGCTATATAAATCGCTGGCTGTCATATGAGCTAGAGAACATATAGGCGACAAAAATCGGTGGTCCGTCCCTTTAAGCAGTGACAGCTAAAAGTTGGAAAGGTCGCAGGAGTTTCTGCTGCCAAGTGTTCGATTCGTAACCCCTGCAGCTGTTATAATGAACGGGAATAAACGCCATAACACCCAAATTCGGTGCAATTTGAAGAATCCTGAAGGACTTGATGCGAAACCTGGCGTTTTACTACGGCATGTGTCATTAGCCATATAATTTTGTACGACTGCTCAGCCAGAAAGACCAGAAACAGCAAAACAGCCGAGCACGCTCTCCTCCTGCCTTTGAAAACTCGCCGTGACAGATACGGTCTCAAGAGGAGGAAAACGACGCAGGGGCGTGGCTGCCGACTTCGTGCGAATATGGCCCGGGCGAGGCAGTCGAAAGAGGGGGGACGCTACGAACTCGACGCCGAAGCATGATTTGCGGCGACGGGAAATCGAGCACCTCCAACCTCAATAGTACTTCCTCTCGGTTACTCCCCCGCTCGGATCTTTTTTTTCTTTTTCGTTGTTTTTCTCCAGGCGAACCCTCCCGGCGCGCGGCGCGTCACCGGTTCTCTCTGAGTCCCACTAGTACGAACTTGCTGCTTTTTTTTTATTTTTCACACGCTCTCCTGTCTATCATCGCACATTTACAAAGACCTGTAATGCTAAGTTCGTGTTAAGTTACATCGCACACACAGAAAGCAAAGCCTAACGAGCCAGAACCGCTAGTATTATGTTTTCCATGACTTCTTCAAGAGCCATTGTCCCGACCAAAACATCCTGACAAGCCAAAAAAGTCAGCTGCTTGCGCAGCGCGGTTGCTAACGGGCGTCGCATGCAAAACCACTCAATTACAGGTGTATTTGCACACCGATAAGCAGCTTCCAAACGGCGGCTGACAGTGCACGCATGTGGCAACTCAATGACCAAGCGGCGAAGACGAGTGGTTTAGAGGCTCCGCCAGCCGACCTTGGTAAACCGCCGACCGGCGGCCTTTGGGCGTCCCACGCTTGCGGGTAGATTCATGCTCCCCCTGCGGTTTCCTCGGCGGCGAAGGCGGGCGGTATCGGCGTCGAACCGGGAATCACGTCGTCTATTTCAAGCGCTTCGCCCACCGCCACCTGGATCGCAACGACCACCCGAGACAGCTTCCTCCCCTTCTCATTTTTGCAGCGACTTCTGCTTCGTTGTGGCACGTAGTACTCACGCGAGGAAGTGGCAGGGGTCACCACGCCAGCGCTATTTTCGATGCGCCCGTCGTACAACTCCGCAGGCGACGCGTAGGGTTTTGCATCGCACGCTTATTGAGGAAGCACAGGAGTCGCTTTATTATACTTCGTGCGTCGACTGGTTCATACGGTGGTTACGGGCGTGTTCGTGCGTGTAGATCCGCCAAGCTGTCCTGGGAGGCGCACACAATGGTCAATCGAGGAAGAGAACCAGCAGCACGAACTTCTGTGCACCACGCGAGCGCGTTCGTTTCCTCATTAGAGCCGTTTAAAGGCAGGGACTTGAGAACCAGCGCTATATCGTTCTCTACAAAGGCTAGTCAATCAAATTAGCAACTCTTTCAACTTCGACGAAAAGCCACCCCGAAACCGACGCACGCACTCGGAGCACTGACAAGAGCACTCAACTCACTCACCGAATCACGCTTGGCCAACCTTAGTGGGACACCTTGCGTCGGGCAGCGTTCCAGCCAGGGCGTGCACACGCCCGTGCGAGGGATCGCAGTGTTCGGCGAGGCGGCAGGTGAACCAAGTTGTAAGAATCCTCGGCGGGCCGTTGCGGGGCCCGAGCGGAGCGCAGGTTAAACGACGCTGGGGCATTCACGGCAGCCGTGTCAGTGATCGCGAAACGAGGCAGTCGCGGCGCAACGAAACGGGTAATCCAACGACAAGATCCGTGAAGACGCACGAAGCAGCGCACGGGCTCAGTCAAACTTCACCCGCGCCGCACGCACAAACACAGCCGGCACGGCTACAACAAGCGAACAACTTTGGCTTCTGAAAAGAACGGCGAGGGAAAGAGAGCGAAGAAGACGGCAAAGGGCAAAAACTTCTCGTTCGGCTTCTGGTTGGCGTCGCCAGCGTTGCTTTGAGGATTACCTTTTATGAGCAGCTGCAGGTGGCGCGGTAATAAATAGGTCATGCGCTCGTACCGAGGTGGCGCCACTTCACAGGTAGCGCTTGTGGGCTTTTCTAGCAGACGCCAAGCGGCCAAGCCAAGGTTGAAGACGGCGGAGCCGACCGTCGGATGCGCTCATAAGCAGCTGGGTAGCTTCGATGTTCAGTCCGCTACTCACCGAACATCGGGCAGTTCAAGCACTATTCACGCCATGGAAATATAAAACAAATACCGGATAGTCCGCTGCGGTTGTGAACCCGGGTTGTGAATCTATCTGCTAGTCTTAGTTTTTTTTTTGCACCGCGCGTTGACTAAAAGAGCCGTCAGGTATTTATACTACACCCTCTCCCAACCCCCCCCCCCCCTCCTCAATCTAAATTTATTTCTCTGCTTATGGCTGGGTAAACCCAGTAAACCCCAGCCGTAAGCTGGCTGTTATTCGGGAATAAAATGCATGACGACACAGAGCAAGGTTTCGCAGCATATTCGAAGTCGGTGTTCGTGCTGCCATCGTTCATTGCTGTTGTCAGGTTCAAGCAAAACAGGGCCGTACTCAGTTCTTCACAAGCACGCACAAAAAAAAAAGAAAAAAACTTAATGGCAGCGGTGGGATTCGAACCCACGCCTCCGAAGAGACTGGTGCCTTAAACCAGCGCCTTAGACCGCTCGGCCACGCTACCAGACGCTACAAAACGGAAAAAGTTTACTATATGAAGCTGTAGAGGTTTTTTTGGTCTTGAATTGGACGAAGTAGTTTTTCAATTCTTTATTTGCCCACATATTTTCTCCGAAATTATCAAAAGTTTGAAATCATGCAGAATATCATAGATTTCGTGTACATTTAGTCCACGATCTGCAGTCCTAGATCATATCCTGGTAGTCTGCGGGCCGGCAGTCCGCGAACTCTTGAAATGAAAGCGCATTTAGCATAGAGTTAATACTACTGCATTTAGAACTATAGTGTTTAGAACATAGATTTAGAATAAGCGAAGTAAATAGACCGCCGCATCGCATCCGGGCATCCGGTTAAAGGTGTGAAAACCGGCCGCCCGAAGCTGGCTCACTTGCGCGTGCCTCCCGCGTGGCGGCGCTGTAGGTATCGGCGCGGTAAGAACGGCGTCTGCTGAGCCGGCGCGCGCATGCGATCCTGGCTATCCTGGCCGCGCCGCTGCCGTGTTTCGGAGCCCGCAAGCTTTTCCCACGCGCTTAAAGCCGCTTAATGTGTAACCTAAGTGCTCTTTCACAGTTATGGTCACCGGCCAATATACTGAGCTTGCTTCTCAGCACTATACGAGGAGGAACTGCGTATTTTTGCATCAATCTTTGCGAACCAAGCGGAGTATAACGCTTCTGGAGGTTGATGCCTTCACTTTAAACAGAAAAAATTTCGAGGTTTGGTAAGGTGCACCTGTATTCCACGCGATATTACAGGGTCCCGTTAGAGAAAGTAGTGGGTACCGGTCTCGGTAGGGAGGCTTCGAGGTGTGAACTACGTGTAATCCTCGGTTTAGCATACAGGGCGCATAACGCGAATTCTACCTATCGATCCGTGTATTTTACAAGCAATATGCTGCAACCACTAATAAGAAAGTAAAACAAGTTCGCGGTAACCATTTTATTTGCAAAGTTTACAAATATTTACACGTTTGCAAAATATTTACTCACACAACTGAAGCAAATATATATTTACTTGCACTCTTTTAACTCTCAAGATATTTACAAAAAAGCTACTTTACAGGACACAGGGCTTTAGCCTCTTGCCTTTCTTTGCATTTTCTTCTTGGTTCAGGCCCTTTAGTAAGAAATGAATTCTTGTATTGCAAAAAATCGCGTGAACCGTGACTGATTTTGTCAATGATACTGCGTGCTCTGGGCAGCCGATATGAGACAGATCATGCATGTTGCACCTCGAATCGTAGATAAAATGCCTGGTGGGAGCATTAACTGCCGTCCCTCGTTCATGAATTTGGGTTTCCATTTCTGCTGACTGGCATGCTTCAGATATGTCACGTACTCTTGCGGCTCTTCTTGGTGCTAGGAGAGTCATGTGAAAAATCTGGCCGCCTTTTCCTTTCTTTAGGCAATGTCTTCGAAATGTATTTCGGAAGGTTCGGAAATATCGTAGGTAGCGCCTCGTCTTTCTGTCGAGGAACACTGCGGGGTATGGGAACTTGCGCGTGCCGTTCACAGAGTGCGTGAAATCCCGGATGATAAACCTGCAGGAGGTACAAGCCAATGCTTTAAATAGAAAAAAAAAAAACATTACTGAGATCTGCATCGCACTTCAATAACTCGCGCAATGCATTTTTTCCCCTAGTAACAAAATACAAATACCTATACAGACACAATTTTCATACAAATGCCTACACAATTTTCCTGCAGATGCTTGTCAGCCCTGGGAATGGCACGAGCCCACTTTGAGAACTGTTCTGGCCAAGCCGGTGCGCGGAAAAGGGATACTTTCTCAACACACTTCGTGTAGCCCACGTCGCATCCCGGTACGAAACACCACCTTTGTGTCTTTTTCTTCGCAGTTGATGGCATGGCTGCCATCATTCCACACGTGTAGCTCACAAGTATCACAAATAATGTCCACCAGAACCAAGATCACGGTTTATCAATAATCACGTGCGAAATGAATCGCGAGCCCGTCGACTGGGCCGCCGGCCGCCTCGTCTTACCGCGCCTGTCACCGAGGCGCCCAATGCTCCCCTAGCGGCAGGCCCGCGAAATGGGGCCCCCGCCGGGCAAGGGCGCTCCTCCGCGCATTTCACACCTTTAGAGATGGGCAAAACGGCTCACTTCAGTGAGCGGCTCAGAACGGCTCAGTTCACTGAAGTGAACCGGTTCATTTGAACGGTTCAGCGGTTCATTTAGGTTTGTAACCTGTGTTAAGCATCCATAATCTAAATTATTACTCAATTGTTATTTAGTCATTTATTTTGTAACAACATCCGCTGTATTTGTGCTGAAAAGAATTGGCCTCACCATCACTACAAAGGTTTTTATGTGTCAGTGGTATTTCAGAATCACTCTCGGTCGATATTTATAGAAGAAAATGCAACTTTTTGTCAACTTTATAACCTCACAAATATGATCTCTACTAGTGAGCTGTGACGCCAGAAAAAATTATTCTGGACATAATACAAGAAACTAATTTTAATATTGTGGTGGTGAACAACACTTTGTTCAGTTTATTCGAAGCGAGGTCGACGGGTCCGCTTTCTGGCAGCGATAATAGATGACGCGAAAGTTGCACACAAGACCCAGCTGGGTCGGCCGATACGCCTCTAATAACTCTACCGGAACGTGCCGACACGACTCCTTCAGAGCCATGCTCAGCACGATTCTCTAATCGAGCGAGCAGCCGCTGAACGTCGGTTCTTAGGGGAGCCGCTCTGCCAAAGAACCGCCGGGAGCCGATAATCGCCGCGGAACTGAGCGGTCAAGAAGATGCGGCTCGTTCCTGACGCGGACAACAGCTACACGCACAAATGTAACTGTAGTGATTCTAGTGAATTATATGGTCACAGGAGTTTATTTTCCTATTACTTTGAAAATACAGACGCAGTTCGTTCACTGCTGCCATTGCGGCCTCCCGATCTGTCATTCACCGCCGCCGCCATCGCGGTTCCCAAATGGCGCCTCAGAAGATCCGCTTCGCGAAGAGCGGCTCTCGAAAAGAGCGGGAGCCGTTCTTCGGTTCTTCGGTTCAGTAACTGAGCGGAAACTGAAAGAGCCGGAAGAACCGATGAACGGGTCAAAACTGCTTCCGGTTCTCCTGGCTCGAATTGTCTGCTCCCACGACAGGAGGCGCGCTGGAGGAGTTTGAAAAATTAGCCCCAGCCGGCCCGGCAGTACAGTTGCTTTCCCGCGCCGATAATAGATGGCGCAGAGAGACGGCTCATTTGACCCGGGTCTTCGGTTCTTTCGCTCAGTAACTGAGCGGATTCCGCTCACTGAGCGGATCCGCTCACCGGAAGAACCGATGAACGGGTCAAAACTGCATCCGGTTCTCCTGGCTCGAATTGTCTGCTCCCACGACAGGGGGCGCGCTGGAGGAATTTGAAAAATTAGCCCCAGCTGGCCTGGCAGTACAGTTGCTTTCCCGCGCCGATAATAGATGGCGCAGAGAGACGGCTCATTTGACCCGGGTCTTCGGTTCTTTCGCTCAGTAACTGAGCGGATTCCGCTCACTGAGCGGATCCGCTCACCGGAAGAACCGATGAACGGGTCAAAACTGCATCCGGTTCTCCTGGCTCAAATTGTCTGCTCCCACGACAGGGGGCGCTGGAGAAATTTGGAAAATTAGCCCCAGCTGGCCCGGCAGTGGAGTTGCTTTCTCGCGCCGGCAATAGCTGGCGCGAGAGAGCGTTGACTCGGCTTTTAGGCTCCGTTGGCTCTTTCTCCATTGTTTGCAGTGCTGTGGCTCGCCCCGTTCGACACTGATCACTGAGGGGGCGAGAAGGGTCTCCCTCTCTCCAAAAGAACCGCCGCTCACTTTTACTGAGCCACGGCTCACTCGTTCTTCAAAAAGAGCGGCTCAAAAGAACCGGATCACTCCTGAGCGACGCATCTCTACACACCTTCTCATTCTATCCGGTGTCATACATGGAGGAAAGAGAGCTATGTGTCCGGAGCAGTTCGCGGACGGTGGTACTCATGAGCGAGGAGGGGGCCCATTGTTCATTAAGCGAAAATGACGAAAAAATTGCCGACGGTTTCTCGAAGTTAAATTTTGCGGGAGCCAAAACGGTCAGCATTGGCCGGGGCTCTTCGATTATCACTTCTGGACTCACCGCGGACGCCGCGAGAAACAATCTGGCATTCATTTTTCGGTATTAGCTGTATGTTTTTTTTTTTGTTGTTGTTGTTTTTTTTTTTTTACATTTTTCGCGTCAATTCCTATGGGAACTGCACCAACGTTACTAGGACACTAGGATCTAGAAACGTTGAACTGCACTACCCGCGTACTACCCTCCAGCACCCTCCAAAGCTCGTTCCCCTCGCTCACTCGCCCTTGCCAAGAGTCTCCTGTTTGCCCGGTGAGCATTGCGAAGTCTTCCTTAGCTCTCAAAAGCAGGCAGCGGCATACCCTCAGGCGCTGCGGTTTCCCCTTCCCAGTGCTCGCTCTCATTTTCTGTGCGATCCGGTGTACCTCAAATATTGTCCGTACCTAGCGCGTTCCAATAAACAGAAATATGCTTTCATTTCGCCTTGAAAAGCCCCAGGGCCCATGGGAGGATGTCTTCCCTGCAGTGCATGCGTACAGCCACGGCCCCCCGATTTTGAAGCAGTGCTTCAAAATCGAGGGGCCGTGGTACAGCAGCAAAGCCAACTTTGAAGCGGTCGAGGTGCAAAGCAGTGGTCTGGTCTTTGTGAAGTTGGCTTGCCACTTTAATTTCGTGCATTGCAGTCAAGTCTCACGACACTTATATCTTGCCTTTTTTAAAGATTACTTTTCTAAACGTTTTCAACGCGTCCGGGTAGGTGATTGTTATAGTAAGCCGGTACTAATGAAAACCGGGGTACCCCAAGGGTCAATCCTCGGGCCGCTGTTATTCAATATTTATGTTAATGATCTAGCCAGTCTTTCCCTTAAGAATCCCATGTCTATATATGTATGCCGATGATACTGCCGTAGTTTTCCCTTGCACAGCCTACAATGATCGATGGTGCCCGTGTCTTTCAGAGAGATATTTGTACCATTTTAGACTGGCTGACCGATAATCATATCTATATAAATAAATCGAAGACAAATCTTATTTGCTTCCATAGCCCTTATAAGTCTTTTCAATCAGCTTACCCAACACTTCAACATAACGTAAAATACTTGGGTTATATTTTGACGACACGTACTTAATTGGAGCCTTCACATTGAATACGTTGCCAAACGTCTTAGAGCAGTGTGCGCTTCCTTGTATGCGCTGCGCTCTATTTGCAACACTTCAGTAAAAAAGTTGTATGTAAAAGTTTAGGAGAGTCCATCAAATACGGAATTACAATATATGGTCTCGCATCATCCTATAAGCTCAATATTCTGAACACCATCCTCCATAAAATTGCATACAACCTCGCTTATAGTACAAAGCACCATGGTGAACCAATGGAAGATGTCATGAAACAATTTCATGTTTTACCTGTTCAAAAGCAATTTATGTTTGATGCTTTGTGCAAGCCCTTTTATCAAAATGAATTCAAAGTTGTGAATGTTAAAGCTGCCTTTGAGAAACGTTGAAAAGTTTGTATTGCCACGTGTGCACACTTATTATGGTAAAAGAACCCGTGCCTTTTATGTCCCACATTTATTTAACAGAATTAAAACCGAGCCAGTGGTTAACAATATGAAGCAGGTAAAAACATTTTTGATGTCATTTAATTATTGCGGACATTGAATGAATGCATTGCGCTGTTTTGGATGTACCTAAAAAACCATTGTAACAATTTGAAGTGCGACTGACTGCTAAATGCCTCTCCTGTGTATGTATGAGTAAAAAGTACCTTGGCGTTTTTCTTTTCCTGGGCATGATGCTGCAGTTGCTCAAGATATTTTCCTTGCGATTTTTGGGCTCCTTGAGCTTTCTACTCCCGTTGTGTCCCAATTTGCGCCCTCCTGTGACTGCCCAGCGGCGCACACAAGCCATGCGGCTTATGCGGACTGGATAATGTTCTGTATTTTGAAATGTGAATAAACGTTATTATTATTATTATTATTACTACTAAATGGCCCACACACAGGCTTCACGCAAGAGCGCACGACCAGAGAATTTCTCATGGGAGTTTTCTCAAAACATTTTCTTGTGAAATAGTATACACGATTACGGTCGCAAATTATTCGCCAAATGCACACGGAAGACAAAATGAAAAAAAAAAAAAAGTACCCGCGGGGGCGGGGTGTTCGCGTGCACGTTAACGCATCGTGTGTTAGTAGAGGCGGCGTTGACCTGGCACACGAGCCGCCATTTTTGGCCGGCGCGGCGGTCGTAATAAAAATTTGCGACTTTTACAACTAGGCCTGCACAACACACTATCAGCTGCAGAACTCATAGAGGCGCGCACCATTTACAACGCTTACGACTCACAGCAACCGGGCGACAAGTGCGCGCCAAGATACTCCCTCCCCCAAACTGAGGACACTATACAACGCCTGTCGGCTGTTCATCGAAGCGCCATACACGTTCTCCCGACACCCAGGCACATGCATATACAACGCAGGCCGACGAAAACATCGGACCCGCGCCTCCTGCATGTCTACAAAACACGCCAGTGGTCAAGAGGCCCGCTATACTGACGCCACATGCTGACGCCGCACGCTATCGCACTCACCCCGCAGACGCGGCTGCAGCCATCCAAGCGCTACGGCTAGCCTCCTCACCACCTCCATCACCACAGCCGAAGAAGCAGCTATCGCTCTAGCAATAATACACGCCCCTTCCTGCTACATAACCGTACTCACTGATTCGCAAGCGGCTTGTCCACGCTTTGCATCAGGAAGCGTATCAACTCTCGCAGCAACCATACTGTCTCAACGGCCTGAACTCCCCCAGACTCGCATCGTATGGATTCCTGCCCATACATCCCTTCCTGGGAATGCGGTGGCACATGCCACCGCCCGCAACCTTATCCACCGGGCATTTCCAGAAGGGGAAGAGGAGGAGGAGGAAAATGACTTTATTGATATCAATCCGGCATGTAAGGGTGGATCAGACCGCGCAGGGCTTCACCAACCCCCTATCTCACTAGACCTCAGCGTGGACCGGTCCGGCGCTAGCTACTAGGAGTTACCTCCGTTCGCTTTTGCCGGGCCAGGGCCGCGTCGAGCCGCTGGATGGCTTGGAGTTGCGCCTGATGGTCAGGCGAACTGATGTAGTGTTCCATGTCCGGTGGCAGAGAGTTCCGCACGGTTCCCCCCGCACACGCGTCACACCCCCACAGCACGTGGGCTAAGGTTGCCAGTTCTCGCGCACACACACTGCACGTAGCACTTTCAAACAGTCCGGGACACACGTGCCGGGCTAGGGCCGGCGTGAGTACTGTTCCAGTCTGTAGCTGTCGTAAGAGGACCCCCTCACGTCGCCCTAGTCTCGGGTGAGGCCCAGGCAACGCTCGGCGGCCCTCTCGGTACCAAGCGAGGATTTCTCCGTAGTCCAGTAGCGGGTCCGGGTCCAGGAAGTCAGCCTCATCCGCTTCCGAGGGGCGGGGGGGCGCCGCACGGTACGCGAGCTCACGCGCGACGACGTCCGCCTCCTCGTTGCGGTTGGCCGCTCCCCCTGGGATGACTCCGACGTGGGCCGGGCACGACCAAAGTAAAGTTGGTCGTGGGGCCGGGAACCATCGTAGATGGGTCGTGGTTGACTTGGTCCTCGGCAGCAAGCTCGCCGCCGGCGTCCCGACGCTCCCGCGGCCAAAGTTGGCGATGGCCGTGCGGGAGTCGCTCAGGATCGTGGTCGCCTCCGGTGTGCCGCTCAGCGCCAGGGCGATGGCGGCTTCCTCCGCTTGCTCCGCAGACGTCGCTCGGACGCTGCAGGTGTTGAGTACTTTCCCGTCCGTGGCCCGGACAACCGCTGCCACGTACGTCTTCGGCTTGCGTTGGTGTTTGGCTGCGTCCACGTACACCGCCGTTGCGTCGTCGGCGTATGTTTCTGCCAGCGCTCTCACCCTGGCAACCCTTCGCTCCTTGTTGCGGTCCGGGTGCACGTTGCGCGGGAGCGGCAGGACCACCAGGCGCCTTGCTACTTGCTTGCTCACCTCCTCCCGCTTCGGGGCTTCCTCCCAATAGGATTCGGCCCTTGGCGGGCGCAGGCCGACCCTCTGTAGGATCGCTCTTCCGGCTTTGGTTGTTGCGAGGCGAGTCAGCTGCGTCGTGCGCTGGGCCTCGCTCACCTCCTCCAGGGTATTATGGACTCCTAGTCGAGCCAGGGCGTCGTTGCTCGTACTGGCGAGGAGGCCCAGCGCCATCTTGTGGGCCTTCCTTATTGCAGCGTTGATTTTCTCCCGCTCGTGCCGCAGCCATCCGTGGAACGCGCCGACGTACGAGACGTGGCTCGTCACGAACGACTGCAGCAGTCGCAGGAGATTCGTCTGTCGCATCCCGTGTCGTTTGGTGGAGATCTGCTTGACCAGGCGGGTCGCCACTCCCACCTTCGTTAGCAGCCGGCTCAGAGCGGTGTGGTTGCCGTTTCCCGCGTCGACGTGCATGCCAAGTACTCTGATTTCTCGGACGTGCGAGATGGTGGTGCCGTCTTCGGTCCGCAGCGTGATGATAGCCGCCTCCTTCTCCGCCGACTTGCGCCAGTGGCCAGGAGGTGGCAATACCAGTAGCTCCGACTTCTGCGGAGAGCATCGGAGGCCTGTCCCCCGCAGGCAGTCTTCTATCTGCCAGATTGCCTCTTGCAGTGACTCCTCTATGTGGCCGGTCGTGCCTCCCGTCATCCACAATGTGATGTCATCTGCTTATATTGTGTGCTGGACCTGCGGCAATCGGGCAAGGCGCTCGGCCACTGGTATCATGACTATATTGAAAAGAAAGGGGGAGATGACGGCCCCTTGCGGTGTGGCGACGCTGCCCAACCTTCGCTCCTCCAGCTGCAGGTGACCGACGTGGAGGCACGCCGTCCGATTCGAGAGAAAGGCCCGGATGTAATCGTACGTTCGCCGTCCCAGCCCGAGCCTCTCGACCTGTGCCAGGATTGCGGAGTGCAGCACGTTATCAAAGGCACTCTTGAGGTCGAGGCCTAGGATCGCCCTGCAGTCGGTCTTGCTGGAGGACTCGAGCAGGTCGTGCTGGATCAGTAGCATTGCGTCCTGCGTGCTCAGCCGGGCCCGAAAGCCCAGCATCGCCGCAGGGTACGCGTCGTGCTCTTCCATGAAACTCTGCCAACGGTTGTTTAGCACGTGCTCCAGCACCTTGCCCGCGCACGACGTCAGGGAGATAGGGCGGAGATTCTCAATGCTGGGCGGCTTGTTGGGTTTAGGGATCAATATCGTTCGGGCGGTCCGTCACTGCTTGGGCAGCGTGCCGGAGCGCCAACAGTCGTTGTAGAAATTCGTAAGGGCCGTAATGGCCACGTCGCCAAGGTTATGCAGGGCCTTATTGTGGATCAGGTCCGGGCCGGCTGCCGACTTGCAGTTCAGCTCTTGCACCGCTCGGCGGACCTCCCATTCTTCTATATCCGCGTCGAGCGCGGGGTTGTCTGGGCCTTCGTAGTCCGGGTGTCGGACTTGTGCGGTGGCCGGGAGATATTGATCGTTGAGGCGTTTGCCCACCTCGTCCTCGCCGTGTTCTTTGATTGCCGCGTGCAGGATCTGCGCCAATCGGTGTTGCTGGAACGATTTGCTCTGCGTCTCGTCACGTAAGTGGCGGAGCAGCTTCCACGTACGGCTGGCGTGCAGCTGCCCGTCGGCTTCGTTACAGATGGCATGCCACTGCTGCGCGCAGAGCTGCCTGCTGTATTTTTCGATTTCGCGGCCGAGGTGGGCGATGCGCTTGCGCAGTGTTCTGCTGTGCCGCATGCGCTTCCATCGGCGTTGCAGTGATTGTCGTGCCTCGATCAGGTGGGCCAGTCGAGGGTCCATACTGGGGATCGATTCGTCCGTCTCCACTTCCGTGCTCACACGCGCCGCCGCGTCTACCAGGCTGCGCGTCCACTTTTCGAGGTCCTCAATGGTGGGCGCAATCTCCTGCCGGCGGAAGGCGTTCCAATCCGTCAGCTTGTGCTTGCGAGTCGGGGCCTGCTTGCTCCGGACCCGCAGCGGCAATTCCACTTGTATGATGTAATGGTCACTTCCCAAGTTGAGCCCCGTGTTGCGCCTGCTCACCGGTCTGTCGTCCGGGAGGTGCACGAAGGCGAGGTCGGGGGTGGTGTCCCTGCTTGCTGAGTAGTAGTAATAACTTTATTTGAGCTGGAGGCGTTTTCAGACGCCAGACGGAGCGGTTCCCAGGTCGCGGGAACCGTATTGGGCCAGCAGCTTTTGGCCCCTGGCCGTCAGCGCGAGCTGGGTCGGCAGGGCGGGGCTGGACCGCAAGGTCTCCCATCGCTCGTGGAGTGGGGTAGGGGGGGTGGAGGGAGGGTGGCTGAAGTGCCAATTCGTGACGGCTGCTGCGGGTCCGAGAGCAGCTCGAACTCGGCCTCTTCAGCCTCGTCCAGCAGGCTCCGTCCTTTGGCAGTCGTGCGGGGGTAGCCCAGTTCCCTGTGGGACGAGTTGAAGTCACCCGCCACGATGATCGGCATGTCGACGGCTTTTCGCCTGGCTTTCTGGAACAGCGCCCGGAACCGCTGGCTGCGGTGCTGCGGGTTGCTGTAGGCGTTCACCAGACAAACGGACTCTTGCGTCTTCTTTCCGACCACAACTTCGGTCGCGCACAACTCCAGGGCCGTGTCGCCATCGAGGAAGCGGTCGAGCTTGATGAGGGTGATGCCCTTGTGTACAAAGGTGCAGACTCCCTGCGCCGCACCCGTGTTGCTGGTGCGCGCGCTGGGGGGTGATGCGTGAACGTGGTAGCCCGGGAGTTTCGGAGTCTCTTCCATATGTGTCTCTTGAATCATGATCACGTCAGAAGGCGCGGCCATGGATTGTACTTGTTGTTGTAGTAGGGCCTTGCGGCACCGGAGGCCGTTGGCGTTCCAGTGCCACACTCTGAGCTTGGCGTTGTTGGCGGCCTTATCCATGGCTGGGCGAGGCTCCAGGCGACGTGCGGTTGCCGTGGCCAAGTTTCCCCAGCTCCTCCTTCAGTAGTTGGACCATGAAATGTTTCATTTCCTCGAAGCCCGTGTTGATGCGGGCCTCCTCTCGGGCTTCGAACTTGGCAAAGTCTGCCTTGACGTCGTTTTTAAAATTCTTCATGGCTGACGCCACGTTGTCGACCTTCTGTGAGATCTCATTTATGCGCTTGTCTTGCCTGTTTAGGCGCTCGTTGATTTGTTTGAACCGGGCCCCACAGTTAAGGCCGCCTTGGGTATCCGTGTTCCTAGAGTGAAGTGTCGAGATCGATGAGATGGATTCGGTCTCGTCGTCCCCGGTGTTCATGTTCAGGTCTTCGTCCTCGTCCGACTCGATCACCGAGCTACGGCGGGCCTTCTGGCAGGGGGTCTTGCCTTGCTCCAACGATTGCGGCGGCGGTGATGGCGGTGGCATGACCGGCATCCCCAGCGGGGTGAACGATGCCGTCTGCTGCGCCGTTCCCCCACTCCATGGCGTGCCTGACTGGTTTCCGTGCTGTTGCGATGTGAATCTTGCAATCAGCTCATTCTGCTGTTTCATAGTCTCCTGTTGTTGCTTCACCGTCTCCTGCAACAGCCTAATCGTGCTCTCGAGCTGCATCATCTTGGATGCAAGCGGGTCGTTCTGCGGCTTTCTCGCCGGCGTGCGCGAGCGTTGGCGCTCTTTCGCGCCTTTTCCGCCCTTGGCTCCGCCTCTGGCGATATCTGTCCACAACTTCCGGCCGTCACGTGAGGGACTGCGCCGCCTATCGCGACTCTCCGAGCGTCCGCGGCTTGGGGACCGCCCTCGGCTCTCGCTGCGGCTCTTGCGCCGCCCCCCTTGTTTGCTCGGGGAGAGTTCGGGGAATTCGTCTTTTCTAGAAAATCTGACCTTGCTCTGGCCAGACTTTCCCGCCTTTTCCGCCGCCATCTTGCGCTCGTGTTCGCGCTTCCGCAGCAAGAATGGCGTCTTGAACTTGTTCGCACAGTTTCCCGTGCCGGTGGGATGCGAGCCTCCGCACAGTTTGCAGCGGGGTTTGCCTTCCCGCAGGCGAAGCAAACCACCACATTCGGTCGGGGGCACACGTCTCTCCGGTGGCCCACCTGCCCGCACGTTCTGCACACTTCTTTGTGTTGGCGGTATAGGCTCCGGACAGCGAAGTTTGCCGCGCGAGCGCAGCGCCAGCCGCGACAGACACGCGCAACTCTGGGTCGGTCCCGCCGCGCCGACCGCCTTCAGCGCCAGTGAACGCAACTTAGCAAAAGACGTTTGTTATAACGTTATTTGCGCGTATATGTACTACATAGAGCAACAAAGTCATGCAAAACGTTATACAGTCGGGGGAAGCCTCCAAATAAAACGGGGCACTGATAAAATGCTGTCGCCTCGCTGCCGAGCCGTAGGCTAGCACAACTGGGAAGCAATTGTTCAAGGCTTTGCATTCTCCCGCGGATTCTTCTTCTCTGTTTTTTTTTTCGCAGATACCGAGCATGGTTACTGAATCTTGAAAGGCTCACATTAAGCGAGCGGATTACATGCTGCCTTGGTGTACGAGCAGCTTGCTAGTAGGGTGGCTAGCAGGCGGTAAATACACACAAGTGCGCATTAAATTTGGTAACAAAGAGGGCCCCCGAACACAGGTATAGCAGAATATCACCCAGCGGTTCTACTCTGATTCATCTAATATTCCACGTGCTTATACCACCGAATTAAATACATATAACCACATATGGGGCGCGGACACTTATTGGCGTTAATGTACCCAAATATTTCGCGAGCATTTGGATAGCATAAAATCACCGCCTCTTCTTGCAAAAGAAACAATGAAATTGTTGTCTAAGCCACTGAAAAGCAAAGAAAAATAGAGCTAAGACGTGCCGCAGTCAAAGTTGGAACAATAAGTGCACAGGAAAAAAAATTTTCGCGTTCGGGGAGGAGGAGGAGGAGGACAAACTTTATTTACCCCATCCGTTGTGATTGCGGTCACTCCGGACCAGTGAGGGGTGTACTCAGGGAACTAAATGTTTTCTCTTGTGACTTTTGTTGCGAAAGTGTTGACGGTAATAAAAGCGCTACTATTCCTTCCTAAGGGAGGTCTCCTGCCGAACCCGTTGGCGTGGAGAGAAAAAAAATACCCGAATATGAATATTCCGTAAGTTATTCCGACACGCCTATTAGATGTTCTGCTTACCCCTCCCCCATCCCATCCCTGCCCAAAGGAATTTCTTGTGATAGCCTTTTTGTGATGAGTTTCTTTTTGGGGGGCGTGTTTACATATATGCAACTAACGTACTGGGCTACAACTGGAAGCCCAAAAGTTTCTCGGCGAAGCGGGCTCTTATTAACGTCCGCACTTTCGCTATACCCCAACAAACGTGAATTTCATACTGTTACATGTATGGAGCATCACATTCGGATCAAAGACCTATATGTAACTCCCGTGTGGTCCAGAGTCGCATGCAAGTGCACTCACATGGATGGAATACCCCGCGCGGAAACATCGCGCAACGTCTGATATATTTGCTGACAAAGCCTCCTCTTTTGTGGAGTGAACAATATAAATTACGTTTTCTTTTGAAGCGAAACATGCTGATCTTGAGAAAGGTTCGCCCCGCAGTCAGGCTGTACAAGCGTTTCTATTCTGGGCATCACGCCTATGCGGCCTTTATATGCCTTCTCATACGCGAGTTCAACTGAATAAATCCTTCTCCATTCACATGCACTATGTGGCAGGATTACTTTACTATCTCTTACTTCGTTTTAAGCTCAAAAGGGGCGACTAATATGCTTAATCCACGCTGTAAAAAGAAGAGCGCCCCCGAGCCAGCAGCGTACCGGCGGTACCGGCTTGCGGGGACCGACCCAGTGTTGCGCATACTGCCGAAGGGGGCGCTGGGTGTCGCGGGCTCCGTGTCCGTGTCGCCCTCTGGGCGCTGTCCGGAGCCTATAGCCGACACCTTATTAGCGCGCCGCAGTATTTAACGTAGGACGGGACTTTGTCCCCCTTAAAGAGCACGATCACTGCGTGCGAGTTTCCGATCCGGTGCGCTTCGAGCGCCGTACCGTTGTAGATATTTACAACTTTCGCTCGGATCATTTCGGGCGTTTCGCTGAGCGGGATGCCTCCGATTACGCCCTTCACCGTATTTTCGGGTGCCGCCGCGTAAGCGCACACTTCGTATGCTTGATTTCCAATCATGAGTGCATGGATGGCCGCGTAGCGGCTGACTCTCTCGCCGTCCGGCGTGCTGATCACGATAATGTTTTGAGCAACGTTTGGACAGATCGTGTCCCTCTGTATGTCTTCGAGACTTATTCTCGCCGCACCCGCCATCGCCTGCACGAGCTCCGGCATCATAATCTTGCCCACCTTCAGTCCCCCCCGGGGCCTGACTATCACCTTGCATTCGCCACGTGGCACGTGAGGCATGCGTGCCGTCTTCGCGAAGTTCGCGTTGACTTTCTTGATAATCTGGGCCCGGGTTGGCTGGGCTGCCTTCTTACCGGGCTGGGGTGCTGCGTTCGGAGCGAGCGGACGTGCTTCGCATCGGCTCCGTCGATGAGGCCAATTTTGGGAGGACCATTCGACCCCAGCCCGTCCAAAACGGTACGATCGGTTTCGGCATGACAACCGGAGCACGTAGAGCCCAAATCTTGGCGAGTCCGCCCATTTTTGCGGATTTTACGCCTGTTTTGCGCCGGACAACGTGGCGAGCCAGCTAGGCCTAACCGGCCAGCTAGGCTTAGCGACGGCTTCGGCCGCATCGGACCGCGCCGGCCCCGCTTCGTGCGAAATGTCGGCGTCGGGTCACTCAGCAATGGATACGAGCCCGGCCCGGGACCAGCAGCCCATTTCGGACCGCAGCTCCGGACGCATGGTGGTTGCCGTCCCCGGAACATCGATCGACGAGACCCCGGAGAACATCGCCGGTTGGGTGGTCGCCACTCAGCGAGGCAAGAAGGCCACTCCGAACAACGCCGAGACTCCGCAGCAAGTTTCGGCACTCCAGAAGGGGAAGACGACGCACCGCTTTGCAACCCTCCGGTCTTGCATCCCCTCCCTCAAACATACACGGACATCCTCCACCACTACAGAGCCTCCCGCCTTACTTTACCCCTCCCTTTCCACGGCGGACGCTCGCATCTGGCGCCGACTGCAAACCCACACCTACTACCATCACCCTCAACTCCATAGAATCTCACCAACTAGCTACCCCTACGACTGCCCTCACCGCCCCGATACCCCTAACACAACGCCCCACCTCGTACTGCTCTGTCCCGCCAACTCCCCGCACCCCTTTCCCCCCTCCCTCGAGCAGTGGGAGAGCTTGCTGCGCAGCAGACGGCTTGAAGACGTTCCTGATCTCTCGGGCCAAGACGGCTGCGAAGGCACGCGGCCTACCGGACTAGGATGGCCACCCACAGCTCTCTTTTCTCCCTCCTTCCCCATCCCCTGTATTTCAATAAACGTTTTAATCAATCAATCAATCATTCCACACTGTGAAGGCGGTCGGAAAGCGAAGCTGTAAACGACACCCACAACGATTACCCATACGGGGCCACTTGAATTCACACACGTGGCTATACAGAGAGACTCTGCCAGCTGTTACCTGGGATTCGTCGGGGCGGCGTCCCGAATGCAGCAGCATGGGTGCGTTGGCAGAAAGAAAATGGAAAGGAGCGTCTTTCGAAGGGTGAGGAGGAGAGCGGCACACGCGACTACGCCTCCAAAAAGCCTTCTCCCCAGACGCAGAGTACAAAACCAGCGTCTGTCTTCCCGTCTCCACTTGTGGGCGCAGCTACGTCAAGACAGTGGGCTCTCGCTTCGCTTCTCTTCGGGCCCAGCTTGGATCCCTGGCAGTGCCAGTAGTGTGTATAGCCTTGGTGTAGCCAGCAGTAGCCTGGGAGTTTCCTGCTGAGGCAGACACGAAAATTTCCTCGGCTGGCTGGAGGTATGCTGCTTCACAGTAAAAGAGGGAAATCCCAAAACACAATCCTACCATGTCGTCGGCGGGTTCACTCATCGCAGTCATTTGAACACTCTTCGTTGAGGACATTTCTGAATGTGGGCTTCTGCAAACCGTTTGCAATGCAAAACATTCCAGGCCATGGATGCACTGTCCGGCTGTAGAAATTACACTATCTTCCCACTTGGGAACACTGATGGGATGCAAAGCCGTGGAGTGGTAGCGTGTTAATTGGTTGTTAGAGTAAAGACACATGTAGTAGCGTATTAAATGTCTTCTTTATTTATCAAGTAGTGGGGGACGTTTTGCGGCTTCTCCTTCTTGAAGCGAGGAATCCGCTGTGCGACGCTGGTGTTTCGAAGCGTTGTCAGGTTGCCGAACGCCATCTGGATCAGCTACTCGCCGCTGGCGTTTCAAAGCAGCTTCTCGGTTCTCGAAGCGAGGAATCCGCTGCTCGACGCTGCCGTTTACGTTCAGCATCGCGAGCTCTCTTCTGTGCAGCCGTCTTCGGAGGTGCTCACGGTTCTGACGGTGTGCTGGCTGGCACTGGTTTAAGGTGTGCCAGCCAGTTCGCTGACGGAATCGTTGGCATCCATTTGCAGTCATCGGACGGCGCAGTACCGAAGAAGCAACTGGGCGGAGCGCGGACCAGGTTTATTTGCAGAGCAGAGGGAGTGGAGAGGAGGAGCAGCGCGCGCTAGCGCACAGGTGGTGTGGAGAGGAGCGGACGACGGAGGACGACGAAGAGATGCTTTGCATCTAAAAAACACTGGCCAGGTGGTTGGGGCAAATGAGTGAACAGAGTTCGTGCATGGTTCGACCTCCCCCCACTGATTTCAGGGGAACTTGCGCAGCCATCGCATGCATCATGCATTCGATGGGGACTAAAGCCCCTTGATTGGGGAAGCTGTGTGCACATTTGCAGTAGAAGGCACGCGATGGACCCTGCCTGGTTCATGCCTACCTCTGTGGCATGTGGTTTACATGCAACTTCCACAAAACTCACAGCGACCACACGGATGTCATGATGTACTAAAGCAATGAAAGAATGCACATGCATTCCAGAAGGTGCATCCACCGACTACATATCTGTTATGGTCGTTGCTTGCCTGCTTGAGTTACGTCACCATAGCACTACCGCCGCTACAGTGACAACTCCTTCCAGTGGCAGCAATGGACGCACTTGAGAACTGGTACAAATAATATGCCAACAAAAGACTACACTATACGTTAAATATGGTTTTCGGTGATCCTGTCAGAAGATAGAAACATTTAGGTAAGTAGCAGTACATTCCTTCCTATCTACATGTGTAAAATTTTGAACGCAAGCATAAAGACAAAGCTAGTGGCTGTCGGAGCTCATTTCTTTGACCTACAAACCTATCTGTATGCCATTTTTCAGCCTTGGCTATGCACTACTGTTTCAAAGTATTAGCTTAATTAAGGCCCCACTTTCACCAGGCAGGTGCAGTGCAGAGAAATTCCATTCCTTGTGCCCACCAGCACTGTGCATTTTTTGTGCAACAGTTTCAAACTCGTTGCTCTTGCTCGCTACCCAGGCAGCTCAGTCGCTGCTTTGCCTCGCATCCCGGCCGAAAGAGCAGACACCAGCGGGGAGAGGTCTAGGGGGAATGCTTTATTGTAGTTTCCAACGGAGAACGAAACTACTACACTGGACGACGACCACGTCTCCTGAACACGACTGTAAAAAAGTGCACAGGCCAACGTACTCCTCGATGCAATAAATATGTGCTGCAAACAGGCAGAGTGTGTGAACGGGTTCCACAACAGCCCAGATTGAAGAAGTACGGTAGGTATGTCGCTACTGCAGTGGTTAGAAAAAGCTTTATCAAAACACCCAAAGCAAGAGGAGGTCAATCCGCTGTTTAATGAAAACTTTTTTTACTGCCCCCTCCGACTCGGTAACAATGTTAACTTCAAGCATGAACACCCGGCACACACCAGCGGTTTTCTTCATTACTGCGAGCGTAGAACTGGGAGCTTTTTTTCCCCTCCCCCAATGGGAGATTACCATCGAACGTCAACCAACAGACGGTCCCAAACTGCACCAACATCGATTCCCCCGCCCTTGGCCCACCGCCCAAACCCAGAAAACAGCAGTTACATACACAGGCGCGCTTACGGGTTACAAGTTTCAAGAAAGAGGGCTAACGAGAACCACGACAGAACACAAACAACCTCCCCGCATCTCTCGCAAAACACCACAGCAGCCTTCTTTGCATTGATAGGTAGGTGGCAGCCAGACACGCGTGCACACATCGCCGACAACAGCAGCAGTGGGAGCAGATTCGAGCTTTGAACGGCCCGAGAGTTGGGGGAGGCTGGCGCACACAATTATGAGGCAGGTACAAATTTCACAGCATCCCGGAGACAAAAACAGACAGACTCTTCAATCTGCACAGTTATCCCTACATCAGCCGCATTGCAATCGCAACAGCGCATTCACAGCCGGCCAAATGGGTGCCAAGTGCAAGCTTCGATAGCTGCTCGCCACACATTTGTGCATTAAGTATAGGATTCAAACAAAGCAATGGCCGCACGCACTCCCAAATAACGCTGCCCAACACACGGTTGACAGGGTAGGTTTATTTTTTTGCTTCAAACTTTAAAATGTGACAGATGTGGCTTGCTAACTTTAAAAAAAAATTAAAAATGAACGGATCATTTGGATAAGATTGGAAATGGGCCACCATACACGGAGAACAAAAACAGCCACGAGGAGGGAAAAAAAAAAAAAAGAATCACGAGTTAGCCAAAGTAAGAGTCCAGCAGACAAACAAAAAAGTCGAAATGCAATCATCTCATTCACAATGACCCTTTGAAAGCACTGCTTGAGAGACAAGAAAAACAATTTACAAGTACAAAAACACTCTAAGGAACAAAACTCACTTCACAATGTCCAGCCCAAACTTATGCAACAGGAAAAGAAAATGTTTTCAACACAACTAGGGAAACAAGGTTCATTGCAAGGGCTCATCAAAGAAGTAAAAAAGAAAAAAGGAAAGGGGTTGAGAGGTAAGGCAAAAAAAAAAAAAAAAAAAAAGTTAGCCACTTGCACAACTGGTGGGAAAAAAAAAAAAAAAAAAAAAAAAACAGGGGG
Organism: Haemaphysalis longicornis; assembly: GCF_048455015.1. Taxonomy (NCBI): domain Eukaryota; kingdom Metazoa; phylum Arthropoda; class Arachnida; order Ixodida; family Ixodidae; genus Haemaphysalis; species Haemaphysalis longicornis. Next base: position 192,160,218 of record NW_027526445.1, read on the forward strand.
AGGGCAAATCCCGTCCTCTTGCTGGCCCTGGAGGAACGGTCTGGCCCAGCGAAGAGGAGAGCAGCCACTCTACTCTGCCTTGGGCCTCTGTGCCTGTGCTGCAGAATGGCCAATGGGGATCTTGGACCTGATCCTGTGCACAGGGGAAGAGGAAAGACGGGTCACAAAGGCGGGAGAGGAGATGCCCTGCACACCAGCCCCTTGTCACGCCTCTGTTCAGCCTTGCCCACTTCAGAAGTGTCAGCGGTTAGGCGGTAAAGCCGAGCGAACCCTCAAAGTTCAACTTCTACGTCCTCAACTCAGATGCGGGAGCCAACGTACTCTGGTGGTTGCCACGAGGCACCTTGGAATCTGAATTTGTGGCCCCAGTACTCTTGGCAATGAACTTCAACTTCCCGCAAATAGCCAGCAACCAATATAGATTTCCGCCGGCTACGCGCATGAAGTTCTTCACTTATCCTACAAACTCGCTCGTGTAGTTTTACAAGCCAGTGGTTAGCAAACATTGCCAGCCGAGGCACTTCTGGGGCCTGCAAACGCTTCCTTTTTCAGCAAACACAGCACCATAGCAAATGGCAAACTCTGCCCCCCACACACACAAAAAAAAATTCCTGAGCGACTGTCTGGGTGTGCAACAAAACCGCTTCATCAACAGTCAGACATGCCAACCACTAATACCTTGATGGTTTGGGTCTCCCCCATGAGCAAAAAAAAGTTGAAGGAAGGAATAAACTTTTATTCAGGCCCAATCTGACTCCGTGTGTGGAGGCAGACCAGTGGGGAGACTCCTTAGTCCAGGAGTCCCTGGCTCTGGCTGGCAGTCCGGGCCCGTCTCACCAGGTTAAGCTGGGAGCCGGGTTCAGAGCTGGACAGCTGCGCCGCCCACTGTGAAGGGGAGGGGTGGGGATTGGGAGGGAGGTCGGGTGTGTGGGAGCATTCCCATACGATGTGATACAGTGTACCCCTTTCGGGGCAAAACTTGCACTGTGGTGAGTGAGAGGTGGGGAAAATCAAATGCCAAAGTGTATTGTGAGGGAAGGTCCGGGTTTGAAGTTGACGGAGAGTGATTTCATCGGCTTTTGTTAGAGACAGGTGAGGTGGAGGGAAGGTGCGACGAGAGAGCTTGTAGTGTGTGAGTATGTCATTGTAGGCGAGTAGGGGGTGGGCAATGGTGGGGGGGGGGGCAATGGCCCGGTGTACCACTTCTCGGGCCGCGTCGTGCGCCGCTTCATTGCCGGCCAACCCACAATGGCCAGGGGTCCATAAAATGTGGCACTCCTCAGGGAGGTAAGAGGAGTGTTCAATGATGCGTAGGGCAGTGCGAGGGAGTAGACCTTTTTGAAGGTGTCGGCAGGCTTCCCGCGAGTCCGTGATTATTGTCACGTAGTCACGACGAGTGGAGGTAAGGGACAGCGCAATGGCTATCTCTTCCGCTTCAGTTTGTGTTGAGGCTCGCGTGGAGGCAGTGGCGACGGTACGTTTTTGACTATCTACAGTCGCGACGGCGTAAGTCGATCGGTTGGGGTATGGGGATGCATCGACGTAAAGCGTGTCCGGCAGATGCTGGTAGTGGGTGCGGATGTAGTTGGTTCGCGCGGTGCGACGACCATCGTGGATGCCTGGGTGCATGTTCCGGGGTAGCGGGGCGACTTTAATGCGAGCGCGTAGTAGGGGGGGAAGACGTGCCAGGCGGTGAGGCTGAGTCGGGGTCGGATAGCCCAGGCGAGCTAAAGTACTACAGCCAGTGGGTGTAAGCTTAAGGCGTTGGAATTGCGAAGTTCGTTGAGCTTCGCACAGCTCTGTCCAAGTATTATGTATTCCCAAGCGTAAAAACAAGTCAGTAGAGGTGTTAGTGGGGAGGCCGAGTGCAATTTTGTATGCTTGCCTAATTAAAATGTCAAGTTTCTTGTGCTCTGCTGGTTTAAGGGACAGGTAAGGAGCTCCGTATGTAAGGCGACAGATGAGAAAAGCTTGAACCAGACGGGAAGTTTCAGCTTCTTTGAGACCAGTACGTTGGTGGGTGATGCGCTTAACTAGTTGTGCCAATTGAGTAACTGTGCGTTGAAGTGCGAGGATGGTGTGCGAGCCGGAGCCATCTCGTGGGATTGTCAGTCCGAGTACCCTGAGATGGGTTACTACAGGAATGGGGCGAGTCTCTATAGTAAGAGCCGGGTCCGGCGTCGGCGCCGTGTGTCGTCCACGAGTTCTCTGCTGAAGGGTTAGCAGTGCGGATTTTTCCGGGGAGCAGGTAAGACCACATTTAGAGAGATATGTGGTAGTGATGTCGATGGCTCGTTGAAGCGATTCTTGTTGTTCGCCGATGGAACCTGTGTTGGTCCATATGGTAAGGTCGTCGGCATATAGGGCATGGTGGAGGGATGGGACGGTGTCCAGTAGCGGAGGCAGATCTTTGAGAGCTATGTTAAATAGCAAAGGAGAAATGACGGAGCCTTGTGGTGTTCCTCGGGGAAGCGCTGGGAAGGAGGGTGTGCGTAAATGAGAGATCCCCACTGTAGCGGTGCGGTTGGTAAGGAAGGCTCTCACATAGTTGTATAGTCGTGTCCCAACATGGAGAGTGGCGAGGCTGTTTAGTAACGCGTCGTGGGAAACGTTATCGAACGCGCTCTTGATGTCGAGAGCGAGGATACAGTGTTTGTGATGCTTCGGAAGGTTATTGAGAAGGTCTTCCTTGAGCTGAAGGAGGACGTCTTGGGTAGACAGTTGAGGTCGAAAGCCGTACATGGTCGTGGGGAAGAGGTTGTTATCTTCTATGTACGCCGTCAGGCGATTGGAAACCATGTGTTCAAGCAGTTTCCCGAGGCATGAAGTAAGGGAGATGGGACGCAGGTTGGGTATCTCGATTGGTTTGCCAGGTTTGGGGATCAGTGAGATGTCAGCGTGTTTCCAGGCAGGCGGAAGCGTCCCTTGTGTCCAATGATCATTGATAAGATTCAGGAGCTGGTCGAGGCTGGCAGGAGGAAGGTTGCGTATTAAACGATTCGCGATTTTGTCTGGACCTGGAGCTGTGTTGCGCGTGAGGTTGCGGATTGCTGCCTCGAGTTCTTCGTAGGTAAAAGGCGTGTCCAGCGTCGCGTTAGGATCACCAGTATAGTCCGAATAAGAAGGCACAGGAGTCTGTGGAGAAAGTTCGTACCTTTGTCGTAAGGTGTTGAGGAGGCCTTGTTCATCTCCTGGGAAGGCATGCATCAGTCGACGGATGTTATGTTGATTGGTGATCTTCTTCTCTCGGGTACCCATTAATGATCGAAGTAGGTGCCAGGTTTTGCGCGTACTAAGCGTTCCTTGTAACTGGGCGCAAAATTGGAGCCAATTCTGCTGACTTAGTTGTTGTGCGTAGTCTTCCGCTTGCTTTGTGAGGTGAGCTATGCGTAACTTCAGGCGCCGGTTTGTTTTGTTACGCTTCCAGCGTGTTACCAGGCTGTGCCTGGCTGTCCAAAGGTGATCGAGGTGCGGATCTACAGCGGGGTACTCGGTCGTGATCGGGATTCGTTTGGTGTGTTTTTGAAGAGCACGTTCAATGGTGGTCATCCATTCATCGAGGTCCGAATTGGCGGGTGGGGTAGCTTGTAGAGTATCCCGGAAGGCTTTCCAATCTGTGAGGCGGGCGACGCCTAGTTGGGTCTTGGTTATGCCCGAAATGGTGAGGTGAACGATGCTGTGATCACTTCCGAGAGTGTGGGGGAGGCATTGCCATGTGTATTGGGAGACGTTACGAACGAATGTTAGGTCTGGGGTGGTATCCCGGGTGACGCTGGAGCCGAGGCGGGTCGGGATGAGGGGCATGTTGCAAAGAGTAAAGCCGTGACGGTGTGCTGCATCCCAAAGGGTAGTTCCTGATTTCGCATTGCGCGCATAACCCCATGCAGTGTGCGGTGCATTAAAGTCGCCGAGGACTACTAATCGGTGGTGCTTAGCTAATTTAATGACAGTCCGGAGGAGTAGAGGAAGTTCCTGGAGGTTGCCAGAGGGAGGGGAATAGACGTTGAGGATAAAAACACTTGGTTCCTTCTTGCTGGTAGGTAAGAGTTCTACTAGTATGCAGTCAATTGCAGTGCTCAGCGGATGATGTTGCGCTGGGTAGGTATTGTGCACGAACGTGGCGGTCCGCGGCGAGTTGGGATTTTGAAATGTGGTGTAGTCTCGGAGAGAGGGATTGGTGAATTCTACTTCTTGTAAGGCGAGTACTGCTGGGGGGTTAGGGGCGATAAGCTGGTGGAGGGACGATTTTTTCCTGCGAAAGGAGCGACAGTTCCAATGCCAAATTTGAAGGGACGGGGAGGTGGTACAGTTAGGCATTATAAACAGTCCGAGTCTTCCTCGATCGCTTCGTCAAGAAAAAAAAAGAAAAAAAAGGAATGAGAACTTGAAGCCCAAGAATGCCCAGCCAAAACAAATCCAGAAACCCCTTTCCCAGCCCACCGACAAAGGACTCTGCAACCAGGGCGACATGTGGTGGCAAAAATTGCTGCAGATGCACACCACCAGCATCACCGGCATTGCCGCTGTGGCCAAAGCAGCAATTGCCTAGACTTCTTTTTTTGTTTCACTCCCTTTGTGGACCCCTAGAACGGACTACGCCAGCCCTCTGGTGTGTGAATCTATGGCAGAGTGACTGGAGAAACGAGAAGGCACTGACCAGCGAGTAAAGCAAAAAAGAAGCTCAGCCTGCAGATGGAGCTGAAATGTCTTAGTTTTGTTTTACCCATTGGCCAGTGCCTTTTAATTTTAACTCCCTGGGAGCCAAAACATTGCATCCATTAGTCAGTTCGTTTGAGCTTCTTCCACGTATGCTCCCAACCAACTAGCCTTGACAGCACAGTGAGAACACCGTCACGGCAGAGCGCAGACACTCACATGCCCATCACGTTGCCCACGTGTGTCCTGGCCAGGCCCAGGTACTGGTCAATCTCCGCCTGCACCAAGCAACCCCATCTCAGTCACCCGCACACACAGAGAAGGCAGAGAAGAGCACAGTGGCCTGGAAACCCACCTGGTAAGTCTCGTAGACCTTCGGCAGTGTGAACGCAGCGACGTAGGCTGCAGCAGAGAGAGAAAGGGGAAAGAAGATGACAGAGTCAGTGCAGTGTTGAGAGAGAGAGACACTTGGAGCATAATCCAGTGCTGTAGTCTAATTACGCGGGTGCTCGGGACCTTGTAAGAATGTGAGGGCGAAAACCCAGCAGAACCTTCTGTTGACCTGCTGTTGCACCTGGCAGCCGCCCCCTGCACCCCCCCGAAAAGCAAGCCCACTGTGAAGCTCCTTCCAGTCGCTTGCCATCGACAGGAGCCCCCTGTTGATCTTAACCTGCCCCTGTAGAGCCCCCTGCAAAGCCCCTTCCGCTCGCTAGCCACCACCACGAGCACCCCGTTCGCCATCGTTGCCTCCCCTCTCGTGGTGCAGCTGCTCCCCTTTCCCTGAGCCCTCCCCTGACCCTCCTCCCGTGCTGCTGCTGCTTTTTTGCTCTCTCAGCGTGCAATCCCTAGCTTGCACAAATTAAAACTTTTCACTGGCCACCTACTTTCTGTACCTCACAATGCGCATGCTTGAAACAAACTTAGACTTTCACCTGAAAAACATTTCGACTGGAATAGTGCACTGCAGTTGGAAAACAAAACAAGAAGGGCAGGGATGCCACAGCACGTAAAATGGCAAAAACGCTCAGCTGATGTGCACCATGGCCAGATGCTTGAAATTTTCAGTTTTTTTTTTGCATGCGCAGTTATGTCTCACCTATACACGTGTTCAATTCTTACAGGGAAAAAAAAAAAAAAAACCCCTTCTCCCTCAGCTACCCCCAACAAACATTTACCCCCCCTCCAAAAGAGTAATGAACGTTGGCAGCAACAATTTATCTATTTCACACAATCGGATTGCCCTACTACATAAACATGTCTCTGTGACACGATGAGCAAGAACAAAACAGATCATCCGGGCACCATAGGCTTTCTTTAGCAATGCAAGAAGCATGAGCATCACTGCTCCCAGAGTTGTGAGAGCACGTGTGTGGGCCGGTTGGTGAATCAGCCATTAGCCTCGCGAGTGCTGGCCAATCCCGGAGCGGGTAAACGAGAATGGAGGGCTGGCATACTGACGTCGCAGGCAGACGGGCATTGGTGAATGGGCAACAAGCTTCCTATAGGAGCTGCCATTGCCAAAGGGCAATTCACCTGAGAAGGCAGGTTGTTAAGCCAATGTTGTTAAACGTACACTGAAGTGATTCAATAATGTTTCGACCACTCTCGCTGGATTTACGCGACCCTATTCTGTAAAAAACTCGATTCGAACGTCAATTCCTATGACGTTTCATATGACATCAAAACAAAATGGCTTGGCTTGACTGCACTACTGCACGGCTTGCCGACCCTCCGAGGGAATCAGTCGGCCGGCCACCACGAGTCGATGCAATTTGTTCGATCACTAAGCCACAACACGTTCGTGCCCAGAAGGATGCGCCTTGAGTTCGGTAGTTTGTGACACTATCAGGCCAAATGACAGCCCGAATCACTCCACTCAAGCGCACATGCGACGCTTCGCTGACTGGTACGCTAGTAGAAAAATCTAAGGCCAAATGAAGGCGGGAGAAGAGTCAGCAAAATTAATAGAGGCACTGAGGAATTAAAATCAAGCGAAACATTTATTGTTCAGCGTAAAACCAAGGTTGTGGGAAGCACTTTTTGGGCTCGGCAAACAAGCACAGCGGTCAGCAGCACGACCACACAGCTGCGAACGCTTTTCCACCCAATGAATTAAGTCGCTGGAGGTAAGATAATTCTAGTATTAGGGGGGGCACTCACTGCACGAGCACTATTCAAGAAATGGGCATCTAAGCTGCTTGGAATGGCAAAACTACATAAAAATGTAAACTTGCTATACACTATTTACTGCATACTTCCACCCCTGACAGCGCTGGCTTGTGGCTGAGTGGTCTGGCCCAACAGGGATGTTTTTTTTTACAATTCGCAAGTTCGAATCCCCGATAGTGCATGTTTTTTTTTTTAAGTTGATTTATTTGATTTTGGGCAATGTTTTCTAAACTGAAATCATTTTTGCACTGCAACGTTCACTGCTCCACTCACAAGCTCGCAGAATGAGTGCAGACTGACAATGACGTGCTGGCGAGTTCTCATTGGAATGGTGTTGCCACAAGCACCAAATGGCTGCGGGCACAGTCCCGAATCCGAATCAGCCAACCCTTGCTGGTGTGAACACGCTTCTTACGATACAGGCACGAGCCAGGCAAGCTCCAAAGGTGGGGGAAAAGCGCATTGCATTTGAGCGTCTCCGGTGACGCGGAGGGTGTTCATCCACTGTGTAAGCCTCGGCTAGTGATTGTCTCGATTCCAACCATGTTGGTTGGCTCACCTGACGCACATTACAGCCGACAACAACATGGCAAAAGCGTGGTAGGTCGATTACTGAGATATCGAGAATGACCAGCGAACGATAGCATCTGATGCCAAGCATGTTGCACAGAACTGAAACCAAAATTGGTTTGAATTGTAATCTCGGACATCGTCCAAACGCAACTTGTATAGAGATCACTGCTTTCATTGGTGCGGCGGCCGCAGACCGCGTATGCATAGTTTTTCTTCTGTCTCTTTATAAAATGAATACCACCTTATCGACCGGATAAATGATGAAAAGTGCGTTCGTTTGAGCCAGTAAAAGCTTGCACTCTGTGATTCGGCAGCAAGTTTCCAAAAACAGCACACCTCATTGCGCAGCATTGAAAGGGCAGTGGCTGAAGCTACCAGCCGCTTCAACCAGGGTGTCACAAAGAGCAATGCGGAGATTGCCGAAAAATGCGGCTACAGCCTGGGAAGTCACTCAATGCTTCGCAGCCTCGAAAAGGACAACAGCAGGCTGGAGAGGCATAAGAGGATGCACATGGACAGCAACGAAAAAGGGACTTGCAAAGGGGCACCAGCAAGGGACTCTGCCTACAGTCCTTGTCCGCTGTTGGGCAGTTTCAGTAGAGAACAGTGACAATTTCTCAGCAAAAATTGTGCTTTAGACTTGAACATTGTGCATAGATGTGCTGTCTATGGACGAGCCACTTATTCAAGAGCTATTTCACTTGCTGCGTACTGAAACAGACGCACACCATTGTAAATAATGTTTCTTAGGCTGGTTTGGTGGGCAGTGGGCTATCATTTTGAGTGTGCAGTCACACATCAAGTATGGCCATAGTCACAAAACACAAGGGCTACAAAACAGTGCCATTTGTATTGCTGTAGACTCCCTTCAGCAAAACCTAATTTCGTTTGAAACTTCGAATGCTCTTTTCTCAGTTCAATGTTTTTGCACACCATACTCAGCCTTACGGGTGCTTTTTACATGTTATATTAGAGCAAAAATGAGAAGGGTGGCATCATTTTATTCGTATTGAAATTATCTAAGGGGAGGGGGGGGAGGGGTGATGTTATGTGTTATTACTCTTACACCGTCATTACAATTACATTTAAGTATAGCCCTGGTTGCTAATTAGAAAAAAAAATGTTCATAGTAAATGCACAATTTTTTCTTACGTGTAAAATGCCCCCAAATGAACAATAGCATCACCCCCTACAGCAGGTCTTTAGCAACATTGTAATGCATTTAATTTTTGGTTTAGCAAGAGTAAATTTCCATAAAGCCCCACAAGGAGTATGAAATTACTGATTTCAGGCGTCAATGTTTTCCGAACTTCTGCAGCTATCGAGGACTAATTAGAGACAAAAGAAGCGTGAAAAACTGAAGACTGACCCAAAAACAAGGAAAACATTTTTAGGACGCATGTCCCTACTTAAGCCTAAATTTCAATTCTCCGCTAAATCGTGCTTTCACGACGTCAACAATGCTGTATCCAGAGCAGGGCCTTATAACTGAACATGGCCCACTGACCATGGCTACCATCTCAGATGGCTAATTGGTTATCTTGTTTATCGCCCACTTTCACAGATGGCGCTGCAATACTGCTGAAGCGCCAGTGTTTGCACCTTGCTTCTGGCCGGAATTCTATACCTGCCACATTTATATTATGGTTCATACTAATCATTTTCTAAAACATAAGCTATGACTCAACAAAGAGGGTCACATAAGTGACCATGTTAGTCGGTCAGTGTTGTGTCACACAAGTCCAACACGTCCGATGGCTGTGTTAGGCAGTGTCAGCCAGCAAAGTGCCACACTAACTGCTTCGGCGTTTACGTGTTCGTAACCTTAAATGTTCACCCCACATTTCTTACTCTATAAAAATAATGTGCTTTAAATTTCAGTGCAGACAGCTCATTTGGCATGCTTATAAGCCCTGCCCAACTTGCGTTTTCTTTTGCCGGCCTCAGCCAATCGCAGCGCTGGCACATGTGACGCCATAGATTCTGTTGTGGGAAATGAGCTAGTGGCTCGCATGGCCATTCCCTTTTTCCCTAATTAGGTAGCTTATTTGAGCGAAGTGTGCGTTAAAAGTGGTGTCAGAATGATTCTAACGAGGCAATCTTTCGAATGAACCAAACTTGTGTTTCGTCTGCATGGCCCCTTTCAGGAACAAAACACGAATACCTGAGAGGGTGCTGCACAAGAAAACTGGGGGCAGAGTGGCATTACTCCTTCTTGCAAAATTGCACTGCGCCCTGATGCGGCACTTCAGGCACTACCGGAAGGCGATATCGCTGTGTGACGAGGTCTCGACCTTATCTAGAAGGGCTATGCATCAGCGTTGCCTATCTAAGTGGGACGACGCTCAGGTGCCAGAAGTGCAAAGTTTGCTTGCTTATGCTGCTGCTGCTACAGTAACAGACCCTGGCACAGTGGCATTTCAGACTATGGATGAAGCCACAGGACGTTTGGTTGCCAGATGTTTCTTAAGAAAAAATGGGGGTGGGGGGGAATCAGGTTTAACGCGCCATAGGTACACATGGGCTATTAAGTGCATTGTAGTGGTCAGGGCTCCAGACTAATTCTAACCACCTGGGGATCTTAGATGTGCACCGAATATCGACACACCGGTGGCTTTGCTTTTCCCCTCCGCCTGAAAAGTGGCTGCCGCGGTCAGGAATCGAGCCCGCATCTTTGTTTCAAATGCCAGTGGTAAGTGATAGCACCAGACACTCACCGAGAATGATGAGGGTCATGCCATTGAACCAGGATCCCACGTAGGTCAGCACCCAGAAGAGAAGGGCCAGCTGCAATGCGCAGGAGAGGGTAAGCAGAACGCACTCTTTTAAAGCAGAGAACAACACGCCCAGCAGCAGAGCATTTAGAAAGCACCACCGACGGCAGAGGACTCTGGAACCACAAGAAGAGCGTGGCACATTGCTCCAAACTAATCACCAGAAACCAAGACGGCACACGGGCATAAGTAGCCTTCCACTAGGCCAAACAAATAAAGCCAAGAGACAGCTATTCTCGGCGACTCCCATTCACACACCGTTTAAAACTGAAAAGGAGAGAGAGAGGACAGTGTTTGCATGGTACCACCTGAAATAACTGTTTGGCATACACAACAGAGCCCTTCTGATCCCCTGAAATACACAGCTGAACCATGCTTGCCACAGGGTGCAAACTGTAAACCCCAACACCAAGCCAGAGCTGCCACGTTAGTTTGGACAGATGTTAAAGCTGCTGCTCGCTTCATTGACCGGCACGTATGCTAATGAACTACACTACGGCCTACATTATGGGCCCTTAATCAAAAGGTCTCTTCAAACTGTCACTTTGAACTGCTCCAGAGCAGACGCATCACTCGTGCGCCCATATGCTACTGCGACAGCAGCTTTGGGCCTCCCAGGAGCGGGTCAGGGCGCACAAATAAAAGGAGGTGTGTTTGAATAGACTCCACGGTCTCTACAGCCACTTCTCTCTCTCCCACCGCCCAAACAGTACCAAGGCGGCTGGCTGAAAGGGCACAGCAACACAGGCTGAACTCGCGTGTTGCGAGTTATCAGGAGCAGAACGCATGCAGGACAAGGGCCTTTTATACACACGTCCTGTGCTGTCCGAGTGCCTTCTTCACCCCCAAATTTCCTCACTTGGTCCCTGTGCTGAGCAGCCTCTCTCTCGACTTCCCGGCCCATCTCGTCGTAGCCACCCTGACACCCTGGTGGTGCACCCCTGCACCCCCTTTCGAGGCGTCTCCCCCTACTCCTCACAGTATCGCAGAGTAGCCACACGGTCTTTCTGGCTTCCTTTCACTGCGTGCACTTCCACAGTGATGGTGCACACATTGTGGTCGCAGCACTGAAACAGGAAGGAGAGCGAGACCTAACACTCTTTGCCCAGCAGTCAACAGGAATGCTACCTCCAGCCGACGCTCAATTCACACAGTCTGACCTGGAATTTTTACCGTCTCTCTTCAAGTGGCTCAAAAAGAAATGGTGCACCCCAGGATGTCACCTTAAACGGGTCATGAAGATAGAATGCACTTGCCTTTGCCTAATTTTATCTCCTTGAACAGCCTGTTGAGAGCATAAATCCCAAATATCTCCCCAATTCATCCCTTCTGCAATTTAGGGGACACCTTTGAAATGCTCGTTTTGAGGCGCAGCTCAAGCAGCCATGCGATACCACCAATCGGAAGTGCAACGAGCAGTGACATCATGTTAAGAACATTCCAGAGCTACTTACACGCTCTTTGTGCTTACTATTTTGTAAAGCTGCAAACCAGACATTTATGCACTGGATCACTGTTTCTTGCTCATTTGCGATTGAATTTTTGCAATTGGAGAGTAAAAAGTTAATCCATGCTGTAAATTTCCATTTTCAGCTTTCGGTCACCTATCTTGTCAGATCAGGAAGTTCATGTCCGCGTCACTCACATTAGTGGCCATGTGAGGCAGACGTTGGCAAGCTTCAGCAAGATACCAGCAAGGTCAACAGATTATACTGGTACCAAACAGCGTAAACAGAATACCCAATTTACGCAAATGTCCTCCTTGAACTTGATTGCTTTAGCCTGGGCCACTCGCCCTAGGTTGTGCCACCGCTGGACTGGACTTGCACTCACTGTGTCCAGACCTGCTATCTACTTGCCCATATTGTGCAACGAAACAGCATGTATTTCAGTTTGTATTGCAGGGGTCCACATTCCCACCTACCCGCACACCACAATTCTTTCCAACATCTCTTCACGACCCCTTTAACACCCCCGAGCCCAATGATGCAACATCAGATGAGACCTACCTGTTATATTCCGAGTCCCTCCTACACTAGTACCTCCAGTGGAGGAGATCGATTTCCCCATGCATAAGCATTGCAGAATCCTCCCCTCACCCGAGTGGAAGGAGCAAGTGGAGTGGAGGGGGGACTCAGAATACGGCCCCTAGTCTCTTTAAATTTGGCAGTTTCATTTGCATCCTCCACTGGTGTACAGTTGGCTGAACACTTTAAACAGACGACTGATATCGTGATTGGGACAGCCGCCAGCATCACAAAGTCATCGGGCGCAAGATGGTGCTGGTGATAGCTGGAGTGCTGACTGCTTCACCCGTGCCCAATCGCAGCAAGTGCTGTGAGCAAAAAGCATAGAAATGCCTCTGTAACAAGCTCACATTCCCTGTGGCGATCGGGCACAGGTGCAGCAGTCAAAGCAATCAGTGCACCATCACCAGCCGCCATAAGCACACCAAGAGCCTTGCCTGGCACCCGGTGTCTGTTGCCCAGTGGCGCTGGCAGCAGTCCAAGCCACGCTCCCCGTCATTTCACTCAGCTGTGCCTTTGCAATCCATCAGCCAGGGAGTGCAGCGAATGTGCGGGAGCACCCCTGACCTTGAGCGAGTCGACGAGGTCCTCGACCAGGAAGAGGCTGCGCAGGCGCTTGACCAGCTCCTCGGCATGCTTGACCACCGTGTCCACAGTCTCATGCACCCGCTCCTTGGGCAGGCTCAGGTCCTTCTCCAGGTACTCCCTGGTGCAGGGGGTGCACACAGTCAGCCACAAAACCCCCCTACTGCAGCTCTGCCCTCACAGGCAAGAGTTCGTGCTTCCTCCGGCCGCGACATTTTTTGCTAGCATGTATTCCCCGTTGCCCCACTGAACTTCACCTGCGAAGAGTCAGAGCTTGCGTGCCACATGCCAATCTTTTGTCCTCCTTGCACTGCTGCTTATGAGCAATTGGATAACGAAACAATTACGTAGGAATCTTGTTTTATACAGCCCCAATGCTAAAGCCAGCACACAGCTAAATATACTAAGTATCACATAATTCAGGCTCTTTACACTGAAAAATAAGGTAGAGAAATTTTGTGAGCCCAATTTCTGGTTTTTGGGGAGCATTAGGTTACTTTGTCAAGCTTGTTCCCCACCAATGTTTTGTTTAACGTGGCAGCATCACTCCTACAATGGCCGACACATCACCACACAGTAGCCCAACTTGCAATAAATTTCCACCCACTGGACGTAAAACTGCACACACGGATGAGACAGCAAAAAAGAAGAGAGTTTTACGTCTAAGTATGAAGAACCAACAACCCAACATGCTTTGCTCAGCCTACTACATGCAAAGGTTAATAGTGGAATAATGCCCACTTAATTACTTTTGCTTCCTCAAAAGGAGTTCTCCGAGACCAACAAATTTCCCATAAGGGACGTATTCCAATTTAAACAAAGCATCAAGGATATAAACCCATGCCCACTTGTATCCACAAGACTACATATGTACTCTTGGATAGACTGAGCCGCCTGAAAACGTGAACTATAAAATTGCCGACATTTCCATTGTAATTTCACATCAAAATGCAGAAGATAAACAACATTTTGAAGATTGTCTCATCAACCACCAGTCTGGATTACTGTGGTGAACATCTAGGCTGCATATTCATCAGAATCAAGTCAACGAAAAGGAAGATGTTACAATGGCGTATGGTTTGGCAGTCCATCTCAACAGCTTAAAATTATTACGTGCAAGATTTGGTGCGTTCAACAATAGACACGGGAGGGATATTGTACGTGCAGTTAAATAAAACGGGGCAGAGCCAACAAGGGTTCAGCAAAGGCAACAATGTCAACAATGGGGAACTTGGAAACATCAAACTACCCCAGCCGTTATGAACTACCCCTGGGCACCGTAACCGACTGGTTCAATGGCTACGCTCCCCAAGCACAGGCGAGCAAATTTCCCTCCACTGCTAAGGCACCGGCTTAGAGCAGATGTCTAGGCAAACCCCCCCCCCAGCTGCTCACTTGAAGGGGTGCCCCTCGGAGGACTTCTGGACGGCCTGGAGCACGTTGCGGTAGACGCGGAAGGCGATGGCCACAGTCAGGGTGCCCAGGGCCAGGTAGGCCACCACGCTGATCAGGGAGAAGCACGTCAGCGACAGGAGCAGGGCCAGCACGGCCCCGAACACCAGGCCGCTCTTCTTCGGCTGCCGCCAGTACACCAGCTGCTCCACTGGGGGAGAGGGGGAGAGGGGCAGAGGCTCACACACCCGGCCCTGTCCAGACAGTTCTCGCGCAGACGCACGTGGGGTACGCACAGCAGCCACCCACACGACCGTCTTTGTGAGACAAGAGGCAACGTGAGTGCATGACAACAATCTCGGGACAGGTTCACAGTGTACAGCCAGTGTGTGCTGCTCGTGCCAGAAAATCTTGCAGGTTGGTGGAAAACCACGTGCTTAGAAACGACAACAAATGCTCAATGCAACGCTAAATTTCTCAGGGACACTCATACGAAGCTACTGATCAACTGAAAGATTTGGCATGTTTGGCTCTGGGTTGGATACAACCCAGGGACCTGCCGAATTCAAGGTGAGCACAAAACCCCCGGACCACCACAGCTCAAGTCAGGCTAATTGAACACGGGCACGGTATATGGACGGTGGCCTTCAACTTAAAAATACGTCAGGGACACGTACTGCGGCCTGCAGGAGTGACTTCAGCAAGCTAATGAAATCAGACGACTAGCAAAGCACACTTCTACTCATCATTATCGGGAACCTTAACTAATACAGTGAAAGCTTGTTAATTTGAACTTCGATACAGTAGACTCTCGATAAACGGAACTTCAAGGGACCGGAAAAATTAGTTCCATTTAACAGGAGTTCCGTTTACTGAGATAGACGTGCAAAGGTGCAAATTTATGTGCGTACACACTTCTAAGGGCATTTCACGGAACTCTAACCACTAGAAAGTGACTGTAGCTGATAGCTTTCAGAAAGCAAGAAAACTACAAGAAGCGTAGGCACAGCATTCACAAAGTTGATTTGGCAACAATAAGTCGCTGTGCACTACAAAATGCGTCAATTATTTTTGTTTGAGTCCTTGCAACTGCATCTTCACGGAGGCTAGAGGCCTCAACTTCGCGAGTGCTTACGAGCCACCGAATTTAGAAGACGGCAACGTGGTAATGAAGGACGAATAGCAAAACGATGGCACGAACGAGGCGACAGGAGGTGGGCCCTGTAGCCTCGGCGTCTAGAATCAAGACCGAACGACTGGAACAAGAACTGCAACGTTGCATTCATTGCGCTAACACGGCTATCCACTTACGAGACAACAAGGCTAAAAAAGCATGAAGGGAGGGGAAAAAAAAGAAAACAAGAACGAAACAGCCGGAATCGTAAAAAGCTGATTCTCATGCCAGTGGATTTCACAAGAAGTTCCATTTCTGGTTCTGTTTCCACGGTGATGCAAAAATTTTAGTTCTGATTACCGAGAGTTTTTTTTACGTTATCTGAATACAAAACCAACCAAATTCCAGGCAACTGTTCCGTTTAAGCAGCAATTCCGTTTAAGCGATTTCCGTTTATCGAGATTCTACTGTACATCAAAATTATGAATAATTTGAAAATCTATGCACAGCAGACGCTCTGGAAGACGTATTCTTTGCAAACTATGTCGATGAGGCTAACGTGGTGTGTGCAGTGCACTGACAAATGTGAGCTTCACATCTCAGGTCATAAGTGCGAAAACCTGTCAATGTCAAAGCATAGTGCCATCATGGTTGAAAGGAATGCTGCCCTTATCTTCTTCTGTTTTGAAGGAGGCAAAGATGAGGCCTTTCGCTAAATTTGTTAAAGCTCACTGTCACCTTACGGGGAGGGGGGGGACAAAAGGCATGCCACAATCACGGGCTTTTTCAAACATTAAACCGTTGACATGCCCCACTGCATCCCTATTGCAGTGTAGTGTTGTTACTGTTCTCTTTCAGTAGTTCAAAATTTCGTCAATTCGAACTGAGATGGCGTCCCCTCACGGTTTGAATTAATTAACTTTTACTGTGTTAGTAATAATGCTCACACAGTGATTGGCCAAGCCTCTCAGCCATGAAATGAAGAAAGCATTAAAAATATGCTAAGGGAAATGAATTTTGGTATGGTATTGATGAGAGCCCACAGTCGCACCACTGGGCACCAAATCACTACCGATACATAAACCCAGCACACCACCTCCCACTCGACACGGATCCTTCAAATTACATTGATGTGGTTTATACACAGGGTTGTTCGTTTTCCCATTTTATACATTTTTTAAATCGGGGGGTAAAAATCGGGAGCTATTTTCTAAACTGATAATCAGGGAGAATTCGGGATCAAAAAAAAAAAAAACATTAAAAAATTCGGACTTTTTCAGGTTAAATGTACATACAGGTGTACTAAATAATATACTCAGTGTATTTTATCAGTAGGTATCACGAGCTTCTTAACACGTTCAAATGTCATTTGCTTCTTGGAAATTTGGTGTTTGTTTTGAAATGGATTATTAATGACAGTAAAGAGCATTGATAACTTGTCCTGGTTTACGTGCATTATCTGCATGCACAACATGTCGGTCTTTATTCAAGACCTGTCCAATTGCAGAGCGTATCGCATCTGGGAAAAAGTTCTCTCCCCATCACAGCTTCCATTAGCTAGGCACACAGCCTGTGGTAGCGAGTGGTAGGGTCATGCCAACACTCAATGAGTTCGAAAGCTGCGTTTGTGGGGCTTGCTTCCAACAAGAACTGGTTGAGAACGGCCGACCGTGAGCCCACTATTGTGCGGATCACTACTTAGAAATGGTCCAATCGGGGAGAAATGGGATTTAACCAGATTCTTCCGAAACATGTGCGGGGTGCAAAAATAGGTAAATGCAAAAATAGGGTAAAGTCGGGTGTTACCCCAAAGCGAACAACCCCTTGTATATAACAATTGCCCCTCAACTGCCTACACCTGCAGCAGCAGCTGTGAAATGTGGTTGCCCGCGACAAAAGGGTGCTGATGATGGGTGGCAATGGTGGAATGTGGAAGAGAAAAATCGAAACCACACCAAGGGACATGCAATCAGTCAGCAAGGAAGAAAGCAAGAGCAGAGGACACGACGGTGCAAGTGAGAAGCTAAAGTTATGAGGTGACTACCCCAACATATGGCACGCAAGCAGAACCATGGACGAGGAAAATGAAACATGTCATACTGAATGCGATGTGGCGGCATACACAATTCCAGCCTCTCTGTTTGACAAGTACTTTGTACTTCACACAGACTGTTTTATTTGGATGGTGAAGAAGCGATTGTCCTGTTTGCTTCTTTCTACGTCCGCATTTTTTTACTGGTAAAATGGTTCTAACTCTGTTAATTGCACGTTTGTCATTCTCATTTGTCTTACCCACCCATTCCTAAAAGCCGTCTGGCACAGAGGGCATCATAAATACGGCGGTTGAAACGTGCTGAGGCAGAGGCGGTGTCTGGCATGAGAACGACCTCACACGGCAATCCTACATCCCAACCACCTGCCCTCAAAATTAAAATAAATTCTTCGTGCTAGAAGAGCTTGCAACCCAAAAAGCATACCAAAGTAGATGGATTCAAACAGCTGTGTACCTCAAAGTGGTTCACCATGCACCAAAATTCTGAAACAGCAGTGGTTGTGCCTGCATGCCTGCCAAATGCAGCAACTCACGTGAACACGCAATTCAAAAACCCAGCCGGTAATTTGGACGTTTATTCCAGAGACCCAGCTCCCTTATCCCCTCGCATCATGTGGGTCCATGCACTGACAACTGGCCACCGTGTGGTGCCTATTGGTGTTGGCCATGGACAGCAGGAACAAAAGGCTACCACCCCTGCACACAACTGATGGCACCATTCTGCACCAGCACTGCACGCACACATGTCAAGGCTTGCTTTGCGTGTTTGTAGCTTTTTTTTTTTTCTTACTGCGCCAAACACTGGCCAAACGAAGCCACATCCACATGTGTTGGATGGTTATGCCAAGGAAGGGCCGGGTGGGCATTTAGCTGCTCACTGACATCGGCAGTTGTATCCCAGGAGAGGCAACCATAGCACGGAAGAGGGGGAGGGCGGGCAAAAAATGAGTTCGGTCTGTTAGTGCACCGCTATCTCACACGTGGGTGTTTTGATGACAGAAGCTGGATAGAAAAATAAGGTTAGGAGGCCAGAGTCTTCGCAAAAAAAGTTTGCTAGCTACAATAAGCAAAAGACCGAATATTGCAACGATTCTGAGTACCCATATTGTTCACAATCTGCAACCTCGTGTATAGCTGCTACCCTATGGAACCACAGCAGGTAAAACGCAAACGTTCCAACACACTTTTTCCTAAGTATTCTATTCGCGGAAAATGTCCAGTGCTGAGCGCATTTCAACAGCTGCCGAGCTCAATTAAATTTGCTGCCGGGTACAAGGCACTATGTCCAAAGCTACACAAATTCGAGAAACAGGAATCACAAGCTTTAAGAATTGATTGATTGATTGTATGGTTTAACGAGCCAACGCAACTCAGGCGATGAGGCGCCCCATAGTGGAAGGCTCCGGATTAATTTTGACCACCTGGGGATCTTAACGTGCGCTAAAATCTCGAGCACACGGGCGTTTTTGCTTTTCGCCTCCATCAGAAAAGCGGCCGCCGCGGCCGGGAATCGAACCCGCGACCTCGTGCTCAGCAGCGCAACGCCTTAGCCACTGAGCCACCACGGCGGGTACAAGCTTTAAGAAGACCAGCGGCAACGCCGAGATGCAGCAGAAACGTTGTTCAAGCAGTTTACACTGCGCGGGCACAAAGAAAACCAAGACTGCCGGCCAAAGCCATCGCGGGGTGTCCCGCCAGTTTCCCTAATTGCACGCTTCGGGGGTTCCGCACTGCGCTCAAACAGAAATCTCGTTTTCGAAAATGAGCAGCAAAAAGAGAGAAGAGTCTATTTCCTACAGCAACAACACCTGCCCAGTTTCACAACGCGCCCGTAGCTGAACACAGATGGACGAAAAAAAAAGATCGAGCGGCCAACACCGGCAGTGCAGCAGCAGCAGCAGCGCCAACGTGCGTCCAACGTGGCACAGGTGCCGACGCCGCTGGCGAGTGACGCTTCCAACGCGGCCTGCGACGCGGGATTCAAAATTTCCGGCCCCAGATCTGCGGCCACGTCCACGCACACAAAGTTATTGCGGGAACGTTAGGCACGAACCAACACGGCGGACTTCTTCGCCCTCCGCAAACCGAGCGCGACCCAAAGCCTTTCGCGGCGACCATACGGCAAGGGAACGAACAAGTGCCCAAACAGCAGCCGTCGCCGAGGTTAACTGCGTGCGCCCTGGGCTCGTCCGAAACACACCACATGGCGACAATTTAAAAAGTACGAGCAGCAAAAGCTACGAGATCGCGTGCACTGCTGCACCTACAATGACGGGACAGCGAAAACAACAGATCGATGGCCCTAATGCGCCCGAACGCTCGTCTGCCAAATGCAGTTTGACGGGTTGCGGGGCGCACACCCGCACGGCGTAGTTGGTTCGCATCGAGACTCGAACCCGATGGGCCTAGAGGTTGGAGGAATCGCGCAGCAACGACGAGCAAGGAGAAAAAAACCTTACGCGGCGTCTCGTGGTCGTAGTTCTTGGGCTCTTCGGCCGCCGTCGCACCTGGGGCGTCGCGTCTTCGGCCCATGTTGTTCGCAAAGCAAAAGGAGTGACCACCGCTACCTCCAGGAGGAGAACGAGATCGGCGGCAGAAGACGACGACGAGGAGGAGGAGGAGGAGGAGAGAGAGCGGGAGGGAGAGAGCGAAGCGTGACACGCGAGGGGGAAAAAGAAACAAGTGGCCGCACACGCAACCAAGGAAGCACGCCGCGGTGATTCCAGCAGCAGACGACGACGAAGACAGGGCGCCGAAAACGAAAAGGCCGCCGACCTCACCGGTCCACAACAGGGGAGCCATCGGCCCCGGGGGGTTAATTGCTAGCCCTAATTCGCCCCCGTCCCAGCCTGGATGGAACATAAACCTTGGCAGGGATTGCGGGCGCAGTGAACACGCCTTGATGGAAGTTTTGTGACAGTTTCTTGGCTCGTCGGAGAAGATGAATCGCACTTTAAAAAGGCACGACACAACTAAACTGTCGCAAGTGCTTTGCAGTGGCCAGTAAAGTAACAGAAGGAGGTAAGTAGGTGCGAGGAACATCACGAATTAAACGAACGCCGGTTAAAAAAATACAACGGACGCAGGAAGACATGCCACACATACGAGACGCAAGTGGTATGTGGTGCGTTTGTTTGTGTCCTTGGCACTTTGAAACCAGCGCACGTTAATTTTACAACCTCCTTAGTACAATTATGCCGCGCTTCACGAAGGAGAAATGGTCTTTCCTTACATTAGGAAACAAACGTAGAATCGGCAACAAAAAAGATAACAGAGCGCACGCTTTTATCATGGAGGGGCAATGGATTTCGAAGTTTTTCCGTCACTTCAACGGCTTGACGCAGGCTGCAACGCTGAAATTTAGTTGGTACGACGGCGTATAAATAAAAAAAAAGACAGGTCAACAGCACTTGACTATCGTTGAACGTTATTAAACGTTCTTAATTTGATTAAATTAAGCTGAGCTTAACAGAGTACCCGAAATTCAAGCAACTTTTTCAGACAAAAACTCAAATTAGGCTTAGGTGGCACAAAAACCAGCAAGCAAATAATAACCAAAGCTGAAAGGTATGCGGCGACCAAATGGGACGTCGGCTAATCTGCACCGCGCTTCTAAGAACGACTCAAGCGGTGTTGATTAAGCGAGAGCAAACAAATAAAATCCTCGGATGGCGTTCTGCACTCTCGCCTAATCTCAATGTCAGGGTCGCCTTCGCACGGTCCCCGCGGCTTTCGGAGAAAGGATTTCTTCCTCCAACTTAACAAAGGCACCTCGTTCAGAGAGGCGCGTATAATTAGCCGAACGCTCGCGGGGAAAGTCGCCCTCTTCAGCGCTCGCGGGTTGTGCAATCAGCGCAAATGAGGGCAAATACCGACGAAACTTGACGCCTGAAATAGAGACGACACAGAGGTCCACGATTAGGTCAAAACACGTGCATGCACGCATTCTTCGCCGCCTCCACCGGTACCGCGAGAGTTGCGGGAGTGCTTGAAGGAAGGAAGGTTCACGCCTGTTCGGAGCGGCCTATCTGCATGATCGACGATGGAATGAGCAATAAGTTATCCGCGAGCACACCCTCCATAAAACAGCTCCTCCTCTGTGCAATGGCTTCCTCGTTTCACGCGCACTTCCGAACTCTGCGCTCGCTGGAATCGCCCCTCCTGCAGTCTGAGGGCCGTTAACGCGATAATCGAGTCTGCGGATCGGCGCCGGATAAAGCTCAGATCGCTCCGTAAGTGGCAGGAGCATTTATAAGGCATCCACAAGCGCCTCACCTTGGGGTACGGTGAAGAGCCGTTTGAAAACGCAGGAGCACTGTTGGGGTGTCCCCTTGGCCGCCGAATCCCCGGCGCTGCTGCTATCGGCTTCCATTGTGCGGCTCGGTCGCTCGCCCGGTTCCAATCACAGGCACGAATACAAGTTCGACACCGACTCGCTCGTCTCCCGGCCTCACACGCCCCGCCGACACCGAAAAACGACGCACTACGGCAACACCACAAACCCGACGACCACCGAACGCAGCGCAGAAAAACACGGAGAGGGGGGGTGGGCAAGTGGCAGAGCTCAAATAAAACGCACCCTCCCAGACGCCGATTCGAGCTCCAGTGCGCATGCGCACTATCGGAAAAGCCCGCGCCGCGCCCCCCTCGACCTCGTCCTCCGCTTGTCGCTGTCCGCTTTCCTCTTGGAAACTGCCGTTCCACGGTGGTCTGCTTCACCCCGTTTACCGAGTCGCTCGTAGTCACTCGTATAACCACTCGCTTCCTCGGAATAATGTAGCGCGCACAACCTTCCTAAACGCATACTGGCGGTGTGTGCGCGTGTGTGTGTGAGGGGGCGTGCACACTAATCAAGCGACTTGTTCACGGGTCGAACGCGAAAACCGCGGGACGCAACCGACAACCTTCTGCAGTATCGCCTGCTTTCTGCTTTTGATAAACACATTTGCTCAGCAGCCTTGTAACAATAACGCAAAATGGACTCTTCTTGTCGTTATGCTCCCTTCAACGCAGCAGCTTTTGAAATCAGATCGCGAAAAGGAAGTAGCAGGACACTAGCAGACGACGGGCAGAAAAAAAAAAGAAAGGAATGGCGGCTAACAGCTGGGCGGCCCCGTCTCGACGGTCTGTATTTTTTGTTTCTTTGTACGGTCAGTGGTACGTTTATATAGCCCCCCGTCGGGACGCGCAGGCATCGATTGAGCGCCGCAGCGGCTAAATTGATGTAACCTCGTCGTTCCGAGAGTGCTTTCGTTGTACTGCTGCGTTTGATGCCGCCGTCGTCGCACGCAGCGAGCGCTTGCATTCGTTCCAGCCGGAGCAGCAGACGCTCGTTGCGCCATTTCTTTCTCTATGGTTGCGCTGTTGCGTCTGTACTTACCTGGCTGCTGTACGGTCGTGACCGAAACACACGCAACCGAGACCACCAACTTCACGCTTTGCGCTACGCCCTGAACGAGCCTGTCGTCGGCGGGGTTTCGTTTCAAACTTGTTTCCTTTTTCAGACGGCAAGAAAAACAGCGCTCCGCGGCAGTGGCTGCTCGGATGCTACATTAAGCAGCTTCTTCCGCTTAGTGCTGTAGCACTTTCCACTTGCGCTATAGACCGAAGCGGCGGCAGTAATAAACTTAGATTATGGCGGTGTAAGAAAGGCGGTCCCCCAGCTACACGCATTCATCTCCCTCCAATGTTGTGAGGTTTTTTTTTTTTTTTTAATGTTCCCACCGCATGCTTCGGACGTAGCACCGTAAGGTTAGCTTTACAGCATGCACGCTTACCTGTCGGATGCAGACACGCCGGGTTCCAGGCGAGGCCTGCAATGTGTGTTACAGCGATGTTAGGGGTTAAAGAATGTTATTTTCCACACCAAAGTTCAAGACAGCTTATTTTTGAAGTAATGCAAAATGCGAGGCATGCGCACAGAAACATGCGAAACCGATCAGGCAAGGGAGTAAGTACATACTCCATTCAGCTAACAAGTTGGTTCCTTGTTACACAAGTTCAAAGCACAGTTATCGACAAAAAAAAAAAAACGGTAGAGGAAAGTAACTAAATTAAACCTCGATAGCAGCTCATTTTGATGACAAAGCTCGTTAATTAAAAACGCGCACCCGACTGAGCTTAGACGTGCATTGGTTGTTCCGATCGCCAGCTACATTGCAGGAAGGCATTGGGAGCGGATCCTCGAGGTTCAAGGCAACGTTTAAAGTATCTATAAACGTTGGTTCAAGGGGGCAGACGGTAGTACTGGGAGAGTAGAACGCCAGCGCGTGGTCGGTATTTTCGCTGTCATGCACACTAAGGTGTCCTGTAAAGCGCAAGTAGCTAGGTTAAGCGATATTCAGCGTCTGAGCTCGAATCCAGAGGTGAGCGTTTATCCGCTTCGGTTTACCGAAAAAGAAAAGAGAGAAAGAAAACACGAACTGCGCCCACGTCAGGAGCGGGGGATATATGTAACACGTTGAACTTTTTCGTTTTTCCTCATTCGTGAGAGGGCGCCGAACTTGAACCCGGCCGCGTCTACGTGACCTCCACGAGGAAGCAGGCGCCGAGTCGCGTTTTTTCTCCGCAGGCAAAAAAAAAAAAAAAAAAAGAAACCAGAAAAGAACAGAAAACTAGAACGGGGCGTACGAATTTTCAATGTCGTGGTCCCACGTAGGCCGCATTTAACGTCGCAGTATACGTCCACACGGGTTGAGACCACACGTGTTGTTGCATTCTTTGGACCCCGGAGGGCACGAAACGACCCAGCATCCACGGTCAGTTCGAATGCGTAACGGCGACAAGCGCGCAGCAGCGGGATTCGAACCCACAAACCTGGGCAACCGAAAACCACATCCCCCTTGCCGCGAACGGATCGACAACAAGACCACTCGACCACGGCACCAGCCTGCAACTGCTTGCCAACAATTCATAGTATCTAAATCCCCGAAGGAGGATGTAGTTTGACGCCGTGTGCATTTGTATTCCTATTTGTAACGGTATTCCTACTTCAAACCAAGCCATTACTTGCCTTCCCAGGAAAAGTTTAGGCTTGTGCTTGTCTAGTCGCGCGGCCGCACGCAGATGGGTGTGTCGACGTCAGTAACCTATTAGCGCTATTAAAGTAAATATACGAACAAATAAATTTGAGAGGCCAGTTTGAACGACCGTGCAGGTTCTAACGGCGGTACAAAATAACCTCGATTTCCGATTACGTGAGGCGCTCAATGGCTAAAACTTGAGCCACTTCAAACGAGAACTCAAACGAGAAGTTGAAATTGAGGGCGCAGCCGTGAATGGGAGAGGCGGTTGTTTCGATGATATTCGCTAGGCGGGTCAAAATCGGGCATTACGCAATCACGGCGCATCGACAGGCGAGACGACGCACGTGGGCGTGTCTCCGTAGAGAGCGTAGTAGCGGCGGTACGGTGCTGTTGTAGTCGTACGTGTGACTCACTCACCGGTTAATCCGCAGCACGGTGACGCCCGTGAGGAACCCGTGGTCGACGACGGTTCGGCCGTCATCTCGGAGGCTTTAGGCCTAGACGCAGGAGGGAGCGTAGGCTTAACGTCCACAAAAGACTCCGCAGCCGATTTGACTGGCTTCAGCTGGGGGGCTTCTAAATTGGGAGCACCCGTGGCCACCTCCGGCGCAGCCTTGTCGGGCGCTGGAGCGCTGGGCGCTACGGTAGCCGGCAAGGAGTCGCCAAGTAGGTCGTCTCGCGACGAGCCGTGCTCGGCGCCGGGGTTTGAAGAGAACGGCTCTAGCGCGGGTTTTAGCGCCGGCGAGCTGTCGTATGTGGGACTCCCGGCGTCAGGGTGGGAATCTGACAGGAGGTCCAGGTGATCGGGCTTTGCGGGCGCACCGCCGCTGGTCAGCGGAGAAGCGGAAGAAACGGCGCTGCGCGCCGCATCCGTCACCCCGCTGCCCGTCGCGAACTGGGCGAGGTCTTCGCTCAGCGCGTCCACGGCCGATCCGGCGACGAACGGCTTCGGCGCGTTCGGGGACTCGTCTCCGCTGTCTAGATGGGGCTTCGGCGCGGCGTCGCTGAGGAAATCCATGCTGGGCGAGGAATCGGCCGAGCTCTTTCGCGCTGCGTTGGCAGGAGGACTTCTGAGATGTCGTCTGCTACCGTCAGGAAACGGCGCGCAGTGGAGTGTGACTCATACAGCGGCCCGCATGCCGGCGCCCGGAGCGCTAGCTGTCAAACGCACAATGGACCGTTGAAGTCGTCTGCCGCTATGCTTTGTCACTTTTGAAGCTATTTTTTTAAATATGACCTCTAAGGAACGTAACACGAAAATATTTCGTCGGAGTAGTTTGTTGTTCACCATTAATGATAGCCCGCGTATGCGTTCGTTGACCAGCCGGTTACAAAAAAAAAAAAAAAAAAAGGGTCGCCGAAGCGTAGCTTTTTTTGACGTAAATTTGTGTGGTTCACGCAAACATAGGTGGCCGTTGTTTGCAGCTTCTGTTTTTATTCGGTCAACAATACCGTAATTAAGCGCGTTAGACCTCGAGTTTAAACTATAAACCGCTGGGTACGTTTCAGAATTTACAATGGCGCGTTGAGCCATGACAAACAAGTTTAAAAATGCCTTGAAAGTTAAAAGAAAAAATGTATGCCGCGTAAGAGGATAGGGTCAAGGAACGCAATACATGCGTTTTAGCGACAACCGTTTATAGATTTTCAGCTGTCGCAACTGAAATTTACTTCCCCCGAGTCCACTGAGCAGAACGGCCAAGAAGCACCATCCCGGCACCGTTCTCCTTGAACAATAATTTAGTTAAAGAGTACTTTCAAAGTGGCTGAGCATTGTAACGATAGTTTTTTTTTTTTTTTTTTTCAGATGCGTTTGCTGCTGTGCCTGTGCTTTCGTAATGCATAATTACATCCGCACCGTTTCTTAAATGCGAGACCATAGAAATATAGGCATATCCCGACCACGAAACTGCTTGGCTCGCTCTTTTTTTAATCCTTGGTTTTTAAAAGCATTGGAGTAATTCAGAGTATATGACTTAGTAAATTATTCTCTCGATAATGTCACTGACCTCCCAGACGCCAGTTGCATCCTCTTGCATCTAAGAAACCACGCGGATGCAACAATTATGCATTACGTACTAAAGCACGAATTCACATAGCAGCAAACGCATCTGAAAAAAAAAAAAAATCGTTTCAATGCTCAGCCACTTTAAAAGGTACTCTTTAACTAAATTTTAGTGAGCACGTATTCAAATGGCAGCAATTAAAAAAATCCGAAGACATCAAGCACTTCTTACGCGTTGTGAATGAGAACGCATGAATTCCTAGTTGAACGCCCGAGATTCCTTGCTTTTGCCTCACATTTTTGAATGACTCTGTATCTTGCCACTTGGGGCACTTTGTTTTGTGATCCACCTGAACGCTCTAGAATAGTGGAGCGATACCAAACTAGTTTTGCAACAAAACCGGTTATCTGGTCATTCGATTCGATTATTCGAATTTGAAAGCCAGATAACTGCAGCGATCGGTTAGCATACCTTGACCGGTTTTGTATCCGGATAGTTGCACATCCGGATTTCTGTTTTATATATGAGATATCTTTGCGAACACGAGCAGGTTTCTTGGAGTCGATTTTATGGCGTAACCGTTTTTTTGAAACAGATTTCTTTTCCGTTGCTGCTCCGTTGCAGGATATGTTCCACCCCCAACCATCCGAATATTCGAAAATCCGGTTAACCAACTACGGAAACCGGATATACTGATTATCTATTATTGAAAATCTGGATATCCGGATAATCGGCTTTCCAGGCTGGAGTTGCTCCGAGCTGGTTTAATCGGATAACCGGTTTTATGGATATTTGCAAGCACTACTTTTGAATGGCTTTGATCTTCCTCCCACACGTTTCACCCCTCCTCGTTCCTGTTGACGTCTAATGGAAGAGTTGATGACGATGGCGAATTTGGCTGCTGCTTCTTCCGTTCCTTTCATCTGTGGCGTACTAGCGTGGACAACAACTTCTCACTACCGCTGCGTTAAAGTTCGCTCTGTTGAACGCCTGTTGTTATAGAACTACTTCGAAGGAGTTGTTTTTCCTATTGTCTTATTATAGAAGCTGACACCAGATGTCTGCGTTTTTGCTCGAGCTCGTGCTGTAGAATGCCACTTGATTGATTGATTGTAGGGTTTAACGCGCCGACGCAACGCAGGCGATGAGGCGCGCCGTAGTGGAGGGCTCCAGATTAATTTTGACCACCTGGGGATCTTTATCGTGCGCCGAAATCTCGTACACACGGGCGTTTTTGCTTTTCGCCTCCATCAGAAAAGCGGCCGCCGCGGCCGGGAATCGAACCCGCGACCTGTAGAATGCCACTTGCTACATAGGACACCTCGAGCAATCGAACACCTCGTTTTCTGTCACGGGCACAAACTTTCTTGTTCGATGGGCCATTTAAGGCTTCACATCAAAAATAATCACACAATGGTTGCCTCCCCTTGATGCATCTTGTTAACAAGCCCAACCCCCAAAATTACAAGCAAGGCAAATTGGAGAAACTGGACAATGGCACTTGAAATTAGTGCCAAAAGCAGGAAGCGAGTATGCAAAGGGCAGGCAGAGTAACCAAAAAACTGTTTTGTTTCTTGGTTACTCTGCCCCTAGATTACTCCTCGACATGGCGAGCACTGATATGGTCACGAGCCCCTGAAAAGCACTGCCTTTTAAAGCGAAGCTTTGTACCTCTACCCCCAAGGATTCCGTCGCGACCGTTGGTGTCAGCAGAAAACTTCCGGGAACAAATAAAAGAAGTTACTGGCACCGCCAGGAATCGAACCTACAACGAATAGACAAGCGGAGCAAGAGGCCGTTGTCTTACCGATTGAGGTACGAGACCACGCAGAGGTGGGGGAGACAGACGGTGCACTCACTGAGCACATCTGCGGGTTTACCCCCCCCGTTCTCACTGAATGCCACGTGATAGCATCGTGTTACCTCTCGCGCCGCTGTGCACTCCGTCCATGGCACGTGTAGCGGCCGTGTGCACGCCTTGCGCATGCACTAGGACTTTATAAATATTAAAGAAAGTTCACACCAACCCATGACATGTCACTTCTCCATCTCTGCCGCCGCAGACAGAGGCGACGAGATCGGCGGCAGAGATGGAGGAGACGTGAGATCGTCTAACACCGGGTTTGAGCTTCCTTTAATTTTACAAAAAAAAAAAGTTTCCACTCATTTGCTTCACCAATACAACTCAACCAACCACCATTCATGGATAAGGCATTGATTTAACTTCAGCAAAGGCTGTGGTTAAGTGCATTTCACTTTTCTCTGGTTTCACTCTTTGTAGAGCCATGCGTGTGAATCCAAGTCGTTTCCTGCTTCGCTTTTCAACCACCTTCACAGGGTGGATTGGCGCGACTTTTTTTCTTTTCTGAATCTATTTGGCCTCTCCATGCCTTTTTTACATAATCTATAGGAGAGGTAGTCTGCTACTCATACAAGCCCATATTTTTTGTGAGCTCCAAAATGCCTTAGGATGACATTTTTAAATTTTCACAGCCAGTTTTTCAAAGTTATCCAGATGTGCCCTTAAAACCTTTCCACGAGTTATTAAAAACGAACTAAGCACACAGAAGCAGAAGTTGCTTTGGGACTTCAAAAGCTTTCAGTTTAGCGAAGTGTGTGTTTGAGTTCCAGTGCAGATATACAATGGATAAGACCACAGTTGCCCCGTGCCCAGTATGCTGCACTCACGATGCCTGTAAATGTTACAACACTAATTAGGGATTACCAGAAAGCTGAAACTTGTTTGATACATTCCACCTGAACCACAAGGACGACGCAATAAGCCACTAATCAACACAGTGCAGTATGTACAATGCGCAATGCTGTATGTTATGCACGGTGATAAAGCAGTGAGCACCCCTAAAAAGGTGCTCACTAATGGTGATCCTCACCGACCGTGCTGAAACTTTGCACGGAGATCACTTTATATATGGTGCCTTCTTTTCTTACCACACGCAGCCAACAGCAATGCTTGGGTTTCTTTGCAATCAAATAAAAACTTCTTGTCGCCACAGGTTTTCACATGTACAGAGAGAGACAAAATCTAGCAGGATTGATACCCATAGGTGAAAGTGTCATTTCTGGGCCACATGACCAAGTGATCGCTGCCGCCTGTGTTACTTGTAAACATAATGTACCATAAAATGCGACCTTCGTGCAAACTTTTGGTGCAAAGGAGCCCCAAGTGGGCCCAAGAAGTGCCTCATTCTTTGCTGCAATGCACTGCGTATGTCGGCGCTGATCTGGGTGAAGAAACGAGGCGAGATTCGGCAGCGTTTTTTTCTCTCTTTGCATCACAGATGAGTTTATTAGCAGCAATGTCCATCCACGAGGGCATGAGAACCACAGACAAAATATACCAGAACGGTCGTGCCAGCACCAGATTCGGGGGCCTACACACACCTACAAGGTTGAAGGGCCACTGAGTGCCGCAAGCACGTTGCAAGTTTTTTCTCTTCAAAGACCATGCTTTCTTCAAAACAGACACAGTTTAATGTACAGAGTTTACAAATGCCTCTACTTCACACCAATCTTTTTTGTGTCAATATCTCATTTTATATACATATATCGTATGAGTAACTTTATGTATATATTTATAACATCCTTTTGCACTTTTCCCCGTTTCTAAAATCTTCATTGTGACGATGATCGACACACAGGCCTGGCCTACCAGTATGGAGAGAGAGAGAGAGAGAGTGCCTAGACAAATCGCTCTTCTACGACGCTTCGTCTCGAAACTAGGGGGCGTCAGGGGGTCTTCTTTCCCATGAAACGGGAGGCAGGATGATTCTTCCGCTGCACACAGGAGTTGTCACGCATCCGCCGTGACCCAATTGCATCTGCTCCCGTACCCATCGCACGCGGAAGGAGAACAATCGCTCCCGAGGCCACATTTCCTCGACTGGACACCCCGCAGGTGAAAGCGAGCCACTCGGCTTCTTCCCCCAGCGGGAAACGTAAAAGCCAACGCCCCAACTTCGCACAGTGGTGGTGCTGCTGCCCAGTGAAGAAGAAAGAAACGTGCTCGGACCAGCTCGCAAGGAAAAAGACGACAACAACCACGTCACGCCAGTTACAGTGCTGGGATCGGAACCGCGGGCGTTGACAGTCACTAACAGCTCGTGCTCGGAGGCGCAGCAGTTTCCACTTAGCGAGGACCTTGAACGACAGCTAAGAAAAGAAAAAGAAAACGAACTAAACGCTTGCGACACACGACGCACTACGCACGCGCCCGGCGAGTGGACGACAGGATGCGCCAAGTGTAATCCTAGCTTGACCGGGAGTTGTGGGGCTGGTGAGACGCCCCGTCCCAACACGGTACTTCGAGGGGCGGGTGAAAAAAGTGCCACGTTTAACTCGCTACGCCACTGCTCTTAGCACACTCTGGGGACCTACGTTACCACGAGTTGATTGTGCAGATCTAAGGGTGCATTTGCTGCTTCTAAGCTGCTGCATCTTTTTTTTTCTCCCCTCTATACAAACACACGCACCCCACACGTTGCGAGAGAAAGAGGGCCTATGTGCTACGACACTTGTTCGACCGAGGGAGGAAGAAAGGTGGGAGGCGCGCTCTGGTTTCTATCCGCCGCCGAAAAGCCCTCGATACTTCCCGGAATACCAAACTGCGCTTGCTACCTGGCAAAAGCTGTACCGGTTGAGCCCGGTCATACCACGACCGTCACCGTGCAGTTACAATGGCAGACGGCAAGGCCCCGCAATACCCCCTGGAACTTTGAAGACAGCTCACGGGCCTGTGCTTTTTGTCCTGGCAGTCGGTGGGTGCGTTTGACGGGCGTCGAACCCGGCTTGTGCTGTGCCCGCAGCGCGGTTTGTCTTCCCTTGTGCGCCGCCCCTGCGGACCAGCGTTGCGTGAACCCATATGTCTGGCTGGAGGGAAAGAGAGACACTGGGGCCCTAACGAGTGACGTCACCGCATCGCCCACTTTCCCTCTCCTCTTCAAACAAACAAGGAGGAACGAACGTGCAGGCCTCCCTCAAAGTCGGGGATCGACCAACAACTACCCTGCATCGACTGTACAGACTCCGTCGCTGCTGGCAAAGCTCTTTGTGTAATTTCTATCTTCGGTAAGGGTGGGGGAGGGGGGAAAAAAATTACCTCGCTGAAAGCAACCTCGGGGAAACAAAACTGAGCGATACAGGAAGAAATAAGTACCACAGGACGGCAAAAATGAAAGCACGTAATGAGCAAGTACCAACTAGAAAGACATTGCCGAAGCAACCATCCTGTACACTTTTTACAAGGCGCGCCGCGCCTCTCCGAAATGCGGCCGTACCGGGTGACACAAGTCTCTCCAGGAGGGGCAAAGTGGGCTGGTATTTGCCAGACAGCAATGTACGTCGGGCAAGAGACACAACTCACTTGGAAACACAAAGGAAAGCGATGATACCTTGAAATTCCACGGGGCCATACAGCTTCAACCTAATGGCAACAGAGGTTGGCTGCACCCTGAGTCAGTCTGCCTCTGTATTCGATTGGACAATACAAGTAAGCATTATTACCAACGTCATGTTCGTAGAACAAAAAGTCACGGTGCGACACTGCACGAAGATTATGTCTAAGCTATGCTCCTCTTACACATTGTCAGTTAGACAGCTATGAATGCTTTTCCATTTGTCTGGTATTCAATGCTGGTAGCGGAAGGGTGATACAGAATCCGCTCTAAGCAGCCGGTCTGCGCTATTACAGACAATACCGGGTGCTTGTAACCCTAACGACCCATTTAAAAGGGCGCCTAGACATACCTGTATGGAAAAAAACAAAACAAGAACACACACAAAAAAAGAACACCAACGCCACAGTCAATCTTTCAATATCTCTGCACAAAACTTGACTTCCATACGCCAGCAAGGCCCAGATGCATTCTTCTACTTTTTACAAGAAAACAGCTGATTGCAATGCAATCACAAGGTTGTCAGCCCACAATTCAAGAAAAAGCGTTTTTATCCGCAGGAAACAAAGTCATATTGGACAAGCCGCAACTTATGGCGATATTTCTATACTTCTGTTTCCATAGCTGAAAGGCATCGCACCATGCAAGCTTTACAGAGACATCTCGGACCACTCTACTCTTGTCCTGCTTGCTTCACTTGCACTTACAGAAAAAAAGGAAAAAGTAAACTAAAGCTCAACGGAAGCAAGTGGGAAATGACGTCGCGGTGCTCTTATCAATGACAAGCGTACATTTACATTATATACATGTGCACGCATGGACCAAACACTTCAGTGTCATCTGGCGCACTTTTTCGCGTGCTTGTGAGTATTTGACGATGCGACAAGGTAGCCGCTCTTGTTTTTAGCCACAGAACAACAGTAACGAAAGGAAGTTTGGAGCAGAAGACGTCGCTTGCCTTTCGGAAATTACAGTTTCCCCACTGTGCAAACTATGCGCAAGGGAGAAGAAGACACCTGTGACGGCAACTCTATCGAGCACTAAGGGTAGGGCAATGCCGATAGCAAGATGCTGCCTCCCTTATTAAAACACACAAAAAATAAAGAAAAGTCTTACTGCTCAGTGCAAGGTTGGAATAAAAAACCCAGAGCTCACTATTCGACCAGATTAGGGGGGAATCCCCAAGGTGGAGTAAGTTTCTGCAAAGGAAAGTTTCACATCCACCTCAATGCATCTGTACGGCTACAGAGGAAAGCTATACAGCTCTCTCAGAAACTTTGCAGTCGAAGAAAAATTTGTCCTGGTCCAGGATTCGAACCCGGGACCATTGCATAACCGGAGCAGTTGCTCTACCGAGCTAACCAGGAGACCAGCCGTTTGTAGTGCGAGAGCGAAGTGATCAACAACTCGAAGTAATGGACAGGTGCTAATTGACCAGATTTAGGGGAAATCCCCAAGGTGGAGTTTGAATCCAGGTTCGGGTTGATTTCCGGGTTCGAATCGCGGACCAGGACAGATTTTTCTTCAACTGCGAAGTTTCTGAGAAAGATGTACAGCCTTCCTTTGTAGCCGTATGGCTGCATGGAGGTGGATGCCAAACTTTCCTTCGCAGAGCTCGCTATGCGTCCAGAATGCATCCAATAACTGCATCAGTAGAATGAATAACTGTGACTGCTATTTCAAACTTCGAAGATTAGTATTGATGTACATGACCGCTGCCTCTGCTACGAGCAACCTTAAAAAAGAAAAAGGTTCCCGTATCACAAGCCACAGAAATCGCTAGCCTCTGAGTGAACCCAAATAAAAAAGCACTGCTGACCTCAAACCAGAACAAAACTGGCTTGCTTAGGCCAATTTCCCTGACACCCAGAAAAGACTAGACAACATGAACGGAAATGAGAGACTGAAAGAGAATGGAGCTGTATTAGAGGGAAAAAAAAAATTACCGTTGCTTTCTGACCGGTTGACACCCGACATTAAATCAGCTGTGCAAATAACTTGTGTCGATTAAAAGCATGCCCAACCAATCAGTGTACAAAGCTGGAACTATACGAAGCACTCATTTTGACAGCGACCTTAAATGTGCCCCAACTTGACTTTTGAACCCGCCTTGAAGAGAACCAGTGCATGTCACACTTCTTGGCAAAAACGTGCGCGCAGCAGCTCCGTTTCCACCCACAAACTGTAGTGGTGCAACACTCTTGCTCAGCAAATGAGAGAGAAAGTGGGAGGCACGATACGTTGTTCCATTCTATGCATAAGCACAAATCAAGTTCTGACCCATTCTCCAACAATGTTCTGCGCACTTCCGACAAAACTGAACGCGACAAATCCCTCTTGGTGACTGCAAAAATGGAGACGATAAACACAGTGTGCAAATACAATCGTCGTGTGGTTGTGACATCTGCTCCGGCCGCAGCATACAACAATGCTAAGGGCGGTTACAATACAGCGATACTGTACAATAAAACAAAAAACAAAACAAACACAACGCATGGCTAAAGTATAGTGCAATACAAGACGCGGAGTGCGGCATAAAGTAAAGCTGACGGTGCACTACCACTTAGCAGTACACAAAGTCATCGGTGGGGGATGCGATCGGAAACAAACAAACAAACAAACAAAAAACTCCAGGCCATGTGAGCGCGAGTTGGGTGAATGGGGCAATGAGTAGTGTGGCGCAGACAGGCTGAAATGAAAGCCCCAGGGGGCTTTGTATGGCTGAATCGATAATGGCAAAATAAATATTACAGCATGAACGTAGAAGCCTACACGCGAGCAAGACAACCAAGGGAGACGCACAAACAATGAGAGTGACACGGCAGGTGCGGAGGGGGGGTTGCAATTAGAGCTGGGGTCCAAGTTTTGGCAGAGAGGAGTGATGCACTGCCTGCCAATCTGGCAAAATTACTTCACCCCTCTCCTGCCTCATCCTTCGGAACAACGCACAACTCTGAAACAATGTTATCAACGCAATTACCCATTGACGTGCGATGCGGCAAACGGCGCCCCGTTATGATTAGCTTCGAAAAGCCACGAAATTGCATCCCGTTTCAAGTTATTTTAGGGCAACACCCTGTCATCACACTGTTGTACAAGTTAGCACGCTAAAGCCGTTCCCCCAAAAGTAACCACCCTCTGTAGCTACCGCCAATATTACA
Organism: Haemaphysalis longicornis; assembly: GCF_048455015.1. Taxonomy (NCBI): domain Eukaryota; kingdom Metazoa; phylum Arthropoda; class Arachnida; order Ixodida; family Ixodidae; genus Haemaphysalis; species Haemaphysalis longicornis. The sequence continues at coordinate 192,195,164 of NW_027526445.1, forward strand.
CTGCAGAATAACGGTTACTTCCCACTATCCATTGGTTCATCATACCTCATTCCCTACAACAAGCTTTGACTGAATTCATTACGTCGTTCCTTACATTAATAAATTACCACCCACGCCAGCAGGTAAGATTACATAAAATGTCAGCATTGAGAAGCACTCACAGAACCACTGTGGCAAAACGCACATGTTCACAGAGGAGCAGTAATCCCCACGTGAGCTGCCCACGCTCACTTCCGTGTAGTCTCCCAGCTCGCTGCAGGGACGGCAAAGAGCAAGGCTGCACAAAACGACCCTGCCTGCTGCAAATTCAATAACCATGGCTAACCTGCTGAACTCGTAGTGGGAAGGTAAAGGAAAAAAACAGCACAACAGAACTACAGGGCAATGCGTCCTAATGTAACCATGCTTTCTGTAGATTTTTTTATGGCTCGGTCCAATGAAGCTTGGCATAAGCAAGCAGTTATGCAGATACGCATTGCTTGAGGATAGACAATTACCCGCATGCCTAAATTATTAGAACGATGCGAGCAGATTGGCTGAACTCCGTCACTACTGATCCCCACCCTCTTAGTAGCAATAAGGCTTTCTGCTGACTAGTACAAAGTTTTGTGACAATGCAATTCGCTCCAAAGGCAGTCATCTTGTGCCAAGCGGAATCTTAGAAACACAGCTTCCAATGCCTCATGTTTTAAAAACACTTCCAGTGACCCACTAACGCTGAAACCTACTGGAATACTGCTTCATAACGATGGAGGCTGCTCAGTGTCTTTGCCGAGCCATTTCAGTCACGGTTCCATTGGCCCAGGACATCATTCAAGGCTGTCCCCCGCGTTTCCCGTTAGCGCAGTCCATTTGCTTGACCACAAGGGCATGGACTCGCACTGCCGCACAGTAAAGCAGCCATTACACTTTAAAAATGCTCACAGGGTCGCACTGGACCAAGCACACGGCTTTTGACCAAGGCTAAACATTAGCCTCTTTCTGTGTGCCATAAAGAAAATAACAATAGGAGGGGGAAGCTTCCACAGCTAGCAACTGCAGCTTGTGCAATTACTCCTGCTTTCCTCTAAGGCGTGCAAATTGTGCTCAAAAGAATAAATAAATAAATACCATGTGTTACATTAACAAAACGAAAAGGACATGGGGAAGCACGAGACAACGGGAACAAGAAACAAATGCAGCAGTTTTCTTTAAAAGATGCAAGCGGGCGCCTTCATTTGTTTAAAAACCTAGTTAAAAGAGAAAACGAGACACAGTTCTTGCAAGAACTTGGCCGCTTGTGGGGAGTGCTCAAGCCAGAACACACTCGACCTGACGGCGATAACCACAAGAAGGGAGGAAACACCTGCCAGCAATGACGACAACGGCAGGAAGGGTGCGGCTCTCAACAAACACAAAGCCATGATGGGCCTGGATGAGGACACTTGATACCGTGGATGGCGTGCAAAATAATCAAAATACTCGCTGTAAATAATCATAATAACTAAAAAAAAAAAAACGCAGTAAAATAGACAAGCAACCCCACAGTGCCGACCAGGAATCCGGCACAATGCGCGGCACTAGACTGGCTCGGCTCTGGATTAGACTAGAAGCGGATTGCGTTCCCTCACTCTGCCTAGTGTAAAGCTTGCCCCCCACCCACAAGCAATGTCCAAGCTGTGGGTAAGTGGGTCGGGGGGGCAAAAAGCAGCAGCAACAGCAGTGCCCTCTGAAGACAGATGGAGTGTTTTCGGCAGTGCATCCTAGAATGTCTCGGCCGTCCATCTCTACACCAGTATGGGGAAAACAAGAAAGAAAAGCCACGGGGCTTGCGAATTTCCTGTCACAACCAGTCCGTGGCTCTTCAAAATGAAGGGATAACCTTGCCACAGAAGGAAGGGGGAGGGGGCCTGCTCGAAACTGAAGCCTGTACGCGATGGCACTGGCTCATACAATCCCACAGCTCCGCAGAAGAGGGAGTGAAGGAGAGGGGAGGAAGGCTAGGAGGACTTGGTACCACAAGCCTCGCCAAGTGATTCGACAATGGAATGCGCACAGGAACGAGAGAGAGGACGAAAGGGGAAGAAAAAACTAAATAGACCTAGTGTCCCCTTCTAGGAAACAAACTGTGCCTACCAATCCATGTTTCTGGCCCCCACCCCCCACTGGGAAAGATGAACGTGTCACAGCCCTCCACTGTCTTTGTAAACACGGGAGTGGCGCCTATCGACGGGCCATCACCACCGGCCAGCCTGGAGGGAAGAACGACTGTGGATCGCGCTCTGCACTCGCGTTTAGTCGTGCATCTCCGCTCCAGCTGGGGGTGCGACTTTGTTGCCCCGTGACCCGCCGAGTGACAAGCATGAGGGTTGTAGGGAGGTGAGGACGGAAGAAAAGAAAATACACTCCTTGCCGGTGGGGGAGAGAAGAGGGGGAGAGGGAGCGTGTGACTAGAGGTGGTGTTCTTCTTCTTGGGCCCCGAGTCGTCGTAGGGCGGTGGAGGGGGGGAAGAGAGGGGAGAGGAGGAGGAGGAGGCACTACGTGGCGGGCCCGCCCTCGCCCGCGAACCTGGCCGGATTGAAGTCCTCGTTGACGAAGGAGAAGCCCTTGAACTCCTCCTGGTTGATGTTGCGCAACACCTCCTGGTTGACCGGCGTCAGCGTCGGCTCCTCTTTGGTGAAGTCCTGGTCAAAGTTGTTCACGTCCCGCTTGGTTTTCTGCAGACGGGGAGAGAGGGGAGGTGATTCGCCTGCCCACCATCACCAGCCTGCTACACAACGGAGGCCCCTACTGCACACTGCCAACTGCTCCTACCCCTGTGTGTCCATGAAGTTTCTGGCTGTTTTAACCTGGAGGGGAACCTGCCTGAAGTAGACTGTCTTCAGAGTGAGGTTCCAGAAACATGGGGACAATGCAGAGTGCAAGTTTGTACTAACTTTATACTTGTCTTGGCTCAGGCAGCCTCCATGGCTGTGAAACTATAAGCTTGCTCTAGTCGCAGCCAGTGTCAAGTGCAATAAACTTTTTGTGCTGGTTGGGAAGCAGGACAAAAATTCTGGTGCAACTTCTACCGCAGCTGGGAAGGAGCAACCAATAAGGTGCGAGCACTTTGCAAACAACCTTGGCTATGTTTCGTGTGTGCACAATGCTACAGCCTTTGCTCCACTCCCAAGCAGACCATCCATGGTCAATGTCGTGGTCAGCTGTGGTCAACTAGGATGCATTAGAAAGACAGGCTCCCCGCCCCATTTATCTGCTCGGCGATTCACCGCAGTAGAGAGGATCTGGTTCATCCCACTCTGATGCAGTGCTAAGGCATCTTTTGTTATTTAGAAGGCATTGGAAACACGTGCTCCGGGCCCTTCTTATCTGATTGGTGATTCGCAGGGGTCGGACAATCTGATTCATCCCACTACGACCCAGCACTCAGGCTTGTTCTTTTTTAATTTAGGAGGGACCTGCTCCCTGGTCCTCTCATCTGCCCAGCGATTCATAGGAGTCTGGATAACTGGGTTCATCCAGCTATGACACAGTACTAAAGCTTCTCTTTTTCAATATAGAAGGCATTAAACAGACATCCCCTACACCACTCTTATCTGCCGAGCCAGCCAGCAGCAGGCGATAAGGACAGTTGCAAGGTTAGCGCAGCCCGGTAGATAATACGGCAGTGCAATGCATGCTGTATTCTATCATGCAATTGCATGATAGAGTACCCGAGACACGTGCCCACAAAGGGGCAAGCTCACAAATCCCTGTGAAAGATGCGGGAAAACCAACCGCACTCTCTTCAATTTCCCTCATTATGCACCGCTTTGACTGCATCATTACAGCGGCGGCTGTCCTACTGGCTGTTGCTGGTCGAAGTCATAGTTTATTCCTCACATTTCCAGGGACGATCCCCCATTGTCAGCGCTGTGCACCAACCGCTCCCATGCCTGAACATGCACGCAGCGTTCTATGCTTCGAGTGCACGCGGAGCTGGCGTGTTGAACTCAATATCTCCCTTTCAACCAGACCACTCGACAACAACCCTTTACTGCTACAGAAACGCCCTACCAGCCTGAGTGCGTGCATGAGAGCAGGTGCCAATGCCTGCTTTATCACGAAGGCGGAAACTCCCCGGCCTGTGACATATTGCAGGTCGCCGAAGAGAACATCTCTAGTCACTCCCTTTCTGAGAGAAAGCGTGCACCTTTAGTCGTGCAGTCCAAGGTTGAGTCGAGGGGAAACTATTACGTGCGATTTTTCATCTCGCATAGCTCCAGTGATACTCGATCGCTTTTTATATTTCTTGCAGAAGGAGATTGCTAGGACAATAGACTCTATCTTTGAACACATTCGAAATAGTCAGTGGTATGTGCTGCATGGTCCTTTTGACATTTCTTAACAGATAAAGGATGAAACTTGGAACTTTCATGTTAAAAAAAAAAAAAAAAAAAGGGGAGTACCCACGTAACGGGCCCCGTGACCTTGTTTTTCTCACATATGCCTCTAAATACTGTTCAAGTTGGCTGAAGCTGTGACATTCAATTGTTATAACCAATAATGAGAAAAATTGGCATTTTAATAAGTGCCTTATTTCACCATATATAACACGTGGCGAAGGTGACGATGCCGCAACTGTTTGTTGCTATAGTATCCAATATACAACTGTTGCAACCAATGTAGTTTGTACTGTATCGTAAGGCAATGTACCTCCTAAACGGTCACTAAAATTTATTAATTTTTGAAGGGGCCATGCAAACAAAATGCAAGTGATTGGTGTTTTTAGTCGTGCATTTGAAAGATTGGTGTTTTATAGTGACCACAGCGCTTCTCCGGCAGCAAGCAATGCTTTATTTGCTGAGAAATTAATCACTTTAAGTCAAAATTTTGATTCTCTCACCAAATCGTCTCTCCTGTTGACGTCTGCGACGACGTAACAAGGACAGGTCTTCAAGTGAACGTTAGTGCGGTGTTGTAAACAAGGACTGCGAAGCCTTGTTTACCATCAGTCCTACTAGATGGCGCCACCATACTGCGCCGGATTACTGTCCACCTTTGCTCTGTTTTTGACCGTATTTGCACCTGGCTTGTGCTTGTTACGGTAGAAAGTAATTCTTTTGTGAAACATGGGGTATGTTCGACAAACAGGGTCATGTAAGATAATGTTGCTTACACCAACCTGCCACTGTTGTGCGAGACAACCCCAAAGTGCCATACTGCTGTGCAGCTATAACAAGCATACTGTACGCAGTCCCAACAGCAGTGTGCATCATGTACTTTCGTAACTTCCACAGTTTACCCCGCCATTCTTACCGCTATGTGTTAAATATCACCATCATCTGCCCTGAAAAGGAAGAAGACCAGCACCTCGCAGCGCGAGCGCACGATCGGTTGTGTCAACCATTAAAAATATGTTGAATATCACCATCATCTCTGCTGAAGAGGAAGAAGACAAGCTCCTCGAAGCGCGAGCGGTATTGGCAGCCATTAAAAAGAGAATGCGAACGGTTCCCCAGCCTCTCTCGTGTTTACAAGTGGTGCCGTGACCAGGACTTCTACCTCCACGCGACGAACGCCAACAACCTGCCTTGGAGCAGCGGAGAAGACGGCGGCGTCGGAGCAGCTGATCGACCTGGTCCAGTCAGCTCGTCGGATCCCGTTGATTTCTGCGGTGGCCTTGTCTGGACCAGGTCGATCAGCTGCTCCGACGCCGCCGTCTTCTCCGCTGCTCCAAGGCAGGTTGTTGGCGTTCGTCGCGTGGAGGTAGAAGTCCTGGTCACGGCACCACTTGTAAACACGAGAGAGGCTGGGGAACCGTTCGCATTCTTTCTTTAATGGCTGACACAACCGATCGCGTGCTCGAGCTGCGAGGAGCTTGTCTTCTTCCTCTTCAGCAGAGATGATGGTGACATTCAACACCATAAAAAGAATCAAAGAGCCCGTCCAAATTCGCCTTTTTGCTGACGACTGCGTCATTTTTAACAATATTAATTCTATTAGTGACCAGGAAGCTCTTAACTCCTTACTCACTACAATCCTCTCCTGGAGCCCTGAATGAGGCATGGTACTAACCCCCCCCCCCCCCCCAAAAAAGTCTTCCTTCGCATCACCAATAAACGGAACCCTCACCAATTTTCGTACTCTCTCGCAGAAAATCCCTCAAACCAAGTTCAGGAATATAGATATTTGGGCATAACTTTAACAAATAATTCAAGCTGGAACTCGCATGTTACTAATGTTTCTTCCTCTTCCTTTTGTAAGTTATGTTTACTTCGGCATAGGCTTCGAGACGCTCCAACTAATGTTAAACTACTTGCATACACAACGCTAATTAGACCTAAGTTGGAGTATACTTGCGCTGTTTGGGATCGTCATACATCGAAGAATATTGACTTGTTAAAAAAGATCCAAAGGAGAGCTATTCGGTTTGTTTATTCACAAATTTCATCACAAAAATTCGGTTTCCGAGCTCATGCGTAACAACGGAATTCCAACCTTGCAGTCCAGAAGACAGTTTCTCCGCCTTAAATCGTTGTATTTACTTTATCACCGCAAACTTGCTTTGAACTGGAGTTCCTTCTTGAAACCCCTGGCTACTCGCCGTACTTGTCATTCCCATTCTCTGTCCTTAACCCCAACGTTCGCTTCTACCAATCTGTTTAAATTTTCTTTTTTCCCCAGCACAATTAATGATTGGAACAACACACCCAAAAATTCTCTAAACTCTCTTGGTTCACTAGAAGAAAATGTTTAGTTGTGCCTGTGTAGTTGTGCCCAGCGTACATTGTTTTACACTTCTGTTCTTGTCTCTGCTTTTTGCTGTTTACTGTTTTCATTGTCGTATGGCTGATATTGTCGCCACATTATGCCCCTCCTGCTGGGGCCTCCATGGCCTGTACAATCTGCACAAACTTTAGGCGCAAATAGCTCGTTCTGCAAGCTTATAAGCCCCGCCTAATTTGCGTTTGCTTTTGCCGGCCTCAGCCAATCGCACGGTGTGCATGTGACGCCATAGGTTCTGTTGTGGGAAATGAGCTAGTGGGTCGCATGGCCGTTCCCTTTTTTCCCTAATTAGGTAGCTTATTTGAGCAACGTTTAAGGTAAAACTGGCGTCAGTATGATTCTAACGAGGCAATCTCTCGAATGAACTAAACTTGTGTTTTGTCTGCATGGCCCCTTTAAAGAGCGGTCGCTCGAGCACCGCACCACTACTTCACGGCTGAATGCGCTGCCATGTTGCCGCTGCCACCAGCCGCGCCGCATGCAGTGTGCGAGTGGTTCCACGGGGCGCACCTGTGGCGTGTGCTGGGCATTTTTGCGAGCAGAAAACAACAGCCCGGCCATTCCTAGAGAAAAAGCAACAAAGAGGGGAGAGAGAGCCCGTATGTCGCCGTCGCGTGCTCGCTTGGCAGCCAAGTCGGGCGTCTCGCTGGCTCATTCGTATCATCCACTGAGCCGCGCAGGTTCGTTCGTAAGAGCCGAAATTTTTCCCATTGCAAACAGTGCAATTTTGCCAGGACTTCTCAGAAATTCCTATCATGCCAAAATTTGTATCACTCAGAATCGTATCATTGAGATGCCACTGTATTTTGATTTTGAAGCAGGTCTTGTTTCAGAGGCACGTAAAACTCGTGAATTAGTAGACTGTCCAGTTCTGACATGCTTCTGTTGTATTTTCTTTTTTTGTGCAAATAAATTTGTATCTCAGCAAAATATTGCAGCATCTTCCTGGCTCCATTTGCGCCGCTATATAGAGTGAGGCTTGGGAGAGAGTGCGAGAAGAGGCCCACCCAGCAAAGGTACAATAATACCGCAGTGGAGAAAGAAAAAAGCAAAACCCTATTAACAACAAAATGAGTGGCCAAAGAACCATCTATTGCGACGAATGTGCCCCCAAATAGAATCCAGCTCAGATGGTGAAACGCACGCTCACTGGGTGTGCAAAAACGCTGCACTCCAATGACAGCATTGAGAAAGAAGGGCTGTGCACATCAGAGAGGAATGCAGAGTGCCAACTATCAAACACGAGTCTCTGAGTGCAGAGGTTGCGTGGTTTCACTGGCATGTGTCTTTCACTCATTAAAAAAAATGTTTGTTTGACTGGCATCTGGACTAAGAAGACCTCCCCCCACCATGGATCCAAATGAACTTGGTTTTAATGATGTTTTACTCCCCCCCCCTCTTGCTTCCCTTACTTCCTACCCAGAAACCTCCCCGATTTTTTTCAGATGCGGAATTTCCTCGAGTACCGTATTTATTCGAATCTAAGCTGATAGTTTGTTTGAAATTTCGAGGATTTGGAAACACGCGCCAATTTCCACGTGAAATTGAGGGAAGTGGCGTGCAGCTAGCGCCACCCAGAAAAGAAAGCATTGTAGCCATTACTAGACGAGCCAGTAGCCACTTAAGGGCCCATAGCGATGCCGCCATTTTGAACTGTGCGGATAGTGGCCTGCGCCTGCGTGCTGTGTGGCGTTTGGTTTTGACAGTGCAATGGCACCAAACAAGCGGTGCCATTATAGTGCCGCTTTTAAAAGAAAAGTTTTAGCAGCAGAGTTGTCGTCGAACGTTCAAGCGGGGCGGGACTTCGGCGTAGATGAAAAAAATGTCTGTCGTTGGAGGACGCAACGGGAGAGGATATTTGCGTGCACCGCAACCAGGATGGCATTCAGAGGCTAGCAGCGATGATGACTCAGAATGAGCACCGCATCTTCATGTTCAATAAACGTGTTTTCTTTTTTGTGAACGCTGACCTCACCGGACTTTCGGGGGTCGGCCTAGATTTGAATAAATAGGGTATTCCGTGTTGATGGCACGTTGAGTTAGCAGTGCCAAGTGCGAAATGTGAAAGCCAGTTTGGCAGAAACACAGTACAGCAGCACTCACAATCTTGGGCTTGAAGGGTGGCTTGACCTTGCGAGCCTCCAGGGCTTCCCAGTCCATGTCCTTGAAGAATGCGTGGCTCAGAATGGCCTGCTCGCCGCCTTGCGACTCCACACAGCCCAGCCGCTTGGCGGGGTTCTTGGTCATGAACTGCACGCACAAGGGTCATGGTCACAATGGGAGCCACGCTCCGTGCTCGGTCCCCCCCTCCCAACAAGATCCTTGGCAGATTGCCACGACTGACTCGAGAGCCGAGATTGGGAAACGCACGACCGTGCCTATACGTACACAGTGTGCAGACGATAGCCACGCCAGAGAAACAGAGAGAGAGGACGGATAAAGACAGAGAGGGGGGGAAAGACGCACCCCCTTGAGGATGGAGACGGCCTCCTTGGAGAGCCAGACCGGGTAGAGGACGTCGTCGTGCAGGATGGACTCGAAGAGGTCGTCCTCGTTGTCCGCCTCGAAGGGCGGCTGGCCCGCCATCATCTCGTACATGAGCACGCCCAGCGCCCACCAGTCCACCGAGGGCCCGTACTCGAGCTCCTGCAGGATCTCGGGCGCAATGTAGTCGGGCGTGCCGCAGAAGGTGGTCGTGGTCACCCCGTTCTTGATGCCCTCCTTGCACATGCCGAAGTCGGCAATCTTGCAGTGGCCGTCCGTGTCCAGCAGGATGTTGTCCAGCTTCAGGTCCCGGTAGATGACGCCGTACTGGTGCAGAAACATGAGCGCTAGCGTCACCTCAGCCGCATAGAAGCGGGCGCGGGGCTCGTCAAACTTCCGCGCCTTCTGGATCTGGAACATCAGGTCCCCGCCATTGACGTACTCCATCACAAAGAACAGCCGGTCCTGGAACAGGAGGGAAAGGGCCTCAGACGAGACGCCAGGCACGTCCATCCACGTGTGCACTCAATAGGGTAAGCCTAATTCAAGTTCACCACCCCCTGCTAGAAAGCATGCCGAACATGCGGTTCCGTACAACTTGTTCGGAGACTGTGCAATGTTATTCTCATTGTGTGCCTGGCCTGGTTGTTGGAAAGATTGACAGGGGTGATAGCCAGAATAACCAGGACACTGAAGTGAGCAGAAGGATCACCACACAAACACTTCGTCACCCGTATTTAAGCCCTAGAGGAATGCAAGCGTATGCTGCAAGTTGTGCGACTTGCCAAAAATAAAGGCCCGTTACGGGTCGGCCAATGTCATCAGTGTCTCTTCAAGACTGATGACAGTGGGCACTCTGATCTCGGTTCGTTTGTCTCCAAAAAAGCCGCGCGGCAGTCGATTGATAAGGGAGTATAGTCATCTCGGAGCTGCTTTTGTGCCGTGCCCACCTCTGTCTGGAAGCAGCAGTGCAAGGCGGTGAGGAAAGGGTGCTTGGCGGAGAGCGTCAGGATGCGCTTCTCCGTCATGGTGCAGTCTACGTCGTCGTCCTGTAGGATGACGTCTTTCTTGAGCACTTTCACCGCGTACACCTCCTCCGTGCCCTTGCGCTCGGCCAGCATCACCTGGGCAACAGCAGGGGGCACTCCGTGACGATGAGGAGGAGGATGGGGAGGATGCAATCCCTGTTCCTGGCAAATTTGAGCTGCGGGCCTCGTTCAGTTTTTTTAAGACATTCTACACGGCTCATACAATACCCGCATTTATTCATTTCCCCTAAGCACATACCGTATTTTTGCATGTATAACCCACCCCTGCATATAATTCACACCCACACTTTCAGCCTGCCTAAAAAGAAAAAAAGAAATCCTCACGTATTGCCCACACATTTGATACAGGAAAGGCTGCACCAAAACTACTGCTCAAGCCACACATCACATATTATGCACACAGAAAAAGCGTATACTTGGCAAGTAGATTACACTGACTGCACGGCGAAAGCTACAATTCACTCAGTGTCACTGCTCTCGCTAGAGCTATGGAAGGCTTAGTCAGTGTTACTGCGCAGGAGCTTCATGGCACAATGCGCATTGCCATGAAGCTGCACTCCACACGCTACTTCGCCACTGAAATTTTCGCATTTTTGGTGCGGGTTATACTCGCGATAATACGATAATAAAACTGCAACTTTCAAACTATGCCGGAACACCATGTCTCCTTTTTGCTTCCAAATTTAAACCCTGTGCAGCATCTACTTTGCCCAGGTCAGTAGAAAGCACATGCACAATGCTTCGGAGAACATTCCTTTCCTTTAATGCCTGTAATTGAGCCACACACTTCAAACTTTGGCGGTACACCATCCACAACATGCCCCGCATTTCTCGTATAGTATTTCAACTCTCTACAGTGGGCAAACAATGTATGGACCTCGGGCAACAGGGTCAAAATGCCCGCTGGCACACTGAACCCACACATCCCTCCACCGTGATTACCTTTCCGAAGCTCCCCTTGCCGAGCACCTTGATGAAGGTGAAGTCCTCCAGGCCAAACTTGCGCGGCCGCCGGCTGTCGCGGCTGCTCGGAGTGGGAGAGAATTTCTCGACAGGCTCGCCCCCCGTGTCCGGCACCTGGAGCTGGCCGTACGAGTCGGCCAGCGACAGCATGTCGTAGCCCCCAAAGCTCATGCCTGCCATCACGAAAGGGCACGAGAAGACGGCTTAGCACGACACGCACGAGGCTGGAAAACGCACTGATTTCGTTCCAATATGCATGTTTAATAAATGTGAACTGCGTACGTGCGAAACACAGAAACCGCTTGATTGTTTTACAGCCGGAATTTCGCACAGACCTCATGTTCTACGGTCTAGTTATTTCAACACCATAATCAGCAACAGGCATTACTCAGCACACGCAATAAACAAAGACTGCCGCAAACGTGCAGACTTACCCGGCATGCCTTTGTCCTCGTCTGCCGTCGCCGGCAGCGGGGACGTGTGCGATCTTTCAGACACGGATTGCGTCAACTTGTTGGGAGATTCACTGATGGAGGTCTGTCGTCGTGGCACAAGGAGAGAAGACAAAAAGGCCGGTTCATGCCACCCTCCAACAGTCAGACTCTCAAACATGTAAAACGGCGCCCGCATTTTTTAAAAACATTTTCGGCGCTGATCCGAGCTCAACTCGCCTTACAAGAGCTGCTTGAAATGTTCTACCAATTACGGCCCCGCTAATATCGCCGATTATCATTCAATCAGGCTGTTGTAGCAACTCATCAGTTCAATTAATTAAAAACTGAAGCCAATGAAAGATGATCCCTAAGCTGGAAACTGGTGTAACCACATCACGTCGTGTGATGTACGTTTGTGGCTCAATTTTGCCAACCTAGCATGCTTTCTGAAAAACCGAGGCAAGCGGTGCACACGTTTTTTTAGTTTGACAAAGCTGGTTCGCATGCCTCAAAACTAAAAGCCACTGCGAATGCAAATCGTCATGACATGTACCTTGACTTCATACCTCGGAAATGTCCAGCTATTTTACAAATGCAGCGGAAGAGAAGCCTAGAAGGCGGCCTAACAATGAAAGCATTCTGCTTATTTTTAGTTCAGCATAATAAAAATTATAAACTCAACTCAACTTGGTTGTTTAGCAATATTACTCGTACAGAGCAGTCTGAAGATCCCCCTCGCAAATTTTCCATACAGTTCCTATATTCCGTATACAGTATTATAGATTAGACCAAACTATTTTTCAATGCCTTTCGGGTTCTATCTACACATTCACACACGAGCGACAGAAGAGTGACAAAGCAATCTGAAGTGCTTCTGCTAGCACAACCACAAGAAGCAAAGCTCTGCGGGGAGGGAAAAAGAACCAAGAGAAGAAGGAAGAGAAAGCTATCGACCGTCATGGTCGCACGCGACTACAGCTATCCTTTTGGGTTTGACTTTTGTCATTCCTGTAAGCACACACGAGATAAATATTCAAATGGGCCCAGAAAACAAACCAAACTATTACACCTAGGAAAAGAGAGGCAGTGAGACAGTAGCACTGCCCTACATCCACATCCTGCATAGCATTATCGCTGCTACAGATCTCCTGCCTTTGGTGGGCTGTTATGTCAGTTACAGCATGCTGCAGTTTGAAGCAACACCAAGAATAAGCTTCACTGCTTGATGACAGACATATGCACTAGAGATATAATAACTAGACCTCAGTACATTTTTAACTTTTTGTAACATAGTAAATGGAAGTAACGATATCACCTCTGCATGCCACAAGCTTTCAGATTTATTTTCTACTGGAGGTCTCCCTTGAATCCACTTTTTTTAAGTCATGTTATGCCTGCCGCACTACACATTCTTCGCTGGAGAAGAGTTTTAACTACACAAATACGAACTGCTTAGCTTTCAACGCCACAATAAGAGAATAGGCTCCTGAAAGCTGCCTGAGCAGCTCCTTTGCATGTGCATTTTATTGTGCGGTGTTGACACAAGCGGGCGTTATATGTTGCTCTTACACACTACATGAGGGCAGGAATTATGTTAACTTTTCGCAGTGAGGCGTTGTGAAAATAGTAGTTAGGTTCTGTTCCATGCAAACCACTCAAAAGGCCACTGAAATCAAGCCACTGCTGTTGTTACACCATAAAAATAGGTTCCATGCCTTCTGCAGTAACACCAAGCCTAGTCAGGAAAATTGTGTTACTTCTTTTTAGACTGGCACATACACATGTTAGCAATGTTTTCATTTTCACTTCAAACAAATTTAGCAGAGAAAGAAATTATTACCATCGCATGCATACAGTTATTATTCTGTGTTTATAAAAGAACTATGCTTACATTTGACGAAGTCACTTCAATCCAAATTAAAATAAAACAGAACCTTTTTTGTTGCCATACCATTATTTAATGCCCATTTGACATTGGCTTGGCGCAAATATAAAGAGTTCAATTACGTAGGTCAACGTTTGTAAGCTTTATAACACCTTCTTAAGCTATGAGATGTGCTGTATCAGGGAATTACCATTTTCATCAGAGCTTTATTCTCCTGTTTTAACAGGTCACAGATTTACTGATCTTAGATAAGGAACAAAGATATTGCAATCCTGTCTTTTTTTTTTTTTCCTATTTTGGCAAGTTTGGAATCACAGAGTGAAGATAGTTTTGTATGTTCAGTTGTTTATCGTCTTTGTAACATGCAAAAAAAAAATTGTAACAAAGTAATGGATACAGCTAATCATAATTACCCTTGAAAATTTTGGCAGCAGATGCGGATAACAGTTAGCAGCAACTTTGTCCTTTTCAGCCTTGCAGCAAAAAGGTTTCGTAATAAGTAATACATTACACTACTGTGCTCAGTAAAGGATCTTAAATCGAAATGTTAAGGCATTCTAGGGGGGCAAAAAAAGGGTTTTTACAATCACGTAAAGACGGCAATATGCCTTCTGATTCTATGGATGCCTAACTGATGCGTTCAAACCCATCATTTGGCATATACGGGGCATTTGAATACAATCATGAACACGTTAAAAAATGGTTCTGTATTAACTGCGCATTAAACTTTGCATGAAACTTGCACTTTATGGCCAACTATTATGCTGAACACCAAGATCGACAGCGGCTTTTTCTTAAAGGAGCCATGAAGACAGAATACAAGTTTGTTTTATTCGAAAGATTTCGCGTTTTATAGCGCCCCCAGCGCTTGTCCGGCAACAAATGATGCCGTATTCACTGAGAAATCGATCAATTTAGTTTAAAATTTTGATTCTCCCGCCAAATCGTAGGTTTCGTAGTCACAAATGACGTCAGAAGCGCGTGTATTCACGCGAACTTCCACTGCGTCATTCGGGTTTGCGGCCTTGCTGTCCGTCAGCCCTCCCAGATGGCGCTGCTATAGTCATCCACGAACCGTTGTCCACCGTTGCTTTGTTTTTGAGCGTATTGGCACCTGGCTTGTTTTTGTTACTGTAAAAAGTGATCGTCTCATGAAACCTGGGGTATCCTCGACAAACAGGGTCACGTAAGACAACGCCGCTTGCGCCACTCGGCCAGTGTCCTGTAAAACAACTTCAAAGCGGCGGAGTGCTGTGCAGCTAAAAAAAGCATAGTGCACCCAGTACCAACAGCAGTGCGCATCGGTACTTCTATGCTTACGTGCGTTTTTGAAACTTTCATTGTTTACCGCACCATTCTTACTGCTGTAAAATGAATATGCATTACACTTAAGCGCAAATAGTTCGATCGGAAAGCCTATAAGCCGTGTCTAATTTGCGTTTACTTTTTCCGTCCTCAGCCAATCGTACAGCTGAGCTCATGTGACATCATAGGTTCTGTTGCGGGAAATGAGCTAGTGCGTCGCATGACCATTCCGTTTTTTCCTAGTTTTGCAGCTTATTTGCGGGAAGTGTGCGTTAACGGTGGTGCCAGTATGATTCTATCGATCCAATCTTTCAAATGAACCGAACTTGTGTTTTCTCTTCATGGCTCCTTTAACTGCATAGAAGCAGTTTTACCTTACCTCCATTACCTCCATTTTCACCATTTTTACTGCGATCTTGAACACAGTTAAAAAAAAAAAAAAAAAAAAAAAAAAAAAGAGAGAGAAACCTATCATGCTGAAATAAAGTACTTGGCACTTGTTTGCACTTCGCGCTGACATTCTTGTTTTTGCTCCAATGGAATGTACGGGTGTTCAACAGGTGGTGAAAAATAGCTGGTGCAGACACTGCCCCTATAGGCACAAGTTTTTTTTCAAAGACTTTTTTTTTTCATCTCAGGCAGCATTAGCTGCTTATTTGAGACCAAATAAAAGCAACTGAGAAGAAATGGTGCTATTGATTTTTTAAAAATGGGGAAGTGAAAAAGCAGTACCGAAATGAATCCAGCACCGGAAGGATCTGCCCGAAGACTACAATGAAGATGTACCTGTTACCCGAACAATCGACCCATATACCACAAAGTTCCGAGAGAACACCCCCCCCCCCCGAGACATCTTTAGGGGTGAAATTTTCAACTTACTAAAAGACCTCAAAGATTGCGCTAGCTTCGACGCCTTCGAAAGCCCAAGTAGCTGCTCCCTCTGCAAAAACGTCCCGCGGCCGCGAACACCGTCGATGTCTCGGTTTTGAACAAAAGAGACGCATCCTGTACTTAAATGGCAAGAGGAGGAAGGGGCAGTGGATCAAAAGAACAGAAGAGTGGGGTGACACCGTCCCGGCATCGTTTGAGCACTGCGGCATCTCGACAAGCCTGGACCGTCCTGAAGACGGCGAGTTCAACCAGTGCCTGGCCTGTGCAAGCACGGAACCGGCAGGGAGACCCAAAGCTCGGGAGAGCATGGTGGATGAAGCACTGCAGCTTGTGTTCGACTCTGACAGTGTCACATTGTTCAATGACTTTAGCGATGGTGAAAATGCGTATCATCTATTCACGCGTCGATGCATTCACTCGTTTGTCATTTCCGCACTTGACCCAAAAATTTGCCCATCTCGTATTTTTTGCTTGATATCTCCGCAGTTTTGAGTGGCGGTGCGGCAACTTTTTTGTAGTTTCTCGCAACTGACCCGAAAGATTGCCCATCCATATTTCTCACTTAATATTTTTGCATTTCGAGTGGGTGTTCTTTCCGAACCTTACGGTAATCGCACTATACACTCTGCTCAGAAATGATATCGACGCGAGTGCGACGTCAAGAGACAACTGGGGAACGATCCCTTCAGAGCACCGTTTCCTCGCACAGTGACTCTAAACTTGAATCCAACAAGGGCTGGGCTGCATCTGTACCAGCCTTCTTAAAGCCTTCTGAGAGGAACTTCAAGTGGCGAATTAGTGTGCGACCTTCACAACAACTGACATTGACGATTTTCCGGCACTGCACACCGGCAGCTGCACGACTGTGTTGCTTCTCAACTTAATGCACATTTGGTGTTCAGCAAAGTAGACCATAAAATGCGAGAGTTTGCACACGAAACTTGCAATGGTTTGTGCGAACAGTTTGGATGGAATTAATTTTACACGTGTCTGCAATAGCGCCGCAACACCCTGCGTTTGCAATGTACGTGTTGGGCACAATTACAGTGGTATCCACATCTCACCCTCAGCACAAAAAAATATTCATGAGCATTGCACAAAAATGAATGCGGCACGTCACTTTCTACAAGTGCTCGAGTGTGGAAAAAGTGATTCTTTTTTGCAACAGGCTATTACAGTTACGGTGGGAGGAGAGTGAGAGATAAGGTGACGTAAAGAGATGTGAAAAAAGGGGGTATGCACCTGGTTATATATCTCTTGGGTGAGGGATATTCCTTGCTGAAGAGTGGGCACAAGACAGGGCAAGGGTCGAGGCAGGGCGGGGGGCAGGAGGAGAAGAAAAAAATAATAAAGAGACAAGACAACACCGCCGTAAACAACCATCCACACACACATAAAGCACAACCTCTGCAGATGACAGAAAATTTGAAAGAAAAAAAAAAAAAAAAAGGTATGTACGAAGATGAAAAAAGCAACGACAAAAGCAATGAAATGCGAGATCGCAGTTAAACTAGGCCTCGAGAGAGAAAGAGAGAGAGAGAGAAAGAAAAAAAATAAACTGTGGGCACTTGACGAAAAAGGGAGACGAAAAGCGTGCAGAAGGGAGCAGACGTGCAAAGTAGCTAAACTTATTAAACAAATCTGTTGGGCAAGTTGGTGCATTATGCTTGAAAAGGTAAAAAGCGCGACTTGGACAACGACAGTAGAGAAGGACGACGGGACAAGCGCTCACTTTCAACTAACATTTATTGAGGCATCGTCTCATATTTATACATGTACCAGGAGCATGCGCACTTTGGAACACTACGTAGAACGAATCAACCAGAGAACATAATCACAGTGACATTTTCAAAAATTCACACTCACTGTCACGCAAAAGAACCGAAGTATCACTGACGCATTTATCACCTTTCTGCTTAATATGGAACGCTTCTAACAGCTCTCTCGCCACGGAATTTTTACTCCTACCGAGAATCCTAATCTGGTCAAACAGAGGTCTGCACTCTTTCAAGGGACTGACAGGCCTACAGTCTTTGCAGTGTGCGGGTAAATGCGCACGCGTATCATTGTTAAGAGAAGAACTATGCTCGCGTGCCCGGTCATTCACACACCTGCCCGTCTGGCCGATGTAGGCCTCCCCGCATAAAAGCGGTATCTCGTAGACTACACCGACGTCACACGCCACAAAGCGCTTGGCATGCTTCTTTTCGCACTTTTTCGGTTTTTGCTTGCCGGAAATTTGCGCACACAGGCGGCCAAGTTTCTGTGGAGCAGAAAACACCACCGGCACTTGGTACCGTTCTGCCACTTTTTTCAGGTTGTGCGTAACCTTATGTATATAGGGCAGAACAACAGGCTTCACCTTAGGTTGTTCTGGCCGCCTCGCACCTACTTGGCCTTTGGCTTTCCGCAGCAAGGCTTCGGCAACACCCACCAAGACATAGCTTGGGTAGCCGACCGACAGAAGTCTCTTCAATTGAGAGTCAAAGCTCTCTTGAACAGCATGTGCACACGACTTCTTCAGTGCAGATTCTAAAACCAGAGACGCTATGGCCCTTTTGACAGTCTTTGAATGAGATGATGAAAAAGGCAGGAGCTGTTTACCCGCATTTACCCGCACACTGCAAAGACTGTAGGCCTGTCAGTCCCTTGAAAGAGTGCAGACCTCTGTTTGACCAGATTAGGATTCTCGGTAGGAGTAAAAATTCCGTGGCGAGAGAGCTGTTAGAAGCGTTCCATATTAAGCAGAAAGGTGATAAATGCGTCAGTGATACTTCGGTTCTTTTGCGTGACAGTGAGTGTGAATTTTTGAAAATGTCACTGTGATTATGTTCTCTGGTTGATTCGTTCTACGTAGTGTTCCAAAGTGCGCATGCTCCTGGTACATGTATAAATATGAGACGATGCCTCAATAAATGTTAGTTGAAAGTGAGCGCTTGTCCCGTCGTCCTTCTCTACTGTCGTTGTCCAAGTCGCGCTTTTTACCTTTTCTAGCTAAACTTACACACAGCACTTGCACTTTACACATCGTGCCGAACTCTGCCAAGGTTGCCATGCCAGAAATATTTAAGTCATTTTCTCAAGGTCTGACCACCAAGCAAAGAAAAATTCAAGGAAAAGTGGTGTTTATAATTAAGTGAAAAACAGGCCTTGTGTTACAGTGAGAGGTCGCCTTAAGCAAGCGCATAATCCCAGCAATTTTGACTGCTCATCACAACGAGTAAAGCCAATCAATGGTTCACAAACTGCCATGATCAGGCCTACTTTTTCCTAAGTACCATATTTCAAGTTTTTGTACTTTGCAGCTACGCATTTACACTGCTGCTGTGAATTAGCACAGGTAAATTTTACAGGCCTACACATGCAAGTACGAAAGAACAAGTCAGACACAAAGAAACAACAAGCGTTTGCCTGTGCTTAACTGTAATGGTAAACTAGCAGCCTCAAATGAACACCGTAAGAAGGAAACAACAAAAACATCCATACTCGGGGACAACTTAGAAATGACAGCAGAAGTTGCCCTGTGCCTCATCAGCGCAGCCGGCTGTTACTCCGTGCGGCGCAAGAAATGCCTTACTGCGAGTATTTTGAACATGGCACGAGTCATTTCCGTGCTGTCTGGCACTTAATCTGCTTTTAAATTCCTGCAGCAGCTGCAAAGAGACTAAATGTGAAAAAGAAGACGATGTTATGCATTGTGCGCAATCTCGTTTCAAAACATGCGCACGCTTTGGCATCCGGGTTCGTCGCTTTGGTGGAGTGATACACTACATGAGCCACTGCCATTCTTAACTCGCACCCGAGTAAACTTCGTGTAATAAAAATAAGGTAATGATGACACGCGATCAGAAATTTACTTATAAAGCTCCGTATGCACCTCCGCTCGTATCGCCATATGCAGGATATTCGTAAATTATGCCCTCTAAAGTCCGATTATTGCAAGAAAATTATGCGAGAATGGCCTGTGCAAAAATAAAAGTGACTGGCAAATTTGCCCAGCGAGCAATGCACTAGCAAATAATGTTTGAATCTACACCCACAGGACTCCAGCACTAAACCTTGGAGAGCAACTAGCACGATTTGGAGCACGCAAAAAGAATAGGCTGGGGAGCATTCACAAAGCATTCGGCAGGCTCAAGCATGGCAGGGGAACATGACAGCCCTGCCATAGGCCGCTTCCAGCATCAAGGCCACAACTGGACATCAGGCACGGCAGGGACCGACAGTGTCGCTGTTCGCCAATACGGTACACACACAGCACAGGTGGATGCACGCTTTTGCCTTACGCTGTGAAGAAATCCACAGCCTCACTTAACCAAACCGCAGCAACTCTCAACACGCTTCTAAATCCCTTCAATTAGTAATAAGCTACAACACCTGCTGGCTTTCCAATCACACTGGCAGGCTTAACTGTCGACAATCTTGCACTGATGAAGAAAGGAAGACCACACACATTTGCTATTTTAATTAACTAGGCTAGGCTCTTATCTGATCCTGTATTCATCTAGCAAAAGGGCTGGTGAAGCTTGCTGCTGATCATCTACCGATTTGCCAAAAATTTACGAGAGGCTTTGCAGGGCTTTTCTCGCTGGCATAACCCAGGACAGGCTTGTGAGATCGACTAGCTTAGCAGAATACTGTGAAAGGTCAAAAACCTTCTCGTGTGAAGACATTCATTAAATACCAGCATATTGCCCAGACACCACATACTATTAGCACTGCATGCTCCCTTGAAGTGATGGCTGGTCGGTTTTTCTTTTTTTAACTCGTGTTAGGGTCAGGTTGGCACAGTGTGGAAATTATGCTACTAACAGACGACACAAGTCATAATGCGAAACCTCGTTCAGCGAAACCTGCAAAGCCGTGTAACGGAACAACCCTTCTTGCACTGCCATAAAGCTGGCACCTAAATGCAGTGTCGAAGTTTGTCTGCGAGAAGAAAGGAGCCCACAGTTGGCAGCTAGCTTCACAAACAGGCAGCCGAGCACGATACAAAGAGGGGAGCAGGAGAGGGTCGGCCAGGAATTCAAATGCACAACCTGACGGCTCTGTTTCCATGCCCAAGCAGATATGCCAGGAGCAGAAACAATGCACAAACATAAGCGACAACAACAAGAACAGATGCCCCTCGCTGTCTGATTATGCGCATACTGATTTCATTACAAGGCGAAAGAGTACTGATTTGTATTGGTGCTGATTACAGGCTTCAGCCATGCTTACCAATGCTTTTTCCTATACACTTTTTTTGCATTTTCCTACATAAACATCAACAACTAGCACTTAAAGTGTGACGTAAATTGGTTACTACCCCAGTGTAAGAAGTACTAGGTGAAGACACTGTGCTCCGAAAAACGTCCAGATAACGCCCCATCAGCTGAGCAGGGCACGATCACTGGTACTGCTGTACGCTGGCATTGATTGACAAGGCCACTCAATTTTGGTACCATCATGTCACTTTGTACAAATTGCAGTGCTGCTTTCGTTTCAACGCAAATAATTCTCTGTGCATCGCACCCTCACATTTGATAAAAATGGGTGAACAGCTAGAGCCAGCGCGCTACTAGTAATTGGGTCTCGTCAAAACAACGTCAGGGGCTTTTTCATGAACAGGTTCTTTCTTTTCATTGACGAAATTTGCATAGAGTAACTTCCCAACCATACAACTAATTGCCCCTGGCAATTGGAAGTAACATACCATGTCTGACGCACCTATTCAAGCACCAGTACTTTGTAATATCGCTAGGTGGATCAGTATGATAAAGATAAGAACTTGTTATTTCTAGCAATTCTATTCGCTACACATGCAAGTAAAACCAGAGCCAATGGTGCCAGGTTTCTGCTGCGTACACTGGCAGGCCGAAATGACTTTGCTGCTCTCATAAAAGTCCCAACAGGAGAGACTGATACCTTGCCTTTCTGATGTGACAATAGATGGTAGTAAAAGATGTGCGCAGCTGAAATGAGACACTATCTTGTCGCTTTTGGCTGTCCAAAAAGCAGCGAGTATCGTCACTTGTACTTCTTACACCGTGGCACTACAGTCTATTTGGCAGTGACAGCAAGCCCGTTTCATTGTTGTGCAAGTGAAAGTCTTTTTCTTCAAGTAGCACTATTCTACGTTTCATGGTCATCAGCAGGCAAAGACACCCCGCTCCCAAGTTTCTAGCTCTGCAGCATAAAAAGACACCCAGAATGTAAAAATCACGTCAGCATGGCGTGCCTAGCTGCAGTAAAGTATCCAGTCACCCAAGAGATGAACTTCCCTCGCAATTGTGCACAAGCAGTGCTTGCCCAACAGCGCCAAAAACGTGCATTCAGTGCAGCTGAACATTGAACACTAATTGAACTTTTAGCACCACTGCTGAGGCTAATGGCACATCTTCTTGCGTGTTGAAAAGAGAATGTTGAAGACAAACAACCTCTCATATTCTTCACTTGATTCCTATGAATAACAGACCTCGCTATCTATCCCCAACCAGCCTTCCAGCTAACCACTAAAAGGTACATAAACAAGCAAATAAAATGTATACATGCAGATACTGATAGATAGCGCCAATGATTTCGTTCCCGAGACAACTGCTTCCAGTTTTTAATAATAAGCCAATCAATCAATTCACAGCAAAACCCAATCGCTTCATTCCCACTTAGGACCAAGTTTGACACAGCGCACTACCATTCCTGCCTGTCCTAAAGAAAAAAGCAACACTCGCTCAGTTGAACGGCCTTTTGGCCAAAACCAAACGATTAGGTTCAAATGGCGGTGGAACGAGGGATGGGGGAGGGTGAACCAGACACGAGGGAGGTCAACCCAGACCGTCCACGCACACGACATGCGACACTGGCAACTACGACTGTGAAAATGCCACGGCTGCTCCTCCTGTGGCTCTACCACAGCGGGAATGCAGCAGCAAATGCAAACGTGGCCCGTCACCTACGGGGGCACTCCCAGGGCAGTCCTGGGGAAGTGGGGCACTGGGGCACTACGTGACTCACGTGCAGCATGTGGTTGGAAAAGCTTCTTGCAAATAAAAGCAAAATGAAGAGGAAAAACCTAAACAAAATAATCTTGTTTTCAATTTTTCTCTCTCGCAAAGTTTTAGCCCGCATAAAGATAAGGCACTTATTTTAGAGAAGGTAATCAATACAGTGATTAAGTATGGACACTGAAATTAACTTCTATATGATTTCTGTAATATGATTCAAACATTACTGAAGTACCAATTCTGCTAGCTTTGATGCCTGGATAGATAAAATACACAGTAACTTGATTGACATACTTATAGAGTCAATTTGCCACTGCAGCGTTATTGCTATAACTCTTAAATTTTTTTTTTTTCAAGATTAAAACAATTTTTTTTGTAAAGCCAAGGTGTAACTCACGATTACAATCCGATCACTTGCTGTACACTAATTTTCCCAACTTTCCTTCGGTCATATCAGTTTCGACTAAGAATGGCTGTTTTCGCATGCACTACCGTAATTTCACATGCAGTGAAGTGAAACTCAAGATTACTCTCTTTTACCCACAACCGTAAGAATAGAAAAGGAGCCCGCTGCCCGTGTGGCCAGCCACTCACCTTCTTCTTGCGTTTGGTGAGCTTATCACCGGAGATGCCCATGGCACTCAGAATCTCAGCCATCTGCTTCGGGTTGATGCCGCAGTTGTTGGCAACGTTCTTTTGGCATCGCTTGTGCACGTTCATGTTGCATGCTGGACCGAAAAGCAACGGCACAAAAGGGAGTAAAATGAGCTCCCTTTTAAATCCCCACTGCACGTTAAAATAGGCTCCCTTTTGGATCCCCATTACTTGTTACTCCTAAAAGCAACATAAAATGGAGTAAAATGAACTCCCTTTCAGATCCCCATTGCCCAGTAAATCAAAAAGCAACAGTGCAGAAGGGTGCAAAATAATCTCCCTTTTCGATCCCCACTGCATCTTACACCTAAAAGCAACCCAACATAGGGTGTAAGATAAACTCCCCTTGGATTTATGTTACACCAGAAAGCAACAGTGCAGGAGTAAAAACTATACACTCCTTTCGGAGTCTGAAACATAATCATAATTGTGAGTAAAACTGAGTGTCCACAGTCATTGTGAAGAAAAGTTGGGCATAAAACAAGATTTTTTTCCCCAAGGGGCACCAAGAAAAGTCCTTGAGATTTCGTGTTCTTGTGAAAATCCCATCACTTAGTGGGCTTCGCTCTTCTGCCCTTTCGTAACTTCTTGCAACAATGTTTTTTGACAGAGACTTCATTGTTTACATTTTTTCAAAACCTTATGATAACAATAAAGATTGTTAAGTTTGGGGCTTGGATCGCCTAATGACTAAGACTGGCCTGCAATGTTTTTTTTTTTTCTTTCATTTACGTATAGAGGTGGGAAAAGCGCTACAGTAACAAGGACAAGTGAGTACACGGGACAAAGCGCTATCACTTGTCCTTGTTACTGTAGCGCTTTTCCCACCATGAACATGTACCAACACGCCCAACTCGCAGTTCTTCTGTACGTATAGATGCCCGTACTGAGTGTCTCCGGCCTAGAGGGGCCGAGGGGAGCAACGCACTACAGATGGAAGCACTTTCTTCGGGTTTTTTTTTGTTGTTGTTGTTGTCGTCATTCTCTGGGGCGGGGGGCGGACACCGCTTAGCGCTTTGGAGGTAACAGAGAATCGGTTGGCCCTAATTCTCGGAATCATGCGAGGGGCGAGTGCCGCACGGTCCCCTATTACGCGCGTTGAGTGTCCAGGCTCGGGCGCAGGACCGGAAGCGCAGCGGCCGGGTCATAAATCACTGCGTGGACTCGTCACGAAGACGCGGAATGTCAAAGTGATGGCGACGGCTTTTCTTGAAACTGTAATGCACTCTGGTTTGTTTTGAAATGGGTACTTTGGGGATGACCGAAAACAGAGAGACAACTGGACATAAATTCTCAAAACCGTTGGCCGCGGAAACGGGCATGGTGCGGCGGCGGCAACTTGGTAAACAAACGGCGTCACGCCGCAGGTGTCTGTTGGCACGTGGGGTTCGGGGCCCTTGTGGCCTCAAAGGGCCCTTTCGGGCCCTTTGAGGCCACTTCCGAAATCTGTGTTACAACGCTTCAGGCTTCGTTAGTTTGTCTTTTTTAGTCTCGCAGCTTCCGGTGCGAATTCTTTCTGAGTATTGACGTCTAGTTTGCGTGGAACGGGAAAGGAGTTTGGGACAAGGGGTGGGCCAATTTCTTAATTATTAGCTCCGCCTGTGGCGGCTGTGCGGCCAATCAATGCCCAGATATTTTCATTATGTGTCCTTCTCTGTCTCTTTGGGGCCGCCTTCCTTGGAGGCGTGGTTTTTTTTAATAAAAGCACGGTGTTTGTTGTAGAGGAGAGGGGAGAGCCCCGCTTGATGTGGACTCGTCTCGCGCTCTCCTCGAGCAATGGTACTGCGATGTCTGTTGTAACTTAGCTGTAAATATTGTAATAAAGTGTAAATTTTGTGGAGCAGACCGTCGTCAGCTACATGCCCTCGATCAACGAGCCATCTACATCTTCTTCAACACCGATCGATCGATCATCAGCTATTTCAACTAAGATGAACTCCTTGAGGGAGAAAAAAAGCTTGTCTACGACATAATTTTACTTCCTTTACTAAAAAAAAAGAACCAGAAATTGAGTAATGATTAAATGAAGTAAACTACTTCATGACACGCAATGGTAGAAACGCCTTTCAGACAGCACTGCACTACAGAAAAAATGTCATTACAGGGACAAAAGGAGAAAATAAGCACCCTGAACTTCTCAGCAGTTCACTACTACCCGTAGCAGTGTCATCAGTGCGACCTCAAAGCATCAAGGGGCTCTCATTGAAAGTCCTTCCATAGAACCATAATAGCAACTTCTTACACAACGTTCTTCAGTAGAGATCATGTAAGGTTCCAAATATCATCTGAAACTTACTTCTAGCTGCGGGAAACAAGCAAGGAAGCCCCCGTGCACAAATGAGAGCGCTGAAGTCGGGGGTTTGACAGAAGCCCACTCGGTCAGGTGACATGTTGCAGTAAAAACGGGGACACCGACCAAAAGAAGCTGTTAAAAACTTTGAAAACAACAAACAAGCGACATGCGACATTTCAGCTTCGCTACGGAAGTCTCGTTCATTATGGCCCATCGTGAACACGGCTTTTGTAGCGAAGCCAAAACATCTCTTGCTTGTTGTTTTTAAAGCTTTTTAACAGCTCGTTTTGGCCGGTGTCTCCGTTTTTACTGCAAATGGGAGCACAGTGTCTAAAGTGGTTACAGAGCTGCCCCCTCCCCCCCACAACTGCTGCAAACGTGACACTGCTCAGAGGAATTTGTGCCTTCCCCTCAACTACTAAGGCTTGAGGGGGTTTTGAAATGAAAAGAGGGCAGTGCAGCTACAACTGCTACTACATTTTAAGAACGCCTAGTTGCAAAAAAAGAAGGAGCACCAACATCTTTATTTACCCGCCCCATCATGCAGTAATGCACACTAGATGAAACAATACCAACCTATGGTCAGAGCGCCCGACCTGCAAATAAGCATTGCTTCACAACTAAATTGCACTAACGTTATCATAGGGTGAAGTTCTCAACACTCAACTCAAGAATATTGACCTGACTTAGCACTCAAACAAAATGGTTTAAGCTCAGTGACCAGCACCTTAGGTTCAAGCTCTAATTTATGGTTCAAACCTTTGGTTCCATGATTCAAGCTCTAGTACGACGAGCATCTCTCGTGACAGGTAGATGTGCGACCCACCTTCACACTGCAGGCCCTGCCGGAACAGGCCGTACAGCATGGAACCGCAGTGGTCGCAGAAGGTTGGCCGCTTGTAGTTGTGTACGACGAACCGGTGGGGGATGTTGATGTTGAACCGACTGCCCGCTGCCAACTGGGTCGACGAAAAAGAAAAAGCAGGAATGGCTGCGTTAACAAGGTGTCCCAGTTATACACAAGCTGGAAAAAATGCTTAAAGATGTAACAAAAAAAAAAAAAATCACTCCTCACGAGCTACTTCATGACCTGACTCCACACAGATGTAGGCGAATGGGTTTTGCATCAGCTATCATCGCTTGGGAAACCCCTTCAGTGGGCAGTTTTCTTTAAGTTTTGTTTAATAGAAAAACGGTTACTAACAAAAAGCATTCCAGATGACAGATTACATGGAAAGGCAGACGTACTTGGCCCTTCCACATTCGCCGCTTTTGGTGTCAGGAGTCAGTGACACTTCTATCATGTAATCACTGCCATAGCTGTCATTCCCCCTTAACAAAGCTGCAGTGGTAGAATGCTTTTCACCTTCCCTGCTCATCCATGCCTCAAATTCCAACAAGGCCGCACCCAGGTTCAACAAACACAAGTGGAAATGCTAGTCTGCCAGCAAACACTCTCCCGGACCTTTCATCTTTTCCCACCTGCCGATTTGAAATGGAACAGAAGTATCGCATTCAATGCACCACAGCTGTACCTTGGCTTTGAGGCATGCCGTAGTGGAGGGCTCCGGATTAATTTTGACCACCCGGGAATCTTTAATGTGCGCCAAAATGTCAACACACAAAGCGTTTTCACTTCCGCCATACAATTCAATGAATAATTGGAAGTTATTCTGAATAAAAAAAAACATCGAAGTGACCTCCATTTCTTGATAAAATCCAAAATTGTAAGCGCCAATACACCGCCACACTCTGCACTATTATCAGCAAGTTGGGCTCGGTAGGGTTCGGTTTGGTTGGGTACACTGAAAATTTTGAATTTTATCAAGAAATGGCGGTCACCTGGATGCTTTTTATTCAGAATAACTTTCAATTAACCAGTACAATGGGTTTTCGCTTGAGATTATCGAGCATTTCTTCCAATGAATTGCATGTAAAACCAGAAAAGCAGCCGCTGCAGCCAGGACAATACCTGCGTCCTTTGGCCTAGTAGTGGCAGGTAATTGAAATGAAAGTTCCCCCCCCCCCTTTTTTTTTCTTTTTCTAAATATGGTAGCCCAAGTCTGCGCCCTACCCCCCCACACCCAAAATGGCATGAGAACCCTGCGTACAAGACCCCATTTAGCAGTAAATACAGAGGTGCATCCTCAGCTGTACTTCTTGGTTAAAGGATTAACAGAACTGTATTTTCGATTCATCTTGTTACTACATCAATAATTCGAAGTCGCGTAATTGGAATTTTCAGTTCGTTGGGAGTGATGTGCTGGTCCTGGCAATTTTACATCCAATTCACTGGAAGAAATCGCTCAATAATTCGAAGCTAAACCCCATTGTATCGGTTAATTTGAAGTTATTTTGAATAAAGAGCGTCGAGGTGACTGTCCCTCGTCGACAAAATTTAAAATTTCAAGTGCCAAAACACTGGCGTGCTGTGCACTATGTTGGCACCATTGCAACTGGGGCGCAAACAGTCGATAAATTGGCTGGTCAGTTCGGACTAGCGCCAGAGCACGGATCTCTCTCTTTTCAGCTCCTCAGCCATTCTTTTTGTGTCAGCAGCTCACGTGGTGGGAACTTCAGGCTTCGACTTCAGTGATAAGTCTCAATAATCGGGGTAACTCGCATTGATGCTCAAATTGGCGATGGAGGTCCAGAATCTGAACCAAATCAAGAAGAGATGCGATGTGGACTAATGACAATGCTCTTATTGTGCTTCTCATTTAATTACAATTTCGGTTAATCCAATGGTTTTTGCGGTCCCCGTGGACTTCGTATTAATGAGAGCCCACTGTAACTAGCGCAGTTAAAGCATGAACATGGAGGAAATTGTTCAAGTTACAGAGCTACAAATTTTGTGAGGCCAGCACCTTTGCAGCCTAACTCTCTCTCGCGCTCTTTCTTTCTCTGTTAAGACGTGCACCTCAAACCTAGCTTCTTTCCAGCCACCTTTTCTCTGCACCTGCAACCGGAAACTCTCTGGCTGAATTCAAAGATGATGGTTCTAATGAGGGTTGTACATTTATACTTCCCCACTCAATGTGCAGCTATCTTTACAGCTTAACGACTGGCTGAATTTAGCAGAAAAAAAATAGAGACACAGAGAGGAGAAAAGCACTGACGCTCAATGCAGTCCGAAATTCTTCCAGCTATAGAACAAATATTTCAGATGGTATCTCAAAGTTGCCAAAAAGAGGGCCGCCATGGTTTTGGTCAGGAAGTAGGGGAAGACCACTGACTCGATAGAGGGACAAAATCAGAAAATTCGGGGGTAATGAACCGACAGAGGCAGTTGGAGAACACGGCAGAGGCGTTCGTTCTGCAGTGGACACAACAAAATAGGATGATGGTGGTGACGATGCTCACCTCGTCGTTGGTGCTGTCCTTCATGCCGGGGCATTTGGTGACCACAAACTCGTGGCACCGCTTGTGAACTACACATGTGCACACTGTAGGGAACAGAAGAAGAAACGCGTCACGCGTGAGCCCAACATGGCTAGTCTCCACTTGGCTGAAAACTGGCCTATGCAACAGGAATGTTTTTGATTTGGGAAGAAGAAAAAAAAAAGAGGGGGGGGGGGGGGCTTGATGAAAAACCAGTTTGGACACGGACAAATTTCCTTGGATATGCCACCTAGACCGAAACTTTTGTTTTTATTGGCTGTAAAATTTGTCGCATGTTATTTAATGTGACACCGCAAGTACTGGGAGCATGTGACAAATTTTGGAGCCAATCCTAAAAGGTCTCTGGTCAACACAAGAAACTCGTGAAATCCCGGAGTTCGAGAATAGCTCAGCATGCCATAAAATCCCTTTCCCTCAAGATAATAAATTAATGCATTTACATTTAATGAAGAAAAATAAAAGAAGACAAGTGCTTACAGCAATGACTAGACTGATTTACAATTGGACACTCATCTGTACAGGCAACCTCCTGTGCATTCAAAAAGAGTAAGAATATCAGCAGTCTTCCTTTTTCTTGTGCTCGTTGCACGACAAGATTAACTGCCTTGTAAAAAAAGATACAGCTTCCATCAAACCAGATAGCAACAAAATACCAAGATAACTTGCCTTTGAAAGTAAGCACAAGTAAGAAAGAAAGAAAGAAAGAAAGAAAGAAAGAAAGAAAGAAAAAATGTTCTGGGAAGAAGCGGGAACTTGCCTTGACATTGGTACCCTTGTTTCCCTAGGCCCCTAGAAACAGAGAAGAGATAGAAAATGCAAAGTCATTGAGAACTCATTAGCGTCATTAAAGATTTAAATCACTCGCACAGACCTGAACAACCATGGAGAGAGACTTAAAGGAGTATGTACTCACACCAAATTTGTATGCTCCCTTTTATTGCTTTTATTGATGCT
This sequence comes from Haemaphysalis longicornis, assembly GCF_048455015.1. Taxonomy (NCBI): domain Eukaryota; kingdom Metazoa; phylum Arthropoda; class Arachnida; order Ixodida; family Ixodidae; genus Haemaphysalis; species Haemaphysalis longicornis. The sequence continues at coordinate 192,225,208 of NW_027526445.1, forward strand.
TCATGGCTTGGCAAACCCAAAGCAGCATTCTAAATACTGGAGTGTGTAATAATTATTTACACAGAACTGCCTGAAAATCACCAGTTGCAGTTTCGTCATACGCCCGAAGGGTGTGTATGACGGAACTGCTCCATGACCTCCCCGTCTTGTGCGGACTTCAACTGACTGATTGTAGGGTTTAACATGCCGACACAATGCAGGCAATGAGGCGTGCCATAGTGGAGGGCTTCGGATTAGTTTTGACCCCCTGGGGATTTCTAACATGCGCTGAAATCTTGTACACATGGGCGTTTTTGCTTTTCGCCTCCATCTGCAGAAAAGCAGCCCCCGTGGCCGGGAATCAAACCTGCGTCCTCGTGCTCAGCAGCACAACGCCTTAGACACTGAGCCACCGCGGCGGGTTTTCTTTTTTTTTTTTTTTTCTGTTTGTGGATTTCAAAACATTGCGGAGGACAGTGGAGGTGTTTCGACTGAGCAGCTGAGCTACAAGAAAGGCATTTAGGCGTACCATCGCAGTGGATATGTGATGACCGCTTGCAACAAAAGGCCTGACGGTGATTTCTACTGTGATGCTAGGCTGCACTGTCAGCTCCTTTCCCGCATGCGGAGCATTGTGTCTGGGGATCAGTTAACAAATGCGCCAGTGCCTAGACGCCACTCGCTAGGCCACATCTGTGAAGTGACGTCAGAAGTTTCTGCCAAACGTTGGAGGCACACGGCTATGTCACCTTCTTTTCTCAACCATAGAGTGATAACACACCGACGTCCGTATGCTGTGCGCAGCTCTGCGTGCTGTTCCATCAGCGCGATAGATCAAAGTAAATTACGTTCAACTTGTGACAGGCCTTTCATATGTCTGCCAGGACATTCTGTTCAGTCAAGGAAGTGAACTGTGTAATCATATTAATACCAAAAATTGGTGTCAATGCCCCTTTAAATGCGCATAATAAATTTTAACACAATTAGAATTTTTACCAGGTAAAATTTTTTAAATCAAAAAGCCTAGAGCCACCGAACTGCCGTTTTGGCAGATGGGGCCTCCAAGTATGACTTTTTTTTTTTATCCTTACCGGTTTTATGGCACATTGTTCATATCGGGAAATCCTGCGGAGGCCATCACAACTTAGAGCTACACAGTTAACTGTTTCCTTTTCAAACTGGACTGAGGTTTCAGACATGTGTAGCAGAAAGCAACATCCTTTTGGCCTCAACGGAGTAAGCACTGTTTGAAAAATTTTTTTAAATTCGCTCAAAGTTCAACTAAGAAGACATTTAGAGCCAAAAACGTTTCTGACTTGAAATTCAGACTGTAAACAAAAAGAATGAAGCAACTTTGAGTACCCAATTAAAAAGGGGAACATTTAGAAATTACTGTAGTTACCATAGGGCAAGCCCTCTAAAGGAATGAACAGTAGGTAGGCTATTTGTCACTGAAGAGAATGGCGCACCACCATGTGTCGTGTACATCCCTGGCATAACGGTGGTCCCTTTAAGGCATGGAAAAGAAGACGAAGAAGAAGAAAAAGGAGGAGGAGGAGGAGAGACGGACGTGGGGGTGTGGTGCTCATGCTCCTCACCAGATGAACTCGCGGCAGTGTGAGCAGAAGGTGGGCTGCCTGAGGATGGTGGCCATGAACTTGTGCCCGTTGACCTGGTGCACCCGGCGCCGCATGGCCCCCCGGCGCCGGTTGAGCCCCTGCCGCTGCTTGAACTCCCTCGGGGGCTTCTCCGCCACCACATTCTCCGCTGCGATTGAGTGCATCATATGAACAACAGGGAGGGGCACAGTGCTGCACCTTGGAGAACACCACCAACACTCCTCTTCCCTTTTCCCTCAAACTTCACGCATGATGATGGGAATTCACAAACGTGGTTTTGAGCAAGTGCGTGCTGTAGCAAGTTGCAGGGTGTCAGATGCCCCTCTGCACCTTGGTGTTTTTTTAGCTACCCTCCTTTTGGGGGCACTTGGGTCTTGGGGAATGAAAACTTCCTGAAAAAGGCATTGTTTTAAGTATCATTTTTCTCTTGGTTTGCAGAGTTTTTCCTCCGAAAATTCAGCACTTGGACAGAACCAGGTACTTGTAAAAGCTGTACAGGCTCAATCGTGATGAGATTATGATGCCAAAATATCAATTTTTCCATAATTCCTCGCTTCTACACCACGAGCAGTACCGCAGCGACAGGAAATTCTCAAGAGGTACATCCCAGCATGTAGTGCAGCTAGGAAGATCATTTGCTTTGCAGCATGAAGCTAAATGTGTAAAGCTTGCAATAAAAGGAAACCAATTTTGCATTTCAAGTTTCAATAATTTTTTAATTAGTGTGATTTTTAATTGGTTAGCAGAAGTACTCCATAACTAGAGGTTAGAATTGATATAAGCTGACATGTGGTTTCCATACAAAAATAGTGCTTCCAACATCGCATTCTTTACAACTTCTAATATCTATTCATGCCTTGCTGGTAATTTTTATTGAACAGTATTTTTTCTATTGTTCTCAAGAGCAATCAAGAATTATGTCAGAAAATAATTATTTTACATCAAAACTATTTGGACATTTGAAATCAGCTAAGAAAATGAACAAGCCCATGAAGTTTCCCCAAAACTGGTTGGAAAACAACCAAAAAAGTTCCCAAGACGAGTGTGCCCCCTAAAGCCCTCCACGGTGCCAAATTTCTTAGTCTTTCTGAAGCATCTCAAAAATAAAAATGAAGGAAGCTCACGCTAATGCGCAAGACTTGAAGGTAGCGAAGCTGTACACAACCTTCACGACCGTCACGAAGGTTTAAAAATGTGAGAAACAGCGCTATCCTCCTCCCTTGCTATCTGTATTTTCCTTTTTCCCTTTCCATTGCTGGGCAGATGTGTATATAAGCCGCCTGCAAGCAATAAAACCTGGTTGTGAGTCAGCGCCGCGTGTTTGTCGTCTAATCTACGTCCTGTCCTTTAGCGCTGTTTCTCAGATTTTTAAACATGCACCAACCAGCCCACTTGCTCCCCGTTCTAAGATACGAAGGTTTAAGTGCACAAGTGCAGCCCATTTGCCTCGTCTTCGCCGCCGCAACGACCTTTACTCCATCATTGGTGCTGTGAGTGTAAGCTCCCCTCAGTTTTTCGGAAGTGATAATCATTGCACATCACCTTGTACGCTATGATGTGTCTTTCTCGTTCCGAGCAAGAGTTGCCACGCTTACGGCAAACGCTGGAGTTTCATTTTTTGCCCAATCTCGTCCACTCTCCTTAAGTGGGCATGCTTAGCAAGTTGACAAACGCGTGCCGGGGAGCCAGGGCAGTTGCCGCGAGGCATGCACACTCGAGTGCTCACGATACAGATGGCTTGGCCAGGATGCATTTTTGCTAGCCCAGACACAGAATGCACAGGGCCCCATACACCAAAGACAGAGTGTTCAGAAACTTGTAGGCCAGCAGCATCTAAGCAGAGCAGGAGTGGTGCGCAAAAGAAAAGGCTATAATTTAAAAGAAAAACCTCGTTTCCGCCTGGTCTCAACTTGGTTAACAAGCTAGCCGTCCTTACACTACAAACGTGTCAATGACTTGTCCTGGACTTGCATATGCGATGGGTGTCACCGATAGGGACTGGGGAGGGGATATGGGTACTACTTGGTGCCAAACCCATACCTTTTTCCCAAGCTTCAATATCACACAGAGGAAGAAAGGAAAAAAAAAAAAAAAAACTTTTTACGCACCACCTGGCATAGTTTTTGTTGGAAAGGGTTGGAAACGAGTCCCACTAAGCACACCTCTGCAGGCTTCCAATTCTAAGTGTTGAGAACAATCCCTTGAAGCTTAACTCTTTCGCTACCGCGCCTATCAAAATCGATCAATTTGATCAATACTTTTGGGAGGGCCTTTTCATAGCGTTCCAGGCGTTTCTCGAACAAGTAAAGCTGTTTGGAGTTAGATCAGAAAATGGCCTTTCAAAATCAGTTTTGTTTTCATTTTTGCAACAGAAACGTGATTTTTGACACGCTTTTGAATCACCTGGGTGTGGAAAAGGGGCGTGGTCATCGCGCGTCACTGCTAACAACGAACAATGCGTGCAACTCGTAATTATTCTGCACCAGCGCTTGTTTTTTGCAATCAGGGCGTGAATGGGGAACTAGCAAACGATTTTCAATCGTCAGGTTTGCGCTCTGACAGTAATAATCCCAGAAATCGGCTGAAAATGTCAAGCAGTGCCTGGTTGCAAAGCTACTTTATGATTTTAGGCAGTTTCATTCCCTTTGCGCACGTTGTTCTAAGTTCTGTGGTAGTTCTACTTACCCCAGGACCATTCGCAAACAGTTTACAACAGTTTCGGTTTCGTTTCTGCATCGCGAAATTCATATTTAGCGCTACTACGCAGTTGCCCAACTTCAAGGCTACCTGCCATGGTGCCTGGAGCGTCCGCGACTGATCCTCGAACAAAGCACGGCGCTCCTGATTTCTCCCACCCTAACCCGATGTCTGCGATAAGAACTTCAGATGCAAGTCAAAAGATCACACCCAGTCGCCAGATATCTGTTCCGCCAAGGACAGCGCTTCAAACCGGCCTTACACTGCCAGCTGTTCGCCTTCCAGTTTCGTTTCCATGCGAGGGTATATCCGGGTGTCTAATGTTGCTGCTTAGTTGAACTGTCTATTCGGACGGAATCTCCGATAAGTTTTTGTACTGTTTCATTTGAAAAATGTCAGGTAGCGCTGCAATAGAGGAGGCTCGTTGTGCTGATCTTTTTTATCGCGCAACTGCTACTTGGCCAAAGATCGCAGGGCACGATTCTAGCTCATCGTACCTCAGTTTTGCGAGCAAGGCTACAATTGCGACTAAGAAGATGATAATAAAGCTCAGCTTTATATTTTGAGACATAACTGACCGTGAACGACAACAAGCATCAGCCACGGCGTTCCGTTTTCAACTTCTTGCATGTTTTTTTCCACATCGCGTGCTTGTCCCAAATATTGTGCTCGCTGTAAATGCAAAGTCAGCCATTGACAATATGTTTTTACGTTATGTGGGGGCAAATTGGTGCCTCTGATAATGACAAACCGCCAGATTTATTCCACGAAACCACCCGAAATTGCACATTTTGAATTGGAGGTTGGGCTTCACCGCATGACACAAGCACCGTGCATGCTAACACTTTTTTTTATATCTGACAAACTGTTCCGCGCAAGTCGATATTTTTTCTAGGGCGTGTTTTTGAAATGTTTTCCTACAAAATGTATATTCTAATTTTTTTCTACTACCGGTGGTTTGATATCCTTTTATACTGTTTGATATCCTTTTATACTGTTTGATAAAAGGTTTGATATCCTTTTATACCGGTGAACTCCTTTTTTATCATTTTTTTCGACAACTTGACAAAAATTTTGATTTTGATATTTTTTTACAACTATGATATAAAAAAAACCTTTAAAAAACTGGTGTTATTGAAAATGCCGTTAAATATTTTGCATTTCGTGTTCCTGCAATTAGTACCTAACCAATTTTTTAGCAGGAAAAAAATGTTTTCTTGGACCCCTAAAATTAGTCGATTTTCCGGCGGTAGTGAAAGAGTTAAAAGTCTTTTTAAAAGCCCCGCAAAGCTGCATTTCAAGAGGCTTGGTGCCATAGAAGGACGCAAGAAAGCTCCACCAAATTTCTTCATTTAATTTGGTGCACCCGCACTTTTTAAAGCCCCCAACAAGAATGCATCACCCACTGCCTGAGGAGCACAACTCTTGGCTGCTTGCATGACTTACTGCAGAGTTGTTTCCACCCCTTGAAAACGTTGGAGCTCACTTAATGTCAACACGGCGGCCACCGACACCGCCCACTTTTGTTTCTGTGCCTTTTTGCGGTGCCCTTCCCAACTTCAAAGCGCTCGGACTTCACAAAAACAGAGTCGGGCTTCACAGGAGCAAAACAATCCATCATGCAGCCAGTGTGCCACGGCTGTGTCGCCTGACAGGCTCTTGACATTTCAGCGCGAAACCCACTTGCTTTAATCTTAATCACACGGCAATGCAACACAATGCACACGTGCCTTTTAAAGCACGGTTTTTTTATCTTCAGGGCAGCGCCTAAACACAGATTGAGGAAAGACAGACGGGGGGAAGACAAGCCAACAAGTGCTACAGTGTATCACTGCAAAAAGGAACAGAGCTCGTGTGCGCTTGCACGGTCACTGTGACCACGAAACGCAAAAGTTGTTCAAATAAAACTCCAGTCAAAAGTTCAGGGGAAAGACTCAAATTGGAGCAAGCCACTCCCGGATTTAAAAAAGAAAAAAGCACACCCAAATATAGCCCTATGGCTACGAAGAAAGCTTGGGTCACTTAAACTTTGCAAATGAATGGATATTCCCCCTGGTACCGTGTTCAAACCCATGACTACCGCAGTTTCTCTACCAGCTGAGCCAGCCAGGAAGCTAGCCGCTTGCAAATTAACCTACAGCTCAAAGTGATGGACAGTTGCTGGTCCCATGTTTAGAATAATCCCTAAACTTGAAGCAAGTGCACTGCCAAGAAAAAAATCCTCAACCATCACCCAAACAGCCAAAAAGTCAGAAGAGTTCTAGAATGTGCACTGCTGTAAGTAAACAAAGTCCCCAGAACACCACTAAACAAAACTGACTAGAGAAGAGAACAACACAGATCAACAGCCAACACTTACAGGGCTCTCTCTTCAGTGCTAGATGTGCTAGAAAAAATAAAAAAAGAGGGGGTAACCAGTTCAGACTGGTTCAGACATGCCATGCACAAGCAGAACAAAAGATCCTGGGCTAGTGTAGCCTTTGATCTTTTCACAATGCCAGAAGAAATAATTACCCAGTTCTTTAATGGTATCAAAAGTCATAGGACATCGCTAAAAATAATAAGGTTCTATTGTTTACTGCAGTTATTATCAGGATGGATTACAACAGGTAAACAACCCCCCCCCCCCCCCCCATACGGAAACTAACAGGCATGGAGCAACATCTTTTCAATGTACACTTAATGGTAAAAGCACATCATGTACGCATGCATTACATTTTTTTTTCTTTATCAGAAAAATATCTGCTGCCCACAACTTTGCCAATCACCCCTCTGTCACACTGCAACTCTAATGTCATTCAAAATGAACGACATTTTAAGCTGGCAATGACATTCAGTTTGGCCATGCTGGTCTACAGACGAAAGAAATGTCTTAGAAAAAGATAGCAATGACGATCAGCCAATTCACAGAATTGCAAGGTAATAGTGTAAGTGCATCTGTGTAGTTTTTATATTTCTAAATTTTTTTAAATACAAAACAAATCAAGCTTTTTTTTAGACAGAAAAAGTGTATTACTGTTATAGGCAACATATGTAGACATCCCAAGTCAAGACAAGTAAACAACCAATCCACAGCAGGCATGGCAGTTTTGTTGAGGTGTTTTCTGCCCATTCTGTGTGAAAACAACATGCAGGAAAAACAGTGATTTATTAATAGCTTTCAGACACAGTAAGCTTACGTTTATTACTGAAATTCCTTCTTTAGTGACAGGTTACTTCTGTTGAGGCTACTCAGAGTGCGGAAGCTAAAGCGAATGTGTTCCCGAAACTCATCTGATCGCCGAATGTCATTAGGTATTCCCGTGCAGCACCAAACTAATTACATCCACAGCTAATGTCATATGCTCTCAACATCATTAGAATTGCTGTGTAACAGGAGCACTAGCCACTGGGTGCTTTCATGAGAGAGAGGACAGGCGTGTCCAGTCGACATTTTTAATTTTGACGAAAATTTTACATATGGCTCATTGTCAACAGGAGCTCTATATAGCTCCTGTGTAAAAAAAACATTTTGCCTTTCTCAAAAAAATTTTCCAAAGTCAGCTCGGGTCACTGGCGCTTTGAGCGGCTCGCGGAAAACTTGACACTTCTGCCACTGTAAAACAAATACTACTGCAGCCATCGCCTTAGTTCTTTTTATGTAAGGACTTTGCAAGCTCTCAAATGATTAACGTATTCGTGCTTGGCTTGCAGAGCGAATTCCGTTTAATAAAAATTCCCAAATTGGAAAAAGTTTGGAAAATTGCCCAAATGTGGGGCTTTTTTTTTTTCTAGAAATCTAAACAAGCTAGGTAGATAAACTTTTTTAGTGCTACTCTTCTATCCTTGTTCAATAGTTGTGCCAATTTTAGTTTATGTGGTCAAGATGGTTCGATTTGAATTTTATGGTTCAATTTGAAAAAGCTCACTGTAGTGCAGCTAGGCAATGCATTTTGGTATAGTATTTCGAAAGCCAATTAAAAAAAAAAGGCCATCTTCGATTTTTTTTTTGCAAACTTCCACAAATTAAAGCCAAGGTTGCTCTCTATCACCTACATTAAAAACACGTTGCACTATTTTAGTTGTATTTCAGCTACAAAGTGCCAAATATGGCCTTGTCAGCAGTATCGCGTTGACATAGTCAAACGGTTTGTAAGAAACTTATGACCGCAACGTAGGGCGAGAAATGGCCTTTACAAAAGAAAATCATTAAACAAACACTGCAGTGAGCAGGCTTTGTTGAAATTAAGCATGAACAAAGTACCCAGAATTTTAACGAGTCGTAGAAAAGCACCCCAAGTGGATTGTTAAAGTTAGCACATTTGCTCTTCCGGATGCATCTCTTTATGCGATTCCAAGCACAGTGCAGCCAAGACCTGCCATTGGTTGAGTGCAAATCTCATGTTGTGTGCAGCATCCCACTGAACTGCAAAAAACGTTACATAAACCAGACGGGCCGTTGCATGAACGACCACTTGCACGAACATGCCAATGCGCTCAGTGGGTCTGTTGGCAACCACCTCGCTGCGCATTGCAAAAGCTGTGGCTGCACGCCGTTGTTTGAAAAATGCAGCACCTTGGGCCGACATCGGGAGCAGAAGGCACGCGAGATTTTCGAGGCGTTTTGAATTGTTCAGCACGGTGATGACTGTGGTAGTACAGCGAATGTCTTGCTCATCGAGAAGGAGATTCGCTATCTGAAAACTTGACGCGTGTCCCGTCCCCACTGCTGTGCGTTTTTAGGGATCAATTTGGTGCGGTGCCCCGATGCAGCAAATCATTTGGTTGTTAGTAAACGCATGCCTTTGCCTCGTCTGCACTTCGTCCCGTCTGTTGCGCAGCCCCTAACCTATGCACTGCTCACTGTTTTTGTGTGCACGCTGTGCAGGCCCACTCGCGTGTGCAGAGATGGTGAGATGAGCCTCGGACCTCTCGGGAGCAAACGAGAGGACCAAGCTGAGGCTACCTTGCAGCATCGGGGCAAGTGTTCCGGCAGAAATAAACGAGTACGACTAAAGCTCTAAGTTGGGCGAGTTGGTTACTAACTAAGCAATTCATCGCACCAGCAAACATCAACACGGGGACAAAGCTAAAATGTCTAAATGTACAGAACGGCACATGGGTGCTATTCCTGAAGCTTGAAAAGAGCACAAATACCGGATAAGACAACTGAAATACATATACTTCAAACATAGGGTAATTTGCACTGTTGGTTGCAAGCCAAACACAACTACGTTAAATCATTTGAGAGTTTGCAAAGTCCTTGCATAAAAAGAACTAGGGCTATGATGGCGGCAATAGTTTTTGTTTTACAGTGGCGGGAGTTTCAAATTTCTCGCGAGCCGCTCAAAGCGCCAGTGACCCGAGCCGACTTTGGGAATTTTTTTGAGAAAGGGAAAATTTTTTTTACCACAAAATAACTTCACATGTTTTTCTCTGTGCACAAAGAGCTATATACAAAATTTTCATCAAAACGAAAGATGTCGACCGGACACGCCTGTCCAATCTCGCGAAAACACCCCACTGTCTCACATGAAGCACAATTATTACCTCAAACTTGCGAAACTTCCACAAATCGCCTTTTAGGCACGCACTCTGCCTGTTAAAGTGTCTTTCTCTGCATAACTTCAAAGAACTGCACCTGCACCTATCAGAAATTCATGCTAAAGCAGCAGCTTAATTCACATACCCCCAGCTCATGAACGGCTTCCAACTTTACGGTGTTTTATTACGGGGGAGAATGCAGCTGCGTTCTGGAATTACGACCGCAATGAAATGGATGTGATTGATACCGCCCTAAGCTCGACAATCGGACTGAAAAATGAGAGGCAGTAATTAAGCGCAATCCACATGCCCCCCCCCCGCACACACGGCACTTTAATTGGCATTTTATTATTGTGTTATGGTAGTCAATTCTTTCCAGAATGATTTCTTCAGACAGAGAACAGGAAAGGCTTCCAGTCACATCAGTAGCCTCCGACAAAGGCTACAGAAGCATTAAAATATGATACATGCCTCTCTCTACATAACTATTTTGATTATGGTAATCAATAACTTTGGACACCAGAAACTTTGGACTGAGCAAAAAGGAGAAGAAAAGATTGCTAAAGTTCTGTCGCTATACCCAATGAAGAAAAAAATGGCTTGACTGCATTAATTGGCAGTTCACATTCACTCAACGTGTATAATTTTCATCGTACATGTTACAAACGCGAAAATGCCAGCACATGAATTCTGCAGAGAAGTGCAGAAATACAAGGCCATAGCTCCCCCACCACAAGCTCTTTGAATTTCAGTTTAAAAAAAAAAAAAAAAAGATAAATAAACAAACAGTGGTATGTGCTGCATCGCTTGTGCACCACTGCGCCTAATCACCAATTAGCCAGAAAAGCATTTTAGCACGTCACGCGCACAAGGGTGCCATCAAATGGAGCTCCTAATATGACGTGACCACCTACGTTTTTCTCTGACATAGAGGGTACTTTTTTTTATTTACATACATTTTTATATATAAAAAAAAAGCCAGGTAAGCCAACGCTATTGCGAGAACTGTTCCTTCAAAACTTGGCAAATACGCTGAATATGCAAAAGGGTGGCAGGTGATACAAGCTACGTTACACTGCTAAAGCTCGTTAGATAAATATTTTGAGCACAACTATTTAAATGCAAGTTGCAATGCGTCTGCAACTTCATATAATATTCATGAAGTTACTTATACCCGAGTGCTGCAACTTCGAAGCAGAACTACAATTCACTGCCCAAGAAAAGCATGTTTTTATTGCAATCTGTGACCAGTGAGTTTTCAGACCTTTCACTGCACAGAACTACGCTCCCACACCTGCTGGACACTACGTAGCAGGTAATACCCGTGCCACACGTACACGAAAAATGACATTAAATGCTTAATGCCTTTAGTTTTAATGCCATTAATTTGCTGCTACACGCAAAAATCTAATGCCATTCGCTTTAATGTCATTTTGGTTTAAGGAGTTCCGCACAACTCATTTACCTTCGCGAACACCTTAAATCTGCCTACTCTCGAATGCGATGAGCACCAAATGAAGCCACCGAAACTCTCAGCACCAGAGTGTTGACGCGGAAATGTAGCTAAACTTCGAAATATGACGAGTTTTTGTGCACAATTGGTGGCGAACTTTTGAAAACGACGAAGTTCACTAGAACAGAGGCAAAAGTAAGAACATCGCGTTACTCTTCGTGTTAAATTTTTCGAATTTGGCTACCGCTGGCCAGCGACGGCATGCTGAAGCCACTTTTAGAAATGGCTCACACCATTTTTAAGAAAACACCGTTTCTCATAGCGTTTTCTTTCACAAAAAAATGTTAAATACTTCTTATGTTATGTTAAATACTTCTAAAATATGAGTGAATTTCTCTTTTTGGTCACGATCACCATCATGCCTAACACATTTAATGCCTTTGCGGTTTCGCGTGTACCACGGCCCGACCAGTTAATGTCATTTGGCATCTTAAGGCCTTCAGCACTTAATGTCATTTTTTGTGTACGTGTGGCACGGGTATAAGGCAAAATGCCCACTGCAACACAAGGAAACTGCACAGAAGAAAACATTGTGTTATGAAATTCCGTCTATGCTAGCTGCCCATTGAGGTCTTTATTTTTCTTTCTGGATGCTTGTAACACCCAAAGTTCTGTTGGTCCATTCTAGAAGCTACAGATGAGAAGCACCTGCTTTATTTCAAACGATGGTTGGGGTACGGTAATAAAAACTTTGCGGAGAATTTTAGCTGAACAGCCAATCTACTGGCTTCCGACTCAACAAGTAGACAGAAAAAGGAAGCTAAAGCATTTTCTTCACACCAACTACCCTCCCAATCCCTGCAATATTTTCGAAGAAATATTTCCAATAATTAGTACGAAATTAAAAATTCCACTGCACCATTTTCTAAATGGTGACGAATATTTATAACAAACATGCTTCAAACAATGTTGCAAAAGGCTTCACTGCTTCATGGCTCCTAGTGTTTCTGATGGTGCTCTGCAGTAAAATACTATAGTCAAGATTGCTCACTACAAAGCAAACTGTTTACATTTTTTTTTCACGTGTTTACCTACAAATAGCTCTGAAGGTATGAAGATACCAGAAAACGAGTGAGTATTCGAGCAATGCACATAAATGCAGCCGCTGAATACTGGTCGCCGAGTGCACCCCTTACATTACTACCTATACAAGGTTTGCCATTTCTCTGGTGAAAGCAAAATAATAAAGAAATATCAAAGGACAACCTGTTGCCGATCTGTCATAGGTGTGCAACAACGGATCTGTTTTTCGAATTCAGGTGATACACATTGATTTGTCTACGATGCTTTTTTGTGAGCTTCTGAGACACCTTCATTTTCTTGTGATGCCCCTTCACGCAATGAGGCGACAACAGAATGGCGATCACAACCTATTTGACTTGATCGCCATCTGATTAGACATAAAGTACACAGCATTCTTTTTTTTTTTTCTTCATGGCAGCGTAACCTGCCGACATAGGCAAAGTTGTTACCACACATTATTGCAGCTTTGATCATTATTCTTCATTAGTAATCAGTTTCATCTTTACAGAATTGAAATACACCCAAAAGCTCACATGTTGAAACACCCTGCATTGCAGCTACAAGGATGACAGCCATAAAAATCTCGGTCTTAACAGCTTCGCAAAGGAACAAGCAGTCCTATGGTCCACGAGAAACTTCTCCCCACAACAACATGTCGATAGCTTTCCTGGATGAAGTGTTCTTAAACGAACCAGTGACTGCAGTGGAGCGTGAATTGATTATCCATTAAATAAAGGAAACTAACCAAAAGAAAAATGTAGCTTCACACACTTTGGCAGAGTAAATTTTAAAAATATACTATGACAATGAATGTTTGAAAATGCAGAAGTGACAATTCAAGGGTTAATTAATGGTGAATCCCACTCACCAATCAATCAAGGTTAAGCAACCTATTATTCAAAGAAGTGACAAAATCTGACAGAGTAAAGACTGCATCCACATCTACTGGCAAGAAAGCAATCATGGTCCAGCAGCGAGCCTCACAGAAGCCACAAAAAGAGAAAGCATGCTGCCGAGGTTGACATGAAGCAAAAGAAAAATGAGGAGGCGAAAAGCAAAAACGCCTGTGTGTTAGAGATTTCGGCACATGTTAAAGATACCCAGGAGGTCAAAATTAATCCGGAGTCCTCCACTACAGCGCACCTCACCACCTGTGAAGCGTCGGCGCGTTAAACCCCCATAATCAATCAATCAATCAATCAAAAGAAAAATGTGGTTTCATGGCGTTGCGTGAGCTGAGGATCCCCAACGACCATGCCAGAAAAGCAAGCAAGCGTGCTTCTCTGGAACTAATAATCTGGAACTTCCTAGCAACTGAATTGTGATTCTCAGACAGGTAAGGAGACACTGCGGTCTTGAAAACTGGTCTTGAGATTTGCCAATGAGGAAACTTGATTTTATGCGTTACATATTTATTTATAATCTACAAGTTCTTTGGGTCCTTTAAGTGGAAATAAGTCAAATGAAACAAAATGAAATGAGACTTGCAAAATGTAACTACCCTACTACGAACATTTACCAAGTTATGCTCCAAAGTACTTGTAAATGACGGTTTTTGCTCCCATCCCTCAGCTTCATCTTTTGTTTTCTCTCAAAACAGTACTCTTGGCAACCTTTCATGTTTTCTGCACATTTATCTCAGGACCTAATACAACTAGGGTTACAGTTTTCTTTGAAGAAGGAAGCTTAATGTGTAGACCATGCAACCCTGCAAGACGATGTTTTTATTTCATCTATAAAAAGCTTTTTTTTAATTCTTCAATTGTCAGTATAGTGGTTAGTAAGCTGCGAAATCCGTAATAATGGTGCGATTTAAAATATATTTTCAGAATTCCTTATATATTGCACTGTCTACCCATACACCAATAGTGTATCCATTTTTTTAAAATCAGTCTTTTTATTTTTGGCAGAAAAAGAAAGGCCTATTTCAATTCCATATCTTTAAGATCTAACCGGTCTCCCACGAAAACAACCATGCATTTGAAATCAGGACAGGCAATCTGAGCAAGAGTACAACGTCTGATTAAAATCTACCATGAAAGCTTGGGTTTTTCTGGGGCCTTTTCCCGGCACTTATAACTCAAGCTTGCCTCTCGCCTAGTAACCAACAAGGAAGTAGCACGCAGGAAATGGCAGAGAATACCTTCCGTGAACACGCGCACCATACATTTTTGCACCCAATCCTTCCTTACCCCAAACCGTATATTTCAAAATCGTGTGCAAGGTGGTACTGTACACATCAACAGGTAGAGGACGTTTAAAAAAAATGCAAGCACTGCTTTACGAGTCAAAGCTACACCTGGCCTATCAGGAACGCTGAAGTGAATGCCTCTGCCGGAGAGAAGAAGCGCTGACCCCCTTGTAAAGGCAGAGGTGCAGTTGACATACAAATGCCGTGTACTCTGAAATCAACAAATAAACTTCTCCCTTGGCATACACGCTCTACTTGATTTTTTTCTACCAGTGTGGGTGATGGTACGACCCAGTTTCACACAGCTGCCTGTTCGCTTCGCTCGATGAACTAGAGCAATTGCAACCGGCAGCTGCGAACCAGGGCTGGCAAAGGGAACATAACAAGAATGCTCGTAAAGGCTGCAGTTTTGCCTACCCCTTTCAGCCGCGATTTCAGCTAGACAAGAGTATACATCAATGCAAGCGATAAGCCCGCTTCCCCTCACCTGTTGCCCTACACTAAGCGGGATGCGTTTCTACATCCTTGCCATTAAATTGCATCACTTCGTGTCAGAGATGTGTACCAATAAGCTGCATTTCACAATGACAGTGCTGGCTGATGCAATGAAAATATTGAACATGGGTTAGCGTAAAGGGACACATACACATACAAGCACGGCGTTCATTCATTGAAAAACAACTGCTAGACCAGTGCTACAAAGAACACGTTCAGTCCCACAAGTGGAGTTGAATGAGGAAATGAAAAAGAATAAATGCCGGAGTAGTTTTGACAGCATAACCGTGAAACGCTGTCCGCCCACACAGCCGGTACTTCCTGTTACAGCCCCCGCGTAGAGAACGCATGGTGACATCACACGCTGCTTCCTGGTGTCACTTATCATTTCCCCTAGTATTTTTATCTCAGTTGCGTCACTGCAGGTTTTTCCTCTCTAAAGGGAAACCTTTTGCAATTGCCCTGCCTTTACGCAACTGACTGCTGCTGCAGGATCCGCGACCGCACACAAGACAGACGAGCACAGTTACCTGAAAGTAGTTCGATGACCACATGGATCTTCCCTCCTGGCTCGAGGTCAATCTGTCAAATGAGGACACACCTTCAGTGGTTTGCCCGCCACAAACTCAACAAGTCTAAACAACAAAAACCAACAGGAAAAAAAAAACGGCAAGAAAACATACACATCGACAGCGTTTATTGACAACTGATGATTTGATAATGGCAATGTCTTCTTGTCGATAAAGAGTGGCCACTCGCCTGTTCAGTAGACGCTATGAGTAAAATTTAAAGTTATCGCTGTAGCACGTGGCATTTACTGCCGTCAACAAATAAAATGCTAAGGCGAGAACATATGAACTGAAACACAAATTGAGCGACTGTTCCTTGTAAATCACATCGTCACATTACGTAGGTTCAGTAAGAGCGCTCCTTTTTTATGTGTGGCTGAACTCCACTATTACTCGACCTCACCGAAGCCTACTCTAATTTTCAACTTTTGCTTTACATTTATGTGCACAAACTTGATTCACCCATGACTGCACACCCTACCATAATGCATACATCTCTTGCGCTTTTATATCCTCACGCACGAGCACTTGGAACTACGATCACCTCACGTTTTCCTTTCAGCCTGCTAAATCAAAGCAGGCCTCTTGACATAAGATTCCAACTAGGCTCCTCTCCAATTAAGAGAAACTCCCATATATGAGGTTTTTGAACGCAGCTAATTTTTTTTTCGTGGTTTCTTCCCATTAGCCTAAATGGAGGTAGGCTGCATCTGGATTTCAGCTGCACTAAATAGATGTCCCAATGATGAAGCGGAACTGTCCGTATCACGGCGGAAGAATAGTACCGTGGTCCATATAAAGACAAGCCATACATTGATTCTTTTCTTAAAGGGGCCACGAAGATAAAATCTCCTTTAGTTCAATTTGAAAGTAGCCTCTGGTAACTAACTCGCTTAACTCAATTCCAGCCCTAAAAGACGTTTCTGTAACTGATAAAAAGAGCAAGAAATATTGAAAACTCAAAATTTGCACGATATGACGTCAGCAGTGACATAAGTGGGGGGTTCTACGCCCTGTCGTACGCGTTGTTCTATGTA
This sequence comes from Haemaphysalis longicornis, assembly GCF_048455015.1. Taxonomy (NCBI): domain Eukaryota; kingdom Metazoa; phylum Arthropoda; class Arachnida; order Ixodida; family Ixodidae; genus Haemaphysalis; species Haemaphysalis longicornis. The sequence continues at coordinate 192,241,854 of NW_027526445.1, forward strand.
TTGTTCTACGCCCCAACCACCGCACTGCTTTTGCATGGCCTTCTTTTCCTTGTTTTGTTTTCACTGTTGTAGTTACATTGTGGTCATTCTTCTGTTCAACTTTTCCTGATGAGCACAGCATTCCATTCCTACACCGTTTACTTTTATGCCTCGTAAAATACGTCCCCCTACTGTAACGCCCTCGGGTGTTAATGAGACGTTAGCATTCAAGTGATACAATCAAACGGAACTAAATGCACCACTACAATCGCACTCACTTCTCAGCAGTGGCGTTGGTCGGCGGCCGCAAACTGCACCAACAACAAAATTCCGTGACGTTGTAAGGACCCCGTGGCAAAGTGACCGGCAAGTCGCCACTGCTTCATCTGTCTTCCTTAGTTTAATCTCCATTGTTTGCTTCAAATTCGCAATAAAATTGGTATCATTGTTATTGAGACTTAAATAAACCAAACTTGCGTGTTTTGTCTTCATGGTTCTGAATCAAGCTTGCACAAGTTTGGGGGAAAACTGCAATACCAAGCCAGTACTCCTCTGTCTGTACAATAGCCTTCACCCACACTAGCCTCGCTTTTAGCATCTTAGAAAAAAGTAAGGCATGAGGCTGCAAACAAAGTGACCGTCCGTTATAAAAGATGTTTGAAGCATATCACGCTGCATGTTTTTGGCACTGCCTTCAAGACTGCAGTAAAAAATACTGGCACATCATTGCACCGTTCGAAGCAGTATTCCTACACAATGCTGAGCACATTGCACAGGGTTTCCCGGTACACAAGAAACGGCATCCTTCGTGGCGAGGGGTGGCAGCAGCTCATCTCGCTCCCCAGCTACGCAGTGTAGGAGAGGGGAGCACTGTTATAATCTCACTCTTCATGCAGCGCGAACATACATAGCTATCCAATCTTTCACAGCTTCATCCCGGGATAGAAGCTCGGTGCACATCAAGCAACAAGTCTTCAATTGACTACTTCCAGTTATCTGCTGTTTTGGGGGTAACTGTATGGCTTAGAAGGAGAATTAACACTAACTTGGGCCATCGACGACAATCCCTTGCCGTTTTTTGCCCCTCCTACTTGAGAATTGCCGAGTGGGCGCATGAATGGCGGAGTTAGTGCATTTTGTGCCAAACACAGCCAACAAGCACACACGTTTTGACAGTGAAAAGACAGCACGAACTGTCCCTCGGCAGTTCTATCTCTCAAAAGCTGAGGCAAAGCTCGTATCGATCATGTGTGTTTAACTGATGGACTTTCATAAATACGTACTGCCTCTATTCGCGACTGATCACCAAACTTCAAAACCCCGTTTGTTGCATGCTTGCGCATGCTTAACGCTGTCACCGCGATCCAGTTTCGAGACACGTGACTTCGACAAGCGCCACATATATATCCATCCAGCAAATCTCGGCCCTGCCACTCGGTCGTAGGCGGTGCACGGCCGCGTCTCGCCTTACGAGGAGGTATCGGATACACGCCATCGCCCGGAGACAATGGTTTTCCACGCTCGGTCGCCTGTCGACAAATTGACCGCAATCAGCCACGCTCGGCTGAGAGGCCCGCTAAGAGACGCTCGCTTAATTGCGGCCGCGGGGCGGCCTACAAGTTGGGCGAGGGGTAAACACTACGCGGCGGCTGCGGCGGTTTCACAAGCACGGGGGAGACCTTGAGACGTCGTCGCAAGGTAAACAATAATCTCGCGATTTTGGGGCCGCTGGCGCGCGCGGCGGGTGCACGGCGGGTGCGCGCGGTGCCATATCGCGCACCATCGCGTCCCGGGTGGCGGCTGCAGCGGCGATGTTGGGGGGCAGCGGCGGCCAGAGCTGCTGCCGAGGTGGACAGTGGCGGCGGCGGCAAATGGGCGTTCCGGCGGCGACCGAATGTTTCCCGATTTATCCGGCGGCCGGGGATCGGGGGGTGGGGAGGAGGGAATGGCGCTCACCCAAATGTCGTTCTCGTTGCTGCCTTGCTCCTTGGCCGAGTTGGCCAGCTCGTCGAAGGAGACGCTGCAGTTGGCGACGAAGTCGTCCGAAGGCAGCGCCGCGTGGAACACGGTGAAGCCGAGGTTCTGGGCGCCGTGCACTTCGGCCGTGAAGTACTCGTTCCAGACGGGCTTGAAGGTCCGCTGCTTGGTGCTGGATCGGCTGATGAGGATATCATCGACATTGATGGACACGTAGGGGTCTATCAGCATCAGTTGAGGCTTCGAGCCGACCACGTTCGCGTGCCGGGTGGTCAAGTCTGTCGGCTTGAGCTCCACGGCTTCGCATATCTTCAGCTTGACGGTGCCCGTAAAGCTTGGCATGTCTGCGGCCTTCCCCGGAGCAGGGCTCGGCGCGCCGGCGGTTCCCGCGGGGCCCTCAGCAGCCCTCGTCGCGCCGTGATCCGCGCATTTCGGCGCCGGCTCGTCCGCTGCGCAGCTCGGACGTCCCGGCCTCACTCGCTCGGCAAAACTGCCACCAAATTACTTCGTCCCGGCCCCTCGAACGGCCGACTTCGCGAGGACTAATTATGCGGGTCAAGCCAGCTATCCCACAATGCGCGCACAGCAGGCGCGCACGCGCACCGTGTCCGCGAAGCCGCAGTCGGCGGGCGCGTTCCGTTATTTCGACAAGCGCTAGCGCACGTCGCCCGAGGCGTCGCCGTAGCCAGCCCCGCCGACGTGCTCAAAAGCCTCGAGTGACGTCGCGCATTGGCGTCTTGTGAGGCACGCCGCCGCCAGGCGAGCGGCCAACGGAATGCGTCCGCTACTGTTCCAGAGAGAGAGAGAGGAGGAGTGCCGAGTTCCTGTTAGGCCTCGTTTCGCTTGAGCCGTCTGCTCACCGACTCTTTCGGCACCACTGCTCATTGCTGCCGGATCCCGGCTTTGCATCACGCGTTAAAAAAACAAGCCCAAGCCGCGCATTGTCACCGCCTCGGCCGCGCTTCGCTAGAAAAGGCCAAGCGCCGAGAGCGGTACCTGTTGAGACGGCTAGCGATCGAGAAGCGATCAACAAGCGGCGCTCGCCAAAGCTAGTTGCCCTGCGTGGCGCCGGAATTGTGCAGGGAAGCGGCCCCACAGGAGGTCGATCGGCGTTGGGCATTGTGCGCGCATACCGGATCGTAGAAATAATCCACTCGCAGCTTAAACTCGCCGAACTTAATCACAACAAGAAGAGTATTTTTACGTACGGTTTCAGTGATAGCGTAGATACGTTTTTTTTATTTATTTCAAATACATACCGACGTCCTGCGCGCCAGTGTCTTCCATGCGTTCTATTATTATGTCAAAGAGCATCCACAAATACTTATAAGGGAGAGAATTTGCGCACGTAAGCGCGTGCGTAAGCACGTAAGGCGATCAAACAAAGCAAAGGAAGTCTGCTGTGCCGACTCGCACGCTCGAGGAAGTGAGGCGAGAGCGTGACGCACAGCGTTGAGCTGTTATCAAGAAATTGGGATGACTTCACGACAGGAAGTAAATAGATTGTGTTACTGGAATAAGGTCTGCGTTCCTAGGTAACGCGCTCTGTGTAACGCGAAGGGAAGTTCTATATTTAGGCTGTACGATCAGTGTATTCTATTCCTGTATTCGAATGAAACAATTGACCACAATATTAATAGACACGCATTTTGCGACGTACAGCTTTACTTGACGGAGTATTTTTTGTTTTGCTTAATATTGGTCTTTATATTTGTTGACACCAGTTTCTAGCTGCAGATATGTTTCTGGAGCAAACATGTTGCCGCCTGCTGCGACCAATGCGCATGGTAGGCGGGCGTTCCGAGTTTCGGCACTTCACAGTCGCAGGTAGAAAAGACAACGCAGGTCACGTCGCAGGTATGGCAGGTGAAGCCGTTGGCTGCTGTCGGCTATGGATTGCATTCAGCGCGGCTCTAATAGCGTCTTTTTATTTCGACGGAAGAGGGCGTGACAATCGACGGTCCCCGTCAGATTATGGATAGTTATCACCTGCGGTTTGCAAATCTCGCTGGGCGAAGTGTGCGGTGTTGGTTCGCGCAGCGGGGTTCCTCGAGCGGCCGCGGCCACCACTGGTCCGCGGGCTGAGGAGGCCGGCTGACTCGATGGATGAGTCGGCCTCTCCCGAGGGCAGCTTGCCGGCCAAGTACCAGAAACTCGCCTACGAGTACTCCAAGGTAGTGCGGGTCAATCCACCCGTTGACTCCTCTCATTGTCAAAACAAGTGCCGCCTCGGTGCGCGTGATGCGCCGGCGTCAATTGCGCTCGTTTCCTGCTTCACCGATGTGCGAGCCGCTGGCGGCCTTGCGTGCACGTTAAGCGCCTCTGCGGTGCGACCAGTTGGCTCTACTTGCGGCCTTATCGGCTGCGCAATGAATGAAGGGGGTGGAGATCACCGACTGGCTGAGTTGAGGGCCCTGTGCACTAATCGGGTTCGCGTGCACTTAGTGGATACTGCCGCGTGCGGAGTACATCTAAAAAGTTCATAAAAGTTGTTTGTCTCTGGTTTAAAGCGCTCTGTGTCGTCGCTTTTGTTAACCAAGTGCGCAGAGCGTGTGGATCAATTAAAGTCAAATGTACGCAAACGAGTGTGTACCGTGCTTGCTGTGATCGATTCAACGCACGGGGATGATACCAAAACGGTCTAACAGCCGGTTATGCCCGCAGTTCTCGACCATCGCGCCGTTTTGTCCCCGTTCTCTGACAGCTACGTGCCCAAGCTCAGGTCCTGAAGAAAGCCGTGGCGGAGGAGCAAGCCAAGAACGTCGAACTTAAGGTAATCCTGCGTGCGGAAATTTGCGCGAGCCGTGCTGTTATCGTTTCGACTGAATTATCTGCAGGATGTCTTGAAGGACAAGGAGCAGGCAATGCGGAAGCTGGTGCAAGAGGTCGAAAGTCTAAATTTCTGCAACCAGCAGCTCACCAAGCGGGTTGGCTTCCTGCAAGAAGAGCTTGAGGAGGATCGCTCGAAAAGGAACAAGGTAGTATACGGATGCAGTGCCCTTATTTTTACCTGTTCACAACGCACATAAGGATTGGTTGGGTATCGTTTTCATAAAACAGCTCATTGCGTTTAACTCGCCATTATTTTTCACCTTCTTAGATTCGAAATGTGGGGGGGTCACAGCAAATGCGTAGCTTGCACTGACGTTACTTCAGATACCATGTTGGAGCACCGCTTGCCTTGCTTGATGGATGGCTGGGAACTTATCCACTGCTGTCGTCTCAAGCAGCGCTGAAACCAGTACTCCAGAAACTGCTGTGGGGACGTCACATGCAAGCTTTGGATTGACACATATTGAATTGACAAAAATTGTACTCTGTTCTGCACAACATCCTTCAAACAACGAGGTTCTAAAAAGTCTAGTTGGACCCTTGAATTTTTGAAACAAGTGTCCAAACAACTAAACAACTAAATTTTGCACCAGCTGACAAGGGAACTCTACAGGTTCCACATAGTGTAACTGAGGTCAAGGGTCAGCTTATCTCAACTTATCCCCTCCTGGTCGCCAATGTGGTGCTGCGCCGTGGTGGGCCGCTATCTCGGACGGAACAAACTGGCACACATGAACGCTGCCGTGAGCCACCGACGACTGCCAATGTTTATTGGACAGTGCATTTATATACACGACATGACAGGTTAACAGATCACAGCGCCATCTCTGATGGTGTCATGGAATCAATACGAAAATACAACAGCATCGTGGTTCATTTCAAAACATGGGGCGCACAGTGTGGGTGGTGGTGCTCATTCAGTTTGTCTTGCAAGTTGCATTAACAGTGCTGTTGTGAATGTGTTACTGTATATACTCGTGTGATGGTTGCAAGTTTCGTTTCCAGGATTTTTGGTGAAAGCCAAGGGTGCAGCCATTGCATGAAGAAAAACAATTTGTTTTTATTTGGTAATGATTTTTTGTAACATTGGCTTCATTCCCAAGTTCCTGCACGAAAAGAAAAAGGATAAAGCATTTCAGGCCTTAGCATTCGTCCTTATCAGTTGTGCGACCCCCGTGGCGGCTCAGTGGCTAAGGCATTGTGCTGCTGAGCCCAGGTATGTGGGTTAAGTTCCGGCTGCGCTGGCTGCATTTATGATGGAAGTAAAAAGCGAAAATGCCGCTGTCAAGATTTCAGAGAAATGTAAAAGATCCCCACGTGATCAGAATTAATCTGCAGCCTTCCACTACGGCACCGGTGCATTCGGCATTGGCAGCTTCAGTGCATTAAACCCCCCAAATTAAATAATTTAATTATCCCTCTTGCTCAGCTTCAAAATCGTTTGTGTGGCCCATGTGTGGAAAATAATCCAATTGCCTCTTTTGTTTCTTGAAATTCGGAGTGCAGCCCTTACTTGAGTGTGGCCGTTACATGCTGGTGCATGGTCGTTGTATCGATGCACACATTATTAAACAATTAAAGGTCTTTTTGGTAGAACCCCAGGAGAAAATGTAGCTGGTCCCAGCTGGTTCACGGTTATATTCCCAGCTGGGACCAGCTGATCCCAGCTGGGCATTTATCCATAAACCAGGTGGGACCAGCTACCATTTTCTCTTGGGACATGTGCGCATCGAGGCAAGTGCAACCTGCTCTCTTGCTCACAGCCCTACGTCAGTGATGGGGGTTGGGTGCGGCCCCTGTGTCTTCAAACATGGGGGTGCTTGTCACGAGGGGCAGACAGCTGATGTCGAGCAAGGACTTGTAAAGAAGTGTTCGCCGTGTAAGCGTGCGTGCCTGGTGTCCCCTGTCCCAGAAGAAGCACAATGCAGCAGCATCTCCAGCCCACCAGGGCATCATCGATGCCGAGCTGCAGAGTCGCATCGAGGAGAACGAGAAGCTGCACCTCCAGGTACGTGCCCAGCTTGGTGGGGTTTCCTCTCACGAGGGCCAACCGCCCGCTGAGGGCTCAGTCGATCGATTGACATGCTGGCAGATCCATTGGAACAATTAATCGATGGAAGAGAGGGAAGGGGCCACAATCATCTGCTTGGCCGCCTAAAAGAACTCTTCGGCTGAGGCATTTCGGCACTGTTATTACCTAGCGTATGCATACTGGTGTGCTGCATGTTACTCTGCACCCCTTCCCCCCGAAAAGACACAAAAAAATTCTCCCTACAAGTACCTGCTAATTTGCCCTTAAATTTGATCTTAGGTAGGTATAGCCGTTTTTTTATTTCTTCATTGGTGTTGTTTAGCTAGTGGCTTCATTATTTCTTATTGCTGCAGGGCTTTTTACCTTGTAGAACAGATCGTCAGTGCAATGAGATGCTTTGTCACGAGTGTACCAAGCAAGCACTTTGGTTGAAATTGTCCCAGAAAATATAGACCGCAAGATGTGATCCGTACACAAAGTTCAGGTAACCTGAACGAGTTAAGGGAGCAGTTGCAGAACTTAAAAAGGGCCTATTTGTACCTGTTCGACCATGAAGCAGTTTGCTTTTGCCACATTGTGTTGGATATGAGTTGATTCTTATTATTAGATGGGTCTTGGGTCTGCACGTGTAATCTCCATATTTCATTTCTTGCACAAATGCTTTTACTTGTTAAGAGGTTACATATCCATATATAATAAGAGTTAGGCACATACTGAACTTTTGGCTGCAAATTGAATAGAATATTTTGGAATAAAGATGTGGGTAATGTAGCTGGAGCTTCTGAAACTAGATATGAAAAAAAAAAGTGACGACAATGTGGGTAGTCAGGACTTTGCTCACCCGTGTGCTCATCTATTTGATGAGAGAAAAAGGTACAAAACAGGGATAAAAATCAAGGCAAGGCGAGAGAGGGTATTGAAAAGAAAAGCAAATATTTTAAGGTACGGGGAGTATCTTTGACTGGCCACTAAAAAGAGGTGGGGTTGTGTGACTGGCGTGACCAGGTGTCTGTTGCCAAGATGGCAGTAGCTCAGCTGACACTATTGGCAAAAATATTTCCCATTTTGAATTCTGTCACTAGCAAACATTTTTGTGCAAGGTTCGCATGTGTTTTAAAGTGTATTTGCTTGGCTGCATTGTTGTGCAGGAAGGAAAATCCAAAGAGAACGTGCTGTGCAGAGAAGTTTGAAAAATTTGCCCGTATCGTAGCAGAGACGTAACTTGTGGAATATTTGAAGAAAATATTGACCGCCTTGAGTGCTAAGGGAGTCCCTGCGAGTTCACTCGAATAGCAAGTGCTAATTGTTGAGCATGCAGAGCTATGATTTGTTGCGCTCCTTTTGAAAACACTGGAAATCATTAAAGGAGAAACACCCAGCCCCTCAGAATGAGACCCTCTGCTTTTCCACCTCCCCTCTCCTCTCCTCTGGTGGTGGGGACAGGTGTCGTCGGTGGAGGCGGAACACCGGCGGGTGGTGGAGCAGCTGGAGGCGGAGCTGGAGCAGGTGCGGCAGGCCCTGTCCACGCACGAGGAGCAGCTGAGCGAGGCCGTCGGCCGCAGGGAGGAGCACATCAGCCGCCTCACCCAGGAGCGGGCCAAGCTCGAGGTGCGTGGGGGCACGGCCTTCGGCTGCTGAGGGCGGCTGGGGATACGTTTTTTGGCGGGCACGTAAAAAAATGGTACGTTTGGAGCATGCTTGGTGCGTGTGACAGGCTTGCGATGTGTGTGAGCCTGACTAGTGGCTATTGGTGGAAGGTGTAGCGCACTCTAGCAGCTCTGTTCGATTCACAAGCAGTGCACAGCACCGTTGCAGTGCGCAGGTGCACTTCTGCAGTGCTGTGTAACACATCTGCAGCGTCACCAGTGTTCCCCGTGTATGTTTACATTGAGTGAGGTGCAGGCATGTTCATCTCCTATCTGCTAAGCCTTCTCGCCTGCCGTCCTGTACAACTCCAAGCTGACGGCCATCTCAACTACCCCAAACATGTCAGCGACAAGGTGAAGTGCGGGCAGCACACCTTGCGGTTGGACGAACTGTCACTGCCACTGCTGTTAGCCACCTGCCGACTCGCACCACCCCAACTACGGCACATGTGCATGCAACCAGCCTGCTGCACCTCCTCCAGAGGAGGTTCAGCACGTCTCGGCACCACAGCTGTACTGTGAGCAGTCAAGGGATGCAGTGCAAGGCATCGTTCCTGCAGTGGAAAATCGAGCCCTTCGGTGCAGGCGTTGCAGTGAACCGTGTCTGAATCGAAGGGAGCTGCTACTTGACCTGTTGTGCAACTTGCTTCGCTCTACTCGTGTTCAGGAGTACGAGACAAAAGTGGGACAGCTGACTGGGGCATGCGATATGTGACAAAGATTGGGTACACCTGCCAAGTGCTTCGGAAACTGCATGCACTCAAACACCTCTGGCAGACAGATTTAAATTTAGATGAAATTTCACTTCATTGAGCTGAGCAGAACGTGGCAACAGAAGGGGAAGAACAGAATCTGTGGTATAGTGAAGCTATTGAGCGTCGCCTATAAATGCTTCTGTGCTTTTACTCCAGCGTAACCCCCCTTCTTCTTGTTTTTTTTTTTGTAGCAAAAAAAGTGCTAGCTGAGTGGTTAAAAAAAAAAAGAAACACTGAACTTCAGCATCCCATAGACCCTCCAGGGGCTTTTGTAAGGCAGGAAACCGCAGGTGCTGTCGTGCAAGACCAGTTTTGCATGAGTGCACAAGCCCCTACTTCCCCTTTGCACAAAGCACTGAGCATCAGGTGCATGAAAACATGACAAAACTCGATTCTTCTTTCTTGAAATTTGCCCACTGCAGTGAACGTAATCAAAACTGGTGCATTGCTTCATCGTACTTTCTGATTTCATTGTGTTTACAGAGGAATTGGGGTTAATTTTTTAGGGCGCCTGCTGTTGGCGTCTCGTGACGTCCTAGTATCATGTGGTCACGGTACTAAAACACCGGGACACTCGTTTTCCAACGCGTCTCGCTAGAACGTAACACGTACTAAAACAACACACCGGGACACGTCCTTTGTGCTTCAAAGACATGAGACTTACAGCAAAGCTGTACACCTCTACCCCCCAGCGTTTTCATCTCCGAGGGCAAAAACGCCAAGAATACACTTGCACACTGCGTGCTTCGCCCCTCCTTAGGTTTCACGTTAGTGGAGATGGCCCCGGATTTTTTCTCACCGCAAGGGGCTGGGTGGGGGGCTCACAGTGGAAACTGGCAATGGTTGCCACCAGTTTCTAACCTGATGTTTTTCCTCTTAAACCTTACAGTTGAAGCTCAAGTCCTGTGAGAAGGAACTGAAGGAAGTGTCTGCGAAGAATGAGCAGAGGTAAAGCAGCTGAGTGGCCTTTGCATATCCGAGGGAGCTGATTTGTTTACTTCTACTGTCCTTTCTTGGTTTGCAGCGAGTCCAAGCTGGCCGAGGTGACGGAAGACCTGGGGGGCAGGTTGGCCGAGGCTGAGACCATCATCAAGCAGAACGTGCACTTCAGGGATGCTGGTGAGTGTGCCGCAAGAAGTGACAGATGTACTCCTTTCTTGCGCCAAGGGCCTTAAAAAGGAAGAAGGAAGCTGCGATGCCTTTTCCACGTTCAAGCAGCCCTGCTTTGCTGACGCTGAGGGTACTGGCACATTGGCAACTAGGGCAGAGAAACTGCACTTTGCCAAACATTCGCTTCAAAACCTACATAAAAATGAAGCTTGCTTTTCTAGTTGGGAAACATCAAATTTGGTACGGCTTGCTTCGGCCGTGATGGTTCTTTCTGGTATGACTTGTGGCAGCAGCTGCAAGCACTTGAGTACTACTCAATTTTCTGCCGACAGATAACAGGACGGTCAACTTGCCGCGTGCTTGCCCCCGCAGACCTGCAGTGCAGGGAGCAATACCCACAGACTAACTTTTGATACGTGGGTTCTGTGGGGAGTTTCGCAAGTGCTGCACATTGAGTAACTCTGGGTAGGGAAGGAGCGAGCGAGGCAGTTTGGCGACAAGACTGTTGGGTGCCGCTGCGGCCGATGACGCTTGACGGGAGGCCCCTTCTTCCGCCATGCACAGGGGACGGGCGTGCGGCACGCCTGGACGTGCCCGTGGTGCGGCACTCGCACGAGAAGGGTGTGCGGGCGCTGCTCGTGCAGCTGGCGGAGCTGGTGCCTGAGCTGAGCCAGGCGCTGTCGACGCTGCACACATACGCCGAGCAGCGCGTGCGCCTGCTGCTTGCGGGCGCCATCTGCGGGCTGGACCCGCAACTGGCACAGGGGCCGCTGCAAGTGGTGAGCAGCCAGTGCGGGGGGCTTCCCCTCCGCTTCTCTGCACGGAGATCTGCACCGATGCAGGGCGTCGCGACAGTAAATGTGCATTTCGAAAAATGTTTTCCTGAACACGCCACTTCACTGTACACGCTCAAACTTGACATGAAGGTTGCCGCGTGTCGCACGTTTTGCTTATTACCAGGACTGGCGACGGCACTTACCGGCTTATTTATAAAACAAAAGTGAAGACAGCCTTTGCCCACGGGAGAGCCAGTGGCCATCTTGGACAGGGTAACCACGTTTGTACGGTGGTGCCACCTGGAGTGCCAGGAGCATAGCATGCGATGTTTCATTGTGCATTCCGCTTCTCCCAACTGTGAGACTCGGAATACAGAGCAAGAACTCTGCTCCCCACAAGGGAGGACAGATGAGTCGGGGAGGATGGCCAGGTCCCGATCCTACCCCTCAAGCGAGGGAATGTAGCATCACCTGCTCTGCACATAAGGGAGAAGACTGGTCTTAGAGCTGTTTTTCTTTTGTTTACGAACCAATTTTAATGAAACTGCACGGAGTAATGGAGTTTTTTGTGCTGATTTCAAATCTTCAGTTAGATATTTTCCAAGTTGGTTATTTTTGAGATAATTGATTATTAATTGCCATTATTTTGGGCCCACAATTACAAAAATAACCACTCCATACACAATGGCAATTACCACGTGGCTAGATAGACAAATGACTAAATAATACAACGTTGGAAGAACGCTTTTGATTTAGCTATTTTTGGTCATCACTTTTCAACACGCTGAACTTCACTCCTCCTGTGCTCTGCCAGAAATGGCTCACAGGTGGTGTCAGTTGAACACCATAATAATTTTTTCTAAGTCTCCACTTGAAAACCTTGTTCCCAGCATTGTATTCTTCACACATTTAGATATCAGACGAAAAAAATTAGTCGTACCTGCTCTGGGTGCTTAGATATCCATCGGCAAAATGCTAGCTTTGCGTTGCAAAGCTAGCATTGCCATCAAATTCGACGCAAACTGCACTGTAGAGGGCACTTTAAAATGCTACTTACAATAAAATACGGTGCCTTTTGATGAGCATATTTGCTGACTGACAGAAAAATGGCCGTAGAGGCCTAAAATGCCATTTTTCAGTGAACGACTTTTTGACCGTTTTTTTTGGCCCCAAAGACCCATCTGCTCCCATAAGTGACAAGAGGAGGCGTGTGTGCTTGCTAGCTAGTGGTTCCCATGCTACTGATTCACTCAAAAATGGCACTAATTATGTGCATTTTAGAGTGTAAGCTCTACTATGCTGCATCTTTCAAGGTCATTCATCGCATTGCAGCTCACCTTCAACCACTTGCTTGCATGACCTTCAGCCACTTTCTTATCACTCTTCTCACTCGGATCCTTGCTGCGGCAGTACCGCACGACTGGGTGAGGGGGAAACGGCTGCTTTGCCTGCGCTTGATCATTCAGTGCCAGCTGTGCCGTCTGTGCACATGCTTCAGCGTAAGCGGACAACATGGCCAGGTGAGGGTTTAACTGTTTGGTCCTTCAGTCTCGCGATAGATGGCATGCCAGCTGGGGAGTCTGTGGGTGCCCTTCAGCGCAAGCGAAAGGATGAATGCAGTCACCCAGTAGGCATGACAGCTAGACGGCAGGCCGCGAAACCTCAAGCAAGAGCAAACTTTCACGAAACGTTGCGTGCATAGCCTTGGCTTTCACTCATGATAACTATGGGTGCACAGGTGCTAAACCCGAGCCCTTCTTCTCTCTGCCCCCCATGGTGGTGCAGTTTGCCCAGCACCTCCACGGCAACGTGGCCTACCTGCAGCCCATCGAGGAGGCCTACCAGGCCTACTTTGACACCCTCTGCCAGCAGGGGCTCTACATACTCGTGAGTGTCCGCTTCCCAGCCACGCCGCGTTTTGTCGCCTTCCGGGCCTCTGCGTTTGGAAGGGGCCTCTCTTTTGCACACAATATGATGCGGCCTTGTTGCGTCTGAGCTGCAGGTGAACTAGACGCATCATCGACTGCCCTGCTAGCGTCCGAGCTTTGTTCGGCTAGTCGGCAGGACCACAAAGGGGTGAAGTGACTTCGAGGGCTGCAGTTTTACTAGATTGTTTGCGCTGCTGCCTGTTTTGTAGTTTGCAGGCAAGAAGGGATGCTTCTAAGTTGTCACCACAGGTAAACCAATCCGGGTTCGAAACTTGTGCAACTACTTAAACATCTGATTTGGCAGTTGCCAATGGCAGTACATAAACCAGTTGTTTCCGCTGCATTGAATTTGAATTTCATTCGAGCCTGATGAAAGAAAGCCTCAGTGAGCGTAATTCTCTGTTTTCCTTCTCTCTTTACTGTTGCATATCTTTTCTGCTTCTGCATATCCCTTCTGCCTGTCTTTTAGTAGTTAGTTCAAACGAATGTGAACAGACTGTGTTGGCTAGCCGTATCTTACCTTTGGTGTCTTTTAGTGCCAAAATATTTTGAACAATAACCAACTTCCTCCTCATGGTAAAATTGCAAGCTTTCGACTGTTCCTTTCTTCGGTGGCTAACGGGAGAACGAAGCAAGTGCAGTGTCATTTCTCACTCCGACACCCTTTCTTGTGTCACTTTTGAGCATTGTTTTGTTTAAAGCCTGGATGTCACTCGCAACCCTTAGTGTGGTGCACTGACGTGCGCTGACCGCTGTGCAGGACGGTGGCCCTGTGGTTGCTGCCCTGTCGGCGGCGTTCTCCAGATACGTGTCTTACCTAAACAAGCTGCTACCTTACATTATGCTTAGGTGAGTGCCCATTTACTTGCTAGCCACTTTTGCAGAGTCTGCCCGCTTGAGCAAGCAGCTGAGTCGACGCACTGCGAAACCTGTGCCCTTTCCACGCTGTGCAGTCTAAAAGCGGGGGCCAGTTCACCGACTTCAGACACCAAGTGTCACGAACTCCGGGCGAAGCTTGGGCAGGTTATTGGCCGTGTCGTGGTCAAGTTTGACAAGATGGACCGGTACCTGCTCCTGCTGTCGGAAAAAGGTGATTCGGCTCTGGCCAATTTATCTCGGTGCAATTATCTCACAGTCCCCGAATAATCCTCTGTAGCTTACTCAGTCCCACATTCTCGGTTTGTGAAGGTTCGCGCCTTAGCAGTGGCCTATGTATTTGGTCATTCACCTACACCTTTACTGCAGCCATGTCAAAGCTTTAGAAGCATCATTGAAAAGAGGGAGGGAAAAATTTGCGTTTACAAAAAGCTATATGCAACTTTCATGGACAGGTGAAGCTTGGCGTTCGTGGCCGTGTAATACCCGTGCTACACCAGCGTTTCGAAGGCGTTTGAGTCGGATGTCATTTTACTCAAATGACACCTTTGAGCTGCTACGCAACGTTTTTCAAAGGCCTTTGGTTGAAATGCCATCAGAGTAAAAGGAGCACGGCTACCTTTGTGGTTATTAAAGCGGCCATGCAGACAAAGTACAAGTTTGCTTTATTCGAAAGATTTGGTGTTTTGCAGTGTCCCCCGCACTTGTCCGGCAGCAAATAATGCTTTAGTCACTGAGAAATTAACCAATTTAACTTAAAGGGGTCCTGAAATACCTTCCGCCGATGCATGGATGTACATGTACCCAAATAAAACCATGTATTTGCAATCTCCTCCCACAAGAATTATGTTAAAGCGATGAGTATTTGCTGAGAAATCGTAAATCAAAAACCGCGCATTATCGTCGCTCCGCGTTTCCTCCTCCTTTCGACCTATACTCTCCGCTGTTGACGGCGCGCGAGCCTTGCCTCCCATGATGCTGCGCTCCGCAGCGGTGACATACTTCCGCTATTGTGCTGCTCAGACTGTCGTCTGCTACGGGCAAGCTTTGTTGACACCATGAATCCCGCACTCCGCTCAAGGCTGGAAAAGCGAACGAAAAATCTGGCCGCATGTATGCGGCGGCCTGGCCTTGCCCTTTCGCGGTGTACGTTGCTGGCGGCACATGACTTTTTATCGGCGGCGAACTCGCAGCCGCACGGGGAGGGTCGTGCGCTCGTTCCCTTGATGCACCGCGCACTGTTTATCCAAAAAGCGCCGTATCAGATGTGGCCCCGCTGGTGCCGGGTCTTATTTTGCAGCGGTGGTAATTCCTGCCGGCGGCATGTGAAAAAGTCATATTAAACCGATACAGAACCCGTGCACAAAACGCTTCAATCATGTGACCAGTTTAGCTTGGGGCGACGCGTGGTGGAGAGCGGCAACGTTGGCAAAACATGCTCCTCGGCGGCTCTGAGCTTTCTAGCGCTGGAGCGAGCGCCATTTCTTTGACAATCTCAAACATCGGTTGCCTTGGCAACAAGGCACAAACCGCTCCAGAAGTCAGTGACGGTTGCGTGATCCCGGTTCAGCTCGGGGCCCCCCTTCGCGACATGTGGGCACTGCAGGCGTACCACTCACTCCCATTGGGAAGTGCGAGATGCGTTTGGCATTACAGGAGGCGATGGTGTGTGTGTTGTGGACGCCTTTGTTTCGCGATGAAATGCGACGCTGTGCTTCTGCGGGTGGATAGTGCTTCCCATGGTCTGGATTATCTTTCTCGAGCAACGTACGACTCAACCTCGCATGGGGTATGTGCAGTGTGCGTGGCTAAAAGCCATCGGCTTGTGCGCCAGAGTTAAGTGACTTGCTGTTCGTCCCCGCAAACCGCGCGCGAGGTGAGTACCGAATTTACGACGGGCAGGAGGCAACCCATCCTCTGTCAATCAGACTTTCAACGCATGTTGTGACTTTCAGACTTTCAACGCATGTTGTGACGTTGTGTTCGTTAGAAACGCATCTCTGGATTGTTTTGAAGTTGAATAAAATGTATGTGTCAAACCCGGGCATTCGGCTGAGGGCGTTCTCTGCGATTGCACGAAATAAGTGTCACGGGGCTTCAACGCTTTCTTCATGGAACGTACTCAGGTAACAGAATATCCATGTCGTGTTATGGCCGTGTTGCATTCAATACAAATGGTTAAGCGTTTGTTTTACACTTGTTTCGTTTGTCTTAAAATGCCCAAGCACTCCGGCACTCCGCTGGCAGATCAGCCGGCGAGCCGACGCTGAGCAGACGACTCATCTCTTTGCCGGAAGTGCGTGAAAAAGCCGCCCAATAGCAGGATGTCTAGCTCATGACGAACATCTGGGAATCGATGATGTAGACATGTGAAGATGGCGGCATCCAAAAACACGAAGGAAAGGGTGAGAAAAAAACGACAAACTTTACAACAAAAGTGTGAGCTTTCCGCTGCGCGTAAAAGAGTAATACTTGGCACAGAGGACGTTGACGACCCAATCTAACGGTTGCGCTAGTTCATTTAGTGTGCTCAAAATGCCTTTCAGGGCCCCTTTAAATTTTGATTATCCCGCCAAATCGTGTGTTTTCGTGACGTCTGCAATGACGTTACAAGAACAGGTCTTCAAGCGGGCCTTAGTGCACCATTAGGCTTGGCAGTTGACTGCAGAGCTTTGTTTGCCATCAGTCCTCCTATACGGCGTTACCATACTGCTCTGCATCGCCATTCACCTTTGCTTTGTTTTTGACCATATTTTCACCCGGCTTGTTTTTGTTACGGTAGGTAGTAATCGTTTTGTGAGGCATGGTGTTTGCTCGATAAATAGGGTCACGTAAGACACTCGCTCACGCCAATGGGCCAGTGTCGTCTGAGACAACCCCAAAGCACTGCAGTGCTGTGCAGCTGTAACAAGCAGAGTGCACGCATTACCAACAGCAGTATGCACTGGGGCTTCTGTGTTTATGTGCACTTTCGTAACTTCCATTGCTTCCCCCCAACATTTTTGCTGCTATGAAATGAATAGATGCCCATGCATACTACTGTGGGTGATTGATTTAAAGAAAGGCATTTGCACACAGCCATAACACTAGTAGTGGAGGCCTATGAACACAACATTCAGAGGCGGTCCAAAATGAGCGTTGTCCCCTCAGCTGCGAGTGATGCGAAAGACGATAGACTGAGCCAGTATTCGTTCGACCTGTTGTTTTTTCCCGCAAAAGTCCTGATTGGTCAGGAACATTTTGTTTTGAATTCTTGCGATTACTTTCAAAAATACAATTACTATTACTGTGTGGAAAAGTGCCTTAGAGTGTGTGTTTGGTTGCGTTACCATGCAGGTTGCGAGCCCGGTTCCAAGGCATGCCACTGTGTGGGATATGTGGCCGTTGTGGGGAACCTGGTCGCGGTCGCCAAAGGCCTCTGGGAGGATTTCGAAGGTATTTAATGGAAGCACTCCACTGTAGGAAATATTTGTGCGCTGGTATTTCGAATACCATATTTGCATGATTCTAGCGCACACCTTTATTCCTTAAAAGCAGCCTTCAAATCTGTGTGTGTGTTGCAATCAAGCGCAACACCGAAATCGGCTTCAAAGTGTCCAGTGGTATTGCCATGGACACAAGCATCCAGCTCAATCCAATTCAAAACAGTCCATCAGCACCACGCGAGCAAATTTTGGCATATACATTCCTCGATGGGCATATTTTTTCCAGCTGTTGCAGATATTTCTTTTTTTCAGATTTTTTTTTTTCTAGTTTTATGCCAAAACTTCCCCTGCACGTTACAATCAAAGGCGCGTTAGAATCGTGCAAATACGGCAGGCTCAGGAGTGTCCCCCAAGTAGCAGTGAGGGTCAGAGATACGGCTTCTGGGCTTTGGCACAAACACTCGTTTATTTAACGGTTATATGGAGCTACAATAAAATGTGTGCCGTGTTAGGCTTCCATTCGCACCATCTCCTCTTTTCTCTCTCTCCCTTTTCTCTTGGCTTGGATTCTTCCGATGGTGTGTCATTGGCTAGCTAGACCAAGCGCTTCGTTCTGACTTTCGGTTTTTCCACACTGTTAGTGTAACCAAGCATGAATCGCACTATTATCAGGCAGACGAGTAGCTACACCAGCATTTGAATTGACATTCCGATGATGTTTGAGTCAAATGACATTCGAAATTTCAGATGTATCATGTGATGGAAATTCTGAAGGACATTTGACTCGAATTTCATTTCGAACACCCATGTATCCAGGATATTTTTGCAGGAAGAACTGCAGCGTTGGTAGTTTTCACCCAGAGAAGTAGTAATCAATAGCACTCGAAGCCTAACCCTACGAGCACATTGAGGTTACAGTTAAACCTGGATATAACCAAGTTGACAAAATCTCGCAATTTTTCATTACATCCAGGTCTTTGTTACATGCAGGTTTCGAGTTAAGGCTCGCGTGAATGAAGGAGAAACGAAACCAGAATGCTAGACATCACTGAAAGTGAACTCTCCCTTCAAGGACTTATTTCACAGTAGAAAACTGCTTGATTTGCGCCTGCTCTTTCGCACGAGCTTAGGCACTACACCGCGCGCCCAAAGAGGCAAGGTAGCTTACACCCGTGTTCACAAGTGTAGATTATCACTGCTGCCTTTCGGAACTTTTTAATTCCAAACGCGTTCCAGAACCAAACTTGGACTGAAAAGGGTGCCTTTTCGTGAACGTGATGCTCACTTCCGCGCTCAAAATTGTTGAGAGGGTTGCTGCACCGGGCGGCGATGGCATTTGGTTTCTTGTCTTGAAAAGAGAAAAGGTTTCGTTTTCTGGCAGCAGTACCCATCAGAGATGAACCAACACCACATATAGCAGTGGAGATGCGCGACTAGACGCCGACCAGCAGGCCCAGCACCTCAAAACTTAAGTGTCGAACCGACACCGCACTCAGACGTGGGGGCGCATGGTCGTTTACGGTGCGGGCAAAAAAAAAAAAGTGAAATGTAGCTTTCTACACAAGCGAAACCTCAAGTCGGTGCTGTGTTAGCCGTCGGATGGCGCTAGCCGAACCATTCATCATCATCATGACTAATTTTGTTTTCAGAGAGATGTAAACATTTTTGTAGTTGCTGGCCCCTTAAAGTAGTGCTGGCATTCGCAAAGTGAGCGTGTTTCGCCAGCCAATTTTTTACTAAAAGCTCAGAAAACAATGACTGATAAGCTTAGCGAGTTTTTCTACGTCAAGTTCAACCGCCGCAACGCCTTCGTTACATAGAGGTCGCAAACACATAAGCTTCAATGGCCATGGAAATGGGGAATCGAAAAACTTCGCTAAATGCAGGAATTTGTTACATGCAGGTTCGTTACAACCAGGTTTAACTGTATTCACATTTCAGCTGTGTATGATAAAAAAAAAAGAAATTTCGGCTAACCCTGAAAGCTGCAGCAAAGGGATGCGAATAAAAGGGAGGGAACTTGAATTTAAGTGTAGACGGGTGGAAGTTGCTTAATATGCTTATGGTGTTCTTTTAAAAGTTTTTCAGTGCTTAAATGAACACCGCTCAAGAACAGTGCATAAATAAGAGAACCACTGAAAAATCAACGTCCAGTATTACTGCACCTTTTCACTGACCTGTTTGTAGCTGCATCGATTGTGAATACACAAGGGGAGAGTTACGCAGGTAAAGACGAACGTTTATAGAAACGAATGTTTGTATTTAGGCTGAATATAAATACATTGTGGTGGATTTTCTCTGAGTAAATTCATTGGTTTTGCTTTTTGTCGTTCTGTGGTCTATGTTTCCCTCATCACCCTGAGCGTTTTTTTCACATGGCTCTACTAGGGGCTTGTTTAGCTAACCGCTTTCTTTGCCTGGGCTGCTTGTCTTCTGCTCGGCAGAAGTGAAGAGGCAGCTGAGTTCGCTCATGCTGCTCGAGCACGAGTTGCCCACGGTGTCCTCGGAGGCCAAGACGACCGACGACTGCCTGGTCAGCAGTCTGGCGACCGTCTCAAACAGCTGCCGAAAGGTGCGCCAACCCACGTGCCCCTCGTTTTCAGTGCGCCCCATACCCAACACACAGGGCCTTACGATTGTAACTGAGACACTTTAAATCTTTTTATTGTAGTGTTTTTTCCCCCCAGACAACCACGCATTTGAATGTGCTCAGATTTTGCGCAGTGGTTCCATTTTATGTTTCATCTTGTTTAACAATAAGATTATGGACCACACTTATCTGCTTATTCGGAAATCAAATAAAAACAACGTTTTGCCCATGGCAGCCTCGGCTGGGAAAGGCATTTGTGGAATGGGGACGCTACCCATCTCCGTTAAAATGAGGTGTTCTGTGGGAGGCAAAATGTTCTCTTTAAGCGGCAATAGATTGTGCTGCTAAATTGCAGCTTGAAAATGATCATACAGTGAGGCTTCACAGTGGTCATAGTCATGGTCATGGTCAAAGCTGCGATGGCAACACCAGTTGTTTGTGAACCTGGCCATCACCACCTGATCTTATGTGACACCAGTGTTTTTTCCATGAAGACAAAATATGTTTGTTTTATTCAAGAGATTTGGTGTTTTATAGTGCCCTCAGTGCTTGTCTGGCAGCAATCGATGTATTCTTCGCTGAGAAATTAAATATTTTAAGCTGAAATTTCCATTCTCCTGCATAATCGCATGTTTCGCGGCATTGGCAATGACATATCCAGGGCACGGCCTTAAGAGTGAACATGGTGTGCTGACCAGGCCTGCTGTGATCTCGGAGACAGCCATTTGGTTATCTTGTTTATCTCCCGCTTTCATAGGTGGTGCTGCAATACTGCTGAAGCGCCAGTGTTGGCACTCTGCTTCTGACCACACCTCTATACCTGCTGTATTCTTAATACGACTGATAGAAATTGCTTCCTAAAGCATAAGCCATGGGTCCACAAACATGGTCAAGTGAGTGGCCATGCCGCTTTTCTCAGTTGGCTAGTGTTGTGTCAGACAGGCCCAACATGCCTAATGGCTGTGTTAAATTTAGCTCATAGTCTTTTTACAGCAGCAAGAATGGTGGGGCTAACAATTTAAGTTACAAACGCACGCATAACATTGAACAAGTTAGAGCAGCACTTTGCCGGCTGCACTGACTTACACACGTACATGTAAACATAGAAGTACCGAAGCGTACTGCTGTTGCCACTGCGCACGCTATCCTTGTTACAGCTGTACAGCACTGCGGCATTTCGGGGTTGTCTCAGATGACACTGGCTGATTGGCGTAAGCGGCGGTGTCCTACGCGGCCGTATTTGTCGAGCGAGCACCATGGCTGCGTTCCAATTCGGGGACAGCTTGGTAGACAGGTTACGGAACAGTCGAACTAGACGTCTAAGGAAGCAGAATTGGAATGGCGCAGCGGTCACCAACGCGGATGACAACTTTGTAGGAGCAGACGTGTTGGATAACGCAGGTTTTGAAAATTATATTGCCGTTATTTTTACAAGCATTATGTAATTAACTAGTAAATATATACTAAATATCTCAATAAAATAACATGTTAATTTGTCACAACATTAGTACACAAAAAAGTCGCACTGGCGTCACATAGTAGTTTAGACAGGAAGGTAGCGTGCATCGTTGCTGACTTCGATGCTGTTTCTTCAAAGCAGTCTTCGTTGACTGCTTCGTTCGAATCGGAATGGAGCTTAACATGGCGGACTGTCCGCAAAGGCGGCAACGAAGCCGTTTAAAGGGTACATTGGAACGCACCACATGTCTCACGAAACGATTACTACCTGCTGTAACAAAAACAAGCCAGGTGCAAATTCGGTTAAAAACAAAGCACAGGCATGAAATGGCCCAGCGCAGTATGGTGGCAGCACCATCTAGGAGGACTGATGGCAAACAAAGCTCTGCAGTCGGCTGCCAAGCCTAATGGCGCACTAGGTTTCACTTGGAGACCTGTTCTTGTGACGTCATTGCAGACGTCATGGAAACACACAATTTGGCGGGATAATCAAAATTTTAAGTTAAATTGATTATTTTCTCAGTGACTAAAGCATTATTTGCTGCCGGACAAGCACTGGGGGCACTGTAAAACACCAAATGTTTCAAATAAGGCAAACTTGTACTTTGTCTGCATGGCCCCTTTAAGTCTTATGGGAGTCCTTGAGTCACATGCGTGTTTCTGTTGAGAAGGATGTTCATGCGTGCACTGCTCCTCTCTGTCCCTTGGCCCCCTCTTTGCGGCGCAGCTGTCGCGAGCGCTCGAGGGCCACAGCAAGGTGCTGCTGCGCAGGGAAGCCTACCAGTGCAGGGGCCTTGTGGGCGCAGGGGCCCTCTGCACGTCCCACCTGGGGCCGCACGTGGCACCCCTCAGGCAGCGGGGGGCCGCCTACCTCAGGAGCTGCCAGCTGGTGAGTGGGGGATGGGCCTGGCTTCGAAAGGATCGCCACTGGCTGGGTGAACGTCTCGCTGGTCCCATACGGTGCTCAGGGGGCCTGCACTAAAAGGCAGAAGGTTAAAAAAAATGATAAAGATGTCCCTGTATCTTTTGCTCCCACCGCGGTAGCTCAGTGGCCAAGGCAGTGCCGCACAGGTACACGAGTTTGATCCCAACTGCGGCAGCCACTTTTAGGGTCTAGGTGAAAAACAAAGATACCTGCGTGTAGCAAGATCAGTGCGTAGTAAAGATGTCCAGGAGGTCCGAATTAATTCGCAGCGCTCTCCTACAGCATGCCTCGTAGTCCAGTTGCAGCTTTTGGGCATGAAGCTTCAGTTTTAACTTTTCTTTTAAAAACTTGCATCTTTGTTCTTGCACTATGGGCGGTATTTGTTCCCTGAGCCCACCTGTAAACTATTGAGTGCAATTAACAGATACCCACCCTTAGTTTTAGTGGGACGTCACAGGCTTCCCCTTGTTAAGTTTTGCTCAAA
Organism: Haemaphysalis longicornis; assembly: GCF_048455015.1. Lineage (NCBI taxonomy): Eukaryota > Metazoa > Arthropoda > Arachnida > Ixodida > Ixodidae > Haemaphysalis > Haemaphysalis longicornis. The sequence continues at coordinate 192,264,647 of NW_027526445.1, forward strand.
TTTTAATGACGACAGTCGCTGCAAGCTTAAAAAAAGAAAATCAGGTTACAGGGATTGTTGAATGCCTGTGTTGCTTTGAAGGACAGCAGTTCTCTTAATGCAATGTAACGGGGCTTTCTCATTCCATGCAGAAAGTACAAAAAGCGCATCCGATGTTGGAGTCTGAAAGGATGCTCACAACTTTGTTATGGATAAGCTTGATTCTGCAAGTGCCTTGGCTAACATGTTTATGGCCTCCTCCTCTTCTATTTCTTTTTCTTATCTCTTCAACAGTACACAAAAAGCCCCGATTGTGTGCCATACAGCGTAGCAATCGAGAACTCTGGAGCCCTCCAGAGCCATGTTGAAAACAAGGAGTCAATTGCCCAGCAGGTGAGATGGCTGTAGCAGTTCAAGGGTATTCATTTCTTCTACCCCATGCCAACATATCTGTTTTAACTCCTTCAAATTGTGCGTTGCAACTATTTCTCGGAGTATCTTGGCATTCGAAACCTTCCCAGATGTTCTGATTAAGCCGAAGCTATTGATTACAGCTCGTCGTACACACTGCAAGACACTGAACTGCAGCAAGTAGAAAATGTTCTCCTAGTTGTCTGCGTGCAGTGTGTTGTACTCGTCTTTATTTATCTTTTTTTTTTTCTTTCTCTTCTATTTCAGCTTGAGAGTTTGAAGAACAAAGTGAGGAAGCTCGAGGAGGTGAGCGGCTTCTACCTATTTTGTCCCTTCTGCTCAGCTGGGCAGTGCTGCTGTCTGTGCAAGCTGCACGAATATTCTTCTGTGTTGTGCCCGCTTATAAATTCAGGAAAAGGAGCACTGGATGCTGGAGTGGCAGCTTACACAAGCCAAGTACGAAAGGCAGGCCAAGGTGAGGAGGCAGGGTCAGCTGACCGCCAAGGCACTTTTGTTGGAGTGGTTGGCTGCACAATGGCTTTTTCGTGTGCCTTTTTTGTGTACATAAAGCTACACATCACAGTGCATGGACTTCGCTAGTGCAGTTGTTCTTTCTGAACACAATGCTTCTTTTATAAGCTGAGCAGATCTTCCAGGTTTTTTTTTGGTAGAGAAAATGCAAGAAACACATCATTCGCCATCAATAGATCAGTGTACCTAGTTTGCAGTTACAACGTCGCTTGTCAGCAGCTGTTCGATGAACTTTAGCTGGAGTGCATTGGCAACCTGACCTCTAGAAATCACGTTTGTAGATCAAATGCTTCACACCGTACTTTTTATCTCGTTTCGATGCACTTGACATCCCTGTATTGCATTGATATTTCGGTTTGAGCACTTTGTTGATGTTGGTATTTCGCTGCACACGCCAACTTAACCACTTTGAGGTTGCTGCCACACACTTTGTTTCAACACTCGTCTCTCCATTTCCCACCACCAGGATGTGTTGCCGGAATCAGGACAGCCCTCGAACCAAGGTGAAGGTCAGTAGTCTCTTTGAGGGCCTCAAGACGAAGTCATTCATCGGTCGCATTCTGTGTGTATGGCTGGAGCAGCTTGTGAATAGGGGTTTCCTTTGCAGGCGATGGCAACGACGGCCGGGTGATAGCGGAGCACTTCAAGGCGCGCATGAAGGAGATGATCCGACAGTGCCAGCTGGCCGACAGCAAGGCGGTCCACTTCTACTCCGAGGCAGGGCCCTCCTTCTTTTTCTTCCCTTCTCGCGTGCATTCACACACGGCATTAGTATTTCCCATAGTGAGAATTGGGCTTCTCTGCACACTTAGGGTTTTAAAATGCTGAGTAGCGTGGACCGTGTGCACATTCGAGGGCCAGGAAAGAGTAGCGCAGTCTGTCTCATTCAGAGAACAGCCCCTAAGGGGGTGAAAATGGGTAGGTAGTGTGGCGGGGTATGAAAGGGAGCAGATGAGTGGCAAGCAATCTTGACCTTTATTAATCACACTGTGTGAGGGGGAGGTTTTTGAGAACAAGGTCCAAGCAAATGAAGAAGAACAAAGTTGTGGTAATGCTGGAATGACAAGTTTGACCTGAGCTAACCTGTGCACTACAGTGAGCCCCGCACAGTGCAGATTCTCTCTTACGGTAGTAGTAGTAGTAGCCTGCCCCCCTGTTCACCGTGTCTCTCTCTCTGCCTCTGTGCTTGCAGTGCAAGGCCCTGCAGAAGCGGCTCCACCTGGCCGAACAGCACAAGGTGGAGCTGGAGAACCAGCTTCAGGACACACAGCTGCTGCTGCAGCAGCTCAGGGTAACCGGCGTCAACCCTCCTGGCACTCTTCAAACAACTCGCTTCAATGTGCACATGGCTAGCGATGAACCTGACGCCAAGTGGCAGGAGCAGTGGGGTGGTTGTGCATTTCAGAAGGCCTGACGCGTGAAGATTCGTAGGTCTGGCGTAGTAAAAACTTCACATTTGCTCTTGCATTTGATATCTGTCTCGTTAGGATGTTCACCTAGCCAGCAGTATTTTGAGACCAAACACTGACATTTACATGTCTGGTCCATTGTGACAGCATTTACGTTTACTTTAAGGATGTACATTGAAAGATCGGGTGGTGTGTGTATGTGCAGCGAGGCTTTCTTTGCCACTGTTGGCCAGTGCTCAAACCCTTCTCCGTTTGCTTGTTGGGATGGGCTGAAGTAAGTCGTGTAACTCACTGCAGAGAAGTTGGCACATTTTGGCAGCACCCAGTGCCCATATCTGCTAAGCATAAGCTTGCATGTGCAATTTCCATTTTGAGCAGGCCTGCCCCATTTTAAATGCTCTGGCTTACGGGCAAAATATGAATGCTTTCGTGTATGCAAAGCTTCGGCACACAGAGGCAATCGCACTGCTGCAGTGCATTTCATAGCACGGACGTTGCATCATCACGTAGAAGCTACCTAGAAGTTTGTACTGTGAACTCAGTGGAGGTCAAGCAGTGCTTGTACGATGCCGGTAAAAAGCACCAAGCCTTGATACATGCTTTGAGCTTTGATACCGATAACTTGTGTCCACTGCGCAGGATCCGATTGCACGCACTGTACGTGCTCTGGCGGACGTGGCGTTATTGATGTGTGCTACATTGAAGTTGTTCGGCTACAGCAGGTGGCTGTGCAAATAACTGCAAGCACAAATAAACTCGCAAGGGCTGCGTGGCAGTGGCTGACATTAGAGCACAGCGTTTCTGTGATAGTGGAAGAGCGCACTTAGAGAATAACGTGCCTTGAACACCTTAGGTGAGATCGCAAAGATGGCCACTAGATTTCTCTCTGGCGGCTCTCGTTGCAGTCTCTCCCATGTGGTGCCACTGCTCTGGCAATAGCACAAGATGGACTTCCTTCTGCACTCTGTAGAGTGTGAGGCCAGAGAGACTTCCGATTCCTTCACTCTAAGGCAGGCCATAAAGGGGCTTGCTGGTTTACATTGTGATTTACAGTGTGGTAGCAACATTGGTTATGCATGCAGTGGTGTCCCCTTAGAATGCATGTGTTCCGAAGCTGTGGCTTTGCGAGTGCGTACATTTTGCAATTCTGGGAGAGCTTTTTGACATGAGCAAATGCCAGCCTGTGCGACACATTTGGGTTGAGCTTCTTCAGCAGTCCTATGCTTCGCTCCTGTGCTGTCTCACATGACCTTGGTGATCAGCGCTTCATTTATCAGATGATTGTGCGCTGAGCTTCTGAAATGTGCTGCAGGCAAAAATCACAGAGGCTGCTGGTGGTAGCAGTTTGTTTTTGTCATCCTTTTTTTTTTTTTTTTTTTCCTTGCTTGTGGGGAGCTGGTTTCAGTGAAGTGTTCCACTGCCTGTGCTGCTGTGACCAGCAGAAGTGTGCAGAGGCGCTGCAAGTTTTAAAGCAAAGCTTTAGTGTTCTCACTGATGGTGTCTGCAACTTGAAAATGACCTGCAGGAAAGTCAACTTTCTCCGGCGATGATGATGTATGATCGTAGGTGAAGTGAAAGAAAAAAACGCTTCAGTGGCTGGAATCGAACGTGGGTCCTTCATGTTATGAATCCGGCGTCCATGCGATTGCTCCATTTCAACATGGTTGAAACTCAGTTCAAAATCAGACAACATCCAAACAATCCATCACAAGAAAGCTTCGCATGAAACCATCGTCGTCGTTAGACAGAGGGGTGCATGGTTTTTCCACAATGTTTGCACACATCTTGAGAAAGGGTGCATGTTAAGAGAATAAAATGATAAACATAAACAAACACACTAGTGCATAAGCCTGTAGGCATCAGTGGAAAGCTAGCAGTGCATGCCATAAGTGTGCCGTAAGTGCAGAAAAAAATTCTGACCAATAGCGGGCATCTCCACGTTGCGATATCTGAAAGCGCATGGAAGGGGTGGCAAGGTTTTCAGCGTAATAGGGAGCTTCCTGCTGTTCATGTTCAGCTCAGGTGTCCGCAAGCACATAGCCCCATGATTAACCGTTTTCTAAACGTGTTTCAGGGCCCTTTTAAAGCCCAGCATACGTGATGTTTTGTGGCAGTAGTACTCCTGCCGTGAATAGCGCCTGCAGGGAGCATGCAATGGCAGTTCTTCGTGCAGCAGGTGCGATTCTGTCTTCCTCCTCTCACCCTGGTGCTGGTGTGGGTGGACGCAGGACGAGATGCGGTCGACGGCTCGCAGCTACGAGGACCAGCTGAGCACCATGAGCGAGCACCTGGCCAGCATGAACGAGCGGCTGACCCAGCAGAGGGACGAGATCGACGCCCTCCGGCACGGCCCCTCCTCCTCCTCCACGACCAAGGTGCATGCCGACTACTCGCTTCTCCTCAGCTGCTTTGCCCACTAGAGGCCACCCCTGCCACCCCTCCTCCCCGCCACCGCTGCTGCCGCTGCCACTTTGCAGGTCACTTCGCAGCACCTTGCTCCTAACTCGCTCGTGCATGCCGGGGAGGTGCCTCAGGGCTTGGTTGTTGCCACGCCTTTCTTGATTCGTTCCGGCATAGCCGTGTTTGCTTGTTGGGCACTCTCAAAATTTCGCCCCAGTACTTGCAGTGTCCTGTCAAGTGCAGTGCACCAACGCAGCCGACGCAGTAGCTTCATCGGCAGCGTGGTGCAGCTTAATTTGTGTGCTGGTTTGTGTCACTCATGGGGGAAAGCCTTAGTGCATAGTATTCTCGAGCTTGAAAGATGTGACCACACTAAATGCTTTTCGTAGATTCCATGGCACTATTTGAGCTTTTCTGTTCTAGTTTTAACCCCTTTCGTGGTTATTATTGTCTTTGTTTTCTTGTTGAAGTACATACTTTTAAGAGATATACGTGATTGCAGTCTGTTAAATGCCACCCTGAGTACTTGCTGGTTGGAACATTTGGAGGAAAAAAAAATTAAGAAAGATAAAAACTACTGTGTATAACTTAGACCAGGGAATTGGGTTCTTAGGAACTGGGTTCTTTAGTTGCCTCCCTCCTGTTCTACCTTTTTTTCAGTGGCTTTTTTTATGCAGTTAGAGGAGAATGCTGAATGTTAAATTCGGGAAACTCTGCACAAAATTTCAGTGCAACTGGCCCTAAGCGAGGCATCTTAGTGGTGGCTTAGAGGGTTCTTTTGCGTCAGCATGCCCGGGAGCCTCTCATCTAAACTACTGACCTATTGTTACAGGTTAAGCTGGATCTGTTGAATCAACCTTGGCTAATTCAGTTTTTTCGCTTGGTTTGATGGTACTTAGAGCTCCCCTTAGGGTAATAAGTCTATGTGCTTCTGCTTCGGTTAATTCCATGGGCCACTTAATTCAGCCAAAATGAGTGGCCCAACCATGGTGGGATGGTTGGAAATTTCTATCAACAGCGACGCACTTGAACTTGACAACTGTTGACTGCGGTGGCCAGTGCACCCGAAAAGAAGCAAAAAAAGTTAGTACAGGCTCATGAAAACACCTGAATTCTAGTTTTTATAAAGACAGAGGAAAACCTGGTTGATTCCTCTGGCATAGGAATCGGTAAAACACGTAAGTGAAATGTGCTGTGAAATCTGCAGCTGAGCATGATTTGCGGGTTGGCGGCTGTCTTGCGGGTGTGCTTGGCGAGCAACGTCCTACTGGGGGGTCGCTTCGGCCAAGGTGTACTTCTGTCATTTCCGTAGCGGATATGACGTCAGTGAAATCTTGGGCTATCACGGCATAAAACACTTTTGTGTTAAAATATGAAACCTGAAAACGAACAACCCTAAGTATAACGTACTCTTTAGTACTAAAGGTTGCTTCCCTGCAAGAAGACCCTGTGTGCAGGAGTGCACCCTTTACAGGCCGCTTGCCTCGTTGTACTGGCGTCACTTCCGTGATGGACATGATGTCAGCGAAATCTTCGTGTATCCGGGAATAAAACACTTTCGTGTTAAAATAGTGTAGTATTTCGATACTGACACTGCACACGAGTTCAGCCTTATTAGTATACATGTGGGTTTCCATAGCAAATGCCGTTGTTAATTTGCTTGTCCCTTGCTCTGTGTTGCAGTTTGGCAAGAAGCTGAAGCCAAAGTGAAGTGCTTGGACATTCCTGGAAAGTGCTGAAGCACTCCACGTGCTCAGTGGTGCGTCGCAAGCAAGCCCACCACCGACTAGCTGGATTTCACGGGCGACTGCCGCCAAGCGCGTTCAGCCATTTCCCCACTGGATGATGGCAGCGTGCGGAGGTGGAATCACAGCCTAGCTGGGAGAGCACCCGGTTAAGCTAGTGGGCCTGCCATCCCGGGGAGTAGTAGTCTGCATAATCCCTTCTGTGTCCGCGTATTATGCGGGACACATCGGCCATTCCAGCCTTTTGTTCTGGTCACGCAAAAAAAGAAAATGCTCGGTGCAATAAAGGCCCCCTGTGAATGTTTCATGTCTGCTCCCTTGGATGTTTCTTGCAAGTCAGCTGTGACTTAATGTTACCGTGGCTTGCTACTTCTAATGATCCTCTCTTGGCAGTTTTGGGTGGTTTGATTTTTTATTCGCATGTTTGATATATGCATAAATTATGATGCATTTTGGGCAAATCCAGATCATCTGATTTGTTTCAAGGGCAGTTTTTTTTTTTTTATGACATTCCTTGTAAGCATGGGTTTATGAATTCTTCAGCAGCAGAGCAGACATTTTTACGGAGCAATTTCTTGCTAACTTTCTAAAAGGCCCACTTTTTTTGATAGACTATTTCTGCATGCTGCTTGGCTTTGCTGTGGAACCTGAGGCCATGTAATATGTTTTAGGGCCTATTTGTTAGGTTAGTCTCGTTTGAAGTAGGTTCATGTACTACAAGTCAACAGACACCAAGACTGCTCAGGTGTTGAATAGACTTTAGTTGCAACTAGCACCTTAGACAGGTGTATTTTTCAGGTTGGCAGTTTCTTTGGTTAAGTAAACAATAACAGGTGTACCTTGTTATGCATTGAGAATGCTGTGAGCAACCTGTAAGCATTTTTTTTACGATCCCTCACTTTTTCTTGCTCAACAGTAGCATTGCTTTGATAGATGTCTTCAGAATCTCTCCACAACATCCCTGTGGGGCTTCAATGTGCCTTCGTTCTTCTCTGTTTGAGCTTTTCTTGCGCAGTGAGGGGCCTTCTCTGGCATCTTTTAACAGCAAACACGCCTGCTTACCTCTTCAGACTTAACCAAAGGAAAAACACAGATTGGTTTATATCAAAAGGCCAACACACTTAAACGGCAACTATATACCACATTCGGCTGCAGCTTCAGCAATCAAACTGCAAAGTTATACAGGCAGGTACGACATACCCATACCTTACCTTTTTCTGTACTCTAGTTTATGACATAACAGATTATGAAATTGGAATTAAGGAGGTAACAAAAACTTTACTGTTGCTTCCTAAAGAAAGTCAAAAGAAGTGTGAAAGCTTTTTGACATCACAACTGCATCAAAACCTTCACTGAAAGTGCGTCCAATTGTTCGTCTAACCTTCAAAGACCCAAACCGCAAACAAGGAACAAACCCATGCGGGAATTTCTAGCGCACTGAGTAAACGCATGTACAAGCAATCTAAACGTGTACCGATACGTGGTTTTTGAGATAAAGGTACATACTGGTGTACCTCTCCATCATCAATGCGTGTATTGTCTTACCTAGAATTGTTCCTTTTTTTGTGATTTTCAAGTAACCGTTTCGACACGGTGGAAGTCCGGTTTCAGACACGCGCCGTGTGTCCGGAGATCTTAACAGAGCTTTTCGGTCAACCAACTGGTCTACGGGGAAATGCATTATTTTCTTCGCAGGATGCCATTGCGAAAGCTTTCGCTTCAAAAACGCCGGGATAGAGAACTTTGAGATACATGCATAAAACGTTCGAATTTCATATCCCACAACATTTGGATGGTCACTGTTTGGCTGCTGTGGAAATGCATCATTCACTACTACCTTGCAAAATGTTTGGAGTGATGAGAGAGAGGAGGAGGGGGCATTTCGCTTTTAAGGAGAAAAAAATCTTTTGTGTAAGAAAAGTGCACATGAAGCTACGAAAGGTTGAGAGTTTTGTTTAAACTGACATTTGGGTAAGACCTATTGGAATCTCGAATGCCAAGCAGTGCCGTCGGGTGCAAGAGGAGAAAAGTGTGTTGCTGCCAGTGTCAGGTCACCACATTCTTTTATTTGCCCGAAACAGCTGTGCACCAGACAACTGCCCGTCCCCTGAAGGCATTCGAAGTGAAGAGTGTGCGAGACCCACTCCCTACATCATTTTACTATGCAAGAGAGAGAGAGAGTAAACATGCTCATCATGCCTATGGGTGCCACGTCGCAGTGATAACCAGATAGAAGACACCTTACAAACTGGGCTTGACCACGTCCTCACACACATCACCCCTCTTGGCCTTACATGCTCGCCCACCAAATCTGCCCTACTTATCATGACACCTCCCAAAACCCACCCTTCCCCCAACCGCCAATACAACTATTTGCGAATGACGACCCCATCCCCCACACCCACGAGCTAAGAATCTTGGGTCTTACTATCACACACAACAGATCTACACTCCCCACACTCAACTACATTAAGAAATACACAGCCCAAACTATCCACCGCAAAACGCGTCGCCAACCGCCATCAAGGCCTAGGGGACACTGCTCTTAAAAAGACTTTTTTTGGTTTTTAAGTAAACTCTTTGAAACTTTTCAGACTTGCTGCTTTTCCCCCACTGATTTCAAATATGGCATTATTTTTTTACTTGGTCAATTAGTTCCCGAAATAATTAGAGGTAATTAACCATTTTTGGAGGAACAATAGACAAAACGGTGTTGGTCATAAAACTGTAGTCTTTACATTTTCGAACACTATGAACCCTGGTGAGTGCAATAAGACAATTAGTTTTTTGATGCATCACTTGGAACTAATTTTACAGATCATTAAACCTTCGTGGCACCAGTGGCAATGAACCATTTTGAGTGCCCATTTCAAACACTTAAGTTTAATGGGCTGTAAAATTAGTTCCAAGCGATGCATAAAAAAACTGATTGTCTTATTGCACTCACCAGGGTTCATGGTGTTGGAGAATGCAAAGACTACAGTTTTATGACCAACACTGTTTTGTCTATTGTTCCTCCAAAACATGGTTAATTATCTCTAATTATCTTGGGAACTAATTGACCAACTAAAAAATAATGTCATTTTTGAAATCAGTGGGGAAAAGCAGCAAGGCTGACAAGTTTCACAGAGTTTACTTAAAAATTAACAGAAACAGTTTTAAAAGCCATGTCCCCTCTTAGCGGAACTGGACCGACTACGTTTAGTACACAGCTTTATGATCAGTCGCATACTCTACCAACTGCCCCACATGCATGTCACAAACACTCAAACATACACCCTGGATGCCATGCTCCGCAAAGCATATCGTGTGGCCTTGCTCCATCCTCCTGGGGCTCCTTCCAATCGCCTTATGTCACTAGGCATCCATAACACCATCCCTGAACTTCTTGAGGCCCACCGGACAGCCCAACTCGCCAGACTCTCTGCCACACCCACGGGACATTGCATACTCCAAATCACAGGGCACACACCCCTCAACATCCACTACCCCCCCACCTATTTTACGCAACATTCCAGCTCTCATCCGCATCAAACCGCTTCCCCGTCACATGCACCCCATATTCCATGCCAACCGCCGAGCAGCTCGTGCAAGTCATCATGCAAAAAACTCCACCCCCCTGCCAAACACACCATGTACGTAGATGCAGCCACACAAACCGACCTATGCCCTCGCGGTTACTGGACCCGACATCAACGCCCCCACACACACTGCCACCATCTCCACCTCATGAGCAACTACGGCGAAGGAAGCGGCCATTGCCCTTGCACTCTCCCAGAGTCCCACCCCAACCACCCCAATCACCTATCACCTGTGAGTCCTATCAGACTCACAGCAGGCGATCCGGCACTTCACCAAAGGCTTTGTATCCTCCGTAGCCCTCAAAATTCTTCTCCACAGCCCCCCGGCCGAGCCCGTGCAACTGGTGTGGATCCCAGCCCACACCGGCATAGGTGCTAACGAGGCAGCGAATGCACACGCTTGAGCTCTTACTTCCCGGGCCACTTTTTCTCCCGAGAACGAGACACTCTGAGCCTCTCCTTAGTTTCAGGGAAGTTACCCTTCATTACCGCCTCCTCCACCGCACTCTGCCACCCCCACACCCACACCTATCCCTCGAGGCTGCCCACATGTGGCGCATACTACAAACACACGTGTTCCCTCATCGTACTTGACTGATACACACACATCCGCAGCAATTCCACACACCCCACTGCCCTCTGGTCCACCGCCACCCCCCCTCGCCAACCCGGTTTTATTTTTAGATGCGAAGCATCTCATGCTCGGGGCTGTGTCCCTCCCTCCTTTGTCGTTGTCGTTGTCTGCCGTCCACACCCCCACTGCGCATGCCTGGCCAGGCACCGCTGATGATGATTGTGGCAGGATGTCCCTAGGGATCGGCCAACCAAAGAATCCATCACGAGATAGCCTCGCGTTCAACCACCGTCGTCATCTTCCCATAGGGGAACCCCGAGTACCACATCCCCACTGCGCATGCCTGGCCAGGCACCGCTGATGATGGTTGTGGCAGAATGCCCCTAGGGATTGGCCAACCAATAATGCGAAGCAGCTTAGGGTTAAGACGTGACGGTAGCCGCTGCATACTCCGCTGGGGGCACCACTGTAGCTCCGCTGTATAAATGACGCGCGAGCGCGCTCCAGTCATTCTCTTCCCACAACGCCGCGATCGAACTGAAAACTAATGGGAACTTGAGTCGACCCCATGGCTGCTTCGCTTACTACTCAGGGTTCCCCTACGGGAAGATGATGAAATTTTTTTAAAATAAAGTTTTGTTCTCTCTCTCTCACTATCAATTTTTGCTCCTTAGTTTTTATTTAAAAGAAATTTCTACCAGCAACAGCTGTTGGTGTGACAATCCTAATCAATAACACCACACTGTGGTGAAAATCACTGGCAATGAGATAGCGGCGTTTGTCCCGAGAGCAACATAGTCATATGCAAAAGTTTGTGTACCACGAGATCTGTGACTTGATTAAATTTTTCCGGATAGTGGCGGTTCATTCGGTAATCTCACTGTCTTTATGGTTCTTCAGGGTTGGAAGGATAGGCAGGCAACACTTGCAGTTTACCATGGGGAACAGAAATTGCCTCAACCCTGGAATCTTGTGGTACTGCAGCTATTGCTCGTGGCTGTATGGCAAAAGCGACACGCCCAGTGGTGGTGCTTTGGAAATTGCGATGTTGGTAGAGGGAACGGTTCTCAGATTCTTTTTTCCTCCGATGCTTAATGTCGTCACTGCATCCGAGGCTGCGATTGGCTGCTGCTGCTGCTGCTGAGCCCGTTGCCCTGTTGCAGCTTCCCCAGTGCCTCACGGAGTCCGCAAAACAGAGCGTGCATCAACTGCTGCTCGGGAAAACTTCTCAAAGAGCAGTGCATGGAACGCCGGCAGGATTTTTCCCAGGAGGCAGTAAGATAACTAAGCAAGAAACAAGGGGAAGATATCACTCTTCATCTTAGGAGGTCCATTCACAGTATCATGCTAGTTCATTTCCATATACATACACATATAAAAGAGAGAGCGAGAATGAATGGGTTACATGAACAGTGGGACAGGTCAAGGCAGAGGCAGGCACGGGGGAATTTCGTTTTGTGCTCTTATGAGGTAATGATTAGAAATGCACGATAAGAGAGAATATTGGAGAAAAATGTGCGTGCATCAGGTGGGAACCACCTGATGCACGCACATCAGGTGGGAACCACCGTGCCATACCTGCCTGCCTTGTTCATGAACTTCAACCGAGCACATGCCTACAGCTGATGCAGCAACACAGACGGAGGACCGTGCCTCAACAGCCAGAATGTATAAATACATAATTTCACTTTATTTGCACTGTCCACCAATTGCCAGCACAGCACAAGTGCCTCCTCTCAAGCATGGCGGCATCATCTACGCCACTAAGCACTGCACTCTCTTTATGACCGGGTAGAAAAAACAAAGCAACGCCCAAGCTGCCTTGAGTGCCAATCAAACAGACAAAAACGTGGCATACATGCGACGCAAAAAACTGCTGCCTGGCCATTTACCTCGTGTTCAAATGGACGCTGTGGTTTCGCGAGTGCAACACTCGCTTCGTCCTGGCAGGAGAGTTCAGTTGACCCTTTCAGGACCACCATTACTGAAACCGCAATCGATTCATTTCAAGGTGAAGAGATATTTTTCAAGAGCAAGCGATATTGGGTCATTAGACACTCTTGCCTACATTTTATCCTAAAAAAAGCAAGAGCATTGTCTGTGTTTTTCTGCACGATAAAAATTTGATTTTATTGACTCATTTGAGTGGCATCTCCGCTGTTTATGTCTTTGCTGCTACTGGTAAGTTAGGAAATTGTTATTGCTTTGTCTACATCAACATGCAGTGAGGGTCACATTAAAAAAAAAAGGTAAACCCGACATAGTCTGCTGAGGGAAGCATGAAAGATAAGAGATAAGTAAACTTGAATGTACTAAAATCACAATAACATCCAAATGTGAACTAGTCATCGTTTTCGAGTGGTTTCTAATCTCAACGTTGCGTGCACATGGAAGTGAAAGGGCCCGCAATAGATTTCAGTAAACGTGACCTGGAAGGGTTAACACCATACTGAAAGCTTACCAAAGAACATTTACGATGCCTGCAATAAAATCAGCATTCACACGCCTCTCAAAAAAAAAAAGAAGCTATTACAGAGCATTTCATCTCTTTTTGAACTCTTGCTCTCGGTCGACTAAAAGAATTTTGAACAGAAAGCGAAAAAGAATACTAGTTGAGCATTCCATAACCAAGTTAAGCATTAATGCTCCAGGTTTTATATACATAGTGTCCTCTGTTTTCAGGCGAAACCTGATATCGCCAGATTTATTTTCAGAACTGCACATGCACAAATCATGTTAAAGCCCCATCAGGATAAACTTTTATCATCCAAATAATGAGGCTTTAGGGTGGAATGCACTTCTTCTTAGGCAGAAAAAAATCAATTTCTTAAAAGAAATCCTAAATTAAAACCAAAAATGACACCGCAGAGCCATCTGACATAGAGACAATGTCTTTTTGTTCCACCAACAGCCTCATAAGTAAATCTGAGGGCAAATTCATCGTCATCATTGTCAGATTGTTTGCATCTTAACTGTGTCCCTAAAAAGGTAATTCTTTTCTTACTGATAAAAATTAATGCCAACTTTACAAAAAGTGACAATAAAACCAGTATTCCTCCAATTTTTGGAGATTTAAATAGCCCATGGATTCCTACCCAAAGCATTTAGAAAATTACAAATTCCGAATACAGCGGACAGTACTCTTGCGCAGCAGCCTCTGTGTGTGTGCCACCAATTTTAAAATGCTATATTATGGAGATATGGTCGTGCCGTTGCGCAATTTATATGCAAAATTACTTAAGCCGCACAGAGCTACCTTTGCAAACATGGCTATTCCAGGGAACAAATCCAGCATTTCACAGTATGTACAACAATACCAGGCTTCAACCGCATTTAGGTTACAAAGTTGCGCCCATGCTACTTGCACACGGCTTGGCTCGCACCATCGTCAACTATACATGCAACAAGCACCCAGCTAAAACTGACAGACCAGCACTGTACAATAAAAATAAACCCTCGCAGTTCCGAGTAAAATCACCCTGTTTGCAAAGAAACAGACCCCGCAAAGGAACTGCCACCAACACCGCTATACAAAAAATGTGCGAAAAAGAATTTCTTGAAAGCAACAAATACAGCCTTTGTACACAGTCTTGAGCAACATCAACTCAGTCCACCAAAATGCATTGCTTCAATGCAACAAGATATGTGCAGATCATGTTTACAGCTGAAGCACAGGTTTTATACGGGTGAAGTGATTCAAAACGCTCTAACACAGTCCCAACGATGTTTTGTACCTTGCCCCGAAAAGCTAATCAGTGCAGTTCTAGTGCATACGTGGGCATCCACAGGGGAAGCCAAGGGTGAAACTCAGCCCCTGCCCACTTAAAACCCAAGCACAAAGCGTGCGACTGGCCCATGGACTTAACTTACGCAAAACCACGTGCAGATTCCAATTTTCAGGTTCAGTTCTCGAATGAAGGTAACGAGCGTTCATTCTTGTGACAAAGGCTGACTTTTTGAGAGCTGTACATATCGCCAACAACCCACAAAAAAACTGGTCCCGCAAATGACAGCCACAAAAAACGCTTACTTCCGAGACAATGGCATTGGTACGCTTCGACGCCCATCTTTTAGCATTGATCTAAATACAGTAGCCGACCGATTTTTCCGCCCTGGAGGGCAACGAACAAAAATCCGAATAAAAGAGCAGTCCAAAAAATCCGTGAGCCATTACTCCTATGGGACAAGTGGTGGTTCCTCGGGAAAGTCCGGAATATCCAGCAAGTCTGAATTTTTGGAGTCCGAAGAACGGTCGGCTACTGTATGCATAGAAAAACAAGGTACTGAAGTTACTCAGAATCATGGTTGCCAGAAGAATTCCAACCCTCACCTTCAGGCAAAATACGTTTCAAAGCACGAATATTGTGCACTTTAGCCTCCTCCTGACGTGTACACTTCAGAAATCCAGATTGCTCTGGCAGGCTTACACCATGCCAAGTCGTAATTCTACATTGACAGTGGTCCTTTAACACTCCTTGTACATATTAAGCATTCCTCAGATGGTCCCTCGTTGCGTGCTGTGGCCAGAGAAGAAAGATGGCAGAGGAATATTCCAACTGTGAATGGGCAGACAAGTGAATCAGTGAGTGTGATGTCCTGGTGCTTCTGGTGTCCCTGTTCCTCCCAAGTTGCAGCCATTCTGGTTTCCTTTACGCAGTCCCAGAAATTCATCTGGGAAATTAAGCATCTTCGAAACACTGCCTTGCAAAGAACTGCTGCTGGTGCCGAAAACGTGACAATTACAGTTCCTCTCATCACCAATAACTTTCCCGGCCAACACGCAATGTAATTTCACAACAGTAGTTTCGGTCAAGCACATGAAAATACCGAGCCCATGGTGTAACACTCGGACCAATCTTGCGAAATTAAGGTCATTTACCCAAGTCAAATTATTAACTTAACCAACTGATTTAGCCAAATTTCGGTTGATTTGATTTTTGTCTTCACTTTGGCCAAGCTGCCGATTCTGATCAGAGTCGACTGGATTCAATTCTACCCTAGACATTGCTTACCACACCTTAAAAAAATTCCATGGACACCCATCAATACATGCACACTGTGGTAAGAGAGAGTTCGGAGAGGCCTTCTGTATCTCCCACGCCCTTATCATCATCAACATGAAAAATTGGGCATGTTGTCGCAAAATTCAAAGATAACCAGCGCAAAGAAAGGCAAGGACGAAGACAAGACAGCAAGGTCTGTGCCGAGTTAGTGCAGTCCTTGTCGTCTTGTCTCCGCCCGTCTTTTTTGGCTTATATTTATCGACATTATTTTCTTTTCCCAAACATCATCACTGAGCACTTGGTTGCTTTTCATTGGGACTTTGGAGCATCCAAAATTAGAATAGCTACTCGCCTACCAGGGTCCCACAGGCCACACAACACGTGCAAAGCGAGACTGTGGGAATCGGCAGTTTCATGACAGTACATACTTCAAGGGTGCCATCCCCATTTCTCACACTTTAAAGAAAGTTCGCCACATTTTGTTGGAGTTGTTTAACCTTGATGAAGGACAACATAAAACCAGGATTTGCTGCCAATCACAACAATGCATTCCATGCTAAAAGGGGACATCGCGGCCTCTCCTGGCTCTCCCAGCCTTTTCAAAGACCAATGACTGATTTGACACAACTTGTAGAGGTCAACAGTTGATGCAGTTCACACTCCTTGTGAAGATGCGCCCACTCATCCAACATGTCCTTCTAAATGCACCCCCCTCCCCCTCTTGACACATTTAAAACCATAGTTTGGGAATGATGCCAGTTTTCACTTGCCTAACCAAACATCATCTGACACTGTTGCATTCTCCATACTCTTTTTCTCTTTCAAACTGCTGGGCGGAAATGCGGAAAGTAATAAATAAAAGGCTCCAAGTAGTTCAGATCTTGCAGTGAATTGCCGGGCAGCAATCCTGGCCCCTCTGGCCTGAACACATTATCAGATGCAACTGAGGCATGTCAAAAATCACCAGGGCACATGTCACACACACACCTCGTCCTAGGGCGTAACAAAACCTTGCTCACTGCCTCTTTCTTCCCCTCGAAAGCCTCTTCTCCCCGAATTCCTCGGTCAGGCATCTCAATGCATGTGCCCATACGTGTTCATCACTCGCTTCACAGTGACCCTAAAAAGTCTTTGTACAAGCATCTTTCTACAGCACAGAACCCGCTTCCACAGACCCCCCCGTTTCTGCATCATTTGTACAACGCTTTAATGAAAAGAAGCAACGTACAGTGCGCGCCACCAACGAACCAAGTCCTTGTTCCAAATGTACACACGCCGCTCATGGAAGCAGTGGAAGACTGAATGTTCAAAATAAATAAATAGCAATAAGGGAAAATAAAAAGCCCTCAGTGTATAACACGCGCATATACATATACATATGCAACAACAACAGGGACAACACCTCAGTTCCCCTCACCAGTCTCGGCCTTCTAGCGTGGACACACCGACAGCTGTCACAGTGGGACTCCACCACCTTCAGGGGTCAGTGTCTCCAGTTCCACGCGGAAGGGTCGCGCAGGCCAGACACGTACCACTGCCGTTGCGCGCGAACCGATGACGGGCGTCCCAGAGAGGAGTAACCGTCCCTGATGTTCCACTGTCTCCCCGCCATCGGCTCTTGGAAAGTGTCGTCGTAAAAGTGTTGCACAAGGAGGGGAGGAGGCGTTCGCCTTCTGGGCGAGGGGAACCCGAGGTTGGCAAGGCCAGGCGACGGCTTAGATGATGACGATGACGAGGGCTCCGCCCGAGCAGAGGCGGTCGACGGCGACGGCTGCTCTCCCGGCGGCGGGAGAGCCCCGCGCACTGCCGGCGTTGCCGTGGCAGCCGGCTGCGCGGGGGTGCCCAGTCGTAGCTGCTGCACGCGGAAGAGCGAGGGCTGCTGCTGCTGCAGGTGGACGAGGCGACGCCGCCGCTGCTGCAGCACAGGCCTCCTGGCCAAGGGTCAGACGAGCATGTGGACGGGCGAGAGGTCGTCCGCCTCGCAGCTGCCGTAGTCGTCCTTGTCCGACTCGGCCAGGTCCAGGTGCTCCAGAGTGGCCGTCGCCATGGCGATGTCCGGGATCATCTTGCTCAGGTGGCCGCCCCCACCCTCGCTCTGCAGCTGCACGGCCGAGGGGAGGGAGGAAACAGAAGCCGTGAGCACCGAGAGCAAGGATTCTCTGGAAGCAGGTCAACAACCCAGTCACAACCCGGTTATCTCTTTCATTATCGCTGGGAATTGACCAATTTTTAGGTATCTGTCTTTCTATGTGCTAAATGTATTGGTTAAGCACTGTGGGGACCCTTGTTTCCTTACGCCTCGCCTGCACATGTTTCCGCGAGCTGGGTGCCGCCATTTTGGGTAGCCGGCGCGTCACGGAGGCCGTGTCCTCTTCATGACCCCGCGCGATGCGCCGAACCGGCTCGTCGCGAAAGTGCGCGGAGGGCGAGGGGAAGGAGGACTGGTTCGTCGCCTTCTCCCTCGCCACCCTCTCCTCGAGCGCCGGGGGAGACCTCCTCTCCCCCCGAACCGACCTACGGGACACGCGAATGTTCCGCGGGGACTCTGCCGAGAAATTCTGCCCTGATCGGTCGCCTCGGGATGCCTCCCCTGCTCCCGCGGCCGTGATGACGGATATCGAGGTCTGAGCCCAGTGGCTTGAGCGAGCGACAGGAGCCACTGTCTCCCCGCAAGCGATAGTCGTGTTGTCTTGTGTATGCCCTGTATCTGCCAGGCAATAAAGCCTCACTTTGGATTGCCGGAGCCTGTCTACCGCATGTGAGTACTCGAACCCGTGCGTGAGTCTTCAGATTCCGCAGGGCTAGTGTACGGTGTGTAGCGTTCTCTAGCAAAGCTAGCCGGGGTCCTCTGCTATCCCGTACGTTAGCCCACAGCACATATTATAAAATGCAGATGCTTTAACGTCCTTTCCTTTCCAACAACAGCACATATTATAAAATGCAGATGCTTTAACGTCCTTTCCAACAACAGCACTTTCTAAAATGTTTTCATACATAAAGGTTGCGAAAAAAATGATCAAAATCAAAATTTTCATGCAGACGTCGAAGAAAATCATAAAAAGGATGTTGTGTATAACAAACCACCTATACTAGGAAGAATTTAGAATATACATTTTCTAGGTAGAGATTTTAAAAACACATTCTAGAAAAAATATTGAGTTCTGCAGAACAATTTGTCAGATATAAAAAAAATTGTTAGCCCACATGGTGCCTGTGCTATGCGGTGAAGGCAAAAAATCGTGCATTCCAAAATGCACGATTTTGGATGGTTCTTTGGAAGAAATCTGCCAGTATGACATTATTGAGGCACCAATTTGTCCCCACATGATGCAAAAACACCTTGTCAATGACTGAATTTGTATTTACAGCCGGCACAAAATACGGGACAAGCACACAATGCAAAACAATCTGCTTTTAATTGAAAACAAGACTTGGTGGTGGATGCTAGTTTATGTTCACGGCCAGTTTATCATCACTTATCTGTGAGAACTTTCCCTTCCAGTTAATCATCTTCTGGTTCACTATTGTATCCCTGCTTGCAAGAATGAGGTGTGATGCACTAGAACTGTATCCCAGCGAGTTTTTCCCAAGAAGCTGTCGCGCGACAGAGTTCAGCACTGCAAGCCTCCTGCATTGTAGCGCCATCTAATGTTTCCGAAACGAAACAATACCAAACATGTTGGAGACTTTGTCAAAATCGACAGTTCTACTAAGAAGCAACACTAGACCTCCGGAAACACCCTTGTACGAAAACGAAACTGGTCGGTAGACAGCTGGCGCAGTGCAAGACCGATTTGAAATGCTCCCCTTGTAAGAACTGTTATCTGACGACTTGGTGTTCTTTCAGAACCTTCAGCTGAAGCTGCAACACAGAACTAAAGTGTGGGTGAAGTGAAATCACGAGTGGTACAGTTTTTTCGAGGAGTAGTGGGCGATAAAGGCAAACCAGCTTGAAGTTCGGTAACTTGATGCAAAATATGAATTTCGCAATGCAAGAAGAAAACCGAAACCGCTGGAAACTGGCTGAAAATTCCAAGTCCACTTGTTAGACATGCGGGGAACCTTCAGAAATAAGCTTTGTCAGAATAAAGCTGCCCGTTCTCTGAACAAAGCTCGCTAGAAAATAGCTGGTGTCATTTTCAGTTTTTTATCACCTCTCTGCACTGTCGCTCTACAAAAGCTGACAACGCAATTTAACACTCAACTTGCTGGGAGCCTTTTGATAAAAAGACATTGACGGTAATGCAGCCCAGCCACGAGCAGCACGCCTCTTTGTCGCCCACCTCGGACAGGCGCAGGGCGCGCCTCCCCAGGTGCGGCTGCCGGTGCAGCCGGAGCTCGGTGGGCGGGGCCAGCCTCCGGGGCGGGGCCCGGGAGGGCGGGGCCAGGACGGGGTTGGGCCGAGCCGAGGGGTTCCGGCCCAGCATCAGGTCGAGCGGGTGGTCCGGGGGCGGCGCCCAGTCGTCCGGGGCGGGGGCCGGGGCCTGGGCCAGCAGGGCGGCCGCCTGGTCGGGCAGCCCGGCCTCCCGCACCACGCGCAGCTGCAACTGGTGGCTGATGGCGCACCGGTTGGCGCCCAGCGAGTAGGCCCGCGAGGCCCCCCCGCGCAGCTCCTGTTCCCGCTGCCGCATCTGGCGCACCAGCTCCTCGCTCAGCACTGCGTCAGAGCACAGGGCACAGGCGGTGCGCTCTCCTCCTTGTCTGCACAACCCGAGAGTATTCAGCAGCAGCAGCCTGTTTGTGTCCCCTGCGCTCCCTGTGTCACTTGACAGGGATATGGCCGCTTCAAAGACGGACATAGATGCCCGTGTCGAGATTTCCCCAGGTGGTCACAATTAATCAGGAGCCCAACACTATAGCAGCCCTGGTGTGGCTTTGACAATTAGAATGCCCAGAATTGAGCTGCTCACAAAGACAAACATGACCGCGCAGTTGGTAATCTTGTCAGAGGAGCTACCAGGGAAGATGCAACCAGAATATCTGATGGGAGAAATACCTGCAAGGTACAAAAGTTGCATCCAGTCCACGTGAGTGTTTCTGCAGAGCATTGAGAGTGCTTCTGGTGCCAAGAAATATTAAAAAGAAACTTTAGCTGATAGCAGGCACTCCTTTTGAGATAGCAAGCTCCAGACATCAGGCCTGTGCTCTTGGGTACTTTGAACCGCTGAAGGAGAAAGAGCAGCTAACATAGGTGATGCCACGTAGTGCATCTACCACAGAGGACTGCCACTCCATGATGGCTTCTCGCAGATCATTTTTAGTTTGAGCTTAGAAGGGAGGCACCTATGCCTTACAGTATGTTGTAACTGGAGGGCTGGGGCTACAACAGATGTCCTAGTGGGATAGTGAATTAACTTCTTGCACCCGTACAAAGCTTGTCTTGTGAAGGAAACTTGTGCACTTTATATTTTTGGTGGTCCTGAAAAGCAGGTGTACATTAGGATTGGGGGTGCGTTAGATTTGGGTAAATGTGGTATACAGTAGTATCGTCATCGCCACCACAGAGGCAGCACCCACCACCGCCCTCAACAATCCACTGCCACCAACACCGCCACTGTCATCAGCTTTTCAATACTCACACAAACCTACCTCCCTGACTCCTGACCATGGAGCAAGAATACATACAGGGGGTGAAACACCCATCACGGCGGACATTTGGTGAGCGACCAGATAACTAATGTCACATCGAAAACTAATGGAGTCTGCTTCACAGCTGCATCTGTGGCACCTGATGGACAAGATGATAGCGGTCAGGCCACGTTTTGACTGCACAGCTGAATGCCAATTGCGGAGATCGTGCAGTTTCATTCCACACAACAGATACTGCTCGCTTAAAGGGACACTGGACACAACCACAAATCAAAGGAATCTCGTACGCAACACCTATCCCACACCTGATGAAAGGCTTGACATGCTTCTTTTCGCATTTTTTGCGTTTCATTTCCTTTGATTTGTGGTAAAGTGTATATCGGCCATACCGGCCAGTGCATCAATGACCGCCTAAGAAAACACGCCCTGTCGATGAAAAATGGAACTGGTTCACACTTGCCACAACATTGTAAGGATTGTGATTGTGATTGTAAACCTGACCTAGACAAAACAAAAATAATCGAAAGAAGCAGAGATGTGACTGCACGTGAGGTTGCCGAGGCATTTTTCATAAAAAGAAAGGGGCCCATGTGTGTGAGAGTACTGTCGCTTTCTATCTAGTGCATTTCTGCAAACTTTTTTCTGATGTTCGCGGTGTGCCAGATGCCCTTGATGTATCACTTTTTTTTCCTTCCTTTCTTTTTCACTCAGTGCATGCCTGTCATATATATGCTCGTTAGTAGCGCCTGTCACGTCTGCCACCATCTTCGTCTTTTT
This sequence comes from Haemaphysalis longicornis, assembly GCF_048455015.1. Lineage (NCBI taxonomy): Eukaryota > Metazoa > Arthropoda > Arachnida > Ixodida > Ixodidae > Haemaphysalis > Haemaphysalis longicornis. The sequence goes on from NW_027526445.1 coordinate 192,286,646, forward strand.
TGTGCTAGGCCTCCCATTCAGTATGTACCAACTAGCCCAACAGCATGTTCTGTTAAAGTCCTCCTGACGCCCCGCGAATGTTGGTGTCGAACAAACCGCTTGTGCGCAGTTCGCACACTTCCTCAAAAAGCAGTACCGCAGACAGTAGCGCCATCCAGCAACAGCCAGAAAGGGCATTGCACATGCCAGGCAATTTAAAGGGACACTGAAGTGATTTGTAAACATTGCGGGATTACGAGCGCAAATTGTAGTCCGGAGACCATAGATGTTTCGACCACTCTGAGCGCGTTTACGCGAATTTATTTAGTAGAAAAAGCAATTCGAAAATGCTGTCCTCCTCTCTGCACCCTCGCCCATTTTCTGTGGCGTTTTCGTGTGACATCACGAGGAGACGAGCTGGCAATTGGCTGCACTACTGCACGGTTCGCCGACCTTCCGATCGAGTCAGTTGGCCCAGCGTTTAGACCGCCGGCCGCCGATGGGTCGTCGCAATTCGCTCGCTCAATTGAAACTAAGCCACCACCTGTTCGTGAATGGAAGAATGTGCCTTTCTTTACTTTGTTAGTTTGTACACTGTATCAAGCTCCGAGTGCGGGTCGCTCCACACAAGCACTGCACAAGTGCACATGGGACGCTTCGCTGACTTTATGCTAGTAGGAAAATCTAAGGCCACTTGAAGGCGGGAGAAGAGTCAGCGAAGTCAATATAGGTACTAAGGAAATAAAATCAACTGAAACTTTTACCGTACAGCACAAAACTAGGGAGCAGGAAACACTTTTTTGCGCTGGGTGAACAAGCACAGCAGTCAGCAGCACGACCGCACATCTGCGAATGCTTTTCCGTCCATGAAATGGAATTGCTAGACGTGAGATATTGTGGAAGTTTGGGGGACGCTTACTGCATGGGCGCTATACAACAAATAGTCACCTAAAGTACTTGAAATGATAAAACTAAATAAAAGTGTAAACTGGTTATACATTATATACCTTATATATCCATCCTCGGCAGAGCTGGCTCGTGGCTGAGTCGTCTGAGGTGCTAGGCTATTGTTTTGAGAGTCACAAGTTCGAATCCCCGAGGGTACAGGCTTTCTTGCTTTTTTCTTTTTTTTGCAAGTTGATTTTTTCGTTTTCGGCCGATGTTTTCTTAACTGAGTTCACCATTTTTGGGCCGTAACGTTTACTGCTCCACGAGCAAGTTCGCAGAACGCACACAGACTGCCACTGACGTGCTAGCAAGTTCTCGTTAGCGTGTTGTTGCCACAAGCACCGACTGCTTGCGGGCAGTGGGCACAGGCCTGAATCAGCACACCCTTGGCCTGGTGCGAACACGCTTTTTACGATACAGGCATGAGTGAGGCAAGCTCCAAATATGCGGGAAAAGCGCATGGCATTTGAGCGTCTGCGGTGACGCGGAGGGCGTTCATCCACTGTGTAGGCCTCGGCTAGTGATTTTTACGATTCCAAGCCGTCCTGGGAGGCTTATCTTAGGCATTTGACAGTCGACAACATGGCAGCAGCGCGGTACGGCGATTACTGAGATATCGAGAATGCCCATCGAACGATGCCGTCGGATGTCAAGCATGTTGTTTTACAGAACCGAAACTGAAACTTGTTTGAATGCTAACCTTGGACATCGTCCAATCCCGGTGCTATCTCCTCCCGACGTCACAGCCTTTAGTTGGTGCAGCCGCCACAGACCGCGCATGGAAGTTGTGGGATATACGTGAAGGGTTCCTCGGGGGCCTTAGCCAGTCCTGGCGTAAGCCACCACGCTAGCTCCCGGCGTGTCAACCACGCGGGCTCCCATGGCTACGGCAGCCCAGCGAGGTTCGCCGATACGAGAACACAGTAGACAGTAGTGCCGAAGCACAGCCGTTTATTTGGGGAATCCCAAAGCATGCGAGCACAAGGCTCGACGGCGTTCACAAATCACGCCGTCCGGGTCGTGACCGCGAACGGGAGGCAGGCACTCACGGCGCGCAACAAACAAAGCTCCCACCTGAGACACAAGTATCCATCACCGCCGCGTTCCGCCGATCTCGCCCCGACCGGGTCTCCGACGAGACTCTCCCGACTCCCGTGCGCGCACGTTCGCGCCGCCCGCGCCCGCGCGCCTATCCCCGCACACATCGGTGGCGCCATCTCTCGGGGGACGCCGACGAACCAGCGGAGCGCCGGACCGGTTTCAGCGCACAAGCGTCTCTCCCGAAGCGCGCGCTGGCTCGGGATCGCAGGTCGCAGTTCTCCACGATTCCCACAAAGTTTTTCTTCTTTCCCGCTTTATAAAATAATTAACAACTTATCAACCGAATAAACGATGAAAAGTGTGGTAATTTGAGCTAGTCTACGCAGTGCAAGCAAAACCGGGAGCTTGACAAATTCACTTCAGTGTCCCTTTAGGCCCTTCCAGTGCAAGTTGAGCAGTATAGCTAGTGGCGGCAGCACCTGTCTGCATGTTTTCGCTATTTGCTACCTCATTTTGAAAAAAACTACAAGTAGTGGTATATTCTTGTTCTCTGTGAGATAATCTGTTGATCTAGAGCAACTTGAATTTTGACTCCAGGGCCGCTTTAACTTGTGCCAAGCACTTGTGACATTACGTGGCCACCCCGAGAAGTGGAGCGTTGCTTCTTTCCCCGTGCTTGTCCTCCTGGCCCCTGCTACTACGACACCCCAGAAGGGGGCCCAGCTCACCTGGCAGTGTGGGGTCCGGCAGCCTGACGGCCGGAGGGCCCCCCCCTGCCCCGGAGGGGGCCAGGAGGCAGGGGCAGCCCCCCTCGCGGAACACCCCTCCCGTGGCCCCCTTGTCCACCATGTACAGGGTGTCTGGAATGTGCGACAGGTGCGGGGGCCACGGGCTCGGGGCCACGGGGCCCAGGGCCTGCTCCTGCGACAGCTGCTCCTCCAGCCACGCCTGCGAGGACCACGGGAGAGAAGGAGGGAAAGGGAAGCGAACAACAAGGTCCTCCAGCTGTCGTCAAGTGGGCACCGGCTGCAAACAGCTCCCCAAAAAGAAATACTAAACAGAGACGCTTTCTTGTTCTCTCGCAGCAAAGGTGGCAGTAACAGTGCAGCATGTAGCGCATTGCTCCTGCACAACTTGCAACCCAGCACATTCCCAGTGCATCGATGCAGCAAGTTACCCTCCAAAGTTACAAATGGATAAAAGAAACAAAAAAAGGAACATGATCCCGCTTGTCATTAGTCAGTTTTCGGCTCCCATTTGGGAGCACGTGATCTAAAAAGAAAGATGCGAACGACATTTCTCCATCGTCAACCTGTCTACGGCCACTGCAGGGCAAGGGCCTCCCCCATAGATCTCCAATTATCCCGGTCCGGTGCTAACTGCAACCAGTTTATCCCTGCAATCTTCTTGATCTCATCTGCCCACCTAACTTTCTGCCGCCCCCTGCCACGCTTGCCTTCTCTAGGGATCCCCTCTGTTGCCCTCAATGACCAACGGTTATCCTGCCTTCGCACTACATGCCCTGCCCACGTCCATTTCTTCTTCTTAATTTCCACCAATATGTCCTTAACATGCGTTTGTTCTCTGACCCACTCCACTCTCTTCTTGGTCCCTCAATGTTACACCTTCCATTCCACTGCTCCAGTGTTGATCGCATTACAGAAGGAAGGTGTGGCCTGATCCCGGCGACCATTGCCGGTACTGTACTCCCTCGCCAGAGCAGGATTGGCCACCCTGGTGTAGTAATGGCCACAACCTCCCATGACTGCACCCATTTCTCCATTCAACACCTCTAAATAGAAGATAAGCCATTCGATTGCAGCCACAAGGACACCCAGAGCAATCATGCGACTAGTATGCTCTCTGGCTTTTAGCCTGGTACACCCCTTTCCTCCGCGTAGTTTCTTTTACGAAGCATTCTGTGCACCGCACATTTGCAGCCCCATTAATAAGCTGCACCGACTGAGCTCTGCCCACTGGGTCCTTTGATAACAGGCTTGGCCCTACCCCCGTGAAAGGGACAATCTGCTGCTGCTGCAACGCTGTGCTTTCTGCGCGGCACTGCAGCAGGAGAATAGTGCCCTCTGCTTTTGCATTCTTGCTGCCCGTCAACAGTCAGTATTCATTCGACAAAGAAAATAACAAACTCCAGCCAGAGGTAGAAACGAAGAACCTGAGCAGCTCTGAAACCAGCTTGGTTCCTTCCTCACAGGTGACTAAGAGGAGTTAACAGGTGAGATGAGACGCAACCCCGGAGGATGCAACTAAGCTGTTCTCAAAGCTGCTCAGGTCCTCCATTTCTACCTCTGGCTGGAGTTTGTTATTTTCTCAGTTGTACGTCGCTGTGAACCAGGCAAAACGTGTTCAAATGTCTACATTCAAGTATTCGTTTGACACATTTGGTGCTGGGAAAGTGGTGCCCATGAAGTACCCCAATAGTGACACTGAAACATTGTTTCACCCCACACCTCCTGGCAAACTCATCAAAACACTAAAAGGGACAGGCAACCAGTTTTTGTAGAGGGCATGTCCTCCAGCTCACATGAAAGCTAGCGTCTTATATACCGGGGTAACCGCAAGCAATTTCTAAATAAACAGGCGGAAATCATTTCAATTTGGCACTAAACTTTCTGCAAGGTGGCGCCAAGTAGTGGCTAAATGCGACACTACCGTACGTGTCCAAATAACTCCATCATTTGCAACACGTGATTCAAAAACCGCATGAAGGAATAGAAAAAGTTGCACGTTGTTGTTTTAGCTCATTCGTTGTCGCGGGATATTGACAGATTTTGAGGTGTCTAAGGAAACATCTTTTTTTCTGCTAAACATGTTGGTTCGGCACTAACTGCAGCAACATAAAATGCAGATCATTCAATGCCTTTTCTAACAACATCAGTTTTTAAAATGTTTTATACATCATAGCTGCGAAAAGAACTATCAAAATAAAAAGTTTTGTGAACTTGGCTTAGGAAATGATAAAAAAAGGAATTGTGTATAACAAACAACCGAGAGTAGAAAAAATTTCGAATATGCATTTTGTAGGGCAATATTTCAAAAACACGTCCTAAAAAAATGCTTACTTGCGCGGAACAGTTTCTCCGATATAAAAACAATGTTAGCCTACATGGTGCTTGTACCATGCAGTGAAGCCCAACCTCCATTTCAAATTGTGCAATTTTGGGTGCTTCCCTGGAAGAAATCTGGTGGTTTGACATCAACAGAGGCCCCAATTTGTCCCCACCTGACGCAAGAACATTTTGTCAATGACTGAATTTGCATTTACAGCCAGCACAGTATTCGGGATAAGCATGCAATGCGGAAAAATCTGCAGGGAGTTGAAAACGAAACTCGGTGGGTGATGCTTGCTGACGTTCCCTGTCAGTAACCTCTCAAAACATAAACTTGTATTTTGTTATCATCTTCTGGATTGCTATTGTAGCACTGCTTGCAGGAATGAGGTGCGATGCGCTAGAGTCGTGCCCTGCAAACTTTGGCCGACTAGCTGTGGCGCAATGGAACCGATGAGCACTACAAGCCTCCTGCATTGTAGCGCCACCTAACATTTTTAAAATGAAACAGTACAAAACTTATTGGAGACCACGTGCGAACAGAGAGTTCAACTAAGCAGCAGCACTAGACCTCCGGAGATTCCTTCATATGGAAACGAAAATGGCAGGCGAACAGCTGGCGGTGTGTAAGGTCGGTTTGAAGTGCTCTCCTAGTCGGAAGTGATATCTGGCGACTGGGTGTTATCTTTTGACTTGCATCGGAAGTTCTTATCGCAGAATCGGGTTAGGGCGAGATGAAATCACGAGTGGCATGCTTTTTTTGGGGATCAGTGGTGGACGCTGAAGGCGCCATGTCAGATAGGCTTGCAGTTGGGTCGTTGGGTAACTGCGTAGTAATGCCAAACAGGAATTTTGCGACACAGAAACGAAACCGAAACTGTTTGGCAATGGTCCTGGGGTAGGTAAAACTACAACATGACTCAGAACAACATGCGCAAAGGCAATAAAACTGCCTAAAGTCGTAAGCAAACTTTGCAAACACGCACTACTTGATATTTGCAGCTGATGTCAGGGATTATTACTATCAGAGTGCAAACCTGACCATTGAAAACCATCTTCTGATTCACAATTCGTGCTCTGATGACAAAAACCAAACGCTGCGGTACGCGTTCTTCTTTGGTAGCAGTGACGCGTGATGACCACGGCCCTTTTCCACACTCAGGAGATGCAAATGGGTGTTGAAAATCAGGTATTTGTTGCAAAAATGAAAATAAAGCTGACTTTTGAAAGGGCCTTTTCTGAGCTAACCCCAAATAGCTTTACTTGTTCCCGAAACGCCTGGAACGCTGTGAAAAGGGGCTCCCAAGGTATCGTTCAAATTGAGCGATTATGAGTAGGCGCGGCAACGAAAGAGTTAGACGGGGACAAGTTTTGAAGTACCTCTTTCAGTCTCACGTGCAGTTAAAGGTGGTTGCCGCACGGCTCACTGCCATGGTTGCCAGCACTCCTTTTGGGGGAGGGGGGCACACACACGTGTGGCCGGTGGGTCTGACGGTTCCGATGGCAAAGGGTCTACGGTGCTATCAGCAGAACCGTTTCCAGCTAAGGTGTCCTAGGGATGCCCTCTCATTTGGGACAGGGAAAACATGCTTGACCACAAATGGGTTGCCCCCTGCCCACCTTGGCCTCGTCCACGTAGGGGGCGAAGAGGCGGGGCCGGGGAGCCCCCCCGAGCCAGGCAGTGGCCCCCCGGGAGGGCGGGGCCTGCGCGGGGGGCTCCTCCTCCCCTCCCAGCATGCACGGGGGCGGGCGGGGGAAGAGGCCCCTCCTCTGGGCCGACTGCAGGGCCTCTGCCCCGGGGGGCAGCACGTGCTGCGTGCGCACGTGGCACAGCAGCTCCGAGAGCAGCTCCCGCAGCTCCCCGTCGCTCAGCAGCTCCCGCCGGCCGCGGGCCCCCCGCCGGGCCACGCTGTGCGCCGTCTGGCTCACCACGTTCGGCTCTGCACCGCAGGGCACGCCCTCGCACTCAACCGGCCGCCTGGCTCCAAGCAAGAGCTCATCTGCACACTCACTCAACATGACGCATCGCCCTCACCTTCACTATCGCCACAGAGTTCCATACTAATGCATACCAGAGGGAAATCAGGCGCTGCAGTCGCGGGCCGTCGTGGTTGCCGCCATTGCAGCTAGCACCATTCCTCGCCTACTTGGCATGACTACCCACATGGCTTCTTTTTTGTCTCGAAGCCAAAATCAACGAAGGGCAACAACATCTTTTTCTTGTTCATCTAACAAATAACCCCTGACAAATAAATTTTTCTGGGGCTTCAACTTTATAACACTAAAAAAAATTCCATTAATCTTATAGAGTAATGTTGTTGCTTTCTTGCAGCCAGAGGCAACTTTCCAGCCTGTTCATGAGCCATGCCAAGGACAAGTGGAACGTGCCTGCCCGGTGCATGACGGAACGCTCGCTGAAGCGCGGCTCCCCTAGACAGTGGCACCAGATTTCCTTCTAGTACATATTAGTATGAAAATCTATGTGACACTATGGTTCCTACCCAGTACACGAAGGAACGCTTGCTGAGGCACGGCCTGCCAAAACAATGGCACCAGACTGTGCTCCAGTATATATTATAGTACGAAACTCTACGATTACCCAGACTTGACCCTCACTGACCAGTGTGATATGCGACTCCTCACTAACGGGAGATATGCGACTCCTCACTAACCTTGGCTCTCATGTCACTAAGAAGAGCAGCAGCTTGATTATCTCTTCCTGAAAGGCAAAATGACACAACACCCCCGTTTCTCTTGGAAAACGGGACGATCCCTCACCTCGCGCACTGCCACCGCCTCTAACCCATTTTTCGCCACCGAATTGATTAAAGCATGGCATCATGCCATTCTTTCAGAAAGACACTGGTAAACAGGTGGAGTGCTTGCACTGGCAGCCTCGCCCTTTGTAATGCTGTGCTGAGGCCACGTTTCCCGAGATGCTCATTCTATTGTATGCTGCTCCAGAAAGTGCCCTTTACCAGTAAATACGCAGCTATTTCTGAAGATGCACCTTGGGCGACCAGCATGGTCAGCAGTACCAGGGCACCAAATTGCTCAAGAGTCACAACTTCCAGGCTACCAGTGATACCACCAAAAGGATGCTGAGCTCTCAAAGGGCACAAGATGTGGAATTCAGGTTCTCACTCTACCTGGCTGGTCACTCAATAGTAGGGATGGGCGAATATTCGGTATTGTCGAATATTCGATCGAATAGCTCTCTATTCGTTATTCGCTTCGATCCGAATGCAGGTATTCGATATTTTCGAATTATTCGATGCTCCCGAATAGGCAGCTAAAAGCCAAGCTTTTCGGCCAAGCTTTCCGAGAGTTACCCCAGGCTTGGCTCAAGACCCACCGACGCGGACATTTCTATTATCAGTGCCGGCACTGCCGAGTTGCTGCCTTGCCTAGAGGTTCGACGAAGCTCTCGGCCGCCAGCACACTTTAGGTTAAAAAAAAAAAAAGGCGGCACTGAAACGACACCGCTCCGAACATAGCGGCACCAAGCCAGCAGACTTGTACAGGCCGCCATTTTGAATAGGCATGCCGCCATTTTGAATAGGCTCGCACAGTGCGGCAGTACGCCGCACTAAGCGAGCCTATTCAAAATGGCGGCCAGCCACTTCCGCTTTGCTTGGCTACGGCCGAGGATACTAGTGGCTACAATACTTCTTTTTTTAGCGGAGCTTCTAGGCGGCGCCAGAGTCCTTCAATGCTTTACTGGTCACGAAACTTCGGCGCTCGTTTCATATAGGGACCGCGCGCGCCACTACAGGCGCCACCGCCGCACGAAGGTCATCCAGCCGCCGCGCGTGCGGCGTATTGGCCAGCCCTTGGCGTGCAAACGCTTGCTGCTTTTGGTATCCGCGCGCTGATTAGGTATGTTTTTTTTTCGTAGTAGTTAGCTATGAATAGTCCAGTCATTGTGTAAATCACCTCCCTTCAATGGGGTTTTATTTTTCGAAGTAAATTACCGTAGACTTAGGCCGCGAACGGCAACGGCTTCTGTGTGCTCTGGCACAAGCGCTACGCCGTCGTGTTTACGGATTTTTAAATCTATATTGCTTCTTTTCTTAAAGCAAAGTTGTAATTACCGCATATACGGTCGCTGTGTAGTCCCGAACTGCTGCGAGCCTATCGACAATACAATAAAAAAAAATGAAAGAAACCAAATACGCGTCGTTCAGACTACCCTTAATGAATCCGTTGATTGCTCTGGAATGCACAGAACGATAAAAGAGATAGCCCAATAGTATTGTCGTTTCGATGAGTGGGTACGTACTTGAGAACATGTAAAAATGCTGCAGAAAAACGCTGCAGAATATGGTGCACCATGTGTCTTTCTGCATCCACGCTTTGCATTACTTGCAAAAACAGGAAGCGAAAAAAGAACAATAAAACTGATTTTATCACACGCAACAAAAAATTTCAATGTTACGAAGGGAGACAAAAGAGCGTGGTCCAGCGTACAAAAATTTATTTTTTCGCGCTGCGATGTGCAGCACACGGAGGAAACAGAATATTTCCACGTAGCCAAGAACGAAGCAAAGCTTTCCTGAACGCAGCGAGCTAGCGATCTCCTGCACTACAAAAGACTAGAATGAAACACAAACGTTGAAGAAGCAGTCCGCAGTGTGACGTGCACAGATTAATGTCGATAAAGTGAGTTGCGCGGCGTTTGCTATGCATGCATTACTCTCAGAACGTTATTAATTTCGGATCCATGGAAATAGGATCGAGAACATTGTCGAAGAAACAAAAAATCAAATTAGCGACAAGGTGGCACCCTTTCCATATCCAACAATATTGCCCGACGGGACGTACGACAAACAGAGCAAACGGGCGCTCTGGTTGAAACGCCAGATAAGAAACCGCAATCGGCCACGCGCGGATACAAAACAAACAAAACGAACCCTAAGGGATAATTCGCGGAAATATGAAAAGTAAAAGCACAAGGACGTCCCAAAGCTTTTTTACACGCGAGCTTCAGCGCAAGGTAATACAAGTTTGCGAACAGGTAATGAAACACTGCTACAACCTGACTGATATGACAAAAATCCGGCTTTAAGTTAGCCTTGCACAATTCTAGGTCCACGATGCTCTCAAAATGCTCTCAATTTTTTTCCCCGCAAAAAACAAACACAACTCGCCGCGGCTCCGCCGTTCGAGACAGCGCAACGCCGCCCGAGGAGTGACCTCTGTGAGAGGGTGGCGCCACCGCGCGGCGGCCAAACGCAGCATATGAAGCTCTCCCATTGAGTTACGGAGCAGTTTCGTGACCAGTAAAGTATTGAAGGACTCTGGCGGCGCTTAATAACTCTGCGAGTTTCTAGGCGGCGCTTAAACTTGTGAATGAGCAGCCGGCGGAAACTGCTGCACCTAGAGCATGTGGTGCAACAGGCATTTCGTCATGAAAACTTGTGAATACAGCAAAGGAAAGCTGTGTGTAAGATTTTGCAATAAATGTTCAACTGGTAATAGTTTTACACAATGCTGTGCCTATGTGAGTTTTAATTATTAGAAAAAATTGTGCACATTAGTCAGGTCACAAGTTGCTCATTTGTCTTTGTGATTTGCAATGTGCACTATTCGAACTATTTGATTCGAAATTATTCGACCAAATCACTATTCGCTTCGAATTCGCTTCGAACCTCAAAATCTATATTCGCCCATCCCTACTCAATAGAATGTTTAGAATAGAATAGAATAGAATAGAATAGAATAGAATAGAGTAGAACTACTCTGGCCTACCAGCAACCCTCCCAGGAAACCATACCATGACCGGTATTGTGCTTTAAGTGACCACATTTTGCACTCATGCGTTGAGTTCTAGGGAAGGCAAACCGGTCGCAATGTGGCCGTCGACCCACATTGCACCCACTGCCACGCCGCAAGTGTTATGCTACAAATAGTCTCTGTTGCACTCTCAAACAATTCCCAGTCAATTCCCTTTTCGACGAAATTTGTACAGTATAACGTCGGTACAAGAGACGCTGTTACAGAAGACATTTGAAAACAGCTTGGATGGTTTCCCTATGTTCCCCATGTTAGTAACATCACAAACGTGGTTACAAGAGACACTTATGTTACTCAGGGCAACTTCTTTTGGCTCCCTAGAGCAAAGTTTTCACTATCCAGGACAGACATGATGCAAGAGGGCCCTCATATGGAAGGCCCTGTGGAATACTGCCTTGAAGATGAAGCTCGGCTTTTCATCCAAAAGGCCGCAGAGCTTTCAGAGTGTTTTGAGGAGTTCGTGGCTGCAGGTGTGGACCTTGTGCAATCTGAAACGCTTACAGATCGCGAGATCCTCGAGCATAAAAAAAGGTGCCCTAGAGAGTCAACCAGAGGAGGAGGACGACCAGGATATCACAGGGCAGAACGTGTTGGCCGATGAACCCCTAGGAGCACTTCAATGGCATTGTGAGAACAGGAGAACTTGCCCACAGTGAAGTGCTGCAGGTACAGAAGTTGGGAAGGAAGCCGACACAATCCGCAGTCACTAAAACTGTTACCAATGCCATCTTCAGGCCACCCTGAGCAATGTTCTGGTGATATGCTCAAACACACTTTGACGCCCATTTCTGACAGAGTGGTACAGTCTGACTCCTCTCTGACTCCTCAGTTCTTCAAATCTGCGGTTACAGGAGAAATGTTTACCAGGTCCCTTGAGTGGTCCTTGTAACGAGGCCTTACCGTAAAAGCACACAATGCAACCACAGGTGAGGGCTGCACTTAGAAGCCCACGCACTTTTCTTCTAAAGAAGCACTACATCACTGCCTCTCCTGTGAAGAGGGGCTGCTGTGACTTTGCTCCTCATTAATACCGATGGTGTTCTATCTGCCTGCCAGTGTCCCACACCCTCTCTGGTGGTGGCCCACCAGACCGTGGTGACAACCCCTGTCCATTCAAGGTGTGCCACCTACACAGGGTTATATCCCCGGTTAGCCACGCACACAGGGACAACCAACGGGGCGTGCCCACAACTCACCCCTCTCCTCCATCCTCTTGAGCAGCTGCTGCTCCCCCCACTTGAGCACCGCCACCAGGATCTCCAGCTCGCTCGCCTGCAGTTCAGAGCGGCGGGAGGGGGGCCACGGTTGAGTGCAGGGAAGCCCCCCTGGCCGGTGCGGGGAAGCGGCGCAGTCCGTACCTGGAGGAAGTCGGACTGCAGCAGGGGCAGCAGCTGCGCCTTGGAGAGCTGGAAGAGCAGGGGGGTGGCGGCCAGGGCGGAGAACTCCTCGGCCAGGAAGCCCATGGCCTGCCGCAGGACCCAGGGGGAGCCGTACGGCTGCGCCCCCCACTGCAGCACCCCGCTCAGGGTGTCCGGGCCCAGCAGCTCCACCAGGGCGTCCTCGCACGCTGCGTCAGGAGGGGGTGCTGGCGTCTAAGCTACGGGCCTTGGCAACCGAGCGGAAGGAAGAACATTCTCAAGAAGGCATCAGTCAGTGTGCGAAGGCCACCAAGGTTGTCAGCTTGGGCAGCGCTGCACTCAACATGCAACAGATGGGACAGCACGTGCACTGACTACGTGCACTGCCCTGCACTGCTGATGCACGCAGCCATTTTGGAGGCACCAGTTACTGGCAGGCAGTCCTTCCAAACGTAATGGCTGTCATTAATTAAAGTGAAAGGTGAGAGAAACGAATTAATTAAAAATCATGCGAGTTACTCCAATTTTTACAGCAGGCTGTGATTAAGTCAATGAAACATCGATGTGAAACAATCAATGCGAGACAGTTGGTGTAACACTCCCAGGGGCAGAATCCTGAGTTTGGTCCACTCCAACGCGCAGCTGTAGTAGAAGCAGTGGCCCCACCCCTTCCTGTGCCAGTTTTATCTCGGCTCTCCGATAGCTAACGAGGCTCAAAACAAGCCCTTGTGGGATGGGAGGAACCACTGGGCTCTGCCCTCGGGCCACATATGCACAAACCTTGGCTGCCAGGTGTATCTGTATGCTGTATCTCTCTTGACTGCACAGCAACCAACAGATAGGCAAATTTCTGTTGCTGCTGTACACTCAAAAGAGATAGCGTGTCTCCAGAGTCTGTATCTGCCTGCTCCACGATATTGTCGCGAACCATGCATTGGGTTTGTCTATGTGTGTTTTGCTTTTTGCCACCCGGCTGCGTCCGTCTGTGTTATCGGTGTTGCCTGTGTGGCAAGGGAGGCGTGTGTTCCGTTCTTTCTTTCTGTGTCGCATGTGTCATCTCTTCTGATAGGGAGAGCGTTCCGAAATAGCGTGAACAGCCTAGAATAATCCTCGTTGATCTAGAGTGTTCTGGATGCGATTCGACTGTTCGAGAAGCCCTCGCACTGAGAGATAAATGACTGCTAAGCAGACGCCGTGGCATTCGACTCACCGCCGCTCGCCTGCGCAAGCAACTGCTGCTTCGCCACCAGTGTATTCTTTGAGTTGTTAGGGGAACATAAGTTCGCTCCAATAAACTTGTTTTCCTTGAAGAGAACTGCGTCGTCTTTGACTACGTGACAATATGGTTGTTGTCTTCTGGCTGAGACTGGGCTGCTTACTTGTCTGGCTTTCTTCACCTCGTGGGCATATGCAAGTTCTTAGATACTTGATTGTTTATCATTCAACAAACAGTTATTTGTTAGTCCAACACTCATTTGCGTTTCTTTCTCCTTCCATGCTGGTTTCCAAAAAGAATACTCACCAACTCATTTACAAGTTGATCACTGAGGACGATTTCTTTGGGCTGTTCAAAGTAATGTTGAGCGTGAAGACGATGACAACGGAGATATTGTGACGCCCAGGCGAATTTTCACGTGCGGCCAGAGTATACACCAAATTCTCCGATCGAAACAGACACAGAAGTAGGTGCACACGGAGACCAGAAACCCTGGACAAGCACACTAACCCCGAATTTCGGGAAAAGACCCAAATCCAGAGCCTGGCAGGTACACCATGGAACAGCAGGTGTTCTTTGACACATAGCCGAAGTAAAGAAGAAAACATTCACACATGCGGTCAGCCTATTTTTGTAGACAGCCCCTTGGTCAATCTCTTGTTTGGGCAAGTGCCATGATTTGAGGCTCACAGCCCTCCGACCACCTACTACTTCTTCCAACACTCGACACTGGCTCAGCCCACTTGCTGCCCCAGCAAGGATTCTGGGCGTGAGAAAAGCCTGGGCAGGCACCCACCCTGTGCGAGGGAGTCCAGTTCGAGGAGCCTGGCCACCTGGTAGAGTTCCATGAGCTCTTCGGCCAAGGAGCCCCCAGCTGAGGAGCAGGGCAGCGTCGACAGGTCCACGGTGTCCTGGTACAGGGCCCACAGGAGGACCCGCGCGTACCGCAGGGGCACCACCGCCGAGTCCAGCACCACCCGCAGGCGCCCACACGCCGCGTCCCCGCCCGCCGCTGACGAGGCGGCGGCGGCGCTGCTGATCCGCCGCTGCACCACGCCCCGGAAGAAGGGGCACCGTGCCGCCAGCACCGCCCGGTGGCAGGGGAACTCCGTCGCCTGCTCTATTACCAGGCCAGACGGCCCGGTTTCCCACACCAGGCTGGCGTCCGCCAGGTGGCCGCCTGGAGGTGTTGGAGGAACGTTACACGCAGAGCTCGAGTGAATCACACGGCGGTGCTACGGATAATGCACGGAAGGCGTCGGTTGGACAGTGACTGGAGAATTTTGAAACACAATGCTTTACAATTAAAGTATACTGCAAATGACAAAACAAGCACCTTTAACGGACCCCTGCAATGCTTTTTTTACAGGTACTTCTCTGGCCCTGCAACGATTCTCTGTGTCGTTCAGATACAGACACACAAAAAAAGAATTATCAGCGTCGGTGGGGAAATAAAAAAGTTCTGCAATATTCACCTCTACAAATACCAGCAAATGCGGCACTGCCTATGTCATGCCTGAAGCCTCCGGATATGATGATGCAACGCGGGGACCCTACGCACCCTATGATTGGCTGAGCTTGCAATATTTTGTATATGTCAGTGTACCGACCAAATAAGCCTAAATAATGCTTTAGGTGATATTTCTTCCTTAACACCCCCAAGAAACTGATATTTACACCGACGCAAGCATAGCTAATCCCCAAGTTGGCACCGCATGGACATCGCCTGATCTCCCCTCCATTCAAGGCAAACGAACCTTTGATATTCCATGTGCTACCATTCTGGAAGCGGAACTCTGTGCCATCATTCAGGCCATCGACTTCCTCATGTTCGACTTTCACTCCTCCGTCCCTTGACAAATACGCTTCGTGACGTACTCATTCGAAGCCCTAAAGACACTACAAAGTCCCACATCAACCAATCCCATTGCCAACAAAATCCTGCATCAGATCTCCATCCTAAAATCTAGCGGCATCCATCTTCGCATCGACTGGTCGCCTGGACACGAGGAGTCCTCACCGGGGAACCAGGCAGCCCACTCGGCTGCACGGGAGTGCATAACCTCCAGTCCTCCGCTGCTACCCGACTTGGCTCCTCCGCCTCCTGAGTCATTACCACGAGCCATACAGATTCTACGGCAAAAAAAAAAAAAAAAGAAAAAAAGAAAAAAAATACCGCCTCAAGACACACTCTACCCCCGCTCCCAAGATCAGCCGAGATTTTTATGAACAAATATTTTGCCAATGCTAGCTTAACCCCAGAGACATTCCGTTGTAGCGGCCACCATCATCATCATTGGCCGCTTCCGCCAGCGTCAGCAGCGCGTGGCCTCGACACGCGGGGCGAGCCACGCGCCACAGAACATCATGGCCTCCGCGCTGCTCAGCCGCACCCCACGGGCGCTCCCTGGATTCTCGGCCCATGTTGTCGTCCCCACGCAACTCTAAATAAATGTAGGCCCTGCCGCACCGCCTCATCGGCCGCCTACATAATTGGTGACCCGGACGTCGGCAGCATGGAGCCCACTTAGCTTGCCCTCTGCCGCCCTACCCAGCCTTCGAGCGACCCTACCCCCGAGCCTGGTTCTTGAAAATGGAAGCGCACTTCTTCATCCGCCGCATCGACTCACAGACCGAGCGCTACCGCATCACCACCATCCTGCTTCCGGCCGACCTACGCTGTGAGCCGCTAGAACATGGTGATCGGCCCTACGACACCCTACAGGCCTACGTGATGGCGTGCCTCGGCTCGAGTCTTTCCCGCCACAAGGACGCTACATCGCCCCCTTCCACGGTTACCTCGCGCGACGTACCGCACGATGGAATGGGAACCGTGCTGACCGGCTTGCAACCTCCCTCGCCCCCTGAAGACGACTCTCCGACCCAAAAGCGAAGAGACGTTCTACCACCACCCGGCTTCGCTGAACGTCATTCTACGGGCCACACCACGCCAGCTGCGCCCAGCCACTCGACTCCACCTGGTGACACCACTCCACTCAATTCAGCGGCATTGCCACTCCGCCCTCCGTTCTACCCCAAGAACCCCGAAGTATGGCTCTGTCAGATGGAGTGCTTTTATGACTTGCACGGCGTCGCAGCGCAGCAGGACCGTTACTCACTGATGTACGAGCTCCTACCATCCAGCCTGACCTCCACATTGCAGGAGCCTGGAGCCCAGCCCTACGACGAGCTCAGGACCATCATCCTCGCGCGCTATGGTCGGTACCTAAAACCACCCACGCCAGCCGCCCGGCCTTGCACCACCCCGGTCGGGGACCTTGTTCCTAGCACCAGCATGCTGGCGTCGGCGGTACCACCCTGCGACGGCACCACGGCAACCGCGACCACGCTGTACCCCATGGATGGCAGCCCAGGGGCAACGACAATGAAAGACTGCACCTTACGCCCTAGCAGTCCGTCGCCCAATGTATCTGCACTGCCTCCCCGCAGCACTCAAGCCCTGGGCTGGCTCCTCAAGAAACCGTTCTTACCACCTTTCATGCAGGCGGCTCCTGTCGACCCAAGTGCAGCTTCGGGAACCAATACAACATTTTCGTCAACACAGCTGGAGACGTCACTCGAAGGCGCTGCACCACAACGCACCTCGACCATCTGTGCTGTGGCTGATGCGTCTATTACGGTTCCCCTGCCGCCGCCGCAAATCACGCACGAGACGCACACGGTTGTACTTGTTCCCAACGTGGACGAAAGCCCGTCTTCCAGCGACCTGCCCACCATGGCTGAATGGATACTCAGCTTGCGAGCCGCAAGTCCCGCACGTCTAAAGAATCCGCCACGAGGTCCATCTCATGAAAACCCACCCTATTCAGTCTCGAAGCGGCCCCCACCAACCCTCATGTGCGCCGTCGTGCGTAAAAGTCGCCGCCGACACTGCAAGCGCCCACCCCGAAGGCGGTCTGCTGCGCTGGTAAAACAGCAGGAATCTCACGTCGACCGCCTTTTCAGCTCTGCCAACGCCGGAGGCGCGTGCTCTGGATCCGTCAGGGTTTTCTGGCTCATCACAACCTGCTTTCGAATTCCGCAAGACGGAAACGGCGCAGTCACTGTCGGCGTCACGTACCGGCTCCGCGTCAAGCATGCGAACCGACACTGCGTCTGAGGCCATTCCCTCCACTCCAACTTCAACGCCGTCGTGCTGTTTTTACACCGGCACACTCACGATGTGGAACGCTGCACTTCCAGCGCCCACCCTTCCAGACCCGTGCCACCATAAGCATTAATTTTCACACCCGCGGCAGCCTGACATCGGTTCAGCCGATCCATGTTCACGATCGTCCGCTGCTATATTCCCAGCCCAGACCACCGGAGGCTACAATGCCCTCCGAAAGCCCTTAAGTTGACGACGTGGACTGTTCAGGGACCTTTGACCATGGACACACCGTGTACATATGCTTATGCAGCCTTCGTCACACCCGTGCTACCCTGTGTATATACCTTCCAGCACTAGTTGCTCATGTTCTTGTTTTCTTGTGTCGCGCTCCGCGCTAGGGGGGGAGCCCTGTAGCGGCCACCATACAGGCAAGCGACCTGGGCAAGCGATGGCAAGCGACCTGGGCGGTCGCTTGCCATCGCCGGTACCACTACAGTTCCGGCCGGGCCTTGCGCACCCCAATAAATGTAGGAGAGCCACATCGCCTCACCGAGTCCACGGCTCCGCTTTCCTACACCGTAAATGGTACACCCCATACCTGCTGCCTTGATGTCCCTTCTGTGCCTCCCTCACACCCGCCAATCTCCAGCACCTAATTTGGCACTGTCCGAAATCTACGTTACAGAAACTTCAACCCTCCTCCAAATGCCTCCTCCTCATACATCGACCCTCGAACACTGGAACCCTCCATGCTGACTTTAATTGCGCACTACTCTCTAGAAAGCAGTCCAGCGCATGCGGTTTAGAGCCGTGAGCCTGCTCTCCTCACCCCACGTGGCCTCTTCCGCCTTCATGAGGAGCCAACCAGCTTCAACTTGACCGGTTTATTTTCAAGATGTCCCAAGCTACGAATATCCCACCCTCTACTCCCGCTTCCCCCACTTGACCTAGTGTCTGTTCGTGCTGAACAAACATTATCACTGCCAGAATTTCTGAAAAACGACAAAAACTACACACACACGCATAGACACTCATCGAGGCGTAGGCATTGTATGCTGCATTGTAGCACCTTGCCGTGTTGCCAAAATAGCTGCATGGTTAACCTATCAGAGTTTCCTTTTGAAGGTCAGTAGTTCGAAACCGAAATAGATGCTCTTCTTTGTGTGTGTGTGTGTGTGAGCGTCACACAATTTTTTTTTTTTTTTTTAACCAGTATTTGCGACTGTTTCCCACCCTTGCATGAATCCACAAGTGGAGTTTAGGTCAAGCCTCAGTAGCAAGGCAGCGCACATAGAGTTTCATACTAACATGTAATAGAGGGAAATTCGGCACCGCTGTCTAAGGGAGCCGGGCTTCAGTGAGCGTTCTGTCATGTATTAGATGGGCCCATTCCACTTGTCCTCAGCATGGCTCATGAACAAGCTGGAAAGTTGCCTCTTGCTGCAAGAAAGCAACAACATTACTCTAGAAAATTAATAGAATTTGTTTTGGTGTTATGAAGTTGAAGCTCCAGAAAGATTCATTTGTCAGGGGTTATTTAGAAGCTTCATGCAGGATGAACAAGAAAATGATGTTACCCTTCTTTGTTGATTTTGGCTTCGAGACAAAAAAGAAGGCATGTGGGTGGTCAAGCCAAGTAGGCAAGGAATGGTGCTAGCTGCAATGACAGCACCCCCAATGGCCCGCAACTGCAGCGCCTGATTCCCCTCTAGTATACATTAGTATGAAACTCAATGGCAGTGCACACACTTCACACTTTGAATCCCTCAGGGCATTCTTCAATGTAAGCCTTGTTATGAACAGCCATCTTGTTAACTGAACATAGCTTGAAGAGTACGGTAGAGTTCAGAAAACTAAGCCTAGTGACACACACGAACGCAGCGATGGGCAGGCGACTTCAGCGGACTCCGCTTTCTACTTGTCGGCGCTGTATCAGTACAGTGGGAGTGGTTGTCGCCAGTTGTCGCTGTGCCACCGAACGATGCCGTCAAGAAGCGCGGAAAAGAGCTTGCTAGGATAGACAACCGTGCCTTTAAAACTTCTGGAAAGCGGCATTTTTCGCTGCCCTCATTGGTTCTGCGATGCGCCGTCATCGGGGAGAGTGGAAAGCGATCAGCTGTCGCCCGGTTTTCGAGAGAAAGAGCAACCTTTAATTTGCTTGTACATTTAAATTTAAAAAATGGAATAACCCTTTCACTTCTGCACAGATCTGGATTATTCTTTTTGCGTCTGTCTCTGCATGACACGAAGAACAGACGTAAAGCCTGAAAAGTACCTCAAAGAAAAAAAGCGTTGCACGGGTCCTTTAACCCACGTAAAGAACTGACCAGTGCAGTGGAGGCTTGCAAATGTGCTTTTGACTGGACAGTGTGAAAGAGGAGAATGTGTCATGACTTTGCTCTGCAATCTGCAGTGATTGCACCTGACCGCCCATAATAAACTGTCACCCACCCACTATAAAGGACACACCACTGCAAATGCAAGGCTAAGGAAGAAACCTGTGGCGTGAGTGGGCCAACTACCCCTCGCAAAAGAAATTGCCAAATGCCGCCCCAGGGGTGCCACTTCTGCGGGTCCAGCCACACCGTCTTGGAAGTCATTGCCCACTGCTACAGCAGCCAGAGACAGCACCACCAACAAATCCAGGCTTGAAGGGAAACCCATGCTAATGATGACTTTCATTCCTTAAAGGGACCCTGCAACACTTGCCATCGACTACTAGTAATGTATTTTGGGATAAAGTCTATTGTCCCAGAAATCTCCTCCCGCAAGAATTATGAAAATCCGTTCACAATTAACGAAACTACGCGCGATGAGAAATCGCGCATAATCGTTCCCTCTCAACTCGACCGCGGGCAACGCGATGAAAGCTGCGCGCTCTCTCCCGGAGAGGGGGGCGGCTCGCGGCGTTCTCTTCGGCGGCCTTCGATATATCACATGCCGTGTAGTTTTCTCCTTTTCTCCGCAACGCGGAGGGGCCTATTTCCGGTCTGGTGCCACAAAAAAGCAGGCATGGGTGCCTGCTCGCAAGTGCGCGCTCGGGCTGGTAGGGCGTTTTTGAAGCAATAAACGTTTGTAGTCGAGTGGTCCCGTTGAAAGGGAAGTATTGAGCCCATCACTCAAACTCCGCGCGCACTCAAAACACAAAAGAAACGGCAAAACTGTGCCTACAGGTTCAGGCATAGAAGAGGTTCGTACACAGCGATGACGACGACGGAAATGGGAGAATCTACCCGCGGAGTTGACCAGTGACAGCCGATCGGGCAGCCATGGCCTATGTGACGTCCCTCAGGCCATGCATAATGAGGATAACTGAAGAGAGAGCGGTTTGTTTTTCCGCGTCTTTCACATCGATTTGCGCGCTCACCGCTTCACGTGCACGTGTAATATTTGGCTCAGGTATTCCTGGCAATGTAATCTAAACGTTGCGCAGGTTTACTTGCACTGCTCAAAGAGTGTTGCAGGGTCCCTTTAAAGGCCTTTCTGCTCGGTGATGCCATATTCCGTAGAACACGCCACTCATACCGAGCACTTGCAATTATCTACCCGAAAGAATGCAGAGTTACTACTCTTGGGAGTCCCTGTGCACCTTTTCAACCTGACTCTCAGCCGTGGCTGAACAGTGCCCCTTTTCTGCATGCAACGGCAGGAGGGGGAGGAGGAGGGGGGGGGGCACCTTCGAGCATGCGGCGGAGGTCGTGGGCGAGCGGGTTGGGCACCCCGAACTGCTCGCTGAGCCGCAGGAGGGTGGCCAGGGCGGCGCTGCTGCCGGCCTCCCCGCCCGCGGCCACGCTCAGCTCGCCCGTGTACAGGTAGCGCAGCAGGTCCCCAAACAGCTCCGTGCCCACCCCGGGGATGTCCATCTCCACCACCATCTGTTAGGAGGGGAACACGTTGTGAGGGAGGGACCACACCAACAGAGCAGGCCTCCTCCTGCACGTCCCTCGTTCGGCTGTCAACGAAAAGCTTTTAGTACTTCCTGCATTTGCCTGGTTCACATGACTCATCTGACAACTGGACAACTGGGTTCACGGTAATTTCCAGAGAAGCCTCACTTGTGAGTGGCCAACCAACCATTCGGCAGCCTCTGAAGGGATCATTGAGAAAGACGTCAGAGTTTTTTCCGACTAATACCTTGTGGGCTGCTCAAATATTTGACATTTCTGCCACCCCCATTGAGGTTCAACAGATAACAAATGAGCCTACAGGATGGGAGTGAACAAAATTTCCTGAGGGCATTTCAGCCTGCTCATGTGCCTTGAATGGAAAAGGCTTCCCCTGGTGACACTAACAAAAGACTCCTTTACAGCTACCTGGAGTGCCCATCTCTTCCGCCCTCATTGGTGCCAGACCACAAACCATTCGGAGCGGTGTACCGACAAGCTATGAAGCTAAATTACGGCCACTTCATGCAACCCGCATGGCACGCACAATGTAGCACAAAAGCATTGCCCGATGAAGCCATAATGTTTCTGCATTCAAAGCACATCCGCATACTCAAGTTCCCCGAGAAATTGTTCTCCTGCTTTTGGCCCCCTTTGGATGACATCTAATCAAAGCAGCGTTCCACGTGATGCGAGTGTGGTGTAGTGGTTTAGTCACTACGTGTTCATGGGTTCGATTGCCATTCCTGCCATGGCATTCTCTTTTTCAGTTAGACAACAGCAGGCAGGTTTTTGGTAGCATCCGCTGCTTACAACGCCGGGTTTTGCGCCTCGCAGGGCACACAGCGCTTTCACACTACAGAAGAGAGAGAGCAGAAGATCCCGTCCCCCTCACCATCTGCTGCTGCTGCTGCTGCCGCGCCCCTCCCGTCCCATCAGAGAGCAGGTCCCGGAAGAAGGGGCAGCGTGCCGAGAGCAGGGCCCGGTGGGCGGGGAAGGCCGTGCCCCGGTAGGCCAGAGTCACGTCGGCGCACAGCCGCGACTCCAGCAGGCGCCCCAGGTCGGCCCGGCACGACCGCGCGGGGGGACGCGCGGCGTCCGCCTGCACCGTCAGCTCCCGCAGGGCCGCCGTGGCCTCATACTCGTGCACCAGGGCCGCCACCTGAGGGGGGCAGGGCAGCCGCAGGGCGCACAAGCGGCAGGTGTCAGGCCAGATAAGGCAGCTGGGAGGGGGACTAAGCTGCACTGCCATCATGCCACCATTCACAACAGCTCCGAAAGCATCACATGCATTCTCACAAACTTCTTGTGTGCTAGAAAAACTGTAAAAAAAAAATGCACCAGAACTGTAGCTGGTTGAAGATGGCCACGCAACCATGTTTCATAATTGCAAATTGCGTCCAGAAAACACACAAGTGTGATTGAATTCCACCTTCCCACTATCCCCATACACTTTTTTTTCCCAAAACAGATCAATTTCATCAAGCCAAGTAACCATGAATGAAAGCGGCAAGCAAGAAGTTTTTCATCTAGTTGAGAGCAGATAGCAACTTTTTGCCAGCCAGCATAAAAACCACCCCAAATGTTACGACTAATTTCATATTCTGCTGCTGGTGATGATGCTTTAACCCACATCTGTGTTCGGTACACGAAAATCTCTCAGACCTGAGAGGTTTTGCAACAGCAACAACATGGCAAGAACAGCAGCTAGATGCATTGGCCACACCGGCAGAGATGCATTGGCCACACCGGCAGACAAACTTTAGCAACCCATTGTCATCTTGAAAATCCACCAAGGACTTCTGAGAGAAAAAAAAACAAGGAAGAAAAGAGGGGGATCCCCCCAGAAGGTGGGCTGCAACTTTAGCACGGCTGGCTGTGAGTGAGCTTGAGATGTGGTGAATTCAAGTGCAAAAGGTTGTTAAGCAAGGCACCACACCTCTTACGCTAGGACACGCAGGTGGTGAACTCCTTGACAAACATGCAGCAGCACTCCGTGTTGCCAGCTAGCACTCCCCACTTCCCTTAGCCCCCTTCGTGAATTCACTGAGAAACATGCACACTCTAATCCTGCAGTCCGCAGTGTGTGAACAGTGGGAGCCCACTCTTGATACCCCCCTACAAGACCACCGGCCGTATCTTCTTCAATTTGCTCTGGTGAAGCGAAGAAGTTTTGCGCCCACTACTGGTTTGTCATTTCAGACACTGCTCAAAAGCGCTCCAAAGCAGCTCCGCATTTTATATGCCTATACAAGTCCTCTTCAAAGAGCAGTTTTGGAATATCCAGGAACTGCTCGAAACTACTCTGGGCAGTTCAGTGAAAAAGACCACGAGTGAGCGAGTTACATGTTGACCTCCTCCTGACAACGTGGGGTGCTATAACAAAGTCCAGGACAAATGCAGAATGGACACGGCATATCAGGTAGCCCACATTTCTTCTTGCAAAGCCTGGCTCGTAAAGCTCTCAGTGGACAGTGCGGGGGGCCCTTTCCAGAACGCCCCCTGCTCGTCCCTGCCCCACTCACCTCCCGCACGGTCCATCCGGCCGTGTTGAGGAAGTCATTGAAGACCTGGGCGTGGTCAAAGCCCTTGCTGGCCCGCCAGCGGCGCCGTGCCAGCCGCTTGCGCAGCGTCAGCAGCGGAGCCACACCCCGCTTCTTCCGAACCATTTCGGGAGCAGCCTGCGTGCGCAGGCATGAGGGAGTCCCACGTGACGCGCTCGCAGGGAACCAGTGCCAGCATCCCACAAGAGTCCCATTGGGTTTTTCACACAAGCAGAGGATGTGTACAGCTGCAACTTTAGACTCTGAGAACCACCTACCTGGGAACCATCCACTGCAGTAAGACGGTCTGTTCAGTTCAGTTTTCCCATGTTTGCACTGCTCGTGCCATCTGTTGCAACAGCGCACACCTTTTCTTTATGTTTGGTTTTTGTTCTGTTTAGAACAGGACGAGGCAAAATTTTCTTTCAGCGTTTGCTTTCATCTCCTTTCTAACATGCAGTTTCTTCCCTTACTATTGTAACGACGACTCCAACAAGTATTCCTGGCTAAAAGAAAGCCAGAACTGCCAGTTATGTACTTTCACTTCGCTTTAATGAAGGCATCAGTGAGCCATGGTGGCAGTTTCAGTGGTTTGGAACGGTCCTGGCTATGCACGCTCCCCGTCAAAGCATTCCCTCAGTTTGGTTGCACCGCCCGACTGAGTGCCAGGCAGGCAGACAGACAAAAACTTTGGTGTTTCCCAAGAACGTCACCTGGGGAGGGTCGGGTGAGGACGCTCCCACCCCCATGATGTCCCCGGCGCGCCCTAGAGCGGAGCCCAGGGGGACGCATGGGGCTGCCTGCTGCTGAGGGGCCGCTTCCCGGCAGCGCCCATCACCTTCCCGGCCCAAGCACCATGCCCCTCCACCGCAGCCGCTGCATCATCACACACAGAGGGGGGGGTTAAATGTAACAGCACCGTCTGCCACAGTGGTGTGTGTATTTCAACACAATCATCATCATCATCATCCTTGATGGGGTACTACTAAAGGGGGAGGGATCGAACAAGCACACACAAAGGCAATTGCAGACCAAGAACATAAGGTAGGATACAATTCAAAAATTGGGATTACAGGGCAATAATAATAAAACTCATTGTACAACTAATAGCACAATTCAAAGTGGCATAAAATTGCAAAAAAAGCAACGGGTTACACAATTACCTCGGTTACAAGTTAAGAACGGCAATGGAAGTTGCCGCTGTGCCTCATCACCGCAGCCGGATGTTACTCCGCGCGGCGTAAGTAGTGCATTACTGGGAGTATTTTGAACATGGCGCAAGCCATTTCCGTGATTTTTTGGACTTAATATGCTCATAAACTACTGCAGCGACGACAAACAAACTGTGTGAGAAAAGGCAGACGATATCACGCATTCACAGCAATGCCCTTTCAAACCCCGCGCGCCTGTTGACATCCGGGTCCGTCACTTAGGCGGAGTGATACCGTACATGAGCTATTGCCGTTCTTAACTTGTTCCCGAGTATAATACACAGACAGTATGACAGTGCGGTTGTCAAATGAGTTTCGAGTAATGTTTTAAACTTAAGAGTACTATTACGCTCATTGGCTATTGCATTTGGAAGCTGATTCCGATCTCGATCGTTAATGGAAGAAAAGATTTGTTGAAAGTGTTAGTGGAACCTTTTAAATTTTGAACACTCAAAGAATTGAAAAACCGGCACAAAGTTGGAATTGGTGGAAGAAGCAGGGAGCCATGTAAGTGAGCAAAATTGAAATACAGTTTGTGAAACAAGCAGAGGCGAGCTATTTTTCGTCTAGGGTCTAGGGAGTTGAGAGACGGTGATAATTTTATAGCAGTAATACTTGTGCGGAAATTGTACTGGGAAGTTATGAAGCGAGCCGCGGGATTTTGAATGGCTTCAAGGGTGTCGATTAAGTAAGATTGGTGTGGATTCCAAATTGGAGCAGCATATTCGAGTTTACTACGGACATAACTTTTGTAGGCAAGTTTACGAACTGAGGCCGGTGAGCAGAAAAGGGGCCTTCTGATAAAACTTAATTTTTTGGAGGCATCGGCCGTAAGCTGTGCGATATGGTCAGTCCATGTTAGCTTGCTGTCGATGGGTACACCCAGGTACCAGTACGATTCTGCTAGAGCAAGGTGGTTAGATTTGCACAAGACAAGCCACAACTCCACGCTCACACACGGCACTGGCGTGGACCAGTACCTGCACTGGCCCAAGGAGCCACCGAAAGAAAGAGCACGGGCGTCACACTCGGAGGTCGGCAGCGGGCAACCTGAATCAGGGCACAAACCAGCGTGAAGGACACTACGGTGCCCACTAAGAGAAATATGGTTGGGCGTGACACACCACGCAGTGTAGACAGCGGCCAAGCCAGACAAGTACTGTACTTGATTTCGGAGATAGCACAGCAGACAGAGGGACAGAACTAGGAGGAAAGATTAGATGCGAAAAATCAGGGGCAAAGTATTCCGAGTGGCCTGGCAGAGACTTTGGCCCTGCAGTGGTGGCTGCGTTGAAATGTTGGGTGTGAAAGAGTTCAGTTGCGAGTGCAGTGCCCGCCTGTGCCTGCCTCCTTCTTCTTCTTGCGCCCCCTCTTCAAGCGCCACACGGTTTTGAAGCACACGCACATCAACTAACCCATGCCCCAGTTTTGCCCAGCTCTCTTTACATGGGCTGGCTAACGTTTGAAATTGTGCAAACGGCATGGGTGTGCCCTCTCTGCACCTCGGGGACAAAAACGGGGAGGAGGTGCACTTCTGTTTCTGCTGGAACAGGAAGGAAGGTTCAGGCCACAGTTGTGCCTGAGTGACTTGAGCCTGCATCAAGGACACTGAGTGTGCTGCTCATCACCATGATGTAGAAGATTACCCTGTGCATCAAGGAACACTGGGATTTTGGGTCTCTTTCTGATACTGAGCCCATGCGCATGCTGAATTCTATTCTTATCATCCTTCCTCATTTCTTTTCGCTGCTTTCCATTTATGACTTCCCCAAAGTCTTCTCACAGGACGGCACTGTGCAAAATGTAAGATGTGCCTGAGCAGTCACTGCAGCCACTAGCTTGAGTATAGGACCATGGACTAACTGCATACAAATATGCATTAAATGCTTAACTACATTTCCAAAAACATCTAGACCAGACAGAGGAAGTAAGTAAGTAAAGGAAAAAACAATAGCTCATTCCATTAGGAAAGATTCCGTAGAGGACCACAACATAAGGAGCTATTGGGTTTTAATGCCGAAAGCATTACCTACTAGAGTTAATGTGTCGTAACACTTTCATGAAAGAACTTCACTCAAAGCCAGGCACGCATTCCATTGCAATAAAAGGAGCAGGCCCTCGTCAGCTTCTGTCCAGCATGAGTGTTCAAACATTAGCAGGATTAAACAGGCTTGTCAACAAGAAAGTGGCGGCATCTTCAGGCAAAACAGATAGCGTGGTGTTCTACTGACGTTGACGAGCACAAAACGAGGTTTGGGCTCCTGATTTTCGGTGGCAGAAGAAGCGAAGCAGGAACCTGCAGTGCAGTGATCGTGCTCCACACGAGGGGCATGCACATTTGGCCCCACTCCCCGCTAGCACAAAGCATGTACGAGTAGTCAAACCAAGGTCAAGATCCCGCAGCTCACAGAGCCCTGAGGTACACCGTTACCCTCCTCACTCGTGCCGAGATGCAGTCCCACAACACTTCTCCTCATATGGGACGTACAGAGACAAGCATTCATTCAAGAATTTTCACAAGCACCCCCACAAGTCTTTCCAGCATTACAACTGTAATAACATCAACTCGCCCAGTTTGCTGTTTTTAAAAGCCATATTTCTAGTCCATCAAGCTTAGAAAGTGTAGTTCATAATGTGCACTCATTTTGTATGTTTCTTCTTCGAAAGTGTGTGTTTTTTGCAGTTTTTCGCCATGATCAAACCATGGTTTGGCAGCATAGCTCAGGACATGCCCTGCTCAGCTAGATGAAGTTTTTTTTCCCCTGTAAGTAGAGGGGGAAATATGCTGCAATGTTCTTCTTTATATGGACTACAAAGGATCTTCCTTACGATGCCGTTGCCATTTCCTGCCCATCAAAATTTCTGGACCAACTTTTACTCATATTTCACAATGAAAAACTCGTGGCAATAAACAAAATATTTATTTTGTTAACCCACCCCTTATTTTATATCCCCACGACGGGTTTTCGCGGAAATAATGTGACGTGATGTGAAAGTTCCAGTTGCAATGCAGACATGTCTTTTTCTTTTTCCTTCACATTTCGACCATGCGGGAACAGCTGTTCAATCGGGTAGCTCATGAGATCACTCCTGGGAGGAGGTCCGTCGTTTTGTAGTAATGCCGACTGTTAATTTGTCAAGCTTGATGCTTTTCACCTGGACCAAGGAAACTTTCCCGAGCTTGGTAGTGTGTTAAATTCCAAGCCTTCAGAGTAGTTCTAAATAAAAATGAACGGAATTGTTGGGGAATGGTAACTATACTAGTAGCTGCAACTGTGATGAAGTGAAGCAGAGTAATCAAACGCACAAAGATTCCGAAGGTGACTGGCTGAAATGTGCATCACCGGAGCGCCACGAAAGGAACATATTACGCAGTGATAGAGTCTCTAAACATTGCATCTAAGCAACTCGAAACAGTTGAGTACCACAATCTTTGACAAAATGACGAGCACATCCTTTTTGACTGACCGGGTTAAACATTCAGTTGCCTTTATCTTCCAGTAGCAAACATTGGTCCACCACTTAAGTGACTTAAGTCTCTGCAAGGGCTTTTTGCGATGCATACACTCATGCAGCATGCAAGAGTGAGAAATTGAATTGTCACTAAATGCCTTTTGTTTAATGCGTGCCAGAGGTATTAAGGAATTTGGGCACGACCGCGCAAGCAACCCCCTGAACAAATGCACACGTAGTTAGCAATAGTTCGCCCGCGAATAAAGCTTGTTTGGTCTTCCACTACTTCGTCGTAAAATCAGCTGATCGGTACGTGCCTTCCAGACACTTTCGGTTGTAGCAAATTATTCTCCGATCTCTGAAGCCAGTAAGTGCCAGATGTGCCAATTATCCCATAATAGCTGCAGCCAATTCTTAACACACGCCACAGCTTACCAGGAGCGAAATTTGCGAAAGAACGGGAAAAAACGGCGGCAGAGGTAGTAGGCCTAAAAATGAAACACTACAAAACAAAATCGGAGCACCCTAAAGAGCGGGCCCCCTCCCAGGCACATTTCTGCTGCAGTGCGTGCACACAGAAGAACACGTGAGGAAGTCCGTGAAACAGCTACTTTCGCCATGTAGTCCGTACTCAAGAAATTAAAGGCAGGAGCTGGTGACACGGAAGACGCGTCCCGTCCGCCGACCCACTCGTTTGATCGAGGCGATCTGTTCCAATTGCCCAAAGACGGATGTAGTTTAACGAGGTCGCTTCCGTGGACTCCAGTTGCAAGACTTTCCCCGAGAAGTTGTGCTGTGCGTACCTTATTTCGATGAGAACCAACCGAATATAATGGAACGAAAAAGGGGAAAATCTCTCTCCATTTGCCGACTTCGGGAGTTTGCTCTGGGTTGTCTGCAACGCGAAAGCGATGTTTACCCGCGCTACCAAAGGCATTCCATACGACTCGCACATGTCCAGAAAAACTGTACGGGATGGGCACACCATCTTACCTCGTATTTCCGTCAAAGGAGATCAAGTCCGAGCAGAAAAGTCATGTTGACGAAGATAGCGAAGCAAGCGGCCGCGACAGATTCCCGCAGGCGGCACACTTTCCCACGGTGCCCACTGGGCTGATGCAACACTGGTTCGGAAAATCTTCTGCGACAAGGCACGAATAACTTCTTAGCGTATAAGAGGCAGTATACGATTGGCAAGGCTATCGGTACACGTACACATGAAAAAGAAAACACGCAAGCAGTTGTCAAGGGAGGACGCCTTCGAGCCGCAGGAGCACCGGAGGCGGGTACCCAGAACATGCACAAGATGGCGCAAACGTTTGGGAAAGAAAAGGGATTGGAACCTTGAAAACCAAGACGCTTGTACACTTATTAGACTTTTATTTTTATATACAGCGCAGTACGTAAGAATTACAGCACATGAACTTCGAAGTTGAAATCACAACAAACACCGCAGTTCCAGCGCTTGCTCGCAAGGTGACGCCACCACCCAACTCGCAGACTTTCCCGCCATTTTAAAAACGCATGAGCATGGTCATACACGCTCCATGCATACACGTGTACACATTTTCTCCACGATTGTACACGAAGAAAACCGACTAGGGCTCCGTTTGTGACTTCGACAAAGCACGCAACGACACTCAAACGACGCATTTCATGCTGCAAGTTAGCAGCACAAACTCAGGACATCAAACAAAAAGAAAGAAGTTGAGATCAAGAACATTTGACTCTTATCGCTGTTCTGCGCGACAGGTTTCAAGAACACATTAAATGTTGGTCAACAAACAGTAACGGCCATCTCCTCGTGAATCTCACTTCGGCATTTCGTGTGCGCGTTGTCATTACTCCTCGCTTTTACGAATCGGATCCGTCTCCGCGTCCCTTGCCAAAGGCTCGAAGGCATGGTGGTTTGCAGGGTTGAGTATCTCCAACCACTCTTCCAAAGTCCCCTCTTCGTCGGAGTCGCTCGTGTCGATTTCTTCGGAATAGTCTGATGACGACTCGCCGACGTGCACGACGGAACGAGTGAGCGCAACAGCAGACGATCGCGTCTCATTACTTCGATTGTTGGAGTTCTCCCTACGCACGCCATCGGTGCCGTTTCCCGATTCAATGTCCTGGCGGTGTCTTGCGAGGGGTTCGAAGGCATGATGGTTAGCAGGGTTGGCTATCTCCATCCACTCTTGTAAAGTCCAGTCATCGTCGGAATCGCTCGATACCGTCGTCTCGTCCTCCATATCTCTCGGCGTGTTTACGAGCCACGGCCCACACGTGCTTCTCTCACCCAGAGCGCCCAGAGCGCACAAAAAAATAATTCGTAAGAGCACCAGCCGCACCGGCGCGGTGGCGCTGGCGTCGGAAGCGACTGCCGGAGAGTGGTTACTGAATCTTGAAAAGCCCGAATTACATGCTGCCGTGGTGTACGAGCAGCTGCAGCAAGCGGTAAATACATTAAATACGCATTAAATTTGGTAACAAGAGGACTCCCAAACACAGTTATGGCAGCGTAGTTTATCACCCAGCGGTTCTACCCTGCGTCATCTAATATTTCACGTACTTATATTGCTTATATCGCCTTATTAAATACATATAGAAACATATTTCGCGAGCTATTGGATATCATAAAATCACCGCCTCTTCTTGCAAAAGAAACAATGAAATTGTTGTCTAAGCCACTGAAAAGCAAAGAAAAATAGAGATAAGACGTGCCGCAATAAAAGTTGGAAATATATGAATGCAAGATGAAATTTTCGCGCTCGTGAAGGAGGGGAAGGAGGACAAATTTTATTTATCCCATACGTTGTGATTCCGATCACTCCGGAGGAGTGAGGAGTGTCCACAGGGAACAAGAATTTTCTCCCGCGACAATTGCTGCAGATGGGTTGACGGTAATAAATGCGCTACTATTTCTTTCTGAGAGGTCCGTTGGCGTGAAGAGAAAAAAGTACCCGACTATGAATATTCCGTTATTGATTACGATACCACGATACGCCTATTAGATGACCCCTCCCCCCACCCATCTCGTGAAGAGTTTCTTTTTGGGGGCGTGTTTTTATACAGCTGGCGTACCGGGCTACACCTGGAAGCCCAAAAGTTTCTTGGCGAAGCGGGCACTTATTAGTGGCAGCACTTTTCGCTATACACAAACAAAAGTGAATTTAATACTGTTGCATGTATCGAGCATCACACTCGGATCCAAGACCCATACGTAACACCCATGTGGTCCAGTTAGTAGTTCTGCAGTCGCAAGTGCAGTCACATGGATGGAATACCTCGCGCGGAAACATCGCGCAACGTCTGATGTATTTACGGACAAAGCCTCCTATTTTGTGGATTGAACAATATAAATTACGTTTTGTCTTGAAGGGAAACATGCTGACCTTGAAAAAGTTTTGCCCGCAGGCAGTGTGTACAAGCATTTCTCTTCTGGGCATCACGCCTATGCGGCCTTTATATGCCTTCCCATACGCGAATTCAACCGAATAAATCCTTCTCCATTCACGTGCACTATATGTGGCAGGACTACTGTACAATCTCTTACTTCGTTTTAAACCCAAAAGGGGCGACTAATAAGCTTCATTCGCGCTGCAAAAAGAGGAGCACCCTCCAGCCGAGAACGTAACGGCCTGCGGGGACCGGCCCAACGTTGCGCACATCTGCCGAAGGGGGCGCTGGGTGTCGCGGGCTCCGCGTCGCCCTCTGGGCGCTGTCCGGCGCCAATACTTTGTAATTTTTGGACCGTTGTGGCTAACCGTAGTCACAAGTCCGCAAATTAAATCCTCACGCCGTTTTGAAGCCAAGCTCACGACTTATAAGTGCCAAAAATTCAAAAGCCTTTGGCCTTCCCCCACCCTGTTCACCACGGGTATAGAGAACTCGAATAGGGTTCACTGTACCATGGGTACACCTGAAACTACAGGTATTCTAGTTCACTGTAACGAAAGCTTTAAAAGCGTTACCTGGGGCTTCCTTCTAGCTCACGTCAACACATTTGAAAAAGAGGCAAGAAAGGACGTACAGGCACGCATTGAAGCGAGCGGCATTGAGAGTATTTTCACCTTTGCATGTTTGACCACAGTCTAGCCTAATCTGACATAACCAAACCAGGGATTTTAGATTTCATTTCACTCAAAACAGCCTGATGCTGCGGAGCGATGTGCCAAAGCCAAAGACCGTCCTGTTGTTCAGCCACCTCCTATGGTTAGGCGCATGCAGTGTGGCGCATATATTTGTGCTCGCAGTTTTTGTTGGCACGCATGCGGACCGATAGTACCTTTGCGGTAAATAGCTTCTAAAATGATGTAAATAGCTGACGAAAGACGCGCACAAAACGTAAGCGGGTTTGAAGTCCGCTTTGACTTCAACGATTAGCCATATTTTGCAGTGTCATGACAAAAGAAAACAAACAAAAAGAAATAGAATAAGCGCAAGGTGTGTAAAATATGCCTCCTAGCTACGGAAGCGTTTGATTTTTAACCAAATTGTAATTGTTTTACTTTATCTTGTTTTCCTTTTCATTTTTGTTTTCTTGCCCTCCTTTACTGAAATCACATCCTCCGTCCGCATACTAAACTGGGTGTGGCGCAAACGTCTTCCCACTCGTCCATTCGACAGTTGTCAAGTCTCGATGCCGTTTATGGAGGAAGCGAGTGAGAGTCCAGCCGCTGGCTGCGGCTAAAACATGGGGTCGGAACAAACAGCCCGCTCTCGCACGCGGGCGCGTGAGCGTGTGAACGCTGAGCCGGACACATAGCGGTATGTAGCAACAGTCATGCCGCGTTTTCTAGTTACAACTTGTCTAAAAGAATCGAGGCTCTCTACCGAGATCAAACTTTGTATTTGCAAAGACGTTCTCACGAAACAATCTACGCCCGGACTGTCGAAACTGTAAGACACCTCGCGTCGAGTTGCGCCGAGGCAGTTTTTGCCCACGGCGGCCCATGTGGGGAGCGCAGTCCTCGCTGGCCCAGGGACTCTGAGCAGCTCCGTATTCACCTGGAACTCAGATGTGCTCGAGGAACGCTCAGCGAGATATTATCCTCTGAGGCGAAAACACTAAACCCGCAAGACATGCAGCATTTCGATCGCTTGGCTGCCCAGCGATTCCGATGGAGTCTGTACTTCACTTGGCTTTCCCTTTGCACGCCAAGAAGACCCTCGCCCCATTGGCGTCGGCCGGTCCCCGGCCAGTTTCGTTGCCGCATTGCTGCGAGTCTCCGGGAAACACTCCTCCCCGTCGACATCGTACGAGCAGCATGGCCGTCGTAGCGGCTTCGACGAGTTGCGAGGGCACGACGCAAAAGGAGCCTCTTTCGAGGCCGAGCTCGTAAGCCCGAGTCTCTTGCGCTCCTGCAGCCGGCCTCTTTCCCAGGTCCTGAAGCTCCCGGTGTTGGCAGGATCGGGGCGCGGTCCACGGGTTTCCAGAGCTCCGAGATGGCCAGGCCCATGTCGGAGAGCCGCCTGTCGTGCCGCCAATACGCAATGACGTAACCATCGTTGGAGGAGGATGATAGATGCGAGGGCCCGTACGTCAGCAGCGGGCGGCCTTTTCCCGTTACGCAGGAAGGCTCCCGGATAAAGTGTTCCGGCTCCCCCGCCCGTTGGCTCTTGATCCGTGGCAGCAGATTATTATCCTTCGACGAAACGCGGTTCACGGCACGGTGCCAACAGGGCAAGGGCTCGGTCGTCTCAGGGCCACCCCATTCCGGCGCGCGCAAGAAGTCGCTGGCGAACTCCAGGAGATGGTCACGCCCCATTTGGACCTAGTGCATTTCCAGGCTATCGAACCAGACGACGTCGCCGCAGTTCATGTAGCCGGTCGTGGTCGACACCCTCGCCTTGTAGTCTATGCCGATGTCTTCGGTGCCGGCATCTTCGGTGGTGACGGGAGTCCCTCCATCGAGCCCCCTCCAGCGGATGACTAGCAGGAATTCGGCGCAGAATCAACACCGCGTGGTGTTGGTCCTCCGTCTTGCGGAAACAAGAGATGTTGCTGCGAACCTCGGGGGAACGGGAGATGATGCCAGCTCACGCTTCGGCGTTCGCTTTTCGTCTCGCGCTCACTGGTTGGTTGGTTGCCTCAGAACATGGCACATACCCACGCGTGGGACTGGCCAAGAAGACTTGTACCTAATCAGGATGTGACCTATATTATTTAAGATCCCAATATTCAAAAAAAGGAAATACAGAAAATATTTCTTATATTATGAAAGTAGAGCCAGTAATAAAAATAAATAAATGTGAACGCATTACCTGGTTCGCAGGGAGACCGGCCAGTTGCCGCAACGTAAGAGTGAAGGGCGGACACAACGTCCCTGTGGCAAACTCCTAGGGCAGAAGCGCTTAGTGAAAGAACTTCGATAGTATATAGCGAAAGGAGGGGCCGATTAAAGGTCGACTCCAGATTTACTGAAATATTGCAATATTAACGCGTAGAACTCAATAATAATAATAATAATAATAATAATAATAATAATAATAATAATAATAATAATAATAATAATAATAATAATAATAATAATAATAATAATAATAATAATAATAATAATCAATCAATCAATCAATCAAACATGTTTATTTACGTGCCCAGGAACAGCCAGAGGCCTGAGTGCTGGCGCACGGATAGTTACATGAAAACAAAATACAAGAAACATATTGCAAGAAACAAACAAGCGACAAGACACACACATATTGAAGTAGCGAAAATTACAAAAATAAAGCACAGGTGGAGCCTAGGTAAAAAAGAAAAAAGAAGATGCCTTTGTGGCTCAGCTTATTGTAATGAATACACAACAAGCGGAGAACAAAGTTTGACAGTAAGACGACAAAAACAATGACAAGAGTACAGAGACAAATGATAAGACAAGCATGATAAGTAAACAGTTTCAAAAACAGGCAACTATATTGGTTAAACAGAACCGCAGAGAAACCAAATTTCAGCAATAAAAAAAAAAGAAAAACGAACGACAGAGATATCATAGATGTTTAACATACTGTGTTCAACAGCGCAGTACGCAGTTCAACAGCGCAGTTGGATAGACACAACAAGGCAACAAGGCTTGCATCAACACCGGACATAGTAAGCTTGTTAATTAATAATTTATGGTTCACTACATCAAACGCCTTACTGAGGTCAAAATAGATAACATCCAACTGGCCGTTTTCACAAACTGCAGCCGAAGCCCGAGTCATGAAGCTAGCAAGATTTGTAACCGTCGATCGACCCGAGAAAAAGCCGTGCTGATTTGGTATCAGAACGTTCTTGACGCAGGCAGCAAGAACGTTGTGCAGAGCTGACTCAAAGAGTTTTGAGGCGACACAAAGGAGTGAGATTGGGCGATAGTTGGTAACGGCTGACTTATCTATTGACTTAAATATTGGAAAAATTCGAGCAATCTACCATGCACGAGGAAATTTGCCGAAATAATCAATCAATCAATCAATCAATCAATCAATCAATCAATCAATCAATCAATCAATCAATCAATCAATCAATCAATCAATCAATCAATCAATCAATCAATCAATCAATCAATCAATCAATCAATCAATCAATCAATCAATCAACCTTTATTTTCGGTGCCCAGGAACAACCCTAAGGTCTTGGTGCTGGCACACC
The DNA here is from genome assembly GCF_048455015.1 of Haemaphysalis longicornis. Taxonomy (NCBI): domain Eukaryota; kingdom Metazoa; phylum Arthropoda; class Arachnida; order Ixodida; family Ixodidae; genus Haemaphysalis; species Haemaphysalis longicornis. The sequence goes on from NW_027526445.1 coordinate 192,322,872, forward strand.
ATATACAACACATTATTAAAAGAAACGCAAGACAGCACGGCACAACACACAAAATCCCCGATATGACAGAAAATCAAAAAAAAAAAAAAAAACAGCGTTGCAAGCTATGGCACTCGGCCAGCGAAACTTTCAAGGCACTTGAAAAAAGGAAATATACAACAAAATACACACTGCACATGATGGAGACAGAGTGTACATATAAAACGAGAGTTTTGATTTTTGAAAAGTCGCACTGCAATAAAGTATTACCTTAAAACGAGCGATGCCTTTGTGATGTCCCATCTTGTCGAGACACACAGCAAACAGAGGAACAAGTTTGACAGAACAATATCGAAAAAAACAATGGCAGGAGTATAGATATAAATGATCAGACCAACAAATCGCAGAGATAATAAAAATGATGAATGAAACAACCAATTAATTGTTTATTAGTGTGTCAAGGAACGATGTGCTGGTGCGGAAAGAAAGAAAAGTGCATATCTCAGTAAAATATAGAAAATAGCATTGTATAGTCTGAACGAGAATGAGACACTTCGAGATACACGCACGCCGACACACACACATGACCCGAGCACATATGCAAACAAGGCATTGCAATCAGTGCATAGCAATAAGACACTGCTGACTGCTATGAAGACTACAAGTGTAATACAACAAGGTATGATTAAAAATCTGTACACTGAAACATGTAAACCGGAAAAAGATATTAGCTAAAGATCACGCCACAATGAAGGCATAAAACTTAGATACACAAGGGAATATCGAAACAATTAGCATACATACATAGTTAGCCGACCCCGGCAGCATAAAGTGTGTGAATGGACGTTACATACTAGGGCAAGCAAACTACTACTGGTTTGTCAAGCGACGCAGTTTCTTACAAAAAGCTGGAAAGGGTCGATGGAATACGTCCAAACTTTCTGCGTGCATATTGTATAGGTGCTGAATGCGTCCCACGGGACTCTTGACACGGGCAGAGACATAAAACGGTCTAGGTGCCCTGGTGGTGCCTGTTGGGGTTCTGAAATTTATGGCACCCAGCAACTCTGTACAATCAATGAGGCTGTGGACCAGTTTGTACAAGAATAAAAGGTCAGCCTTGGCCCTCCGACTGTGTAATGGGTCCATTACAAGCAGGCTGGCGTCATCAACACCAGGGTCATCTTTAGCCTTTGCAGTAGCGTGTGGCCTTTAATAATAATAATAATAATAATAATAATAATAATAATAATAATAATAATAATAATCAATCAATCAATCAATCAATCAATCATTTATTTGCGTGCCCAGGAACAGCCAGGGGGGCCTTTGTGCTGGCGCACGGAAACAGAAACACACGAAACATAATGTACACATCTTTCAAATACAAAATAAAATACAAAATACAAAAAAAACGAAAGGATAGCTTATGTTGAAGTTACGGAATGAAAGTCATTTAAGTGCATGAACTCAAGGATAAAAGACAAATGCAGAATAAGAAAAGTTGGCAGTTACGCCAATACAAACTCACAGACATGTTTGCGAAACAGAGTAGGACAATCATTAAATATATCAAGGTAATCCGAGTACCGATTGTACGTGCATTGCAGTCGGCACACAGGGCACAAGACACGCAGACAATTGGAGTTGCAAAAGGTATCATGTTTCCTGGTCCACTTTTGCGGCAAAGTAATAATAATAATAATAATAATAATAATAATAATAATAATCAATCAATCATGTTTATTTACGTGCCCAGGAACAGCCAGAGGCTTGAGTGCTGGCGCACGGGTAGTTACAGGAAAACAAAATACAAGAAACATATAGCAAGAAACAAACAAGCGACAAGACACACACAAATTGAAGTAGTGAAAATGACAGAAATAAAGCACAGGCGGAGCCTGGGTACAGGTAAAAAATAAAAAAAGAAGATGCCTATGTTGCTCTGCCTGTCGTAAAGGCCACACGACAGGCAGAGCAACAAAGTTTGACAGTAATACAACAAAAACAACGGCAAGAGTGTAGAGACAAATGATCAGACGAACAAATGACAGTAAACAGTTTCAAAAATAGGCAACTATCAGTTGGATAGACACACCGCAGAGAAACCAAATTCCAGAAAAAAAAATAGAACGACAGACATATCATAGGTGTTTAACATACTGTATTCAACAGCGCTGTACGGTAAATTGTAAAGGATTTCTGAAAGATGTCAAGGTGTTCAAAGAAGCGGTTGTAACAATTCTGTATTCTGCGCACAGGAGAATGATTGGAGTTGCGCGCAGCGGTCAAGAACGGGCGATGCGACCTGGTGGGCCTTTGTGGTACACTAAACTCTAAACAGTTAAGCAGGTCTGCGCAAGAAAGGTCACCATGAACAATTTTGTGAAGAAATGTAAGGTCTGCACGCATACGTCTGCAGTTCAAGGAAGGGATGGAAGGGACTATGGGTAAGTCAGAATCAGGATGAAAACTATGGTTGTGATGACGGTGCTTAAATATGGATGAAAACTTCTTCTGCACACGTTCTATTAATTCACTACTAGATTTGGAGATGCCGTTCCAGGTAACAGAAGCATATTCTAACTGTGGTATACATATAGCATTGTATAGCATTAGAAATGGATCTGGAGAAGAGAATTCCTTTGTAATCCGACACACATTTCCAAGGCTTCGGAGTGCTCGCCGGGTGATGAGCCTAATATGAGGAGAAAAAGAGAGGGTACTGTCGAAAAGCACCCCTAGGTCCCTAATCTCCTCAACCCTTTGCAGAGGAGCTCCCTCAATACTGTAGGAAAACAGCAGACTGTGAGTTTTCCGGCTGTAGGTGACAACCTTTGTTTTAGTGGGGTTTAAAATTAGGCAGTTTTTCCTGCACCAGACCGATAATTCCGACACATCCCTCTGCAAGGCACAGCAGTCCTGAACACCGCTAATGTGCCTAAATAGTTTGACATCATCAGCATAGAGAAGAAAAGAAGAGTTTGTTAACACTGTTGACACATCATTGATAAAGACAGAAAACAATAATGGACCCAGCACGGAACCCTGGGGTACACCACTTGTTGCAGGGTAAACACTAGACTTTTTGTAGTTAACATCTACATAAAAGGACCGCTCAAGGAGATAGTTGGACTACAAGGCAACAAGGCTTGCGTCTACACCGCACTTAGCAAGCTTGTTAATTAATAACTGATGGTTCACCACATCAAACGCCTTACTGAGGTCAAAATAAATAACGTCCAACTGGCCGTTTTCACAAACTGCAGCCGAAGCCTGTGTCATAAAGCTTGCAAGATTTGTGACCGTCGATCGACCCGAGAAAAAGCCATGCTGATTTGGTATCACAACGTTCTTGACGCAAGAACTTTGTGCAGAGCTGACTCAAAGAGTTTTGAGGCGGCACAATGGAGTGAGATCGGGCGATAGTTAGAAACAGCTGACTTATCACCAGACTTAAATATTGGAAAAATTCGAGCGATCTTCCATGCACGAGGAAATTTACCTAAAAGTAAGCAGTTATTATAAATGGAAGTTAAGACAGGCACAAAAATGGTGCCGTAAGCCTTCATGAGGGCTGCTCGAATTCCATCTGCACCACAGGAAAATGATGGTTTCATCCGTTGAAGGCTATCATTGACAATTTTTTCATCGAACATAAGTGTGTTAAAATTAGAGTTATTAAACGATAGGCGTTCGTCGTTGCCATCTGGCAGTTGAAAGACAGAATGAAAGTACTGACCAAAACTGGTGGCAACATCCTGAACCTCTTCACCATCGGAATTAAACAGGCGAACGTGTTCTTTAGACGCCTTAGAACGGCCGCGTACATACCTCCAGAATTCAGCCGGTTTCTGAGACGCAGCAGCCTCTAACGATTCTATATAGAGCTGGTGGTCACGCCGGTAGAGGATTTTACAAAGTGAGCGATACCGACTAAACTGCGCCTTCCACTTGTCAAGCCCAGAACGCTTGGCCTTTTTGTGGGCGCTGTCCTTAAGTTTAAGCGAACTTCGAAGTTCTTTAGAAAACCAGTGGGGAAATTTGGAAGGAACAGGCTTATAACAAGGGATATACTTTTCCATGCCACTTCTGACGATTTCGGTAAAACGTCGAAACGTCGAATAATCAATCAATCAATCAATCAATCAATCAATCAATCAATCAATCAATCAATCAATCAATCAATCAATCAATCAATCAATCAATCAATCAATCAATCAATCATGTTTATTTACGTGCCCAGGAACAGCCAGAGGCCTGAGTGCTGGCGCACGGGTAGTTACATGAAAACAAACAAGCGACAAGACACACAAATTGAAGTAGTGAAAATGACAAATAAAGCACAGGCGGAGCCTGGGTACAGGCAGAGCATTGAATGACTCTGGTACAGGTAAAAAATAAAAAAAGAAGATGCCTATGTTGCTCTGCCTGTCGTAAAGGCCACACGACAGGCAGAGAACAAAGTTTGACAGTAATACAACAAAAACAACGGAGTGTAGAGACAAATGATAATACGAACAAATGACAGTAAACAGTTTCAAAAATAGGCAACTATCAGTTGGATAGACACAACCGCAGAGAAACCAAATTCCAGAAAAAAAAGAGCGACAGACATATCATAGGTGTTTAACATACTGTATTCAACAGCGCTGTACGGTAAATTGTAAAGGATTTCTGAAAGATGTCAAGGAGTTCAAAGAAGCGGTTGTAACAATTCAATTGTAAAGGATTTCTGAAAGATGTCAAGGCGTTCAAAGAAGCGGTTGTAACAATTCTGTATTCTGCTCACAGGAGAATGATTGGAGTTGCGCGCAGCGGTCAAGAACGGGCGATGCGACCTGGTGGGCTTTTGAGGTACACTAAACTCTAAAGAGTTAAGCAGGTCTGCGCAAGAGAGGTCGCCATGAACAATTTTGTGAAGAAATGTAAGGTCTGCACGCATACGTCTGCAGTTCAAGGAAGGGATGGAAGGGACTATGGGTAAGTCAGAATCAGGATGAAAACTGTGATTGTGATGACGGTGCTTAAATATGGATAAAAACTTCTTCTGCACACGTTCTATTAATTCACTACTAGATTTGGAGATGCCGTTCCAGGCAACAGAAGCATATTCTAACTGTGGTATACATATTGCATTGTATAGCATTAGAAATGGATCTGGAGAAGAGAATTCCTTTGTAATCCGACACACCTTTCCAAGGCTTCGGAGTGCTCGCCGGGTGATGAGCCTAATATGAGGAGAAAAAGAGAGGGTACTGTCGAAAAGCACCCCTAGGTCCCTAATCTCCTCAACCCTTTGCAGAGGAGCTCCCTCAATACTGTAGGAAAACAGCAGACTGTGAGTTTTCCGGCTGTAGGTGACAACCTTTGTTTTAGTGGGGTTTAAAATTAGGCAGTTTTTCCTGCACCAGACCGATAATTCCGACACATCCCTCTGCAAGGCACAGCAGTCCTGAACACCGCTAATGTGCCTAAATAGTTTGACATCATCAGCATAGAGAAGAAAAGAAGAGTTTGTTAACACTGTTGAAACACTGTTGAAAAAAAAAAAATAATAATAATAATAATTATTATTATTATTATTATTATTATTATTATGGTGATGATGTTGATACTAATTTTATTTTTTCCTTCTACCCCTCCCCTATAAGCGCAATAAACGTTTACCATCCATTTTCAAAGAAAATCATTACATGTAAGACACTCGTGACAGCAGCGTTGCCAGATGCTAATAAAAACAAACAAGGCTTCCTAGAAATTTTTCGGATGAAGAGTAGACTTTGCAGAAGTGGTTGGTAATTGTAACCTTTATAAAAATGTGGATGGGAAGAATATGAAATCACAAAAGTTTTACAATAGATCTCAACAATGTTGGCCGACCTATGGCTGGGGCTTCAGCTAACACTATATGCTTCAGCACCTCACACTATGACCTCAAAAGAGGAGAATAACGAGGAAGCGAGGGATTTCATCATCATCATCAACAGTGGAATGTGAGCGCGAGACGAAATCGAACGCTCAAGCGCAAGCTGGCATTCTTCCCGTTCCCGAGGTTCGCGGCAGGATCTCTTTGTTTCCAGGATCGACTTCCACGCAAGACAGAGGATCAACATCGCGTAACGTGGACTCTGTGCCGACTTTCCGCTGGCCAACCGCTTGTTTGGACGCGTTGAAACAACCCGCTACATGAACAGCGTACTCTTCACCGATTGCCTAAAGACGCACCAGGTGAAAGTGAAGCGTGCCCATTGCACGGACTTCGCCAGCGACTTGTTGCGCACGTCGGAGTTGGGTTCCCCTACGATGGCCAAGCCCTCGCGCGGCTGGTGCCGTGCCGTAGACTCCGTTCCACTCGAGGAGAACCCTCGGTGGGAGAAGGTGCAGGATCCGGAGCACCTCGCTTCCTGCGGTGCGGGCCGGCCATTGGTGACCGACAGGACCTCGCATCCTTCAACTTTGACCCTCATGCATCCGAGGTCTTACGGCGTGAAGTGGAAGCCGCGGCCAACTTCTGTATACGGACCCTGATCCAGCCGACGCAGTCGTGCACGCCTCCAGTAAGCTCGGCATGGCCCAGGTGCTCACGGAGCTGCCCCGACTGCTGCCCAGCAAGGACTGCGCCGTGTACGTGTATGCGCAAACGGTCACCGCGGCGCCCCTTGTATGATGTCTTATAGTTTGCACAGTATTTATGTAGATTGCTCACGAAAGCTGCTTAGCAAATACAAACGCTTATCTCGGTGAACAGCCTCTCCTTTCGCCACGTTGTAGCTTTACCAAAGCATGACTCAGATGTGGACGCGAGCCGCTGGCATAACAAAGGCGATGTTTTAAACTAAGTTCTTTTATTGTATAGGCATATAGGCATTAAAAATTGGCCGCGTATCTGCTCCTTTCGTTGCAAATGTCGTCAAAAGACGATAGTCTTTGTAGACATTTGCCAAGGAAATGCCCCCTTTGCTTTCCCGCTCATCTCTCATGCTGTTTCTGTGCCGTCGCGCTCATCCCAAGGTAAACACACTAAAGGTTTGCGCAAGGCGATTTGAATTTACCGCGTTCCCAGGGCTACATGCTGGGTTCCTCGATGCCAGCGCTGCAGTACGGCGGAGACGCGCGTGAATGGAGGCGGCCGACTACAAGTTTTATAGAACTGCGTGGCCGTGCTCCACGTGCGTTCCAAGCAGAACGTGGAACCTAGCTAGTGGAACATTTCGTCGCTGTTGCCGCGTGATTTTTAATATGCCGCCAGGAGGCGGCGATTTTCTTCAGTAGATGTAGAATATCATTATTTCAGTGCGAATGCACTTTATAAGCGACCCCAAACCATCCACCGCCGGCGTCGGCGGCGGCGGCGGCGTCGGCGGCGTCCGCAGCGCTCTTTAAAGGCCAACTGCACTCAAAATTTCGACTTCTTGAAAACCCTATTTCCGTATAGTCTGCTTAAAAAGAAAGCAACATGCAAAATACAACAGCTGAAATACGCACGTGGACGCCGCAAGCGGCCAGCAAAAATCGGCGATTTTGAAACCGAAACCGAGGAGAGCGCGGCCATTGCAGTGACGTTGCAGCCGTCCAGCGAGCGGCCGGACGGTCACCAGTTCGGGAGAATAGAGAGTTTTAGCAGTACGTTCGTTACGTTCGTTACGTTGGTTACGTTGCTACCGGGTTTACCGGGACCCGACTGCGCATGCGCGCGTACGTACCGGGTTCTTTCCGTAGAGTGAGACGGAAAACGTGTTTTAGCACTCCGTAGCGTCGTACCGTTCGTTCCGTGTGACGGCTGATTAGCCGAGTAGTTGCAAAAATCCACACGCTAAAAATACGTAAATAAACAACGCAGTTTCCCCTAAAGCATTGCAAATCTAAAATAAATCGCGCTCGGCCGGACGCATTGTGAGGCAGGGGCTGCGGTGGCGGCGACGGCACCAGAGCGAGCGCAGGTGACGACATGGTCGCGCGCCGTTCACGTGGAGGAATGGCCTTGGCCTTGCCCGATTGAAGCGCTAGACACATGTACAATTGGTACACGCGATTCGTATGCGACTGATCGTTACGACTGTCACCACGACTAGTCGTACGCGTGAATTTGAGACACATGGCCCGATGCGGGTGTGCGATGCCTCGTCGGCGCCGCTCCGCCCACTGTTTTTGCACCATGGTCAACTACGACGATCGCTGAGCTGAATTTGTAGATTCCGCGGGTTTGTACGCAAGAAATGGATAAAGCAGGCAATCGTGAAGCGTTTTCTGCATCGGAAACAGTCCGCGCACACGCCGGTCGCGCCTGCCAGCTCGCCACACTCAGCGGCTCGAACCGGCGCAGACCACGGTAGCAACCGCTTGTCGCTGTTCTTCCGAATCAATCTGATCACTAAAACGAAGTTCCACCTGCGAGAAAGTAGGTGTTAGTGTGGTGAAAAATTGTGCTAGGGATTGTTCTCAGGGCTTATTTTAAAAGCGGCGATCAGATATATCTGCCGCGATGCGCTTATGCTGACCGGCCGTGGATGCCGCGGCGCGCGGTGCGGCGAGCGACCGAGAGATGGCGATACCTGCCTCAGAAGCATCGAAACAGGCTACGCAGATGTCTCGGTCACCGATCGCTCACGGCAGTTGTAGCTCAAATAAAGTTTCACATGCGAGAAAGGGGATGATAGTGAGGTGAAAAGTTGTGTTACGGATTGTCATTCGCAGTTGCACAGATAGCGGCGATCAAATATTTGCCAGGACGCTAAGCCTAAAGTTTCCAACACCCGAGCAAGCCGGTTGCGGGCTCCGGATACGGTAACACGGAAGCAGAGTGCCGGGAGAGACGCCGGCCGCGTACGGAACAAATGGCGCATGCGCAGTCGGGTCCCGGTAAATCCGGTAGCAACGTAACGAACGGAACGGCCGGAGCATACGTACTGCTAAAACTCTCTATTGTCTGCGCGCAAGCTCTACGCGCGCACGGGGGCCCCCAGCAGAGCTCGACCGGTTCTCCCGCTGCGTGGCTGGCCAGAGGAAAAAGCCACCGTAGGCTGGAACGTCACAGGCGCGTCATGGCTGTTTACGCGATCCGCCGGCAGGTGCAGAGTGGTCTGCGGCGGAGCATTTTTAAACGCTTCTGACTGATTAACGAGGCGTTTCACGGGGCTACCACTTGTGTCTCAGCTTATTTGGGGGTACTTACTACGCATTAAAAACAAATTTGGCCGAGGTGAAATTTGAGTGCAGTTGGCCTTTAAAGAAGAAACAGCATCCGGCGCCAGGTTTCGATCCGAGGACTTTGAGGGCCGCAGCCCGACGCTCTACCGAATAAGCCACGGACGCGACGCTGATACCGGTGTCAGAACGCGCCTTATATCTTTAACGCACTCAAACTACGTCGTCAGCGGCGTGCGTTGGCGACTCAGCGGCGTTATAGCGGCTTGATAACTGCGTGGTGTACACGTGATACTACAAACCCGATGGAAGAGATGGAAGAGAAGGCGGCGAGGCGGTGGGCTGCGGGGGCCGAGCGCAAGCGCCGCAAGCGGGCCGACAACCGTGCATTCGCACTTTCACATTCTCCCCCTCGGGGAAATGCGGGGGAATTTTTTATCCAAAAACCAAGCATCCATGAAATTTTTAATAAAGGAACACTGTAAATATCCGTTGTGTACTAATTTCCTGTCTTATATTTGCGTAATGTCTTGTTCTTGTTCAACAAAGTTGACAAGTATGAACATATAAACCAGGTTTAGACGTTTACATTTGGCTGTGAGTATATAAGACTATTGCGCAGTAAGCAGTTTACTTTGGCCGGGTGGCTGAATCGAGTTACAGACAGACAGACGGACAGACTAAAATCTAAAATATTTGGACGCTGAAAAAACATGTGTTGAGGAAATGCAGTAGGACAAAGCATTAGCTGTGAATAAGTTAAACAAAGTGTTGGGATTAAACACTCACCGACCATCTGGGAGTAATGCATGGTGGCACATGCCGCGTTTACCGAATGACGGTGGAGGACAGGTTGGCAACAGAACTCCCTTTCCCCCTCCCAATGGAATGAACAAACTCCGCGGATTACAGATATATACGCCTCGAGCGCGGCCTGTAGGGGCTAAGGTCCCTAAAATTACTAAGGTAGCGCCATCTTTAGATCTCGCCGCCTTTCGCCCTCGCCCGCGCTCCTCTCTTACTTCGTTTTTTGCCATTTTCTTTTTCGCCGGCGAACGCCGCGCGCCATTGGCCAAGGGAAAAGTCACGTGGTTTTGTTTTTTTTGCTCCGCCGCCGGGTCGCCTCGCCGATGCCTCGCCGGCTGGGACATTGCGCAACGCCGCCGCTGCGACGCCATTGCTGGCTTCCGAGCCACCGTCGCCACCGTGCTTCAGTACCGGAATTAGCTGCTCGCTTCGAAAAAATGTCGCACTGGTGTCGTTTTAGGTTGCTTCTCGGTGTCGATGTGTTGTGCCTTAGGCAGCGCGAATATCGTCAGGCAGGGCACAAGACTTCGTTATTCCGTCCGGGAAACGCGACGCAGAAAGGAGAAAAGTTTGGTTGCATAGATTTGAACGGGCATACTTCAGGCCGACGCTACCATCACTCTTTTGCGAGGTAAGTTTCTGAATGCTTGTTCTTGCTCTGTTAAATTCTGCGCGAGCTTGAGCGGTCACTTACGAAGAAATGCGTATTCCCTTCGCGACCGTCGTCCACGCTTTGTTCTGAGTAGGCATTGCGCGCAGCGCCGAGTTCGTCCCGTCGTAAGCTTTGGTTTGGATAAGAGGCCGTGTATTTGTCATGTGCGCGCTTAACTTCCAGCATCAATATCAGCGGCGTAGCATGTTCAGTCAGTTGTCGTAAGGGTTTCGTGACGCGAGAATTGTTCACCTGAATTCATGCTTGTTTTGGCCGACGGCAGCTTGCGTCTGACCATGTATCATGTGCGTTCCGAGTGCGTGTACGCTCTTTTGGCGTGAAGTCATGTTTTGTGTGTTAGCTACCCGGGTGGTATTATAATCCCGTTGTTATGACATCGGAGTGATTTGCTGCGTAATATGGGCTTGGTCGGTGCGGCGCAAATTGAGGCTGTTGCGAGAAAAAAAAAATTGCGGCTAGGTAAAACAATTTAAGGTCAGCTAATATAGTGACCGCGCCGTTGACGTACGTTTGATGCGCAATTTCTGTTATCGCTTTATTAAATTCGCGCACGTTTGAATGAGCGCTTCAAATGCATATTCGCACCGTAACGGCTGTACGCCCTTTCTTCCGTGTATGCACAGAGGAACGTTAATTACGACTTACGTTTGCATTACACGTGATGCCGTACATTTGCAGTGTGCGCGCTTACTTCATCTTAGTAGTCAATGGCGCAGCGTATCCAGTCATTGCGATTTGAACCAAAACACACTGGGCGACTATATTATTTTCAGCAGATGTATTTTTGTCCAGCAAAGCGCTTGCTAAACGGGTTTAGTGTAGCGAGTTGAGCGGACGCGGCACTGAGCAGATGCGCGAACACGAATTTGACCATGCTACGGTAGAACAGTCACTAACTCCCTTCTGCAATGCATTATTGCCTATATTTGCGGAGTGTTTGTGGCGCATCTCAAACTCGGTGGCGACATTTCTTTTCCCTTCTCAATAGGATTATTTCACGGATCAATTTGAGCAACGGATATTGGAGAAGCTTGGCGTTAAAAAAACTAAACCCAAATGCCCCTCCCAACATTTTTTCTCACGGGGAGCCACGTCAGCAGCACAAGCCACCTGCACGACGTCATTACGGGCGTTTGTTCCAATAAAATATCTATTTGCTGGCACCAATTCATTTTTGTGATTTATTGTTTTCTCTTGATAATCATCGTGACATTGGTCCTCTTTCGAATTTCTTTCGGGTGTATCCCTGTGTTAGTGCAATGTACAAATCTGCCAGAATATATCCCAGCACAAAACAATTCTGTCCAGGCGCCTCCATTAATAACGGCTGTAAACGACCGCGCCCGGTGAAAAAACGTATTGCATGATTAATTAACTGCAGTAACTAGTTACATAATTTGTACCTAGAGGGACTGTAATTTCAGTTTACCCGATCGATTGATCGCAGTCTTCTCTGGCGCGTATTCCCAGAATTACAAGTCTGCGTTTTTCACTAGGTTCGCACATGAACGTACGGCCGCGAGTGTAGTTTAGTGTATCCGGCTGCGAAGTCGGGGAAGCAGGGGCTTTTCACGTCGCTGTACGTGCACACACGCACAACAGCATGTGTATGTTTTTAGTCTACTCACAGCAGCCTATAACGACTTGAAGGTGAAGGAAACATTTCTACAAAAACGGCAAAGCACTCTAAACTGTGCGTAATTGAGGTAGGCTGTAGGTCGTTAGTAAAAGCGGGCGCAGAGTGAACGCCGCTGAGGATACACAATTATCGCAAGAAAGGCGAGTGCAAGGACGCCAGCGCAGCGCTCGAACTACGGCATTTGCGAATGAAGCGCACTGTATACTGCCGCGAACCGTGCGCAAGACCTCTGTGCAGTGATTGCACGACCACAGTCACGCGAATGCAAGAACGGAACTACCGTAACAGAGCAGTTTGAAATGTCCACGCTCGATCCTTTCGCATTCACGAGCTATCCTGAGGTGTTACAGAATACCGCACAAGTAAACAAAAACCGCGCTGTGCGTATGCGCCAGCGGCATCCGCCCCGCAAATATCCCCTTGTAGACAAAAATATAAAACAAAACACTATCACTCAGTGCCTGTTGGTAAAACGGGGCTCTAGAAATCCTATAAATGCTACCAAAGAGCGATTTCGGCGCGAAAACAAGAGCAAACTGCAGCGAGCGCCCTGAAGCGTAGCGAGGGCGTCTGCTCTCAAGTGGCCAACAAATATGGCGGCCCCGCCGCGGAGTTAAAGGGACGGCGGCGCCGCGGGTGAGGGGAGAGAAAAAAGAGGAGGGCAGCGGAGAAGGAGGGAGCAGTTGGCGCTACCTTAGTTCTTTCAGGGACCTTAGTAGGGGCGCCACTGAAATCCCCCTAGCGGCCCGTTTCGGAAGCAGGCGCGGGAGTCTCCGTCCCGCGGTCCCGCTCCCTACTGTCGCCGCTGCTTTTGCGGCATGTTGACGACTGAGATTTAGCGTTTGCGGGCGTTGGAAATACATGTTTATGTGAAGCAGTCACTCTGTACGCAAATGGGGTGTGTTTACGAGAGTGTAAATGTTTCTGACGCGATCTTAGTGTGGTATATTCGGTCTGTATAAGCGCCAGGTGTGTGTCACAGGCCAGCGTCGCGGAACCGGCGTATGCATGGACCTGATCGTAGTTACACTGCCCTGAATTTACTAGCAGTGTCTCCATAACCACCCGTTCCTCTGATGTTCATGCTACGGGTATACGACTACGATGTAAATCAGTTTTGTGCGCTTACATATTCAGCGGAACACTCATACCTGACAGCACGCCAGTTACTTTTGCCAACCTCAGATATTGGTCACCACCATTTACAAGCCAGTGTGTGTAATTTCGGAAATATTCAACGTAAGTACAACGAATAATGCAGAATTATACTCGGGGATCAGCACACGACTAAGAGCCGTCTTGTCGTGAGGTGAGCGCCCGCAAACATTCGTCTGCTACTTACAGTCGAACACGGATATATCGAACTCCAAGGGGATCGTGAAATAATTCGATATATCGATAATTCGATATATAAAATAGGCCTATCTGAAGATTATCTGACAACTGCGCACATCACTGAGAGTTTTCTGAAGTCGTGGTAAACGGTAATTTACCGCTTTGACCGCCAAAGCACGGAAAATTCGAACCGCAGCATGATGACCACTGCACTTTACTTATCATTGAAATGTCCTTGAGCGTCGCTTGTTTTTTCTTCTGCGTCTTAGAGTTCGCCAAATTGTCTTCAAGATTACAAACACACACAAATGAGAAAATCAACGCTGTACACTGTGCCACAACAGAGGCAAATAACGCTGACGTAACCTCGGCTGCAGTAGGCGGTTGGGAACATTGTCAGGCACTGCGTGCCGTTATCTTCAGTATCCGAACCGAACACCTCCCCCATCTGGAGGCGTGCAACGAAGTCGCTTTGCACCCGCCACGCTCCGGAATAGCCGGGGCGGGTTGTGCTGCATTCGCCTTTACGTCAACGTTGATGGGTGCATAGCCCTCAAAACTACTGCGAGGAATTCCGAACGCCTTTTCAACCAACATCTTTTCAGCAGCCTGCACCCGACGAATTCCCGCCGTCGTTGCTCTGAAATAAATGCCTTGTACAAAACAAACATACAACGCCGCATCGGTCCCCCTGCACGAGCCACCAAACAGCTCAGTCACAGAAAAAGATTGCCTCCGGTCAATTTCTTTTGCTCCTTTATGTCCTTTCGCCCCAACCACTATCCGCTTTCTAGCTATCATGGAGCTGCCCCTCGTGCTAGCGTGAAAAGAGCTGTTGAAGGCCATCGAAGCGACATAATGCTGCGGACGCCGCCTCTGTCTCACCAAGCCAGGCAGCGCCTGCGATGAGTCAACATTATCATCAACTCCACCCCATCAGAGGAGGCAAACTTTCTGGGGAGCCTTCGGCGCGGAATTCGATATATCGAATTTGCCCGTGATCAGGAGTTCGATACACGCGCACAAAAGCCCTATACTTTTGCATGGGATTTTCAAGGGGATGTTTGCACTGTTCGATATAGACAGTAATTCGATATATCCGTGTTCAACTGTATATCCTCTGCGACCAGCGCTCAGACTGGCTTAGAATATAATCGGCGTCCGCGGCTAAACGCTTCTTCGAAATATCGTCACATGGCACAGGGAACCTGCAGAATAAAGTAGAAACTGAAATCAGAGGGCCTTATCACATACCCCACTCTTTCATCGCTTGCGAACTGCCTACCCTGTATACTTCCAAAAATGCGTCCGCCGAACGATGAGGTGTTCGTTGAAGACGAAAAAAAATTCCCGCGCCTTCCCCCGAGGGGAACACGAGTAAATGCAGAGCATTGGGGCCTCAGTACTGGTTGAAGGTAGTGTTGCTTCCATCGCTTCTTCCGTGATGCTGGAGTAGCAGACACGAGTAAACGTGGGGGCGAGCGTCAACCAAGGAAGGAAGGAGCAACGCAGTGACTGAAGTACGAGCGACCACTAGCGGCTTTATATTTGCAGCGCGCGCAGTAGAGGGAGAGCGCTATGGGGGGGAGAGCGCGCATGCGCAAGCAGCGCGCGCTCTTCTACGCCCCACCGCGCTGCTATCACGCACCTGTTACGCCGAGACACGGCCGGACTGGAGGAGCGGCGAGCACGCACTTTCATATGAAAGTGCGCGCCCGCCGCTCCTCCAGCCCGGCCGCGGCCGAGACCGCGACGGAGCGTTCCGGGGGTGACGAGCGAACGGGCTGACTACGACGCATGCGCGCACCTGCTGCGGACGCGGAGCTGTGGACGCCGTCCGACGCAGGAAGAGGCGAGGCTAAGAAATGCTCTGCATTTAAAACAAAACGACAGTGAACGCGAGATTTGCGTGTGTGATTACCGAAACGTTCTTTACTTGATTCCGCTCCGCATTTGTACAAAGCGTCCTCCTCCCCTACCCCCAAACCTACGTCTCGCGAAATAGCGGTGCATTTCGCGTATAGTTGCAAGGTGAGCCCTACCTGGCTTAAATTTTGACGAACGTCTTTAGCATGTCAGAAGTTGCACTGTATTTTTTTTTTTCATTTCCATCA
Source organism: Haemaphysalis longicornis (assembly GCF_048455015.1). NCBI lineage: Eukaryota > Metazoa > Arthropoda > Arachnida > Ixodida > Ixodidae > Haemaphysalis > Haemaphysalis longicornis. Next base: position 192,338,566 of record NW_027526445.1, read on the forward strand.
GAGCTATTATTTTTCTTCCGCACTTGCACAGCATGTATTTATCGGTAGTTTCATATTAGATTGCCTTGGTTCTTGCTATAAAGCATGTGTGGGCACATATTTAACGACGTACAGGCTTGAAATATGCTTAACATTTTCGCATGGCTTATATTCTTATAAAATGCAAAAGTTATTGTCCGAGATTGGCTAAAAACATCCCCGAAACATATTTTTCGGCGTCGTATACATTCAAAACAAAGCCGCATTCGTTGTCCACGCTGCAAAATGAAGCCAACCTCTCACTGTGCCAGTATCAGGTCTAAACGAGGCGACAGTAGAATTCATTTGTGCCTGACGTGACAGGGGTGATATACTGCTACCGTCGACGACGCCCGGAAGAGCGGCGACGATGCGCGCAGAACCGCGTCCGCGGGTAGCTCTTGCAGGCGATCGTGTGCTCTACGAAGACGTAGCTGCTTTTTAAGTGACCTAAACGTACTCTTTGCTTATAGACGTCACCATAACAAGTTTTTTTAGGGCGCGGAAAGGCGAAAAGAAGCGAAACAGAACCAAGACACTGCACGAGCCCCTATCAGCCACGCAGCGCACATCCCGTCAACGCCGCAGAGAAGCGGCGGCAGGCGGAGCAGCGATCGCGAAGCTCGAGGCGTATACGGCCACATGACCGCGGATTTATAAAGGAGGGCAAACATATTGTAATGGAAAAGCTTGCTGCACTATTTTCGGAATGCCTAAAGGGGCCATGAAGACAAAACACATGTTGGGTTCATTCAAAAGACTGGCTCGTTAGAATCGTACTGACAACACTTTTATCGTAAGCTTCGCTCAAATAAGCTATATAAACAGGAAAAATGGCCATGCGACCCACTCGCTCATTTCCCGGCACAGAACCTATGATGTCATAGGCCAGCCAGCTCTGCGATTGGCGGAGACCGGATAAAGCAAACGTAAGAGCTTATAAGCTTGCCGAACAAGCTATTTGCGCTTAAATTTAGGCCACATTCTTTTAAAGCACTAAGAATGGTGGGGCAAACAGTGGAAGTTACGAAAGCACACGTAAACATAGAAGTACCGATGCGTACTGTTGTTGGTAATGCGCGCACTATGCTTGGTTTAGCTGCACAGGACTGCAGCGCTTTGGGGTAGCTCATACGACACTGGCCGATTGACGCAAACAACGGTGTCTTACATGAGCATATTTGTCGAGCGAGCACTATGCTTCACGAAACAATTATTTTCTACCTGAACAAAAACAAGCCAGGTGCAAATACAGTCAAAAACAAACCAGAGGCAGAAAACGGCTTGCCACGGTATGGTGGCGCCGTCTAGGTTCACTAACGGTAAACAAGGCTTTTTTTTTTAATTCCGATAGTATGCTCTTTGGCATAAGGTCCTACAGGTACACGTTTGCACCCGCTTCCCGGAAGAAGTCCAGAAGACAGCGGTGGTGGGGCCCCCACAGCCATCGCTGAAGATCGGGGGGTCTCCCCGGATGCAGGCCTGTGCCGCGAAGGTGTCGGGATCTCGCTGCACTCAGGGAAGGGCACGTCCATAGCAGGTGGTTGGTGTCGGCGTCTTCGGCAGGAGCCGTACAGAAGGGGCAGGTCGTGGAAAACGGGGCATGGTATCGCGGTGGCCAGCCCGGGTTACCGCAGGAGAGAGGGCCACCCCAACTCATAGTCTACGCAGCAGGACCTCCTCCCAGCGAGCGAGCCCACTGGAAAGGTCGTTCCAACACGGTGGGATGAGAGTACGTGTGGCGAGACGCAGATCTTCCTTTAGTTGGACAAATTGGTCATGTGGGTCAGCAAGGGCAGGGGCCGTGGAACCGACGTAACGTGACAGAAACTATCCTCCGCAATACGAGCGGTGATAGCATTACGCCGTATCCACGACAGTCGGAGAGGGCAGGGGCACGTGTCCAGCAGGTCATGACTGTCTCTTGAGACAGACGAGTTGGAGGCTACATGTCGCAAATCCCGTATGGCCGCCGTTGAGTCCGTGTAAATTTGTGCCGTAGAACTTCCAGGGGCTTCAAGAAGTGCCGGTAGTAGAGCTTGCAGTCCGTCCCGGATGGCTGTAAGCTACGCCAGCAAAGAAGGCCAGGTGCGGAGTGTTTCATAAGCACAGTTTTGGTTTGCTTCTGGATGAGAGGGGCATACGATCGCTGTAGTTAAAACGCTGTCTTGGACCCCAGCGTCCACAAATGCCTCTACAACCTGGGGCAGGTTCGCAGTCGCTAGTAATGGCACCCCCGCGGATTGCTCGTCTGCGTTTCCCATCGACCGACTGTGGGGTCGAATGAGAGGCCGGTTGTCGGTCACTTGATGGTACAGCCAGGGCAGCCTAGCTACAGGGTGGGCTGGTAAGGCGGGTAGAGAACGGCCCATGTAGATCGGCAACTTCGCTGCCTCCGGAACAAAATTTAGTTAGTTCTGGCGTGTGGAGCGGCGCTGATGTACAAGCTCATCCAGGGTGCTAACCTGAAGAGTTGGTATAGGCGTTATTTGAGGGAGGCAGGTGATCATCCGCATTGCAGCTCTATTAATTGCTTCAAGTCGGGCCCACTCCGCTTGGGTCATATGCTGGAATTGAGCCTGATATACAAGTCGAGGCTGAAGTATTGACCGCACCAAAAGTCGGGCCATTTTGAAGCAAGAGCCTCCAGACTTTTGTGAAATGCGTCGGATAAGGTGTAGCATTTGACCTGCTTGTTGACGGGCAGATCGAAGCCACAAGGCAGCTGACCCTGACAATGAAATCTCCAATCCCAGCACGCGAAGAGAGGTGGCAGTGCTCACAGGCTGGCCGGAGAGTTGTAGTGAGATCGGTGACATCTCCAGTCTACGACGGCCCCAAGCATTGGCCGCGGACAGAATGGTTGTTTTTTCGACTGAAAGCAAGAGACCAGCGTATTTACACCATTTCTGTGTGTCCGTTAAAGCTTGTTGCGCGGCTTGCCGAGACAGGTCTGGGAGGGCAGTCCATACTGTAATATCGTCCGCGTACACCAGAAGGTGTAGGTCTGATATGGAGCCAAGATGCCAGGCAAGCGGCAGCATAACTACATTAAAGAGGCAGGGTGAAATCACCGACCCCTGAGGCACTCCACGGACGGCCGTAAAATGGCCATAACTAGTTCCACCAATGCGTACGGAAAATGACCTTTTAGTCAAGAAGGTCCGGATGAAAGAGCGGACCTTTTCCGGGACAAGTAGGCTTTGGAGAACTTCCAGGATAGCGGTGTGGCTGGCGTTGTCATATGCCTTGTGAGTGTCCATGGCAAGCAACGTCCGCACTTTGTGAGATCAGCCACCAAGTAGCACCATTGATGATAAGTGCTCAAGTCCATCCTCCGTCCCCAGACGAGGTCTGAACCCAATCTGTGCCGGGTGGTACCACTGGTAAGTGTCTTCCCAATCGGCTGCAGAGCGGTCGGTTCCTGTTATGTCATTGCAGACCTCGAAAACACACGATTTAGCGGGAAAATCAAAATTTTAGCTTAAACTGACTAATTTCTCAGTGAATAGAACATCATTTGCATCTGGACAAGCGCTGGAAACACTATAAAACACGTGTTATCTATATTGAGAGCCGTTGGCTGAACTGAAACAATTCGTTTTAACTGATTTTCATTACAACGCTGGCTCGCGTGGCCCATAGGCGAGCGCTCTTCTTGCTCTCTGACGCGGAGGTGCGCGGGCGCGGCTTCCGCTCGCCTGCTTGCGTTACACGATCGCACCTGGATGAGTTCGGTGGCGTCATCCAGCGGAAGCGCTGCGTACATTCGGCCATCCTGCATTACCGACCGTCCCGGTCGGAACTTTTGTCTTCGTTCGATTCGGAGCTTCCCGAGTCGATGTCCTTCGCCCAAAGCTTGAGTTTGTCAACGGGAGCTACGCTGGAATATGCTCTTCATGTCCTCCGGGTGTGTTAGACGTCTCTGATGCGGTAGTGGTCATTGGGAAGCTTCTCTGCTATGACCTACGGTCCCTTGTATTTGACTTTAAGTTTGCGGGATACTCCGCTCACTGTGGGTTCTCGCTCAACTAGAACAATGTCTCCCGGTTGAAACTCAGACGGTTCAGCCCGCTTCTTGTGGTAACGTGTTTGCTGTTGGACCTCACGGATGTTTTCCATTGCTGCGGCCCTTTTCTCCTCCAACTCTTTGTCGAAATGTTCCGTGAGGGCGTCTTCCATGCAGTCACCCGTAATGCTCCGTGACCTGAAGTTGAACAGAAGTCCAAGCGGCGTAGTCTTCGTGGCCTGGTGCACGGTGTTATTAATACCCCACTGCACCTGAGGCAGTGTCGAGTCCCAGTCCCGACCGTCTTCTCTTTTGGTCATGCTTGCCACCGCCGGAGTTATCATGCGGTTGTACCGTTCCACTTGACCGTTTGCTCGTGGCGTGGCAGTCGCAGTCTTGACATGCGTGATTCTAAAGCTTTCACCGATTGCCCTGAACTTCACTCTAGTGAATGCAGTCCCTCTATCTGTGATTACCACATTCGGTGGCCCGAAAACGCTAGCAATGTCCTGAAGAAACAGCACCGCTGGTCCAGCCGAGGAGTTACGAACAGCTCGCAACATTACGAACTTCGTGAAGCCATCAACAGCGGCAATTATGTACGCGTTGCCCGATTTGCTCCGAACAAATGGGCCGAGATGGTCGATGTGGATCGTATGAAATGGCTTGTTCACCTTCTCGATGCTATGCAGCTTGCCTGGTTTTTTTCTCGGCGGGCGTCTTCTGGGAAAGGCATTCAACGCAAGCAGCTATGTATCCCTTGACATGCCTGGAAACCAGTAGTTCTCTCTTGATCTTGACATTGTCTTGCCCACAGCGAAATGCCCGATGTCGTCATCACAAGCCTTCACTACCCTCCCACGTGTATGACTTCGAACGACCCAGAGGAGCCTTTCCTGTGAACCTCCGTCTTAATTGAAACTTCTTGAACACTTTGCCGTTGTGCAACTGATATTCGCTTTGTAGGCGCCGCTCTTCTTTCGTGAGGCATTGTTTTTTTTCTAACCTCTCCTTCAGTGCCATTATTTTGGGATCGTTAACTTCAGCGATAGCAAGGCAGTCTTCTACTTCCATGCACGTAGCGAGGATCTGAATGCCGCCAACGACATCAGCCTCTTCGGGAGGGTCGTGTGGTGAGCGGCTGACTGCATCGACATGCGCCATGGTCTTGCCCTTTCGATACTCAGCATCGAAGATAAACTCTTGCAGTCGACGCCACCACCTGCCGATCCGAGGTAGGAGAGTTCGTTTACTCATCGTTGCCCGCACGGCATTGCAGTCAGTCACCACTTTGAAGTTTAGTCCTATTAGGTAGGACCGGAACTTCTCCAGCGCCCACATAACTGCCAATGTTTCCAGCTCGTAGGAGTGGTATCTCTCCTCACACTCGGTTGTCTGTCGGCTGGCGTACACGACGGGATGAAGCTGCCCGTTAGTTTGCTCTTGTAAGAGAATAGCTCCCAGCCCATCTCTGCTGGCATCCGTGTGAACTTCCGTTCTTGCGTCGAACGAGAAATGAGCCAAGATGGGCTTTTCGATTAACCTCTTTTTCAGCTCGGCGAACGCGAAGTCTTGCTCTGCAGTGCACTTCCAGGTTTCGTCCTTGGAAGTCGGTTTCGTCAAAGGCTTAGCAATGGTGGCGAACCCCTTGACAAATCGTCGGAAGTAGTTTGCGAGTCCCAGGAATCGGCGGACCTCGTGTACATTTGTCGGTTTCCGAAATTCAGCTACACACTGAAGTTTGAGAGTTCCTGGTCGCACCCCTTCCACAGAAATGTCGTAGCCAAGGTAGTCGACTCGGTCGCAGAAGAAGTAGCACTTGCTCAATCGTAGCGTCAGTCTCACTCTTCGGAGAGCCTCCAAAATCTTTCGTAGGTGCTCGAGTCCCTTGTCTACAGTTGTCGTTGGGAGCAAGATGTCATCCATGTAGGCGAGTGCCACGGAGTATCGCAGAGGTCCCAGAATCGCGTTGATCATCTGTTGGAATACCGCTGGGGCATTGGGCAACCCAAACGGCATTCGGACGAACTCGTAGTGCCCGTCAGGCGTGACGAACGCTGTCTTGTGTCTCGACTCCTTTTCCATGGAGACAATACAGCCCCCTGTGGTGTTCCGCGCCCACCTAATCCTATAATTTTCAATATTGTCCTGGTAGGCCTGCCGCCACTCCTCGGCAACATCCAGGGGATCCGCCATGGCCTATACGCTGACCACATAACCATCTGGTCGTCCACAGGGTCGATCGGAGAGTTAGAGAGCCGCCTACAGGAGGCAGCGGATGTGGTGGCTGCTTATGCCAAGTCATGTGGTCTCAGCTGCGCCCCCCAGAAGACTGAGCTGCTACTGGTTTCACCGCGCAAAACACACCCTCCAGGTTCTCCCACTATCACCCAAATGCTGCGTGCAAAGCAATCACGATACTCGTCGATAAGGCATTCCAGCATTTCTCGCTGCTGCGGAGTAACAACAGGTCCAGTTTTTATCTTTTCGCGTGGAATCGGCTGTCGCTGAGTGACGTGGACGTTTAGTTCTCGCTCCGGCATATCGTCTGGATAGCAGATTTCCGCTCGTGCTACCCGCTCGTGTTCCTTGATGTCCAAGTCATGGTTTGACATGTTCATGATGGGTAGGCATGTCTCGTACGCCCGTCGACAGTTACGACGCAGCGTGGTATGCAGTGCTCACGTCATTCATTTGTATTTTGTCTTCATGGCCCCTTTAAAGACTGGCGGCCATAGCATGGAAAAACGCCAACATAATAAAGACCACCAGAATTAGACCCATCAGCCTAACCTCGGTTATGCACAAGCTGTTTACCAAAGCTACAGTTAGCTATATAGATTCCCAACAACCTAGAGATCAGGCTGGGTTTAGCAAAGAGAACTCAACAATAGATCACACCCATGTCGTTAAATAATAGGAAAATCCCCATAGTACACTAAAACCTCATTCATGGCATTTATAGACTATAAAAAGGGCTTTTGATTCAGCACACACCGCAGCAGTCCTGGAAGTATTAAGAGACCAGGGAATAAAGGAGACTTACATAAGACTTCTGTACGAGCAGGATAATATTTTACCAGCAAAGCGACAAATTCCCGATCCGAAAGGGCATACGACACGGAGATACCGTCTCGCCAGAACTGTCCAACGCTTGTCTGGAGGCTTGAATGGGAAACCACGGTTTACGGATAAACAGAGAACACTTGAGCCATTTGAGGTTTGCAGGGGTCATAGTCTTGCCAAGCGAGTCTGCAGACCAGACACCTGCAAACACTGCTTGAGGAACGACAAGCAGAAAGCATGGCCGTCGCGATAAAGATAAATATGAATAAATCGAAAGCAATGAGTTAAAAAGAGGCAGAAATTGCCCTGTTCCGCATTTGTAACGAAGCGCTAGAACAAGTAGAAGATCATAACTATACTCGGTTACAACTCAAGAACGGCACCACCTCATGTAGTGTATCACTCCGCCAAAGCGCCGGACCCGTGACGTCAGCTGCGGGCGCGTTTTGAAAGGGGTTTGCTAAGAATGCGTGATATCGTCTGCCTTGTCTCACGCAGTTTGTTTGTCGTCGCTGGAGTCGTTTGTAAGCATATTAAGTCCAAAAATTACGGGAACGGCTGACGCCATGTTCAAAATATTCCCAGCAACGCCCTACTTGCGCCGCGCGGAGAAACATCCGGCTACGGTGATAAGGCACAGCGGCAACTTCCGGTGCCGTTCTTAAGTTGTCACCGAGTATACCTCGACAGGTAGTCAATGCTGACTACAACAACGGTAAATAAACGTGGGTTGGGGAGCAATCGGCAAGCGTTACCAAATAAGGAAAAGTAAGCTACCTCTGCCACTCAAAAGAAAAATCTACAACCAGTGCATACTGCCGGTGGTGACATACGGAGCTGACACTTGGCGCCTTACCCAACAACTAGAAAGCAAACTTAGGTCGGAACGAAGAATGATCGGAGTAACGCTCAATGACAGCAAACGAGTTTCTTGCATCAGGAAATAAACTCGAATAGAAGATATCATAGTTCAAATAAACGAAAATAATGCAGTTGGGCTGGCCATGCAGTGAGATGAAATGGCAACAGGTGGACCACCATGGGTCACACGGGCCACCATGGACCGCCATGGGTCACACCCTGTCACACGGGCACTTTCAATCGCGATTGAAGTGAATCGCGATCGAGTTTCCGAGCGCGCTCGACGCACTGCCGCTGCTACACGGCCCGTTTAAATCGCGATCGAGAAGTTGCACCGGTTGCACCCGTGTACGCTAGATGGCGCTAACATTGTACTTGCGGCCGGCATCTGGTAACTTCTCGTGGTCGTAGGTATACGTAACTGTGTAAATGTTACCTCACGCTTATTGGGGTTAAGTTATTTGACACAGTTTGTAGCGTTAGTTGAAGTTATCACATTCTGTGCCAATACTCAGCGGGGACGAGAATATCGCCGCTTTTGTTCGATCGCGCTTGGAAGCCTCGATCGCGCTTAAGAAACCAGGATTGAGTTCGAGCGGGATCGAGCTCGATCGCGATTGAAACTGCCGTGTAGCATGCGCCCGATCCGGATTGAGCTCGATCCGGATCGACTCAATCGCGATTGAAAGTGCCCGTGTGACAGGGGTATTAGGGGAAGGTCGACGGAGAGGTGAAAAAAAGGAAATTCGGATGCAGGGAGCAGACTCGAGCAGCGCAGGGCAGGAGCACTGGAGGTGGGAGGGGCCTTCGTCCTGCACTGGACTTAAACAGGCGGCTGCTGTTGCTGATGATGATGATGAGATTTGTGGGGTTTTCCAAGATGGAATTTGTGGGGTGAGCTGTCTGAGCTCAGCTGTTGGCCCCTTCGAACGGAATATTGCGCCTATGGTCTGTTAAAGAGACGTACGTGCTGTTCTCCGAAGTTCTCCCAAGTTTCTCCCAACGAGTTCTCCCAGTTCTCTCAACGAGTTCTTCAAAGTTTTGGACAAGGCTGGACAGATTGATGTCATTTTTATGGACTTCTCTAAGGCCTTCGACAAGGTCCCGCATTTCAAACTAATAAACAAAATGAAAGGCATTGGCATTCCTCCGGAAATAATTAACTGGGTCATAGCATGTTTAACGAACAGAAAACAGTACGTAGATATAAACGGTTTCAGCTCTGGTTATTTGGGGGTGTTTTCTGGAGTCCCGCAAGGGTCAGTTCTCGGGCCAGTATTATTTAATATCTATATTAACAATCTGGTTCAAGCCATCCAACCTGGCATGTCTGTTAAGTTACTTGCTGACGACTGCATAATTTTTAATACCATAAATTATATCTCTGACCAGCGTGACTGGCAATTGAGAACTTAAACTACATAAAATAATGGTGTAAAGAGTGGGAAATGGTGATTAATTTTGAGCAAACCGCATATTATGTCTCAGTAACAAAATCCGAGAATTTGAATTTACTTATAATGCAGGCTGATACACTATCAGGCGCTTAGAAGAGTACAAGTAGTTGGACGTAACGATCGCATCAAAGCTTAGCTGGACAGCTCATATTGATGATATATGTTCTGCTGCCCGAAGAAAATCAGGCTTTCTAAAACATAAATTGGTTTGTTCTTCAAGTTCCCTAAAACTTAGAGCCTATAAAGCCATAGTTCGTCCTTCTCTTGAATATGTCAGCATTGTGTTGGACCCGCAAACAGCTGGCAATATACAAAAAAATAGAAAGAATACAGCGATTAGCTGCTCGATTTATATTCAATCGTTATAGACGCCGCGATTCGCCGTCAGCCATGTTGCAAGATGCGAACGTCGAACTTTTGGCTGATCGAAGGAAAACTGCACGGCTTAACTTTTTCCGTCTCTTATACTTTTCCAGATCAGGACTGCATGCGCCAGATTACATAACAAAGGACACAACCAGGGCTTCACGTCATAAACATAGTCTCAACATTACACTTATATTTGCACGTACTAACATTTACAAGTATTCGTTTTTCCCAACAACAGTTTCTGATTGGAATGCTCTGCCCCACGATTCCCCCCAGCTCGATATGCCGAGGTGAAATTGTATAACTTTTACTTGTCGCTAAGTCTTCTCCATTGCTTGTTTTATTGTCGCTTTTTTTTTTCAGGAGTTTCAAGTGTAATATGAATTTGGCACTGCAGTGTATGCATTCTGCATGTATGCAGAAGAATTTTGAACTGCATCGCCCTCTCCTGGATGGATACATGGTCCGCAGTATGCGATAAATAAATAAATAAATAAATAAATAAATAAATAAATAAATAAATAAATAAATAAATAAATAAATAAATAAATAAAAAACACGTGAGCCTACTTATCCGTTTTGCCTCCACAGAATCACGCCTCATCTATATTTGTTATTTATTTCAGTTCGAGTGTTTTTCTACGCTTTAGGTACGTTTGTGCTGTGATATAACCCCAATAAGCAAGCTCAGGTGACGTCTGGCTGTACTGACTAGGAAACGCATATACGCCGCCGGGCACACTCATCCAAAAATATTCTTGGCCAATTAATTTCCCTGAGTGGGTATGCGCCAGTTTACGGGCCACCATCACCACCACCACCACCACCGATGAAGAAGCAGCGGTGTGCGAGGCGCAGCCAGAGCGGGCTCTGTCGTGCGCCTATGCCATGGTTCATGTCCTCTGTCCTGCCGCCGCGTGACAAGATGGTTACGACACATGGGAGATGTGAGCGATGTATTTGCATGATGGGGCCGCAGACAGACAGACAGACAGACAGACAGACAGACAGACAGACAGACAGACAGACAGAGAACTTTATTGAGGTCCAGAAAATCCATGGCAGTCTTAGTGACTGCGTCCTGCGGATGCGGGCCGCACTTGCGCAGGGGGCGGAAGTCCTTGTTCCTCCGCTCTCTCGCAAGCAATCTGGACAGCCCGGAGTTGAGTCATGTACTCTTCACTTTGTAGGGCTTCTTCCCACTCTTCTTCTGTTATAAAGTCACCGCGCGGTAACGCAGGGCATTGCCAGAGCATGTGGTGCTACTACATTTTGTGCAGTGCGGTTGGATGTCGTGTGCGAAGTGGCTAAATACGCTTCTCGAGGGGAATGTTTACACCACAGACATCAATAGATGCACCCAGTCTGAGGCTATCCATGGCTCCGGATTGGTCCTATGTTGGTCCTATCGTGCCACGAGCCCCGCGAAACGGTAGATTCCAGGAAAAGCGGTGGCCAATAAATCGGTGCAGGCATTCGCTGCGGGTATCTTCATTACGCAAGAAAATGTAAAACCCGGAGGTGAGCGTTGGCCAGTACACGCGGGGCTATGCTTGCTACTCTTTAGCATGCACTACAGTGCGATTACTTGCACTCGTGCGCAACTAAAAATGCCAGGGATAGCGTAGACCAACACACCTCTGCGTTTACATCTTGCCCCTAACGACGAGTGAAACAACGTCAAATTCATTGCACATCGAGCTGCGAGTGCCCGCAAGTGTCGTGAAAGCACGCAACGTTGGGCTTAACCATCCCAGGGACAGAGGGACGGTGACCGTCGTGCGCCCATTTCCAAACCAATCCCCCAGGGAAGGCATGAGGCGCATTTCTGGCACACCTACCTCCCTCCCCCCGATACTGCGCGAGAGTCTGTCAGGCTGTTTCAACGTAAGGCAGCCGATAACATAGTCTAACTCCCTTGACCCCAGTCTAATCTAATCTGACATAACAAAGCCGAGATTTTTGCATTTTATTTCACTCAAAATAGCCTGACGCTGCTGAACGATGTGCCAAAAACCCTCTTATACTGTCCAGTTGTTCAGGTATACCTCCGAAGGGTAGGCAGCAGTGTGGCGCATATATTTCTGCCCGCAGTTTTAGTTGGCATGCGGACCGATCGTGCTATTGCGGTAAACAGCTTCTAAAGAGATTTAAATAGCCGACTGAAGTGGCGCACGAAGCGTAAGTGGCTTTGACGTCCGCTTTGACTTCAACGATCAGCCATTTTGCAGTGTCCTGACAAAAGAAAACAAACAAAAATAGAATAAGCGCAAGGTTATGCAAAATATGCCTCCTGCATATTGAAGCGTTTGATTTTTAAGCTAATCGTAATTGTTTTACATTTTCTTTACCTTATGTTCACTCTTACATTATTTTTTCTAGTCTTTTACCGAAATCACATCCCCCGTATACGGAACTGGGTGTGACGCAAATGTTGCAGATTAAAATGTAGCCAGCATGATCATCTCCGACTCGTATATAGTACTCGACAGCCATGCCGCGTTTTCTAGTTACAACTTGTCTAAAAGAATCGAGGCTCTCTAGCGAAATCAAACTTTGTATTTGCAAAGACGTTCTCACGAAACAATCTACGCCTGGACTGTCGAAACTGTAAGACACCTCGCTTCGAGGTGCGCCGAGGCAGTTTTTGCCCACGGCGGCCCATGTGGGGAGCGCAGTCCTCGCTGGCCCAGGGACTCTGAGCAGCTCCGTATTCACCTGGAACTCAGATGTGCTCGAGGAACGCTCAGCGAGATATTATCCTCTGAGGCGAAAACACTAAACCCGCAAGACATGCAGCATTTCGACCGCTTGGCTGCCCAGCGATTCCGATGGAGTCTGTACTTCACTTGGCTTTCCCTTTGCACGCCAAGAAGACCCTCGCCCCATTGGCGTCGGCCGGTCCCCGGCCAGTTTCGTTGCCGCAAAGCTGTGAGTCTCCGGCCGGTGCATGGGCTCCGGGTCGTGGCGGAGAGGCAAACACTCCTCCCGTCGACATCGTACGAGCAGCATGGCCGTCGTAGCGGCTTCGACGAGTTGCGAGGGCACGACGCGAAAGGAGCCTCTTTCGAGGCCGCCTCGTAAGCCCGAGTCTCTTACGCTCCTGCAGCCGGCCTCTTTCCCAGGTCCTGAAGCTCCCGGTGTTGGCAGGATCGGGGCGGGGTCCACGGGTTTCCAGAGCTCCGAGATGGCCAGGCCCATGTCGGAGAGACGCCTGTCGTGCCGCCAATACGCAATGTCGTAACCATCGTTGGAGGAGAATGATAGATGCAAGGGCCCGTTCGTCAGCAGCGGGCGGCCTTTTCCTGTTACGCAGGAAGGCTCCCGGATAAAGGGTTCCGGCTCCCCCGCCCGTTGGCTCTTGATCCGTCGCAGCAGATTATTATCCTTCGACGAAACGCGGTTCACGGCACGGTGCCAACAGGGCAAGGGCTCGGTCGTCTCAGGGCCACCCCATTCCGGCGCGCGCAAGAAGTCGCTGGCGAACTCCAGGAGATGGTCACGCCCCATTTGGACCTGGTGCATTTCCAGGCAATCGAACCAGACGACGTCGCCGCAGTTCATGTAGCCGGTCACGGTCTTCGACACCCTCGCCCTGTAGTCTATGCCGATGTCTTCGGTGCCGGCATCTTCGGTGGTGACGGGAGTCCCTCCATCGAGCCCCCTCCAGCGGATGACTAGCAGGAATTCGGCGCAGAATCAACACCGCGTGGTGTTGGTCCTCCGTCTTGCGGAAACAAGAGATGTTGCTGCGAACCTCGGGGGAACGGGAGATGATGCCAGCTCACGCTTCGGCGTTCGCTTTTCGTCTCGCGCTCACTGGTTGGTTGGTTGCCTCAGAACATGGCACATACCCACGCGGGGGACTGGCCAAGAAGACTTGTACCTAATCAGGATGTGACCTATATTATTTAAGATCCCAATATTCAAAAAAAGGAAATACAGAAAATATTTCTTATATTATGAAAGTAGAGCCAGTAATAAAAATAAATAAATGTGAACGCATTACCTGGCTTGCAGGGAGACCGGCGAGTTGCCGCAACGTAAGAGTGAAGGGCGGACACAACGTCCCTGTGGCAAACACCTAGGGCGGAAGCGCCTAGGGACAGAACTTCGGAAGTAGATAGCACAAGGTGGAGCCGATTAGAGGTTGACTCCAGGTGCGTGCGTCGCATTGAATAGAAGCGGCGGCAATGCAAAAGGAAACTTTCTATATTTTCTTGTTCCTAGCAGAAAGGTCATTGCGGAGATGGAGCCAGGCCAGATTTATGAAGATAAAAATTTAATGGGGGAATCTTGCATCTAAGTTAAGTGATTTCTACCTCGCGTATCCTCGATTTAAGAAACATCCGTTTCCATGCATGACGAAGGTGGTTTTAATCTCTAGTAGAGAGAAGGGCGTCTTGCCGATAAGTCTGGAGTAGTTGTAAACGCCTAAATCTCGCCCGCAATAGAAAGCTGTCATTTGGACATCGCGCGACCACGGGGCCACCAAGAGACCGACGTCTGGCTGATTGATCAGCCACTTCATTGTATGAGATTCCTGCATGTCCTGGAACCTGAATGTTTAATATGAGGGCGCCATGTAAGCTTGTCATCAAAGATTATACCGAGACATTTAATTTCTGTAATTTGAGGGATGGACTGCAGCCGCTACAATAGGCGCAACGATTTGGGGATGGTAGCCGGAAATACTAAAACAGAACATTTTCTAACGTTCAGTGATAAATGAAGCCTGCTAAGCCAATTGTCTAGGGTGACCAGATAGCTTTGTAATCATTGACACAAGTGATGAATGTCTGAGCCCGATGAGTAAAAATCAATATCATCTGCATAAACGTAAGTTGATATATTATCCATCATCCGAATTGTTCTAAGAAGAATGTTAAAAAAAGAACCGGAGAAAGGACTGACACTTGACGAACCCCGCGATTCATCAAAAATACACCGTCTTTTCCTTCTCGTCCTTTGCAATGCTGCACATATCGCAAATGGTGAGGCCATTCATCGAACGGCCAGCACTGATGAAATCTATTGAAGCGCTGATAAGAGTTGTAATTACTTCAGAATGCATGTTTTGATGCACTTACACGAGTAAAAGAAGTGTGCGAAAAGCTTGCGGCAAGGAATAGGAAGGCGATCCTGAATATAGCTGCTGACTCTAGATGGACTATTACAGATAAACATTGGTGGATCTCTCTATGAGGAGGTTTGTGCATAACCCAATAAGCAGTCTGATTTATTAAATACGAATAATGCAGTTTTATACACTAATCGATCGACTGGTTAGGTTAGGAACAGAAAATACATAATGCTATGATAAACATTCGTCAATCACCACGTTAAATTTGACTATAGTATATTGAATAGTACAGTTGTAAACGACAAGAAAATCACAACATATCAAGACTTTAAAAATATAAAAGGAAAAAAAAAAGCTGTGGCATACCAGGGCACTCGTTGAGCCCTGACAAATAAAAGCGTACAAAATATGCATGAAAACAAAGTGATCATAAGTGTATTTTAGACACTAAAAGTAAAGCAAGAATGGATGAACCGATGTGCTTGCACTGAGATAAATATTAAAAGAAAGTGACAATTCCACAAAGAAGCGACGGTCACTTTCTTCCTTTTTTGCCCTTTCGATCTACGGCAAAACGGCAGCAACGATGCGCCTCCATTTTGACAGCAGTGGCATTGGAAAGGCAGCTTTGCGCAGCAGTTCGTTTCTGCGTTTCTGAGCAGTGAAGTCGACTATCCTCTTCTGTATACACCGCCTTCGTCTTGACGTGGCCTTCATCAAGAAATTCCTTTACCGTATTCGATTTGCTGATGACACCTGCTGTGCGTGGACACCAAACTGAAGATGTGCATCATGTCCTACTTGAGTGCCCTCTATATGCGACCGAGCGGAAAAAATTAAGTGACAAGCTTAGCCTGCTATCTCGGACACCGCTATCATTTCCAAAACTGTTGGGTCCGTGGGACAATGTACGCAACCAAACGAAAGCCTTTCTTGCCTAAGGAGTTTTTTTCAAGTGACGAAGATGTGCGAACACTATTAAATGCGTGTACATTCCTCTGAATGGGTGTGGAAAGACACAAGGGTGTATGTATATTGGCGAAAGTATCTGTGTCGCGTTGTGCATATTTTGTAATGTTTGTATATAGATGTATACAGTTTTTTTAACTATATTCCGCTGCTGTAATAAATCATGTGTATATATATGTGTGTGCTTGTGTACTATACAGAGCAAGTAGTTACGAAGTGTGCATGCGATCTTTCAGCCGCTGCTGTCTCAATGTACTTAATCTAACCTCGTGGTTCCTTAGGGCAAGTATTGTACCTTTTGTATACTCCAATGCCTGGAGTAACCAGCTTCTGTTTGGGTTGGCGCTAAACTCTCCAGCAAATAATCATTTCTCTCTCTCTCTCTCTCTCTCTCTCTCTCTCTCTCTCTCTCTCTCTCTCTCTCTCTCTCTCTCTCTCTCTCTCTCTCTCTCTCTCTCTCTCTTTCTCTCTCTGCGCTCCCGGGATGAGTGGTGACGACTTTCTCAAAGCCTTCAAGCACCTCAAACTGTCAGGTTCCTTGGTTCTTCACGTTTGATTTTACGCTGCGATGGTTCCAGTTTTTTTTTAATGACGTCTTTATTTCTGCTTTGTACAGGTTATAAACCTTGTGACAGAAATGGGGGAATCTATGGTGGAGGGGGAAAGGGGCCGCTGTCCACGTCTTCGAGGTGGGGTGGTGCCGACGTCGGCTCTGCAAAGAAGCGGCCGGGTCATCTCTCGTCCTTAAAATATTGAAGAAAAGCCCGCCAGAGCCGGAGTGCGTCCGATGGTCCAACGTGCGATGGTGGATCTATCCACTCCTTGAGGGTTCCAGGTCGGCGTACGCCGAGAGACTGAAGTGCAGTCTCCCGAACCGCGGTAAAGGCAGGGCAATGCCACGAAATATGTTCAGTCGTGCCTCTTGCGGGGCATAACGGGCACTGTGGGGTCACGTATGAGTGCGGGTTGATGAGGTGTAGCCGCGCTGGGGACAGAAGTTGGCCAGTCTGGGCTCGGCGAAGAATTACCGCCTCTATCCTTCGAAGATTGCTGGGTGGTCGCCGATATTTATTGCACATGTTGCTCTCCATTTTCGGTACGACACACTAAGGAACCTCGGAACTTTCCGGCGTTCTGCGCCTCGAAAGGCTGGAGTCGGGCATAAATGTTCCGGCAGGAGGAAGGGGTTAATAAAAGAGGAACATCTGTGAGAGAAAATAAAAATAACATATTTAGCTACAGAGCTTCAGCCATGCCTAAAAACAGCGACTGAACGAATCGTTAAATCGGGTGAATTATGTCATAACCAGTGTCGACCTGATAACACAAAAACATAATGAAGCTTATCAATGCTTAGCCTTATGTTAGCAACACTAACCATCCTTGGTCTAGGGATGCAAACGCACTTGCGCAAGATAATTGTGTACTGTGATCTCGTGTCACAAAAACCACTAACAGCTATTCGTTGTCGTGGTGCCTTCCTTTCTCTTCAAGGAACAGTTTGGTTAAAAAAAAATTACACCATCTTCTTGTAGGGGAACCCTGAGTAGTATGCGAAGCAGGCATGGGGTCGATTCAAGTGCCCATTAGTTTTCAGTTCGTCGTTTCCGTGAGGTTGAGGTACGCAGCTACCGTTATATTTACCGTTTGGTTTCCATGGTAACTAGCACACTTTTCTTTTCCCGGAACTACAATCGCGTTGACCCCATGGCTGTTTCGCATACTGTTCCCCTACGGAAAGATGGCGTAATTTTATTGGAGGGGGGTGGGGGGTGTTAGAGTGAAGAGGCATTAAAGAGAGAGAGAGAGACGTTGTACGTGGTATGAGTTTGTCTTTATTTAAGCATTATCATCATCATGTTCAACGTATACGTGACGTCGAGCTAGCTGTGGGTGGCGCTCCGATTTGATCATGACCGCCTTGGTCTGTGAAATGTAAAGTCAAGGGCTGTTGTAATGGATGAACCCTGACGTTGCTGAAGATGAGGTCGATGCACGTTCCCCGGATGGTTTTGGGCTGCTTGTAATCACGGCCCGCCGAGACTCGCCGACGCACGCCGCTGCCGACGACGATGAAACGTCTACTATATGGACCGAATCAGCCCAATACCCAAATCAAGAAGCCATGATTACCGACCTCCAGTGCGCAGTGACGGGACTCGAAAAGGTCCCCCCCGACCTTGGCCTGTCCCTCGCAGCTCACAAAACAGAATTCCTCGCCATCTTCGGCCGTCAACTCCCCACCGATTACGTGCCACCTCAAGTCAGTGTCGCCTCCATTTCTGTGTCAGCCAGACTGGAACCAATTAAACTCCTCGGAGTCTACATTGGAACCAGAAACAGCCCCACAATATGGCTTAATCGCCTTAAGCAGAAATGGAACTTCGTGCAGCACACCCTCCGACGGCTCTCAAACAAACATGGGGGAGCCAAACAAAAGGCTATCACCACCCTCGGCAGAGCAGTAGCGGTGGGCATTCTTTCGTACGGAGGGACACATTATGACCTCAACTGCACCCAACGACGCACGCTACAAGTTCTTCACAATTCCACCCTACGCACCATCACTGGCCTCCCACGTCATACAAAAACTGCAAACCTCCAACAAGCAGCGACCCTCCCACCAATCGACCGCATCATTCAGGAACAAACGGATCAATACAATTTTAAACGACAACTCACCCACCAAGGCGTGCTCCTCACCGCGTGGGATCAACGAAGCAATATTCCCTTACCTAATTTTCCAGCCCCAATACCCCCATGGCAGCGGCCCCACTTCACTCAATCCGTCACCTCTCAACCCGTCGCACGCAGGAAGCCCGAGCTTCGACAGCGACGCTGCCGACGTCTTGCCTCAATTAAACGACCGGGTGAAACTGACGTCTACACCGACGCTAGCCACATAAACCCACACGTCGGCCCAGCATGGATCAGCCCGGACAATTTATCCATAATGGGAGCCCAATATCACCGTATTCCCAATATTACTTCAACGGACGCGGAGCTCATCGCTATCCACGATTCTCTCGACTACTTTATGTACGATTACCATCTCCCCATTACCCCCAACCTTCGCATCCTAACAGACTCATATGAAGCTCTCCAAGAACTTTGTCATCCCATGTCCACCCACCCTTCTGTCCACCACATTATTCATCAAATCACTGCGCTCCAAACATCAGGCTGCCAAGTCCGAATCGACTGGACCCCCGGTCATGAATCAGCCGCTCCTGGGAACCAAGCAGCTCACGTGGCTGCGCAGGAGGCCCTTCTCACAATAGCCTCCGATGGACCCCCGGCGCCGCCCTTCTCGGACCACCCCTGGCCCAACTGCCCTGACGATGACCCCACTCTCGCTCCCGCAATCAGGCTCCGTAGATTCAAGCAGCTGAAACAACAACGCCTCAAGTCACTGACCCCTTCAGGCCACCTCACCTCCTTCCCCACCCTAACTCGAGCACAAGAGATCTTCTTGAACAAGTTCCTGACCAACACCTGTACGGCACCAGAGACCATTCGACAATGGTATTATCCCCAGCACGCCCCCCGATGTCCCTACTGCCACCACTCCATCGCAGCCGATCTCCACCACCTCATCTGGCACAGCCCCAAGTTTTCTCGATTTCGTACATTCACTCCCCCACACCACGACACCTCAACCTACATCGACCCAACATCCCTCTCACACGACACACTCTTCGAAATCGCCATTTATGCCACAAAGAGCGGCCTAGTACGAGCAATATAGCAGTGGTCTGCACGACTCCTGAAGAGAACCCTTGAAGCCGGCATTATAAGAACAATGCTCCGTCCTCCCTTCCCTCCCACCCCCACCCCCACCTGGCCTTTGGCCTTCCTTTCTAATAAAGTTTGCAACAACAACAACGAAGGCGCGTGAAGCGTGCTCGTCTCGTGCCGGCCCAGGAAGACACCGGCAACACTGTCGCTCCATGAGCTATAGAAGGGTAAGACACCACCGGGCGTTCAGCAAGCCGAGCATGCGCAGTGGGGGTGTGGACGGCGCAACAACGACAACGACAAGGGAGGGACATAGCCCCGACCATGAGATGCTTCGCATCTGAAACTGTCTTGCTTCATCGTGTCCTTTGAACACTCATTCCCGGTACCAGCAAACAAAAAAAGTGGTTTTGTTCGTTTCTATTTCAGGATTTTGTTTCGCATTTAAAGGGGCCATGAAGACAAAATGCAAGTTTGGTTCATTAGAAAGACTGCTTTATCCCGATAACAATTTCATCGCAACCTTCAAAGAAGGAAGTAATAAAGAAAACATGACGCAATGGGAACTCCCCAGCCGCTTCAGGGCGATTTCGCTATGACGTCACAGGATCTCGGTTGCGCGATTGGCGGCCGCCGCCACCGCCAAGAAGCAGAACTGCGCGATTGTAGCGGGGCTTCTAGCTCTGTTTGATTGGATCGCTTGCATGTTAACGCGCAGCTAGAGGCCAACTGCACTCTCAAAATTTCAACCTCTTGAAAACGTCATTCCGTATAGTCGGCCTAAAAGCGCTGCAAGATACAAAATATGGGATCCGGACAGTTTATCGAACGCCGTTTTATCGAACGCCGTTTTATCGAAGTCGTTTTATCGAACGCCGTTTTATCGAACGCCGTTTTATCGACGGACGTTTTATCGAAGCCGTTTTATCGAAAGTGTTTTTCTCGGCCTTTTCGAGTATCATAATTTGCAGTACGTTTTTTTAATTTCCTCCTCGCTATGTAATTTGCAAATCTTGTCTCCACAGCAGGCCTATTTAAAAACATTTATAGTCTGTCTTCTAGTTGACTTTTATTTCCTGCGTGTATTTTCGTTTGTTTTTGTGATGCGCGAAATATGTCACCAGAATTTTTTGCTGTGTTCATTGCGCAACTGGTACTGCCATAACGAATCTCCTTGTGTCTCTATCCCCTCTGATCCGAAGCATATCACGGCATTGTGGCGTATTGATTAAAATGCCTCGATATGCTTCGTACCTTTTTGTATAAAGCGCTTTTGTGTCGACACATAATCTAATTATTTCGCCGCGTATGTTGTACATAAGTAAAGCACTTCTTGGCGCTTGAGGGTCCAATGTCAAAAACCTAACTGAAACGCTAGCAAAAGTCTCTCCCGATTTCTGCATTCCTAATTCTTAATGGGATCTGAGTTCAGTTGCTAAGAGGTTACCAAGCCTTGTACTACTGTTCTCGTTGCTTTGCATGAACTAACGAGAAAAACGTTAGGTACAAAATTGTCACCGTGCTGCAGGTTGGTTCGTTTTCATCTCCCTCTGGTTGCACCCCAGCATGTCTGCTGGGGTGCATGCTCTTGCCTTTTTATCATAAGGCATAAAAACAGCAAGATCAAAATAGTAAACACCGAAAATGGAGAAATCATGAAGGTCTACTCAAAATACAGCGTCGTGACCCGATTACCTCTAAATAAAAATGGAAAAATTAAAAAATGAGAACGAGCAATACTATGGCCCGTGCGATTATACCTGAACAAGGCACACAAAAAACCAACAAAATGCGCTGCCTGGTAGGGTGTGTTCCTCCAAGGCCACCACGAAAACGTAAGGTTGGTGAATCAAAAGAGGGGCTAAGAGTGTTGACGCAAAAGTAGAAAATTATACGAAATCCTGTATTTTTTTTTTATTTGAGCATGATTAACAAAAAACGTAAATTGTGATGGGATGGGCAATTGTCCAGCTGTACTAGCTTACGAGTTTCCCTAGTGCAAGATGACCTCTGACGACTTGTCCTACTTGACGAGTTCACCTATGACGAGTTGGCTCTGACAGGTTACCTTGTGACGATTCTCCTAGACTCCACCACCTCTGTTGGGGTCTCACTATCACTGTCGGAATTCCCCCTGTTCCAGTCACATAGCACTAATCTTTCAGAAGTTCTTGACCCAACATTTCTCCAGATGCAAACAGTGTGACCCCAAGGTCCGAGTAGGAGTCGCGGGTAAACCACGTGACTAGAACAATTGTGGGGTACAAGACTCTGGATCACGTAATGATGAACCATGGCGCAAGGGATATATTTTTCAACACTAACCTAAACACGCCGATACACATCTAAGGAATATTGCGCACGGGGTTCGGGTTGGTACTATAGGGGCAAATTCTGTAATATAAACAAGGGGGTCATACATGCTTGAGTGAAATCAATAAAGACTCAAAAAATAAAAATAATTTAATAAAACAAAGGTTATCGAAAACACTGTAAAGGCGCGTCAACATATATAGATAGGTTTTTTATGTAATGCACGGCAGAGACAATGTAGGAGGAAGGTTACTGCAGGTTAGGTTAATGCGATGGCCAGTTAAACAAAATAAACCCCGAAAATTACAATGCAAGCCGCAAAACCGCACTTTCGATAAAACGGACGTAGGTGGTTCGATAAAACGGCATTCGATAAAACGGCGTTCGATAAAACGGGCATTTGTTCGATAAAACGGCGTTCGATAAAACGGCGTTCGATAAACTGTCTGGGAACCACAAAATATGACAGCCGAAATACCCGAATCCGCGGTGCAAATGACCATCAAAAATTGGAGATTCTGAAAGAGAAATTATAGTGGACTAGAATTCTATAGAATTCTATAGTGCTATAGTGTATAGTGTACTATAGTGTACTATAGTACACCATAGCGAAATTGAGGAGAGTGCGGCCATTACGGCCAGGTTGAAGTGGAGTTTCAGCCGGCCCAGCCGGCGAGCGGGCGGCCGGCCGGGGAAAACCTGCGCGCAACGCTACATCCAACGTTACTAAGATGGCTTCACCCTCGCCACAGCACTGAGAAGCGCGCCAGGCGGAACTCGACCGCTTCTCCTGGCTGGCCGTAGGAAAAAGCGCAGGGCCGGCCGCAACGTCACTTCCGCTTCATGACTTTACGCAATTCGCTGGCAAGTGCACCGTCGCCGGTGCGGCGACGGTGCACCTGCGGCAAGGTCGAAGCGTTGCGCGCAGGTTTGCTCTGGCCGGTCGGCTGCGTGCGGCCGCTCGCTGGCTGGGCGTCCTTTCAGCCTGGCCGTAATGGCCGCGCTCTTCTCAATTTGGGTTTTAAAATGTTCTATTTTTGATGGTCATTTGCGCCGCGGATACGCGTATTTCAGCTGTAATATTTTGTATCTTGCAGTCTTTTTAGGTGGATTATACGGAAATAACGATTTCAAAAGGTTGAAATTTTGAGTGCAGTTGGTCTCTAAAGATCATAACAATTTCTTTTTCTTTCGCGTGTCCTCGTGGTCCTTTTGGAAGCCCTCTTCGTGTCTAAGCACTTTCCGCCCTTTTAGCAAAGACGCTGTGTTAAATAAGCTGACATTTTAACGTGGATATGCTAGGATATCCTATACACCATCTGCGCACTTGTTGCAACGCCACTCAAAAGAAGGAGGGGTGCTTGTAATCAAGAAAATATGGTGCATATCCGATCAAAAACGTAATGGCCCTTTTCCCAGTAGCGTAGCCCTCTTGCGGCGGCCGCCCGAACCGCACACTTGGGGGATAATAGAAGTACACGCTCCCTATTTTTCCGCCTGTCCCGCGCTGTTAAGGAAGCCGTCGCAGGCGCCAGGCATGGTTTTGGCGGCAGAGAAATGTTTCGACGGCAGCGTGGCGCCTGCCTGTCGGCCGCTTTGAGGGCTCAGAAGATGGAGCAGCACTTAGCTGGCTCGGCGTTCGCAACTGGCTAATCCAATATGGCGTCGTTTTGTTACATTTTGCCCCCCAAGCATGGCGGATCGGTCGCTGGGAGCGAGGGCAGCGCATGCGCAGAGCGCTACTGGAAAAAGGTCCATTTGGTATGTAATAACAAAAAAACGCCGAACAGCTCAATGGAGTCTGGACCTTTTTCCAGAACCGGTCCTCCTAGCGGCCGCCGCGGCGAACTAAAAATGGCAATACCGCACGCCTTCCAAAAAAGTCGGGCTTTCGGAGAACTCTTGCATAAAATGTCCTGGGGCCCCATTCTCGACTGCACAAATTCACAGTGGATTCGCCATGTTTTTTGTGTAAGCACAGCGTAAGCAATCAGGGATGTGATGCACGTATAACTAGAACGACATGCAGTGTAATTTGACGCTTTACTCATAGAGATCACAACCAAGCTATCAAATATTGCGCATAAAAGATTTAAAACACTTGACATGTATTATAAAAAATAAGACAGTAGCTGAGGCTGGCAAGGGAAACGCATTTCTGCAGGTAAATATTGACGTTAACACCACAAGGCGATCGGGCAACGTTGATCCAAAAGCGAGCGAAAGGGGGATGTTGAGCTAAACAACATCCCACAATCTTATTCACCATATCTATGGGATCCGGACAGTTTATCGAACGCCGTTTTATCGAACGCCGTTTTATCGAAGTCGTTTTATCGAACGCCGTTTTATCGAACGCCGTTTCATCGACGGACGTTTTATCGAAGCCGTTTTATCGAAAGTATTCTTCTCGGCCTTTTCGAGTAACAGAATTTCCAGTACGTTTTTTTAATTTCCTCCTTGCTATGTAATTTGCAAATTTGTAATTTTTTGTTTTTGTGATGCGCGAAAAATGTCACCAGAATTTTTTGTTGCGTTCATTGCGCAATTGGTACGGCCATAACGAATCTCCTTGTGTCTCTATCCCCTCTGATCCGAAGCATATCACGTCATTGTGGCGTATTGATTAAAATGCCTCGATATGCTTCGTACCTTTTTGTATACACCACTTTTGTGTCGACACATAATCTAATTATTTCGCCGCGTATGTTGTACATAAAAAAGGCACTTCTTGGCGCTTGAGAGTCCAATGTCAAAAGCTTAACTTGAACGCTAGCAAAAGTCTCTCCTGATTTCTGCATTCCTAATTTTTAATTACTTAGTTCAATTGCTAAGAGGTTACCAAGCCTTGTACAACTGTTCTCCATGCCTTGCATGAACTAACGAGAAAAACGTTAGTTACAAAATTGTCACCGTACTGCAGGTTGGTTCGTTTTCATCTTCCTCCGGTTGCACCCCACCATGTCTGCTGGGGTGCATACTTTTGCCTTTTTATCATAAAGCATAAAAACACTAAGATCAAAATAGTAAACACCAAAAATAGAGAAATCATGAAGGTCTACTCAAAATACAACGCCATGACCCGATTACCTGTAAATGAAAATGGACAAATAAAAAAAAATGGGGACGAGCAATACTATGGCCCATGCGATTACCTGAACAAAGTACACAAAAACCAACGAAATGCGTTTCCTGGTCGGGCGCGTTCCTTTAAGGCCACCACGAAAACGTAAGGTTGGTGAATCGAAAGACGGGCTAAGAGTGTTTACGCAAAAGTAGAAAAGTATACGAAATCCTGTATTTTTTTTTATTTGAGCATGATTAACAAAAAACGTAAATTGTGACGGGATGGGCAATTGTCCAGTTGTACTAGCTTACGAGTTTTCCTAGTGCGAGATGACCTCTGACGACTTGTCCTACTTGACGAGTTCATCTATGATGAGTTGGCTGTGACGGGTTCCCTTGTGACGAGTTCTCCTAGACTCCACCACCTCTGTTGGGGTCTCACTATCACGGTCGGAACGCCCCTGTTCCAGTCGTATAGCACTAATCTTTCAGAAGTTCTTGGCCCAATATTTCTCCAGATGCAAACAATGTGACCCCAATGTCCAAGTAGGAGTCGCGTGTAAACCACGTGACTAGAACAATTAGGGGGGACAAGACTCTGGATGACGTAATGATGAACCATGGCGCAAGGGATATATTTGGCACCACTAACCTAAACACGCCGATACACATCTAAGGAATATTGCGCATCGGGGTTAGGGTTGGTACTATAGGGGCAAATTCTGTAATATAAACAAGGAGGTCATACATGCTTGAGTGAATTCAATAGACTCAAAAATTAAAAATAATTTAATAAAACAAAGGTGATCGAAAACACGGTAAAGGCGCACGGTAAACACGAAAACACGGTAAAATGTAATGCACGACAGAGACAATGTAGAATGAAGGTTACTGCAGTTTAGGTTAATGCGATGGCCAGTTAAACAATATAAACACCGAAAATTACAATGAAAGCCGCAAACCCGCACTTTCGATAAAACGGACGTAGGTGGTTCGATAAAACGGCATTCGATAAAACGGCGTTCGATAAAACGGGCATTTTTTCGATTAGACGGCGTTCGATAAAACGGCGTTCGATAAACTGTCTGGGAACCCATATCTATTCATTTCTTTCAATCGGTTTTCGTAACATAGTTGCGCTCTCTGCTTCAATGCAATCTTTGTTGCGTTATCACCTTCACGGCGGCCACCGCCACCACGCCATCGTCAGCTGCTATGTTACAAGTTTATGGCGTGATCAGAGAAAAAGACGGCCGCGATGGCCGCGACCATCGCTTGTATGACGCATAAGGGCAGCGAAGCGCTACGCCTAATAACCGCGGAGCGTACCGATGTCGCCGATTCACTCATTCGTCAAGCGCGACTTTAATCACCGCAGTAATGCATAAAACAGTCACTTTTCTTTGTTATTTTTCACTTGAGTTGACCCAGCAGCTTACTAGGATGAGTGTGGACAAATGCCATGCATTGGGTTTTCTTTGCCGTGGAGAGGCTTGTACTGTCCTCTTATGTTGCGGTTACTCAAAACAGATAATTCTTATTTTATTTCCAAACATGAAAGCAAACTACGGCAGGTTATGTGTACGCTCCGTGATTGCTGACTTGGAAACAGTCAAAACTATTATTTCTTTCGGTAGAAAACACGCTTTAAACTGCGCGTGCTACAGATTAACGGGGATATCACAGCACCGAAGGTCGGTGAAATTTGTTGCCCTATTTCACGGCGACAGCAGCCGCCATATTCAAGCTGTTACGTAACATTACGTCACTTTTACGCAGGCTGAAGTTGCCAATATGTGACGAATAATCGTTTCTGCCGGCTGTTTAAATTACGTTACGCCTCTCTAGCCAATCACAGAAAGTGCGCGACAGACAAGCCGTATTGCTGTTGCATAGCAAAGACAGGCGTACGTTGACATGTCCGCTGCATTTATGCTAGTTTTTCACTGCCGGCCAAGAATTATGCCCTTTCAGTGAAGAGAAATAAGGCAAACTTTACAACTGGTGTTTCTTAGATTAACAGGGCGAAAGAAAGGAACAGCAGAGGCGTAGACTAACACAGCGCTGTCTTCTCCTCTGTCGTCCCGTTCTTTCGCGCTGTTAATCTCAGAAGAATGTGTACCAACTGGCCCGCCTACAATCCGTGTTGCAGTTAACAACTGGTGCCCGTGAACGTCATGAAACATCGAAATGACGACAGCAAACACAACCGCTTTGTCAACCGGAGGAGGCACGGGAACAAAACTGAAAGCCAAAATTGAAAGCCAAATTTCTGCAGTAGAGAATAGGGCCCCTTGTCCTGCAATCCCTCCCTCACCCACACGTCACCCGTACCTCCCACATGAATGTCACGGTAGCAGGCGCACTTTCCCGTGGCTAGGCTGCAGCAATCAAAGCGCCCCTTTTTCTTTACTTTTTTTTTCATTTTTGTTACTCGCAGCCCTGTGCTCGCAGCGTGGTCAGCCTCAAATGTTTTTGCCCCTTTCTTTAGAAAGCCGTTCTTTAGACACGATGTTTAGAAAGGGGGGGGGGGGGGGGGGGGGGTTGGAAGTCGGAGGTGTAGAGAATTGCCCCCATCCCCTCTCTCCCGGCTGCATCGTCCTAAAAGCTATTCACTTCGCCCGTCTCCGGGAAGAGGCAAGTCTGTCACGCTGTTTGTGTTTCCACACACAACACAACACGTTCTCGGGAAATGAGCAGGAGCGGCAATGATTGCCTGGCTGTCGTGCCCACCGATCGACCCGAGCACCCGCCTGCCCGACACTTACCTGGAACAGATTGATGCCTGCTGTGCTGGGAAGGCAACCATGCCGGAGGCTGGCGTCACGGGTGTCAGGGCGAGATGCCCGCGACGCATTTTTTCTGCGAACCCATTATAGAAGG
Source organism: Haemaphysalis longicornis (assembly GCF_048455015.1). NCBI lineage: Eukaryota > Metazoa > Arthropoda > Arachnida > Ixodida > Ixodidae > Haemaphysalis > Haemaphysalis longicornis. Next base: position 192,366,398 of record NW_027526445.1, read on the forward strand.
GAAATCGACTACTGTACGCAACGTATGGGCAATTGCGATGCGCTCGAAGCTCGCCGAGGTTGCATTTTGTTGAACCAGAGGCGGGTGGCAGACCTGCCCAGCTTTGGCCTCACCTACAGTTTTTCTCGATTTCAATCTCGTCCTTTCGATTGAGGTCGATTTGGCAAGCTTACCTCCACATCAGTGGAGCACCACAGACCTCACAGACGTACGGATGTCAAGTTTGTTCTACACATCCATTCGAAGAAGGGGCGCACTTTCCGCGTCTGGCTCAAGCAGCGTGCAATCGTGGAGTAATACTTAAAAAGCATATTCGCAGTTGCCGGCAAATATATAACCGCAAGAATTCGGCGAGGTGCTTCACGGCTGATGCTGAGCATTTGAAGGGTTACAGGCAAGCTGAGGTTCATTTGAAGTTAAAATCGACGAGGCCAGTCACCTCTCCTTGCAACCAAGCGAGTCCGTAACGTGCGAAACACGTGGTACTAAACGCCTGATATTCAAAGACCAGTTCAAAAATTATTGATTTTGATTTTAAAAGACCAAAATAAACGCTCCCTCGCGGCCACAAGATTAGTAGAGAACAACGACCGTAGGACGGATAAAACGGGGCATGGTGCTCACGACCCGCACACTCCTCTCTGCCATACTGAAGTTGTACTTCCGGTCTTGCAGCAGGTAAAATAATACCAACGCGGGAGCAGGGATTTCCCCAGTCCGGCCACGAAACACGCCTCTGTCTGGCTCAAGCAGCGTGCAATGCATCTTTTCGGGCTGCCAAAAAATTACTCACAAGGTTCTTTTAACCGCTCCTTTAACCTCGTCCCATTCGAATGGAAACGTAGTGGAACAGACGCCGATGTTTCCAACCTCCTCACTACAGGAGAGTGTCAATTCGAGAATCACAGACTCGAGCCATGCATACCCACCCACCCAGCCGGCCCTTTTCGTCTAGGGGGTGTTGATGTCCGGAATGCAGAACTGTGCGAGAGGGAGGTTTCGAAAGAGGAAGAGAGAAGGCGTCGAGGATCCCGCAGCGAGGGAAGGGCAGCGTCTGCCCCTCCTTCCTCTCCGGACACGCGCCCGGATTTCGGCGTTCGTCGCTCTCGTCTGCGTACGACCGCTCTCCTCACGGCCACTCGTGCCGTGACCCGCCGGAGACGAGATCCGCGAACAGAGCCTGCTCCGTGCCTCCTCGCTCGAGATAAAACGGTACATCGAGGAACAACGCACCGGTTTGCCCGCTGTTCTTAGGAAGAAGCGCCCGCGCTCCCGAGTCCCCGAAGCCGCGTCATCAGCATAGCGGGACCGCACGTCGCAACTCCCTTCCTTCAAGAGCGACCACTTGTTCTTCGCCGGCCGGACAGGTGAGAGCCGCAATCTCTTCCCCCTCGCCTTCCCCCTTCACATTCAGCATCCGTTGACAGCTGTTTTGTCTACACGTCACTCCGCTGGCTGAATCCGTTTTGCTCGTTTGCTGCTGCCTCGGAGTCGGCCGCCTAGCGGAGTGGGACCCGCCGATACGGCGTGGTTTCTGGCGGTTGACCCGATAGAGCACGTCTCTCTGGCTTGCTGCTCAGCCATGAATTACAGATCGATTTTTGATGGATGCTGCGTCGCTAAGACGACTGGCTGAAGAAAGTGACAGTTGCTGGAACGAAATAGCATCCTTCGCACTGTTAATTATCGTCTGAATTTAGAAGTTGGTTGTTGTGCTTGGTCAGCAGTACGATTTGTAAGAGAAAAAGAAGAACATGCGCGAATCCCCCCCCCCCCCCCTTATTTCTTTTTGCGGCGGCTTTTGGGATGAGAAGCACGATGCACTGACTACAGCTTGTTAGACATACGGGGTCCAGATAAGAATACCGTATTCTTTTGTTATGTGCACCCAGGAAGGGTCGAAAGCAGTGCAAAAAGACCTAAGGAATGGAATAGAAATTCGACTACCGTGTTTGCAACGCATAACTCATCCTATTCATTTCTTTGATGCTGAAGTTGAGATACATTGGGCCTCCTCGATTATCAGTCCCGCATCGTCCGCGGACTGCCCGAGACGCGATCCGGCACTCAATTTTCCCATGTATTCCTATGACCTCCGGTCCGAACACAGTCCTCGGACTGCCCGCGGACTGGTAAATCGAGGAGACCCACTGATGGCAGCAACTGCAACGAAAATTCTCTCTGGATAACCCGTTTCAGTACGCACGCCGCTGACAATTTCTTGGAGGCCGAACACGTTGTGTTGTATACTGTGGTTCTGCGGCGCAGCGTTTATGAACGCTTTCTGCTCATTACAGAGTACAATTTCGTTCCTCTGCCGGAGCTGTGAGTTCTTGTGTCTTCGTCGGCGACGGACACTCGATACCGGCCGGCAGAAGCCAGGCAGCATCACTGCAACAAATTTATTCATGATTTATTCATGAATACCGTGGAAGGAGTTACGAAATAAAGATGGAGCCGACTTTGCAGAGCCGTTCATAATGGGAAATTTGGCTTATATAACGAAAACCTCGATGCAGGAAACTTTTCTCGGCTACGTATTTCCACGTTTACCGGACGTTTATATGGAGGGAAATATCGCGGTAGGTCGTACGAGGAGAGAGTGACGCGATATTTCTTTTTTTATTTTGCGAGAGGTCCTTCTCAGCTGCAACGCGTGTGTGCCTCGAACCGCGCACAAATTCTTAACATTTTCGAGAGCACTGGAAGCGCATAATGTCCATTACGGCGCGCGTACGTCTATTATAGAGAGCTGATATTCAGCGGCCACAATCAAAATGAAACTGGGGGAGGGAAAAAAAGGCAGCAAAAGGTACAAATACCGCGAACTGCACTCGCAGTCTCGAGTGGAGACTTCCTGCTACGCTCGCGAGGACCTGTTCTAGGTGGGATCATACGCAGAAAGGTCTGCCTCTCAGGGGCGCTGCCACCGTTCTCAATGGAAAGAAGGATTTATCTTGAGAGGCCTCGCTCCAAAGGTGACAGCGAGATGAAGTGCGCCTGAATGAGGTGCGTCCCGTTCGGGCGCGGTGGCCGGGGATCTTGCCAGCGGGCGTCGCCTTTGTTCGATCGGTGTGCGCGTTCGGGAAAAAAAAAAACTGCCCACCCAGGAGGGAGAGGGGGGGGGGGGGGGGGGGGGGGGGGAGGGCCGTCCACGCCCTTTGCCTTTACGTGAGCGACTTTTCGGAAATACTGGGAACGCGTGACAATCTGTCCTCGGGTGGAATGAAATTATGAGTTTAAATGAAACAAACAAGTAAAGTAAAGGCATTATTATGGATACCTCGCTGTTGTACACAATGACGTTACTGCGTCACTATTGCATTAGTGGTCCAACTGCTAACTTTGCCCGTCTGCGCATCAATTGTAATTGGGAAATAATCAGGGCATGAAAACATCAGCGCCATCAACCAGAGAAGTCACCGGCACAGATGAGGTGTGTCTCGCGCTTCTGCCCGAACGCGCCCTGACGTGCTACCGGCCAACGGCTTTCAAGAACGCATCGACGAGGAGACATTTCGCGGTCGTTTCCATCGTCGTTTGGCAGAGGGATTTGCGCAGCGTGACGTAATGGAGAGAGGGCCGTCCCCTTGAACTTCCTGGAGCGCAGAAGAGTGGCCTCCCGCCGCTATTCCCGCTCCGTTCCTGGCCCTTCTCGCGAACAACGGGTCACTGGGTTGAAAGGTGGCGCGCCGTCCGGTCGGTCTCCTTTTCTTCGCTTCCCGTTCGCTTCGCCGTGTTTTCTTCGGGGCGTTTCTTCTCCGCTGCGCCCCCCCCCCCTCTCTCTCTCTCTCTCTCTCTCTGGCTGACACGTGCCCGCACGTGCCGCTGAGCAGGGGTGTCAGAGGAGGAGGCAGGCGGAACGACACGCTTCGGCGTATCAACTTTCTTTGCGGCCGTGGCTCCGAGCGATACAGCGGGGATGATCTCGTGCAGGTACGCGTACGCAGACAGGAGGCAAATGGCCTGCTTTTCCGAGCAGCGCAGCGAACGGGGGTAACAGGCCGGCCTCCTTGGGGCTGTGCTGTGAAAGCAGCGCGCTCACGCACCGGCGGGCCAGTTAGGAAAGGACGGCAAAAAGTGCTGCCGCCGCTGTCTTGTTACGCCTCCCTTTTTGTTTAGGAGAATGTTTATCCCCAGGCGCCCAGTGCAAATTCCTAATCTTAAATTGAGTGCCGCGTTTCTCGCTCTCTTTTTGCATGCCCCCCCTTCCCCCCCCTCCTTCTCTCCGACTGCTCCTCTCATGAAACGCACAAAAAGTTGTGTAAACTCCCCGCTGTGGTACCTCTACGTGTGTTTGCCTTGGAAGCTCCACAGCCTTTTATTATTAGACGGCCTTTAAATTGTAGAAGCCTTTAGGAAATTTTAATAATAAAATAGAGCTTATGGCCTCTTCATAAATATGGGGTCCGGACAGTTTATCGAACGTCGTTTTATCGACGCAAGTTTTATCGAAGCCGTTTTATTGGAAATGTTTTTCTCAGCCTTTTCATTTGAGAAAATTTGCAGTATATTTTTTAGGTTCGTCTGCGTCTCCGCAGCGGGTCCTTATTATTAACCAAAATTTGTAGCATTTATAGTAGACGCCTTTTATTTCCTGCATGCCTTTAATGTTTTTTGGGTTGCGCAAAGTTTCTCTCCGTCAGTTTTTTGTTCGGTTCATTGTGCAGCTGGAACGAATCTCCGTATCCATCCCCCCATCTGATCCGCTGCATACCACGTCATTGTAGCGTACACTAGGCCATAATGCCCTGATATGCTTCTTAGTTTGTCATACTCCGCTTCTGTATCGGCACGTAATTACTTTGCCGCGCGTGTTTATGCAAGCGAGGCACCTCTTGTCGCTTGTGCAACCCCGCCGCGGTGGCGCGAGGGCTGAGGTGCTGTTGTTGGTGGCTCCAGGCTGTGCTGCTGAGCCCGAGGTCGCGGGCTCGATCCCGGCCACGGTGGCCGCTTTTAGGGTGAAGGCGCAGAGCGAAAACCCCTGCCTGTGTGTGGAGATTTTGGCGCACGTGGTCAAAATTGATCGGGAGCCCTCAACGCGCCTCATAACCGACGTCTTGCTACGACGCGTTAAACACTAAAATCAACCAAATCAGCGCTTGTGCGTCTAACGTCAAAACTCCAAACTGGACAGCTAGTAAAAGCCTCCTCCTATTTCTGAATTTCTAGCTATTTATCTGCACGGTGTTTATTTCTTGTGGGCTATTAATAAGCCATGTCCTACTGTTCTCAACGACTTAATTAAAACTAAAGAGAGGAAAAAAATTGGCTCCAATTCACGCTGGGAAGGTGGTTGGAAAGCGAAGCTGTAAACGACACCCACAACGATTACCCTTGCGACGTCACTTGAATTCACAGACGTGGCTCTACAAACAGTGAAACCAGAGATTCTGACAGCCAGATCACGTGATCATGAGCGTCCGTGAAAGGTGTATATTTGGCAATACCAATCTAAATACACCGAACACAACCAAGGTATATTGTGCAAGGGGTTAGGGTTCGTAAGATAGTGGCAAATACCGTAATACAAAAAATGGAACATACATGCTTGAGAGAGCTATCCATGGGCATTCAAGAAACAAAGCCATAAAATAAACGCGTCCGAGAACAACGAAAGGGAGGGAAAGACGCGTCAACATATGTACGCAGGTTGCTGCACATAATGCATGGTCGAGACAATGTCGAATGAAACTATAGCTGCAAATTAGGTTAGTGCAAAGGTCAGTTAAATGAAACAAACACTAAAAATTACAATGAAAGCACAAAGACCGTACTTTAGATAAAACGAACGGAGGTGGTTCGATAAAACGTACATTTCTTCGATAAAACGGCGTTCGATAAACTGTCTGGGAACCCATAAATATACCATATGGCCCGGTATACCAAGAGCGTGCCGAGGACCCCTTTTGAGCTCGCAGAATAAATAGGAGACCACCACCATTAAGTATGTTGATACGTGTCCTGTAGTCAAACAATTTCCTCTTCATAGCGGTAAGCTTTGCGCACGCTATTGGGACAAAAACAAAAAAAGGTCATCCCACGACCACCGCGGTTCTTCGTGAAACAGTTTTGTTTTTGTCCCCATGTATACGGTGCGCCAGTTATGAATACAAACCAAATAGCCCGCTTTTCCCCGTGCACCTGTTTATATGGCCGCATTTTGTGTGTCCCGTCCTGCACAACCTCGGCGTTGCCACAAAAGCCATCTTTCAAGTGCCGCCTACGCTGAGGAGCTAAAACGCACGTGTGATGCGGCAAAGCCACATTTTCGCGTTGGCAGCAGGGTTTTACGAAAGGCAGGAAAAGAAAAGCGTCACCGAGGAACTCGCCGACCCTTGGCGTGGCCTCTGCGGCCCGCGGACCCCCCACTTGGGAAACTTGACGTGTACTGATGACACAAGTACTGGCAAGCTAAAGTTGCTGAATGCAATCTTAAACGTATATATGCCTTCAAAAGCAACATTCACATTCTTCTGCAACCGACGGTTATTCTTTAAACGCTTACTTAATTCCGCTCTTGATGAGTTCGCCTTCAGGAGGATGTCGTTTTTGCACTCGTCTTCGTGTGCGCTCTACCTCTAACCACACCAACGCTGACAACAGTAAACTCATACCTTAGCGACTGCACGTTCGAAACAGGTTATGACGGCGCAACAAATCATTAGTAAATGCACGTGTGCACGCGGAAAGGCTACCGAAATACGAAGGCACGAGAGGATTTGTAGAAGTTCATAGCTAGTCGCAGCGCGACAGACGAGACAGTCGGAAGAATAACCACGGGACGAGCGCTAACTTTCAACTAAATTTGTTGAAAACCCGCCACACACATTTATACCAAAGGCAAACAACGCCACACGTGTCAGATTTGCATACAAAAAGATAAAGAAGTAAAACACGAGTTATTTGTCGTTATCCATGAAGAGAACCTCTTTATCAGCAAGCGCCACTGAAGGGTGGCTTACGCACTTTTCGCCCCTCTTACTAATACGACAGGCTTCAACCATCTGTCAGTGCAACTGCTTCGGATGCTCGGTAACAACATCAGTTTCCTGAAACACCGGGTGACAGCCGCACGTGTCGCAGTGTTGGGGCAAGTGCGGTCGCGGACGTTTGTCGAAGGAAAGCGCATGCTCTCGCAATCTAACATTTGCACACCTTTCAGCCTGCCCTATGTATCACGACTGGGACTGCGCAAAAAAAAAAAAAAATCTGGACCAGGGAAGAGAACACACAGTTTGGTCCAGTTTTTTTTTTTTTGTGCGCAGTTCCAGTCATGAACCATTTTCAACTTGTCCGGCTTTCCACTCTGCTCGAGGTATGACACACCGCACGACGCCGGTTTAGCAGTCCACATATCTGTGCTCAATCTTTTAGATGCGGAGCGTCTCTTGCTCTGGGTTATGTCCCGCGGCGTCGGCGTCCGCACTCACACTACGCATGCGCAACTCTCCTCCTTCCCGCTCTCCAACAGCTGCGCGTTACTCTCTCCACTTCTCTCCTACCACCTGCTTGCGCTTCTCCTGCGTTCTCGCTTCTGCTTTCGCGGCGCATGCGCTACTCTCCTCCTCTAGTCTCTTCTCCTTCAAGTGTGAATATAAAGCGGGTAGAGCGCTGCGCGCGTTCAGTGCAGCGCTTGCTTCGGTTGACTCCGTTGATGCTTCCGATGAAGTGTGATGGAAGCAACAGTCCCGTCAGTGAGTGGGCTGGCGCAAGCACGCGTCAGCATCAGCCCAAACACTAATGGCAACGTTACGTCCACTCAAGACAAAGCTGCGAAGCGAAGGGCACGCGACGCTGAACGCAAACGCTTGAAGCGAGCGGCGGACCCTGAACTTCGTCAGCGCGAAGCAGCTTCGAAGCGTCAACGTCAAGCAGCGGTTCCTGAGCTTCGGCAACGTCAAGCAGCGTCGGTTCGAGAACGTCGAGTGGCGGTACCGGAACTTCGACAATTTCCCCCAAACCCAACTACTAACACAACGGAACGCAACGGAACCCCCCGATGCTCCGCATCCTACTCAGGGTTCCCCTCGGGAAGATGGGGTAATTTTTTTGCCACACCGTGATTTTGCTGCCCTTCCTGCCAACGAAGCCTTTCTCTGCACGGCAGCGCACAATCCCTCCAGTTTAAGCGGGGCGGAAAAAACCACCGTGACACCATGCCGACTTGCAACATTCTTCAAACCGTGCGACGTACGGTGCACATAGGGAATCACGGCCAGCTTATTCCCTTCCGTTTTTTTTTTTTTTTTCTTTCCTTATCGGGGTCCCCACGAGATTTGACATGCCTGGCCAATTTATTGCCACAGCTCCAGAGCGCTGCTCATAGGGTAACCTGCCGCTTCCAGCCTCTTTAACTGACCTTCGAACCTCTCATCCACAGTATGGTGGCGCAACACACTGCATTCTTTACTGACTTCGAATGCCCTGTGCCATAACTCAGGTTCGATTCAGAACACGAAGCGCTTTCTAGGGCGCATTTGATGTGCCTTCACTTATCATCATATCGTTGTGTGAAACCCGTTAGGAAAAGTTGGTTTTCCTGCAGTAAGGCTTTGCGATAGACGGCACAAGTGAGGCATAGAAAGCGTTCGCTTTGAAAATCAGTGCACATTAGGCAAGTACAACCAGCACACATGGCCTTCCTCAAATCTCCAGTGGAGGTCCAGAAACTGCAGCTCCTGATTCTTTTTTTCTTTTTTTTTTTGAAAGCTCAACCGTTAACGTCAAACCGGAACCAGTTTCACGGAACACTTTCAGAAGATCAATGGCCATGCGTGGTAATTCATCAGTCTTCCCAAGGGCACGGTAGTGGGGGCATGGGCGCTGCCGTAGAAGGAGAGGCTACGTTGACAGGAAGGGTAGCCGAATCGGGGTGCGGCACGAAGCGTGTGTACAGGTATCATCATCACCACCACCACCACCATCAGCCTATCTATATGGCCACTGCAGGGCAAAGGCTTCTCCCATAGATCTCCAATTATCCCGGTCCTGTGCTACCTGCGACCAATTTATCCCCGCAAACTTCTTGATCCCATCTACCCATCTAACTTTCTGCCGCTCCCTGCCACGCTTGCCTTCTCTAGGGATCCAATCTGTTACCCTTAATGACCAAGGGAGCAGCGGTAGCGTAGAGATAGAGCATCCGCCTCGCGTACAGAAGGACCGTGGTTCGAATCCCGGTGCCGCACAATTCTCACCGGATTAAAAAAAATCCGCGTGTTGATTGAATTGGAGAATGAGGCTGGGTTTGGGGGCGGCCTACCCCGGCGACCATTGCCGGTAACGCACTCCCTCACCAGAGCAGGATTGACCACCCTGGTGTAGTAGTGGCCACAATCTCCCATGAATACGCCAATTAATCCACGGCCCTCCGCGCTCCACTACAGATATGTGGACTGCTAAACAAGCGTCGTGCGCTGTGTCATACGGCTGGCAGGTGAGCAAATGTTGGATTGCAAGAACATGCGCTCTCCTTGGACAAACGTCCGCGACCGCATTTGCCCTCACACTGCGACACGGGCGGCTGCCACCCGGTGTTTCAGGAAACTGATGTTGTTACCGAGCGCCCGAAGCAGTTACACCGAGAAATGGTTGAAGCCTATCACATTAACAAGAGGGGCGAAAATTGCGCCAGCCACCCTTCATTGGCGCTTGCTGATAATGAGGTTCAGTTCATGCATAACGACAAATAGCTCGTGTCTTCCGCCTTTCTTTTTCCGTATGCAACTTTGACACGTGTGGCTTTGTTTGCCTTTGGTATAAGCGTGCGTGGCGGGTTTTCAATAAATGTAGTTGAGAGTCATCGCTCGTCCTGTGGTTATTGCGCTGTCTGCCTCGTCTGTCGCACTGCGATTGCTATGAACACCTACCAACTCGCCGAACTTGCAACCGTCCTAGATTTGTAGCAGCTCGGGGCTTGTTAGATAGTACGTAAGTATTCGTTCCAGGGGTTCATTTCGCACATAAGTTAAACCTGGATGCAACGAAGTTGACATCGCAGTTTTTCCGTTACATGCAGGTTTCGAGTTAAGGCTCGCGGGAATGAAGCAGAAACAAAACCAGAATGCTAGACGTCATGAGTGAAGGTGAACTCAGCCTTCGAGGATTTATTTCGCAGTGAAAAACCGAGCGAGTTGCGCCTGCTGCTTTCGCGCGAGCTCAGGTGCTGGTTGTTGTTGTTCCGTTAGATCAAACGCGGTTAGCCTGGCTAGATGTGCCGGCAGTTGCTCCACCCGAGCACCACCCATACTGAGTCAATACACGGTCCTTTCACCGCGAGTCTGCCAGTTCCGTCTCCTGAGAGAAGCTCAGAAGGCGCGAGGCACTGCACGGCTCTGCGAAGAAGCATGCTCACTTACCCCCCCGTATTTGATTGATTGATTGTAGGGTTTAACAGGCGATGAGGCGCGCCGTAGTGGAGGGCTTCGGATTAATTTTGACCACCTGGGGATCTTTAACGTGCGCCGAAATCTCGTACACACGGGCGTTCTTGCTTTTCGCCTCCATCAGAAAAGCGACTTACCCCCGTATTTATAAATGCAACTTCAGTATCACTTTTGCCTCTTGACACTTTTCGGTGCCTTAACGCGTTTCAAGAACCAAACGTGTGCTGAAAGGGCGCCTTTTCACGGACTTGACGTTCCGCTCTCAGAATTGTTATTAAGAGGGTGCCAGCTCGGACACTGCACCGGGCGGCGACGTTCTTCTTTCTCGCCGGTGGAGACGACATTTAAAATTGCCAGCTTGTCTTGAAAAGACAAAACTTCCATTCCCCGACGAACCGATACCACGGGATGGCAGCGGAGACGCGCCACTACACGCCGACAAGCGGGCCTAGCACCTCAACACGAATGTCTCGAACCGACACCGCGCGAACATATGGAAACGCGCTGTAGTTTAGGGTGCGGGCGAAAAGAAAGTAAAGTTTAGTTAATCTAGCTACCCGGTGCGGTGTCACGATACAAAAGCCAAACCAGAAGTGGATGCTACGTTACCACTGAGGGGCGCTAGCCGCTCCGTTCATCTTCATGACGGATTTCGTTTTTAGGCAATTTTAGATGTTTCGTTGATGCTGGCTCCTTACAGTAGTGCTATTATTTGCTCGATTAGTGCATTGTTCCGGCCGATTTTTCAGTAAAAGTAAAAAAACAAAACAATGACTAATCAGCGTATCGACTTTGTTACATCAAGGTTTACCGCAGCAATGCCCTTCGTTATAGAGGTCGCAAACACATGGGCGTCAAGGGGGGTGGCAACAGGGCATTGAAAAACTTCGCTAAATCCAGGAATTCGTTACACAGAGGTTCGTTGCATCCAGGTTTAACTGTACACCTTTACGTATGTATGCTTTGAAAGCCATAGGGCATACGACGTCTTATAAAGACCCTTCTATAAAACCAAGGGTACGTTATTAGTGAAAGACCGTCGGGCGTTTATATTAAATGGCACGCGTTGCGGACAGACGGCCAGATTTCTGGAGGAGCGGCCAAAATTGTTTGCGCTCCTAAAAGTGTGACGGATGCGTCGGTATGCCTTTCCTTAGGCTGTCACAAAGGGAGCTGGATTATTTCTTCTCTGGTTACGCGATCACTTTCGTTGCGTTGTTCGTTGTGCCAAATGTGAAGGTCAATTGTCTTCCATTATATGCAGTGCCAACGTTCTGAAGGCTTAATAGCTCAGGTTCGCATCTGTTGCACTAAGTCACAGTGCGTTGTCCTCAATAAACCGCAGTACGAAGTTAGCGCTTGTCTTGGTCAGGTCGCTCTTCGTGCGTCCAGATTTTTTTTCGCGCTGTAAACAAATAATGAACCTAGCCCTAATTTTCGGGTTAACTTCCACGTGAATCAGTCCAGCGCAAGTTCAGTCCGAAACTGTGCTTAGAGTAACGCTGTTTGGTACTCAGCCAAGTTACTATTGCCATAAGCCATGCATCGCCCGTCCCCAAATCCCCAAATAGTGCGTTCATATTCGTAGCGACCTGATGACGCAAAAGGGAATAGGGAGAACCGGAAAGGAGTAGAAAAGAGTCAAGTAAAAAAAAAACGAAAATTAAAAGAAGCACAATCTAAACAAGGAATCATTTTAGGATTAAAGAAACAAAGAATTCGGGATGTCATGCATTACGTCCTGAGTGCTTTGTTTATTTTTTCCTCACGCACATTGCGAACTGGCTGACACCTAAACTGCGTCACAATGGTGCGTAGCTTGCGACAAGAACACAATCATAGGCAGTAATTTTATGATCGGCAGAAATCGCGGCCTAGCTCGTAAATCATCCCCCCCCCCCTCCCTCCCGGTCCCAGCTTAAAATGTTGAGAATGGTAAGGGGGGGGGGGGGGGGGTGCCGTGCTTTTCCTCCTACGCCTCCCAGCAGTGGTTGCGTGGATATGCCAAGAACCGATAGTTTTAGATAGTTTCACAAGAAGCCTATTACTCGGGGACACAGTATAAGGCCGTCGGAGAATCGGTGGAGACGGCGCTTATTTGTTCACGTGCTCTAAAATGTCGTGGGTCGAATAATTTTAGCAAACTGACTTGGAACGATAGTAGTTTTGGGGGACGATGCTGTGCCATTAAGAAGTACGTTAGTGGCTCAAGCTACTTCATCAATGTTATTGGTATGACGCACTTTAATTGTTTGGACAGTGTTGGTTTGTGAAATCGGGTGATGCACCTGAACTGACGCAATCTGATTTACGAAATGAAATAAAATAAAACTGTCCACTCTACAGCTGCCCTCAGTGTTAATCCGATACCCGCTCACCCGCGTGAACTTGAGAGACTTCGTCGTTTCGTTACAGTCGAGCTGCGTTCTTCTCGGCTCCTCCACCGACGAGAGGCCGCCATTATGCCGACGTCCTGCCGCCGCCATCACATGGCAGCCGCCGTCTGCCTGTCCCTGGCCGTGTCCGCAGTGCTGGCCTCGCAGGCTCCGCAGGCCCCGTCGCTCGCGAGCCCGTCCAGATCGGCCCACCTGTACGCCCGCAAAGAAGACAGCGCGGCCCGGCTCGACCACGTCCTCAACGAGCTCGGCGCAGCCTCTGGCAACGCCACGGCCGCATTCAGCCTACGATATCTGGCCGAAAGCTCGCCCTTCAGGTGCGTTGCAATGTGCACGTAGAACTTAAAGGGACCACGAAGACAGCGTAAAACCTCGTTTATTTTGAAGAGCTGCCTGTTCATTATATATCCACAAAACACGTTTTCTTACCCGTGAAAACGCAAGAAATGTTGAGAAACTTTCAAATGTCGCGCTATACATTGCCCGTAGCGCTAAAGCGAACATCAGCAGCGGAAGCAACAGGGGGGAGGCTAAAAACATTTCTGTCAGTGTGCTAACTGCACGTTAGCATTCAAGTGATAGGGCAAAAAAAATGGAACTGGAGGCCCGATTAACATACAAAACAAGATACGGTGACGTCATAAAGAGCGGGCGAGAAGGCGGCTGGTTAGCCGCTACTGCTTCATCCGTTTTCCTTGCTATCTAGCCTAGCTGTGTAGCAAGTTTGCGATAAAATTGGTATCATCGGTATTGGAACAAAAGATCCTCCTTAACAACGAACCAAAGTTGTATTTTGTATTCATGGCGCCTTTAGGCATAGGGAACTTTAGAACGCTCGTAAAGCGGCCACCCGCCGTTTCTAGCAGTTGTGGAGAACTTTTTACGATAGCAGTCAGACCTCAGCCTTCGTATGATGTTTGCTTCGGAGGACGAGGTGTTGTTAGAGAGGAATTTCACCTGTAAGAGGGGGAGAAATGAGAAAGACGTGAAGGAGGAGAGACCTCCCTCTTCTGCCGTCCTCATCCTCCACAACTCTAATCAGGTTACAGGCGTGGGACACGCGACCCTGTGAAACACGGCTGCTGACCCTATGCTGATGGGGCACCTAAAGTGGTTTTGTGCACTAGTACAGCTTACGGTCAAGCAAAACTAAATGCGATAGCATCTGCGTCGGGTCGCATTACGCGGGAATAGCGGAATAGCCTGTCCAGGCCACCTGTTAGCCATGCTTTTGACAAGAGCTGAGCATTCCTCTAATACGCGTGTACATCCTCCTCACAAAGGAAGTTTAGGCCGACTATTGCGTGTACCTATGCCATCGGCCGATCGCTGTTGTGTACAGGAGTGACTTCAGTCCTCATTTCATTGCACCATTGACCGCAGACACGAGACACTCCATAATCGCCAGCGCGGATTGCGGGCGCTCGGCGTGGGACCGGATAAGGTTGCCTTTACGCTCCTCTCTTTTCACTGGCGCAAAACAAGAGCTCAGACAAACATACGTGGAAATGCAGGATGCTGGTAATATACACATGCTATCGCTGCCAAAAAAAATAAGATTCGAGAGACCTCAGCAGTGCTCCGCACACGATTCGCAACTTTCACCAACAGTGGCGCCGCCACGTGGTGGCTGCCGGAACCAGTCGAAACATTGGTTCTTCTCTGTGTGTATTTATGTTTAGTTGAGTGTGGCTTCAGGCTGGCTGATGTCGGTGGTCCGTGGTCTTGCTTAGCGAAAAAAGCAAAAAAACAGGCGAGGGACGCTGGAACACAAGAAGCACAAACGTTGCGCGTGCGGTCAGTCCGTGATAGTAAAAGTGGTGCGTACCGCAGTGCCGCAGCACGCCACTTGATGTCCGCCTCAAGAAGGGATGGATTGTTATAAGCTTCGAATCGGGACGCCGATCACGCATATATAAAAAAAGGCCACGCTACGTTGGCAGGCGTCGAGAAATCTTGCCGTAGTCGTAGCGCGCTGCACCGCCATGAAGGGAGGCGCTGTGAAAGTGCCGTATTCGTGTGATGAAAGTGTATTGTATAATGTTACTATTATAATCGTCGCACCCTGAAACGGAATCGCTAGTTGTCTCCTCGCAAGCTGCCGTCGTCGTGTCTATCCCATCGCGAAGGTAGGCACCGTGAAATGTTGCTGCAGTCGCTGCGCACTGCCATCGTCGCGTGGGCCACGCCTCGAAGGCAGGCGTCATGAGACGGCGCTGTAGTCGTCACGCGCTATAAGGGTATCGCAAAGTTACCGTAGTCGTCGCAAGCTGCAATCGTAACGTCGAACCCGTCACGAGGGCAGGCGTCGTGCTCGCGCAGTGAAAGCGTAGTACAATATATATGGCACCCTAGTCGTCGCGAACTGCCGTGGTCGCGTCCATTCTACCACGGAGGCAGGCGCCGTGAAAAGTACCACAACTTCGCGGTACAAGGCCAAGACACAATGCGATACGCTGTCAGCGAGAGGTCAAGACAAGCAGTCTAGGCTGCACACTGCACGGAATTTCTCGGCGCCAAACCACTTCACCAACCAATAAATAAAACGTAGCCGCTACCAGAAAAAGTGGGCCTCAAAATAATATATAACAACGCAAACAAGCAACAAGCAACAACATTTTGAGGAGTGCGCAAAAAAATCAGGTAGCAGCGCTCAGTTGCGGCAAAAAGGAGAAATCACTACGCAAGCCAGGCCACTGACGAATTTCAGATAGCAACATATGTAGCACCCCGCGTCACGAACTGTTCGCCTTCTACAAGGCAGCGTTTCCTTTCATCCGACATGTTAGTCGTGCGTCGCAACGGTGACCCGGTGACACACCACTCGGTGCCCACCTGGCACAGACCCCGTCCAGCTTTGTGATCTCTCTAACGGCCATCTCGTGGCGCCACCTATAGCCGCTGAATGTTGCGAACTGTGGCAATGTTATTTGGTACCTAGAACTGCAATCATGAAATAAACGAAACTCCGTGTGGAACCTAGCGACGGCCGTCACATACCACGAAAACTCCTTCTAGAATTCGCTTATCGCCTCAACACTTGTTTTTCAATACGACCGGTAACGGGTGTGTGGTAATTTCAGATGCCAACGTATGGATTGCTGCTTAGAAACAAAGCTACACAAGGTTTCCTACCATAAGCGAGTAGGCGGTCTGCCACAGCGTGTAACCATCCTCCTCCTTTACAACGGCAAACGTCGCGCAATACTCCCGTTTGACGTTGCAATTAAGACTGATTTGAAAGTTCCAAACAAAGCAGATGTAGTTTTACAGCTTTTTAGCCTGCCATTGAGATCGCCTGCATCGCTTTCGCTCCATCCACCATTCGTGCTGAAAACGACGCCATTACGGCCCGAAAAGAATGCTTCGCTGCAAGCGTGGGCGTAGTGAAAGGAAACCCCCTTGGGGAACAAGAATATATGTTGGGTATGAGCTCAAATTGAGAGGAAGCAGCGGAATCGGGCTGGGCGTACAATCCCAGCCCATTACAGACCGGTAGACCATCACGGAAACAGAGTGGCTACCGAGAGACGGGACTAGAAGTAGGAGAGGACCGCTGGTCGGGTAAAGTGACGGAATCAGGAATTCGCAGGCAAAGAGTGGACTGGGGCATCGCAGGACAGGAAGGGCTGCAGGAACACGGGAGAGGCCTTTCTCCTACAGGGGACACAAGCAAGCTGATGATGCGGACCAAGAGGTCAGACGAGCCATCCACGGCTCACAAGAGAGGGAAGGGATGAACGAGATAATTTCAACAGATAGCCTCACCCGTGTTGTTCGTAAACGGAACACTCGGACCAAACACGGTCCGATGCGAGCTCCGCTCGAGCATTCAGCAGCAATTGCTTACATTTGTTTACCGCAGAGGTGTCATCTAGCGCTCACACTGTGGAGAGCTCTGCCAGGACGCGGCGCCGTGTCCAACGTCGTACGCCGTGCTCTCACAACGCCCTCCCGGCGCAGGTCCCCGCTGGAGCTGGGGCTCATCGCGGCGGCCACGGCGGGTGCCCTGAGCATGCTCTTCCCTCTGCTCATGCCTGGCGGAGGACATGCCGGCTCGGCCGAGAGGAGCGAGCCGCATCTGCAGCAGCAGCCGGCGGACGAGCGCACGCTGCTGTTCCGCGCGGGCAGCGGCCTTGCGGGCTTCAGCGAGTTCGTGATGACGCGCGTGGACAAGGGCCTCGAGAAGTTCCCCAGCATCCCCAGCCTGGACCCGCAGGAGTGCATGAAGCGCAGCGTCTGCGAGGCCCACAACCAGCCCAACAAGTACGGCCTCATCGGCCTCGCGCTCCAGCTGCTCTACCCGTGAGTACAGCGGTCCCCTCCTCGCGCCTTCGGGATAGGGCACGCCTTGCGACAAAGCCAGCTCTGCAGGGACTCTCATCACATTCCTACGGGACTGACTCATTCATGCATATCACGACCCACGGGCTCAAACATATCGCGCCCCAACACGAAAGGTACACAGATTCGTGAAAATATTCCCGACAGCCTACTTTGCTTATTTTGGAAATGTATATCACTTCCGTTTTGAAAAATAAGAAACTCGCTTGCTCTACAGTTAGCGCCACCTAGTGCAAAGTAGCGAAACTAATATTCATTTCTATTTCAGTGCAAAAGTGATATATTTCTTAAATAAGCAAACTAGGTCATTAGGATCATTTTCATCGACCTGGAAAACCTTTTGTATTTTTATTTATTTATTTATTTATTTATTTATTTATTTATTTATCTATTTATAAACACTGCAGCCAGCATCTAGGGTCCCTAGAAATCTTGCTAGTCTGCCGTCCCCGCGCCTTCTCTATGGGCAAGGGTGTCCGCGCCGCTGATGCACGCACAGCGCTGCGCAGAGGGCGCTGCTAGCAATCGGAGCGCCCGAGCGGCCGGGCGAGAGCTGCCGCCGGCCGGCCTGTGCCGCGCGCTACTGCTGCGGAGAGCGGGCGCATCGGGGTTTGTGCAACGCGTTTGTAGACCGAGCCAGCCTTGAGAATTTTATTCAGATAGAAAGAAAGAAAGAAAGAAAGAAACAAAGGGGAGTCAGGATGGTTGCAGTGCCATAAGAGGCGGAGAGGCCGCACACATTTCACGCGTTGACACCTTTCTGTCCGAGCAAGTTCAAATGGCTAGGATTCTCGCTAAGAACGTTGCGAGCACAACCGCAGACTTTGAACGACACAGATAAATTGAGAAGACCAAACGAAAGGCCTTCTCTAAACTTCGTATCCGTTTCTTTGTCGTGAGCCCATTACACGCTTTAGTTGCGCTGGTAAATTGAACGAACACCCCGGCTCGTCACAAAATTCCCACAATGATTATAAACAGCTTGTCCCCGCTTGGGTCCCTAGAAAGTTTTGTTTCTAGGGACCATACCCTCTCCACACGCTGCTGCGACTGCTGCTCTCACTGCTGCTCCTGCGAGGCTTTCAGTTCAAATGGGGAAATCGAAAAGCCTTCACCATGTCGTCGAGAAAGCGCGCGAAGCGCGATGGTACTTGCTTTGTGCCCGGGTGTAAGAGCGGATATAAATCCTGCAAGGAGAAATATTCCATCTTCCGTACTCCCAAGGACAAGGAAAAGCTGCAGCAGTGGGCGCGTAACATAAAGCGCGCTGACAAGGATTTGGATGACGCAAGCGTCGTGTGTGAGAGACACTTCGAACCGTGCTTCATCGAGCGAAGCTTCAAGACCGTTATTCAAGGTAATCTAGTTGAAATCCCACGTGATGTGCCTCGGCTGACGGAAGATGCTGTGCCGACAGTGTTTCCCGATGCCCCCAAGTATGTGTCGAAACCTGTTGCTCGGAAGAGAAAAGAGCGCAATTTGTGCGATCAGCCGCCACCACCGCCTCCGAAGAAACGGCACCTTGATGCAGAAGGCAGTTCAGGCGTTACGTGTAGTGCCGCCTCGCACCTGGATGACTCTAATTGTGTCCCCGATGTCGCGAGCGAGTTTACCGAGCTGCGGGCGCCGCCACCCTGGACGAAGGTTGACCTCGGTGCTAGCAGTGACATAACGTTTGCGTTCTGCCATTTGAGCGACGACGGCGCCCTAGACAGTCTGCACGTGAGCCGACGCGTTGTGCTGAGTTTGAAGTCATCAACAGGAGATTCAGTCTGTGCGGCAGTGTACATTCGCGGAAAGAAATTAAGAACTCAAGAACTGAAGACGGCGGAGGAGGCAGAAAATTTGTTGCTCGAGGTAGGGAACCTAAAGTTGTGCCCTGGTTGTGGCTTGAAGCCCACAAGCAAATCATTTGTTTCATCGAACGGGAGCTACTTTTCCCCAAAATGCTCCCTAACTGTCTCTTCTGAAACTGCGTGTGTAGCATGCAGGTACCTGCGAAGGATAACAATGAACACGCTTTCTAGACGAAAAAGGGCAAACAATAGTGTGACCGTTTCTGGGAAGGTTAATGCAAAGAAGAGAGCCTCAAAAACACGTGCCCTTCTGCGCGCGAAGCAGAAACTTGCCCGAGTGCAGAAGGTGATAGATGATCTTAAAGTCAAAAATGAAGAACTGTCCAAAACAGAATTCGAAGCCAGAATCAGCGGTCTTCCTCGAAAACAGCAGCTAGCTGTGAGAACGTGCTTTGAAGCAGCGAGGCGAAAGTCAACCAAAGGATTTGCCTACACGGAAGAGTGGCTTCTTGAGTGCATCATAATGAGGATGAGGAGCCCGAAACTCTATGAGCACATAAGACGCAACAACATCATGGCTCTTCCGGGAAGAACGTGTCTGCAGAAGCGCATTCATAACTTCAAAAGTGGCTTTGGATTTAATCCAAGAATATTCGAGGCCCTGTCTGAAAAAACTAAAGACATGGATGCCTTTTCTCGTCACGGAGGGCTAGTTTTCGACGAGATGAAGATATCCGAGCATCTGGACGTCAAGCCTACAGGTACGAGAACTTTTTTCTGCTTTTCGGGAGGCATGTATGCCTAAAGGGGTTTTCATTCGGTTGATTGTAACCTTCACGTGCTTCCATTTTACAGGTGACTTAGAAGGATTCGTGGACCTGGCACAATTTACCCCAGATGCTCAAAGGGAACAGCTCAGCGACCATGGAATGGTGGTGATCTTTCAACCATATCAAGGTATTTATTTTTCAATTACTTACAGCTGCTATAACTTTGATATTGTATCAAAGTCGAACTAAAAAGCAGCTCATTATTTGCTACTGAAATATGCAGGAAACTGGACACAGATATTGGGAGTGTTTGCTTCGCGGGGAAACGTCAAGGGAGATGTATTGGCGAAAATCATCGTCGAGGCAACAATCCTCTGTGAGAAAGCTGGCTTATTTGTGGACTCGGTGACTTGCGATGGAGCAACGTGGAATAGATCAATGTGGAAGTTGTTCGGCATAAAAGGTAAGAATTATTCACTCGTCATGGTATCTGTCACTCTCTCATAGATGAACGATCAAAATCTCGCTAACAGTATTCATGTAACACCTTCTGAGAGGTAGTAATGGTTGTCTTTTGCTACACCTGCTGTGCCGTTATTTCTTTTCTATAAATAGAAAATTATAGGTAAGCAGCATTGCAGCCTCATGCCCAAATTCTGTGTACGTTACAAAATTAATCGGATTAGATGATTGATTGAATAGATTTTGGTAACTTTCTCCGTGTTTTTTTTTTCTTGAAGGTACAATCAAAGGCATACAGTGCAAGGCTCCACACCCAGTTGTCCAGACGCGCCATCTGCACTTTTTTTCCGATTTCCCCCACCTCCTAAAGAACCTCAGGAACGCCTTCGTAACCACGGGGTTTCATACGCCTCAAGGCTACACAAACGTGGGATTTATCAGAGAAGCATGGAAAAGCGACTGCAAAAGCGTGTCTTTGAAGGTGATGCCAAAGATCACAAATGTGCACCTTAGCCCCGATGCATTCCAAAAAATGAGAGTGGGACTTGCATTCCAGTTGTTCGGGGATGAGGTCATCAAGGGACTTTTTTTGTACTCGAAAAAGATTGAAAAAGCGTGCGGCCCAGTGGCTCCTACGCAGTGTTTTGTTGAAAAAATCAACCGGCTGATTCGGGTTATGACTTCCCGCACACCAAATAAAGCTCTTTACCTAAGATCGTCAAACTGCCAATTTTTGGAGGAATTTTTGTCCTACCTGACAGAATGGGAACAGTATGCCAAAGTCAGAAAAGGCGGCTTTCTTTCAGAAAACACAGCCGAAGGTCTTCGTGTCACAATTAAAAGCACACTTGAACTACTTGAATTCCTAACTTCTGTCGGCTTCAGATACTTGCTCACTGCGAATTTGAGCCAAGACAAACTTGAAAATGTTTTCGGAATTGTTCGGCAGATGTCAGGAACAAATGACCACCCCACTGCCGCACAGTTCCTCCTCACGATAAATGCACTTGCATTTTATAACCTTGCTAGGCCACCAAAGTCTGGCAATTGCTCGCCGCAGGTGATCACTTCCCTCATATCCGGCACTAAACTGCAGCCACCAACGCAGCGAACCATTGATGCCGTTGACTGCCTCATCGATGAGGGGAATTTTAGTGGCGCAGAGGCAGCGCTTGTGTCCTGCATTTCCACAGACCACACCCCATGTGTGGTACAGAAGAGTCATGACATGCTGACATATTATATTGCGGGTTATGTAGCTCGAAAGGCATTAAGAATGACGCAGTGTGAGCATTGTGGTTCTTCCTTGACTACCGATAAGTCGGAAGCAATGCGAAGCGATCAAGCTTCGCAGTTTACTGCGAAATTTGATAACGGTGGCCTTCTCTACCCGTCTGGACCCCTGAGTGCAGCGATTGGGGTGCTTGAGGATAGCTTCACGACATATTTCAGTGTCAACAAGCTGCACGAAAAAAGCCTGGTTGATTTTTCGGCATTCTTGCGCAATACAGAGTTGCCCCTCCTTGGCTGTAAAGTTCATGCAGCTGCACTCACAAAAAACGTAGTGAAATTCTACGTTCTTCTGAGATTTCGTTTCCTTACAAAATCTCAGAACAATGAGAGAGCAGAAAAGCAGCAAAGGATGAAACTGTTGAAGTTGAGGAGGTGCAACTGACGATGGTTGATGTCAAATGTTTTTTCCTAGTGAACTGTTTTTCTCTTTTAATTTCATATTCAAGGGCTGTTTTCAGTGTGAGGTTGTAAATAGATGTAATTATATTATGTGAGTTTTCGTTTGCATTGTGTGAATGATAAGCTTTGTATAACCACTAATATCGATCAATGATGCCCGTTTTTGCAGGTTACAGTGTGATGTTGTAAATAGGTGTAAATTATGTGGATTTTAATTGGTTTGTATTGTGTTAATCATTACATTTGTATAGCTACCACAGCCGATCATGCAACTTTTCGCAGGCTAGAGTGTGATATTGTAAATAGATGAAATATTGCGGGTTTTGGTTTGTACTGTGTGAATCATTAGCTTTGTGTAACTACCAATGTGAATTGATCATGCACGTTTTGCAGGCTCCCGTGTGACGTTGTAAATAGATTTAAATTATGTGGGTTTTAGTTGGTAGCTTGCGTGTTAACCTTAAGCTTCGTAATTACTAATTGCCCATTACCCATCTTTTTGTTATATATATTGTTGTGTAGCCACAATGAATGTGATGTGCTTTTTTGTCTTTGTTTTTGTAAAGGTCGCTAGATTTACTCGAGAGGTTGCACATCGCACGCAATTTTTGTTCATTAGCCTTGTCGTATGTGTGCAAGAAGTAAACGAAATAAAAGTTCAAAACTGAGATGTTTTTATCCCATTGACGCTACTCCGTGTGGTTGTGCTGCATATTTCAAATGACACGATTTTTTTTTTTCGTGTGGCTTTACACAATAAGCGAAAGCGTATTCCCGTGACTTCATGCTTCGGTTAAAACTTGCGACTGATCATATTCGTGGGAGTCTTTTTTTTTTTTTTTTTTTGCTACGCTTAGCCAAAACGAAGGTAGAACGAAAACGCACGGCTAAAATGGGCTGAAATGAACCCAAGCAGACGTACGGAGGCAGCACGGCGAGCGCCGTCCTCCGCACCGCTCCCCCCGCCCGGCCGCGCTCCGACTGCGCGCAGCGCCGCCGCTGCATGCATCACAGCGGAGCCCCCGCGACGGCCGGCGGACGGCAGACTAGCAAGATTTCTAGGGACCATACAGCATCGCTTCCCAACATGGAGGAAAGAAAAGGTATTCTTTCTTTCCTCCATGCTTCCCAAGCAGGAGTGGGCTACAAAAGGTGATTATACAAATCATGTTCAAACGCACGAACACTTGTACATTCCGTAATCGATACGGGCAAACCGTTACATTGTTCTATGGTGTTAGGCATAGGCGTGCGCACAGGGGGGCAGGGGGGGCGGCCGCCCCCCCTAATCATCTGAAGGGGGGCGCCAAATTGGCCCATATTTTGCCAATGTAACACATTAAAGTAAAAATTTCTGCTCAGAAATATTTTGTATGTGTTGCAATTTCATCGCATTGAAATAAAAATTTTGTAACCATCCCTCTTTGCACTGCATTCGGACCGCTAGGCCTTCAGTGGGAAGAGGTCGGGAGTTGCTGTAAAAGGGGGGGGGGGGCAGCGGTAAGGCTTTGCCCCCCCCTAATCGAGAACTCTGCGCACGCCTATGGTGTTAGGGAAAAAAACATCTGAAATATTTTAGTGCGGATGAAGTACGGTCGTATGGTTTTGCTGTGATTGATCCTCGATTACCTAAGTGGCGCGGGAAGGCCGCGTGACAGGCTGGTTTTGTTGTCGTACAGTAGATACAGAACTTTGAGGCGGGCGACCTGCCGGTGGAGTAGAAGTGGAGGCAAGCTGAGTTTTTTTTTATCATTTTTGTTACTGATGACGATGCCCCGTAGTCTGACAAAATGAACTGTGCAACAAGACGCTGGATACATTCAATCACGGTGTAGCGACACCATCGCCATCGTCACCATCAGCGCCCAATCATCATCACGGTGCCTGGCAAGCGTCAGCAGTTGCACGCGACAACAGATGGAACATGATCGTGCAGGTGGGCGGTAGCTCGAATTCGCCGCTCTCACTTCTGGCCGGGCCGGGCCTACGCTATTTAGGAAGCCGCATCTGCCACACTAACCGAGTCCGCTTCCTACAACGGTACTAGCATTCTTGGCATGAAACGGATCCCAAACTATTGAAAAGTACTCGAGGACTGGGCGAATCAAGGTGCGATAATCTTCTAACTTAATATTAGAAGGACGTCTTTTCAATTTTCTTCTCAAGAAGGATAGCTTCAGAAAGGCCTTGATGCAAGTATTGTCAATATGCATACGCCATTTTAGATTAATAGTAATTGCTAAGCCCAAGTATTTGACAGACGTTACAACTTCGAGAGCACGGTTTTTAATAACATAAGTGCAAGTAAGCGGATTTTGTTGTAACGGCCGTAGAAACTGATTTTGGAAAATTAATTCCCATGCCCTCTTATCGCACCAGTCCACGAGCTTACAAATATTTTCATTCAATGCAGTCTGGCAAGAACCACTCTTGATATCAAAGTAAACAACGCAATCATCTGCAAACAATTTGACCTTTATGCTGTCACCAATCTCTTTCGCAATATTATTAATGCACACTAAGAACAGCAATGGTCCCAACACTGACCCTGCGGCACTCCTGACAAGACACGTAGACTGTCTGACCAAACATCATCGCATTCAACAAACTGGGTGCAGCCTTTATCCACCGAACTGTGATGTCGGGTAAACCAATCTCACTGAGTCTAGCCACAAGTAAATTGTGCGGCACCCGGTCAAATGCCTTTGACAGATCTAAAAATACTGCATCTATTTGTTGGTGATTATCGATTGCGGTTGCAAAGTCATGAAAGACAGTTACTAGTTGTGTTATATACTGTAGATACGTTGCGACAATTTTCAAGCACGTAGGTCGCGAAATAGTTAGTCCCATAGGAATGTGATTAGGTGAGCCTCCTTAAGAGGCCCTGCAACACTGCTGATAAACGCTTTCACTCTTTCCTTCTTACTAGGAAACACCGCGAAAGCTGTAGTTATCGCCAGCTAAGAGCGTCGCCGCGTGATTTGCTTGCCGGGCAGATACGCCTTCAAGTTTATGCTTTGCTTTTGTTGCTGTTCCGTTTTTTAAGTAGTTATATCAGATGCGTTTACCGCTGCGACTGTAGGGAAGGCGGCCAACGGCCGCGATATAGCACGAGTGACGTCGCCCAAGCGGGCAAACAATCTTTAGACAGAGAAAGAAAACTCTTTCGGGAACGTTTATACGTTATCTGATGGGCGTAGCGCCGTGATTTTTGTTTGAGGTTTTCTTTGTGACCCCATATTCTCAGTTCTAAATGTGCCTGTTGAGTAAGTACTGAAATCATTCTATAAGTTAGAAAAAAGTTGAAAGAAGTGTGACTGGGTCCCATTAGTAGATCCCATAAGCACAAACCGTGCAACGTCGCGACAAGCAAATGCAGCACTAGGATCCCAGACGCTGCAAGAGGAAAGAGCTACACTGCGTGGTGGAATGCACGAAGTGTCATCACACTCGCGCGATCATAGGGTATAATTTGCTCTCTCACATCACATATTGTCTATTCGTTATAGTTTTACGTGGCATTTCCTCCGAATAACGGCATTAGTGCATTAATGCTCATGGGTATTGCACGCAATGTCGCAATCCGTACGCAATGCCCATTAGCGGAGAAAGTTCCCGAATATCTGTAATGCCTGGAAGCGGGGGTAGCTGGTGTGTACGTCAAGGACAAAACTCTGCGCTGTAAAATTACGCGAACTAGAAGGATGAACCAATTGTATTATACTGTGCGTTTAAAGGGCTCCTCGTAGTTACACAATTTTACAGAGGAAAGTTTTCTTCTAGAGATTTGAGCAGTTTGTATCGCTTGGGTATATACAGAATTTAATGTAGAGCGGCTATTACATTAACAGCGTTCTCTAGAGTGGCTGCGCTGCTAGACGACGCAACTAAAGCGACACAGTTGAAGAAATATTGGCACCCTTGCATCGGATGCTCAGTATCGTTCTCATAGTATTAATTTTCTAAACACTCGCGATTTTCCCTGCGCAGGCCGTACTCGGCACCGGACGAGCCGACCACGGTGGTCTCCAAGTACCAGCTGGCCGCCCGCTACGGTCGTCAGGAGGACGCCGACTGTTCGCGCCAGTACGACGGCTGCATCGTGTCGCCACTGGAGATAATACAGACCATCGTCAGCTACTTCCTCCGGTAGCCTGCAAGACCAGCATGTCCCGGATCGAGACGGGATGGAAGAGCATGGCATCCACGCTCGGCAAGACGACGTCACAGAGGCTGCGCAATCCTACCACGGCACGTGCTCATGGTGAGGCCTCAAGTCGGCTGCATCTCTGACGACGCCCTTGCAGTTTGCTCAACGGGGCTGTGCCAGCGCCAAACGTTTGTTTCCCTTTACACCAACTTAGGATCTCGAGAGGACTCATTGCGACGACTACAGTGCATCGCCGCTTACTAGGCTCGCCGATATGAGAGTCTTCACTAGGCAGCTTGATCAACGGGCGCGTGCTTCCTTTGAGTGCATTTCTTTATTTGCTCCTGGTCAAATTGAACTGCCTCGGGAAGAGCCGAGCGGCGTGGACGCCCGCAGTGTGTCTGCCCTTCATTTTTATGTGCGTGCACGTCACAACGTTCATTTCATGTTTCAGCTGGTGTACGTCGGCTCTACAGGGTGTCGGTCCCCATCTGGTTGTGGCGATTCTTTTGGCGAACCCTGGTCGCCTTTGGGGTATAAAAAAGTGCTGGACTTTCAGAGAGTGGCCTCATGTGGGATTTCATCATAACTTAATTTATTGCACGACCATGGATGATCAGCTCCGAGAAAATAAAGATTTCTTGCGTGCAGGCTGTATTTGTCGAGTGTCTTCATTTGTCTCGCGACTTGTACGAGGAAGGATGGCGGCAAGGGATATCTGCTCCAAATATGGCGTGAGTGCCGCTTTTGCTTCAGACAAGTTCCTATACGCCTCGAGCGCTGCCTACATGTAGTGAAATCCTGCAGCCGCCCGTTTCGAGAGTAGCCGCGGGAGGCTCCGGCCTGCTCCCAACTGTCGCCGTTGCTTTTGCTGCATTTCGCGGCTGAGATATACCGTTTGTAGGTGTTCTAAATACATATTTATGTGGAGCAGTCACTCGGTTCCCAAATGTGTATTTAAGAGTGTAAATGTCTCTGACGCGATCTTAATGTGGTACATTCGGTGTGTATAAGCGCCAGGTGTGTGTCACAGGCCGGCGTCGCGAAACCGGCATATGCATGGAGCTGAGTGACATTCCACTCCTCTGAAACTCAGCGTTTCCTGCTACGACTATGCTTACATAATCTAGCGGAGCACTCATACCTGACAGCACGCCAGTTATGCTTGCCAATATCATACCTCAGATATTGACAAGTCAATGTGGAATAAATTTCACGAGCATTCTACGAAAGAAGTACGATGGATAGTTCAAAATTATACTCGGGATTCAGCACACGACAAAAAAAAATTAATTCTGGGCCGTTTTGTCACGAGGTGAGAGCTCGCAAACATTAATATATCCTCCGCGACCAGCGCGGAGACGGGCTTATAGAGTAATCCGCGCCCGCGACTTAACGCTTCTTCGAAACATAACGTGACCCAGGAAGCCTGCAGAATCTAGAACAAACTGCAATCAGAGGGCCTTATCAGATACCACACTCTTCCAACGACACCTTTTATCGCTTGTAAACTGGCTAAAAGAAATGCGTTTGCCGATTGATCAGCTGGTTGTTGAAGTCGAAAAAGGAAAGGGAACGCGCAGATTGTGTGCGTGATTACGGAAAAGTTCATTCCTTGATTTTACTCCACATTTGTGCACAACGATAGTTAAGCGCCCCCCCCCCCCCCCCCCACCCCCCCCCCCCCCCCCCTTCCCTGTCTTGCGAAATAACAGGACATTTAGCATCTGGTGAACGTCTTTAGCATTTCCGAAGCTGCACTGGGTTTTTTATTCCCGTACGAGCTATTCTGTTTCTTCTGGACTCGCAGTCCATTTATTTTCCATGGTTTCATTAATCCTTGGTTCTTGCTATAAGGCGTGAGTGGACACATATGTTGCTACGAGCCGCCTTGGAATACTCGTGTGGCCTATATTCCCATAAAAGGCACAAGTTATTGTCAGGTGGTGGGTAATTACATTCCGAATATTTTTCTACAATGTATATATTCGAAACAAAGCCACATTCGTTGTCTGCGCTGCAAAACGAAACACACCTCTCATTGCATTAGTATCAGGTGCAAACGGAGCGCCAATAGAATTCACTTGTGCTGACGTATTCGGAAGTGACAGTGGTGATATGCTGCTGCCGTCACCAACTCCCGTAAGAGTGGCTAAGAAGCACACAGAACCGCGTCCCCGAACAGCTCTTGTTGGCGTTCGAGCAGTATAGATGATGATGATGATGATGATGATTAAAGGCCTCCCCTTTGAATCGGGGGTGACAGCGTGCGCCATCTAGCCTATCTCAGTTGTTTGAATTTAAATTTAGTCCCGCAACTCGGATTTCTTTTAATTCTGCCCTGCCGCTACCCCTGGCTGGGATGTTATTTTATCGACCCCAACTTGCGGCGGCAGGCAGCAAGACGCCCCAATACGAAGGCCGTAAAGGGAGCGCGGAATTGGGGCGGAAAGGGACTAGATTCCGGCTGTGAAGCGCCATGGCTGTTTACGCAATCCGCCGGCAGGTGCAGCGTGGCCTGCGCCGGAGCTTTTGGAAACGCTCCTCACTGATTACCGAAGCGTTCCACGGGGATACCGCCCGTGTCCCAGCTGATTTGGAGGTACGTACTGCACATTAAATGTAAAGTGAAATTTGAGTGCATGCAGTTGGCCCGCAAAGGCGAAAAGCAGATACCGCACAGGCGTAGACCGGGATGCCATGCCCCGGATAAGAGAGCGTTCGGGTCGACTGGGCGAGGAAACAGAAGAGACTGCGACCGCAGCTGGAATAGAAGCCGAAGCGGCTCAGCGTCTGGGTTCGTGACGGATGGGCACCGGTGGTGTTTCTAGAACAACGTCGACCGCGATCCCAGCCACCGGATCCTAGAACGCCCGGGACGGCTTTGATGAAGTAAAGGCGCAACCACATGCAACGTTTTGCCCGCGTCTTGCAACCGTCTGCGGCGCCTGGCGCCGACGCGGAACGGGCGTTGGAGAGGGCGAGCAACCACATGAGACGCGCGAAGAGCGCTTCTCCGATCCAAGTTGCCAGACTTACTTTGGTAAAGGCAGCATCGTTCTGTTTAAGTCATTCTTAATAAACTGAAGAATAATCAAAACTTCAACAAACAAAACACGTTAAATTGATGTTCTATTAAATAAAGTGCTAAAGAGCCGCCAAATAAAGAGCCGCCATGTTGCGTGCGGAGGGGGACCGGAAATTGAGGACAGCAACATCCGGCGCAGACGCCGAAAACGGACCGAAAATCTGGGATGCGCAGACACCGGCGCTCCGAGCGCGCTGCTGTGTATTTGGTGGCGCGCGCTGAACGCGCGTCGCCGCGGACGGTCTCCAAACGCGACCAAAACGTCGCATGTGGTTGCGCCTAGTAGAAGGCAGCTCAGAAGAACAGTGTGGAGGCAGCAGAAGTTGAGCTCCTAACTGACAGCCTTCTTGACGATGATGCTCCCCCACTTAATGACGTACAGATGGAGTCTCTTGTCTATGTGGCGGGGTACATAACGCATAGTGTCAGCAAGAAATTCAAGCTTTGTGACAGATGCAGAGAGTGTCTCCAGGGAGAGCCCGTGGAGCAGAATGAGCAGCTTTTGAAGCTGAAGTCTTACCGCTCACTGTCACAACCCAACCCTCTCACACGTCCATCAGGTCATGTCGTGAGCTTGCTGCAGCATGCGGATAGTGTTTTCCGTGCACACGAACATGACGCTCTAACAGTTTCTCTCGCCTCACTCACAAATGCTGCCTTGGACAAATGCCAACTCGCGAACAGCTTTCCGCATTGCCACGACTTGCAGAAGCGCCTAACACAGGCTTTCCTCATGCTTCGGTTGCGGATCACCCTACGAAAGCTCAGCAGCAAGGCGAAGACTGCAAAGGCAAAATGTGGATCGAAAAGTGTTGGAATGAGGGCAGCTGTCTCTCAGATTCGTTAGTGTGTTAACTGGCAGCAGTTTGGAGAACAAAAGGCAAACTTAAGGCACCGATGTACAGTTTAGGATGATTGATTGATTGTGTGATTTTACGCATCGAAGCTGCACCCGGGCTATGGCACCGTAGTGGAGGGCTCCGGATTAATTTTGACCACCTGGGGTAAACTTCAACGTGTGCCAAAATCTCGAACACACGGATATTTTCTCTTTTCGCCGCAGCCAGGAATCAAACCCAAATCCTTGGGATCAGCAACGCAACGCCTTAGCCACTCAGCCACCGCGGCAAGTCAGTTCAGGATGAATTTAGGAGACCTCACGATCTTCAGTGTGCATTGGGATCTCATACACTTAGGAGCTCATGCTTGTCACCTCCTTCGGAAAGACAGCTGCTGTGGCCGGAGTATTGAACCTGCTGTGTCGTGCTCAGCTGCACAATGTCTTAGCTCCCCCGGCTCAGTGCCATGAGTTGAAGGAAGAGGAATGCAACGAGCAGTGTGCCCGGGAGTGTGACAGGGTTCATGTGATGGGGAGAGTGAGGAGTGCAGCAAAGACAAGTGCCGCAAGAAGACCGCTCGAGAGTGGCGATGTGTGATGAGGAGAGTGACAACTGCGACGAAGACCAGTGCAATGAGTGGCGTATGGGCTTGAGAGTGACCACGCGTGGACAAGGTGTGTGGTGGGGAGTGACAAGCGTGACGAAAAAGAGTGCAAACAAGTAGTATGGGCTTGGGAGTGACCATGCGTGTGGACCAGATGTGTGGTGGTGAGCAACAAACATGAAGAAAAGGAGTGCAAACAGAGAGCATGGGCTCGGGAGCGACCATCTGTGTGATGAATCTGTGTGATAGATTGATGGCCACAGGTGGGCATTCTGCCTTTCACTTGGTTGTATAGCAATGCCGTGCGGTGTTTTTTTTTTTTTTTGTTCTTTTGAGATGCACACAAGCTCGTTCGTTTCCCATTCCAATCTCGAAGTTTTTTAGGTGCGCCTTTGATTTCTGCTGCGAATCCGAATTAACTGAAGCGTGAAGAATTGACTTTTCTGCTTATTAAAGTTGTGTAAATACAGTGAGAGTGGTTGAAACACGGCCAGACTACAATTTGCGCTAGTAATCCTGCAATGTTTACAAATTGCTTCAGTGTCTCTTTAATGTTCACATGTTTGTTGCTCGAATACAGGGGCTGGAAAAGCCCATTCTACTGCTGCGAAATGGCTGGGGCCAATTTCCTCATGGAAATGATGTAGTTGTGTAGTGCCGCAATTCGAAATCGATTGCCAACTTCATTTCTTCTAGCACTTCCGTACATGTACCTGTGTGACGTATATTCACTTCACAATAATCACTTTTCAAACAGTGCAGAAACTCTGTTTTTGTCAATTTTTTTAAGTTACAATAATTACGTTCTTGGAAAGGTTTGTTTTTATAGTTCAGTAGCAATGTGACTTCATTGTGAAGTAATGTGATTTCATCCTCGGGGTAATAGTTTTCAAGTGTGACATGATCAGCTTTGCACATAGATGCACATACAAAATTCTTCCTTGTGTTACTTTGGCCAAGTACTGATATGCTACCAAATGCATACTCACTGTGTACAGAATATTTGTTGGATAAATGCGTTGTGTGTGTGTGTGCAAGTCATGGGGTCTTTGCTTTCTACTTTTTGTACCAGTTTTGTGTTCAGTTATGCAATAAAACAGCAGAGTTTTCCTGTTTATATGGCAATCACTTTGCTTTCTTTCAGGGGAGAGTGTGGTTTTTTCTGCTGCTATGATAGTTTTTGTGATCTCGAGGCATTCTTCTTTTCATTGCGATAGTATGCCGTTTGGCATAAGTCGTCCTCGGAATCGGCCTCATTGTCCTCGGAAAGGCTTGCAAGAGTTCATAATGAATTTTTCCAGATTTTTTTGAACTGCGATTGGTTGTGTTCTTTTTTTTGAGGCCGTTGTCTTCAATAAATATTTATTTTACATTCAGTTGTTCTTTTTTGCCCGCTCTGCTTTCATATGCTCATCGTTGATATCCTTCTGATAGTATTTTGATTTTCAGCAGTGAAAGAATACTCCCAGAAAATGTGAGGCATTTCTGCACTCCATTAACTTGAGCTAAAAATGACCTGGGCGTTAGTGCTGAACCGGCTGAAGTGTTAAAAACTTTTCGAGCCAAATGAGAGTTCAAGCATCGTTCTGCATCACCTAGCTAGTAACGTCCATTATCAGAAAAAGAGGTGGCTGCATTACTGAATTTTTCTTAGCCGCTAAATGATAGCCGCTCACTAAAGTTCACTGAATTCAGTGCGTACAAAAACCAGCACTTATATGGGGGTTTTGTGATCAGGTAGGGTTTACTGGTGAGTTTTATTTCCTGAAAGCATCCATTTCTGACTTCGAGGCACCACCGCCGGCTGCACGGCCCCGCCAGCCCCGCCATGTTGTTTACAAGCGACCCGGTCAAAGTTAGCGGCGAGAAGGTAGAAGAGACAATCTGACAACACTGATAAGCACCAAAATGGCCACCGCTGCTCACTTGCGTACCTCAGTGACGGTACTCTAAAACCTTATTTAGTGACTCTAGTTGCGCCTTAAGAGCGACCGAGATCTCAGCTCGACGATACACGCCAAAGTGCTGCGCCGCCTTGGGTTTTGGCGAGTAGGTCCCGGTGACATATACACGTCAACCAGGGCCCACGCGCCGGAGCAGAGAGGCTACACGATTGAAAAAGCAGTTGCCACCGAATCATGTAAGCAAACGAGGTTGTGCAGCTACGCGCTCAGAGGACCTCTAGTCGAAAACATGAAGCAGGAAGGTAGCCGCGAGAAGAAATCGGCGCCCTTATGCAAAATTTGGCGCGCTCTTGCTGGAACCGCGTGCGCTTCCGCCATGTTGGGGGATTCCCGTATCTCCGGATACCGCTGTTAGCCCGGGGTTAGCGACGCGCACGTCGGCATTTATCGTTGTCCAAGATGCCCAAATACTGCCGTGTAACTTGCTGTGCTCGAAGATGATACGAGAACGACCACGGAAATAGCGTACACATCTTTTTTTATTGTTATTATTTCTCAACGGAAGCGTGACTCGAGCCCTGCGTGAAGTCGCTTGCGGGTGTCGACTTCCCTTCGCGCAGTAATATTATAGCTAGATCGCATGCATAGTCAGGAAACGAACAATATGTGCAGAACTAAAAATATCCCGAAGTGAGCTGTTTTTTAGCCCTGTATTTGCCCAGTAGCACTCCTCCCTGCTGGTAGTTAAGGCGCACTGCATCGGTCTACTCGTACTTTATCGTGCGGGTAGATTTTTCAGTCTGCCGTTCGTGCTTTGCACGCCCGCATTTTTTTTTTATTCTGAATGCTCGGATGGAAGTACTACGCATTCTTTTGTTTGCCAAACGTTACAGGAAATAAGGGATCCGCGAGAGTTGCAACCTTCACGTAGCGCCATGAGTAGCGCAAGTAACGTACATGGTAACCCGTGTATCGGTCATTCACCGCTCGTCGCTTGCTGTTCGACCGTAGCCTATTTTCCGAAGATGAAATTTTTCGAGCAAAATTTTCTAAGCGGTAGTGTGCACCCAGTTTTGTTGCCCACGGCGCAAGCAAATGACGCTCAGCGGTCGCCGCGAGGCACGCGCTCACGAGCGCTCGGCATTTTCTTTTAAGGCTTTCGCAGTTTTTTTTTTTGCTAAAGCCTTTGCGTGTGCTGGGGACGCTCGGCGGTCGCCGCGAGGCACGCGCTCACCAGCGCTCGGCAATTTATTGGTAATTTAATTATTCATTGGCAATTTATTGGTAATTTATTGGCAATGTTTAACGCGTTACACGCCACACACGTTGCGTGCTACACATTACGGCCAGCTACAACAGCTCCGCTGACCCGCCGCGGTGGCTCAGTGGCTAAGGCGTTGCGCTGCTGAGCACGAGGTCGCGGGTTCGTTTCCCGGCCGCGGCGGCCGCTTTTCTGATGGAGGCGAAAAGCAAAAACGCCCGTGTGTTCGAGATGTCGGCGCACGTTAAAGATCCCCAGGTGGTCAAAATTAATCCGGAGCCCTCCACTACGGCGCGCCTCATCGCCTGCGTTGCGTCGGCGCGTTAAACCCCACAATCAATCAACAGCTCCGCTGTTAAGAAATGCCGGGTATGTAATTTATTTTTTAAGTGTTTTTTTTTTCGTTTGCAGGTTTCCTCTGCGTCCCAGAGGATCCTTAGCGTATAGCTATATCGCGAGTGCCCCCCCCTCCCCCATTTCAACCCCAGAACAGCCCGCAAGTTTGGAAGCGCTTCAGGAATGACCTCCTGAGAAACCCGCAGAATGCGAACCGACACGCACGTACTTTCAAAGCAAAAAAAAAAAAAAAAAGAGAAGAAATGCGGCAGCCTCCAACAGCTTCCCCCCCGGTGCCTCCCTGACTGCTTTTTCGATGCATAATGCAT
Source organism: Haemaphysalis longicornis (assembly GCF_048455015.1). Taxonomy (NCBI): domain Eukaryota; kingdom Metazoa; phylum Arthropoda; class Arachnida; order Ixodida; family Ixodidae; genus Haemaphysalis; species Haemaphysalis longicornis. Next base: position 192,400,760 of record NW_027526445.1, read on the forward strand.
ATTTACGAAGTCGCCCGCAAATGTGGGCAATGATGAAAGGTCCACCGATCACTCGTCGCTCATTTGGCTGCGCCTAAATCTCAATATAAAAGGATCGCCAAGCCGAGAAAGCCCCTCACACGCTCCGTACCAAGCGCCCGCCCGCGTGAAATAAATTGCCCGGACGCTCACACACGAAAGGGAGAAAAGGAGGAGTGCGAGTGGGAAAGGCGAGGGGCGCTTGGCTTTTCCGCCGTTGTGCACACTCCCCGCGCTCTGGGACCGCCCTGTCGGCGTTGAATATCGCCGGAGAAGTGTGCGCTCTGCGCTAGCCTCTGCTCGGGCACTTTCGTGAAGCGACAAGTGTATCAATTCGAAACGGTTGGTGTGATTTGTTTGTTCCTTTATTCTGTGGTCGTCTTGTAAACTTCAGCGCTCTGCGTTTCCTCATGTCTTCATACCAACTAGCCCAACACCCAAGCTTTACTGAATAACACAATTAAAGGTCATCCTGCCTGATGGAGGCAACGCATCTGAGCAATAGTAAATCACTGAAGGACTCTGGCCAGTTATCATTCCGCCTGACGAAACTTTAGGGAGTTCCAATTGCCGTCTCGTCAGCACGGAACGCTAGAAAAAAAATATATCTGAAGCAACACGGTTGTCTGCACTATCGCAGAAACAATCAGGGCACAAAATGCAATTTTCGGGCCAAAGGTTAAGCTGATTCCATGTAGGGTGAACGGTGCAGATCCACGTTTGACAAACAGCCGTTCCAATCACGCGGCGATTTGCGAACGGCTGAGGCACATCGAAATCCACAGCGGTGGGCAACACCTGACAATTAAAGCTTGACTTTATAACTTTTACAGCGGCGGTCGATCACAGGGTGAACGGTGTAGATCTAGATACACGCTCGAGAAACAGCCGGTTCATATACGCGGCGATTGGCGAAGGGTTGAGGCACTTCGAAATCTACAGCAGCGGGCAACGCCTGAGAACGCGTAATCACGCACAGAGGCACGGTTGAAGCACTTCGCGTAAGAGCATGAGGAGCGGATACGGTAGCGCACACTGTGTATCAAAACCACGACCGGCTGTCGTGACCCAAACCACGACCGGCTTGATCCAAGCACTTGCCGCTTCACGTAAGTGCATAAGCGGCGGGCAACACCTGTTGAGAACGCGAAATCCAACACAGGCACGGTTGAAGCACTCGTAACTTCGTTAGAATATGAATGATTAGGCGTTCAATCCACAGCGCGGCCGTCGCAGAAAGCGAAATACAACATGCCGATTGAAACACTTCACGTAACATGAGCACAGGCTAGAGCAGAGGGCACAGCTCCGGCAGGTCCCAGAGCACAGGGAGTGTGCACACTGCGTATCCAAACAGTTGCCGCTTCACGTAAGAGAGCGCGAAATATCCAACACAGGCACGGTTGAAGCACTCGTAACTTCGCTAGAATACGAAGGATTAAGCGTTCAATCCACAGCGCGGCCGTCGCAGAGAGCGAAATAAAACACGCCGATTAATACACTTGTCGCTTCACGAAAGTGCACGAGCAGAGGCTAGCGCAGAGCGCACACTTCTCCGGCGATATTCAACGCCGACAGGGCGGTCCCAGAGCGCGGGGAGTGTGCACAACGGCGGAAAAGCCAAGCGCCCTTCGCCTTTCCCACTCGCACTCCTCCTTTTCTCCCTTTCGTGTGTAAGCGTCCGGGCAATTTATTTCACGCCGGCCGGGACCGCCATCAACCAACAAGGCGTCGCGTGCTCGTTTCGTTTTTCTTCCGGTAGATGGCGGCACTTTTGCATAAGGTCTATAGCAAGGTGCAGCTGTTTTTTGAAGTGACCTAAACGTACTATTTTCCTAGAGACATGGCCGTAACAAGATGGAAAGGGCACGGAAAGGCAAAAAAAAAAAAGCGAAAGAGAACCAAACCACTGCATGAGCCCCTATCAGCCACGCAGCGCTCATCCCGTAAACGCCGCGGAGAAGCCGTGGCAGGCGGCGCAGCGATCGCGAAGCTCGAGGCGTATACCCTCAACCTCCAATCTGCGTGACGTACCCTGCACCCCATAGTTTGGGAGTGTCTGTATAGACTAGCTTGGTTCGCGAGGTTCCAAAAGCAACTGAACACGAGGTGCAAACGGGAAGAGAGTGGTAGCTGCAGGAGACGGCGGAATAACCGCAGACCACATAAATGATGGAAATTATTCTGATGAAGGCAAAAGGGAAAACGCCCGTGTGTTCGAGATTTCGGCGCACGTGGTCCCCAGGTGATCAAAAGTAATCCGAAGCCATCCACTACGGCACCCCTCATCGCCTGTGTAGCGTCGGTGCGTTAAACCTCCCAACCAAATGGTGCAGAAGACGTAGTTTTTAAAGAAGCTTGCGAAATTGCTCTCTAAGTTCCTCAGGACAACACCTGTGCCACTATCCAAGAAAAACGCCAGCACAACTATAATTCACAAGGCAAGGGCTGTCAAGCTGCTGGGCGGCACTTTGGCAGCAAACACATTCGGATATGGCGTGGTATACGAAAGGGTGGACGTCTTTAGGAGAGGACTTCGCCCGTCCTTGTTTATAAATATGCTGATTATGATTACGATCAAACTACAATATCGAGTTATAAACCAGCGCGGGAAACGAGACTTCAGAAAGGGCACACAGACAGGGCGCTAACTGAGTCCGTCTGTCCGTCTGTCCCGTCCGTCAGTCCCGAGCAGTCCGTCTGTCCCGTCGTTTACGTAGTTACCGTGTTCACTGGGACCCGACTGCGCCTGCGCGCGCGGAAGGGCGAGGAGGCACCCCACCGTGACGAATGCACGGGCATGGCGAGGGCCGGCCCGCGGAACTAATCTTCCCTACCGCGACGAATGCCCAAGTGCCCAGACGGGTCCCGGTCCACAGGGTAACTACGTACAACACGGAAGGGTCCAGGGTGGGAAATAAGACGGCATTGAATTTGGTGCCTGGGAGCTAATGGAAAGATGCAATGTCTTCAATGTTCGACCAAAGCTTATGCCTCAAAGCGGCTTGTTGCAGTTGACACTCGACCACATTAGCCGGCTATACTCAGGCACTGTGGAAATGCTGAATTATTCCCGCATTCCTCCAAGGAGGTCCCGCTCTCGCGACGGCTGTCGCGGCGCGCATGAGCGGCGGGAGGTGAGACACGGCTGTTTCGTTTTCCCGTGCGCCGCGTAGCCCGCGGGGAGCGCTGCTGTCCGTCGAGGGAGCGGAGGAAGTGGGGGGTGGTGTCGTCTTCTGTTTTCCGCCAAAAAACCCGAGGGGACGCTCTCTCGGGTCCTGACCACGGAAGGAAACAGACGTAGGCCACCCCCGCTCCGTCGACCAGGGTCCCTTTGTCCTCTGTTGGAGCGCCCCCAGCCCGGGTAAGCCTGACCGACCTTTTTTCTCTCTTTTTTAGGTTAGCGTAATAAGATCAACCAGTGTGTTTTTGTACTTTTTAGTTATTTAATAAATCTGTTTGATAGGGTTCAGGTCTCCGTTTTCGCCCGAACCCGCCGTGGCCGCTGTCCGGGTTGGGATCGCTACGTTTCTCGCGCGGGAGCCGCTAGGCGAAGCCCGCTTGCCAGGCTGAGCGAGTAAGGCGACCCCATAGCACAAACCAAATTTTTACAGACGGCTCATGTACGCTTGATCGCAGTTCCTCTGGGATCGTTATCTCGTCCACTGGACAGATGTTCTCTCATCGACTTGAGTGGGCAACGTCATCAATGTCAGCCGAGCTTCACGCCATCAAGGAAGACATCCGGTACATTCTCCGCCTACCACCGGGGCAATGGACCATCCTCACCGGTTCCAAGGCAGCCCTCCAAAGTCTATACTGCGCAACGACTGCTTCAGGATTCACGAACACGCCTCTCGTGAAATAACTTACTTGCACCACCTAGCCAAAGACATTGGGCGCCAAGTGACATTTCAGAGGATTCCAGGCCCACAGTGGTGCTCCAGGGAACGAGAAGGTGGATGAAGCAGCTCGCAGGGGCCTTCAAATGCATCACAGGAGGAAGGTCTTCTTCACCAAGCATGATGCCTCAGCTATGACTAAGGCACTTGTTTTAATGGAGCGGAACGGGCTCTGGTCTCTTCCAGAGCACCATTATGCCTTCTTCCATCACGTAGACCCCGAGCTCAGGATTAAGCTGCCAGAGCGACTTCCGCGCCGACTAGAAACCTTATACCACCGATTACGCCTCAATGCAGCGCTCACGAAAACATACCTGTTTCGACTCGGTCTCGGTGCAACCTCGAATCCGTGCTGTGATAACTGCGGATCGCCGGAAACCGTAGAACACCTACTGTTAGAGTGCCCCGCTTGCATAGTCGCAAGGTGCCTTTTGGAGCAGGAGATCGAGCACCTACGCCCAGGACCAATCAGCTTAAAAGTACTCCTCGGTTCATGGCCCTCCATTTCAGCTCAAAGCAAAGCACTAGTGGCGTTATTTGAATACCTGGATCAGTGTTACTGAACTGATTTGACATACTACGGAGATCGTGATGTTCATCGAACTGTTCCCACAAACTCCACGATGTGTGCTTTTTTTTCTTACTTCTTTTCTCCTCGTTCTTCCGCCCTGTTATATCTAGGGCCTTTTCTACCCTCCCCTACCCATTCCCCCGCCGAGTAGCATGTCAGTGTAGAGATTCTGGCAAACCTCTCGGCTTTCTTCTTTAAAGGGACACTGAAGTGATATGTAAACATTGCGGGATTACTAGCGCAAATTGTAGTCCGGAGTCCCCAGGCCATGTTTCGACCACTCTAGGCGCGTTTACGCGATTTTATTTAGTAGAAAAACTGATTCGAAAATGCTGTCCTCCTCTCTTTACGCTCGCCCATTTTCTGTGGCGTTTTCGTGTGACGTCAGGAGGGGATGAGCTGGCAATTGGCTGCGCCACGGCTGCGCTACTGCACGGCTCCCCGGCCGACAGAGTCAGTCGGCCCAGCGTTTCGTCCGCCGGCCGCCGGCAGGTCGTCGCAATCAAGGAGGTTAAAAAAATTGCTTGGTCGCAATTCGTTCGCTTAGTTGAAACGAAGCCAGGACACGTTTGTGAACGGAAGAATGTGCCTTTCTTTACTTGGTTTGTTTGTACACTGTATCTAGCTCCAAGTCAAGGTCGCTTCACACAAGCGCTGCACAAGCGCACATGCGACGCTTCGCTGACTGGTACGCCAGTAGGAAAATATAAGGCCTCTTGAAGGCGGGAGAAGAGTCAGCGAAGTCAATATAGGTACTAAGGAAATAAAATCAACTGATATTTTTACCGTACAGCGTAAAACTAGGGCGCGGGAAGCACTTTTTTGCGCTGGGCGAACAAGCACAGCGGCCAGCAGCACGACTACGCATCTGCGAACGCTTTTCCGTCTACGAAATGCAATTGCTAGACGTGAGCCACTGTGGAAACTCGGGCGACGCTTACTGCACGATCGCAGTACAACAAATAGTCACCTAAGCTGCTTGAAATGCCAAAACTAAATAAAAGTGTAAACCGGTTGTACAATATATACCCTATATTAGCAAGACCTTCGCGTCCCGCTCCGTGGCTCGGTGGTCTGGGGCGCTAGGTATGTCACTGCAAATGTTTTGCAAGTCACGAGTTCGAATCCCCGCGGGTACGTGCTTTTTTTTTTTGTAAGTTAACTTTTTTGTTTTCCGCCTATGTTTTCTATATTGAGTTCACCTTTTTTTGGGCCGCAACGTTCATGGCTACACGAACTAGTTCACAAAACGCGCGCAGGCTGGCACTGGCGCGCTAGCGAGTTCTCGTTGGCGTGCTGTTGCCATAAGCACCGACTGCTTGGAGGCAGTGGGCACAGGCCAGAATGAACAGACCCTTGGCCTGGTGCGAACACGCTTTTTACGATACAGAAATGAGGGAGGCAAGCTCCAAATAAGGGGGAAAAGCGCATGACATTTGGACGTCTGCGGGTACGCGGAGGGCGTTCATGCACTGCGTAGGTCTCGGCTAGTGAATGCTACGACTACAAGCCGTCCTGGGAGGCTTATCTTGTGCATTTTACAGCCGACAACATGGCAGAAGCGCGGTACGATGATTACTGAGATATTGAGAATGCCCATCCAACAACGCTTTGGTTATGTTTTACAGAACCGAAACCGAAACCGAAACTTATGTGATTGCTAACCTTCGGCAACGTCCAATCACGGCGCCCCTCCTCCCAACCTCACAGCCTTAGTTGGTGCGGCCGCCGCAAACCGCGCATGGTAGTTTTTCTTCTTTCGCGCTTTGTAAAATAATTACTGATTTGTCAACCGGATAAACGATGAAAAGTGTGCTAATTTCAGCCAGTCTACGCAGTGCAAGCAAAAACGGGAGCTTGACAAATTCACTTCAGTGTCCCTTTAATAAAGAGCTTTCTCTCTCTCTCTCCCTACGTACAACACGGAACATACAGAGTGCTAAAACTCTCTATTGTCACTGAACGGGCAATAAATAGGAACAGAGAAAATACACGTGATACCCTTTTTTTAGGAAAGAAAAAAAAACTAAAGGCAATAAAAATGCACAATCAATTTTATAAGGTAGAGTAATCCGCATTACTGACACATTCGTAGCAACTAGCACGCCTTGTAATACAGCCCTACTTATCTCCAGTATCCCCAAGAAAGTGAACTTCTTTCCCCGTGAGAGCAATGGAGGCAGCGCTGATGCAATCATGTTTCGGGTATGCATTTCCCACGCTTCTCTAATCTCTCGTCGCATCCGGTCCCGGCATCGCGCCAGCACGTGGCTTCTCTCAAACAGGGGCGATCAGCTAAAGCACTTGGCTACGTGTACAGCGAGTGTGCTGCCTGCGGCGTTTTAAATGCAGAGCATTTCAGTAACTCACGATGTCACCCGCGTTGACGTCCGTAGTCGTAGTCCGCACCCCTCCCCCTACACTATATAAAAAAAATACTATCCGGCGCCTGGTTTCGATCCCTAGACCCTGCGGGCGGAACGCAATGTACATGGTGCTCTACCCACAGCGCCACAAAGCCGACACAGAAGGGGAGGCTACGAACGCGCCTTATATCCTTGACTCATTCAAACTACGTCAAGAAGCTGCTGATACAACGCATTCACTACCACCAACTCCCCAAACACTAAACGTTAACGCAATACACCCACCCCCATGCGACGCATTAACTCGAGTCCCCCTCGCGGGGAGATGGGCCCAATTTTTTTTACGTCGCACGCGTGCTCCCGAAGACGATCGTTGAGGCAGCGCCCCCTTTGTCCCAGGTACGACCGCTTACAAGACAGTGGTATCTCGTAGATAACCTCCCCCTGGCATTGGACGTAGCGCTTCGCATGTTTCTTCGGGCACTTTTTCGTCGCTGGACTTTCACTGTTCACTTTGCGGCACGGGCTACTTAATTTGTCGGGAGCAGAAAAGACGAGGTCAACGCCCGACCGCCCTACTATTTTCTTGAGCGGCTGACCCCGTGGATGTAGGGAATCACGGCTATCTTATTTCTCTCTCTTGATGGAGGCTCTTGTTCCTGGGGCGGGTTTCTTAGTCCTTTCAAGACTTTGTAGCCCACGCCGTAGAGTAGCGAAGCAGAAAAGCCAGCCCTAGGCAGTCGGCTCGTTTGAGCGTCGAGGCTTCTCTGGACTCGGTCATGGCAGGATCTTGACTGCGAGTTTTATAGCTGCAGAAGTATCCACTCTGCGCTTCACAAGCTTCGAGTGCGCCGACGTGAATAACATGAAACCCTTTTGACTTCACGGTGCAAAGGTCCTTGGCATGTAAGAACAACCTCACATCCAAAAAACTAAAGTTCGTCATCAGTGGGCACATCCTTTGCTAGCACGAAGTCGCTAAGTTTCTGGGCAAACAGTGTCATAATGTCATCGACGTCGCTCGCCTGTTCTTTCTCAGACGCCTTGTACAGAACTTTTAGCGCCGCACTGTCCTTCAGAGACGCATCCAAAGCCCTACTATGACGGGCGAGCACAAGGTCACTCAGTACAGGAGCGATAACAGAGCCGATGCACACACCCTTTTTCTGGATGTAGATGCGGCCTAGAATTCTACGAACGTGGAGTCCAGGTAAAATGAGAGAGCAACTTAATGAAGCTACCTACATTAACGCCGCATTCATTATGGAATCGAATGGCACCTACGCAGTCTATGCCTTCTTCAACAGCTTGACAAATGGAGGCATGCGGCAGCGAGAAGTATAGATCCCTTAGATCATTTGAAAAGGCGCTCACCGCTTTTGGTTGCTCCATTTCTAGGAAGGTTTAAACGTCTTGTGCCTCCCTAACTCGAAAAGGGTCATCGATCGTTGTATGCCTAGAAACCGCTGCAAGAACAGCCCCACGGAGTGTCGCCAAGTGCCACGCTCAGAGACGATCACCTTGAACGGGCATTCAGGCTTGTGTGCCTTGGCGGTGTTACGACTGAGCCCGTCGCTGGGCTTCGTCTGATCACTCCTCGGCTGTGCGGCGGAGCCACTACGTGCGCCTTTCGAGCAAGCCCCACCGTGTCGGTGGCTCATGTTGTCACGTTTCAACAAGCTTGGGTCAGACGCCTCGCTTTCGGCGCGCTTCAAACTCTGGCGGTTGCCAGCGACACGTCGAGACGCACCCCAAGGACACAGATGCCCCGCGATCGCGGCGGAGTCCTCCTCTCTCCCCTCTCCCGCGGACTCAACGTGTGCCGATGCTACCGACTGCTCACGAACTCTGGAAAGAGCGTTGTGTGTGTCTGTGACGTTCGTGGCGTGTGCACATTCTAGAGGGAACACTGTTTTGACCGTTGCGCTTTTGGGTATAAATACGAGCCTCTCAAGCGCTATACCCCATTCCTGTTTGAGCAGTGAATCCATGCTGTCACTCTGCTCGAGTCCTGTACTGTTACCTCGCCCGTCGGGGCATTGTTCTTTGGCTTCGGCTCACCTCTCGCTATGAAGTAAACAGTTACGTTAGCCTACGGCTTCTGGACTTCTTCACGGCTGCAACAGCGGCTGGCCGCTCGCTTTACACCACGCTACCACACGTATGTCGGAGGCGACGGAGCTCGGCTCGGGTCGGCCCACCCGGTTGCAACAGCGGAGAAAATACCGACTGCAGACTAGCTTGCTGACTCTTCTTGACGGACGCAGTGACCCTGTCTAACCCCGTGTCCTCGCACCGCTTCAGTGCTGTCTTCCTCATTTTCAGTGGATCGAGTTGTCTTTCTTATTTTCAATGTGCGCAACCCCGCGAAAGATTACTGGTAAGTGTTACCAGTGATATTTATTAACCTCTTGAATGTTGCTGCCGTTAAGATGGTAAGCGAAAATACTCGCAGATTTTTTTCCCTTGTTACGCGGACGAGGACAGTTTTTCTTCCCTGTTCAGTGCTATGCCCCAGTTCACATACCAGTCGTGAATTACCACAACAGCTGCCTGTAAAGAAGCATGGTCGTTTTCAGCCATGGTTTAACAAAAAAACAGCACAATCATCAGCAAACAATCTTATTGAATCCGGCATAACAAATCCGGCATTGAATCCGGCATTGAATCCGGCATAACAATCCGGCATAACATGTGCTAAATCGTTTATAGAAACTAAAACCAGCAAGCGTCCTAACACACAGCCCTGTGGGACCCCGGAGGTGACAGGGAGCGTACAAGAAGAGAAATTGTGCCCTTGTACAAACTGTTTTTTTTTTGTTAAGGTACGCGGAAATCCACCTAAAAACACAGGGGGCTCGCAAACGGGTTTTCCACAGTGGTGGGGCATTATTTATCGCATTAACGGTTGGACCATCCCTCACAGCACACCGCAGGTTCTGGCGGGAGCGTCTCGACCATCGAAAACTGTTCGAACGTCAGCTAGATCGTATCATTGTGCTGCGACGAGAACGTCATGACCGTCAAAAATGGCTCGAAGGTAGTCCAGATCGGTTCAAGTTCCCGCGGGGCCACCACACATGCCGACGCTGGTGAACACGGAAACGTCACGGCGACTGTCGTTTCCGATAGCAGCGTAAATATTTAGCTAACCGGAGGGAGCATGTTCGCCACAGCCAACAGCGATCTACCGATCTATGCACCTCTACGAACACTTCGTGCAAGGAACGTGTCCACAAGTTTTTCGAATTCTTCCGATGCCGACGTCAACGTTTCGCGCACCAGTGGGAGTGTAGGTAAGTAAGTGAAACTTTGTTGAACACCCATGTTGAAGCACATGAGGAGGCAACCTGTTAAGGCGCCAATACAGGCCGATGGTTAGTCTTCAGTAGAGGGGTCCATGGACATCCCAGGAACGACTCGATGCAGATCCCGGACACTCCTGGTGGTTCCCTGGGCGCTGCTGCGCCTGGTGGGGTCCTCCTGGCGTTGACTTGACGGCCGTTTTAGCTCCAGTGCTGCGATAATAGTGTTGACCACCTGGAGCTGTGTGTCTAGGTTAGCGCTGCACTTGGCGTCTTCTATTTCCCGAGGAAGCGTTGTTCTCGTTGCTGCCTTGTTGCATTGCCATAAGATGTGAGCCAGTTTAGCTCTATGGTCTTGACATAGGCGGAAGATGTCCGTTTCGTACACCTCGGGGCATACGTATCGGGCAAGGGCTGGTGTAAGGACCGAGTGTGTTTGTAGTTGTCGGTAGAGGACTGCTTCCGCTCGAGTTAGACCCGGGTGTGGAGGAGGCATGGTCCGCCTGCTGAGTCGGTACCAGGTGACAATCTCGCTGTAGGTAGTCATGGGTCCCTTGCCCGCGTTGTACGACTCCGAAGTATCAGTGTCGACTTCTGCTGCAGTGCGGTTGGTAAGATCTCGCGCTGCAGCATGGGCAATCTCGTTATGGTTGTTGTTCCCCTTCCCAGAGATGTGAAGTCCCATGCGGGCGGGGAACCACTTGAGGTAGTTGGCGAGGTTGCGTTCCCGTATTCGAGAGAGAATATGGGCTACAGCCGCGCACACATTTCCCCTGGCATAGTTCATTATCGCTGACGTGGAGTCGCTGAGGATTGTCGTGGTCGTGGGAATCGTGATGGTCAGGGCGATAGCCATCTATTCTGCTTGCGTTGCACTAGGAGCCTTGATGGATGCGGCGATCTTGACGTTGGCCGTCGTTGCCGCAATCACCGTGGCTGCGTAGGTGTTTCTCTGTTGATACTGGGCTGCATCTACATATACAGCCCCGTTGTCGTTGGCGTGAAGGTCGATCAAAGCTTTTGCCCTGGCCAACCTCCTTTCCCGGTTGTGCTCTGGGTGCATATTTCGCGGGAGCGGAACCACCAAGTGTTGGCGTATCTCCTCCGGTATCTTGTTCTTAGTTGTTTCTCTTTCTCTCGTGGGTACGAGGTTCAGTCGATGGAGAATGTATCGACCCGTTCGTGTTGCTGATAGCCTCTCTAGCTGCTCAGTTCGTTGTGCCTCCGCAATTTCCTCCAGAGTGTTGTGGACACCTAGGGCGAGAAGCCGTTCAGTGCTGGCGCTCTGGAGGAGGCCTAATGCGAGCTTGTATATTTTACGGATTGCTTATATTTTACGTCTCCAATTGTGGAACGCGGCTACGTAGGCTATGTGACTGATGGCAAAGGATTGTATAAGTCGTAGCAAACTTTTCTCCTTCATGCCTGCTTTCCTGTTTGAAACGCGTCGGATGAGGTGGGATGCAGATATTGCCTTTGATGTGATCTTGGCGACCGTGGCGCCGTTACCGCAGCCGCCCTCCAGTAGAAGCCCCAGAACTCTGATTTTGGAGACATCTGGGATTTTAGTACAGCATGTTGTTGGGCTAGTTGGTGCAGCATTATGACAGTAGAAAAAACTGCGCGTAAAAGACAGGACCGTGACAAGTAGACAGGACAAGCGCAGACTCACAACTAACTTTATTGAAACAATGAAGAAGAATATATGTAATTTCTGGCACATGCGCACACAGAAGCCAGTTCGTTTATCTTTTCCCGTCAGTGCACCATCCTCTTTAAAAATTCAAATTCATTGCCGTACAAAGCAACGGATGGCACGCTAACACAATTTTTGTCATTCCTTCGTATAAAAAACACCAGCCTGAGGGAACACCAGCTTTCAATAAAAAACAAAACAGGGTCCCACCTTCCGCACTATTGTCTTGCCTGTGAAGATAAACCATGTCGGCCGCTGATAAATGAAACTACAGTGCTGGGCAAAGGCCGTGATCGAATCGCCCGAGAGTTGATGGAAGCGTTTTTTATACGCAGGAATGACAAAAATTGTGTTAGCGTGCCATCCGTTGCTTTGTACGGCAATGAATTTGAATTTTTAAAGAGGATGGTGCACTGACAGGAAAAGATAAACGAACTGGCTTCTGTGTGCGCATGTGCCAGAAATGACATATATTCTTCTTCATTGTTTCAATAAAGTTAGTTGTGAGTCTGCGCTTGTCCTGTCTACTTGTCACGGTCCTGTCTTTTACGCGCAGTTTTTTCTACTGTCATAACATCTGGGATTGTTTGCCCTTCCTTTGTGTGCACCTGGATGTTATGGGCATAGTCTTTCCTTCTCCGACCCTTTGGCGGTATGATGAGGAGTTCCGATTTAGCCAGGGAGCAGACAAGGCCCGACCCCTCGAGTTGTTCCTCTATTGTATCGACCGCTTTCTGTAGCGTGTCTTCAATGTAACCGTCGATGCCTCCCGAGACCCAGAGGGTGACATCGTCAGCATAGATGGTGTGCCGAACACCCTCCAGTTGTTCGAGGCGGTTGGCGACGCCAATCATGACAAGATTAAAAATCAGCGGGGAGATGACAGATCCCTGCGGGGTCCCCACGCTGCCCAGTTGCTTTTCGGGTAGTTCTACAAGACCCGCGCAGATCTGAGTGCAGCGCTCAGTGAGGAAGTCTCTGATATAATTGTACGTGCGTTTGCCCATGTTCAGGTTGGACACCTGGTGAAGGATTGCACAGTGTCGAAGCTTGTCAAATGCACTTTGTAGGTCAAGTCCTAGTATTGCTCTATTGTCTCTGGTGAAGGTGTTATCCACTATTTCTTGCTTGAGGAGCAGCATTGCGTCCTGGGTACTCAGCTTTTCACAAGGTACCCACAAGAGTATTGGGATAGAGTGCGTTGTCTTCCAAGTAGCGTTGCCAACGATTCAGCAATACATGTTCCAAGACTTCACCTACGCATGAGGTAAGAGAGATAGGCCGGAGATGTTCGATGCTGGGCGGTTTCCCGGGTTTCGGTATTAGGATGGTGCGAGCAGTCTTCCATTGTCGTGGGAAGACTGCCTTCGCGCCAGCACTTGTAATACCTCGTGAGTGCCTCGATCGCAGGGTTGTTGAAATTCTTGAGTGCCTTGTTAGCGACCCAGTCAGGTCCCGCTGCCGATTTACAGTTGAGTGTCTGTAAGGCCGCTCGAACTTCCCAGACCTCTATATCGCGATCTAAGTCCTCGTTGACGTTTCCAGCGTATTCCGGGTGATTGTCTGTAGGTGTTGTCGGCGGGTACTTTTCGTCCAGCCGGCGTTCCACTTCACTTTCTCCCATTTCTACCACGGCTATGTGCAGGATTCTATTGAGCGTGTTGTGATGGTGACTCTTTGTCCGGGTTTCGTCCAGGAGGTGTCTAAGTAGGTTCCAAGTCTTGCTCATGTGGAGCTGCCCGTCGACTGCATTGCAGACTTCGTGCCACTGCTGGGTGCGTAGTACCTTACAATGGACTTCTATTTGCGGAATCGACGGTTCGTACGCTGCGTCTTCCAGCGGGCCTTTATAGATTTCTTGGCCTCAAGTAGATGGGCCCGGCGGCTGTCCATCTGTGTGATGTTGTCGTCAGTCTCTATTTCTTTGGCTACGTCCGAGGTCGTTTGGACGACCGCTTTCGCCCAACGCTCAATATCGACGATTTCCATGCGCTCTTGGGGTAAGGATTTGCGGAATGCGACCTAGTCCGTGATCTTGGGTTTTCGAAGTGCTGGCGTCCTTTCAGGAAGGGGGACGACAATTTCGAGGACGTAGTGGTCACTTCCACAGTCTTCGTGAGTGTTTCTCCATTGGATGTGCCGTGCGTTGTGCTTGACGAAAGTGAGGTCCGTGGTCGTGTCCCTTGTTACAGATGTGCCACAACGCGTTGGGTCAGTGGGGTCAGTGATCAGGTGCATACCGGCTTCCGTTCCCTCCTCCATCAAGAAGCGGCCTTTGACAATCGATGTCGGGTAGCCCCGGTGATGGTGCGGAGATTTAAAATCTCCACCGACGATGAGTGTGTTATCGTGGACCAATCGCGACGCCTTGTGCACAAGCGCTCTGAAACGTTTTTGGCGATGTGCAGGGTTACCGTATAAGGTGACGAGAAAGGTGCTGACCTTTCGCTTCTTTCCGGTGACAATTGCTACTGCGCAGTGATCAGTGGCACTTCTTCTGATTAAGTCGTGTTCTATATAGGTGATCCCCTTGCGTATGAAAATGCAGACCCCACGTCCGGCTCCCTTGGCGTCCGCACGGGCGCTTAATTGGCGGGCTTGCATACGTGTGGTAGCCAGAGAGTTTTGGTGGGGTTTCGCTGAGTGTTTCTTGTACCATGATAACGTCCGGGTTGCAATTGATGTTCTCGAGATTCTGCTGTCCTTGTGTCATTCGTCTTTTGTCTAAATTTGTTGCGCTTTAAATTTGCACTATTGAGTACCAACTAGCTCGAACCCTCACGTTGTTAAGCTGTATGATCGCTTTCTTACTTTGATACCCGTTACAATTCCATTGCCATATGAGGAGATCCCGTGACTGGTAGTGGAGGGGTAGTGGCTGTGGCTGTTGGATGACCGACATTGGCGGCGGTCCCGGGGCTATGTGCTGTTCTGCTGCCTGTGCGTTGGTGTTGAGTCTTTCCGTAATTGTGGCCAGCTGTGTTTGAATGTGTACGAGGATACTTTGTACTTGTTGGTGCCTTTCGTTTGTGGTCTTGATGAATTCATCGAGCCGATCTTCCATATTTGCCTGTCGTTCCTCTGGCTTATCCTGCCGGAGTCGCAGCTTACGGTCTTGGGTAGACATAGCGGCATTCGATGGGGCTGGGTCAACAGCCCTGCGCTTGCTGGTCGGCTCTGTTTCAGTCATGCGCGCCTGCTCTGGAACAGGACCTGGGGCAGGTGGCGCCTGCTGCTCGCGGGTTTGACGCGTCAGGAGTCTATCCAACTTTTCGTTAATGGATCTGTTTGTCATTTAGAGATTTGCGATTCTCTGTTTCAATTGTTCATTTTCGGCTCTAAGGGCTTTAAGAATGGCCGATTCGTCGGAACTTTTTGGTGCCATTGTATTCGGTGGGGTTTCAAGGGTGTCTGCCCAGGCTACTCTCCCTCTCGTGTTTGAGAGGGCTGCCTACTTGCACTTCTGGTGATCTGGCTACCATCTCTTTGCTTGCTATTGTTCCTGGTGGTAGATCTACTCCTACTGTTCTTTTCAGTTGACAGCTGTCTCAGAGGCGGGAAGCTTGTTGCGTCAAGTTCGCTGAATTCGCGCAGCTGTTGTTGACGCAGCTGTTGACCATCGGAGAGCTTGCGGGTCCATTGTCTTTTTTTAACGACGTAAGGGATTTTGAATTTGTTGGTGCATTCTTTAGCCCCGGTCATGTGACTTCCGCCACACAACTTGCCCTTGGGTTGGCAATGGCCGGCATGCTCAGCGTTAGGGTTCGCTAAACCGCATGCAAACTTTTGTGTCTGGAAATGGGCATACGTCGCTTCTATGGCCTATTTTTCCGCATTGCCTGCAGACATCAAAATGTTTTCGGTATAGGCTGCATTTGAGCAATAAGGGGCCGTATTTAACATAGTTCGGTACTTTATGTACTTCGAAAAACACAATGTCTGTAGTTGTAGTACCAATTCTGTGAGCCTGCAGTGCAAATGGATTGGATTCATTGACAATATTGGCATTTATATCCCTCTCGGTGTCTTCAGTAGCCACTCTTCTGATCATTCCTTTCACCGTATCTTCCTGCGCGGCCTGACACGTGCATATTTCATGGGCTTTGTCTCCAATCAGTAGGCTCTTCATTCTTAGGTATTGCACTGCCCGTTGGTGAGCTGGGGTGCTAATCACTATAATACTCTGGGCATTATTAGTGCATATGGTATCAGCACTTGCTTCCTGTCAGGGCATCCAAGATGACACCAAAATGGCAGCCATCGTTATCGTGGCCTCTGTCCACCGCGTGGCCGGTCAATGATCTTGATATCCTCCCTCGGCATAACTGTGGCATGCAGGCTGCCTTGGTGAGTGCATTGGCTACCTTCTTGGCATAAGTGACTCTCTCTCGTGGTCTTGAGTGACGTGCATTGGTTGAGGACTCACCAGTGGCTGACTTGGCTTGTTGTGTCCCACGTCGCACGGTGGTAGTCAACCGGCGATGTACGTCCGCGGGATCGAAGTCTTCTCCTTGGGCTTCGATGCTTGTAGTACCTTCGTAGGTTCCAATTCGTATTCCGGAGGTTGATTCTCCTTCCGTCGATGTCGTAGTATTCATTGCTGTCGTTGTGGAGCACATGGCGTATTCTGTTAGGCCTAGCGTGAGGCCTAACTCTCCAGCGCAGCAGCTGCGGCGGCTGGCACTCCGAACTAACCTCCTGGTGATTCGATGACTTGGATGGTGGTGTCCAGGTGATCCTTGACTTGCCGATTACCGTGGTACCCCTCTCGATGGCCTAGGTAGCGGTTAGCCAGCGTGAGTGGGAGCGAAATATGCAAGGGGCTTGTGCATCTCGCGGCCCCCTAGCGGGAATCCACCAGTGGGAGTGTGTCTGTCAATGTTACGGTGGTATTCGTTGAAAAGGTTAGCTGTCGATTTCTTCGCTTGGCAACACTGGAAACGGCCACAGACACGGCCAATGCGCCATGGACATGGTGCGGCCTGGGAAGCTGCGCCCGCAAACCGAAGAATGACTTTAAAAACGCCGGCGTGCGCCGCCCGCTCCGTTTCAACCCGATTCTCAACGGTGGCGTCAAGAGAGATGTTGTTAATCGCACTCACATTGGACTCGAGGTCGCATTCGGTGAGGTAGAGTTTGTTAACGTGCAACAGTCATGTGCTTAGCACGCGTAGGCAGGCAGGTCCCATAAGGGTGCGAGCGGCAGCCGGGGAATCATGCTCGCTAGACCTTCCCGGGCTCTGCATCCGCTTCAAAGATTAGCGTGCGTCAAGATTAGACAGAACACAGCGCCCGGTGCTGCCCGGTAACATGGCCTCGGATAAGAAATCGTGCTAAATTCCAGGCCCAAAATCTTCCAAAGACCTCCGAAGTCCTTCTGAGCGTAAACGAAGCGCAGGCCTGCGATTCCACAAGAAGCCGAACGTCTGGAGAAAATTTGCGTGGACGTTGCCACCATGTGTCAACAGGGAGAACTCCTGAAGATCGCATGGCAGCGAATAAATCTATTGATATATAAAGTTTGCGTCTGCCTCATTTGCGTGGGTTTTGCTTTTCAGTCATCAAACGACCAATTTGTTGCAATCTGGATATGGGCGTGGTTGCCAAACTTATATAGCCGAGTTTCGTTCAGCAGAGCACAGCGCCGTTAGTTGCGGATGGAACGGCCATGCCAGAGGTATACATATAGTATAATGGACACCACCAGGCACGTACCCAGGATTTTTTTTCGGGGGGGCAACCCATGGTAACTTTTCTATGCAAATTAGGGGAGATGGCGAGGGTACCCGCCGTTACTAGTACAAACACGATGAATGCCCAGCGTTTACCATAAAGGTGCGTAAACCTGCATAGAGAAATGAAATTAACTGTATGCGCCGTTGTGATGGAGGCAAATTAAGAGCGAGAACACTCGTATGGTCGAGATTTCTGCGCATGTTAAAGATCCCCACGCGAAGTTTGCAAAATTAAAAAAAGAGCGGCAGTAATTAAAATATTTACAGGAATAAATACGCGTACTGCACAGTAACTATTCATTCCCTCAGCTAATGTTAAGGCATATTTCAGGAGCATCCCACACGTTATACGCGAGCGAAGTCGGCAGAAACGGAAGTGCATGTAGGCACTCGAGAGTTCAGATCTCCGTGGCAAACCTCTCGCGCTTTTATATTTTTCTTCAAACAAAACTTGTAGCTACTAGTTATGAAGGAAGGAAACAAAATTATAGATAAATCGGAGATGAATACGCCTAACTCTGTGTGTTATTACCTTAAACACCCTCAGAGTTCGACGTTTAACGAAGAAGGGCTTGCGTTCGGGCTAGTTGGTGTTCCATAACTACTTCTTAAGCGCCAAAAACTACAGGGACATAGAATGAGACAGGGACACGCGCTTATTCTATGTCTCATTCTATGTCCCTGTGTCCTATGTTTCATTCTATGTTTCATTCTGTGTCCCATTCTATGTCTCATTCTATGTCCCTACGCGCTCATTCTATGTCCCATTCTGTGTCCCTGTCTCATTCTATGTCCCTGTAGTTTTTGGCGCTTAAGAAGTAGACGTTTAACGGTCTGTCATTCAAAGCGCTAGTGATTCAGGCCTCGGAAATTGCAGTATCGAGACGAACTGGACTGCAGCAAATGTAGATTAAAAAAAATGGTGGCAAGCGCCATCGCGTCAGCGCTTACCAATGGAAGTTTTGTAAAGAACCTTGTTATTTCCAGGGATGCGCCTTGTCGCTTCCTCGGCGTCGCAGCGTGGCTTAATTGTCCTGCAAGGCGGGAATGAGCTTTTCCTCTGTTCTTTTGTTCGGCCCGTTGGTGAAGTAAACTCGTTGCTCTCTGCCGACACCTTGACGATACTCCGACATCGCGAGACTAAGCTATGTTTAATGCCCCTCGTATTTTCATCATATGTACCCGGGATTGTATAACCTCTCTAATACAAAGACACAGTTTGCAGTCCAATTTTGAAGCCGAAATTTCTCTCGGCCAAAAGTCTGGTTGGTGTCCGTCGAGATGTCCGGCCGGGATTCATTTTCACCGATCACCCGCTGCACACCCGTCTCTCTCATGTTGACCATTGGCCACCTTGACTCCGTGCCCTTCCCCGCTCAAGCCCGGTGTTCTCGAGGTCTGTTCATAGGAATGCAGCTCGGGGTCCGTAAACCCGCCAGTAAAGTTTGGTTCGTTGTTGAGGTGGGTGGTGCCGTCGTGGAGGATGGTGATCGACCCGATGACGAGACGAGGCAAGTAGATGGTGAAGAGAAAGTCTATTTACGCTAATTTACAGGAGACGACGAAGCATAACACAAGACAATGAAAACTGGATTACAATTAAAAGGTGCCGCAGCGCACAAAAAGGGTATCGCGGCACGATCCCTGATGAGGGCCCGGAGGCCAAAAAGGGTGCTGAACCGCCGCGGGGTTGGCGAGAAATTCGTGGGGCTCTGGCGCCCAGAAACCACCATGGGAGCAAGATGCGACCGCTCTTGGCCGCAGCTCCGGACAAACTCAGCAAAATTGCGCATGCAGTCGGAAGCGAAGCCGCCCCCGCACAGCAACACACGTACCAATTAGGATTTTGACCCCCGCTCCCCCCTGTTCGCCGCCCCCGAAGGTCGGGAGGAAACGAAAGTCCCCCCAAAAGCTGCGTAGAAGGTCGCCGGCAAGGCCGTCCCAAAGGACTGCTACTCCGCCGACGGCTTGGGGGACACGGCAAAGTGACGAGAAGGGAGGAGGGTCATCGCCCCAACGGGGTCCACCAGTGCTGGCATCACTGCACCGCCGTTGTGCATAGCAGCCATTAACCACAATGGCTGTCAATCAACAGTTCCGAGGTCACTGCCTTTAGTGGTCCAAGGGAATGCCGCCGGTGTCTCTTGCCGCCGTACAACTGCGATGCGCGTCTTCCCATTGTCACCCTGCCGTCGTCGAGCGTGGTAACGTTCTTGCGCTTCCTTTTTGACCGATCCTTCTTGTTCAGACGGACGCGCCGACTGTGGAACAGGTCTTTGGTACTCTCACGGTAGCTTTCCCTGAGCGGGCGTAATGTTAGAGGCGCCGGGCGATGGGGTCAAGCATCCCCTCGCGCCACTCTGCTCGTCGCCATCCGGTTCCAAGCCCTTGGGTCGCCTTGTGACACTGCACACGTGCGCGAGCCGGACGGAGGAAGGCATTGCGTATACCCTACAGCGGGATTATCTGCGGCAAGCAGACCTCTTACCGACAAACGCAAAAGCAGCATTTCCACGAAAAGTAGTGAAAAACGTGCTGTGAGTTCGGCTCATGGAAGGAAACAGTTGAGCCACAAACACCAGGCATGGGCGACAGTATCCGCCGACACCACGGCGCGCTAGGAGGGAGAGATTTGTTGAATGTCTAAAGACAAAAATTTTCTTCCCCACCAAAGCATATGCGACCCGAGCCGCTGAAACCGCCACCCTGGCGAAACAAGCGATAAGTTACTGCTGTCCGGGAGAACGGAAGCACCGATTTCGGACGGACAGGGTAAAGGGGGTGCAGCGCATTACAAATGGCAGGCCGGCAGCAGAGCACGAAGCCAGTGTACAGCGGTACTGGCTTCCGTGTAAACGGAGCAAACAAACCTCGCCTGTTTTTTTTTTTTTTTTAAAATCCCACGTTGACCACCAAATGAGGTTCATTTTTCGAAATGAACCTAATCCACAAACCAATACTAAGTCAGATAAAACTGCACTGCCAAGAAAATCCCGGCAACCCCTAAAAAATGTGGCAGATAAATAGTTGAGACAATTCCCTGCAAACGTGTACGCAGACCTTACTTCGTATGGAAAATGAGCCAGACCCTGCTGTGGCACGGATGGACATGAGCCAAATTCATTTGCCCAATGCATGGGATTTCGCTTTTGGTGTTACTGTTCGCGCTGTTTTGTGCGTGTACGCATCAATTTTTTTTTCTTTTGAGAGCTGGCTGATCATGAGTTCAGAGAGCAATGAGGAGACCGGCGAATGATCTGCCGCCACACGTCTACAATAACGTGAACTGAAGTAAACGAAATGAAACGGAGAGGTGTGATACTATCATTTTATCTCGTCTCCCTCGTCCTTACGGAGTAAATCTGGTTATTATTATTGTTATTCCCATATTTCCCATTTACGTACCTAACAAATTAGCTGCCGCTTACAAGCCATGGAAGATGATATGAGCAGGCTTCTTATGAAGCATTTTGGAAATTTATGGCGAGGCAATGAAGAGCGTCGTGAGTGTCTTCAGGGGTGCCCAAAAAAGTACCCTACGGAACCATTCGAAAAGAGCTGCTAATGCTGCCAAGAGGACTCACCGGCTCTTCATGTATAGTTTTACTGTTCTTGAAGCTCTGTTGCATGTTTTATTGCCTTTTTTGTTTAAAACTCTATCGTACCATTCTTGAAGGTCAATTGCAATAAAGTTTTCATAAGAATGCCGCACCAACTTGTCTGTTCTGAGTACGAGCCAAATCCGAACTTATCCTGATATTGCTCAAATTCTCCGTATAATTCTTAATTATTGTCGCCATAGATTTCCCCTAGCTGACATGGGAAACATGTCCTTTAGTAGTTTTGACAGCACTGCATTTAGGCCCGGTTCCAAAATTTCGTCCCCCCCCCCCCTCAAATTCTCCTTCGGTGGATTTGGCTCATTTAGAAAAAAAAAAACCGCCTGAAGTAGCTATCAAGCCCAGGATTCATATGGCAGCGCTTTAGAATGTGTGCGAGGGGAGAGGAGAGGCGGCGCGGGGAAGGAGGGTACGGCCCAAAAAATTTCGGGGTCCGGGGGGGCTCGCCCTTTGGGTACGTCCCTGTCCAGTGCTGATGTATACTATACTCGCGGAACGCTCCACATACATGCGCTACAAACCATTGGCAGTCACAGGTGGCGTCACGGCTTTACGAATACATCTTTATTGTCAACTGGGCGTTCACTTCCCTCAGCATAGCAAGGCAGGCAGCTGTCCTAGCCAGCCTAACTATGTATTCACAGCGAAGTGCTTCTTGGGCGAGGCTTCATGGGACGAGGCGTGGTAACGCTGGCTATGCGGAGAGGGAGGGAGAGAGCAAGCGTAATGAAGAGAGAGGGAGGGTGGGCGGAGCCAAGAAGAGGAGGAGATGGCTCGGCCAGTGCGAAGCCAACACACAGTTCCAAGGAGCGCGAATATATGTAGACGAGTGCTCTTGGCGGTCGCTTCTCGGATGTTCAAAAAATGGGCAAAGTCGCGCGCTCTCCGGAAGAAGACGCCCGTCGAAAGCACAAGCGACAGCTGGTGCGCGAACAGGACTCAATCTGCTGGCTATGAGAACTTCTGCGAAGCTTAGCCTCGTGATTAGGGAACGCCAGGCAGCTTTGCTGTTAACATCAGCGTTCCCGACGACGATTCAGTCGAGCTGGGATCATTTTTCTGTGTTTGGAATGCAAGAATGGGATGCCAGAACTGTCAGTATAGAGACACCTCTGCTGACGTCTTTCTAATGATGACGAATGCGTTGTTTGATTCGCTGTTAAACTAATGACATCATCTAGTGGGTGAACAAGCTGTTTCTGGAGAGAGAGTGTTTTCTCCATTTCTCTATCGGTGCCATTTTGGTTCCCGAGGTTTAGGCTGGCCAAGTGTCGCCTGTACGATCTGTGCTGGGCTCCCGGACCGATTCACCCACAGCAGCCTAGCGCCAGCGCTGGGTGCTTAGCCAACGAAAAAGCCGGATCATGACACAGAGTGGGATCATAACCTCCTGCAGCCGAGACATGAGCGGCGAGAGGCTTAGCTTTGTTGCGACCAAACTTACGCATTCAGCGTGCGTTTCCGCGTCCAGCGTTCGGCACAGTGACCTGAATGCGCCGATCATTATTTGGTGCGCTTTCTCCGACGAGCGTTCATGGCGTGTGCTGTTCAGCCTGTGTGACCACAGACGCTGTTCTGGGCATGTCCGCAGCAGACGCAGCGTGTGCCGCCCCGTCCGCGCGGCCCATTTTAGATGAATGAAGACTTAAGGCGGGGCTGTGATGGGCTCGACTAGGCCGTATCCGCCGGATCCCCAGACGACGGGGGGAAGGGGAGCCTGCTGCTGCGTCACTGCAGCGCTGGCGTTGAACAGCAGGGCCTGCAGCACACCGGCCGGCCTGAAGTCCGTCGTCCCTCCTGCGGCCGCCGCGTGCTTCCGCTGCCTGCGCAGGAAGTAGTCGACGGCCCCCTGCAGCGTCTGCAGCAGGTCCAGGAAGCAGCCGTCGTACTGGCGGCCGCAGTCGGCGCTCGGCTCCCGGCCGTAGCGCGCGGCCAGCTGCAGCGGCGACATGCGCGTGCCCTCGGCGTCGCCCGGTCGGAACGGCCTGCGATGCGAGTGCGCAGGCGACGACGGCGAGTCAGGGAATGCCACCACACGCAGCTGCGTTTATGACGAGCCCTCTTAGCGGAAAATATGGCTTACAGAGAGCGTCCCTTCCAATCTACTCTCTCTACTTTCTTTTAATGCGTATCATTCTTTGTGAGTACCCCCACAGCCAGGACCGTGCAACGCCCTGCATTTCCACAAAAATGCAGATATCGCGGAAGTTCCACCTGTAATCTTTATAATGGCGTAAATGGAGCTGGCGTACCCGCAAATTTTCCCGCCATTTTTTCTACCAATATATTTTAAGAAATTCTGCGGAAATTTAGAGAATTATCTACTAATGCGTAGGCTGCGACTGGTGGACCACGCGTGACGATGTGGTGGGTAACGCTATGCTTGGGCGGCTGCTTTAAGTTGCAGGGTCTCGTGACCTCAGGGAAGTCTTCGAGGATTCTTGCGTACGGGCCGGTCTAGCATTCTTATGCCGATTGTCTTGAGTGTGAGTTTTTACAGTCAAAAGTTTTTACGTGGTACGGATGTCAACTATATATTGGTGCGCATTGTCTCGTCTTCTTTCTTCGTCTTCGTGTAGTCTGCGCATTGAACGTTCAAGTAAGATATATGGTTTGCCTCGGGTTCCATTCAGCAAGGAGGCGACTATGTGAGTGACGGCGCCTACCACGGGAACAAAGAAACAGCCTGTATGGCAACTATTGCCATTATCTGCGGAACTGTAGCTCACCTGTTCAAATGTTCCGACTACACGTAATCGACTTGGCAACACTTTCATGAAGTAACATCGAGTTGGCGGAATCAGATTCGCAGCGATGACTCTAGGACTCGCCGCTGCCGCGAGGAACTTTCTGCAGCAGCCACTGGTGTTCGCAACCAGTGAGTGCTCATCGGCGGCGGCGAGAGTCGTCTGCAGAGGAGGGGCGTGCACGTACGGGAAGAAGAACTGCAGCGTGATCCCGAGCAGGCCGTATCTGCCGGGCTTGTTGTGCGCCTCGCAGACGGTGCGCTTGAGGCACTCCTGGGCGTCCATGCGGGGCACCAGGTTGGGCACCCTGCCGGCGAGGTCCAGCATCAGGCGGTGGCTCTTGTCCAGCACGCCCTGCGCCAGCTTCACGGCCAGGCTGTCGCCGCCGCCGCCGCTCCGTGCGCCGATCGTCGGGGGCTCGCCCAGCAGGGGCCACGCAGCAATGGGGCTGCCTGCGACGTAGAGAGACGCGAATTCCTGCACTCAACGGCGGAGAACCCAGGGGCGGATCCAGGCTTTTTCTGAGAGGGGGGTCAGCTCCTATCAGTGATAATGATGATGATGATGATGATGAGCAGGAGGAGGAGGAGGATCCTTATTTATTCACTGAAATTTCGGGAAAGCAAAAACACAAGGAATACAAGTCATCAATTCAGCTTTTTCTGCAACCTGAGTGTACGTCTTCTTGGAGGTTTAAATTAAAAAATTAAGGGAGGGGTCAGGACATCCGGACCCCCCCTCTGGATCCGCCAATGGGAGAACCCGCCATCGTCGTGGACCGGCAGGCGTCCGCGACAGCAAGTTACGTGCTCGCTGAGAGAGGACAGCAGGGCTAGCTCTGCCAGCATGTTGCCGCTTACATGCCACTCTGCGGGGAGGAGGGAATAAAGGCACTTAGGGGAAACAGTGCGGAAGAAATGTTTTTAGCTTGCATCAGGGGGTCGAACCGGAACCGAACCAAAGCCTGGAATTGAACCGGTATTTTTGCCGGAACTGAACCCGAACCGTGATTTTTTGATCTCGCTGAACCCGAATCGCAACTGAACCAAAAAAAGAGACAACGGCTACAGGTTCACAGCGAAACGGTTCGACCACCCGCTGTTGATAATACGCGGTCAATTTCACTGATGGTTTTTCTCTTTCGCGCGAGACCAACTTCGCAACCTCCTACGCACTTTTCCCCTTGAAAGCAGTCGCAGCACTATCAGCGCTTTATACGTGGTCGCAACACGAGGGAAGGTATGCCCGGCAGCGTTTCAGCGGTATGCTGCTGCTGGCCGTGCGTGCAGATCTAGCGCAAGACTATTGAATAAGATACACTTCCGGTATCCTGCAGGCGATATGAAACATCCACTTTGCACTTCTTTCGCTCCGACGGTATAGGAGCAATCAGGCTGGGCGAGATCGCTCAATCGAGCCAAGGTGAAGACCCACACCGTAAATGTTCCTCCTTGTTAATTTCATCATTTGTTTGGAGACGTCCCATGCAAGAAATGTGCAAATACTTGACAAGTGTTGCACCCAGGAGGGCTACAGTGGCTGAGCCACTGGCGAGCATGCATGTTCGATTTCCGCCCCTGCCGCTGCTTTTTTGATGTAGACGAAAACTAAAAACGTCTGTTTGTCGATGTTTCGGCTCTGGTTAAAGATTCCCAGGAGCTCAAAATTTATCTGCCACCCTGCAATATACGGTGCGCCTCATAGCTTCGGCGCGTCAAACGCGCAACAGTTTTTGCAAGTGTGCTCGAGCCATGGAAGGAAAAAAAAAAAAGCCATCATTTAGCTTTGAATTACTCCGCATAGAGCCCGTACAGGAATAGTTTCTGCTCCTTTTCGCTGCCTCCAGCCATCGAACGGGCACGTCCCTCCTTTGTCCGACCATTCACGTTGCTAAACTTGTCCTCACTGAGATGGCAGCGAAAGCCGCGGTGCCTGTAGAATCGTTAGTTCATCACGACGCATGCAGCGGACAAGTTTGGACGGGCCATTTGCCCTCTTACGGTGACGTCAGAACTTTGTTACTAACCACTACAGACAACAGGATCATATTTCATGCTTTGTAGCTACAAAGCTACACATATAATGCAACATGTTTTTGAGGCATATGCTAACGAACATCACTGGCGATTAGTGAAAGTTAAAAAAAATCCAAGATGGTGTGTTTTTACATTGGTTTCAAAATTAGAGCGAAATTTCTGACCTACCTGCAATGCAGAGCATTTTTCAAATAAGCCGTTTATTGTGCATAAACTAGGATTGGCAGGATAAAGAAAAATTATGGGTGAATAATACTGAGAAATTGAACTCCCTAGCTTTTCTAGGGGCAGAAAAACGGGCCCTAACATTTTGGCAATTTCTCAAGGTGAGCCATGCTCGTTATTTTAATTCTGAGAAGTTCGTTTTCGAAATCAAAAATAAGCAAGTTAACTCCTTTAAAAGTATGCATAGTCTCGAGAGAAAAAGGCCTGCAGCGACTGCGGAAATTGTTTGTGTTTCACAGAGGAAAAGTTTCGAATTTTGAGCGATCCGCCCTACGTGCTTGCGACTTAAAGGGGGCCTGAGATGGATTTCAAAGTGTTTTTGTTTGTGTCAGAAATCTACTCTATAGTTCTTGTAGAAACAAGTCCCAAAATAGTAAGCATATTCGCTCACGCTAACAAAAGTTATTACCCCGACGAGACAGAACTATTTGTTGGCTCGGCGGCTTGCGATGACGACATAGTCCGACCTCGTCCGAGGCGAAGCACTCATTTCATGGTTGGCCGCCGGAATGTCCGCGATTTTTGACGGCGGCGGTTTGGTTTAGAGCGTCGTCGTTACCATGGTTACTTCAGCGAGTGGGTCGCACATGAGACGACGATGTCTAGCGCTTTTTTACTTTTTTTTTTTTTAAGCTACCTTTTCAGTCTTTACGGACTTTGGGCAGGAGATACTGGTGATTGCGGAAGTCGACCTTGCATGCGCGAAAGTTTCTGTGAACGGTAACTTATTTTTACCGTCGCTTCATAGCGATACAGAGGCTAGAATTTCTACCGACTGTAGTAGCGAGCCCCCTGCGCCGGCGAAATGTACGCTCGCGTTTTGATTAGATTACCGGAAAGTTCCGAGTGAACGCCCTCCCCCGGAACATCGCCCACCCCCTTTTACGGGTGAAATATTCAATTTACTGAAAGACGCGCGCCCACCCCGTAAAATCCATGGCTTTAGCGCCGATGAGTGAACAAAACAAATCCGAATCATCTCTTCATGTGTAGATGCGGTCACTTATTCGTCCTTTCCGCGCTTGACCCGAAATTTCGCCCA
Source organism: Haemaphysalis longicornis (assembly GCF_048455015.1). Lineage (NCBI taxonomy): Eukaryota > Metazoa > Arthropoda > Arachnida > Ixodida > Ixodidae > Haemaphysalis > Haemaphysalis longicornis. The sequence goes on from NW_027526445.1 coordinate 192,428,023, forward strand.
TCTCGTATTTTTCACTTGATATCACTGTACTTAAATTTGGGTGGGCGTTCTTCCAGAACTTTACGGCACAGCAAATGCGCTGTGCTCTGCGCTTCATGCAAGCAATCTTAGTTGATGTTGTTTACTACATTCTTGCTAAATGATGATCAGGAGCACAATAAATGACAATTTTTTTTTAGAACGAGCGAGCAAAATTTCCGCCCCTACTCCAGCTGAATTCCCACGCTTCCAATGTTTCAGATGCCTTTATGAACTAGCATAGCTCTTTTATGCTTTCAAAATCGTCTTGGGCAAGGTAATATACATCACTGCGGAATCATTACAATACATCTTACTCATTTTATATCGAAATATTTAGCGGTGGCGTGAATTCTGGCTAATGCAATACTTGGTCCTAATTATTCCCACTAGATGGCGGCGTCAACGTCATGTTTTCGATTTATTAAGCTCTACAGTAGAAGTATACGGCTCTTTTAAAAAAAATTATTGTATTGTGAGAGTTCAATCTAATACGTCTAAGATTCAAGCCATTTCAAGCGTAAGCGAACAGTTCTGGGCAACAAACGTTTGTGTCATTTGCTTTGCGACAAATTCGCCAGATGTCGCTACTCGGCAGAGCCGGTAAGCCGGAATGCAGAAACCGCAGAGTGCAATCCTTTCGTTTTCAGCGGCAAACGGCTACTCTTGCTTCATTTAACACGGTAAACGGTGAAGCGCGCTAAGGACACTAGGCAACAGGTTCATTCAGAAGGCCGGTGCAGCAAACCACACTTTCTGCTATCATGACTTGATGGGAAGCAATGAAATGAAACTCTTTGGCAGTTGTCGTTACGGGATGAGCATGCTCTTGCCCTTGTCGCGACCGCCGCAGAGAATCAGCTGCGACAGCGTTTGGGCTTGAACTGATTTATTCAGCCCGCGTGAGCGCACTTGAGCGTGCGCCTCGTGATCACGAGCAGTGCCCGGCGTCGTCCAAGCGCTGCGTGCGGAGCTCCTCCTTCGTCGTCGGCGCGGCGCTCCCTTGGCGCGCCGTTCGTTACCACCTCTGAAACAACGTCGAGGCTACGCTCGAAACACAGATGGTGCAAAGAATCCTTTCGGGTACAGCGTCCAAGAAAGCAAATGCAAAGAAAACTGGTGATACTTTAACACCAGACACGGAGCGCTGAGCGATCACGCTGGCTGCAAGCGTCGTTGCTCCTGCGCTCACTGTATCCTTCCGCCGAGAACGGAGGAGCGTCAAGCCCGGTTTGGCCCGGTGTGTAAGTGCTTTACACTCCGCTATAAAACAAATATGTGTGACTGTGTAAAAGCACCCACACACAAAAGATGTTTTTTGTAGCTTTCTGATGTTTTTACGCTCGTAAAAAATTGATTAAATCAAGAGCGCACAAACACGTCACGATTAGTTCAAGAAATAGCCGTTGCGCTCCGATACCATCGACCCCCCAAAAACCCCCATCTCAGGGGCCCTTTAATGCCGTCTTTGGAATTTTCTTAGTTAGTGAAAGTTTCTTTACCGCAAACTTATCTTCCAATATCTTGTACGTTGCGTCAAGGTAAATTTTTTCGTCCAAATTAAAATGTCCAGCAGACCCAGTTGTCTCATACTCCAAACTATATATAGTCCCTAGGACGACATGAGGGCTGGCCGAGAAACTTGCTGGTGAATCGCCATTATTTCACTTGCTTTACCTTGTATTTGGCCCAATCATATAAAGCTTGCTTTTGAAAACGACAAGCTTTATTGGGAAAAAACCAGTACTTTGAATTTTTGCTTGTATTTTGCGTTTATGGTCGCTTTAAACTAATAAACATTTTTTTTATAACTTCGCTCATAACTCAACGCACCGAATCGATTCGCGAACTAGTTCAAGCTTCCAAACCGGTTCGCGAACCGATTCGGCCCCATGATTTTTTCGAACCGGAACTGAACCGGAACGAAATGCATTCACCCGAACCGTAACCAAACCGGTATTTTTTTCGGTTCGATAGAAGATCCTGATGATTGAGGTATATAACTCCCGATAATTCGAACGTGTCGATATCCAGAACAGTTAATTCGAACTGGGATCACCTGGTTTCCATCGCTCCTGGCAGAAGAAGTCGGCCCAGAGTGATTACAATGCGTTGTTAATCCAAACCAAACAAAGTTCACTAGAGGTGCAAAACAACGAAACAGAAAAACAACAGCGTGCCGTGCGCGCCACGCTCCTGCAACAGCTTATTTCGCGTCTACAGAGGGCGCCGCGCCACCGGCGCCAGTGCTCCGCCGGCCGGATGACATTATTATTTACGAAATGACCTGCCACGAACGTGTAATAGCGCCTAATTCGCGATAACGACTGCAGAGGTGGCTTCCTTGTGTTACGCCCGCTCTCTGTGTGGCGCGATTTCCATTCATTCTAGCACCCACCCGCTAATTTGAACTCCGCTTAATTTGATCAATTTTATGGTCCCCTTCGAGTTGGAATTAACGAGCGTCTACTGTATATACACAGTGTTAATTTGAAGAGACGTTTGTGCGTCACAGAGGGGACGGCACTCTTTAGCACAGAGAAATCTTCCTCTCGGGATCGGTCTCCTCATCAAGGGCATCGATGCATCCGTTACCACGTCCCCACGCTGAGCAATTACTCCGAAAGGTACACTAACCTTGACGTTTTCTAGCGAGCCGTTACGTGGCTAGGCGGAAGGAAAATCCGGCATTCCCGTGTACGCAGAAACCCGCTCCAGCGCAACGCCTCTGTTGATACGAAAACCTAAAGCAGGCTTCGCCTGTGAAAGAGTACGTTTGAGGCAGAGTACGCTTTACAGGTGGAAGTTGGCTTTGCTGCAGCGGGTTTTGCGTGGTCCTACAGGCGCCATCAGTGAGACATAGCTTCGCTTTAGACTTCGACCGTGTCTGAATGGCGCATCGGATGAACGTCGGCTCCACAAAGCGAGGGACACAGGTTCGATTCCGACCACAGAAATCGTTTTAACAGCGAAGCTGTTGTTGGTGGCCGTAATGTGTGTGGTGTGCAGCGTCATAAAAAAAAAAAAAAAAAACTGCGAAATAGTTACTTTCAACGTTTACCGCGCACGTGAGCGCCATTTTTATGATGAGCGCCAGGCGTCTTCCAGGTTTGCGCGTGGCGCTCGCAAAAATACACCAAGAAAACGGTTCACGTGCTTCAGCGTCTCAAGCGGGAAGCACATGACAGACCGCGCTACAGACGCCGAGTTCGCGAAGCCGGTTGCCGCCGGTTCTAGCGCGTGCTGACGCGTTCCACTTCAGGAGAGATGTGAAAGCGTCAGACAAAACGATACGGGCCCGCTATTCATGCATTAGGAAGACGACTATATAGATGGGTATGACGATGACTACCACTATCACAGTAAAAATAAGCGAAAATAAGCAATTTCAAACCTAATGCAATGCAATGTGTGGTGGTGTGTTCTTCAATGCTTACTTAGACAGAAATCCCCTAGCTCAGTTATGGTTCCGTCTTTGCGCGACTTACTGCAAGCTTCGCCTATTTTTTTCCTTTCACTTCACCCACGACCATCATCATATTTCGAGAAAATTGGCTTTCCTGCAGTGAAGTTTAAGGTGGACTACAGACGCCATGAGTGAGGCTTAGAAAGCTCCGCTTTAAAAACAGCTCACTCCAATGTGGGGGGCAACGAGCTGGCAGACCCAGTGGCGCGCAGTGCTGCGACGAGAGAAGTCGTGCGCGGCAAAGTGTCCACCAAGCAAACGGTGCGGTCCCCGCTGGTGGAGGCCGCTCGTTTGGCAAGGCAGGGAGAGTGCCGTTCGCACAATGCCGACCCGGAATTTAATAGATGGGCTCCAAGCGTGCCGGATATTGCTTTCATCATCCCGCCAACGAAAAAAAAAAAAGCGCGTTTTATGACTGGACTTGGCTAATTCCCACATTACTTTTTTGTCGTCTTTAACTCCCCCAGTACTGTCCGTGCTTTTGTGGTGCGCAACCCGTTACTTACTGGGTTGTCCGAAAACTCTCGGCGGCTCCATCGACTTTCAAGATTACCCCTTCAACCACCCCATCTTCGCCCTCTCCTGAGCAACCCAACGGCGGCTAAGATCCTTCGTCGCTCGTTCCATGCCCGAAGTGTGATGTGTGCACGACTGGAACTCGCTGGAGTTCCAGTGGTGAAACTCACGGGTGAAACTCGCTGGTGAAACTCACTGGAGTTTGCATCACCAGTGTGCGCAATTTCTTTTCAGGCGCTTCAGTGCGTGGGAAATAACTCTCCATACATGAGGTTTAGTGATCAGCGCGGTTCGATCTGCAGAGTTTGTTTACCTCACGTGCAGAGATTTGCGCTGAACCTGAAGTTTAGCTGTCCAGATTGTGCCAATCGTACTCGCCAATCCAGGAACTAAAGTGTTATCAGTGCTCCTTTTTTAGCCACAAAAATTTATTCGACTGTTTCGATTGCAGCCTTTCTAAGACAACTGGTGTACGTGACTGATTTGACTGATTTGTGGTGTACGTAGTGGCTATAGTGTGCACATGACTTTTCTTTTTTTAATTTTAATATTTTCTGATTTCTTTAACTTCTTCGGAAGTGGAACTGATCCTTTGTGGCGAACTTTTGTGTCGAACTGACTCTTAGATTTTTACTTGTTTTGTTCATTTCCGGCTGAGTCAAGCTACCCTTGATTTGTACTAGTCTATTCCGCTCGCCTCCTCTTCTCCAGCGCAAAGGGTTTCTTTTAATGTTCAAATTGTCTTTTCTTCAGAAACGCACTCAAATCAAATCAAATCAAATCTTCACTTTAATCAAAAAGCCGTTGATCGGCTTGACTAGGAGAGTGCCCCGTATTTCTGGCTCTTAGCCGCGTTTGTTTATATTTCATTGGCTCTAAGCCTGCCATAGCTTTGCTGGAGCGGATTTTGTTTCCTCCATTTTTGTTTCATTTTTTTATCCAGGGAGAGGGGATGAGAGAGCAGGATGACCTATAGGTACACCCTCGCATCTACCGACATTGGTAAGCATGAAGAGGGTGCATCGAAGGGCGCAAGAAAAAGTCCTTCTCGCAGCAGAACGCGCGCGTAGCGAGCTACTTCTTGATTGATTGTAGGGTTTAACGCGCCGACGCAGCGCAGGTGATGAGGCGCGCCGTAGAGGGCTCCTGATTAATTTTGACCGCCTGGGGATCTTTAGCGTGCACCGAAATCTCGCACACACGGGCGTTTTTGCTTTTCGCCTCCATCAGAAAAGCGGCCACCACGGCCGGGAATCGAACCCGCGACCTCGTGCTCAGCAGCGCAACGCCTTAGCCACTGAGCCACCGCGGCGGGTGCGAACTACTTCTTGAAGAGCAGCTCAAGCGATAACGGCGGACAGGAGCTGGGGTGGTGCGTGTGAGGCAGCGTCAACGTGGCAAGGGCAAACACCAGCCACCCGTTAAAGCGTAGATGGTTAACCATCGGTACGGAGGGCATCATTATCACCCCGCTCAAATCCACTGCCTCTCCCATCGACCTCCAGCCGCTCCTGTCCTGCACGATGTGCATGGGCGCATTTTGTATTTGTCCAACGGCAATGATCCCTACAGTGACGTTAATGGACCGGCCTATAGTTGGAATTCGTTCAGTTGAGCGCGAAAGCCGGACAGGGACGACGAAGAGGCGAGACACGAAAGCGCCTTTGGCTCTCTTCTTTTGACCTTGATCGTCCCCGCCTACTGCTGCGCTCAAATCTACGATTGTCCATGTAGCGCCACTGAGGGCTCACCCCTCACCGTGGGAGCCGATGCGAGGCCAATGCTGCGCGCTGCTTTTCTTGCGGGCCCTGAAGAGCCCCTTGAGCGCCGTCGAAGGCACGTGGTGTGGCTGCGCGGTGGACCCGCACTGCAGGCCACCCACGCCGGCTGCCACCAGCAGAGCCGCTCTGCTCAGGAAGCCCAGCTTCCACAGGGCCGCTGCTCCACTCACGTCCGCTGGGTCGCCGGCGACGGACGACGAGGCGCCGCCCTCCGTTCGGCCGGATCCCTGCAGGGCCTTCCTCCCAGGTCGGTGCAGTTTAGCGCGTCGCCACGACACAAGGATCGGGAGGCCTGGGCTGTGGTTCGCGGCTCGCAACGAGGCGACGTGAAGACTCCGCGGCTGCACGCCGGATGCGGCTGCGAGTAACGATGTCACAAAGCGGCTGAAGTCACTCCTAGAACAGCAACAATATTCTGGCCACGCACTCGTCGTCGTAGGATATACGTCGTGCCCCAACAGGTTGACAGCAGCAAATTGTCGGTACTTCCTCCGTAAATACCCCCCCCCCCCCTCTCAAAAAAAAAAAAAAAAAAAAAAACCCGAGGTTTCTGGTGCCGAAACTACTCTGGATCCTGAGGCTCGCCGTATATTGGTGGGCAGCGGACAGATCAGCCAAGGAAGGAAACCATCACAAACAATTAGTGACGCTCCCAGCACTATAGCCATACTATATATGGAAGGATTCAAAGGGACCCGCCAATCCTGCACTGAGGCAGTCTGCGATAAAACTACGCATCACAAACACATTGCTTACGAGTAACAGGCGAAAGCCTCAGCCCCTCGTGGTGCTGTTACTGATTAATAGGTCTGACCGTGGCAAGGTCCTCACCAGAACGCTGACCGCTGGCGCTGAAGCTCCGGCCTGTCTGCAGTTCTCGCTCTTAATTAGACCCTTGCTGGCCATAGCGAATAGTGTCCTCTATCTATCTATTCCTTGGACGTATACTTTACGTGTGTGGAAAAGAGCCTGCGCGGCTGGTCCCAGGGCGATGGCGCATGCGCAGCACAGCGTCGCGGCTCTCGTTGACGGCTTCATCGTATCTGGGGGCGCTGGGTACTCGGGCCAGTGGGGCGACCAACCTGCAATGCGAAATACCCGGCTCGACTCTTGAAACCTTAGACACGCGCGTTCAGATGCGCCGCACGCCAGCTTGCTTCTCTATCGGCTGGGAAGAAGTTTAGCGCAAGTCGTCGAGACAACTGCGGAGAAGCAGCGACCGGGAAGCAAATGGGCTGATGATGTATACTCAGTACTCTCAATAAAAGCCTTGCTGCGGTTGAACGCGGTCAAACCCAAGTCTGTGGAGCGACAGCTTGGTTTTCTAGCCGAGAGCGCGCAGTGAACGCGCCCACCACTGCACCGCAAGGCGAAACAGCGCAGACGCTACTCGGTGCAGTGGGCGCGGTAAACTTGGACGAGGCCAGCGCCTGCCCGTGTCATTCCTCTGACGGCACGCACGCCTCCCTTCAGAGCGAACGTGCGCTTAGACGCTTTAGCTGCGCAACTGCACCAGGCGTTCTCCTGGTCTGACGGTACGAGAAATGAGACTCGTCCCGTGTTTGTACCCGGACGTGATGGAGCTTTCGCCCAAAAAAATAATGGGAGACACTCAAGAATGCGTCTTCGTAAAGCGTTGAGGATCGACCCAATACCACCAGAGGCCCGCAATCCGAGGCACCCGAGTGAGCCGCCCACTTTGCGAGGCGACATCGGTGGGCACAAGTCACCAGATCCTCGCCTATCGGGCTACGCACCATTCATCGAAAGGCAATTCGTAATAGGGCATTTCGTAATATAGGGCAATTCGCAGCAGGTCAATTGGTCGCCTAGGGAAGTTCCTCGTACGGCTATTGATTGATTGATTGTGGGGGTTTAACGCGCCGACGCAACGCAGGCGATGAGGCGCGCCGTAGTGGAGGGCTCCGGATTAATTTTGACCACCTGGGGATCTTTAACGTGCGCCGAAATCTCGTACACACGGGCGTTTTTGCTTTTCGCCTCCACCAGAAAAGCGGCCGCCGCGGCCGGGGATCGAACCCGCGTCCTCGTGCTCAGCAGCGCAACGCCTTAGCCACTGAGCCACCGCGGCGGGTCTCGTAGGGCTATTCCTATACATCCAGTGGTTCCGATAAACAAAAACATTTTATTAGCATTTCGGAATTAAAGTACAACGGGCTATTCGAAAAAAGGGGGCATCGAACGTGTACGTGTAGATGATGCAGTTCAGACGCCATCTAAGAACAAATCAACTACCCCTCCGTCGAAGCGACGGCGATGGTGGGGGAACCCGACGCCCAATTCCAAAATCAAGTCCAACACCTAACGAACCAAGGCAAAAGCGAGAGGACCACATATGGGGTTATGGTGGTAACGCGATTCCTACCTTATGTATATACGGTAAGGTGGTGTGATGCGGGTCCGCCCGCTTCCAGGTTGGTCTGTTCGGTGTTCGACTTGATTTTGGAATTGGGCGTCGGGTTCCCCCACCATCGCCGTCGCTTCGACGGAGGGGTAGTTCATTTGTTCTGACTGATCCTGCCCGTCCATGCACCCCTCTCCAAATCCAAGCTGTTTCAACCATGCCGGAAAGACCCTGTTCCTGAGTGGTTCCCAAGGGTTGAACCCCTGACCACACTTAAAAACGTTAATGACTAATAGTCCGGCGGCACATTACCATGTTGCAACAGTAAATATCGTTTAGTTGTATTGGTGGCATACTAACATATTTATTCTGTAAATATTGTTTGGTTGTGTGATGTCGAGTGCAGTGTGAGAAGCAGGTAACAAAAAAAAAAAAAAGGAAGGCCGCAATCGGATAGGCGTCGAGCGCCCCGAGGTGATTAAAGGACCCGAGCTCGAGGCATCCTGGAATGAGGACGCCTCCCTGAAGCTTTTTTTTTTTTTTTTATGGTCGGCGGCTGTACACGAAGCCCACTTGACCCGCCCAATCCCCTCAACACTTATGAGCTTTGGCAGAGCGCCTTGGCCAGCTCTGCCCTCGACGTCCAGCACAAGTTGGTGGAGAGGGCAGAAGACGCGGTCCGTGCCAACGGACTCCAGGAATGAGGAGGCCACCCTAAGACTCTTTTCTAGAAAACAATAAAAATGTTTTCTCTCTCTCTCCCACCACGGGAAGCGTGTGAATTCTTCTTTCACTGCACCCACGACCCTCACCATCGTCAGAGAAGGTTGGCTGTCCTGCAGTGCGTTTTGGGCGAACTACAGACGACTTCTTCGCTTCAAAAGTGGGCGGGAGCATGCGTGTTCGCCGGGCCAATCCTTAGTCACTCAACACCGAAACCTAAGTGGTTCAGTCAGCATTCTGACCGCCTAGCGAGGGACGCCTCGTTAAAGCGAAGCTTCAGTGCTCTCACTTACGCCGTCTGTAACGTGAAAACGCCGAAGTGAAAGAAAAGAAATCTTACCTTGGTCCCTCGCGTCATGAAGCCGGTGTCTATCCGATTGGTCTATTTCGAAATGGTCGAAAAAGCTGTTTGGAAAACTCAGACAACCAAACGACATCTGACCGCTCTTTCTTGCCGGCCTACCAGGCAATACCAACCTTTTTGATTTACCACTTTTTCGCCAAACTCGCTAAGGTTCACCTTTCTCTTTTTCGCGCAACGTGAATGTTGATACGCAGTTTAATGGCTTCATTTGTTGCAGTGCTCAGTTGTGGATCCAGCTAGACGAGTTTTACCGCAAAGCATGAGTCCTCCCCCTTTTGGCCACGCTCCCATTGGTATCTGCCCCATAATACCCCTCCAAACTTTGGATCCGCCTTTGAGTCCAGGGTGCGAGTTCGAGCTCTCATTAAGAGCCGGCGGTATTTCTGATGGAGGCGAATTTTGAAAAGTGCGGCGAAGTCTGACTCCTCCGCAATTAGCTAGCCGACCACGCAGCGCACTACGGTGAACCGAAAACGAACAAAACGTTCCCGACAGGCGAAGAAAGCACGGCAGCCGTAGACACGGTTTGTAAGGATCAGTGAAACGCCACACGTCGAGCCGAACTCTCCCACGCTGCGAACCGTGACTCAAGCGACAAACCGCGGCAAATGCGCGCAACCGGCGTCCTGACGTAAGCAGCTGCCTCCGCGAAGGAAACCCCACATACCTCGATGGGGCGGATGCCTAGACGAAAGCAGGGGTGACGTTCAGCGAGGATAATTAGTCCGGAGAGGCCACCGCAAATATTTGGGTTTCCGCTTCATCTCGGATCGGTCGTGACGAACGGCGACTGCGGCCGGCGGGTCAGCGGCGCCGATCGAGGAAGTGGAGAAGAGCACACACAGCTAGAACAGGTCGCGCACACGCACGGACCGAGTGCTCGCCCGCGTTGGCTTCTCTGCGCCGGCCGCACAAGAATGCCCCGGCGAGCTGTTTTTATTTAAATTCCAGGGGTCGTTCCGCCAACGATACCCACGCTGTTTATTCTGTCGGTCTTTTTTTTTTTTTTTTTGCACGTAAACCGGAGGACATTAGGAGACGGTCTCACGATCAATCAAGAGCGATAAAGAATCCGCTTTCCAGCTGACCTGACCGCAGCCCACTGGCCGCGTCGTGTGTTGCTCTTTCTTGTTTACATTTTTCTTTCAAGGCTATCATAATAAAGGGGCGCAACGTTCGTGTTTGGACGCGGTGAAGAGGCGGTCGAACCGGTGGTCGGATCGACGTGAACGAAGCGTCGATCACGATTGAAGACACGGAAAGAGCATTCTTGTCATATGAGTGTAGTGAACTATCTGTACTAAGCGTGCAATAAAGTATTCTAGCAAAGGAAATGTGTTTTTTTTTCTTATGGGGTAGTTTGTTGCCTTGACAATTATTAAAATTTCAAGGTGGCAGTGACAAAATTGTATCGGTCACGGAAGAACGCACACTTAGAGCGAATCAGATGGGTCACATTTTTTCACTCCTAGAAGCCTAATATAACATGATGAATAAAATGGATTCTCAAGTTAAAAAAATCAAGATATAACTTACCGCGCTATGAGCTGCTTTGGGGCTAAGGATACGAACGCAAACCGACGTGCAGTTTCGTCTGTCGGTGCCGTCGACAGCAGACGAAATAGCAGACAATGTTGTGCCCTGTGCTGCCACCTGGCAAAAAACAAACAAACAAAAGCAGCCGCGTTCTAGTCATAATAATAAAAAAAAACATAAGACAAATTTATCAAACTAAACAAATGAATTTTTGTGCATACATAGTAAGTGCCCAATAAGATAACCTTTTGTTTCCCAAGACGTCAACAAAGCAATCCGAGCCAACGTTTAAAACGTTGATCCGAGCGGCATCGATAGCTTGCTGTAAACAAGCATGGCCCTCGGGTTAGTCCGCGACAGCCTGATAAAATGCATATTTTTCTGCGAATTCCATCCGACAGCGGGCCCGAAAATAATGTATCAGGTAAGTGGTCACCTCTTGAGTTAAACTGAATTTCTTTGTATTGCTTTGGACGTGAAGCGCTTGCTGTGAAAGCTTCAAATGAGCGTCTCTCGAGTTTCGCTTCCAACAGCTGTGTTGCACCGTATCTGTTTACGGGGCCTGTTTTCCCCACCCGGTTCATTCTTCGCAGGTTCCCGTCAATTACATCAGCGAAGAAACCTTCAGTGCCATCAGCGTCTACCTCATCCCGAAGCCTGAGCTGCAGCACAAGCTTATCACTGTGTAAGTGACCGTCGTTTGATAAGCGAGCATCACGGTGAAGCGTAGACCTCGATATAAGCTTCGTTAGGTTAGCGGAGTAAAGTTCCGCGCTTGTGTAACCCAACTGTGGCTATAGCGTAAGCAAAACGCACGATGAAGCGCCCCGTTTGATGCTTAATTTTAAAGCGTTATATCGGGGACTGGACGGTGTAAATAATTGCTTCGTTTCCTTGCTACCCCCGTTCGGATCGCCAGCTGAAGCAGAACGCCGAACGGTGGTGCGAGTGCTCTTCCAGTACCTCGGCAGAGACAGCTATATCGAGTTTAACGAAAAAAAAAAAAAAATAGAAGAGAAAGACAAGAACGTCTCGACAACCAATTGTCTCTGGGTGCTGGGTGCTGCAATGCGTTCCAAACAATCTTTCTTAAGATAGTCTTGGAGCGCCGTCTGCGTGATTACCAGCAACGTTGCTGTTGTTTTCAGAGTGCGGTTGATGCAGTCCGCGTTTGAAGCTATGTAAAACAGGCTTTGCTTGCCAGCAGGTCTGTAATAGTGCGTAAAGCGTTGCAGACATTTTATTGACGTACTTGAACGGGCTCCTGATGAAGCTGGTGCTCCCAACCTCATTCATCCTGTTTTTATTGTTAATAAGCCGACAAATTTATTATGTAAGGGATATATTTTGACTCTGGGGTCTGGTAAGTGTCACCAAATCTCGTGCTCCACCACTCATGGTGGGAGCAGTCTTGATTTTTATGTAACCAGCCAAGCTGATACCACTCACTGAGTAGCCAAAGTCACTGTTACCGATTTATCACTGCTCGTATTATGATTACCAAACATAACCCTAGCGATGTTCACGTGTGGACAACACCTTAACCGAAGCAAGAAATAGTATTTAATATTTAACAGTGACTCTGGTTAGTCAGTGAGCAGTGTGTCAGCTGGACAAAAATTAAGACTGCTCTTACCTGAGTGGTGAAGTGGCTAGGACGCTGGGTTTTCGGGGAAGGGGGAGATTTGTCTATGCTCTCTAGACCGCAGTTCCGATCAACTCTCCTGTGATATTTGTGTTCTCGTGTTTATTTTACAGCAACATGTGCGAGATGAAGGTGATCGGCTACCCTGTGGGAATCGACAGCGCCGAGTATGACAGGAACAGGCTCATGTTCAATCTGTGCCTCGTCTGTGATGCCAAAATGCGCACTATCCAGTATGAGCCGATCGTACGCAAGTTGGCAAACTACCTTACCACACTCGAGGCAAGTGGGACACGTGCTGTGTGAACGTGTCATGGGGGCTACACCTCTGCATTTCCTTTTTTCAGCAAGAGACAAATTTCATCCGGGACGAAACCAAAAAGTGCCAACTCCCCGAGATCATGTCGAAAATCCTTCACGACCTGAACATCAAGCGGAGTTGCTCAATTCCTATAAGTACGTTGCCAATTTGTTTCCGTAGGAACCAAATGCGCTATATTTAAATCTAGAAATTCTTCTAATTGCAGTGCATGCCACTACAAAGGCCATTCCATTATTGGCCGTCCCTGCATATAATGACATTAAAATGCTTGTAAATATATAGACACAAGGTGTAGTATGCTGTTGATTTCTGTTTGCCGTGATTAGTCCATGCAAGTATATTATTACTGCCAAAGTTTCTGGTTAGCTAAATCTAACAGTTAAATTCCGCACAGTGTAAATTTCACCTATCTGGGTCATCCTGGTTCTGCACTTCAGTGTAGAAGCTGCAATTTGGGAAGTGAGGCTTACCCAACTAAGTATCCCCCCTGCAGCACTGTCTTGCAAACAATGATCTTCTGGCATGCATGGGGAACTTCAGTGCAAGAGGCTCCGTTTGAGGAAGAGGAGGGTGAGGACTTGTTACGACTCAGAATGCAAGCGGACTTATTAGGCCAACTCCTACTGTTAAGCGCTGCCCTGACATTCTCTCTCTCTCTCCACATTGCCTTTCCTATCACAGCATTTCATAATGCGATAAGTTGCAAAAGTAAGGTTCTCACCTTTCTTAGTCTCTGCTGAGCAGAATGCCTCTCCCCACTAGTTCCTCCTTCACAGCAGTCAAGAAGGTCAAATTATGCATGCCAAAGCTATACCTGAGGTATGAGGGGGGCCATGTGTCGTGCCACTTTTTAAATGCCTTGTTGCTGGTGTGCCTCAAGCTGGACGGGACTGCAGTGAAAGCGTGCTTATTCGAACTTCAGTAATTCGAATGTATGGATTATTTGAGCTGCGGGATTTGGTCTGGCCAAGCTCCATGTTAGTATTTGCATGGAGAAGAAGCCTGTTAATTTGAATGCGAGTAAGTTCTGTCGAGGATAATGGGATCTGCAGGCCGCCGCACCTGTGGCTTGGCTCCTGCTCCACGGCCAGAGAAGCACACCCGCTGCATCCCCTCCACAGCGGGGAGAAGAACGGAGAGAGGAGGTGGAATGGGGTAAAGCCAACGTGAGACCCCCATGGGGGACATCGTGGAAGGTGTATTCTTTGCGGAGTATGTCGATGGGGATGGGGGTGCAGCAGTGGCGTGTGGTGCGCTGACACATGCAGACACCCTATTTCGGGGCAGAAGGGAAGGACCTGTCGCTGCTAGGGGTGTCGACTGAGGCAGGGACAAAGCACCAGTGCAGCTGCCTGCCCGAAAGTCCTGACCGGGTGGGACTCCGCCCCTCTTTTCAGTTTTGAAGAAGGTGAAGAGGAGGCTTTCCGCCACATCCACTCATTGGGGCGAAATGTGCTGGCTGTTGCCTTCGAGGACAAAAGCCAGACTGCAGTCACCAGCTTTTTCAAGCATTAAATTATTGACCAGCTCTACTGCTTCCCAATAGCACTGATTTGCAAACTGAGACTGAGGCTTGCAGACCTGTGTGACATTTGGTGTTTGACTGCAAATAGTTTAGAAAGGTGCCACCTGGGTGGAAAAATGGCCGGCACGCTTTGCAAGGCTAGGGCCACCTGTTTGCTAGCAGCTCACTCCCTGCACCTTGGTAGTTCGCTCGTGGGCGAGTGGCGACGCCTTGTCCTGCCCTGTTGTGCAGACGAGTCGACGACCATCTACCTGAAGGTGACGACGGTGCACGAGGCGCCGCGTGTGGTGTCTGACCACGACGTGCCCATCTTCACGGCCAGCCGCCCGGCTTGCACCCCTTCCCAGTGGGACCTCACCACGCAGCAAGTAAACGCGCCCTTTCCTTCCGTGGGACGCTTATAAACAGCACCCAGGGGCCACGCACAGGCCGCCTCCAAGTTTTCTCCCTTGTTAGTGCGCACCTTGCCTTCTGCCCTCGTATGGAATGTCGGAGGGGTCGTTGTCCAAGCCCTTGACCGAACAAAAGATGCAGCTGTCCGTCTTGAATGGATGCGATGCCTGGGTGTTGATGCTGTGGCATTTAGTCCTCAGTGGGCAGCTGGTTTGAGCCAAGAAGATAATTTTTATGGCCATTGTTTTGCACAGTCGTCATATCTGTCAATGCAGCAATAATTGTGTGGAAAAATGTCCACGTAGCTGAGACTAAGCTACCATGCAACACTGTTGCTTTCTGCTGTAATTATAAAAGCATTAAAACATTACCCAGCTTGGGTGCACGTGTATAGTGATTGCTAAAATTAAAAATGAAGACCTCAATTAGTCGCCAGCAAAGGTAACCTGTTGCTGCTGCGCAGAATGAAAGTAATGGGTTCAAATGCCAGGAGTGGCAGCTGCACCTTTTGCGAAATTAAATCACAAACATGCCTGGATACGTGCGACTTCAGAACATTTTAATGGCAGTTTTGGTTGTTTTCGTTACCTTTGTGCTGCACATTTCACGATTTGCATTACTTTCCAAGCTGCAAATTAAAATCCTGTATCTCAAACTACAGAGCTGTAACGCATATGGTACGTCCGGGGCCTTTGCTAAACGCAAGAATTCTTCTCGTGCATTGCATTATCACCGTGGCAAGTATCACGGCAAGTACTCTATGCCAGGTAGCGGGGGTTTTAGTTGTGCCGCATTGCATTGCTGCCGCGGCAGGTCAGACGAGCAATGAGAAGGACATTTTGTGTGGCGATCAGCGATGGTGAGATACTGTGCAACAATGTCTTCCTGTCTGGTGCTGTTTCCAGGGCGTCCCTTGTGCGTTGCACCTCCCACTGTGTGTGCGTGATGCACCGCTCCCGCTGCTGTTTACGGCTTGGCTCCCCCGCCCCCTGCCCTTGTTTTTAATTTCCTTCCTGCTGAGCATTGGCACTTACACAGCGGTGGTGTGTGCAACGGTGGCCGCTTATTAATGCCCTGTTCTGTGTGGTCTCTTTCTCTCCCCTCCCCCTCCCTCTGCTCTCATTTTTTTTGCGCTTTTAACGGATCTCCAGTGGGATATCACCGCTATGCAGGTAAGCGACACACGTGTGCATGCCACGTACAGCCGCTCCTGTGCACTTTTTTCGCCTAACTGCCCTCTCGCATTGAGTGTTGCAGAATAATTTGGGAATTCTCAGACGTTCCTCTCACCTAGGAACTCGTTGCTTAACACTCGGATTTTTGTTCACGGCTGGCCGCACTCGGTGGCCGAAGCATTCTGCCGCTAAGTGTAAAAGCAGCGGGTTTAATTTTTAGCCTGGTCGCTGTAAGTTGATTGGAGGCGAGCTACCGAAAGATTTGCGAGTGTTGAAAAGGCTCGAGTGGTTGCTTCGCAGTGGTGTATTTACTATGCCAGGTGGGGTCGGGCACACAGAGCACCAAATTTCAATTCAGGCATCTTGGCCAAAGGCTGCATTCTTCTTGGTGCATCCTTTACCAAACTCCACGGTTCGTGACACTATCCTGAGTTGTCAGTGGGTGAGATGTCTTGTTATGCCATTGTCAGCACCAAGCCATTGTTTCTAATGTGGGAGTGGTAAATGGCACATTGAGCAGAAAGGCCGGTGTCGACGTCTACACCAGTGAAAATGCTCCTAGACCATGCATCTCTGAATCCATTCTGCAGCGTGAGGTGTTTCGTAGTGAGCGCTTTAACTCGGCAGTAGTGACTACACCACAGATAACAAGAAGGAGTGAAAGGGCACAGCAAAGCGCAAACCCGCCTTCGTCACCAACTCTGCCAGTGCATGGCAGCAGATAAGAGCAGCGGCACAATGTGTGGGAGACAGGTCGAAGCCGTTTGAAGGCGCAAGGCGAAAATGGGTTGGGGAGCACACCGCCTCAAGCAGCAAGAAGGCAAAACCCTTTGAGAATGCGGGAAAAAAAAGCAAGCATCTCAGGCATTCAGCTGTACATGGTGCTTTGTATTCAGAACCTTAAGATGTGCGTAGGTTTCCTTGGACTTTTTGTGCGGCCAAGTTGTATTAGCGCTGCTGTGTGCTACATTGTTTGACAGAATAAATTGTAACACAGGGCGTGCAGGTTAAACGTAAGGAGTAAAGCAGCCTAAGCGAGAACTATTTCACAGGAAGTGTGAATAGCCACGCAACACTCGGTAGAGTGCGAACTTTGTCTACACTCCATCCCAGTACTGCTCCTGCCATGAGTGCTATTTCCTAACCCGGGTTCGAGCGGCGTGTGTTGCTTCTTTGTTCTGTAAGCGCAGTGTTGGGTTTGTGCTGGGTGCATTTTACGCACATCATTATACGTCGACGTGCAGTTTCTCACCACAGCCGCGCATGAAAGAATTCTAACATTGGGACGTAGTTCTTGTATGAATGGATGCGTGGCAGTACCATTTGTAGAGTCTGGCCCCTAGTCCGTTATTATTTTCAATTTTAATATCGCCAGCTGTATAGACATTTAGTCACTAGTCAGGCCTTCAGTAATTTTAGGTGTGAATTAACTTACTTATAGTTTTTAAGCGCTAGTCCGCTTGTAACACCAGTTAATTTGTGCCCGTCATACACTAATAGTACTCAACAATCACGTTAGTATAGGCTCCTATGCATGCCACCTGAAGGTCATTATGTATTGTAGAAGTTTTGTGTGCGTATTTGGCCCCCAGACAACAAGAGGTTCAAATCCTTATCTTACTTAATTAAAAGACAACCTTATATGACTGCCATTCCAAGTCTGTAATAGAAAAACTTGCCAAAGAAGTGGCCCTCAGTGATAATGGAAAGCTGATGGTTTGTGAGCTTGCTGCTCCACTTGAAGAGGGCAAGTGTTAAAGTGAGGTTTTACTTAGCAAAGCCTGCTGCTGAGCCAGTTGCTTCATAGCATTCACAACAACAGCATAGATTTACAGGCTGTAAATCTGCACCCTTATTGAGGAGCGAAGTTTTTACACACTACACGTGAAGCATAAAATATTTCCAATGCTGTGCTTTGCTAACAATTAAAAATCGTGAGGCCTGTACAGTTGTTGCGGAGGGAAAACAGCAAGGGGTGCAGGTGTCGGGGCTTTATTTGACCCTCCGACTTGGTGATGGGTGGACACACTGGCAGCAGCCGTTGCCATGCAAGGGAAAGCGTCGGTGTTTCTTAGCCTTGTGCATTAAGGGTGTCCCACAACTCGTCGCTAAAGTTTAGGTAAGCCTGAAACCAGGAACGAGAGAACCCCGCACGGGGCACCTAGAGCAATCTTGGTGACGGTACTGGCGATACCGCGGACCCCGAGCCCCCAAACATAAGCTGGATCCAACCGTGGCGATGTGTTTATAGGTGGAGGGTTAGAAACCACGAACGGTGGCCGTCGGAGCCCAGGTCAAGCTCCGGCGGATGGGCTCCCTGTCTGTTCACCAGGCAGGGAGCTCCGGGACCTCTTTGACTACCAGGGTACGGTCAAAGAAGAAAGTACCCCCGTCTCCCTGCTTTTTCCAATGCCATATGGATAAATCAAAACCCCCCCCCAGACGTGATCGGCCCCCTAAAAGGGGCCGCACCGAAGTATCTTTTCCTTCTTTGCCTTCTATCTCGCTCCCAAAGCCAGATAACTACCCTCGTTTTTTGATCATTGAATCTGTAGACAAATCGAAGCCGCTTTCCTCTCAATCTGTATTTCTTGTTTCTAAATACTTTGAAGGTATCATCGGCAAAACATATGATGCCAAAAAGCTCAGAACTGGTGAAGTGCTAGTTGAAGTTAAAACTCAGCAGCAATCCACAATCCTCCTGAAACAAACCCGCATGGCAGATCTGGAGATCAGGGTCACACCCCACCGCAGCCTCAACAGCTGTCAAGGTGTGATCTCTGAGGCAGATCTCATGTCCGAGACCGAGGCCGACCTTTTGGAAGGCTTAAGGGATCAGGGCGTCACGGCTGTAAAGCGCATATCAATACGCCGAGATGATAAACAGGTAGCAACTAGACACATTATCTTGACCTTCGATCGATGCACCCTTCCAGAATTCATAAATGCCGGTTACATACATTGTTCTGTCCGCCCATACATCCCGAACCCACGGCGCTGCTTCAAGTGCCAACGGTTCGGGCATGGCACAAACTCCTGCCGCGGCCGCCTTACCTGTGCAAAATGCGGCCAACATGACCACCCATCCGAAAACTGTAACACCCAGAGTTTCACCTGTGCCAACTGCCAGGGGCCCCACGCAGCGTGGTCCCGCACTTGCGAGAAATTCCAACAAGAAAAGAAAATAATCAATGTCAAAGTAACAGAGAACATCACCTTCCCAGAGGCGCGAAAGAGGTTCGCCTCTTTCCCCCTGGGGAGGTACGCCGACGCAGCTCGCCGGGGGGCGGAGCGGCGTCTTGTTTCGGCGGGGACCCAGTACCGCGAGTCGGACTTGGTCCCGCCCCCGCCCCCCCCTGGGCTGCCTCTGGCAGCCCGACCCGCCTCCGCACCGCTCGCTGAGCCAGCAGCGGTTGTGGTGGCAACCTCTTCCGTCGGGACCGGTGCCGCTCCCGTCCGTGCCTCCCCATCGTCCAGTGCGTTGGAGTGTGCCATGGACACCACGAGCCCCGCACCGGCTCCCACCGCCACCGCACCGCCCGTGCCACTATTGGTGCCTCCGACACCACCGGCAGTGGCGGGTCAAACGAAGGGCCCCCGAAGGGGGTCCAAGTCCGGGGGGCCCGGTTCGATGGGCACACCCAGGACATCGGACGATGAGATGGACGTCGGGCCGTTCTTGCCTGCGGTGCACCGCAAGGAACGCGTCCCGACGCCAAAGCCTCCCGACAAGCCAAGAAAGGCGAGAGTCACAGCCCCGAAAGACGACACATAACCAAACACACACACTCCAGTAGCTCTAACACTAAATAATGGGAAGAGAAAACATAATTCAATGGAACTGTAGAGGCCTTCTTAAAAATCTTGATGACGTGTATGAGATTCTGCATGCCAATCAGCCAAGTGTAATGTGTGTTCAGGAAACACACCTGAATTCCAAGAACACAAATTTCTTGAACAGTTACTTGATATACAGAAAGGACAGGGATGGCTGCACGCACTCTTCTGGGGGTGTGGCCATAATTGCTCGGAAATCCTTAGCATGCCACCCTGTCGCTCTGAACACTGTCCTTGAGGCTGTGGCAATTCGAACAATAATATTTAATAGGTTGATAACGGTATGCTCCATATACATTCCTCCTGATGTTGCACTTTCAAGCTCTGACTTCGAGGCACTGGTTGACCAGCTGCCCGAACCATACATTCTTACAGGCGACCTTAATGCTCACAACTCTCTTTGGGGCTCCTCCAGAACGGATGCCCGAGGTCGCCTGATAGAGAAATTTCTTACATCTTCAGGAGCATGCCTTTTCAACAATAAACAGCCTACATACCATAACATAGGACACAACACATACTCATGTCTTGACTTGGTGATTGGCTCCGCAGTTCTCTTTCCTCTCCTCGAGTGGGGTGTGGGCACTGACCCATACGGTAGTGACCACTTCCCCACCTCACTCACATACATAGGTAAAGGCCCATGCAGTCCATCTTCCCATAATAGGTTCAATGAAGCACGAGCTAACTGGAATACATTTACAGAGACATCCAAACTACACCACACATCCATAGGACACCTACACGTCGAAGAAGCTACCCAACTCCTCACGGCGCACATCCTCGACGCCGCCGAAAAGTCCATTCCCCACGCCTCTGGTGCCCCGCGCAACCAGCGGAGGCCGTGGTGGAATGAGGACTGTAGGCGGGCGCGAGAGGCCCAGAACAAGGCGTGGGGTATCCTTCGTCGGTACCCCACGTCGGGAAACCTCCTCTTGTTCAAACGGGCCAAGGCGTTCGGAAAACGTGTGCGCCGTGAGGCAAAACGCGATAGTTGGCGTACATTCATAACATCAATTAACTCCTACACAGACACACGGAAAGTATGGACACGTATACGCAAGCTAAAAGGACAAAAGACACACAGCCTGCCCCTGGTTAGCACAACAGGGGACACTCTGGAAGACCAGGCTGACACACTCGCACAACACTTCCAGCACGTGTCCAGTTCAGCACACTACACGAACACTTTCCTGAAACATAAAGCCTGTTGTGAAAAGAAGTCCCTACGCGACAACAACAAATCACAGACTTCGTACAACTCTCTGTTTTCACCAAATGAGCTGAGGGCTGCTCTGAGCACGTGTAAACCCTCAGCTCCAGGCCCAGACAACATCACATACACAATGATACAACACCTGCACGCAGACACTCTTCTAACACTCTTACACCTCTATAACAAGATTTGGCTTTCGGGGCACATTCCAAACTCTTGGAAGGAGGCTATAGTTGTAGCTTTCCTGAAGGAGGGAAAGGACCCGTCGTCCCCCTCAAGTTACCGTCCTATTGCCTTGACGAGCTGCCTGTGCAAGCTCTTCGAGAAGATGATAAACCGCAGGCTCGTGTACTTCCTTGAGTACAACGGTCTTCTCGAGAGCTGCCAGGCAGGCTTCAGGGCGGGGCGATCCACGAATGATCAACTCGTAGCTCTTGAATCTTACATTAAGGATGCCTTCGTGCATAAACAGTATGTCGTGACTGTGTTTTTCGACCTCGAGAAGGCCTACGACACCGCTTGGCGCTACGGGATCCTCAGTGACCTGAAGACTTTCGGTGTTTCGGGCCATATGCTCAACACTCTGGCTAGTTATCTGGCCCACAGAACGTTTCGCGTGAGAGTTGGTAGCGCACTGTCAAGGATTCATGTGCAAGAAAACGGCGTGCCCCAAGGTGGAGTTTTAAGCTGTACTCTTTTTATAATTAAAATGAGCTCTCTTGGGAAGGCATTGCCACCTACCATTTCTTACTCTATGTATGTAGACGACGTACAGATATCTTTTAAATCTTGTAATATGTCAATCTGTGAACGTCAGGTCCAGCTTGGTGTTAAAAAACTTGCCAGCTGGGCAGACAAGAATGGTTTTAAAATTAATCCTGGAAAGAGCTCTTGTGTGGTATTCTCCAGGAAGCGTGGGGTCCACCCGGACCCAGACATCACTCTTGCGAATGTGCCAATTCCTGTGAACAAGGAGCACAAGTTTTTAGGTATTTTATTCGACGAAAAACTTACATTCATCCCACATATCAGACAGCTCAAACGCAAATGCTTAAAAACAATGAATATTCTTAAGGTCCTCTCACATCAATCTTATGGGGCCGACAAACAACTCCTGCTGCGCCTGTACACGGCGTTGGTGGGGTCTCGGCTCGACTACGGCAGCGTCGTGTATGGGTCGGCGACAAAGACCGCACTGAGAATGCTCGACCCAGTGCTGCATCTTGGCCTTCGCCTCTCATGCGGCGCTTTCCGCACTAGCCCTGTCGAAAGCCTTTATGTCGAGTGCGACAAGTGGTGTCTAGGGCATCAGCGGGAGTATGTTGATCTGCTATATGCATCTAAGATTGTATCCCTTACCAACCATCCTTTTAATCCTATCATGAACAATACATCAAACTTGCAACTCTTTTTAAACAGGCCATCCATTTCCTTACCTTTCTCTCTCAGAGTTAGGGAGGAGGCTTCTGCACTCACGGTCCCTCTTTCAGACACGCACAAGACACCCATCTATAATTTAATTCCACCATGGCATCTACATCCTATATCATGCGACTTATCATTCACATTAGTAGAAAAAAATAGGGCACCCAGAAGTGCAATTCTGCAGCACTTCCTGTTCCTGCAGGACAAGTACAGGTGCGCAGAATTCTATAGCGACGCGTCGAAAACTGGTTTTACTGTATCTTGTGCAGCGCACGGACCAAATTTTACCGTAACTACAACAATGAATTTTCATAGCAGTATTTACACGGCAGAAGCCTATGGCATTTTACTCGTTTCAAACCACATCCTCGAACATAAAATTCCAAAGTCCATCATCTACACAGATTCTCTAAGCGTTGTACAGGCACTGTCATCCGGAAAGTCATCTAAAAACTATGTGATCAATGCTCTTTTCAAGGTACTAATGACTGCATATGCCTCAAATCTTCAAATAACTATATGCTGGGTACCAGGTCACTGTGGGATCCCTGGCAATGAGACTGCTGATCAAATGGCTGGTGCTGCTGCTCTCATGACCACAGTTGACATAACAACAGTACCTTACACCGACCTAAAGACACACATCAGACGACAGCTTCGTAACACATGGCAATTACACTGGAGTCAACAAACAGACAACAAACTACACGTAATAAAACCACAACTGGGACGCTACATAACTGACACACACAACAGATACACTGAAGTCGCCCTGGCTAGGCTGCGGATAGGCCACACACATGTTACGCACTCCCACCTGCTCACTGGAACTTCGGGACCCACGTGTAGCAGGTGTGGAAAGGGCCTATCCGTAGTCCACATACTAATCACATGCAAGGCACTTGACACAACACGACACAAACATTTTCCTGAATTATACAGACGACATATTCCTTTGCACCCATCATACTTTTTAGCCGACGAACCAATGTTTTCTAGTCAACGTGTTTTTAAGTTTTTAGCTGAGGTAAATTTTCTGCAGCTCTTGTCATATCATGTGTAATCACCCTGGCCCTATACACCAGCCATCTCCATTGTCTTTTGTTTTGCATCACCTTTACTTTTAGTCACATGTTTTAGTACTTACGGTCTCATCATAATCCAGTAACTTCTTCTTTGGCGCTCTTTGCCCATAGTCGGCCTTGCGCCAATAAAACCCAACTATCATCATCATCAGGAACGAGAGAAGTGGGCAACGCGGTGTTTTAAAGTGGCAGGTTGTTATAACAGAAGGAATAGGTAAATGTCAGCGTGAAGCACTTTCCTAGCAGGCATCAGAAAAACTGCAATATCGAATGTTTTTACATTCAATTGGTTGGCACCCTGCGGAAAGTGTGGAGGCCTGCGTGCCAAGTTTGTATTGAGGCACCGAACCCTCTACAACGTGCCTTGTTACCACCCAGCACTTTTTCTTCATTGTGGTAATAGTTATTTTCAAAGCAGCCCCTTCACGTGGCTTTGTTTTGGATGAGGGAGAATTAAACTGTGAAACAACGCTTTAGACGAAGACCGTAAGAGAAGACGCAGACATGAGCGCTGACTATCAACTGAGCAATATTTATTGCTTGCGGAAATATAAAGAAAAAATACTACGATGACGTCACTCCCATGCGTAAAAAAGAAGCACAAACAAATGTACAAACTGCAGCAGGTGCATCTGCTATGCCATATATATATATATATATATATATATATATATGATAACTCAAATCACAGCCAACTAGCCCAAACCCAAACGTTAGTTAGATGAGAGAGAAACCATTTGCTTATAGGCAAAGACAAGGTACCAGGCAAGGCTGTGCCATCTTTTAAAGACTTTCCTGGGTTACCCAAATGCAAATTTTTGCAGCCCCGTGACCAAAGTGAAAGAGTGCTTGAACACCAAATACATGTGAGAAGGTTCATTCCAAAGTAACTAAAACTGCTGTTGTGGCTCATGCGTGTCCACATTATTCCGTGCAAAGGAAACTATAGGCATATTTGAGGCGAGATGTAAGTACATAACGAAGCATATCAGCTTTCTTTTTAATCAATTATACACGTTGGATTGGTTGCTACAGTATCAAATGAAAAACTACACTTTAAAAAACAATGTAGGAAAGTAAGGAGATTTCAATCAATCGACCTTTATTTATTTTTCTGTACATAGTCAGACTGATGGGATTGGCACAAAAAAAAAGCTGCTCAAAAGCATAAAACGTGAACACGGAAAAAAATGTGCTGTTCCGAGGAGGGCAAAAAAAGATAAAGAAAGGACGCGCACTCTCCGAGCAGATAGCGTGCCAGCAGTGCAAACTTTGGCGAATTAGTGGCACTGAACACTTCCACAGCAAAAGGGGACAGAGGCAGCGCCTTTCGACGGCATTTGAAGAGAAGCGAGCAGATGTGCAGTCAAGTTTTTCATACCGGCACACTTTAAGTGCAGCTGAGCTTGCACGGTGCCGCCTTGTGTGCGGGCTAAAACTTGGAAGTATGTCTTGGCTACGTCGTTAGCGTCATATGAGATTTCTCGAGATTTTATACGGATGGTGCAGAATGTCGTGAGATGTAAAAAAGCGTTTGTGAAAAGCTGGAGGTGCATTTAAATACCAAGTGTGCAAGGGAAGGGAAGAGAAGTATGTCTGCAGGTTTTGAAATAGAAAGCTCGCGTAGATGTGCATTTTGCTTGGCTAATGTTCAGCTCGCATCATAGCTTGCAACGTGTAACAAGTGTTCTTCCGGAGTTGTGCACATTTGTGACAGATTAACTGGGAGCATATTTCGCTTGAGTCCCTGCTGGAAGTTAATTCCTTCTGACAGTCAGGCCATCTTGTTGTATAGCACTGCAGTGCACTGGCAAGTTTTGAAAGAACGTTGTGGAAACTGTATTCTGAATGACTCCACACTTTTTGTGGATTGCAAAATCATAGTATGGGATTTACAGGCAGCCTGAATACTTCATGCAACACAAAAAAATATTTATTCAAGTCCTAAATTGGAAAGTCATGGGAGTCACCGGCAAAAAATGCTTGAGGAACTGCAATCAAACAGCAATAACAAGATGGGGGAGGGGGATCAAATGGGGAAATTCGGTGGCCAACAGTGGCCCTGTTCCAGTGGGCCCGAGTAAGCTGTTGATGATGATGGTATTGGCATCTCTTCTTTGTTTTAAATTTTGATGCAGTTTCTATCCAATCACACGCTGTGAAGCTCTGCAGCAGTGTAACCACATTTCCAGCAGGAAATCAAACTCGCAGCCCTTGTTCATAATTGGAAAGTAGGCACCATCTTTGCCTTGTGCTGTGAAAGTGGTGTTCAGTAGCGGCCCACTCCTCATATGTATCTGAAAAGAGGAAGCGCTTTGAATTTTGTTCGCCCCAGGTGCTGAAGCTGGAGTAACAACTTGTGCTTGTGCCCCCACCAATGGTTCTAGATCTTGCCCCACATTGATGGCTTCCGGCATGTGGCCAAGATTGCCATTGAGGCTGACGTGGAGGTCAGCCTGGTCAAGGAGTGCATCCGGAACATGCTGTGAGTGCTGCTGCTCAGCCTTTGTGTGTGGGTAGTTGTGTATTCTAGAAAACGTTCTCTCATACATTGGCCGTAATGAATTGCTAGTAGAAGATTTTACTCGTTACGGGGACCTGTAATGAGCCATTGCCCTTTGGCACTGCTTCTTGGTAAGACATCTTTCTTAGACTAGTGCACATAGGTTCCTGAGTAATGCTGTTTCGAGCACTGTGCACTATCATCTGGGTGGCCGACAATTCGTGGAGAAATGTACAAACAGGTCAGTCATCTCTGTCTTTCAACCTCTAACTCCAGTTCAGTAAGAAAGGGGAAGGTGTTCATGTGTGAAATATTGAGCGCACACAGAACCCATTTGGTTGAAGTTACCTATGTTTCGAGCCCCCCACTACCACATGCCTTATAGCCCTGGTGAAGCTGTGCCATGTAAAAGTGAAATTTATTTAGTCACTGCTTTGTTTTGAATGACAAGGCACCTCACAGTCCCCAAGCTTCAGGACTGCTGCACTGCCTGTTGCACCTCTTGGTAGTGTGCACAGGACTGCGGCTGCGTAGCTATTGTGTGCTCATGCAGTGCTTTGGCCTTTGCCCTCTTGGTTTTGTCCTTCTGCGCCCTACAAAACTTGTTAGTATGCTCACATCTGCAAGAAGACAATACCTCTAAGTCACGTCAAACCACTGTTCAGGCTGTGTAGGGGGCTAGAATGTGGACAAGAGGTTTATGTGGGGACGTGCTTTCGCATGTTTCTTCCTCACGGGAATCGGTGACAACAGCAGATCACCACTGTGTGGCGTTAGGTGCAAGTATACAATTAGTGTTGCCTCGTTTCGACATGATAATTGAATGTGATGAATGGTTGGTCTAGCCCTGCAACACACACCTGCTTCTGTCGTGTATGCAACACAAACATGTTGCCATTTATAACATACTAGTATCATAAAGAATGTCATTGCAGAGGGGACTCATTAGCTGACAGCTGCCTGTGCTTTTTCTGCGAATCGGAGTCGCCATAAAAGGCTGCACGCGGGGCTAGGCTTTACTTCGTTACAGATGTGCGTACTCAGTTGAACAGTGCAGGTTGATGCCTTAGAGCAAAACGCAATGGAAGCTGTGAGAGTCGCAGAGTAAAAATGTCTCCTCTAGTCGGAAAGAAACAGAAAAGCTTGTATGTGCCCGGTAAAAACCTCGTGCAGCTCCAGAAATGATAGGGCATTTTTGTCTCAAGTCAAACCAGGCAGGACGCACTGCACTCAAATTTATCCGAATACAACTGTGATTTGAGAGCGTAGCCATAACGCTTAACTACCTATGCGTGCAAAAAGAGAACGAAATCAGGGAATAAACGCTTGTGCAGGTACCTTCAGGTTCTGTGCCATTGATTTTCTTTGTTTTACTCGAATGAACTGCTGATCGAGGGAAGGAATGCAGTCAATAACTATGGAATTACCTGTAACTGTTTGTAGTAAATTGTATGCACTTTGCAAGCAGCGTCATTGCCCCTCATAAAACATTAATCTGCAATGCATAGAAAGTGGGATATTGCAGCTGAGAATGTGGCATATAGCAGCAGCGACAATAGGAGCCGACTGAAGCAACCCATAGCCGTTTACGAGACGTGCCTCTAGAGGGCTTTCAATGGTGCCCCTACTACAGGTAGGGCACATGGCCTATGCTGTTAGAATGTACTTCGCATTGCTCTACCAAGAGGCTACTCCTGGAAAATATAAAAGCGCTCAGTTTTACTTTGGAAAACGGTGTTGGTTCGGGCGGCATTTGTGACACGCGACGTGTTCTGTTTGCTGTGCTGTTTCAGATACTATGGCATCGTGCAGCTGATTCCCCTGTTCCTCTACTCGGCTGTGTACGCAGCAACGCCCGAGATCAGGACGCTTGCTACCGACACTGTCGTGCAAAAGGAGTGCATCTCCTACGTCGCCAGACAAGGTGACCCAGCTCTTGTTTCCCATCAAGTTGGAGGGGCACAGGGTGAATTGGAAAGAGCACGGACTGTGTGGAGTGCAATGTCTTTAAGCGCTCTCCAGCCAGTACATGTTAACTGTGACAAGAACGGTGTACGTCCTTGTCAGCAACTCTGGGGCCAGCGTGCCGCTCCCCGAAAGTAGGAAGCTCATCTCGATTTACCAGTCCTGGGCAGTACGAGGACTGTGTTCGGACTGGAAGTCTCACAGGAATACATGGGTAGATCGAGCGCCGGATCATGTCTTGGGCAGTCCATGGTTAATCCGGGACTCATAAAGGCCGATCCACACGACGGACCGAGTCCGCGGTCCATTTGGTCACGTGATGAGATGTCGCGGTCCGCCGCGGTCCGATGCAAAGCAGAGCGCATCCACACGGCGGGCCGGCTGAGCGGACTGTGAATGGCCGACAGTCTCAACTCGCAAGCTAGAAGTTTGAACACAGGCGCCGTTTGGCCGCGACAACATGTTGTAACGCACAAGCCTGCACGAAACGTTTCATACCCACAACAACAGCCACCTGCATGCAAGCCGGGTGGGCGCGCTCATGCAGCCGCCGGCGTCATTCGCACGAAGGCGACACGACGAGTGGGGATGGCGGGGCGACCCGGGTTGCATACGGCTCGTCACCGCTCGCTGGAACCAAACTCTTCACGTAAATTGGGGTCCACATGCGTTAAACAATGTGATAATGATGGCTAGAATCGCACCAGTAAGAGCCATAGGATTCACTAGTTAAAGTGCGGATTAAGTATATGTCGCGATTGTAAGCCTAGCCCGCTGCCTATCCCACCGGGGGTGATTGACAGGCCCCTTCGAGCGCTTCGAAACAGCTGCGCTGCCCGCGCCGTTCTCTATTGGCGCAACTGGACCCGGCTCCGCCCACGCGACGCGGCCCCTGCCAGACCACGCTGATTGATGTCACGGTCCGCCGTCGAGACTGCGGACCAAAAAGCCTCGGCGAATATTTGGACCGCGAGCGCCGCGGTCCTGCGCGATCCAACGGCAGTCCGCGAGAATTGGTGACGTCCCATCACGTGATGCGCGGACCGCGGTCCAAATAATCGTTTTGGTCCGCCGTGTGGATCGGCCTTAATCGAGGAGGCCACTGTGTGCTCAGTTAGTTGTGCTAAGTTGTTGCTTACTCTCTAGTGTGGAAAAAAAATTGCACAATTTTTGGACTGCAGCTTGGTCTGTTTTACTGCATCCACAGCTAGTTCAAGCTTCTTTCTTGTTCAAACTAAAGCATATATGTAGCCTACAAGTTGTTCCACACCCTCGAATCATCGTTGTCGGCAGTTGTTAGACGTCAATTCCAGTATGAAAGACTCAGTTGAAGGAGTCCAAGGCCAAAGATTTCCCATCCGGCTGTTCTATTTTGCATCACCTGAATTCTTCTCTTGCCTTTAAATTTCTACTACTTGCTTGTTCTGCCTTGAATTCGCTTCATGTACTGCCATGCTATTACAGAGTGTCGTCCATATGCTGCCCATGCTTCGCATCATGTGTCTCGCAAAACTCCTTTTTCGCTTTAATTTGAGTCAAATTGGCTTGCTTCCTAATAGAAATCCAAACCACAGAGCACACACTTAATCGTAATGACGGCAACTTTCCACACCTGTACACACGTTGCCTACGTCACATCTTGAATCCAACATAACCAGCTCACATTTGCCCCCTCGGCTCATTGTGAACAAGGCTGTCGTACGGGAGCCGAAACGCCTTTTTTTTTTCGTTTTATAAACACTCGTGGTCAGTGTCAGTTTTTAATTTGCGTCATGCATTTCCCCCACCAGACGGGCTTCCGTCCATCACTTGGTTTTTAATCAGCATGATTGCGTGATTGCGGGTTGTCTTTGACGGACAGGCCAACATTTGTTTCGGTAGCCCAGGGCAGACTGCTGTCATTAAAACATAGCTCTGGGATTTGGTTCCGGCCACAGTGGCCGCTTTTCCGATGGAGGCAAAAGCAGAAACACCCGTGTGTTGACATTTCGATGCGCATAAGAGAGCCCCCCCAGGTGGTCTAAGTTAATCTGGAGCCCTCCACTGTGGCACACCTCATAGCCAAGGTGTGTTAAGCCCCACAATTAATTAATCAACCTTTATATGCTTGACGTTTTTTATTTGTTTGCAGTTATAATTAAAGTCTGGCTTGCGGATTTGGTTGGTGGCTTGGTTTGTGCTGTTTGTGAGATTTACAATGTATGTCAAGTCTAATCAAAGAATTTTGTTAGCTAGGGCGAGGTTCTTCTCTTGGCAGGTAGCTTGTGGTGCTTGCATTCAAAAATTTTAATTCTAGAGCATGGACGTTGGGGAATTCACACTACTTGTTCCCACCTTGCAGTCGCCCATGCTCAATATGCTTTGTGAGCACTTACTGTGGCAGGCTCGTTAAAATTTGAGGCAGACAAAAAAAAAAAAAAAAATCTGGCCACCTTTGCAATTTGAGATGCGAAGACTGAGGAAGCAGCGGGGGTGGTGGTCTTTACCAGCTTTAACTTGGCTTTTTAAATGCATAGCATTTTAGTAACTCACAATGTCACGCGGCGTTGGCGTGCGCTGTCGTAGTCCGCATGCGCGCCTTGTCGTAGTCCGCGTCCGCAGCCAGGAAGAAATAACAGTTTCCGGCGCCCGGTTTCGAACCCATGACGCCGCGGGCGGAACGCAAGGTGCCCGGCGCACAACCGACCGAGCCACGAAACCGACACAGATTTCGATGCACCGAACGCGCCTTATATCCTTCACTCATTTCTCGTTTGTTTCGAAAGCGCCACAAGTTGTCCCGCGCTTCCAAAAGATGGCGACACGGGTCCCGCGATCAAGAGATACGACTTGCCGGCGCACCCCCTCGGAAATGCTGTGCATTTGATCGTGCCCCTCGCGAGGGGGATGTCTTTTATTTGGTTATCGCCGCCGCAATATATAGTTTGCTAGGCCGGCAATGCGCGGCAGCGGCAGTGCTTTTGCAACTGTTACAAGGTAGATTCCCAGTTGATATAATTCCATTGTCCTATTACCGTAGTAGGTGTCCGTCTTTTTAGATCTGCCTCCTCCTTTTAAGAGAAAGATGGTTAAAAAGCAAAGCTTTCTTCATGCAAAATGAAGTAATTCAGCCCACAATCCCCCCTCTTAAAGTCCAAAATACAAACTCGCAAAGTCCAAAGCGAAAGTCTGCTTCAGTTTAGCCAAAGTCCAAAGCCAACACCTGCGCTATGAACCCAAAGGAAATGCTGACCACTCCGAATGCGATGATGGCGCAGTAGGATAGACACCTGTTTCATAATGCAAGGGACCCAGGTTCGATTCTGACCGAGGGAAGCAATTTTTTCTTCCCGATTGGCTGCGCATGTTATTGCTCTCTGCCGCTGCTAACCCGGTACCCCTAGGGCCTTTGTGCTGCCCCAGTGGTTAGGCTGCTGGTTTTACAGCTTTAAGGTCCCGGGTTCAATTCTTGGGACCTGCTTGTGAGCTCCTTGCTTCCTCACACTTCTCTGCCTAGAATTTGCCCACTCTCTACTTTTGGAGGTTTCTGTTAATGATTCGCACAGACAGAAGGAAGCCAAATTAAACAGCGCCGCTGTTAAAAGTCGAAGGTGCCAGGGTTAATGTCAGAGGCCGTCTTTATTGCATGTGCAACCAACACGCCATACCGACTACCTAGTAATCGTCTGCCAAACGTGAGCGCGAGGCGTACTAGCAGTGCAGAGATCAAGGTAGGGTGGCTTAGTGGCCGTGGGAGGGACAGGAGCTTGCGGAACACATTCCCAAACCCCAAGGAGACCTTTCCTGTCCTACAAGACTGGTGGCGCTGGTTGCACAGCAGGGACTGACTTTGGGCACTTCTGTGCGCCAAAGGGAACCTGTGGGCTCGTGAGAATGGGCTGGATGGAACGCACTCTCTCCGCGCATGCACAACATGAAGTCGCAAGATTGCCGATGAGATGGGGGCTAACCTGGAAGGGGCTTGCAGGAATATCACAGTGCCCACAAAGCGAGTGCTGGTGTGACTAACCCACGATACGGCAGTTATGCCTCTTTCGTATCCGCTGGTGCTCGTGTGCTTAACAACTGCCTGACAATGTGGATGCTGCACATGGGTGGGTGGGTGTTAGGGTGCTCGTAAGAGTGTCGTCCTGCTCCTCACGTTGGGAGGGAAGATTGAGCTCGATCCTGCTCCTTGTGAGTGGCAATGTGATCAATGGGCAGGTGAGTGGAATGACATGCTAACTCGAGGAGCGTCTGTTCTGGTACCTCCACCCACAACGGGCGGTGATGTGTCGCACAATGTGACGAGGAGTACACTTTCTCCTCTCCTTAAGGCACATCAGCCCCACCCACTGTTTCTAACAAGTCGGTAACATGTTGCCCCTGGCATTTGTGGTTGCGCTCGTCGCTTGTTGCCTTCATTGCCGGTGTTTCCTTGCAGGTCGTCCCAGGCCCTCGTTCCGGTCCATATTCGAGATGTACTGCAGCTTCCACCTGAGCAACAGCGTGCGGGACGTCTGTGCACGCACCAACCCGCACAGCCTCGGAATCGACGAGAGGTACGGACATCCTGCGGCAGTGCCCACACATGGTGCACACTCTGCATCGAGCCCAGACTTTGACATACAAGTATCGTGGGAATACTGGGCATGCAGGGTCACGGGAGCTGCTCAAGACCCGAGGGTGGTGGAGCTAGAAGCACACGGATTGTCCTAAAGGCCTTGGAGCCATGATGAACGCTGGAAAGATAAAGGCTGGCAGTTGGTGAGGGCCACCGTGTGGTGAAGGGGGAGGGGGAGACCATGAGATAGGCAAACAAACAAGCCAAAAGGAGGCTATTGCACTTATTAAAAATGACTGAAAGGTACAAAAGGCCTGATGGTTGTGTGGAAAAGCGCACGCAGGTGAACGTGCCCACAGAACCCACCCTCTGTGAAACAAGCGAGCGTCGCTCTCAATCCTGTCCCTTGTCCAAATAGGCCTCGCTCATTGCACAATTTGTTGAGGCTCAGAATTGCGCCAAGTAGCCCCCCACACACGCCTTTGTCGGATCTCCCCCACCCATGTGGTCGAGAGGGCCATTGCTTCGGCTCAGTCATTGTGTCCAGCCATGCAGTGGGAGCCAAGGATTTCTCTGTTTCCCCAGTTGGCCTTCGTGGCTCAGGTCCTGCGGTTCTCTTCTTTTTTAAAAAGCCCTTTTCTTCTGCAAGCCAAAATTTTGGATGCATGGACGCTGGCAAATTTCTCAGTGCAGTGCTCCGAGTGTTGCTGAGTTCTGTGGGAGACGGGAAGCTCCTGTTGAATGCGGCTAATGATTCAGTAAAGCCTCATTACAAGAGACAATGAAAGCGGTTTGCTTGCTTTTCCTATGTTGGCCATGTTAGCGACTTTGTGTACAAGAGGCCTTGGCTACGAGAGACATGTTTCTAGAGTCTCTTGAATGTCTCTTGTAACGACGTTTCACAAATGAGCATTGCGTTGGGGGTGAGGAGAACATGCGAAGAAGTGAGAGGGCACCATGCTGGTAGTTTAGTTGCACCACAACTCTGCACTGTGGCTTGTGAATAAAGACACAAGCATTGCCCTCCTCATTGCCTGCGATGGAAAGAGCACTTATCATTGGTACTTAAGCTTGCACAGAAATACACAAGTATGATCTTTAGTGCAGATAAAGCGAGTCCCCTCCTTCCCCACTCATTTATTTTATACGTGGTGCTATAAAGGGTTGGTGACTGTCTTATCTTTGTCAACGGTTTCGCAAGTGGTAACCCAAGTGCCTTGCACTGATGGACTTTGATAAGTCGGTCATTGTCGAAGGTAGCTTGCTGTGGAAGTCAGTGTTGGGTGCTGTCGTAATGCTGGCTGAAACTGTTCCCAGCGCTTCCACAGTGCCTGCCACTAGGTAACGGAGGAATATGACCATTCCATCCAATTCATCAACTTTTTTTTTTTCATTTAAACCTGTGGCAAAAAGTTTCTTCCCAACCAGAGCCAGCTACTCAGCTCAATGTTTTTCAAATTTTTATTTCCATGATAAACAAGTAGTACTCTAGGGGTTCATTGCAATCTTTCGCTCTTCAAAAAGCTACCATAATGCAACCAGCTTCTCTCTTTCTCTCTCCGTGTGCGTGTGTGTGAGGGTGGGGGAAGTGGGAAAAGAGCATAGATAGAGGGTTACAGGTATGATGATGAACATAGAGGTGGTAGTATAAGCATACACACAAAATGCCTGTACATGTTCAACAGTGCACCACAACACGACTGGAGTGCCCTTCTTCTGTGAGCAAGCAGAACAGTGGTTAGTCTGCGCACAGGGGGAGGCCTGCATCTGTCGGAACCCCCAGGCATGGGCCATGGTGCCCACAGTGGTCCCCAGGGCAGCCGTGCCACACATCCATTCGGCTCAGTTTTCTTGACGTGCCTTCATTTACGTGGCAGCCTTCTTTCTTTGCAAGGAAGGAAAGAGGGCCCGTGGACACGTACCCACTGCTGCCTGCCTTGCAAACTGGTGTTTGGAATTAGTATCGAGGCAGCTTGCACCGTGCGTTTGTGGTAGCCAGATGCTGTCCCATAGGGGAATGCGCAGGGGCTGCGTTATTAGGTGCACTCTGAATAGCAGAGATTTGTGGTGGTTCTCCGCATTCAGCTTTAGAGAGAGAGGGGGGGGAAATTTTTACTTTTCTCTGATCTGGTGGGAAGGAGAGTGGGGCAGCTGCCAATGGCTCTTTGAGTGAAGGTTGCCAGGTCCTGTTGATCTTGGTGTTTGTGGACGTAAGCCAGCTACTCCTTAGCGTGGCACGTCCTTGGTGCTGAGGTGTGCGTGTGTGCGTCCAAACAATCTGAAAAATCTTCACTCAAAGACTAGGCTGAAGGTGTCGATGTTGAATGCAGAAAGAAAAAGTACAGGGGGCTCCACGTCTCAGGCGGTGTTGGGAGTGCGCTGGTTTGTGCCTGTCCAGTTGATTAGTGTTTGGTCGTGTCTATCTAATGGGCGACGCAGGGTGGGTACTCCACCTTGTAGTTTATGCGCGGGTTGCATTTGATGGTGTGTGTGGCATCCGGCTTAGTGGCGGGTGCCCGAATGAATGCTCTACAGGTGGCAAGGGCTGACTGGCCCATTCATTCTCCACGAATCTTGCATGGCCAAAAAGCAGGGGAATTCTGGCCCGTGCATCTACTGTGGCTAGTAGTGGCAGCGTCGATGGGAAGGTGTGCCCCTTGAAAGCGGGTGGCATGCCTTGTGGAGCGCGTGCAAGTCTTGCTATGGCTAGCATTACAGCTCTTTCTGGAGTGGTACACCTCTGAAGTACTGGGCCTTCGGGCCTTCGTTCTGTTCGAGGTCAGTGTATGCTGTTGCACAATTTGCTCCTTGGTGTGCTTTCATCCCCGAATACGTTTTTGATGCTCCAATTTGTATATACGGAAGGATGTCTCGCTTAAAGGGGGCTGCATGAGCTTGTATGGTAGCCGAGTTCCACAATTATGGCTCGTCCGAAGCAACGAGCCTTGCCTACTTTGGAAAAACACTTACCTATTGAGCCAGAGTATCTGGCTGTGCTGGTGCGTGGTTATGTGATTTCCCTTTGGGGGGAGGGAGAGTCCTGATGACGAGAAGCCTCGGTGTGCTGGCTCCGAGCCGAGTTTCTGGTTGATTGTGTGTGGCCGGTTTCTCTGAGCTTTGCTCGTGTTTGTGTCGGGGTTTGATATCTGGGGCGCATGGCAACAGGGCTGTCCCTGAGGTCTGTCTTCTTTGGGCCCTTCATCCAGCTGAAGAAAGTTGCGCTGTGATTTAATATTAAGCTGGTCTTTGTTTACGCCAAAAAATCTGGAAAATCTTCGCTGAAAGACTAGGCTGAAGGTGTCGATGTTGGACCAAGAAAGAAAAAGGGAAAATTAAAGGGGGGCAAATATGAAAATTTTGACTGCTGAGATTAAATACAACTATAATAAAAACAGTGCAAATAAGCCAATACACTTGAATGTTTCCGAATGTGGATATAGTGTCTTTAGTGTGTACAAAGCTTATCAATGTCCTTGTAAAAAAAAACACGAAAAAGGAATCACTTGTGTGGTCAAAGCATAAACACTACCAACTCTTGGTTACTCACTTTTGCCATTATGCTGACAAGAGCGCCCCCTCCCCTGGTCAGTAAATTATGTGTTGTTGTGCCAGAGCGCCTGGCCCAAAGGCGTTGCACGAGGCGACGCGCCGACAGCGAGGCTGAGTCACGCCTCTCCCTTTGTCGCTGCGGCGCGGCCGAATCCTGCATCTCGAAACGCTGCGGCGCGGCCGACTCCTGCATCTCGAAACGCTGCGGCGCGGCCGAATCTCTCAGCGGAGAACGACCCAAACAAGGGCATGTCGCTACGCCCGGAGGCGAGGTCACGGAGACGGCGGCGGCATCGCTCTCCCTTTCCCCATTGGCGGCGCAGCTGACTCACCGCTTCGCTACCATTCGTCAGAATTCAAACTTCAGGCAGCGAGAGCTCTGATTGGAGCATTTCGAACTTCTTGGGGCCACAACGAACTCCCGGGCTATAAAAGAAGCCCGGAGGCTCTCATCGTCGGCTTTTCTCGGCGGCTTCTCTCCGGCACCAGTCTCTTCGGAAGCACCGAGTGAAAGGGTGCTGTCGCCTTTGTGCGAATGATGTAACTTTTGCTTACCCTGTATATACTGTATATAAATGTTACTTCAACTTTTCGTCGGCTCGAGAACTTCTTCGCTCTGCTCTGCGCCGCGTCGATAGCGGACGGAGCGAGGCAACGTCGCTACACCGGTGACTGCGCTCGGATGGCCAGTCGCAACAGTGGTGCCAGCGGTGGGATAGTCATTTCCCAACAGTTGGAGGCTGCGGTGGGATCGTCATTCCCAACCGTGGCGACCGCCTTGGGATAATCATTCCCAACAGTGGTGGCAGCGGTGGGATCGACCGGCAACGGCTACTGCCTAGTGTGGTAAGCGCTCGACGTTTTCTCTCAGTTCACCAGACTTCTCTAGCACAGGTTATGGTAGTTTAGAGAAGGGCTGGGTGAAGCACTGTGTATAGCTTTGAGTGTTTCAAGCCTAGAGAAAGTGTTTTGAAACCAAAGCTAGTGCCGAGAGGTAAACAAAGGAGCGTAGAGGATTACTTGCGCGTGCCTTACTAGTAGCTCGGTAGTACAGGAACGGCAAGGGAATTCTAAAGCGGGTAAGCAGCAAGAGGCCAGTGCAAACGATGGAGGACCTTAAAGTGAGGGAACTCATCGAAATTTGCGAGGAGCTGGGCCTTGACTTAGGCCGTGCGAAACGGAAGCATGCGATCCTTGAGATCATGCGGAAGGAGAACGTAACGGCTGAGGAAGTCAATGAGGCCAGGGATGATATCAAAGAGCGCCGTGAGCGCGAGGAGGCCGAAGAGAAAGAGCGCCGCGAGCGCGAGGAGGCCGAAGAAGAAGAGCGCCGCGAGCGCGAGGAAGCGGAAAGGCAGGAACGGAGGGAGGAAGCTGAAAGGCAGGAACGGGAAGCCAAAAGGCAGCTCGAGTTGATGAGGCTAGAGTCGGAGTTCCGTCAGGGTTCGCCGGCGCCTAGCGTGACTTGTCTAACGGTTCAGGCGAGCGGTCCGAGAAGTCAGGACCAACGGCCGCCGTTCGTTGTTCAGAGGTCAGGGCCGGAAGACGGAGCGTCCAAGGCCAAAGGCGAAGCGACCGCACTCGTATTCTTGGACAGAGAAGCGAGCCAGGAAGGCGAGAACGGCGCGGAGGCAGAGAAGCCGCTTCGAAATAAAGATTTCGAAACGCGCGCACAGTCCGCGAGCAGTGGCCAGTGCATGGCACTTACGGGTTCGCAAGCGGGGAAGCTCTCGGAGAATGTTGACTCTTCCCCAGCGAGCGAGAGGCGAAAGGACGCCGAGCAGCTTAGCCCGAACTACGAGCCGAACGAAAACTCTCGCGGTAGGTTAGTCGAACCGCCAGCGGCTGAGGCGGGTTGCGTGAAACCCTTCGGTGGAGAAACGCAGCCGGGCGACACGGAGAGTACGTTGCCACCGTTTTCCGATCAGCCGTTACGCGAAGACGAGCTCAAGGTCGAAGCGCTGCCGATAGGGCCGACAGAGAAATCCGGTGAGCTCGTCGCGAGTGACGTTGACAGAGACCGTACCGCCGTCACCGAGAGCAAAGGGGTGCCTGAGCGAGATAAAGCACTTGCTGAGACGTCCGACAGAGGGCCGTGCGGGTCCGCTGATCTCGTTCATATGTCGGTCTCAGGTTCAACGATCTCGGGAGAACGCTCAGAATCAGCGGAGGCCTCAGAGACGGCTTCCAACAGGATCGCGCACAGTGCGCGAGCTAGCGAGGTTTCTCGTGAAAGTTTGGACGGCGAGGCTGGCCAGACGAAGCCGCTAGAGCCCCCGGAAACAGAAGGTGTTCTTTCGGGTGCGAGCTCTAACTCGGGCGATGTTGTGGCAAAGCCTGCGAACGGGACACGAGAGACGAGCGAGCAACGAAGGCCGAGCGGCGAGCGGACCGAAAGCTCTGGCAGTAGCTTAATCGAGCCACCGTCGGCCGAAGCGGGTTTCGCCATCCCCATCGGCGGGGAAACCCAGGTGGCCGCGCGTTGCGAGGCGAACTCTCCGTTGTCCCCAGTTCTCGATGGCTTGCTTGAAAGCAAGGTGGGGCACTTTCACCCGCATTCCAAGCCAGTGGAACGAAGGTGCTCAGGGCGAAAGCGGGAGTTGAGAGCTTTCTGCTTTGAGCGGAAACGCGATTGGGAGGCATGCGTGCCGGCCGCGATGTTGGCCTTGAAGTCAGCTCCGCACGAGATTACGGGCGTCAGCTTTGCGAGGCTTGTATATGACCGCGGAAAGAGAACGCGTTTCGAATAACGAAACTAGCCTATGGGGAAGAGCTAGTTGTAACGCTGCGTTCTTCGTTTCCCCGTTCGGACAGTCCGTCCCGTCATGTTCAGCTTCGGTCTCAAACGCGCGCCGTGTGGCCTTTTGAGTCGAAACTAATGGGTCGGTGTTTCGTGGCCTGTCAGAGTACGCGCTGGTTAGGAGCATGTCGTCTTAGAGTCGTGCTGAGCAGGCTCAAAGAAGCAGGCCTATCAGTCAGTCAGTGTCACATAGGTTGCGCCGAAGTGACGTAACTAAGGCAGGTGGTTGTGGTAGCGCGGCCGACGAAGACCGTCAGTCGTAAAGTAGCCGCAGTCGTAAGCTATCGCCGACCAACGACTAAGTCTGAGATAAGGACTTTTTCGGGTTTGACTGGATATGGCTAGACTTGGGGGAGAAATCACTCCACACTTGCTAGCCCGTTACTGACGCTCTCAGAACGACGGAGCCAGTGGGGGTGAAATCGGACACAAAGTAGGAGGGCGCGTTTTAAGCGCTGAAACGAGCCTTGAGCGAGGAGCCAGTTCTAACGGTCCCCGACTTTTCGAAAGGTTCGTTATTCAGTGCGATCGAGCAATCGTGGCGAATGGCCGGGAACGACCAGTGTTGTACTTCAGCCGCAAGCTAACTTGCAGGAAAGAGGCTAACCGTAATTCCGGAAAGGAATGTGGCTGCGTCGTGTGGGCAGTGCAGAAGTTTGCGTGCTCTGTAGCCGGTAACGCAGACGCACTAGGCCGGGCGTTCTTAGTGCTACATTCGTCCTCCCCGTGTCTTTCGTTTCGTTTCTTCGTGAGTAGCTTTTATCGAAGCAGGTAGATGGGAGAAAAATTATTGCCCTCATTTGCTGCCTCAGTTGATTATTTCCGCACCGCGTGATTTCGAGTAATCAACCTTAGTTATCCTTTAAGTTCGTGTGTTACGTTCGACACTTAGTGTGAGTTCTTCTTTTAAGAGTTTTACGTCCCGCATGGGTCTCTTGGTGTAGAGGGTCCAAATTGGGGATAGACACTTAGCTAGGACAGTTTGTCACGTTTTAGAGTCTGGTGTTCTGACAGAGGACTCTGGTGCTTGCTTGCGCTGGGTGTTGCCTGTTGTCGGTCGGTTCTTTGCAAGCTCCAGAACGATGAGCAACCGGTGCTGAGGACAGACCGGAAGAGCCGGACGAAGCTGGTCGAGACACCTGGGCAGCACGGCGAGGTACCTGTGATCCGGACCTGGCAGGTGGTACCTGTTCAAGGAGAGGAACTTGGTGGAGCCACCCTTTTCCTGGGGCACTGGAGGTGTACCTGGATGAGCCTGGCGAACGAGCGCGCCCAGCATCCGAGCCACGTGGAGGCAGCTCGTCTTCACGGCGCATTGTCTGGCGGCGGGGGTGCTGTTGTGCCAGAGCGCCTGGCCCAAAGGCGTTGCACGAGGCGACGCGCCGACAGCGAGGCTGAGTCACGCCTCTCCCTTTGTCGCTGCGGCGCGGCCGAATCCTGCATCTCGAAACGCTGCGGCGCGGCCGACTCCTGCATCTCGAAACGCTGCGGCGCGGCCGAATCTCTCAGCGGAGAACGACCCAAACAAGGGCATGTCGCTACGCCCGGAGGCGAGGTCACGGAGACGGCGGCGGCATCGCTCTCCCTTTCCCCATTGGCGGCGCAGCTGACTCACCGCTTCGCTACCATTCGTCAGAATTCAAACTTCAGGCAGCGAGAGCTCTGATTGGAGCATTTCGAACTTCTTGGGGCCACAACGAACTCCCGGGCTATAAAAGAAGCCCGGAGGCTCTCATCGTCGGCTTTTCTCGGCGGCTTCTCTCCGGCACCAGTCTCTTCGGAAGCACCGAGTGAAAGGGTGCTGTCGCCTTTGTGCGAATGATGTAACTTTTGCTTACCCTGTATATACTGTATATAAATGTTACTTCAACTTTTCGTCGGCTCGAGAACTTCTTCGCTCTGCTCTGCGCCGCGTCGATAGCGGACGGAGCGAGGCAACGTCGCTACACCGGTGACTGCGCTCGGATGGCCAGTCGCAACAGTGGTGCCAGCGGTGGGATAGTCATTTCCCAACAGTTGGAGGCTGCGGTGGGATCGTCATTCCCAACCGTGGCGACCGCCTTGGGATAATCATTCCCAACAGTGTACTATAATAGTGTTCTGCTTCAGCTAACGTGTACCACGGTTAGTGGTTTTCTCATACATTGGCTTTCTTTGCACACCTGCAGCGCTCTGTGGGGAAGCCACCTTCTTCAAGGAAACGCATGTCATCAGGCAGATCCCAGTTCAATTCTTCAAGAGAGGCTTAAAATTGAATAACTGTCGTTATATCGAACTGTTGAATGGTAAACGTGATTTGAAGTTCTGGATATTTGCACGCCTGTAGCTAGAGGACGTCATGCGGCCATCAGCTCAACACTGTCAAAACCAACGTTGCCGACTACCCCATGTAAGCAAGATCACTCGTGGCACTGTTGAAGCATGCCGGACCACTAGACGGTTAAAAGTGCGTCTTTTCTTTCAGCTGTGCTGTCTCAGAGAAATAAGGGTGCCAATAATCAATTGGTCAGGCAGGGGTGACTGTGTATTGGCCCCGCCGCCCGTGAGGAGGCAATGCTGAGCCGGTGTCTCTCTCTCTGCGCTGCCTCCCCAGGAAGCTGGTGCAGTATGGTGTGATGAAGGGCCTGCTGCGCCGGCTGCACAAGTACCCCATCGACCTGAAGCGGTCCCCCGAGAGCATCGCCCGGGGAAAGCCCGTCGCCAGGTACTTCGACGGGGCGCACAGCTACGACGACATCTGCGCCAAGACGGGTGAGAGGCCCCGCGTTGCAGCCTTTGGGGGTACTGACAACCAGGCATGCGTGGTGCCAGCAAAGCTCATTATCCTCCTGCATTGCCAAGAATGGCGTACTCTTGAAGCCTCCCTGCCCTTTTGAACGCCTATTGTTTGGAAGGAAGGTCCTAGTGGGGAAAAAACAAAACAAAAGCAGTGCTCTTTGGCCCTTGCCGGAAAAGCTTGGAATGTGGTAGCAGTCATCTCAAGTCTCAGGTTGTGTTGAGGACCTTTGTTTGCTGCTTTCTTTCTTCTCCCTTTTGTCGGAGACATCCCCCCACTGTTGTGTCCAGCTGCCATGCAATGCCACACGGGTGTGTTCCGAGGGTAAATTGTGGCGCATGGCATTTGATGGCATATCAACAGTGCCGTGTGATTGTTCAGAATTCAAACGGTTTACGACACTAAGTGTGGCTCGGTTCGCCCCGCCGTGGTGACTCAGTGGCTAAGGTGTTGTTGCGCTGCTGAGCACGAGGTCGCGGGTTCGATTCCCGGCCGCAGCGGCCGCTTTTCTGATGGGGGAGAAAAGTCGTTAGAGTATCGACGTGCAGCTTGGTGGCGGTAGGTATTCAAGGCGCACATTTGTAAGACGCACATTGACAGTGTGTGCCGAGCAATTGTCAACTATCATCTAAATATTCTGACCCTCCTTTCTCATCTTCTTGTCCACACTCAAGAGCCACTCGGTGAAGAGCTCTTACGCCATCCAGGCTTGCTTGTTTGCCCTGTACTCGCAGGGCAGCGACACTGCATTCTTCATGCAGCGCGGCTTCTTTTCCGTGCCAGTCGCATTGCAGCAGTAGAGCACCGTGACTCTCACTTTCGACTTTTTGCCGCCTTTGCACTCTTCCCCCTCGAAGTGCACTGTCTTGTCCGGCAAAAGTTGGTAGGAGCAGGCCATTTCATCAGCATTGAAAACATCACCTGCCTGGTATGACTCTACCATTTCCTGAACATTCTGTTCGCGCCATGTGGCTGCTGCTGCTTCGTCCACTGCCTTTTCTTTGCACGACACAGTCTTTCAGCTGATGGCATTTCGCTGGAGAAAACAGTAAAGCCAACTGGAAGACACTTTGAAGTTGGCGCCGTCGAAAATTGTCGCGCACTGCTGTGCCTTGTCCTGCATAAGTGGGCTGGACACAGGCGCGTTCTCTGCTCAGACGCCTTTTAACCACGTCGGCACCACCGAGTCTACCTGCTGGAAGTCGCGCAGCCGCAGTCGCTTCCATGAGGGGTGGTGGCAGTTGTGAACCGCGCCACTCCATGCTCCTTCGCCACGGCAGCTTGCTTTTTCCTGGCTTCTACTTCCTGAAGAATGTCCACTTTCTTACTTAGCGAAAACTGTTTCCGCTTCTTTTGCCGTAGGAAGTGATGAAGACATGACGACACAAAGGCCGGCAAGTATGCAAAAAAAAAAAAAAGATGTCTAGTGAAGCTTGGGCACTACAGTTGACAGCGGATGTGCAACAGAGAAGGGGCAAGGAAAACCCGATGCCCCTGCAGACA
Source organism: Haemaphysalis longicornis (assembly GCF_048455015.1). Lineage (NCBI taxonomy): Eukaryota > Metazoa > Arthropoda > Arachnida > Ixodida > Ixodidae > Haemaphysalis > Haemaphysalis longicornis. Next base: position 192,471,054 of record NW_027526445.1, read on the forward strand.
TCGCCACCTTGGCGTGGCACCAAAAATGAGAGGCGAAAAAAAGAAGCTCCATTCTGCATTTAGTTTCTCTCCTCTCGCACTGTATCAGATTTTCTCAGCCGTGCATGGCACTTCACCTTGAAAGGAAAGGAAAGGGAAAAAAAAGGAGTGTGGTGCAGCAGGCCACCTGAGCAGTAGCAGCACAGAAAAAATTGTGGTGGGGCGCGGCTTTCTGAATGGAGGAGGCCACCCATCCTTCATTTTTTATTTTTTTTCCCCCCACCTCACCTTTTTTTGCTCTCTTGCATCTGCTTGTGTGTTCCATGGAGCAAATTGCAAGGCGCCCGCTCCTGCGCTGCGCTTTTCTATGTTGTCTGCTAGCCTACTGCTCTGGTTGCCACGATTTTTTCTGTGAAATCAGAATCCCCAGCCTTGAAAATATGAGTCCGTAGTACTGAGGCATTAACATGGTACGGAACTAAATAAAACGATCGTTATTTTGGAAAGTTCACTATTCCAAAGTACACACTATAATTTTACATTAAAACCGATAAAACTAAGCAGTCGGCATGGGATTTCTTAAATGCTCGATAATGTGGCCGTTAATGTGGCATTCGTTGTATCGAGATTTGACTTAGTGGCCTGGAATGGAGAGGTGCGAGAATTCACAGAAACAGTTCGTGCAGTTTTTTTTTCCCTCCTGAAACCATGCCTTGAAAGAACGTGTCTTGAATTGTGTGCTGTTGCTGGTGTCATGTATTGCTGTGCTGCTGTCCACTGCCAACATTTATCCAAAGTTTATCTTGGCAGTCGGGCATCTCGCATAATTCTCCAAAAACAAACAAAGATTCACTGCATTGAAACAGCTTTGTTGTGATGTAGTCCTGCACAAAGCCCCGTGATTTGCCCCGAAGATGGTATGCAGTGGATTTTCGTTGTAGGTCTCTTTCAGCAACCCGCATGGGCAGCAGCTAGTTTAATTACTGGGCATTACCGAGTTCATTATGCTTGCATGTAGGGTTGTCGGGGACGTGTGCACAGTGCAGTGCACGTTGCAGGTTGCCGGATAGGAACTTTTTCCCCCACACCTCGAGCAGTGTGTTCATGCATTTAACTAACCAGACTGACTCTCTTCCCCGACAGGCCTGAGCTACAAGGAGCTGGACGACATACTGGACAAGGATGCAAATGTGTGCGTGTGCTGGAAGTGAGAGACAGAGGCTGTGTTCATTTCTGTTCAAGCATCAAGTTGTACATATGGAGTATAAAAGCTTTTATAACTGTTTGACACCGTATTTTCCTGTTTATAAGTCGCACTTTTGTATAAGTCGCACCCCCCTCAAAACGGCAGTTTTTCCACAAAAAAAAAACATATAAGTCGCACCGGTGTATAAGACGCACCAACATACAAAACACACTCAATCAGGTAAACTCCTAGAAGACCAGTCCGTTGGAAAGTGCGGCGAAAGTACATGGTTGCGGCGGCCACCGCCTCTGAACACATCCCCCAGTAAGCAGTGCTAGATACGTGCACCTACCATCCAAAGTCTAGACAGAACTAACTTCTCAAAAATGGTTTAATAATACACACAGAAGGCACGTACTTACAGACGGTGTTTAGCCAAAACCATCAAAGCCTTCTTCCCTCGCCAACAAATAATTCATTCGTTTAGACCATGGAGCTGTGTCTCAACACGCGCTGACCTCGCGCAGCACAAAGGCACCTTTCCGAGCGCGGGCGACGCACGGCCGCCATGTACCAAATTTATTCCATACATAAGTCGCACCGGTAGATAAGATGCACCAACAAAAATTTCAGAAAAAAAAATGCAAATTGTACCCCGGAAAATACGGTACTTGTTGCTTTACTGGGGATGTTTGCTAGCGTCTGACACATTTAAGCATGGTTACTTTTACATAGTTACTTTTACAGCTGTTACATGAATCAGAATGTAGGACATATCAGGATGCTTCCTCTGGTTGTTTTTATGTGCGTTTTTTTTTTTTTTAGAGAACACTGAAGCTGAACTTGAACACTGAAGTTTGTATTAACTGAAAGATGACACCTTTCAAATGAGTTTCTGCTTTTGCTAGATGGTAAACAATGCTTTACAATTGAAGCTGGCATTTTTCTGTGATGGAAATGGCGTGCCAATCACAACTATGAGGAACTGCCTGCAATGCCATTCAAGCTAATTCATGTAAGGGACTTTGTGTTGATTAGGACATTATGAACTTCACTACTAGTATGGAACCCTAGCAGGGGATAGGTCAGTCGATGATTCCTGATAACTTGATGGTCAGAAGGCACATAGCAGATGACGGTCTGCTCCATGGCTATTTACAATTTACTCAAAGTTGTCAGTTACAAGGCATGACGAGACAGCTAGTGGACTTTTGGTCATGTCTGAATAAGCGGACCCCCTGTAAACCCCAAACCGCTTGATTTTATTGAGCAAACCTCACCTCCAAGGAGGACAAAACCCAAGAGGTAGAGAAGGAAAACGATGTATATTTCTAGCCGCTCATAGGCCACATGGCAGCCGAAAGGCAGAGCTCATAATTGGGCACGAGGCCCATACGTTCTCCAAGAATTCCTCCCCGTTCTCTCGCAACCCAGACTGCAGTTCCTGGAGAACATTCGCACCGGATGCCCGAAAAGAAAAAAAAAAAATTCTAACTCTGGGCACGTTGTTACAGCGATTCCAGAGTGGCCTCGAAGTGAGCGAAAAGCAACACATTCTCCGAACTACCCATTTTGGAGCGCTCATTCCCTGAATTCCCGTGGAAATGAGGAACGTGCGTCTTTTCCCCGTGAGCAGAATCTCTCAGCCACATTCGCGGCCCTAAAAGAACAAATGAAAAACTGCATCTGAAAAGTAACTTTGAACTTCTACGTACAAAAAAAAACATTGCAGGCCAGCCTTAGTAGGAGATGCAACCCAAGCCTAACCTAGTGTAGACAACACCCGCGTGATTTGCCGCTACAGCAGCTGATGGCCAGACAGGTTGCGTAGCTGGTTGAGCCTGTAATTTCGTGCCTGTGTTGCTGTTGTTGTATATAAGTAGACATAGGCAATGAAATAGGGCAGTAGCTTTGTTGTTCACTTGCATGAATCTTCTCACGGTACTTGGGCAACAATGCAACAAATCTAACTGAAACTGAAAGATCACTCCAGTAGTACTAGTGGGAGAGCCTGCATAATAATGCTAAGAGCTGAAGTTCGTGCTCTTTAAAAAACATGGGCAAAGTGGAAGTCCTCGCATGCATTTGATTTACATCTACATGGTTCCTGCCTGGCTGTGTCTATGTTCAGGATTTGTGGCGTCACAAAGTGTACTGTGGGAAAGTGTATGGGGAAGCAATACCTGATTTTATGCTTTTGAAAATTGCCGCATGAGCAAACAACAGCATTTGCTGTGTGTGGTGTGTTCCCTTCAAAGTAGCTTCAGGCAGATTATGTTTCACAGTATATGTACCCTAATAAAAAAAACTGGTTGATTCCTCTGTCATAGGAATCGGTAAGCGTGATTTGCGGGTCGGCAGCTGTCTTGTGGGTGTGCTTGGTGAGCGACGTCCTGCTGGCAGGTTGCTTCGGCAAAGTTGTACTGGCGTCATTTCTATGACGGATATGATGTCAGTGAAATCTTGGTGTATCCCAGCATAAAACACTTTCGTGTTAAAATATGAACACCCTAAGTATAATGTACTCTTTAGTACTAAAGGTTGCTTCCCCGCAAGAAGACCCTGTGTGCAGGGGTGCACCCTTTACAGGCCGCTTGCTTTCTTGCACTGGCATCATTTCCGTGACGGATATGATGTCAGTGAAATCTTGGTGTATCCAGGAATAAAACACTTTCGTGCTAAAAAAGAAAGGTTCATAGGCTGGTGTACAGGATCTCGGGGGAATCCAGACAAGCTACACTAAAGAACTACCAAGCCACTAGCAAGGTGGCAGTGTCTGAAGCTTGTGCAGAAGCTTGATTACTTGCGCACAATAGATGGACTCTAATGCTTGAATACTGCCAGAGAAATACAGGTAGTTAACCAACAACAGGCTCGTTGTGGGGCCAGAGCACTTTGCTCACTTGCCAAGTTGGCTCAGACTTTAATATAATCATGGTCATGAGGAGCTGTCATAGTGCTATTCTGTCAAGGCGGCTGCCACAACTACCAACAAGTGTGTCGTTACAAGAATGCCTCCTCGTTGCTCCCAACAAGAGCAGGAGTGGCAAATATTTTTCTTGTTCATACTAAATCATTTAAGAGCTGTTTTATATTGATAAAACAACTTTAGGTGCTCTGTTAACAATATTGTTTTTGGCAGCCACAGACAACTTTAGGTCTAGCTCATGTATATACAGCAAACTCCTGTTAAAACAAACTCAGTTGACAAATTCTCGCTTGTGCCAAGCAACGTGGGACTGTTCGTTTGGTTTTTCATAGACCCAATGCAAAAAGAATCCGCTTAAGATGAACAGCCTTGCACGTACTCTGGTTAAGGTGAACAACTTTCAACTGCTGGCGATTCTGGGTAGCGAACATGGCGGGATGTGGCGGGGCATTCACGCAACCAGAGGGAAAGAAAAGTAACAGGAATTCGCGCCACAGAGGAAGGGAGGGAGTGAGAAGTAACAGGAATTCGCGCCACAGAGGAAGGGAGGGAGTGAGAAAAGCAGACTCGTGGATAAAGCTACCTTTCAACCCGTGGAGCCACCCGCAAAGCAAAGAAGAAAAAAAGAGCGAGGGCGAGTTTGTTGGCCACTCTGATCTGGAGGAGAGAGGCGCACAACTAGGATAAAAAAGGTAAAAAAAGCGACGATGGAGATTTTCTGTGAACGTAGCAGCTCTCCTGACCAATGCCATTTCTCAGCGTCAGCACGCAAGTTCGCGTCGGTTCACGTCGCGAGTCCCACCGCGTCACCGCCTAGAAAGTGAGGAGGTCCCTCTGTCTCTGCTGCGTTGTTGCTTGAAGTAGTGGGTGTACACTCTCCGTCACCGCTTGGACTGGATAGAACCAGGCAAGAGCACTTGAAGACAGCCTTCTATCAAGTTGCGCACTCAAATGAATGTTTTTTTTCCCCACTACGTATACTCCATTCAGCGTCTTGAAGCATTATATTTGCATGCACCTTGGCATGTTGCCGATTCTTTTTTTGGGAGGGCTTCTGATAAGACGAATGAACCATCACATTCCCTTGGAGTTCAGTCTTAATGGGAGTTCACTGTAATACGTAGTATGAAACTATATGCCCCTGACAACTCGCATGACATCGAACCTCCAGGTGGAATTCCTATGAAAATGATGGGGGCTTCCTAACCCAGCTATGTGGAAAGTGGATTCCTTCACGAGAGAGGATGTCAGTGGGAGACCAACAAGAGTCTGACCTCCTATGCCATCATCTGCAACTTGCATGGCATCGCAGGGATGGCGTGCCATGCATGGCTCGCAAGGGAGCTAGAGCACGTGGCCACGCGGCCTAGGGTTGCCACCTGCCCGGTTTTGGACCAGCCCGACCGGTGTTTTAAACAGCGGGCCGGTTGCCGGTTCATACTTAAAACCGGCCGTCATTGGCCATTTTAGATGCGACGCTGAGAGGAGCATCTCGCCAGTGGCCCTGTCCTGCGTGCGTCCGTCGTCTGCGTCCGCACAGCTGCGTCTCTCCTCCGCTCGCCTCCTCTCCTCTCTCCAATAGCGAACGCTCTCTCCTAACATCTGCGGTCGCGCTGCGCACGGCTGCGCACTGTGCGCATGTGCATTACTCTCTCTCCGCGGTCTCCTCTCCTTCGGGCGCGCTGCGCATAGAAGCGGAGTGCCGCGCTCCGGCCGGTCTCTCAGTCGACGGTCGTCCGCGCTTGCTCTCTTGCCGTACCCGACGATTGCTTGATGCGACGCCAATAGAACCCCCTTCAGCGTCGCATCACACCAGGGTTCCCGTGAGGGGAGGTGGGCGTAATTTTTTTGGCCTTTGCGCCGTGATTATGTCCGTTTTTGCGTTTTATAAGCGTCAATTCAACAAGTAAGACGATAAATATGTGTTGACAAGCTGCGCAAAGACACGCGAGCAGAAAAAATACGCGGGCGAGCGCGCTGCCCGAGATGGAGGGGGACCTAAAGGAGGAAGAAAACAACGAAATGCTGCCGCCGGGGTCAGCAATTGCGGTTACATTTCAGTGGACCACATAGAGAGCAATAACCTAGCTCTGAATCATTTTCAGTACAAAGGATATGTTGTTTCCGCGCTCATAAAACACTACAATAATTGGCACTACATGTCAAAAGCATGCACACAGTAAACATTCTATACTATACCCCCCAGCTGTTCAGACTTTCAAGGACAAACTTTGTAGTCGAGCTTTGTTATTGACTCGGTGTGCACTTGCCAGCAGCACGCTTGAGAATTCCACCCATCAGCTAGCCTTAGATCACACAACAGCTGGGTATAGTTGACCTGTCGGACGGGAGCACATCATCGTGGTACGGCAAATTAATGAGCTGTGCTGCATGAAAGATGACCAGCTGCCCAACTCCAAGCCCAACTCCAAGTCCCCAAATGCTCAAGCATCTGTCGTAGAGGTGTGTGAATATTTGAGACTGAATGTCACGAATAGTGGGGGAAGGGGGACAACATCTTTACTCGCCGGCTAAAAGGTCACGGTGGCTCTCACTCCCTCGCTAGGTGGGGGGTGCCGGCCGTGACTGCTGGCGTGTGATCGCCGCCAGCGCAAACTGCGCGGCGGCTTTCTGTGCGTCCTTGTCCGTCTCGCGCACCGCACGCGCGAGATGGGCCGGTAGTATATTCGTTCCCGCTTCCGCGTCGAATAGTGTTAGCCAGTTATGTCAAATTGACGAATAACTAAGTTTACCCTGGTGCACAAACGTCCAAGCTTCACCAGAATAACAAAGTTGACTCTGGTGCACGATGTGCAAACTTCCAAGCTTCACCACATGGCAAGCCCCTTTGGGATGGCTTTTTGCACAACGCCAAAGCTGTGCACAAAAGCCTAACATGGGCAGACCTCTCGCGCGCTCACTCAAGCATGTATGTTTTTCAACCATAAAGAAGCTTCCTGTCATAGGCTGGCACGAGCCATGCCATACCAGGTACTAGCACGACGTGACTGGAGGGACTGGAGCCAAATATATTTTTTGTTCCACTGCTCTGCCATCCTGGCGTAATCCTTAAACTCTTTTGAACCATTTACATTTGTACATGAACCGTCCGGACTGCCTACGCTACATTTTTTTTTGTTTACGAGTTGCAGTACAGAGTTTGATATTAACACACCTTTACATATCAAGCAAGCAGGCAGACTAACTATGTTGTGTGAAACGTTCCTAGAACACGTACAAAACACCAATTAGCCCTGCCAACCAGCCATGTGTGTCTGAAAAACGCTGGCGTAAGAGTAAACGGTCATTATATGTCCGTGCAGGCAAGAAGTACATTTTTTTGGTTCGGTCATTCTCCCCTCAGTGTTCTTTGCCCAGTTGAAAGCTAGCCATTGCAAAGCCCCCCACTCACCTTTCGTTGTTCCCTTGGCTTTTGTCGATGGCAATGACTTGGAATGTTTTTATTTCTCCTACGGATCTGGGAGAGTGCTGAACTAGCCAATGGGACCTGAACTGCTTTCTATTCATGAGACTTTGGAATATGTTTAAGCTTGTAGTCTTACAATGGTTATGGTATTTGCACAAGAATGTGGCATTCTAGATAACATGCAGCACGTTTTGTTACACAGCAGACTCCCATCATGACAAACTTGGCCGAGACAAATTTATGGTCCTGTAGGAACAAACGTTTAACACCCACATGAGAAGTTGTACACCTACCTGGAAAAAATTCGTCAAGTTTGTCCTAATGGGAATTCACTGCAGTGAATGTGGTGGCAGGAACAAGACATTCCTGGCACTAACTGTACCTTGGAGTTTGGTGCAATACTGCTTTTTCCACATACACCTTCAACTCTTTCCAATTGATCACAGAAGCTAATCATTATTTATGCTAGAGTGGCTGCTGCATTAAATTGGGGTTTTTGCTCAGAATTTTACTGAAATTGTCCTGTATGGTAGGTTAGTGTTTGTTCTTGTCTGTCGCAACCCCGAATTTTTCGGTGCATATGAAAGATCCACAGATCTAAACTAATCCACAGCCCCCCACTAGGCACTCCTCGTGGCTCAGTTGCGGATTCAGCACATCAAACCCGCAAAATACAAAATATGTTTGTCTATCACCACCTCAGAATGTGGTTATTCCTTACGTTCCAATGCTTGTAGCGACCCTAAAACTAAATTAGTCCTTACGTTGCTATGTTTGTAGTGACCCTATTGTCTAGACAAGTTATGGGATGTAGGCAGTTTAGAGACCAGACCATTACGCAGACTTCGCAGCGTCAACTACTTTTATCTGGAGACACGTCTACCAAGTGCAAGTACAGGAACTGCAGACCCTTTTTAGCCGCCACATTTTCAGAACTTTTTTTTTTTTTTATGTTAAGCATTTCGGGTAGTAGAGAATTTTATCTGAAGAGCACAAGAACAAGGATAAAAATTACAGGTGCTACCTTTAATTTACTTGACAGCCAGGGCGAGTCTGTTGCTTTTGTCCTTTTCTGTTCTCGGCTTCTGTTCTACAATGCTATTTTTGCAACAGGCGTAGCACACGGCAGAGAGACATATGTTGCTCACAATTCACCATGCACAAGAAAGACAGTGGACGAGAAAATCTGTTTGAGTAAATTTTATTGACTCAATCAGCAAGAATGTAAGCACTGTAAGAAGAAGAAAAATTAGACATAGAACAGGTAAAGCAAGCTTCATAGAGGTATTATTAGTAACTGCAAAGACAAGAATCTGAATAAAATATGGGCATACACATCCAAATCCTGCACTCGTTGTCGGTTTCATGCTTTAACTTATTGATATGCCAATTAATACAACTGCAAATAACATTTGGGGAATCAATAATCTTAAACACCATAGTATACTTACCTCGGCAATAAATGCAGGACATGCATGAACAGCATCGTAGCAGGGTTTTTTTTTTTTTTTTTTTTCAATATTCCTACATCTTGTTAACACCACTATTGTTTTATGTTTATCCAATCTAATATAGCATTGCTAAAATCAGTATTGTTGCTTCAATGCCGCCATAAAGCTTGAGAGCTCTGGGGACGAAGCCAGAGTGTTAGCAGGGCAGACTCTGAGGCATTGCCGCATGATTTTGGTTGGCAGGCTCCCTGCTCCCCTCGCACCTGCCCCGATTTCCTCACCACTGGGCTCTTTATTCGTCCACACAGGAACACTTGCTGCTTCTAGATCTTCTCAAGCCAAATTACACGTGCGGCAACCGTCAAAGTCTGCCCTGATCCCGAGAGAACCGGGTCTTAGGAAAGTAATCTTCAAAGACGGTTCCTCTGGTGATCCTGCAAGTCTGTCACCACCTCTGATGCAATCCTGAAAGCCCCCACTGCTTTACCACCTCAGGCAAGAGCAGAATAAGCCCATTAATATCCTGCTGTGGATTTCATTTCTTTTTAAAATGCTGGACTCCTCACGGCACCTTTAATATTAAAATGCATGGTATTTATTAGCAATTATCTATTCCTGCATAAATATTTTATATGTAATTACAATAATCGATATTAAAATTACCAATTCATTAAAGGTCAAACAAGTTGGATTGCTTGCTCAAACTAGTTATGGGAAATTGAACACGAATTTTAATTTATTTTAATTATTTTATTTAATCAAGGTCTAGTAAAACTGGATGATAAACACTTAGGAATTACAATTGTTATCATCAGAAGCTTAGTATTGAAAGCTTATTCTGTACCATGCCACCTTGCAACAGCTAGCTTAATTTGATGTGTCCAGAACATGACCCTGCACAAGCTCACTAAAAAGATGTTTCAATTGTGCTGAATAATATGGCCACGACAGTAGAATTTTCACTCGAAAATCAGACAAGGTAACTAAGGAAACCTAGAGCACAAAAAGTCAACAGGAACTACATGCTGAAAAACAAGATAGTACTAGTCGTGTCGACAAATGAGCTCAGAAATTTGCAAGAGGCAGTTATTTCCTGCATTTACTTTGGAGCCACTTGAAGCTACTCAGATGTTAGTTTAAGATTTCTGGAACAAGGCTTAAAATATAGAAGTTACTGAATTTTTTTAAACCAATATATGCTAATGGGAGACACCCCACGGTTTTGCAACACAATGCGCACTATAAAAGCCTGTAAAGACTGCATCGCTGCAAGCAGGTATGCAATGACTGAAAGCCTACTTTAAGGAGAAGGATGTGATAAAAAAAGTAAAACAAGCAAGTTAAAAAAGAAAGCACAAAAAAAATGCAGGACATCTATGGTGCAGGAAGTTCCAGATGTAACTCATTTGCATTATACATTCACTGTAATGCAACACTACTTGCTTTCCAATCTCCACAACCAGTCTTTTTGGAACCACACAGCTTCAGCTAAGTGCCTCTATTTCACAAAATTCCGTTTTGCATCACAACCTCCATCAAACCACTTTCACGTATAATCGTTTATAGAACACGCGCATCTCATTTTGCCTCACAGAATTATTTGCATTACACCTAAACTAAAATTACATGTAAGGCAATGCTTATTTTCTATTCATTATAGCTCTACTTTTCACATATTTCTTGCATACTACATGCATCTAATTTTACCTTAGACTCATCTGCATTATACCTAAACAGAAATCTAATATCTGTGAAACTGCTTTTACTCCACACTCAATTGTAAACCAACCTTCACCTTTTACCCTTGCATCGCACTTCAATCAGAAACCCATTTGCTTCTCAGTAAGCCATAACCATGGTCTTGCAGCAATCCCCACTGCTTCAGGCAAAAGCCTGTATCTCATTTGTTTTCTACCCACCACATGCCTTCAAAATTCCGTTTCGCAACACATCACCAGAACTATTTGCACGTCTAACTTTATATGTGCACCATATGCATCTCATTATGCCTCACGGACTAATCCGGATCATACCACAATCGAAAGATATTTGATACCGTTTTCATTTAACATTCATTTCCGAATGAACTTTCGATTCATCAGCATCTAGTTAGTTTTCAAACCACCATACCCACACATCCTCACATCGCATAGCTTCACGCAAACGCCCCCACCTTGAAAAATTTTTTTTACAACACTTCGACTCATCTGCATCATACCTTATCCATTAGCTATATGATACCAATTTTAATTACACTCATTTGTGAACCAACTTTCGCACTTAAAGTATATCGCAATTCATCAGTATCTCATTTGTTTTCCAACCACCATAAACCCGCAATTCTAGCAATCTCACGTCAGGCAAAAGCCTCAACCAAGAAAAATTTTGTTTTGCGTCACAACCTCAGCTAAACTGTTCTCAGGTCTATTTTTTTTTTTGCACACTGCATCTAATTATACTTCACCAATTTCCGTATCTGGTTCATACCTTTTTTTGATATTTGAAACCATTTGAAAGATATTTTTATCAAAACTCAGTTGGAAATAAACTTTTTCGCTTTTATATCACCATGGTATCCTGGTTCAAATCAGCATCTCATTTGTTTTCCAATTACCATAATCACCCAATTCTAATTCTCACATCACATACCTTCACGCAAACGCCCTCACCTTGGAAAATTCCGTTTGAAACACAACATCAGCCTAACCATTTTCACGTCTAACTTTATATGTGCACCATATCCATCTCATTATGCCTCACCGACTTATCCGGATCATACCTCAACTGACAGATATTTAAAACCATTTTCATTTAACATTCATTTGGGAACCACCTTCTTATAATAACCATGCATTTCTCACATCGCATAGCTTCAGGCAAACGCTCCTACCTTGAAAAATTTCATTTTGCAACACCATCGCCAAACTGTTTTTACCATGATATTTGCACAATATACATCTCATTATGCCTCGCCATCTCATCGGGATCATTCCATAACGAAAAATATTTGATACCATTTTTATTCAATGCTCATTTGTGAACCAACTTTCTCTTTTACAGTACCATTGTGCAACGAATTTATCACTATCTCGTTTGTTTTCTAACCTACATTACGCAATTCTCTTCGAATAGCTTCAGGGGAACGGCAATACCTTGGCAAATTCTGTTTTGCGACACAACCTCAAACCAACCGTTTTCGCATTGAATTTTATATTTGCACCATAGCATCTCATTATGCCTCACCGACACATCAGCATCATACCTCAACCAGAAGATATTTGATACCGTTGTCATTCAAAGCTCATTTGTGAACCAACTTTCTCTTTTATACTATTTTTTGTTGTGATTCGTCAGAATCTCATTCGTTTTCTAACCACCGTAACAAAGCAATTTTCACATCGCAATGCTCCGGACAAATGATTGTAACTTTGAAAATTCACTTTCGCAACAAAACATCAGCCGAACCATTTTCCCGTTTAACTTTATATGTGCGCCATATGCATCTCATTGCGCCTCAGTGACTTATCCGGATCATACCTCAACCGAAAGATATTGACACCGTGTTCATTTAACACTCATTTGTTAACCAACCTTCTCCTTTATACTACCTTTGTATCGTGATTCGGCAGCATCTCATTTGTTTTCCAACCACCATAACCACAAAATTCTCATATCGCCTACCCTCAGGCAAACGCCTCTACCTTGGAAAATTCCATTTTCCAGCACAACACCAGCCGACCATTTTCACGTCTAACTTTATATTTCTACCATAGGCATCTCATTATGTCTAAGCGACTTATCCGCATGATACTTTTTCATTTAACACTTATTTCCGTAACAACTTTCGATTCATCAGCATCTCTTTTTTTTTCAACCACCCTAACGATACAATTCTGACATCTCATAGCTTCAGACAAACGCCTCTACATAGGAAATTTTTTTTGCAAAAGTTCAGTAAAACCATTTTCACATTGATGTTTGCACCATATGCATCTTATTATGCCTCAACGACTTATCTGCATCATACCTCATCCATTAGCTATATGATACCATTTTATATTACACTCATTTGTGAACCAACTTTCGCATTTATAGTATACCACAATTCATCACTATCTCATTTGTTTTCCAACCACCATATACCTGTAATTCTCGCAATTGCACATCAGGCAAAAGCCTCTACCAAGAAACATTTTGTTTCGCGTCACAACCTCAGCACAACCATTCTCAGGTCTATTTTTTTTTGCACCACCTGCATCTAATTATACTTCTCCAAATTCTGTATCTCGTTCCCACCTTTTTTTGATTTTTATTAACACTCAGATGAAAATAAACTTTATTGCTTTCATAACTTCGGTATCGTAGTTCAATCAGCATCTCATTTGTTTTCCAACCACCATAATCACAATTCTCACATCGCATAGTTTCGGGCAAACGCCCCTCTACATTGAAAAATTCCGTTTCGCAACACATCAGCCGAACCATTTTCACGTTTAACTTTATATTTTAACCATATGCATCTCATTATGCTTTGACGACTTATCCGGATCATACCTCAAACAAAAGGTATTTGATACCGTTTTATTTACACTAATTTCCGAACCAACTTTCGATTCATCAGCATATTTTTTTTCGAACCATCATAATCACGCATTTCTCACTTCGCATACCTTCAGGAAAATGTCTCCACCTTGAAAAATTTCACTTCGCACCATTGTCGCCAAACCGTTTTTACCTTGACATTTGCCTAATTTGCATCTCATTATTGCATCTCACTCATCTGGATCATACCTCAACCAAAAGATATTTGATACCGTTTTCATTTGTGAACCAACTTTCTGCTTTATAGTACTTTTGTATCGTAATTCATCAGCATCGCATTTTTTTTCTAACCACCATCACGCAATTCTTATCGCATAGCTTCAAGCAATTCCGTTCCGCAACACATCAGCCGGGCCATTTTCACGTCTCACTTTATATTTGCACCATATGAATCTCATTATGCCTCATCGACTTATCCGGATCATACCTCTACCGAATGATGTATTTGATGCCAAACTAACTTTCCATTCATCAGCATCTGATTTGTTTTACAACCACCATAACCACAGAATTCTCACATCGCATAGCTTCAGGCAAACGCCCCTTCCGTGGAAAATTCAGTTTCGCAACACATCAACCAAACCATTTTCACGTCTAACTTTATACTTGCACGATAAGCATCTCATTATGCCTTATAGACTTATCCGGATCATCCCTAACCGAAAGATATTTGATACTGTTTTCATTTAACACTCATGTCTGAACCAATTTTCGAATCATCAGCATATCATTTGTATTCCAACCGCCATAACCACACAATTCTCACATCGCATAGCTTCAGGCAAACGCCTCTACTTTGGAAAATTCCGTTTCGCAATACTGTCGCCAAGCTGTTTTTACGTTGATATCTGCGAAATATGCATCTCATTATGCCTCAGTGGCTCATCTGCATCATACCTCATTCATTAGCTATATGATACCATTTTCATTTTACACTCATTTGTGAACCAACTTTCGCATACTTTTTATGATATTTGAAACCATTTGAAAGATATTTTAAACATTTTTATCAGCACTCAGTTGTGAACGAACTTTTTCGCTTTTATAGCACTTCGGTATCGTAGTTCAATCAGCATCTCTGTTTTCCAACCACCATAACCACACAATTCTCATATCACCTAGCTTAAGGCAAACGCCTGTAGCATGGAAAATTCCATTTCAGCACAACACCTGCCGAACCATTTTCATGTCTAAGTTTATACTTGCACCATAAGCATCTCATTATGCCTTATAGACTTATCCGGATTATAACCTCAACCGAAAGATATTTGACACTGTTTTCTTTTAACACTCTTTTCCGAATCAACTTTCGCATTATCAGCATATCATTTGTTTTCCAACCTCCATAACCACACAATATGCATCTCATTATGCCTCACCGACTAATCTGGATCATTCCTCGACCGAAGGATATTTGATACAGTTATCATTCAACGCTCGTTTGTGAAACAACTTTCTCTTTTACAGTGCCTTTGCACCGTAACTTGTCATGATCTCATTTGTTTTCTAACCACCACAGCACAGTTCTGATTGCATAGCCTAAGGCAAACGCCAATACCTCGAAAAATTCCGTTTTGCGACCACCTCAAACCAACCGTTTTCGCATTAAATGTTATATTTGAACCATAGCATCTCATGATGCCTCATCGACTCCTCTGGATCATAGCTTTACCGAAAGATATTTGATACCGTTTTTATTTAACACTCATTTCCGATTCATCAGCATCTCTTTTGTTTTCCAACCACCATAACAACACAACTCGCTCATCGCATCGTTCCACGCCATTGCCTCTCCCATGGAAAATACCATTTCGCAACATCAGCTGAACCATTTTTACGTCTAACTTTACATTTGCACCATATGCAAATCACTATGCCTCACTGACTTATCCGGATCATACCTCAACCATACCTCAAACGAAAGATATTTGATACCATTTTAATTTACACTCACTTCGGAACCAACTTTCAATTCGTAAGCCTCTCATGTGTTTTTCAACCACCATAACCACACAATTCTCACATCGCATATTAACGGGCAAACGCCCCTAGCTTGAAATATTCCGTTTCGGAACACATCAGCCGAACCATTTTCATGTTCAACTTTATACTTGCACCATAGGCATCTCATTATGCCTTATAGACCTATCCGGATCATACCTCAACCGAAAGATATTTGATACTGTTTTTTTTACACTCATTTCTGAACCAATTTTCGATTCATCACCATATCATTTGTTTTCCAACCCTTATAACCACACAATTCTCCAATCGCATAGCTTCAGGCAAACGCCTCAACCTTGGAAAATTCCGTTTCGCAATACTGTCGCCAAGCCGTTTTTACGTTGATATCTGCGAAACATGCATCTCATTTTTGCCTCAGTGGCTCATCTGCATCATACCTCATTCATTAGCTTTATGATACCATTTTCATTTTACACTCATTTCTGAACCAACTTTTGCATACTTTTTATGATATCTGAAACCATTTAAAAATATTTTAAACATTTTTATAAACTCAGTTGTGAATGAACTTTTTCGCTTTTATAGCACCTCGGTATCGTAGTTCAATCAGCATCTCTGTTTTCCAACCACCATAACCACACAATTCTCATATCACCTAGCTTAAGGCAAATGCCTGTACCATGGAAAATTCCGTTTCGCAGCACAACACCTGCCGAACCATTTTCACGTCTAAGTTTATACTTGCACCATAAGCATCTCATTATGCCTTATAGACTTCTCCGGATTATAACCTCAACCGAAAGATATTTGACAGTTTTCTTTTAACACTCTTTTCCGAATCAACTTTTGCATTATCAGCATATCAGTTGTTTTCCAACCTCCATAACCACACAATATGCATCTCATTATGCCTCACCGACTAATCTGGATCATTCCTCGACCAAACGATATTTGATACAGTTATCATTCAACGCTCGTTTGTGAACCAACTTTCTCTTTTACAGTGCCTTTGCACCGTAACTTATCACGATCTCATTTGTTTTCTAACCACCACAGTGCAGTTCTGGTTGCATAGCCTAAGGCAAACGCCAATACCTCAAAAAATTCCGTTTTGCGACCACCTCAAAAAAAACGTTTTCGCATTAAATTTTATATGTGAGCCATAGCATCTCATTATGCCTCATCGACTCCTCTGGGTCAAACCTTTACCGAAAGATATTTGATATCGTTTTTATTTAACACTCATTTCCGATTCATCAGCATCTCTTTTGTTTTCCAACCACCATAACAACACAACTCGCTCATCGCATCGTTCCACGCCATTGCCTCTCCCATGGAAAATACCATTTCGCAACATCAGCTGAACCATTTTTACGTCTAACTTTACATTTGCACCATATGCAAATCATTACGCCTCACTGACTTATCCGGATCATACCTCAACCGAAAGATATTTGATACCATTTTAATTTACACTCACTTCGGAACCAACTTTCAATTCGTAAGCCTCTCATGTGTTTTTCAACCACCACAACCAAACAATTCTCACATCGCATGATTACGGGCAAACGCCCCCTACCTTGAAAAATTCCGTTTCGCAACACATCAGCCGAACCATTTTCATGTTTAACTTTATATTTAAACCATATGCATCTCATTAGGTTTTGACGAGTTATCCGGATCATACCTCAAACAAACGGTATTTGATACCGTTTTTATTTAACACTCATTTCCGAACCAACTTTCGATTCATCAGCATACCATTTGTTTTCCAACCACCATAACCACACATATGCATCTCATTATGCCTCAGAGACTCATCTGGATCATTCCTCGACCGAACGATATTTGATACAGTTTTCATTCAACGCTCCTTTGTGAACCAACTTTCTCTTTTACAGTACCTTTGTACCGTAACTTATCAGCATCTCATTTGTTTTCTAAACACCACAGCGCAGTTCTCATTGCATAGCCTCAGGCTAACGCCAATACCTTTGAAAATATTATTTTGCGACCACCTCATACAACCGTTTTCGCATTGAATTTTATATTTGCACCATAACATCTCATTGAAAATATTATTTTGCGACCACCTCAAACCAACCGTTTTCGCATTGAATTTTATATTTGCACTATAGCATCTCATTATACCTCATCGACTCCTCTGGATCATACCTCAGCCGAACATTATTTGATACCGTTTTTATTTAAAACTCGTTTCCGAATCATCAGCATCTCTTGTTTTCCAACCACCATAACAACACAACTCTCTCATCGCGTTGTTTCAGGCAATTGCCTCTACCATGGAAAATACCATTTCGCAACATCAGCTGAACCATTTTTACGTCTAACTTTACATTTGCACCATATGCAAATCATTATGCCTCACTGACTTATCCAGATCATACCTCAACCATACCTCAACCGAAAGATATTTGATACCCTTTTAATTTACACTCACTTTGGAACCAACTTTCAATTCATAAGCCTCTCATCATGTGGTTTTCAACCACCATAACCACACAATTCTCACATCGCATAGTTTCGGTCAAACGCCCCTACCTTGAAAAATTCCGTTTCGCAACACATCAGCCGAACCATTTTCACGTTTAACTTTATATTTAAACCATATGCATCTCATTAAGCTTTGACGACTTATCCGGATCATACCTCTACCGAATGATGTATTTGATACCGTTGTCATTAACATTCATTTCCAAACTAACTTTCGATTCATCAGCATCTGATTTGTTTTAGAACCACCATAACCACAGAATTCTCACATCGCATAGCTTCAGGCAAACGCCCCTACCGTGGAAAATTCAGTTTCGCAAAACATCAACCAAACCATTTTCACGTCTAACTTTATACTTGCACCATAAGCATCTCATTATGCCTCATAGACCTATCCGGATCATACCTCAACCGAAAGATATTTGATACTGTTTTCATTTAACACTCACTTCCGAACCAATTTTCGAATCATCAGCATATCATTTGTTTTCCAACCGCCATAACCACACAATTCTCCAATCGCATAGCTTCAGGCAAACGCCTCTACCTTGGAAAATTCCGTTTTGCAATACTGTCGCCAAGCCGTTTTTACCTTGATATCTGCGAAATATGCACCTCTTATGCCTCAGTGGCTCATCTGCATCATACCTCATTCATTAGATATATGATACCATTTTCATTTTACACTGATTTGTGAACGAACTTTCGTATACTTTTTATATCTGAAACCATATGAAAGATATTTTAAAATTTTTTATCAGCACTCAGTTGTGAACGAACTTTTTCACTTTTATAGCACCTCGGTATCGTAGTTCAATCAGCATCTCTGTTTTCCAACCACCATAACCACACAATTCTCATATCACCTAGCTTAAGGCAAACGCCTGTACCATGGAAAATTCCGTTTCGCAACACAACACATGCCAAACCATTTTCACGTCTAACTGTATATTTGCACCAAAAGCATCTTATTATGCCTTATAGACTTATCCAGATTTTCCCTCAACCGAAAGATGTTTGATACTGTTTTCTTTTAACACTCTTTTCCAAATAAACTTTCGCTTTATAATCGTATCATTTGTTTTCAAACCACCATAACCCTACAAACACTCTTTTCCAAATAAACTTTCGCTTTATAATCGTATCATTTGTTTTCAAACCACCATAACCCTACAATATGCATCTCATTATGCCTCACCGACTCATCTGGATCATTCCTCGACCGAACGATATTTGATACAGTTATCATTCAACGCTCGTTTGTGAACCAACTTTCTCTTTTACAGTGCCTTTGTACCGTAACTTATCACCATCTCATTTGTTTTCTAACCACCACAGTGCAGTTCTGATTGCATAGCCTAAGGCAAACGCCAATACCCCGAAAAATTCCGTTTTGCGACCACCTCAAACCAACCGTTTTCGCATTAAATTTTATATGTGAGCCATAGCATCTCATTATGCCTCATCGACTTCTCTGGATCATACCTTTACCGAAAGATATTTGATACCGTTTTTATTTAACACTAATTTCCGATTCATCAGCATCTCTTTTGTTTTCCAACCACCATAACAACACAACTCGCTCATCGCACCGTTTCAGGCCATTGCCTCTATAATGGAAAATACCATTTGGCAACATCAGCTGAACCATTTTTACGCCTAACTTTACATTTGCACCATATGCAAATCATTACGCCTCACTGACTTATCCGGATCATACCTCAACAGAAAGATATTTGATACCCTTTTAATTTACACTCACTTCGGAGCCAACTTTCAATTCGTAAGCCTCTCGTGTTTTTCAACCACCATAACCACACAATTCTCACATCGCATGATAACGGGCAAACGCCCCTATCTTGAAAAATTCTGTTTCGCAACACATCAGCCGAACCATTTTCATGTTTAACTTTATATTTAAACCATATGCATCTCATTAGGTTTTGACGAGTTATCCGGATCATACCTCAAACAAACGGTATTTGATACCGTTTTTATTTAACACTCATTTCCGAACCAACTTTCCATTCATCAGCATATTTTTTTTTGAACCACCATAATCACGCATTTCTCACTTCGCATAGCTTCAGGAAAATGTCTCCACCTTGAAAAATTTCACTTCGCACCATCGTCTCCAAACCGTTTTTCCATTGACATTTGCCCAATTTGCATCTCATTATGCCTCACCGACTCATTTGGATCCATTCCTAACCAAAATATATTTGAAACCGATTTCGTTGAACACTCATTTGTGAACCAACTTTCTGTTTTATAGTACTTTTGTATCGTAATTCATCAGCATCACATTTTTTTTCTAACCACCATCACGTAATTCTCATCTCATAGCTTCAAGCAATTCCGTTCCGCAACACAACATCAGCCGGGCCATTTTCACGTCTCACTTTATATTTGCACCATATGCATCTCATTATGCCTCATCGACTTATCCGGATCATACCACTACCGAATGATGTATTTGATACCGTTTTCATTTACATTCATTTCCAAACTAACTTTCGATTCATCAGCATCTGATGTCTTTTAGAACCACCATAACCACAGAATTCTCACATCGCATAACTTCAGGCAAACGGCTTAATGTGGAAAATTCAGTTTCGCAACACATCAACCAAACCATTTTCACGTCTAACTTTATACTAGCACCATAAGCATCTCGTTATGCCTTATAGCCCTATCCGGATCATACCTCAACCGAAAGATATTTCATACTGTTTTCATTTAACACTCATTTCCGAACCAACTTTCGATTTATCACCATATCATTTGTTTTTAACCGTTATAACCACGGAATTCACCAATCGCATAGCTTCAGGCAAACGCCTCAACCTTGGAAAATTCCGTTTCGCAATACTGTCGCCAAGCCGTTTTTACGTTGATATCTGCGAAACATGCATCTCATTTGCCTCAGTGGCTCATCTGCATCATACCTCATTCATTAGCTTTATGATACCATTTTCATTTCACACTCATTTGTGAACCAACTTTCGCATACTTTTTATGATATCTGAAACCATTTAAAGATATTTTAAACATTTTTATCAACACTCAGTTGTGAATGAACTTTTTCGCTTTTATAGCACTTCGGTATCGTAGTTCAATCAGCATCTCTGTTTTCCAACCACCATAACCACACAATTCTCATATCACCTAGCTTAAGGCAAACGCCTGTAGCATGGAAAATTCCGTTTCGCAGCACAACACCTGCCGAACCATTTTCACGTCTAACTGTATATTTGCACCATAAGCATCTCATTATGCCTTATAGACTTATCCGGGTTATACCGCAACCGAAAGATTTTTGATACTGTTTTCTTTTAGCACTCTGTTCTGAATCAACTTTCGCTTTATCAGCATATCATTTGTTTTCCAACCACCATAACCACACAATATGCATCTCATTATGCCTCAGAGACTCATCTGGATCATTCCTCGACCGAACGATATTTGATACAGTTTTCATTCAACGCTCCTTTGTGAACCAACTTTCTCTTTTACAGTACCTTTGTACCGTAACTTATCAGCATCTCATTTGTTTTCTAAACACCACAGCGCAGTTCTCATTGCATAGCCTCAGGCTAACGCCAATACCTTTGAAAATATTATTTTGCGACCACCTCATACAACCGTTTTCGCATTGAATTTTATATTTGCACCATAACATCTCATTGAAAATATTATTTTGCGACCACCTCAAACCAACCGTTTTTGCATTGAATTTTATATTTGCACTATAGCATCTCATTATACCTCATCGACTCCTCTGGATCATACCTCAACCGAACATTATTTGATACCGTTTTTATTTAAAACTCGTTTCCGAATCATCAGCATCTCTTGTTTTCCAACCACCATAACAACACAACTCTCTCATCGCGTTGTTTAAGGCAATTGCCTCTACCATGGAAAATACCATTTCGCAACATCAGCTGAACCATTTTTACGTCTAACTTTACATTTGCACCATATGCAAATCATTATGCCTCACTGACTTATCCAGATCATACCTCAACCATACCTCAACCGAAAGATATTTGATACCCTTTTAATTTACACTCACTTTGGAACCAACTTTCAATTCATAAGCCTCTCATCATGTGGTTTTCAACCACCATAACCACACAATTCTCACATCGCATAGTTTCGGTCAAACGCCCCTACCTTGAAAAATTCCGTTTCGCAACACATCAGCCGAACCATTTTCACGTTTAACTTTATATTTAAACCATATGCATCTCATTAAGCTTTGACGACTTATCCGGATCATACCTCTACCGAATGATGTATTTGATACCGTTGTCATTAACATTCATTTCCAAACTAACTTTCGATTCATCAGCATCTGATTTGTTTTAGAACCACCATAACCACAGAATTCTCACATCGCATAGCTTCAGGCAAACGCCCCTACCGTGGAAAATTCAGTTTCGCAAAACATCAACCAAACCATTTTCACGTCTAACTTTATACTTGCACCATAAGCATCTCATTATGCCTCATAGACCTATCCGGATCATACCTCAACCGAAAGATATTTGATACTGTTTTCATTTAACACTCACTTCCGAACCAATTTTCGAATCATCAGCATATCATTTGTTTTCCAACCGCCATAACCACACAATTCTCCAATCGCATAGCTTCAGGCAAACGCCTCTACCTTGGAAAATTCCGTTTTGCAATACTGTCGCCAAGCCGTTTTTACCTTGATATCTGCGAAATATGCACCTCTTATGCCTCAGTGGCTCATCTGCATCATACCTCATTCATTAGATATATGATACCATTTTCATTTTACACTGATTTGTGAACGAACTTTCGTATACTTTTTATATCTGAAACCATATGAAAGATATTTTAAAATTTTTTATCAGCACTCAGTTGTGAACGAACTTTTTCGCTTTTATAGCACCTCGGTATCGTAGTTCAATCAGCATCTCTGTTTTCCAACCACCATAACCACACAATTCTCATATCACCTAGCTTAAGGCAAACGCCTGTACCATGGAAAATTCCGTTTCGCAACACAACACATGCCAAACCATTTTCACGTCTAACTGTATATTTGCACCAAAAGCATCTTATTATGCCTTATAGACTTATCCAGATTTTCCCTCAACCGAAAGATGTTTGATACTGTTTTCTTTTAACACTCTTTTCCAAATAAACTTTCGCTTTATAATCGTATCATTTGTTTTCAAACCACAATAACCCTACAAACACTCTTTTCCAAATAAACTTTCGCTTTATAATCGTATCATTTGTTTTCAAACCACCATAACCCTACAATATGCATCTCATTATGCCTCACCGACTCATCTGGATCATTCCTCGACCGAACGATATTTGATACAGTTATCATTCAACGCTCGTTTGTGAACCAACTTTCTCTTTTACAGTGCCTTTGTACCGTAACTTATCACCATCTCATTTGTTTTCTAACCACCACAGTGCAGTTCTGATTGCATAGCCTAAGGCAAACGCCAATACCCCGAAAAATTCCGTTTTGCGACCACCTCAAACCAACCGTTTTCGCATTAAATTTTATATGTGAGCCATAGCATCTCATTATGCCTCATTGACTTCTCTGGATCATACCTTTACCGAAAGATATTTGATACCGTTTTTATTTAACACTAATTTCCGATTCATCAGCATCTCTTTTGTTTTCCAACCACCATAACAACACAACTCGCTCATCGCACCGTTTCAGGCCATTGCCTCTATAATGGAAAATACCATTTGGCAACATCAGCTGAACCATTTTTACGCCTAACTTTACATTTGCACCATATGCAAATCATTACGCCTCACTGACTTATCCGGATCATACCTCAACAGAAAGATATTTGATACCCTTTTAATTTACACTCACTTCGGAGCCAACTTTCAATTCGTAAGCCTCTCGTGTTTTTCAACCACCATAACCACACAATTCTCACATCGCATGATAACGGGCAAACGCCCCTATCTTGAAAAATTCTGTTTCGCAACACATCAGCCGAACCATTTTCATGTTTAACTTTATATTTAAACCATATGCATCTCATTAGGTTTTGACGAGTTATCCGGATCATACCTCAAACAAACGGTATTTGATACCGTTTTTATTTAACACTCATTTCCGAACCAACTTTCCATTCATCAGCATATTTTTTTTTGAACCACCATAATCACGCATTTCTCACTTCGCATAGCTTCAGGAAAATGTCTCCACCTTGAAAAATTTCACTTCGCACCATCGTCTCCAAACCGTTTTTCCATTGACATTTGCCCAATTTGCATCTCATTATGCCTCACCGACTCATTTGGATCCATTCCTAACCAAAATATATTTGAAACCGATTTCGTTGAACACTCATTTGTGAACCAACTTTCTGTTTTATAGTACTTTTGTATCGTAATTCATCAGCATCACATTTTTTTTCTAACCACAATCACGTAATTCTCATCTCATAGCATCAAGCAATTCCGTTCCGCAACACAACATCAGCCGGGCCATTTTCACGTCTCACTTTATATTTGCACCATATGCATCTCATTATGCCTCATCGACTTATCCGGATCATACCACTACCGAATGATGTATTTGATACCGTTTTCATTTACATTCATTTCCAAACTAACTTTCGATTCATCAGCATCTGATGTCTTTTAGAACCACCATAACCACAGAATTCTCACATCGCATAACTTCAGGCAAACGGCTTAATGTGGAAAATTCAGTTTCGCAACACATCAACCAAACCATTTTCACGTCTAACTTTATACTAGCACCATAAACATCTCGTTATGCCTTATAGACCTATCCGGATCATACCTCAACCGAAAGATATTTCATACTGTTTTCATTTAACACTCATTTCCGAACCAACTTTCGATTTATCACCATATCATTTGTTTTGAACCGTTATAACCACGGAATTCACCAATCGCATAGCTTCATGCAAACGCCTCTACTTTGGAAAATTCCGTTTCGCAATACTGTCGCCAAGCCGTTTTTACATTGATATCTGCGAAACATGCATCTCATTTGCCTCAGTGGCTCATCTGCATCATACCTGATTCATTAGCTTTATTATACAATTTTCATTTTACACTCATTTGTGAACCAACTTTCGCATACTTTTTATGATATGTGAAACCATTTAAAGATATTTTAAACATTTTTATCAACACTCAGTTGTGAATGAACTTTTTCGCTTTTATAGCAGCTCGGTATCGTAGTTCAATCAGCATCTCTGTTTTCCAACCACCATAACCACACAATTCTCATATCACCTAGCGGCAAACGCCTGTAGCATGGAAAATTCCGTTTCGCAGCACAACACCTGCCGAACCATTTTCACGTCTAACTGTATATATGCACCGTAAGCATCTCATTATGCCTTATAGACTTATCCGGATTATACCTCAACCGAAAGATTTCTGATACTGTTTTCTTTTAACACTCTGTTCTGAATCAACTTTCGCTTTATCAGCATATCACTTGTTTTCCAACCACCATAACCACACAATATGCATCTCATTATGCCTCACCGACTCATCTGGATCATTCCTCGACCGAACGATATTTGATACAGTTATCATTCAACGCTCGTTTGCAAACCAACTTTCTCTTTTACAGTGCCTTTGTACCGTAACTTATCACCATCTCATTTGTTTTCTAACCACCACAGTGCAGTTCTGATTGCATAGCCTCAGGCAAACGCCAATAGCTCGGAAAATTCCGTTTTGCGACCACCTCAAACCAACCGTTATCGCATTAAATTTTATATTTTAACCATAGCATCTCATGATGCCTCATCGACTCCTCTGGATCATACCTTTACCGCAAGATATTTGATACCGTTTTTATTTAACACCCATTTCCGATTCATCAGCATCTCTTTTGTTTTCCAACCACCATAACAACACAACTCGCTCATCGCGTCGTTTCAGGCAATTGCCTCTACCATAGAAAATACCTTTTCGCAACATCACCTGAACCATTTTTACATCTAACTTCACATTTGCACCATATGCAAATCATTATGCCTCACTGACTTGTCCGGATCATACCTACACCATACCTCAACCGAAAGATATTTGATACCCTTTTAATTTACACTCACTTCGGAACCAACTTTCAATTCGTAAGCCTCTCGTGTTTTTCAACCACCATACCCACACAATTCTCACATCGCATGGTTACAGGCAAATACCCCTAGCTTGAAAAATTCCGTTTCGCAACACATCAGCTGAACCATTTTCATGTTTAACTTTATATTTAAACCATATCCATCTCATTAAGCTTTGACGACTTATTCGGATCATACCTCAACCAAAAGGTATTTGATAACGTTTTTATTTAACACTCATTTCCGAACCAACTTTCAATTCATCAGCATATTTTTTTTCGAACCACCATAACCAAAGAATTCTCACATCGCATAGCTTCAGGCAAACGCCCCTAACGTGGAAAATTCAGTTTCGCAACACATCAACCAAACCATTTTCACGTCTAACTTTATACTTCCACCATAAGCATCTCATATGCTAGACTTATCCGGATTATATCTAGACCGAAAGATGTTTGATACTGTTTTTTTTAACACTCTTTTCTGAATCAACTTTCGCTTTATCAGCATATAATTTGTTTTCCAACCACCATAACCACACAATATGCATCTCATTATGCCTCACAGACTCATCTGGATCATTCCTCGACCGAACGATATTTCATAGTTTTCATTCAACGCTCCTTTGTGAACCAACTTTCTCTTTTACAGTACCTTTGTACCGTAACTTATCAGCATCTCATTTGTTTTCTAACCACCACAGCGCAGTTCTCATTGCATAGCCTCAGGCAAGCGCCAATACCTTTGAAAACATTATTTTGCGACCACCTCAAACCAACCATTTTAGCATTGAATTTTATATTTGCACCATAGCATCTCATTATACCTCATCGACTCCTCTGGATCATACCTCAACCGAAAGATATTTGATACCGTTTTTATTTAACACTCATTTCCGATTTATCAGCATTTCATTAGTTTTCCAACCACCATAACAACACAACTCTCTCATCGCATTGTTTCAGGCAGTTGCCTCTACCATGGAAAATACCATTTCGCAACATCAGCTGAACCATTTTTACGTCTAACTTTACATTTGCACCATATGCAAATCATTACGCATCACTGACTTATCCGGATCATACCTCAACCGAAAGATATTTCATACCCTTTTAATTTACACTCACTTCGGAACCAACTTTCAATTCGTAAGCCTCTCATGTGTTTTCCAACCACCATAACCACACAATTCTCACATCGCACGATTACGGTCAAACGCCCCTACCTTGAAAAATTCCGTTTCGCAACACATCAGCCGAACCATTTTCGCGTTTAACTTTGTATTTAAACCATATGCATCTCATTAAGCTTTGACGACTTATCCGGATCATACCTCTACGGAAAGATGTATTTGATACCGTTTTCATTTACATTCATTTCCAAACTAACTTTCGATTCATCAGAATCCGATTTGTTTTACAACCACCATAACCAAAGAATTCTCACATCGCATAGCTTCAGGCAAACGCCCCTACCTTGGAAAATTCAGTTTCGCAACACATCAACCAAACCATTTGCACATCTAACTTTATACTTGCACCATAGGCATCTCATTATGCCTTATAGACTTATCCGGATCATACGTCAACCGAAAGATATTTGATACTGTTTTCATTTAACACTCACTTCCGAACCAATTTTCGAATCATCAGCATATCATTTGTTTTCCAACTGCCATAACCACACAATTCTCACATCGCATAGCTTGTGGCAAACGCCTCTACTTTGGAAAATTCCGTTTCGCAATACTGTCGCCAAGCCGTTTTTACGTTGATATCTGTGAAATATGCATCTCATTATGCCTCAGTGGCTCATCTGCATCATACCTCATTCATTAACTATACGATACCATTTTCATTTTACACTCATTTGTGAACCAACTTTCGCATACTTTTTATGATATTTGAAACCATTTGAAAGATATTTTAAACATTTTTATCAACACTCAGTTGTGAACGAACTTTCTCGCTTTTATAGCACCTCAGTATCGTAGTTCAATCAGCATCTTTCACACAATTCTCATATCACCTAGCTTTAGGCAAATGCCTGTACCATGGAAAATTCCGTTTTGAACACAACACCTGCCGTACCATTTTCACGTCTAACACACGCAGAATTATTTTCACGTCTCACTTTATATTTGCACCATATGCATCTCATTATCCCTCGCACTTTTATCAAGATCATACATCAACAGAAAGATATTTGATACCGTATTCACTTAACACTCATTTAGGAACCAACGTTTGATTCATCAGCATCTTATTCTTTTTTTTCAACCACCATAAGCACGCAATTCTCACATCGCATAGCTTCAGGCAAACGCCCTACCTAAGAAAATTCTGTTTCGCAACACAACAGCAGCCGAACCATTTTCACGTCGAACTTTCTATTTGCACCATATGAATATTGTTATGCCTCACCGACTTATCCGGATCATACCTAACCCGAAAGATATTTGATACCGTTTTCATTTTATAGCCCTTTCCGAAGCAACTTTCGAGTCATCAGCATCTCTGCTTTACAACGACCATATTCAGACAATTCTCTCACAGCTTCAGGCAAACGCCCCTACCTTGGAAATTTTTTTTGCAACACTTGAGCAAAACGATTTTCACATTGATATTTGCACCATATGCATTCATTATGCCTCACCTACTAATCTGCAGCCTACCTCATCAATCAGCTATATGATACCGTTTTATATTACAGTCATTTGTGAACCAACGTTAGATTCATCGGCATATCATTTTTTTTTTCAACCACCATAACCACACAATTCTCACATCGCATAGCTTCAGGAAAACGCCTCTACCTTGAAAAATTCCGTTCCGCAATAGAACATCAGCCGAGCATTTTTCACGTCTGACTTTGTATTTATTTGCACCATATGCATCTTATTACACCTCACCGATTATCCGTATCATACCTCAGCCGAAAGATATTTGATATCGTTTTCACTCAACGCTCCTTTGTGCACAAACTTTCTCTTTTATAGTAATGTTGCATTTTATTTCATCAGCATCTCATTCGTTAACTCGCAATTCGCACATTCCACAGCTTCAGGCACACGCCTCTAACTGTGGTAATTCTGTTTTACGACACACCTCTCATCATTCCTCCACGACTCATCTGGGTCATACATCAGCCGAAAGATGTTTGATACCGTTTGCATTCAACGCTCATTTGTGAACCAACTTTCTTTTTTATAGTACCTTGAATAGTAATTCATCAGGATCTCGTTTGTTTTTAACCACCATAAAGCAATTCGCACATTACACAGCTTCAGGCAAATGCCGCTACCTTGGGTACTTCTGTTTTGCGACGCAACCCAAACATTTTAAATCTGATTTTATAATTACACCCTATGCGCCTCATCATGCCTCTACGACTCATCTGGCTCATACCTCAGCCGAAATATGTTTGATACCGTTTTAATTCAACGCTCATTCGTGAACCAACTTTCTCTTTTATAGTACCTTGTAATTCATCAGGATTTCATTTGTTTTCAACCACCATACCGCAATTCGCACATTGGACAGCTTCAGGCAAACGCCTCTACCTTGGGTAATTCTGTTTTGCGACACAACCTCAACCCAACCATTTCAAATCTAATTTTATAATTACACCATATGCACCTCATCATGCCTCCAGACTCATCTGGGTCATACCTAAGCCGAAATATGTTTGATACCGTTTTAATTCAACGCGCATTCGTGAACCAACTTTCTCTTTTATAGTACCTTGTAATTCATCAGGATTTCATTTGTTTTCAACCACCATACCGCAATTCGCACATTGGACAGCTTCAGGCAAACGCCTCTACCTTGGGTAATTCTGTTTTGCGACACAACCTCAACCCAACCATTTCAAATCTGATTTTATAATTACACCATATGCACCTCATCATGCCTCCAGACTCATCTGGGTCATACCTCAGCCGAAATATGTTTGATACCGTTTTAATTCAACGCGCATTCGTGAACCAACTTTCTCTTTTATAGTACCTTGTAATTCATCAGGATTTCATTTGTTTTCAACCACCATACCGCAATTCGCACATTGGACAGCTTCAGGCAAACGCCTCTACCTTGGGTAATTCTGTTTTGCGACACAACCTCAACCCAACCATTTCAAATCTGATTTTATAATTACACTATATGCGCCTCATCATGCCTCCACGACTCATCTGGGTCATACCTCAGCCGAAAGATGTTTTATACCGTTTTCATTTAACGCTCATTCGTGAACCAACTTTCTCTTTTATAGTACCTTGTAATTCATCAGGATTTCATTTGTTTTCAACCACCATACCGCTATTCGCACATTGCACAGCTTCAGGCAAACGCCTCTACCTTGGGTAATTCTGTTTTCCGACACAACCTCAACCCAAGCATTTCACATCTGATTTTATAATTAAACCATATGTGCCTCATCATGCCTTCACGACTCATCTGGGTCATACCTCAGCCTAAAGATGATTGATACCGTTTTCATCCAATGCTCATTCGTGAACCAACTTTCTCTTTTATAGAACCTTGTATTGTAATTCATCAGGATCTCATTTGTTTTCAACCACCACAACGCAATTTGCACATTTCACAGCTTCAGGCAAACGCCTCTACCTGTGGTAATTCTGCTTTACGACACACCTCAACCCAACCATTTCACATCTGATTTTATACTTGCACCATATGCGCCTCATCATGCCTCCACGACTCATCTGGGTCATACCTCAGCCGAAATATGTTTGATACCGTTTTAATTCAACGCTTATTCGTGAACCAACTTTCTCTTTTATAGTACCTTGTAATTCATCAGGATTTCATTTGTTTTCAACCACCATACCGCAATTCGCACATTGGACAGCTTCAGGCAAACGCCTCTACCTTGGGTAATTCTGTTTTGCGACACAACCTCAACCCAACCATTTCAAATCTGATTTTATAATTACACCATATGCACCTCATCATGCCTCCACGACTCATCTGGGTCATACCTCAGCCGAAATATCTTTGATACCGTTTTCATTCAACGCTCATTCGTGAACCAACTTTCTCTTTTATAGTACCTTGTAATTCATCAGGATTTCATTTGTTTTCAACCACCATACCGCAATTCGCACATTGGACAGCTTCAGGCAAACGCCTCTACCTTGGGTAATTCTGTTTTGCGACACAACCTCAACCCAACCATTGCAAATCTGATTTTATAATTACACCATATGCACCTCATCATGCCTCCAGACTCATCTGGGTCATACCTCAGCCGAAATATGTTTGATACCGTTTTAATTCAACGCTCATTCGTGAACCAACTTTCTCTTTTATAGTACCTTGTAATTCATCAGGATTTCATTTGTTTTCAACCACCATACCGCAATTCGCACATTGGACAGCTTCAGGCAAACGCCTCTACCTTGGGTAATTCTGTTTTGCGACACAACCTCAACCCAACCATTTCAAATCTAATTTTATAATTACACCATATGCACCTCATCATGCCTCCAGACTCATCTGGGTCATACCTAAGCCGAAATATGTTTGATACCGTTTTAATTCAACGCGCATTCGTGAACCAACTTTCTCTTTTATAGTACCTTGTAATTCATCAGGATTTCATTTGTTTTCAACCACCATACCGCAATTCGCACATTGGACAGCTTCAGGCAAACGCCTCTACCTTGGGTAATTCTGTTTTGCGACACAACCTCAACCCAACCATTTCAAATCTGATTTTATAATTACACTATATGCGCCTCATCATGCCTCCACGACTCATCTGGGTCATACCTCAGCCGAAAGATGTTTTATACCGTTTTCATTTAACGCTCATTCGTGAACCAACTTTCTCTTTTATAGTACCTTGTAATTCATCAGGATTTCATTTGTTTTCAACCACCATACCGCTATTCGCACATTGCACAGCTTCAGGCAAACGCCTCTACCTTGGGTAATTCTGTTTTCCGACACAACCTCAACCCAAGAATTTCACATCTGATTTTATAATTAAACCATATGTGCCTCATCATGCCTTCACGACTCATCTGGGTCATACCTCAGCCTAAAGATGATTGATACCGTTTTCATCCAATGCTCATTCGTGAACCAACTTTCTCTTTTATAGAACCTTGTATTGTAATTCATCAGGATCTCATTTGTTTTCAACCACCACAACGCAATTTGCACATTTCACAGCTTCAGGCAAACGCCTCTACCTGTGGTAATTCTGCTTTACGACACACCTCAACCCAACCATTTCACATCTGATTTTATACTTGCACCATATGCGCCTCATCATGCCTCCACGACTCATCTGGGTCATACCTCAGCCGAAATATGTTTGATACCGTTTTAATTCAACGCTTATTCGTGAACCAACTTTCTCTTTTATAGTACCTTGTAATTCATCAGGATTTCATTTGTTTTCAACCACCATACCGCAATTCGCACATTGGACAGCTTCAGGCAAACGCCTCTACCTTGGGTAATTCTGTTTTGCGACACAACCTCAACCAAACCATTTCAAATCTGATTTTATAATTACACCATATGCACCTCATCATGCCTCCACGACTCATCTGGGTCATACATCAGCCTAAAGATATGATACCGTTTTCATCCAACGCTCATTCGTGAACCAACTTTCTCTTTTATAGTCCCTTGTAATTCATCAGGATTTCATTTGTTTTCAACCACCATACCGCAATTCGCACATTGGACAGCTTCAGGCAAACGCCTCTACCTTGGGTAATTCTGTTTTGCGACACAACCTCAACCCAACCATTTCAAATCTGATTTTATAATTACACCATATGCACCTCATCATGCCTCCACGACTCATCTGGGTCATACCTCAGCCGAAATATGTTTGATACCGTTTTAATTCAACGCTCATTCGTGAACCAACTTTCTCTTTTATAGTACCTTGTAATTCATCAGGATTTCATTTGTTTTCAACCACCACAACGCAATTTGCACATTTCACAGCTTCAGGCAAACGCCTCTACCTGTGGTAATTCTGCTTTACGACACACCTCAACCCAACCATTTCACATCTGATTTTATACTTGCACCATATGCGCCTCATCATGCCTCCACGACTCATCTGGGTCATACCTCAGCCGAAATATGTTTGATACCGTTTTAATTCAACGCTTATTCGTGAACCAACTTTCTCTTTTATAGTACCTTGTAATTCATCAGGATTTCATTTGTTTTCAACCACCATACCGCAATTCGCACATTGGACAGCTTCAGGCAAACGCCTCTACCTTGGGTAATTCTGTTTTGCGACACAACCTCAACCAAACCATTTCAAATCTGATTTTATAATTACACCATATGCACCTCATCATGCCTCCACGACTCATCTGGGTCATACATCAGCCTAAAGATATGATACCGTTTTCATCCAACGCTCATTCGTGAATTAACTTTCTCTTTTATAGTCCCTTGTAATTCATCAGGATTTCATTTGTTTTCAACCACCATACCGCAATTCGCACATTGGACAGCTTCAGGCAAACGCCTCTACCTTGGGTAATTCTGTTTTGCGACACAACCTCAACCCAACCATTTCAAATCTGATTTTATAATTACACCATATGCACCTCATCATGCCTCCACGACTCATCTGGGTCATACCTCAGCCGAAATATGTTTGATACCGTTTTAATTCAACGCTCATTCGTGAACCAACTTTCTCTTTTATAGTACCTTGTAATTCATCAGGATTTCATTTGTTTTCAACCACCATACCGCAATTCGCACATTGGACAGCTTCAGGCAAACGCCGCTACCATGGGTATTTCCATTTTGCGACCCAACCTCAACCAAACCATTTCGGATCAGGTTTTATAATTACACCATTTGCGCCTCATCGTGCCTCAACGACTCATCTGGGTCATACCTCAGACGAAAGATGTTTGATACCGTTTTCCATCAACGCTCATTCGTGAACCAACTTTCTCTTTTTTAGTACCTTGTATTGTAATTCATCAGGATCTCATTTGTTCTCAACCACCACAACGCAATTCGCACATTGCACAGCTTCAGGCAAACGCCTCGACCTTGGGTAATTCTGTTTTGCGACATAACCTCAACCCAAGCATTTCACATCTGATTTTATAATTACACCATATGCGCCTCATAATGCCTTCACGACTCATCTGGGTCATACCTCAGCCTAAAGATGATTGATACCGTTTTCATCCAACACTCATTCGTGAACCAACTTTCTCTTTTATAGAACCTTGTATTGTAATTCATCAGGATCTCATTTGTTTTCAACCACCATACCGCAATTCGCAAATTTCACAGCTTCAGGCAAACGCCTCTACCTTGGGTAATTCTGTTTTGCGAAACAACCATATATTTACACCATATGCGCCTTATCATTCCTCCAAGACTCATCTGGGTCATACATCAGCAAAAAGAGGTTTGATACCGTTTTCATTTAACGCTCATTCGTGAACACACTTTCTCTTTTATAGTATCCTGTATTGTAACTCATCAGAATCAAATTTTTTTTCTACCACCATAACGCAATTCGCAAATTTCACAGCTTCAGGCAAGTGCCTCTACCTGTGGTAATTCTGTTTTACGACACACCTCAACCCAACCATATCACATCTGATTTTATAATTACACCATATGCGCCTCATGATGCCTTCACGACTCATCTGGATCGTGCCTCAACCGAACGATATTTGATACCGCTTTCATTCAAAGTCTCAATTTCGAACTAACTTTCGATTTATCAGCATCTAATTTGTTTTCTAACCAATATAACAACACAATTCTCACATTGCATAACTTCAGGCAAATGCAACTACCTTGAAAAATTCCGTTTCGCAACACAACACACAAAATTATTTTCACATCTCACTTTATATTTGCACCATATGCATCTCATTATCCCTCAGACTTATCAAGATCATACCTCAACCGAAAGATATTTGATACCGTATTCACTTAATACTCATTTGGGAAACAACGTTCGATTCATCAGCAACTTTTTTTTTTCAACCACCATAAGCACGCAATTCTCACATCGCATAGCTTCAGGCAAACGCCCCTACCTAACAAAATTTTGTTTCGCAACACAAAAGCAGCCGAACCATTTTCACGAACTTTCTATTTGCACCATATGAATATAGTTATGCCTCACCGACTTATCCGGATCATACCTAACCCGAAAGATATTTGATACCGTTTTCATTTTATACCCTTTTCCGAAGCAACTTTCGATTCATCAGCATCTCTGCTTTCCAACGACCATATACAGACAATTCTCACATAGCTTCAGGCAGACGCCGCTACCTCGGAAATTTTTTTTGCAACACTTGAGAAAAACGATTTTCACATTGCTATTTTCACCATATGCATTCATTATGCCTCACCGACTAATCTGCAGCCTACCTCATCAATCAGCTATATGATATCTCTTTATATTACTCATTTGTGAACCAAGGTTAGATTCATCGGCATATTTTTTTCAACCACCATAACCACACAATTCTCACATCGCATAGCTTCAGGAAAACGCCTCTACCTTGAAAAATTCCGTTCCACAATAGAACATCAGCCGAGCCTTTTTCACGTCTGACTTTGTATTTATTTGCACCATATGCATCTTATTACGCCTCACCGACTTATCCGTATCATACCTCAACCGAAAGATATTTGATATCGTTTTCACTCAATGCTCCTTTGTGCACAAACTTTCTCGTTTATAGTAATGTTGCATTTTAATTCATCATCATCTCATTTGTTTCAACCACAATATCGCAATTCGCACATTCCACAGCTTCAGGAAAACGCCTCTACCTTGGGTATTTCCGTTTTGCGACACAACCTCAACCCAACCATTTCACATCTGATTTTATAATTACACCATATGCGCCTCATCATGCCTCCACGACTCATCTGGGTCATACATCAGCCAAAAGATATGATACCGTTTTTATCCAACGCCCATTCGTGAACCAACTTTCTCTTTTATAGTATCTTGTATTGTAATTCATCAGAATCTCATTTGTTTTCTACCACCATAACACAATTCGCAAATTTCACAGCTTCAGGCAAACGCCTCTACCTTGGGTAATTCTGTTTTGCGACACAACCTCAACCCAACCATTTCAAATCTGATTTTATAATTACACTATATGCGCCTCATCATGCCTCCACGACTCATCTGGGTCATACCTCAGCCGAAAGATGTTTTATACCGTTTTCATTTAACGCTCATTCGTGAACCAACTTTCTCTTTTATAGTACCTTGTATTGTAATTCATCAGGATCTCATTTGTTTTCAACCACGACAACGCAATTTGCACATTTCACAGCTTCAGGCAAACGCCTCTACCTGTGGTAATTCTGCTTTACGACACACCTCAACCCAACCATTTCACATCTGATTTTATACTTGCACCATATGCGCCTCATCATGCCTCCACGACTCATCTGGGTCATACCTCAGCCGAAATATGTTTGATACCGTTTTAATTCAACGCTCATTCGTGAACCAACTTTCTCTTTTATAGTACCTTGTAATTCATCAGGATTTCATTTGTTTTCAACCACCATACCGCAATTCGCACATTGGACAGCTTCAGGCAAACGCCTCTACCTTGGGTAATTCTGTTTTGCGACACAACCTCAACCCAACCATTTCAAATCTGATTTTATAATTACACCATATGCACCTCATCATGCCTCCACGACTCATCTGGGTCATACCTCAGTCGAAATATCTTTGATACCGTTTTCATTCAACGCTCATTCGTGAACCAACTTTCTCTTTTATAGTACCTTGTAATTCATCAGGATTTCATTTGTTTTCAACCACCATACCGCAATTCGCACATTGGACAGCTTCAGGCAAACGCCTCTACCTTGGGTAATTCTGTTTTGCGACACAACCTCAACCCAACCATTGCAAATCTGATTTTATAATTACACCATATGCACCTCATCATGCCTCCAGACTCATCTGGGTCATACCTCAGCCGAAATATGTTTGATACCGTTTTAATTCAACGCTCATTCGTGAACCAACTTTCTCTTTTATAGTACCTTGTAATTCATCAGGATTTCATTTGTTTTCAACCACCATACCGCAATTCGCACATTGGACAGCTTCAGGCAAACGCCTCTACCTTGGGCAATTCTGTTTTGCGACACAACCTCAACCCAACCATTTCAAATCTGATTTTATAATTACACCATATGCACCTCATCATGCCTCCAGACTCATCTGGGTCATACCTCAGCCGAAATATGTTTGATACCGTTTTCATTCAACGCTCATTCGTGAACCAACTTTCTCTTTTATAGTACCTTGCAATTCATCAGGATTTCATTTGTTTTCAACCACCATACCGCAATTCGCACATTTCACAGCTTCAGGCAAACGCCTCTACCTTGGGTAATTCTGTTTTGCGACACAACCTCAACCCAAGCATTTCACATCTGATTTTATCATTACACCATATGCACCTCATCATGCCTCCACGACTCATCTGGGTCATACCTCAGCCGAAATATGTTTGATACCGTTTTCATTTAACGCGCCTTCGTGAACCAACTTTCTCCTTTATAGTACCTTGTAATTCATCAGGATTTCATTTGTTTTCAACCACCATACCGCAATTCGCACATTGGACAACTTTAGGCAAACGCCTCTACCTTGGGTAATTCTGTTTTGCGACACAACCTCAACCCAACCATTTCAAATCTGATTTTATAATTACACCATATGCACCTCATCATGCCTCCAGACTCATCTGGGTCATACCTCAGCCGAAATATGTTTGATACCGTTTTAATTCAACGCTCATTCGTGAACCAACTTTCTCTTTTATAGTACCTTATAATTCATCAGGATTTCATTTGTTTTCAACCACCATACCACAATTCGCACATTGGACAGCTTCAGGCAAACGCCTCTACCTTGGGTAATTCTGTTTTGCGACACAACCTCAACCCAACCATTTCAAATCTGATTTTATAATTACACCATATGCACCTCATCATGCCTCCAGACTCATCTGGGTCATACCTCAGCCGAAATATGTTTGATACCGTTTTCATTCAACGCTCATTCGTGAACCAACTTTCTCTTTTATAGTACCTTGTAATTCATCAGGATTTCATTTGTTTTCAACCACCAGACCGCAATTCGCACATTGGACAGCTTCAGGCAAACGCCTCTACCTTGGGTAATTCTGTTTTGCGACACAACCATATATTTACACCATATGCGCCTTATCATTCCTCCACGACTCATCTGGGTCATACATCAGCCGAAAGATGTTTGATACCGTTTTCATCCAACGCTCATTCGTGAACCAACTTTCTCTTTTATAGTATCTTGTATTGTAACTCATCAGAATCAAATTTCTTTTCTACCACCATACCGCAATTCGCACATTGCACAGCTTCAGGCAAACGCCTCGACCTTGGGTAATTCTGTTTTGCGACACAACCTCAACCCAAGCATTTCACATCTGATTTTATAATTACACCATATGCGCCTCATAATGCCTTCACGACTCATCTGGGTCATACCTCAGCCTAAAGATGATTGATACCGTTTTCATCCAACACTCATTCGTGAACCAACTTTCTCTTTTATAGAACCTTGTATTGTAATTCATCAGGATCTCATTTGTTTTCAACCACCATACCGCAAT
Organism: Haemaphysalis longicornis; assembly: GCF_048455015.1. NCBI lineage: Eukaryota > Metazoa > Arthropoda > Arachnida > Ixodida > Ixodidae > Haemaphysalis > Haemaphysalis longicornis. The sequence goes on from NW_027526445.1 coordinate 192,509,942, forward strand.
TCGCAAATTTCACAGCTTCAGGCAAACGCCTCTACCTTGGGTAATTCTGTTTTGCGAAACAACCATATATTTACACCATATGCGCCTTATCATTCCTCCAAGACTCATCTGGGTCATACATCAGCCAAAAGATGTTTGATACCGTTTTCATTAAACGCTCATTCGTGAACCAACTTTCTCTTTTATAGTATCTTGTATTGTAACTCATCAGAATCAAATTTCTTTTCTACCACCATACCGCAATTCGCACATTGCACAGCTTCAGGCAAACGCCTCGACCTTGGGTAATTCTGTTTTGCGACACAACCTCAACCCAAGCATTTCACATCTGATTTTATAATTACACCATATGCGCCTCATAATGCCTTCACGACTCATCTGGGTCATACCTCAGCCTAAAGATGATTGATACCGTTTTCATCCAACACTCATTCGTGAACCAACTTTCTCTTTTATAGAACCTTGTATTGTAATTCATCAGGATCTCATTTGTTTTCAACCACCATACCGCAATTCGCAAATTTCACAGCTTCAGGCAAACGCCTCTACCTTGGGTAATTCTGTTTTGCGAAACAACCATATATTTACACCATATGCGCCTTATCATTCCTCCAAGACTCATCTGGGTCATACATCAGCCAAAAGATGTTTGATACCGTTTTCATTAAACGCTCATTCGTGAACCAACTTTCTCTTTTATAGTATCTTGTATTGTAACTCATCAGAATCAAATTTCTTTTCTACCACCATACCGCAATTCGCACATTGCACAGCTTCAGGCAAACGCCTCGACCTTGGGTAATTCTGTTTTGCGACACAACCTCAACCCAAGCATTTCACATCTGATTTTATAATTACACCATATGCGCCTCATAATGCCTTCACGACTCATCTGGGTCATACCTCAGCCTAAAGATGATTGATACCGTTTTCATCCAACACTCATTCGTGAACCAACTTTCCCTTTTATAGAACCTTGTATTGTAATTCATCAGGATCTCATTTGTTTTCAACCACCATACCGCAATTCGCAAATTTCACAGCTTCAGGCAAACGCCTCTACCTTGGGTAATTCTGTTTTGCGAAACAACCATATATTTACACCATATGCGCCTTATCATTCCTCCAAGACTCATCTGGGTCATACCTCAGCCTAAAGATGATTGATACCGTTTTCATCCAACACTCATTCGTGAACACACTTTCTCTTTTATAGTATCCTGTATTGTAACTCATCAGAATCAAATTTTTTTTCTACCACCATAACGCAATTCGCAAATTTCACAGCTTCAGGCAAGTGCCTCTACCTGTGGTAATTCTGTTTTACGACACACCTCAACCCAACCATATCACATCTGATTTTATAATTACACCATATGCGCCTCATGATGCCTTCACGACTCATCTGGATCGTGCCTCAACCGAACGATATTTGATACCGCTTTCATTCAAAGTCTCAATTTCGAACTAACTTTCGATTTATCAGCATCTAATTTGTTTTCTAACCAATATAACAACACAATTCTCACATTGCATAACTTCAGGCAAATGCAACTACCTTGAAAAATTCCGTTTCGCAACACAACACACAAAATTATTTTCACATCTCACTTTATATTTGCACCATATGCATCTCATTATCCCTCAGACTTATCAAGATCATACCTCAACCGAAAGATATTTGATACCGTATTCACTTAATAGTCATTTGGGAACCAACGTTCGATTCATCAGCAACTTTTTTTTTTTCAACCACCATAAGCACGCAATTCTCACATCGCATAGCTTCAGGCAAACGCCCCTACCTAACAAAATTTTGTTTCGCAACACAAAAGCAGCCGAACCATTTTCACGAACTTTCTATTTGCACCATATGAATATAGTTATGCCTCACCGACTTATCCGGATCATACCTAACCCGAAAGATATTTGATACCGTTTTCATTTTATACCCTTTTCCGAAGCAACTTTCGATTCATCAGCATCTCTGCTTTCCAACGACCATATACAGACAATTCTCACATAGCTTCAGGCAGACGCCGCTACCTCGGAAATTTTTTTTGCAACACTTGAGAAAAACGATTTTCACATTGCTATTTTCACCATATGCATTCATTATGCCTCACCGACTAATCTGCAGCCTACCTCATCAATCAGCTATATGATATCTCTTTATATTACTCATTTGTGAACCAAGGTTAGATTCATCGGCATATTTTTTTCAACCACCATAACCACACAATTCTCACATCGCATAGCTTCAGGAAAACGCCTCTACCTTGAAAAATTCCGTTCCACAATAGAACATCAGCCGAGCCTTTTTCACGTCTGACTTTGTATTTATTTGCACCATATGCATCTTATTACGCCTCACCGACTTATCCGTATCATACCTCAACCGAAAGATATTTGATATCGTTTTCACTCAATGCTCCTTTGTGCACAAACTTTCTCGTTTATAGTAATGTTGCATTTTAATTCATCATCATCTCATTTGTTTCAACCACAATATCGCAATTCGCACATTCCACAGCTTCAGGAAAACGCCTCTACCTTGGGTATTTCCGTTTTGCGACACAACCTCAACCCAACCATTTCACATCTGATTTTATAATTACACCATATGCGCCTCATCATGCCTCCACGACTCATCTGGGTCATACATCAGCCTAAAGATATGATACCGTTTTCATCCAACGCCCATTCGTGAACCAACTTTCTCTTTTATAGCATCTTGTATTGTAATTCATCAGAATCTCATTTGTTTTCTACCACCATAACGCAATTCGAAAATTTCACAGCTTCAGGCAAACGCCTCTACCTGTGGTAATTCTGCTTTACGACACACCTCAACCCAACCATTTCACATCTGATTTTATACTTGCACCATATGCGCCTCATCATGCCTCCACGACTCATCTGGGTCATACCTCAGCCGAAATATGTTTGATACCGTTTTAATTCAACGCTCATTCGTGAACCAACTTTCTCTTTTATAGTACCTTGTAATTCATCAGGATTTCATTTGTTTTCAACCACCATACCGCAATTCGCACATTGGACAGCTTCAGGCAAACGCCTCTACCTTGGGTAATTCTGTTTTGCGACACAACCTCAACCCAACCATTTCAAATCTGATTTTATAATTACACCATATGCACCTCATCATGCCTCCACGACTCATCTGGGTCATACCTCAGCCGAAATATGTTTGATACCGTTTTCATTCAACGCTCATTCGTGAACCAACTTTCTCTTTTATAGTACCTTGTAATTCATCAGGATTTCATTTGTTTTCAACCACCATACCGCAATTCGCACATTGGACAGCTTCAGGCAAACGCCTCTACCTTGGGTAATTCTGTTTTGCGACACAACCTCAACCCAACCATTTCAAATCTGATTTTATAATTACACCATATGCACCTCATCATGCCTCCAGACTCATCTGGGTCATACCTCAGCCGAAATATGTTTGATACCGTTTTAATTCAACGCTCATTCGTGAACCAACTTTCTCTTTTATAGTACCTTGTAATTCATCAGGATTTCATTTGTTTTCAACCACCATACCGCAATTCGCACATTGGACAGCTTCAGGCAAACGCCTCTACCTTGGGCAATTCTGTTTTGCGACACAACCTCAACCCAACCATTTCAAATCTGATTTTATAATTACACCATATGCACCTCATCATGCCTCCACGACTCATCTGGGTCATACCTCAGCCGAAATATGTTTGATACCGTTTTCATTCAACGCTCATTCGTGAACCAACTTTCTCTTTTATAGTACCTTGTAATTCATCAGGATTTCATTTGTTTTCAACCACCATACCGCAATTCGCACATTTCACAGCTTCAGGCAAACGCCTCTACCTTGGGTAATTCTGTTTTGCGACACAACCTCAACCCAAGCATTTCACATCTGATTTTATAATTACACCATATGCACCTCATCATGCCTCCAGACTCATCTGGGTCATACCTCAGCCGAAATATGTTTGATACCGTTTTCATTTAACGCGCCTTCGTGAACCAACTTTCTCTTTTATAGTACCTTGTAATTCATCAGGATTTCATTTGTTTTCAACCACCATACCGCAATTCGCACATTGGACAGCTTTAGGAAAACGCCTCTACCTTGGGTAATTCTGTTTTGCGACACAACCTCAACCCAACCATTTCAAATCTGATTTTATAATTACACCATATGCACCTCATCATGCCTCCAGACTCATCTGGGTCATACCTCAGCCGAAATATGTTTGATACCGTTTTAATTCAACGCTCATTCGTGAACCAACTTTGTCTTTTATAGTACCTTATAATTCATCAGGATTTCATTTGTTTTCAACCACCATACCGCAATTCGCACATTGGACAGCTTCAGGCAAACGCCTCTACCTTGGGTAATTCTGTTTTGCGACACAACCTCAACCCAACCATTTCAAATCTGATTTTATAATTACACCATATGCACCTCATCATGCCTCCAGACTCATCTGGGTCATACCTCAGCCGAAATATGTTTGATAGCGTTTTCATTCAACGCTCATTCGTGAACCAACTTTCTCTTTTATAGTACCTTGTAATTCATCAGGATTTCATTTGTTTTCAACCACTATACCGCAATTCGCACATTGGACAGCTTCAGGCAAACGCCTCTACCTTGGGTAATTCTGTTTTGCGACACAACGTCAACCCAACCATTTCATATCTGATTTTATAATTACACCATATGCACCTCATCATGCCTCCACGACTCATCTGGGTCATACCTCAGCCGAAATATGTTTGATACCGTTTTCATTCAACGCTCATTCGTGAACCAACTTTCTCTTTTATAGTACCTTGTAATTCATCAGGATTTCATTTGTTTTCAACCACCATACCGCAATTCGCACATTTCACAGCTTCAGGCAAACGCCTCTACCTTGGGTAATTCTGTTTTGCGACACAACCTCAACCCAACCATTTCAAATCTGATTTTATAATTACACCATATGCACCTCATCATGCCTCCAGACTCATCTGGGTCATACCTCAGCCGAAATATGTTTGATACCGTTTTAATTCAACGCTCATTCGTGAACCAACTTTCTCTTTTATAGTACCTTGTAATTCATCAGGATTTCATTTGTTTTCAACCACCATACCGCAATTCGCACATTGGACAGCTTCAGGCAAACGCCTCTACCTTGGGTAATTCTGTTTTGCGACACAACCTCAACCCAACCATTTCAAATCTGATTTTATAATTACACCATATGCACCTCATCATGCCTCCACGACTCATCTGGGTCATACCTCAGCCGAAATATGTTTGATACCGTTTTCATTCAACGCTCATTCGTGAACCAACTTTCTCTTTTATAGTACCTTGTAATTCATCAGGATTTCATTTGTTTTCAACCACCATACCGCAATTCGCACATTGGACAGCTTCAGGCAAACGCCTCTACCTTGGGTAATTCTGTTTTGCGACCCAACCTCAACCCAACAATTTCAAATCTGATTTTATAATTACACTATATGCGCCTCATCATGCCTCCACGACTCATCTGGGTCATACCTCAGCCGAAAGATGTTTTATACCGTTTTCATTTAACGCTCATTCGTGAACCAACTTTCTCTTTTATAGTACCTTGTAATTCATCAGGATCTCATTTGTTTTCAACCACCATACCACAATTCGCACATTTCACAGCTTCAGGCAAACGCCTCTACCTTGGGTATTTCCGTTTTGCGACACAACCTCAACCCAACCATTTCACATCTGATTTTATAATTACACCATATGCGCCTCATCATGCCTCCACGACTCATCTGGGTCATACATCAGCCTAAAGATATGATACCGTTTTCATCCAACGCCCATTCGTGAACCAACTTTCTCTTTTATAGTATCTTGTATTGTAATTCATCAGAATCTCATTTGTTTTCTACCACCATACCGCAATTCGCACATTGGACAGCTTCAGGCAAACGCCGCTACCATGGGTATTTCCATTTTGCGACCCAACCTCAACCAAACCATTTCGGATCAGGTTTTATAATTACACCATTTGCGCCTCATCGTGCCTCAACGACTCATCTGGGTCATACCTCAGACGAAAGATGTTTGATACCGTTTTCCATCAACGCTCATTCGTGAACCAACTTTCTCTTTTTTAGTACCTTGTATTGTAATTCATCAGGATCTCATTTGTTCTCAACCACCACAACGCAATTCGCACATTTCACAGCTTCAGGCAAACGCCTCTACCTTGGGTAATTCTGTTTTGCGACACAACCATATATTTACACCATATGCGCCTTATCATTCCTCCACGACTCATCTGGGTCATACATCAGCCGAAAGATGTTTGATACCGTTTTCATCCAACGCTCATTCGTGAACCAACTTTCTCTTTTATAGTATCTTGTATTGTAACTCATCAGAATCAAATTTCTTTTCTACCACCATACCGCAATTCGCACATTGCACAGCTTCAGGCAAACGCCTCGACCTTGGGTAATTCTGTTTTGCGACATAACCTCAACCCAAGCATTTCACATCTGATTTTATAATTACACCATATGCGCCTCATAATGCCTTCACGACTCATCTGGGTCATACCTCAGCCTAAAGATGATTGATACCGTTTTCATCCAACACTCATTCGTGAACCAACTTTCTCTTTTATAGAACCTTGTATTGTAATTCATCAGGATCTCATTTGTTTTCAACCACCATACCGCAATTCGCAAATTTCACAGCTTCAGGCAAACGCCTCTACCTTGGGTAATTCTGTTTTGCGAAACAACCATATATTTACACCATATGCGCCTTATCATTCCTCCAAGACTCATCTGGGTCATACATCAGCCAAAAGAGGTTTGATACCGTTTTCATTTAACGCTCATTCGTGAACACACTTTCTCTTTTATAGTATCCTGTATTGTAACTCATCAGAATCAAATTTTTTTTCTACCACCATAACGCAATTCGCAAATTTCACAGCTTCAGGCAAGTGCCTCTACCTGTGGTAATTCTGTTTTACGACACACCTCAACCCAACCATATCACATCTGATTTTATAATTACACCATATGCGCCTCATGATGCCTTCACGACTCATCTGGATCGTGCCTCAACCGAACGATATTTGATACCGCTTTCATTCAAAGTCTCAATTTCGAACTAACTTTCGATTTATCAGCATCTAATTTGTTTTCTAACCAATATATCGCTTTCATTCAAAGTCTCAATTTCGAACTAACTTTCGATTTATCAGCATCTAATTTGTTTTCTAACCAATATAACAACACAATTCTCACATTGCATAACTTCAGGCAAATGCAACTACCTTGAAAAATTCCGTTTCGCAACACAACACACAAAATTATTTTCACATCTCACTTTATATTTGCACCATATGCATCTCATTATCCCTCAGACTTATCAAGATCATACCTCAACCGAAAGATATTTGATACCGTATTCACTTAATACTCATTTGGGAACCAACGTTCGATTCATCAGCAGCTTTTTTTTTTAACCACCATAAGCACGCAATTCTCACATCGCATAGCTTCAGGCAAACGCCCCTACCTAACAAAATTTTGTTTCGCAACACAAAAGCAGCCGAACCATTTTCACGAACTTTCTATTTGCACCATATGAATATAGTTATGCCTCACCGACTTATCCGGATCATACCTAACCCGAAAGATATTTGATACCGTTTTCATTTTATACTCTTTTCCGACGCAACTTTCGATTCATCAGCATCTCTGCTTTCCAACGACCATATACAGACAATTCTCACATAGCTTCAGGCAGACGCCGCTACCTCGGAAATTTTTTTTGCAACACTTGAGAAAAACGATTTTCACATTGCTATTTTCACCATATGCATTCATTATGCCTCACCGACTAATCTGCAGCCTACCTCATCAATCAGCTATATGATATCTCTTTATATTACTCATTTGTGAACCAAGGTTAGATTCATCGGCATATTTTTTTCAACCACCATAACCACACAATTCTCACATCGCATAGCTTCAGGAAAACGCCTCTACCTTGAAAAATTCCGTTCCACAATAGAACATCAGCCGAGCCTTTTTCACGTCTGACTTTGTATTTATTTGCACCATATGCATCTTATTACGCCTCACCGACTTATCCGTATCATACCTCAACCGAAAGATATTTGATATCGTTTTCACTCAATGCTCCTTTGTGCACAAACTTTCTCGTTTATAGTAATGTTGCATTTTAATTCATCATCATCTCATTTGTTTCAACCACAATATCGCAATTCGCACATTCCACAGCTTCAGGAAAACGCCTCTACCTTGGGTATTTCCGTTTTGCGACACAACCTCAACCCAACCATTTCACATCTGATTTTATAATTACACCATATGCGCCTCATCATGCCTCCACGACTCATCTGGGTCATACATCAGCCTAAAGATATGATACCGTTTTTATCCAACGCCCATTCGTGAACCAACTTTCTCTTTTATAGTATCTTGTATTGTAATTCATCAGAATCTCATTTGTTTTCTACCACCATAACGCAATTCGCAAATTTCACAGCTTCAGGCAAACGCCTCTACCTTGGGTAATTCTGTTTTGCGACACAACCTCAACCCAACCATTTCAAATCTGATTTTATAATTACACTATATGCGCCTCATCATGCCTCCACGACTCATCTGGGTCATACCTCAGCCGAAAGATGTTTTATACCGTTTTCATTTAACGCTCGTTCGTGAACCAACTTTCTCTTTTATAGTACCTTGTATTGTAATTCATCAGGATCTCATTTGTTTTCAACCACCACAACGCAATTTGCACATTTCACAGCTTCAGGCAAACGCCTCTACAGGTGGTAATTCTGCTTTACGACACACCTCAACCCAACCATTTCACATCTGATTTTATACTTGCACCATATGCGCCTCATCATGCCTCCACGACTCATCTGGGTCATACCTCAGCCGAAATATGTTTGATACCGTTTTAATTCAACGCTCATTCGTGAACCAACTTTCTCTTTTATAGTACCTTGTAATTCATCAGGATTTCATTTGTTTTTAACCACCATTCCGCAATTCGCACATTGGACAGCTTCAGGCAAACGCCTCTACCTTGGGTAATTCTGTTTTGCGACACAACCTCAACCCAACCATTTCAAATCTGATTTTATAATTACACCATATGCACCTCATCATGCCTCCGCGACTCATCTGGGTCATACCTCAGCCGAAATATGTTTGATACCGTTTTCATTCAACGCTCATTCGTGAACCAACTTTCTCTTTTATAGTACCTTGTAATTCATCAGGATTTCATTTGTTTTAAACCACCATACCGCAATTCGCACATTGGACAGCTTCAGGCAAACGCCTCTACCTTGGGTAATTCTGTTTTGCGACACAACCTCAACCCAACCATTTCAAATCTGATTTTATAATTACACCATATGCACCTCATCATGCCTCCGCGACTCATCTGGGTCATACCTCAGCCGAAATATCTTTGATACCGTTTTCATTCAACGCTCATTCGTGAACCAACTTTCTCTTTTATAGTACCTTGTAATTCATCAGGATTTCATTTGTTTTCAACCACCATACCGCAATTCGCACATTGGACAGCTTCAGGCAAACGCCTCTACCTTGGGTAATTCTGTTTTGCGACACAACCTCAACCCAACCATTGCAAATCTGATTTTATAATTACACCATATGCACCTCATCATGCCTCCAGACTCATCTGGGTCATACCTCAGCCGAAATATGTTTGATACCGTTTTAATTCAACGCTCATTCGTGAACCAACTTTCTCTTTTATAGTACCTTGTAATTCATCAGGATTTCATTTGTTTTCAACCACCATACCGCAATTCGCACATTGGACAGCTTCAGGCAAACGCCTCTACCTTGGGTAATTCTGTTTTGCGACACAACCTCAACCCAACCATTTCAAATCTGATTTTATAATTACACCATATGCACCTCATCATGCCTCCAGACTCATCTGGGTCATACCTCAGCCGAAATATGTTTGATACCGTTTTCATTCAACGCTCATTCGTGAACCAACTTTCTCTTTTATAGTACCTTGTAACTCATCAGGATTTCATTTGTTTTCAACCACCAGACCGCAATTCGCACATTGGACAGCTTCAGGCAAACGCCTCTACCTTGGGTAATTCTGTTTTGCGACACAACCATATATTTACACCATATGCGCCTTATCATTCCTCCACGACTCATCTGGGTCATACATCAGCCGAAAGATGTTTGATACCGTTTTCATCCAACGCTCATTCGTGAACCAACTTTCTCTTTTATAGTATCTTGTATTGTAACTCATCAGAATCAAATTTCTTTTCTACCACCATACCGCAATTCGCACATTGCACAGCTTCAGGCAAACGCCTCGACCTTGGGTAATTCTGTTTTGCGACACAACCTCAACCCAAGCATTTCACATCTGATTTTATAATTACACCATATGCGCCTCATAATGCCTTCACGACTCATCTGGGTCATACCTCAGCCTAAAGATGATTGATACCGTTTTCATCCAACACTCATTCGTGAACCACCTTTCTCTTTTATAGAACCTTGTATTGTAATTCATCAGGATCTCATTTGTTTTCAACCACCATACCGCAATTCGCAAATTTCACAGCTTCAGGCAAACGCCTCTACCTTGGGTAATTCTGTTTTGCGAAACAACCATATATTTACACCATATGCGCCTTATCATTCCTCCAAGACTCATCTGGGTCATACATCAGCCAAAAGATGTTTGATACCGTTTTCATTTAACGCTCATTCGTGAACACACTTTCTCTTTTATAGTATCCTGTATTGTAACTCATCAGAATCAAATTTTTTTTCTACCACCATAACGCAATTCGCAAATTTCACAGCTTCAGGCAAGTGCCTCTACCTGTGGTAATTCTGTTTTACGACACACCTCAACCCAACCATATCACATCTGATTTTATAATTACACCATATGCGCCTCATGATGCCTTCACGACTCATCTGGATCGTGCCTCAACCGAACGATATTTGATACCGCTTTCATTCAAAGTCTCAATTTCGAACTAACTTTCGATTTATCAGCATCTAATTTGTTTTCTAACAAATATAACAACACAATTCTCACATTGCATAACTTCAGGCAAATGCAACTACCTTGAAAAATTCCGTTTCGCAACACAACACACAAAATTATTTTCACATCTCACTTTATATTTGCACCATATGCATCTCATTATCCCTCAGACTTATCAAGATCATACCTCAACCGAAAGATATTTGATACCGTATTCACTTAATAGTCATTTGGGAACCAACGTTCGATTCATCAGCAACTTTTTTTTTTCAACCACCATAAGCACGCAATTCTCACATCGCATAGCTTCAGGCAAACGCCCCTAATTAACAAAATTTTGTTTCGCAACACAAAAGCAGCCGAACCATTTTCACGAACTTTCTATTTGCACCATATGAATATAGTTATGCCTCACCGACTTATCCGGATCATACCTAACCCGAAAGATATTTGATACCGTTTTCATTTTATACCCTTTTCCGAAGCAACTTTCGATTCATCAGCATCTCTGCTTTCCAACGACCATATACAGACAATTCTCACATAGCTTCAGGCAGACGCCGCTACCTCGGAAATTTTTTTTGCAACACTTGAGAAAAACGATTTTCACATTGCTATTTTCACCATATGCATTCATTATGCCTCACCGACTAATCTGCAGCCTACCTCATCAATCAGCTATATGATATCTCTTTATATTACTCATTTGTGAACCAAGGTTAGATTCATCGGCATATTTTTTTCAACCACCATAACCACACAATTCTCACATCGCATAGCTTCAGGAAAACGCCTCTACCTTGAAAAATTCCGTTCCACAATAGAACATCAGCCGAGCCTTTTTCACGTCTGACTTTGTATTTATTTGCACCATATGCATCTTATTACGCCTCACCGACTTATCCGTATCATACCTCAACCGAAAGATATTTGATATCGTTTTCACTCAATGCTCCTTTGTGCACAAACTTTCTCGTTTATAGTAATGTTGCATTTTAATTCATCATCATCTCATTTGTTTCAACCACAATATCGCAATTCGCACAATCCACAGCTTCAGGAAAACGCCTCTACCTTGGGTATTTCCGTTTTGCGACACAACCTCAACCCAACCATTTCACATCTGATTTTATAATTACACCATATGCGCCTCATCATGCCTCCACGACTCATCTGGGTCATACATCAGCCTAAAGATATGATACCGTTTTCATCCAACGCCCATTCGTGAACCAACTTTCTCTTTTATAGTATCTTGTATTGTAATTCATCAGAATCTCATTTGTTTTCTACCACCATAACGCAATTCGCAAATTTCACAGCTTCAGGCAAACGCCTCTACCTTGGGTAATTCTGTTTTGCGACACAACCTCAACCCAACCATTTCAAATCTGATTTTATAATTACACTACATGCGCCTCATCATGCCTCCACGACTCATCTGGGTCATACCTCAGCCGAAAGATGTTTTATACCGTTTTCATTTAACGCTCATTCGTGAACCAACTTTCTCTTTTATAGTACCTTGTATTGTAATTCATCAGGATCTCATTTGTTTTCAACCACCACAACGCAATTTGCACATTTCACAGCTTCAGGCAAACGCCTCTACCTTGGGTAATTCTGTTTTGCGACACAACCTCAACCCAACCATTTCAAATCTGATTTTATAATTACACCATATGCACCTCATCATGCCTCCAGACTCATCTGGGTCATACCTCAGCCGAAATATGTTTGATACCGTTTTAATTCAACGCTCATTCGTGAACCAACTTTGTCTTTTATAGTACCTTATAATTCATCAGGATTTCATTTGTTTTCAACCACCATACCGCAATTCGCACATTGGACAGCTTCAGGCAAACGCCTCTACCTTGGGTAATTCTGTTTTGCGACACAACCTCAACCCAACCATTTCAAATCTGATTTTATAATTACACCATATGCACCTCATCATGCCTCCAGACTCATCTGGGTCATACCTCAGCCGAAATATGTTTGATACCGTTTTCATTCAACGCTCATTCGTGAACCAACTTTCTCTTTTATAGTACCTTGTAATTCATCAGGATTTCATTTGTTTTCAACCACTATACCGCAATTCGCACATTGGACAGCTTCAGGCAAACGCCTCTACCTTGGGTAATTCTGTTTTGCGACACAACGTCAACCCAACCATTTCATATCTGATGTTATAATTACACCATATGCACCTCATCATGCCTCCACGACTCATCTGGGTCATACCTCAGCCGAAATATGTTTGATACCGTTTTCATTCAACGCTCATTCGTGAACCAACTTTCTCTTTTATAGTACCTTGTAATTCATCAGGATTTCATTTGTTTTCAACCACCATACCGCAATTCGCACATTTCACAGCTTCAGGCAAACGCCTCTACCTTGGGTAATTCTGTTTTGCGACACAACGTCAACCCAACCATTTCATATCTGATTTTATAATTACACCATATGCACCTCATCATGCCTCCACGACTCATCTGGGTCATACCTCAGCCGAAATATGTTTGATACCGTTTTCATTCAACGCTCATTCGTGAACCAACTTTCTCTTTTATAGTACCTTGTAATTCATCAGGATTTCATTTGTTTTCAACCACCATACCGCAATTCGCACATTTCACAGCTTCAGGCAAACGCCTCTACCTTGGGTAATTCTGTTTTGCGACACAACCTCAACCCAACCATTTCAAATCTGATTTTATAATTACACCATATGCACCTCATCATGCCTCCAGACTCATCTGGGTCATACCTCAGCCGAAATATGTTTGATACCGTTTTAATTCAACGCTCATTCGTGAACCAACTTTGTCTTTTATAGTACCTTATAATTCATCAGGATTTCATTTGTTTTCAACCACCATACCGCAATTCGCACATTGGACAGCTTCAGGCAAACGCCTCTACCTTGGGTAATTCTGTTTTGCGACACAACCTCAACCCAACCATTTCAAATCTGATTTTATAATTACACCATATGCACCTCATCATGCCTCCAGACTCATCTGGGTCATACCTCAGCCGAAATATGTTTGATAGCGTTTTCATTCAACGCTCATTCGTGAACCAACTTTCTCTTTTATAGTACCTTGTAATTCATCAGGATTTCATTTGTTTTCAACCACTATACCGCAATTCGCACATTGGACAGCTTCAGGCAAACGCCTCTACCTTGGGTAATTCTGTTTTGCGACACAACGTCAACCCAACCATTTCATATCTGATTTTATAATTACACCATATGCACCTCATCATGCCTCCACGACTCATCTGGGTCATACCTCAGCCGAAATATGTTTGATACCGTTTTCATTCAACGCTCATTCGTGAACCAACTTTCTCTTTTATAGTACCTTGTAATTCATCAGGATTTCATTTGTTTTCAACCACCATACCGCAATTCGCACATTTCACAGCTTCAGGCAAACGCCTCTACCTTGGGTAATTCTGTTTTGCGACACAACCTCAACCCAACCATTTCAAATCTGATTTTATAATTACACCATATGCACCTCATCATGCCTCCAGACTCATCTGGGTCATACCTCAGCCGAAATATGTTTGATACCGTTTTAATTCAACGCTCATTCGTGAACCAACTTTCTCTTTTATAGTACCTTGTAATTCATCAGGATTTCATTTGTTTTCAACCACCATACCGCAATTCGCACATTGGACAGCTTCAGGCAAACGCCTCTACCTTGGGTAATTCTGTTTTGCGACACAACCTCAACCCAACCATTTCAAATCTGATTTTATAATTACACCATATGCACCTCATCATGCCTCCACGACTCATCTGGGTCATACCTCAGCCGAAATATGTTTGATACCGTTTTCATTCAACGCTCATTCGTGAACCAACTTTCTCTTTTATAGTACCTTGTAATTCATCAGGATTTCATTTGTTTTCAACCACCATACCGCAATTCGCACATTGGACAGCTTCAGGCAAACGCCTCTACCTTGGGTAATTCTGTTTTGCGACCCAACCTCAACCCAACAATTTCAAATCTGATTTTATAATTACACTATATGCGCCTCATCATGCCTCCACGACTCATCTGGGTCATACCTCAGCCGAAAGATGTTTTATACCGTTTTCATTTAACGCTCATTCGTGAACCAACTTTCTCTTTTATAGTACCTTGTAATTCATCAGGATCTCATTTGTTTTCAACCACCATACCACAATTCGCACATTTCACAGCTTCAGGCAAACGCCTCTACCTTGGGTATTTCCGTTTTGCGACACAACCTCAACCCAACCATTTCACATCTGATTTTATAATTACACCATATGCGCCTCATCATGCCTCCACGACTCATCTGGGTCATACATCAGCCTAAAGATATGATACCGTTTTCATCCAACGCCCATTCGTGAACCAACTTTCTCTTTTATAGTATCTTGTATTGTAATTCATCAGAATCTCATTTGTTTTCTACCACCATACCGCAATTCGCACATTGGACAGCTTCAGGCAAACGCCGCTACCATGGGTATTTCCATTTTGCGACCCAACCTCAACCAAACCATTTCGGATCAGGTTTTATAATTACACCATTTGCGCCTCATCGTGCCTCAACGACTCATCTGGGTCATACCTCAGACGAAAGATGTTTGATACCGTTTTCCATCAACGCTCATTCGTGAACCAACTTTCTCTTTTTTAGTACCTTGTATTGTAATTCATCAGGATCTCATTTGTTCTCAACCACCACAACGCAATTCGCACATTTCACAGCTTCAGGCAAACGCCTCTACCTTGGGTAATTCTGTTTTGCGACACAACCATATATTTACACCATATGCGCCTTATCATTCCTCCACGACTCATCTGGGTCATACATCAGCCGAAAGATGTTTGATACCGTTTTCATCCAACGCTCATTCGTGAACCAACTTTCTCTTTTATAGTATCTTGTATTGTAACTCATCAGAATCAAATTTCTTTTCTACCACCATACCGCAATTCGCACATTGCACAGCTTCAGGCAAACGCCTCGACCTTGGGTAATTCTGTTTTGCGACATAACCTCAACCCAAGCATTTCACATCTGATTTTATAATTACACCATATGCGCCTCATAATGCCTTCACGACTCATCTGGGTCATACCTCAGCCTAAAGATGATTGATACCGTTTTCATCCAACACTCATTCGTGAACCAACTTTCTCTTTTATAGAACCTTGTATTGTAATTCATCAGGATCTCATTTGTTTTCAACCACCATACCGCAATTCGCAAATTTCACAGCTTCAGGCAAACGCCTCTACCTTGGGTAATTCTGTTTTGCGAAACAACCATATATTTACACCATATGCGCCTTATCATTCCTCCAAGACTCATCTGGGTCATACATCAGCCAAAAGAGGTTTGATACCGTTTTCATTTAACGCTCATTCGTGAACACACTTTCTCTTTTATAGTATCCTGTATTGTAACTCATCAGAATCAAATTTTTTTTCTACCACCATAACGCAATTCGCAAATTTCACAGCTTCAGGCAAGTGCCTCTACCTGTGGTAATTCTGTTTTACGACACACCTCAACCCAACCATATCACATCTGATTTTATAATTACACCATATGCGCCTCATGATGCCTTCACGACTCATCTGGATCGTGCCTCAACCGAACGATATTTGATACCGCTTTCATTCAAAGTCTCAATTTCGAACTAACTTTCGATTTATCAGCATCTAATTTGTTTTCTAACCAATATATCGCTTTCATTCAAAGTCTCAATTTCGAACTAACTTTCGATTTATCAGCATCTAATTTGTTTTCTAACCAATATAACAACACAATTCTCACATTGCATAACTTCAGGCAAATGCAACTACCTTGAAAAATTCCGTTTCGCAACACAACACACAAAATTATTTTCACATCTCACTTTATATTTGCACCATATGCATCTCATTATCCCTCAGACTTATCAAGATCATACCTCAACCGAAAGATATTTGATACCGTATTCACTTAATACTCATTTGGGAACCAACGTTCGATTCATCAGCAGCTTTTTTTTTTAACCACCATAAGCACGCAATTCTCACATCGCATAGCTTCAGGCAAACGCCCCTACCTAACAAAATTTTGTTTCGCAACACAAAAGCAGCCGAACCATTTTCACGAACTTTCTATTTGCACCATATGAATATAGTTATGCCTCACCGACTTATCCGGATCATACCTAACCCGAAAGATATTTGATACCGTTTTCATTTTATACTCTTTTCCGACGCAACTTTCGATTCATCAGCATCTCTGCTTTCCAACGACCATATACAGACAATTCTCACATAGCTTCAGGCAGACGCCGCTACCTCGGAAATTTTTTTTGCAACACTTGAGAAAAACGATTTTCACATTGCTATTTTCACCATATGCATTCATTATGCCTCACCGACTAATCTGCAGCCTACCTCATCAATCAGCTATATGATATCTCTTTATATTACTCATTTGTGAACCAAGGTTAGATTCATCGGCATATTTTTTTCAACCACCATAACCACACAATTCTCACATCGCATAGCTTCAGGAAAACGCCTCTACCTTGAAAAATTCCGTTCCACAATAGAACATCAGCCGAGCCTTTTTCACGTCTGACTTTGTATTTATTTGCACCATATGCATCTTATTACGCCTCACCGACTTATCCGTATCATACCTCAACCGAAAGATATTTGATATCGTTTTCACTCAATGCTCCTTTGTGCACAAACTTTCTCGTTTATAGTAATGTTGCATTTTAATTCATCATCATCTCATTTGTTTCAACCACAATATCGCAATTCGCACATTCCACAGCTTCAGGAAAACGCCTCTACCTTGGGTATTTCCGTTTTGCGACACAACCTCAACCCAACCATTTCACATCTGATTTTATAATTACACCATATGCGCCTCATCATGCCTCCACGACTCATCTGGGTCATACATCAGCCTAAAGATATGATACCGTTTTTATCCAACGCCCATTCGTGAACCAACTTTCTCTTTTATAGTATCTTGTATTGTAATTCATCAGAATCTCATTTGTTTTCTACCACCATAACGCAATTCGCAAATTTCACAGCTTCAGGCAAACGCCTCTACCTTGGGTAATTCTGTTTTGCGACACAACCTCAACCCAACCATTTCAAATCTGATTTTATAATTACACTATATGCGCCTCATCATGCCTCCACGACTCATCTGGGTCATACCTCAGCCGAAAGATGTTTTATACCGTTTTCATTTAACGCTCGTTCGTGAACCAACTTTCTCTTTTATAGTACCTTGTATTGTAATTCATCAGGATCTCATTTGTTTTCAACCACCACAACGCAATTTGCACATTTCACAGCTTCAGGCAAACGCCTCTACAGGTGGTAATTCTGCTTTACGACACACCTCAACCCAACCATTTCACATCTGATTTTATACTTGCACCATATGCGCCTCATCATGCCTCCACGACTCATCTGGGTCATACCTCAGCCGAAATATGTTTGATACCGTTTTAATTCAACGCTCATTCGTGAACCAACTTTCTCTTTTATAGTACCTTGTAATTCATCAGGATTTCATTTGTTTTTAACCACCATTCCGCAATTCGCACATTGGACAGCTTCAGGCAAACGCCTCTACCTTGGGTAATTCTGTTTTGCGACACAACCTCAACCCAACCATTTCAAATCTGATTTTATAATTACACCATATGCACCTCATCATGCCTCCGCGACTCATCTGGGTCATACCTCAGCCGAAATATGTTTGATACCGTTTTCATTCAACGCTCATTCGTGAACCAACTTTCTCTTTTATAGTACCTTGTAATTCATCAGGATTTCATTTGTTTTAAACCACCATACCGCAATTCGCACATTGGACAGCTTCAGGCAAACGCCTCTACCTTGGGTAATTCTGTTTTGCGACACAACCTCAACCCAACCATTTCAAATCTGATTTTATAATTACACCATATGCACCTCATCATGCCTCCGCGACTCATCTGGGTCATACCTCAGCCGAAATATCTTTGATACCGTTTTCATTCAACGCTCATTCGTGAACCAACTTTCTCTTTTATAGTACCTTGTAATTCATCAGGATTTCATTTGTTTTCAACCACCATACCGCAATTCGCACATTGGACAGCTTCAGGCAAACGCCTCTACCTTGGGTAATTCTGTTTTGCGACACAACCTCAACCCAACCATTGCAAATCTGATTTTATAATTACACCATATGCACCTCATCATGCCTCCAGACTCATCTGGGTCATACCTCAGCCGAAATATGTTTGATACCGTTTTAATTCAACGCTCATTCGTGAACAAACTTTCTCTTTTATAGTACCTTGTAATTCATCAGGATTTCATTTGTTTTCAACCACCATACCGCAATTCGCACATTGGACAGCTTCAGGCAAACGCCTCTACCTTGGGTAATTCTGTTTTGCGACACAACCTCAACCCAACCATTTCAAATCTGATTTTATAATTACACCATATGCACCTCATCATGCCTCCAGACTCATCTGGGTCATACCTCAGCCGAAATATGTTTGATACCGTTTTCATTCAACGCTCATTCGTGAACCAACTTTCTCTTTTATAGTACCTTGTAACTCATCAGGATTTCATTTGTTTTCAACCACCAGACCGCAATTCGCACATTGGACAGCTTCAGGCAAACGCCTCTACCTTGGGTAATTCTGTTTTGCGACACAACCATATATTTACACCATATGCGCCTTATCATTCCTCCACGACTCATCTGGGTCATACATCAGCCGAAAGATGTTTGATACCGTTTTCATCCAACGCTCATTCGTGAACCAACTTTCTCTTTTATAGTATCTTGTATTGTAACTCATCAGAATCAAATTTCTTTTCTACCACCATACCGCAATTCGCACATTGCACAGCTTCAGGCAAACGCCTCGACCTTGGGTAATTCTGTTTTGCGACACAACCTCAACCCAAGCATTTCACATCTGATTTTATAATTACACCATATGCGCCTCATAATGCCTTCACGACTCATCTGGGTCATACCTCAGCCTAAAGATGATTGATACCGTTTTCATCCAACACTCATTCGTGAACCACCTTTCTCTTTTATAGAACCTTGTATTGTAATTCATCAGGATCTCATTTGTTTTCAACCACCATACCGCAATTCGCAAATTTCACAGCTTCAGGCAAACGCCTCTACCTTGGGTAATTCTGTTTTGCGAAACAACCATATATTTACACCATATGCGCCTTATCATTCCTCCAAGACTCATCTGGGTCATACATCAGCCAAAAGATGTTTGATACCGTTTTCATTTAACGCTCATTCGTGAACACACTTTCTCTTTTATAGTATCCTGTATTGTAACTCATCAGAATCAAATTTTTTTTCTACCACCATAACGCAATTCGCAAATTTCACAGCTTCAGGCAAGTGCCTCTACCTGTGGTAATTCTGTTTTACGACACACCTCAACCCAACCATATCACATCTGATTTTATAATTACACCATATGCGCCTCATGATGCCTTCACGACTCATCTGGATCGTGCCTCAACCGAACGATATTTGATACCGCTTTCATTCAAAGTCTCAATTTCGAACTAACTTTCGATTTATCAGCATCTAATTTGTTTTCTAACAAATATAACAACACAATTCTCACATTGCATAACTTCAGGCAAATGCAACTACCTTGAAAAATTCCGTTTCGCAACACAACACACAAAATTATTTTCACATCTCACTTTATATTTGCACCATATGCATCTCATTATCCCTCAGACTTATCAAGATCATACCTCAACCGAAAGATATTTGATACCGTATTCACTTAATAGTCATTTGGGAACCAACGTTCGATTCATCAGCAACTTTTTTTTTTCAACCACCATAAGCACGCAATTCTCACATCGCATAGCTTCAGGCAAACGCCCCTAATTAACAAAATTTTGTTTCGCAACACAAAAGCAGCCGAACCATTTTCACGAACTTTCTATTTGCACCATATGAATATAGTTATGCCTCACCGACTTATCCGGATCATACCTAACCCGAAAGATATTTGATACCGTTTTCATTTTATACCCTTTTCCGAAGCAACTTTCGATTCATCAGCATCTCTGCTTTCCAACGACCATATACAGACAATTCTCACATAGCTTCAGGCAGACGCCGCTACCTCGGAAATTTTTTTTGCAACACTTGAGAAAAACGATTTTCACATTGCTATTTTCACCATATGCATTCATTATGCCTCACCGACTAATCTGCAGCCTACCTCATCAATCAGCTATATGATATCTCTTTATATTACTCATTTGTGAACCAAGGTTAGATTCATCGGCATATTTTTTTCAACCACCATAACCACACAATTCTCACATCGCATAGCTTCAGGAAAACGCCTCTACCTTGAAAAATTCCGTTCCACAATAGAACATCAGCCGAGCCTTTTTCACGTCTGACTTTGTATTTATTTGCACCATATGCATCTTATTACGCCTCACCGACTTATCCGTATCATACCTCAACCGAAAGATATTTGATATCGTTTTCACTCAATGCTCCTTTGTGCACAAACTTTCTCGTTTATAGTAATGTTGCATTTTAATTCATCATCATCTCATTTGTTTCAACCACAATATCGCAATTCGCACAATCCACAGCTTCAGGAAAACGCCTCTACCTTGGGTATTTCCGTTTTGCGACACAACCTCAACCCAACCATTTCACATCTGATTTTATAATTACACCATATGCGCCTCATCATGCCTCCACGACTCATCTGGGTCATACATCAGCCTAAAGATATGATACCGTTTTCATCCAACGCCCATTCGTGAACCAACTTTCTCTTTTATAGTATCTTGTATTGTAATTCATCAGAATCTCATTTGTTTTCTACCACCATAACGCAATTCGCAAATTTCACAGCTTCAGGCAAACGCCTCTACCTTGGGTAATTCTGTTTTACGACACAACCTCAACCCAACCATTTCAAATCTGATTTTATAATTACACTACATGCGCCTCATCATGCCTCCACGACTCATCTGGGTCATACCTCAGCCGAAAGATGTTTTATACCGTTTTCATTTAACGCTCATTCGTGAACCAACTTTCTCTTTTATAGTACCTTGTATTGTAATTCATCAGGATCTCATTTGTTTTCAACCACCACAACGCAATTTGCACATTTCACAGCTTCAGGCAAACGCCTCTACCTTGGGTAATTCTGTTTTGCGACACAACCTCAACCCAACCATTTCAAATCTGATTTTATAATTACACCATATGCACCTCATCATGCCTCCAGACTCATCTGGGTCATACCTCAGCCGAAATATGTTTGATACCGTTTTAATTCAACGCTCATTCGTGAACCAACTTTGTCTTTTATAGTACCTTATAATTCATCAGGATTTCATTTGTTTTCAACCACCATACCGCAATTCGCACATTGGACAGCTTCAGGCAAACGCCTCTACCTTGGGTAATTCTGTTTTGCGACACAACCTCAACCCAACCATTTCAAATCTGATTTTATAATTACACCATATGCACCTCATCATGCCTCCAGACTCATCTGGGTCATACCTCAGCCGAAATATGTTTGATACCGTTTTCATTCAACGCTCATTCGTGAACCAACTTTCTCTTTTATAGTACCTTGTAATTCATCAGGATTTCATTTGTTTTCAACCACTATACCGCAATTCGCACATTGGACAGCTTCAGGCAAACGCCTCTACCTTGGGTAATTCTGTTTTGCGACACAACGTCAACCCAACCATTTCATATCTGATGTTATAATTACACCATATGCACCTCATCATGCCTCCACGACTCATCTGGGTCATACCTCAGCCGAAATATGTTTGATACCGTTTTCATTCAACGCTCATTCGTGAACCAACTTTCTCTTTTATAGTACCTTGTAATTCATCAGGATTTCATTTGTTTTCAACCACCATACCGCAATTCGCACATTTCACAGCTTCAGGCAAACGCCTCTACCTTGGGTAATTCTGTTTTGCGACACAACGTCAACCCAACCATTTCATATCTGATTTTATAATTACACCATATGCACCTCATCATGCCTCCACGACTCATCTGGGTCATACCTCAGCCGAAATATGTTTGATACCGTTTTCATTCAACGCTCATTCGTGAACCAACTTTCTCTTTTATAGTACCTTGTAATTCATCAGGATTTCATTTGTTTTCAACCACCATACCGCAATTCGCACATTTCACAGCTTCAGGCAAACGCCTCTACCTTGGGTAATTCTGTTTTGCGACACAACCTCAACCCAACCATTTCAAATCTGATTTTATAATTACACCATATGCACCTCATCATGCCTCCAGACTCATCTGGGTCATACCTCAGCCGAAATATGTTTGATACCGTTTTAATTCAACGCTCATTCGTGAACCAACTTTCTCTTTTATAGTACCTTGTAATTCATCAGGATTTCATTTGTTTTCAACCACCATACCGCAATTCGCACATTGGACAGCTTCAGGCAAACGCCTCTACCTTGGGTAATTCTGTTTTGCGACACAACCTCAACCCAACCATTTCAAATCTGATTTTATAATTACACCATATGCACCTCATCATGCCTCCACGACTCATCTGGGTCATACCTCAGCCGAAATATGTTTGATACCGTTTTCATTCAACGCTCATTCGTGAACCAACTTTCTCTTTTATAGTACCTTGTAATTCATCAGGATTTCATTTGTTTTCAACCACCATACCGCAATTCGCACATTGGACAGCTTCAGGCAAACGCCTCTACCTTGGGTAATTTTGTTTTGCGACACAACCTCAACCCAACCATTTCAAATCTGATTTTATAATTACACCATATGCACCTCATCATGCCTCCAGACTCATCTGGGTCATACCTCAGCCGAAATATGTTTGATACCGTTTAAATTCAACGCTCATTCGTGAACCAACTTTCTCTTTTATAGTACCTTGTAATTCATCAGGATTTCATTTGTTTTCAACCACCATACCGCAATTCGCACATTGGACAGCTTCAGGCAAACGCCTCTACCTTGGGTAATTCTGTTTTGCGACACAACCTCAACCCAACCATTTCAAATCTGATTTTATAATTACACCATATGCACCTCATCATGCCTCCACGACTCATCTGGGTCATACCTCAGCCGAAATATGTTTGATACCGTTTTCATTTAACGCGCATTCGTGAACCAACTTTCTCTTTTATAGTACCTTGTATTGTAATTCATCAGGATCTCATTTGTTTTCAACCACCATACCGCAATTCGCACATTGGACAGCTTCAGGCAAACGCCTCTACCTTGGGTAATTTTGTTTTGCGACACAACCTCAACCCAACCATTTCAAATCTGATTTTATAATTACACCATATGCACCTCATCATGCCTCCAGACTCATCTGGGTCATACCTCAGCCGAAATATGTTTGATACCGTTTAAATTCAACGCTCATTCGTGAACCAACTTTCTCTTTTATAGTACCTTGTAATTCATCAGGATTTCATTTGTTTTCAACCACCATACCGCAATTCGCACATTGGACAGCTTCAGGCAAACGCCTCTACCTTGGGTAATTCTGTTTTGCGACACAACCTCAACCCAACCATTTCAAATCTGATTTTATAATTACACCATATGCACCTCATCATGCCTCCACGACTCATCTGGGTCATACCTCAGCCGAAATATGTTTGATACCGTTTTCATTCAACGCTCATTCGTGAACCAACTTTCTCTTTTATAGTACCTTGTAATTCATCAGGATTTCATTTGTTTTCAACCACCATACCGCAATTCGCACATTGGACAGCTTCAGGCAAACGCCTCTACCTTGGGTAATTTTGTTTTGCGACACAACCTCAACCCAACCATTTCAAATCTGATTTTATAATTACACCATATGCACCTCATCATGCCTCCACGACTCATCTGGGTCATACCTCAGCCGAAATATGTTTGATACCGTTTTCATTTAACGCGCATTCGTGAACCAACTTTCTCTTTTATAGTACCTTGTATTGTAATTCATCAGGATCTCATTTGTTTTCAACCACCATACCGCAATTCGCACATTGGACAGCTTCAGGAAACAACTCTACCTTGGGTAATTCTGTTTTGCGACACAACCTCAACCCAACCATTTCAAATCTGATTTTATAATTACACCATATGCACCTCATCATGCCTCCAGACTCATCTGGGTCATACCTCAGCCGAAATATGTTTGATACCGTTTTAATTCAACGCTCATTCGTGAATCAACATTCTCTTTTATAGTACCTTGTAATTCATCAGGATTTCATTTGTTTTCAACCACCATACCGCAATTCGCACATTGGACAGCTTCAGGCAAACGCCTCTACCTTGGGTAATTCTGTTTTGCGACACAACCTCAACCCAACCATTTCAAATCTTATTTTAAAATTACACCATATGCACCTCATCATGCCTCCAGACTCATCTGGGTCATACCTCAGCCGAAATATGTTTGATACCGTTTTAATTCAACGCTCATTCGTGAACCAACTTTCTCTTTTATAGTACCTTGTAATTCATCAGGATTTCATTTGTTTTCAACCACCATACCGCAATTCGCACATTGGACAGCTTCAGGCAAACGCCTCTACCTTGGGTAATTCTGTTTTGCGACACAACCTCAACCCAACCATTTCAAATCTGATTTTATAATTACACCATATGCACCTCATCATGCCTCCACGACTCATCTGGGTCATACCTCAGCCGAAATATGTTTGATACCGTTTTCATTTAACGCGCATTCGTGAACCAACTTTCTCTTTTATAGTACCTTGTATTGTAATTCATCAGGATCTCATTTGTTTTCAACCACCATACCGCAATTCGCACATTGGACAGCTTCAGGCAAACGCCTCTACCTTGGGTAATTTTGTTTTGCGACACAACCTCAACCCAACCATTTCAAATCTGATTTTATAATTACACCATATGCACCTCATCATGCCTCCAGACTCATCTGGGTCATACCTCAGCCGAAATATGTTTGATACCGTTTAAATTCAACGCTCATTCGTGAACCAACTTTCTCTTTTATAGTACCTTGTAATTCATCAGGATTTCATTTGTTTTCAACCACCATACCGCAATTCGCACATTGGACAGCTTCAGGCAAACGCCTCTACCTTGGGTAATTCTGTTTTGCGACACAACCTCAACCCAACCATTTCAAATCTGATTTTATAATTACACCATATGCACCTCATCATGCCTCCACGACTCATCTGGGTCATACCTCAGCCGAAATATGTTTGATACCGTTTTCATTTAACGCGCATTCGTGAACCAACTTTCTCTTTTATAGTACCTTGTATTGTAATTCATCAGGATCTCATTTGTTTTCAACCACCATACCGCAATTCGCACATTGGACAGCTTCAGGAAAACGCCTCTACCTTGGGTAATTCTGTTTTGCGACACAACCTCAACCCAACCATTTCAAATCTGATTTTATAATTACACCATATGCACCTCATCATGCCTCCAGACTCATCTGGGTCATACCTCAGCCGAAATATGTTTGATACCGTTTTAATTCAACGCTCATTCGTGAATCAACATTCTCTTTTATAGTACCTTGTAATTCATCAGGATTTCATTTGTTTTCAACCACCATACCGCAATTCGCACATTGGACAGCTTCAGGCAAACGCCTCTACCTTGGGTAATTCTGTTTTGCGACACAACCTCAACCCAACCATTTCAAATCTTATTTTAAAATTACACCATATGCACCTCATCATGCCTCCAGACTCATCTGGGTCATACCTCAGCCGAAATATGTTTGATACCGTTTTAATTCAACGCTCATTCGTGAACCAACTTTCTCTTTTATAGTACCTTGTAATTCATCAGGATTTCATTTGTTTTCAACCACCATACCGCAATTCGCACATTGGACAGCTTCAGGCAAACGCCTCTACCTTGGGTAATTCTGTTTTGCGACACAACCTCAACCCAACCATTTCAAATCTGATTTTATAATTACACCATATGCACCTCATCATGCCTCCAGACTCATCTGGGTCATACCTCAGCCGAAATATGTTTGATACCGTTTTCATTCAACGCTCATTCGTGAACCAACTTTGTCTTTTATAGTACCTTATAATTCATCAGGATTTCATTTGTTTTCAACCACCATACCGCAATTCGCACATTGGACAGCTTCAGGCAAACGCCTCTACCTTGGGTAATTCTGTTTTGCGACACAACCTCAACCCAACCATTTCAAATCTGATTTTATAATTACACCATATGCACCTCATCATGCCTCCAGACTCATCTGGGTCATACCTCAGCCGAAATATGTTTGATACCGTTTTCATTCAACGCTCATTCGTGAACCAACTTTCTCTTTTATAGTACCTTGTAATTCATCAGGATTTCATTTGTTTTCAACCACTATACCGCAATTCGCACATTGGACAGCTTCAGGCAAACGCCTCTACCTTGGGTAATTCTGTTTTGCGACACAACGTCAACCCAACCATTTCATATCTGATTTTATAATTACACCATATGCACCTCATCATGCCTCCACGACTCATCTGGGTCATACCTCAGCCGAAATATGTTTGATACCGTTTTCATTCAACGCTCATTCGTGAACCAACTTTCTCTTTTATAGTACCTTGTAATTCATCAGGATTTCATTTGTTTTCAACCACCATACCGCAATTCGCACATTTCACAGCTTCAGGCAAACGCCTCTACCTTGGGTAATTCTGTTTTGCGACACAACGTCAACCCAACCATTTCATATCTGATTTTATAATTACACCATATGCACCTCATCATGCCTCCACGACTCATCTGGGTCATACCTCAGCCGAAATATGTTTGATACCGTTTTCATTCAACGCTCATTCGTGAACCAACTTTCTCTTTTATAGTACCTTGTAATTCATCAGGATTTCATTTGTTTTCAACCACCATACCGCAATTCGCACATTTCACAGCTTCAGGCAAACGCCTCTACCTTGGGTAATTCTGTTTTGCGACACAACCTCAACCCAACCATTTCAAATCTGATTTTATAATTACACCATATGCACCTCATCATGCCTCCAGACTCATCTGGGTCATACCTCAGCCGAAATATGTTTGATACCGTTTTAATTCAACGCTCATTCGTGAACCAACTTTCTCTTTTATAGTACCTTGTAATTCATCAGGATTTCATTTGTTTTCAACCACCATACCGCAATTCGCACATTGGACAGCTTCAGGCAAACGCCTCTACCTTGGGTAATTCTGTTTTGCGACACAACCTCAACCCAACCATTTCAAATCTGATTTTATAATTACACCATATGCACCTCATCATGCCTCCACGACTCATCTGGGTCATACCTCAGCCGAAATATGTTTGATACCGTTTTCATTCAACGCTCATTCGTGAACCAACTTTCTCTTTTATAGTACCTTGTAATTCATCAGGATTTCATTTGTTTTCAACCACCATACCGCAATTCGCACATTGGACAGCTTCAGGCAAACGCCTCTACCTTGGGTAATTTTGTTTTGCGACACAACCTCAACCCAACCATTTCAAATCTGATTTTATAATTACACCATATGCACCTCATCATGCCTCCAGACTCATCTGGGTCATACCTCAGCCGAAATATGTTTGATACCGTTTAAATTCAACGCTCATTCGTGAACCAACTTTCTCTTTTATAGTACCTTGTAATTCATCAGGATTTCATTTGTTTTCAACCACCATACCGCAATTCGCACATTGGACAGCTTCAGGCAAACGCCTCTACCTTGGGTAATTCTGTTTTGCGACACAACCTCAACCCAACCATTTCAAATCTGATTTTATAATTACACCATATGCACCTCATCATGCCTCCACGACTCATCTGGGTCATACCTCAGCCGAAATATGTTTGATACCGTTTTCATTTAACGCGCATTCGTGAACCAACTTTCTCTTTTATAGTACCTTGTATTGTAATTCATCAGGATCTCATTTGTTTTCAACCACCATACCGCAATTCGCACATTGGACAGCTTCAGGCAAACGCCTCTACCTTGGGTAATTTTGTTTTGCGACACAACCTCAACCCAACCATTTCAAATCTGATTTTATAATTACACCATATGCACCTCATCATGCCTCCAGACTCATCTGGGTCATACCTCAGCCGAAATATGTTTGATACCGTTTAAATTCAACGCTCATTCGTGAACCAACTTTCTCTTTTATAGTACCTTGTAATTCATCAGGATTTCATTTGTTTTCAACCACCATACCGCAATTCGCACATTGGACAGCTTCAGGCAAACGCCTCTACCTTGGGTAATTCTGTTTTGCGACACAACCTCAACCCAACCATTTCAAATCTGATTTTATAATTACACCATATGCACCTCATCATGCCTCCACGACTCATCTGGGTCATACCTCAGCCGAAATATGTTTGATACCGTTTTCATTTAACGCTCATTCGTGAACCAACTTTCTCTTTTATAGTACCTTGTAATTCATCAGGATTTCATTTGTTTTCAACCACCATACCGCAATTCGCACATTGGACAGCTTCAGGCAAACGCCTCTACCTTGGGTAATTCTGTTTTGCGACACAACCTCAACCCAACCATTTCAAATCTGATTTTATAATTACACCATATGCACCTCATCATGCCTCCACGACTCATCTGGGTCATACCTCAGCCGAAATATGTTTGATACCGTTTTCATTTAACGCGCATTCGTGAACCAACTTTCTCTTTTATAGTACCTTGTATTGTAATTCATCAGGATCTCATTTGTTTTCAACCACCATACCGCAATTCGCACATTGGACAGCTTCAGGAAAACGCCTCTACCTTGGGTAATTCTGTTTTGCGACACAACCTCAACCCAACCATTTCAAATCTGATTTTATAATTACACCATATGCACCTCATCATGCCTCCAGACTCATCTGGGTCATACCTCAGCCGAAATATGTTTGATACCGTTTTAATTCAACGCTCATTCGTGAATCAACATTCTCTTTTATAGTACCTTGTAATTCATCAGGATTTCATTTGTTTTCAACCACCATACCGCAATTCGCACATTGGACAGCTTCAGGCAAACGCCTCTACCTTGGGTAATTCTGTTTTGCGACACAACCTCAACCCAACCATTTCAAATCTTATTTTAAAATTACACCATATGCACCTCATCATGCCTCCAGACTCATCTGGGTCATACCTCAGCCGAAATATGTTTGATACCGTTTTAATTCAACGCTCATTCGTGAACCAACTTTCTCTTTTATAGTACCTTGTAATTCATCAGGATTTCATTTGTTTTCAACCACCATACCGCAATTCGCACATTGGACAGCTTCAGGCAAACGCCTCTACCTTGGGTAATTCTGTTTTGCGACACAACCTCAACCCAACCATTTCAAATCTGATTTTATAATTACACCATATGCACCTCATCATGCCTCCAGACTCATCTGGGTCATACCTCAGCCGAAATATGTTTGATACCGTTTTCATTCAACGCTCATTCGTGAACCAACTTTCTCTTTTATAGTACCTTGTAATTCATCAGGATTTCATTTGTTTTCAACCACCATACCGCAATTCGCACATTGGACAGCTTCAGGCAAACGCCTCTACCTTGGGTAATTCTGTTTTGCGACACAACCTCAACCCAACCATTTCAAATCTGATTTTATAATTACACCATATGCACCTCATCATGCCTCCACGACTCATCTGGGTCATACCTCAGCCGAAATATGTTTGATACCGTTTTCATTCAACGCTCATTCGTGAACCAACTTTCTCTTTTATAGTACCTTGTATTGTAATTCATCAGGATCTCATTTGTTTTCAACCACCATACCGCAATTCGCACATTGGACAGCTTCAGGCAAACGCCTCTACCTTGGGTAATTCTGTTTTGCGACACAACCTCAACCCAACCATTTCAAATCTGATTTTATAATTACACCATATGCACCTCATCATGCCTCCAGACTCATCTGGGTCATACCTCAGCCGAAATATGTTTGATACCGTTTTAATTCAACGCTCATTCGTGAACCAACTTTCTCTTTTATAGTACCTTGTAATTCATCAGGATTTCATTTGTTTTCAACCACCATACCGCAATTCGCACATTGGACAGCTTCAGGCAAACGCCTCTACCTTGGGTAATTCTGTTTTGCGACACAACCTCAACCCAACCATTTCAAATCTGATTTTATAATTACACCATATGCACCTCATCATGCCTCCACGACTCATCTGGGTCATACCTCAGCCGAAATATGTTTGATACCGTTTTAAATCAACGCTCATTCGTGAACCAACTTTCTCTTTTATAGTACCTTGTAATTCATCAGGATTTCATTTGTTTTAACCACCATATCGCAATTCGCAAATTTCACAGCTTCAGGCAAACGCCTCTACCTTGGGTAATTCTGTTTTGCGACACAACCTCAACCCAACCATTTCAAATCTGATTTTATAATTACACCATATGCACCTCATCATGCCTCCACGACTCATCTGGGTCATACCTCAGCCGAAATATGTTTGATACCGTTTTAATTCAACGCTCATTCGTGAACCAACTTTCTCTTTTATAGTACCTTGTAATTCATCAGGATTTCATTTGTTTTCAACCACCATACCGCAATTCGCACATTGGACAGCTTCAGGCAAACGCCTCTACCATGGGTATTTCCATTTTGCGACCCAACCTCAACCAAACCATTTCGCATCAGGTTTTATAATACACCATTTGCGCCTCATCGTGCCTCAACGACTCATCTGGGTCATACCTCAGACGAAAGATGTTTGATACCGTTTTCCATCAACGCTCATTCGTGAACCAACTTTCTCTTTTTTAGTACCTTCTATTGTAATTCATCAGGATCTCATTTGTTCTCAACCACCACAACGCAATTCGCACATTTCACAGCTTCAGGCAAACGCCTCTACCTTGGGTAATTCTGTTTTGCGACACAACCTCAACCCAAGCATTTCACATCTGATTTTATAATTACACCATATGCGCCTCATAATGCCTTCACGACTCATCTGGGTCATACATCAGGCGAAAGATGTTTGATACCGTTTTCATCCAACGCTCATTCGTGAACCAACTTTCTCTTTTATAGTATCTTGTATTGTAACTCATCAGGATCTCATTTGTTTTCAACCACCATACCGCAATTCGCAAATTTCACAGCTTCAGGCAAACGCCTCTACCTTGGGTAATTCTGTTTTGCGACACAACCATATATTTACACCATATGCGCCTTATCATTCCTCCACGACTCATCTGGGTCATACATCAGCCAAAAAATGTTTGATACCGTTTTCATTTAACGCTCATTCGTGAACACACTTTCTCTTTTATAGTATCCTGTATTGTAACTCATCAGAATCAAATTTTTTTTCTACCACCATAACGCAATTCGCAAATTTCACAGCTTCAGGCAAGTGCCTCTACCTGTGGTAATTCTGTTTTACGACACACCTCAACCCAACCATATCACATCTGATTTTATAATTACACCATATGCGCCTCATGATGCCTTCAAGACTCATCTGGATCGTGCCTCAACCGAACGATATTTGATACCGCTTTCATTCAAAGTCTCAATTTCGAACTAACTTTCGATTTATCAGCATCTAATTTGTTTTCTAACCACCATAACATAATTCTCACATTGCATAACTTCAGGCAAATGCAACTACCTTGAAAAAGTCCGTTTCGCAACACAACACACAAAATTATTTTCACATCTCACTTTATATTTGCACCATATGCATCTCATTATCCCTCAGACTTATCAAGATCATACCTCAACAGAAAGATATTTGATACCGTATTCACTTAATACTCATTTGGGAACCAACGTTCGATTCATCAGCAACTTTTTTTTTTTCAACCACCATAAGCACGCAATTCTCACATCGCATAGCTTCAGGCAAACGCCCCTACCTAACAAAATTTTGTTTCGCAAAACAAAAGCAGCCGAACCATTTTCACGAACTTTCTATTTGCACCATATGAATATAGTTATGCCTCACCGACTTATCCGGATCATACCTAACCCGAAAGATATTTGATACCGTTTTCATTTTATACCCTTTTCCGAAGCAACTTTCGATTCATCAGCATCTCTGCTTTCCAACGACCATATACAGACAATTCTCACATAGCTTCAGGCAGATGCCGCTACCTCGGAAATTTTTTTTGCAACACTTGAGAAAAACGATTTTCACATTGCTATTTTCACCATATGCATTCATTATGCCTCACCGACTAATCTGCAGCCTACTTCATCAATCAGCTATATGATATCTTTTTATATTACACTCATTTGTGAACCAAGGTTAGATTCATCGGCATATTTTTTTTTCAACCACCATAACCACACATTTCTCACATCGCATAGCTTCAGGAAAACGCCTCTACCTTGAAAAATTCCGTTCCACAATAGAACATCAGCCGAGCCTTTTTCACGTCTGACTTTGTATTTATTTGCACCATATGCATCTTATTACGCCTCACCGACTTATCCGTATCATACCTCAACCGAAAGATATTTGATATCGTTTTCACTCAATGCTCCTTTGTGCACAAACTTTCTCGTTTATAGTAATGTTGCATTTTAATTCATCATCATCTCATTTGTTTCAACCACAATATCGCAATTCGCACATTCCACAGCTTCAGGCAAACGCCTCTACCTTGGGTATTTCCGTTTTGCGACACAACCTCAACCCAACCATTTCACATCTGATTTTATAATTACACCATATGCGCCTCATCATGCCTCCACGACTCATCTGGGTCATACATCAGCCTAAAGATATGATACCGTTTTTATCCAACGCCCATTCGTGAACCAACTTTCTCTTTTATAGTATCTTGTATTGTAATTCATCAGAATCTCATTTGTTTTCTACCACCATAACGCAATTCGCAAATTTCACAGCTTCAGGCAAACGCCTCTACCTTGGGTAATTCTGTTTTGCGACACAACCTCAACCCAACCATTTCAAATCTGATTTTATAATTACACTATAT
This sequence comes from Haemaphysalis longicornis, assembly GCF_048455015.1. Classification (NCBI taxonomy): domain Eukaryota; kingdom Metazoa; phylum Arthropoda; class Arachnida; order Ixodida; family Ixodidae; genus Haemaphysalis; species Haemaphysalis longicornis. The sequence continues at coordinate 192,544,273 of NW_027526445.1, forward strand.
GCGCCTCATCATGCCTCCACGACTCATCTGGGTCATACCTCAGCCGAAAGATGTTTTATACCGTTTTCATTTAACGCTCATTCGTGAACCAACTTTCTCTTTTATAGTACCTTAAATTGTAATTCATCAGGATCTCATTTGTTTTCAACCACCATACCGCAATTCGCACATTTCACAGCTTCAGGCAAACGCCTCTACCTTGGGTAATTCTGTTTTGCGACACAACCTCACCCCAACCATTTCAAATCTGATTTTCTAATTACACTATATGCGCCTCATCATGCCTCCACGACTCATCTGGGTCATACCTCAGCCGAAAGATGTTTTATACCGTTTTCATTTAACGCTCATTCGTGAACCAACTTTCTCTTTTATAGTACCTTGTATTGTAATTCATCAGGATCTCATTTGTTTTCAATCACCATACCGCAATTCGCACATTTCACAGCTTCAGGCAAACGCCTCAACCTTGGGTAATTCTGTTTTGGGACCCAACCTCAACCCAACCATTTCAAATCTGATTTTATAATTACACTACATGCGCCTCATCATGCCTCCACGACTCATCTGGGTCATACCTCAGCCGAAAGATGTTTTATACCGTTTTCATTTAACGCTCATTCGTGAACCAACTTTCTCTTTTATAGTACCTTGTATTGTAATTCATCAGGATCTCATTTGTTTTCAACCACCATACCGCAATTCGCACATTTCACAGCTTCAGGCAAACGCCTCTACCTTGGGTAATTCTGTTTTGCAACACAACCTCAACCCAACCATTTCAAATCTGATTTTATAATTACACCATATGCGCCTCATCATGCCTCCACGACTCATCTGGGTCATACATCAGCCTAAAGATATGATACCGTTTTCATCCAACGCTCATTCGTGAACCAACTTTCTCTTTTATAGTATCTTGTATTGTAATTCATCAGAATCTCATTTGTTTTCTACCACCATAACGCAATTCGCAAATTTCACAGCTTCAGGCAAACGCCTCTACCTTTGGTAATTCTGTTTTGCGACACAACCATATATTTACACCATATGCGCCTTATCATTCCTCCACGACTCATCTGGGTCATACATGAGCCGAAAGATGTTTGATACCGTTTTCATCCAACCCTCATTCGTGAACCAACTTTCTCTTTTATAGTACCTTGTATTGTAATTCATCAGGACCTCATTTGTTTTCAACCACCATACCGCAATTCGCACATTTCACAGCTTCAGGCAAACGCCTCTACCTTGGGCAATTCTGTTTGGCGACACAACCTCAACCCAAGCATTTCACATCTGATTTTATAATTACACCATATGCACCTCATCATGCCTCCAGACTCATCTGGGTCATACCTGAGCCGAAATATGTTTGATACCGTTTTCATTTAACGCGCATTCGTGAACCAACTTTCTCTTTTATAGTACCTTGTATTGTAATTCATCAGAATCTCGTTTGTTTTCAACCACCATACCGCAATTCGCACATTTCACAGCTTCAGGCAAACGCCTCTACCTTGGGTAATTCTGTTTTGCGACACAACCTCAACCCAAGCATTTCGCATCTGATTTTATAATTACACCATATGCCTCGTCATGCCTCCACGACTCATCTGGTACATGCCTCAACCGAACGATATTTGATACCGCTTTCATTCAAAGTCTCAATTTCGAACTAACTTTCGATTTATCAGCATCTAATTTGTTTTCTAACCACCATAACACAATTCTCACATTGCATAACTTCAGGCAAATGCAACTACCTTGAAAAAGTCCGTTTCGCAACACAACACACAAAATTATTTTCACATCTCACTTTATATTTGCACCATATGCATCTCATTATCCCTCAGACTTATCAAGATCATACCTCAACAGAAAGATATTTGATACCGTATTCACTTAATACTCATTTGGGAACCAACGTTCGCATCAGCAACTTTTTTTTTTTCAACCACCATAAGCACGCAATTCTCACATCGCATAGCTTCAGGCAAACGCCCCTACCTAACAAAATTTTGTTTCGCAACACAAAAGCAGCCGAACCATTTTCACGAACTTTCTATTTGCACCATATGAATATAGTTATGCCTCACCGACTTATCCGGATCATACCTAACCCGAAAGATATTTGATACCGTTTTCATTTTATACCCTTTTCCGAAGCAACTTTCGATTCATCAGCATCTCTGCTTTCCAACGACCATATACAGACAATTCTCACATAGCTTCAGGCAGACGCCGCTACCTCGGAAATTTTTTTTGCAACACTTGAGAAAAACGATTTTCACATTGCTATTTTCACCATATGCATTCATTATGCCTCACCGACTAATCTGCAGCCTACCTCATCAATCAGCTATATGATATCTTTTTATATTACACTCATTTGTGAACCAAGGTTAGATTCATCGGCATATTTTTTTTCAACCACCATAACCACACAATTCTCACATCGCATAGCTTCAGGAAAACGCCTCTACCTTGAAAAATTCCGTTCCACAATAGAACATCAGCCGAGCCTTTTTCACGTCTGACTTTGTATTTATTTGCACCATATGCATCTTATTACGCCTCACCGACTTATCCGTATCATACCTCAACCGAAAGATATTTGATATCGTTTTCACTCAATGCTCCTTTGTGCACAAACTTTCTCGTTTATAGTAATGTTGCATTTTAATTCATCATCATCTCATTTGTTTCAACCACAATATCGCAATTCGCACATTCCACAGCTTCAGGCAAACGCCTCTACCTTGGGTATTTCCGTTTTGCGACACAACCTCAACCCAACCATTTCACATCTGATTTTATAATTACACCATATGCGCCTCATCATGCCTCCACGACTCATCTGGGTCATACATCAGCCTAAAGATATGATACCGTTTTTATCCAACGCCCATTCGTGAACCAACTTTCTCTTTTATAGTATCTTGTATTGTAATTCATCAGAATCTCATTTGTTTTCTACCACCATAACGCAATTCGCAAATTTCACAGCTTCAGGCAAACGCCTCTACCTTGGGTAATTCTGTTTTGCGACACAACCTCAACCCAACCATTTCAAATCTGATTTTATAATTACACTATATGCGCCTCATCATGCCTCCACGACTCATCTGGGTCATACCTCAGCCGAAAGATGTTTTATACCGTTTTCATTTGACGCTCATTCGTGAACCAACTTTCTCTTTTATAGTACCTTGTATTGTAATTCATCAGGATCTCATTTGTTTTCAATCACCATACCGCAATTCGCACATTTCACAGCTTCAGGCAAACGCCTCTACCTTGGGTAATTCTGTTTTGCGACCCAACCTCAACCCAACCATTTCAAATCTGATTTTATAATTACACTATATGCGCCTCATCATGCCTCCACGACTCATCTGGGTCATACCTCAGCCGAAAGATGTTTTATACCGTTTTCATTTAACGCTCATTCGTGAACCAACTTTCTCTTTTATAGTACCTTGTATTGTAATTCATCAGGATCTCATTTGTTTTCAACCACCATACCGCAATTCGCACATTTCACAGCTTCAGGCAAACGCCTCTACCTTGGGTAATTCTGTTTTGCAACACAACCTCAACCCAACCATTTCAAATCTGATTTTATAATTACACCATATGCGCCTCATCATGCCTCCACGACTCATCTGGGTCGTACATCAGCCTAAAGATATGATACCGTTTTCATCCAACGCTCATTCGTGAACCAACTTTCTCTTTTATAGTATCTTGTATTGTAATTCATCAGAATCTCATTTGTTTTCTACCACCATAACGCAATTCGCAAATTTCACAGCTTCAGGCAAACGCCTCTACCTTTGGTAATTCTGTTTTGCGACACAACCATATATTTACACCATATGCGCCTTATCATTCCTCCACGACTCATCTGGGTCATACATGAGCCGAAAGATGTTTGATACCGTTTTCATCCAACCCTCATTCGTGAACCAACTTTCTCTTTTATAGTACCTTGTATTGTAATTCATCAGGACCTCATTTGTTTTCAACCACCATACCGCAATTCGCACATTTCACAGCTTCAGGCAAACGCCTCTACCTTGGGCAATTCTGTTTGGCGACACAACCTCAACCCAAGCATTTCACATCTGATTTTATAATTACACCATATGCACCTCATCATGCCTCCAGACTCATCTGGGTCATACCTCAGCCGAAATATGTTTGATACCGTTTTCATTTAACGCGCATTCGTGAACCAACTTTCTCTTTTATAGTACCTTGTATTGTAATTCATCAGAATCTCGTTTGTTTTCAACCACCATACCGCAATTCGCACATTTCACAGCTTCAGGCAAACGCCTCTACCTTGGGTAATTCTGTTTTGCGACACAACCTCAACCCAAGCATTTCGCATCTGATTTTATAATTACACCATATGCCTCGTCATGCCTCCACGACTCATCTGGTACATGCCTCAACCGAACGATATTTGATACCGCTTTCATTCAAACTTTCAATTTTGAACAAACTTTCAATTTATCAGCATCTAATTTGTTTTCCAACCACCATAAAAACACAATTCTCACATGGCATAACTTCTGGCAAATGCCACTACCTTCAAAAATTCCATTTTGCAACACAACACATGCAGAATTATTTTCATGTCTCACTTTATATTTGCACCATATGCATTTCATTATCCCTCAGACTTATCAAGATCATACCTCAACAGAAAGATATTTGATACCGTATTCACTTAACACTCATTTGGGAACCAACGTTCGATTCATCAGCAACTTTTTTTTTTCAACCACCATAAGCACGCAATTCTCACATCACATAGCTTCAGGCAAACGCCCCTACCTAACAAAATTTTGTTTCGCAACACAAAAGCAGCCGAACCATTTTCACGAACTTTCTATTTGCACCATATGAATATAGTTATGCCTCACCGACTTATCCGGATCATACCTAACCCGAAAGATATTTGATACCGTTTTCATTTTATACCCCTTTCCGAAGCAACCTTCGATTCATCAGCATCTCTGCTTTCCAACGACCATATACAGACAATTCTCACATAGCTTCAGGCAGACGCCGCTACCTCGGAAATTTTTTTTGCAACACTTGAGAAAAACGATTCACATTGATATTTTCACCATATGCATTCATTATGCCTCACCGACTAATCTGCAGCCTACCTCATCAATCAGCTATATGATACCTTTTTATATTACACTCATTTGTGAACCAAGGTTAGATTCATCGGCATATTTTTTTTCAACCACCATAACCACACAATTCTCACATCGCATAGCTTCAGGAAAACGCCTCTACCTTGAAAAATTCCGTTCCACAATAGAACATCAGCCGAGCCTTTTTCACGTCTGACTTTGTATTTATTTGCACCATATGCATCTTATTACGCCTCACCGACTTATCCGTATCATACCTCAACCGAAAGATATTTGATATCGTTTTCACTCAATGCTCCTTTGTGCACAAACTTTCTCGTTTATAGTAATGTTGCATTTTAATTCATCATCATCTCATTTGTTTCAACCACAATATCGCAATTCGCACATTCCACAGCTTCAGGCAAACGCCTCTACCTTTGGTAATTCTGTTTTGCGACACAACCATATATTTACACCATATGCGCCTTATCATTCCTCCACGACTCATCTGGGTCATACATGAGCCGAAAGATGTTTGATACCGTTTTCATCCAACCCTCATTCGTGAACCAACTTTCTCTTTTATAGTACCTTGTATTGTAATTCATCAGGACCTCATTTGTTTTCAACCACCAAACCGCAATTCGCACATTTCACAGCTTCAGGCAAACGCCTCTACCTTGGGCAATTCTGTTTGGCGACACAACCTCAACCCAAGCATTTCACATCTGATTTTATAATTACACCATATGCACCTCATCATGCCTCCAGACTCATCTGGGTCATACCTCAGCCGAAATATGTTTGATACCGTTTTCATTTAACGCGCATTCGTGAACCAACTTTCTCTTTTATAGTACCTTGTATTGTAATTCATCAGAATCTCGTTTGTTTTCAACCACCATACCGCAATTCGCACATTTCAAAGCTTCAGGCAAACGCCTCTACCTTGGGTAATTCTGTTTTGCGACACAACCTCAACCCAAGCATTTCGCATCTGATTTTATAATTACACCATATGCCTCGTCATGCCTCCACGACTCATCTGGTACATGCCTCAACCGAACGATATTTGATACCGCTTTCATTCAAACTCTCAATTTTGAACAAACTTTCAATTTATCAGCATCTAATTTGTTTTCCAACCACCATAAAAACACAATTCTCACATGGCATAACTTCTGGCAAATGCCACTACCTTCAAAAATTCCATTTTGCAACACAACACATGCAGAATTATTTTCATGTCTCACTTTATATTTGCACCATATGCATCTCATTATCCCTCAGACTTATCAAGATCATACCTCAACAGAAAGATATTTGATACCGTATTCACTTAACACTCATTTGGGAACCAACGTTCGATTCATCAGCAACTTTTTTTTTTCAACCACCATAAGCACGCAATTCTCACATCACATAGCTTCAGGCAAACGCCCCTACCTAACAAAATTTTGTTTCGCAACACAAAAGCAGCCGAACCATTTTCACGAACTTTCTATTTGCACCATATGAATATAGTTATGCCTCACCGACTTATCCGGATCATACCTAACCCGAAAGATATTTGATACCGTTTTCATTTTATACCCCTTTCCGAAGCAACTTTCGATTCATCAGCATCTCTGCTTTCCAACGACCATATACAGACAATTCTCACATAGCTTCAGGCAGACGCCGCTACCTCGGAAATTTTTTTTGCAACACTTGAGAAAAACGATTCACATTGATATTTTCACCATATGCATTCATTATGCCTCACCGACTAATCTGCAGCCTACCTCATCAATCAGCTATATGATACCTTTTTATATTACACTCATTTGTGAACCAAGGTTAGATTCATCGGCATATTTTTTTTCAACCACCATAACCACACAATTCTCACATCGCATAGCTTCAGGAAAACGCCTCTACCTTGAAAAATTCCGTTCCACAATAGAACATCAGCCGAGCCTTTTTCACGTCTGACTTTGTATTTATTCGCACCATATGCATCTTATTACGCCTCACCGACTTATCCGTATCATACCTCAACCGAAAGATATTTGATATCGTTTTCACTCAATGCTCCATTGTGCACAAACTTTCTCTTTTATAGTAATGTTGCATTTTAATTCATCATCATCTCATTTGTTTCAACCACAATATCGCAATTCGCACATTCCACAGCTTCAGGCAAACGCCTCTACCTTGGGTATTTCCGTTTTGCGACACCTCAACCCAACCATTTCAAATCTGATTTTATAATTACACCATATGCGCCTCATCATGCCTCAACGACTCATCTGGGTCATACCTCAGCCGAAATATGTTTGATACCGTTTTAAATCAACGCTCATTCGTGAACCAACTTTCTCTTTTATAGTACCTTGTAATTCATCAGGATTTCATTTGTTTTCAACCACCATATCGCAATTCGCACATTGGACAGCTTCAGGCAAACGCCTCTACCTTGGGTAATTTTGTTTTGCGACACAACCTCAACCCAACCATTTCAAATCTGATTTTATAATTACACCATATGCACCTCATCATGCCTCCAGACTCATCTGGGTCATACCTCAGCCGAAATATGTTTGATACCGTTTAAATTCAACGCTCATTCGTGAACCAACTTTCACTTTTATAGTACCTTGTAATTCATCAGGATTTCATTTGTTTTCAACCACCATACCGCAATTCGCACATTGGACAGCTTCAGGCAAACGCCTCTACCTTGGGTAATTCTGTTTTGCGACACAACCTCAACCCAACCATTTCAAATCTTATTTTAAAATTACACCATATGCACCTCATCATGCCTCCAGACTCATCTGGGTCATACCTCAGCCGAAATATGTTTGATACCGTTTTCATTCAACGCTCATTCGTGAACCAACTTTCTCTTTTATAGTACCTTGTAATTCATCAGGATTTCATTTGTTTTCAACCACCATACCGCAATTCGCACATTGGACAGCTTCAGGCAAACGCCTCTACCTTGGGTAATTCTGTTTTGCGACACAACCTCAACCCAACCATTTCAAATCTGATTTTATAATTACACCATATGCACCTCATCATGCCTCCAGACTCATCTGGGTCATACCTCAGCCGAAATATGTTTGATACAGTTTTCATTTAACGCGCATTCGTGAACCAACTTTCTCTTTTATAGTACCTTGTATTGTAATTCATCAGGATCTCATTTGTTTTCAACCACCATACCGCAATTCGCACATTGGACAGCTTCAGGCAAACGCCTCTACCTTGGGTAATTCTGTTTTGCGACACAACCTCAACCCAACCATTTCAAATCTGATTTTATAATTACACCATATGCACCTCATCATGCCTCCAGACTCATCTGGGTCATACCTCAGCCGAAATATGTTTGATACCGTTTTCATTCAACGCTCATTCGTGAACCAACTTTCTCTTTTATAGTACCTTGTAATTCATCAGGATTTCATTTGTTTTCAACCACTATACCGCAATTCGCACATTGGACAGCTTCAGGCAAACGCCTCTACCTTGGGTAATTCTGTTTTGCGACACAACGTCAACCCAACCATTTCATATCTGATTTTATAATTACACCATATGCACCTCATCATGCCTCCACGACTCATCTGGGTCATACCTCAGCCGAAATATGTTTGATACCGTTTTCATTCAACGCTCATTCGTGAACCAACTTTCTCTTTTATAGTACCTTGTAATTCATCAGGATTTCATTTGTTTTCAACCACCATACCGCAATTCGCACATTTCACAGCTTCAGGCAAACGCCTCTACCTTGGGTAATTCTGTTTTGCGACACAACGTCAACCCAACCATTTCATATCTGATTTTATAATTACACCATATGCACCTCATCATGCCTCCACGACTCATCTGGGTCATACCTCAGCCGAAATATGTTTGATACCGTTTTCATTCAACGCTCATTCGTGAACCAACTTTCTCTTTTATAGTACCTTGTAATTCATCAGGATTTCATTTGTTTTCAACCACCATACCGCAATTCGCACATTTCACAGCTTCAGGCAAACGCCTCTACCTTGGGTAATTCTGTTTTGCGACACAACCTCAACCCAACCATTTCAAATCTGATTTTATAATTACACCATATGCACCTCATCATGCCTCCAGACTCATCTGGGTCATACCTCAGCCGAAATATGTTTGATACCGTTTTAATTCAACGCTCATTCGTGAACCAACTTTCTCTTTTATAGTACCTTGTAATTCATCAGGATTTCATTTGTTTTCAACCACCATACCGCAATTCGCACATTGGACAGCTTCAGGCAAACGCCTCTACCTTGGGTAATTCTGTTTTGCGACACAACCTCAACCCAACCATTTCAAATCTGATTTTATAATTACACCATATGCACCTCATCATGCCTCCACGACTCATCTGGGTCATACCTCAGCCGAAATATGTTTGATACCGTTTTCATTCAACGCTCATTCGTGAACCAACTTTCTCTTTTATAGTACCTTGTAATTCATCAGGATTTCATTTGTTTTCAACCACCATACCGCAATTCGCACATTGGACAGCTTCAGGCAAACGCCTCTACCTTGGGTAATTTTGTTTTGCGACACAACCTCAACCCAACCATTTCAAATCTGATTTTATAATTACACCATATGCACCTCATCATGCCTCCAGACTCATCTGGGTCATACCTCAGCCGAAATATGTTTGATACCGTTTAAATTCAACGCTCATTCGTGAACCAACTTTCTCTTTTATAGTACCTTGTAATTCATCAGGATTTCATTTGTTTTCAACCACCATACCGCAATTCGCACATTGGACAGCTTCAGGCAAACGCCTCTACCTTGGGTAATTCTGTTTTGCGACACAACCTCAACCCAACCATTTCAAATCTGATTTTATAATTACACCATATGCACCTCATCATGCCTCCACGACTCATCTGGGTCATACCTCAGCCGAAATATGTTTGATACCGTTTTCATTTAACGCGCATTCGTGAACCAACTTTCTCTTTTATAGTACCTTGTATTGTAATTCATCAGGATCTCATTTGTTTTCAACCACCATACCGCAATTCGCACATTGGACAGCTTCAGGCAAACGCCTCTACCTTGGGTAATTTTGTTTTGCGACACAACCTCAACCCAACCATTTCAAATCTGATTTTATAATTACACCATATGCACCTCATCATGCCTCCAGACTCATCTGGGTCATACCTCAGCCGAAATATGTTTGATACCGTTTAAATTCAACGCTCATTCGTGAACCAACTTTCTCTTTTATAGTACCTTGTAATTCATCAGGATTTCATTTGTTTTCAACCACCATACCGCAATTCGCACATTGGACAGCTTCAGGCAAACGCCTCTACCTTGGGTAATTCTGTTTTGCGACACAACCTCAACCCAACCATTTCAAATCTGATTTTATAATTACACCATATGCACCTCATCATGCCTCCACGACTCATCTGGGTCATACCTCAGCCGAAATATGTTTGATACCGTTTTCATTTAACGCTCATTCGTGAACCAACTTTCTCTTTTATAGTACCTTGTAATTCATCAGGATTTCATTTGTTTTCAACCACCATACCGCAATTCGCACATTGGACAGCTTCAGGCAAACGCCTCTACCTTGGGTAATTCTGTTTTGCGACACAACCTCAACCCAACCATTTCAAATCTGATTTTATAATTACACCATATGCACCTCATCATGCCTCCACGACTCATCTGGGTCATACCTCAGCCGAAATATGTTTGATACCGTTTTCATTTAACGCGCATTCGTGAACCAACTTTCTCTTTTATAGTACCTTGTATTGTAATTCATCAGGATCTCATTTGTTTTCAACCACCATACCGCAATTCGCACATTGGACAGCTTCAGGAAAACGCCTCTACCTTGGGTAATTCTGTTTTGCGACACAACCTCAACCCAACCATTTCAAATCTGATTTTATAATTACACCATATGCACCTCATCATGCCTCCAGACTCATCTGGGTCATACCTCAGCCGAAATATGTTTGATACCGTTTTAATTCAACGCTCATTCGTGAATCAACATTCTCTTTTATAGTACCTTGTAATTCATCAGGATTTCATTTGTTTTCAACCACCATACCGCAATTCGCACATTGGACAGCTTCAGGCAAACGCCTCTACCTTGGGTAATTCTGTTTTGCGACACAACCTCAACCCAACCATTTCAAATCTTATTTTAAAATTACACCATATGCACCTCATCATGCCTCCAGACTCATCTGGGTCATACCTCAGCCGAAATATGTTTGATACCGTTTTAATTCAACGCTCATTCGTGAACCAACTTTCTCTTTTATAGTACCTTGTAATTCATCAGGATTTCATTTGTTTTCAACCACCATACCGCAATTCGCACATTGGACAGCTTCAGGCAAACGCCTCTACCTTGGGTAATTCTGTTTTGCGACACAACCTCAACCCAACCATTTCAAATCTGATTTTATAATTACACCATATGCACCTCATCATGCCTCCAGACTCATCTGGGTCATACCTCAGCCGAAATATGTTTGATACCGTTTTCATTCAACGCTCATTCGTGAACCAACTTTCTCTTTTATAGTACCTTGTAATTCATCAGGATTTCATTTGTTTTCAACCACCATACCGCAATTCGCACATTGGACAGCTTCAGGCAAACGCCTCTACCTTGGGTAATTCTGTTTTGCGACACAACCTCAACCCAACCATTTCAAATCTGATTTTATAATTACACCATATGCACCTCATCATGCCTCCACGACTCATCTGGGTCATACCTCAGCCGAAATATGTTTGATACCGTTTTCATTCAACGCTCATTCGTGAACCAACTTTCTCTTTTATAGTACCTTGTATTGTAATTCATCAGGATCTCATTTGTTTTCAACCACCATACCGCAATTCGCACATTGGACAGCTTCAGGCAAACGCCTCTACCTTGGGTAATTCTGTTTTGCGACACAACCTCAACCCAACCATTTCAAATCTGATTTTATAATTACACCATATGCACCTCATCATGCCTCCAGACTCATCTGGGTCATACCTCAGCCGAAATATGTTTGATACCGTTTTAATTCAACGCTCATTCGTGAACCAACTTTCTCTTTTATAGTACCTTGTAATTCATCAGGATTTCATTTGTTTTCAACCACCATACCGCAATTCGCACATTGGACAGCTTCAGGCAAACGCCTCTACCTTGGGTAATTCTGTTTTGCGACACAACCTCAACCCAACCATTTCAAATCTGATTTTATAATTACACCATATGCACCTCATCATGCCTCCACGACTCATCTGGGTCATACCTCAGCCGAAATATGTTTGATACCGTTTTAAATCAACGCTCATTCGTGAACCAACTTTCTCTTTTATAGTACCTTGTAATTCATCAGGATTTCATTTGTTTTAACCACCATATCGCAATTCGCAAATTTCACAGCTTCAGGCAAACGCCTCTACCTTGGGTAATTCTGTTTTGCGACACAACCTCAACCCAACCATTTCAAATCTGATTTTATAATTACACCATATGCACCTCATCATGCCTCCACGACTCATCTGGGTCATACCTCAGCCGAAATATGTTTGATACCGTTTTAATTCAACGCTCATTCGTGAACCAACTTTCTCTTTTATAGTACCTTGTAATTCATCAGGATTTCATTTGTTTTCAACCACCATACCGCAATTCGCACATTGGACAGCTTCAGGCAAACGCCTCTACCATGGGTATTTCCATTTTGCGACCCAACCTCAACCAAACCATTTCGCATCAGGTTTTATAATACACCATTTGCGCCTCATCGTGCCTCAACGACTCATCTGGGTCATACCTCAGACGAAAGATGTTTGATACCGTTTTCCATCAACGCTCATTCGTGAACCAACTTTCTCTTTTTTAGTACCTTCTATTGTAATTCATCAGGATCTCATTTGTTCTCAACCACCACAACGCAATTCGCACATTTCACAGCTTCAGGCAAACGCCTCTACCTTGGGTAATTCTGTTTTGCGACACAACCTCAACCCAAGCATTTCACATCTGATTTTATAATTACACCATATGCGCCTCATAATGCCTTCACGACTCATCTGGGTCATACATCAGGCGAAAGATGTTTGATACCGTTTTCATCCAACGCTCATTCGTGAACCAACTTTCTCTTTTATAGTATCTTGTATTGTAACTCATCAGGATCTCATTTGTTTTCAACCACCATACCGCAATTCGCAAATTTCACAGCTTCAGGCAAACGCCTCTACCTTGGGTAATTCTGTTTTGCGACACAACCATATATTTACACCATATGCGCCTTATCATTCCTCCACGACTCATCTGGGTCATACATCAGCCAAAAAATGTTTGATACCGTTTTCATTTAACGCTCATTCGTGAACACACTTTCTCTTTTATAGTATCCTGTATTGTAACTCATCAGAATCAAATTTTTTTTCTACCACCATAACGCAATTCGCAAATTTCACAGCTTCAGGCAAGTGCCTCTACCTGTGGTAATTCTGTTTTACGACACACCTCAACCCAACCATATCACATCTGATTTTATAATTACACCATATGCGCCTCATGATGCCTTCAAGACTCATCTGGATCGTGCCTCAACCGAACGATATTTGATACCGCTTTCATTCAAAGTCTCAATTTCGAACTAACTTTCGATTTATCAGCATCTAATTTGTTTTCTAACCACCATAACATAATTCTCACATTGCATAACTTCAGGCAAATGCAACTACCTTGAAAAAGTCCGTTTCGCAACACAACACACAAAATTATTTTCACATCTCACTTTATATTTGCACCATATGCATCTCATTATCCCTCAGACTTATCAAGATCATACCTCAACAGAAAGATATTTGATACCGTATTCACTTAATACTCATTTGGGAACCAACGTTCGATTCATCAGCAACTTTTTTTTTTTCAACCACCATAAGCACGCAATTCTCACATCGCATAGCTTCAGGCAAACGCCCCTACCTAACAAAATTTTGTTTCGCAAAACAAAAGCAGCCGAACCATTTTCACGAACTTTCTATTTGCACCATATGAATATAGTTATGCCTCACCGACTTATCCGGATCATACCTAACCCGAAAGATATTTGATACCGTTTTCATTTTATACCCTTTTCCGAAGCAACTTTCGATTCATCAGCATCTCTGCTTTCCAACGACCATATACAGACAATTCTCACATAGCTTCAGGCAGATGCCGCTACCTCGGAAATTTTTTTTGCAACACTTGAGAAAAACGATTTTCACATTGCTATTTTCACCATATGCATTCATTATGCCTCACCGACTAATCTGCAGCCTACTTCATCAATCAGCTATATGATATCTTTTTATATTACACTCATTTGTGAACCAAGGTTAGATTCATCGGCATATTTTTTTTTCAACCACCATAACCACACATTTCTCACATCGCATAGCTTCAGGAAAACGCCTCTACCTTGAAAAATTCCGTTCCACAATAGAACATCAGCCGAGCCTTTTTCACGTCTGACTTTGTATTTATTTGCACCATATGCATCTTATTACGCCTCACCGACTTATCCGTATCATACCTCAACCGAAAGATATTTGATATCGTTTTCACTCAATGCTCCTTTGTGCACAAACTTTCTCGTTTATAGTAATGTTGCATTTTAATTCATCATCATCTCATTTGTTTCAACCACAATATCGCAATTCGCACATTCCACAGCTTCAGGCAAACGCCTCTACCTTGGGTATTTCCGTTTTGCGACACAACCTCAACCCAACCATTTCACATCTGATTTTATAATTACACCATATGCGCCTCATCATGCCTCCACGACTCATCTGGGTCATACATCAGCCTAAAGATATGATACCGTTTTTATCCAACGCCCATTCGTGAACCAACTTTCTCTTTTATAGTATCTTGTATTGTAATTCATCAGAATCTCATTTGTTTTCTACCACCATAACGCAATTCGCAAATTTCACAGCTTCAGGCAAACGCCTCTACCTTGGGTAATTCTGTTTTGCGACACAACCTCAACCCAACCATTTCAAATCTGATTTTATAATTACACTATATGCGCCTCATCATGCCTCCACGACTCATCTGGGTCATACCTCAGCCGAAAGATGTTTTATACCGTTTTCATTTAACGCTCATTCGTGAACCAACTTTCTCTTTTATAGTACCTTAAATTGTAATTCATCAGGATCTCATTTGTTTTCAACCACCATACCGCAATTCGCACATTTCACAGCTTCAGGCAAACGCCTCTACCTTGGGTAATTCTGTTTTGCGACACAACCTCACCCCAACCATTTCAAATCTGATTTTCTAATTACACTATATGCGCCTCATCATGCCTCCACGACTCATCTGGGTCATACCTCAGCCGAAAGATGTTTTATACCGTTTTCATTTAACGCTCATTCGTGAACCAACTTTCTCTTTTATAGTACCTTGTATTGTAATTCATCAGGATCTCATTTGTTTTCAATCACCATACCGCAATTCGCACATTTCACAGCTTCAGGCAAACGCCTCAACCTTGGGTAATTCTGTTTTGGGACCCAACCTCAACCCAACCATTTCAAATCTGATTTTATAATTACACTACATGCGCCTCATCATGCCTCCACGACTCATCTGGGTCATACCTCAGCCGAAAGATGTTTTATACCGTTTTCATTTAACGCTCATTCGTGAACCAACTTTCTCTTTTATAGTACCTTGTATTGTAATTCATCAGGATCTCATTTGTTTTCAACCACCATACCGCAATTCGCACATTTCACAGCTTCAGGCAAACGCCTCTACCTTGGGTAATTCTGTTTTGCAACACAACCTCAACCCAACCATTTCAAATCTGATTTTATAATTACACCATATGCGCCTCATCATGCCTCCACGACTCATCTGGGTCATACATCAGCCTAAAGATATGATACCGTTTTCATCCAACGCTCATTCGTGAACCAACTTTCTCTTTTATAGTATCTTGTATTGTAATTCATCAGAATCTCATTTGTTTTCTACCACCATAACGCAATTCGCAAATTTCACAGCTTCAGGCAAACGCCTCTACCTTTGGTAATTCTGTTTTGCGACACAACCATATATTTACACCATATGCGCCTTATCATTCCTCCACGACTCATCTGGGTCATACATGAGCCGAAAGATGTTTGATACCGTTTTCATCCAACCCTCATTCGTGAACCAACTTTCTCTTTTATAGTACCTTGTATTGTAATTCATCAGGACCTCATTTGTTTTCAACCACCATACCGCAATTCGCACATTTCACAGCTTCAGGCAAACGCCTCTACCTTGGGCAATTCTGTTTGGCGACACAACCTCAACCCAAGCATTTCACATCTGATTTTATAATTACACCATATGCACCTCATCATGCCTCCAGACTCATCTGGGTCATACCTCAGCCGAAATATGTTTGATACCGTTTTCATTTAACGCGCATTCGTGAACCAACTTTCTCTTTTATAGTACCTTGTATTGTAATTCATCAGAATCTCGTTTGTTTTCAACCACCATACCGCAATTCGCACATTTCACAGCTTCAGGCAAACGCCTCTACCTTGGGTAATTCTGTTTTGCGACACAACCTCAACCCAAGCATTTCGCATCTGATTTTATAATTACACCATATGCCTCGTCATGCCTCCACGACTCATCTGGTACATGCCTCAACCGAACGATATTTGATACCGCTTTCATTCAAACTTTCAATTTTGAACAAACTTTCAATTTATCAGCATCTAATTTGTTTTCCAACCACCATAAAAACACAATTCTCACATGGCATAACTTCTGGCAAATGCCACTACCTTCAAAAATTCCATTTTGCAACACAACACATGCAGAATTATTTTCATGTCTCACTTTATATTTGCACCATATGCATTTCATTATCCCTCAGACTTATCAAGATCATACCTCAACAGAAAGATATTTGATACCGTATTCACTTAACACTCATTTGGGAACCAACGTTCGATTCATCAGCAACTTTTTTTTTTCAACCACCATAAGCACGCAATTCTCACATCACATAGCTTCAGGCAAACGCCCCTACCTAACAAAATTTTGTTTCGCAACACAAAAGCAGCCGAACCATTTTCACGAACTTTCTATTTGCACCATATGAATATAGTTATGCCTCACCGACTTATCCGGATCATACCTAACCCGAAAGATATTTGATACCGTTTTCATTTTATACCCCTTTCCGAAGCAACCTTCGATTCATCAGCATCTCTGCTTTCCAACGACCATATACAGACAATTCTCACATAGCTTCAGGCAGACGCCGCTACCTCGGAAATTTTTTTTGCAACACTTGAGAAAAACGATTCACATTGATATTTTCACCATATGCATTCATTATGCCTCACCGACTAATCTGCAGCCTACCTCATCAATCAGCTATATGATACCTTTTTATATTACACTCATTTGTGAACCAAGGTTAGATTCATCGGCATATTTTTTTTCAACCACCATAACCACACAATTCTCACATCGCATAGCTTCAGGAAAACGCCTCTACCTTGAAAAATTCCGTTCCACAATAGAACATCAGCCGAGCCTTTTTCACGTCTGACTTTGTATTTATTTGCACCATATGCATCTTATTACGCCTCACCGACTTATCCGTATCATACCTCAACCGAAAGATATTTGATATCGTTTTCACTCAATGCTCCTTTGTGCACAAACTTTCTCGTTTATAGTAATGTTGCATTTTAATTCATCATCATCTCATTTGTTTCAACCACAATATCGCAATTTGCACATTCCACAGCTTCAGGCAAACGCCTCTACCTTTGGTAATTCTGTTTTGCGACACAACCATATATTTACACCATATGCGCCTTATCATTCCTCCACGACTCATCTGGGTCATACATGAGCCGAAAGATGTTTGATACCGTTTTCATCCAACCCTCATTCGTGAACCAACTTTCTCTTTTATAGTACCTTGTATTGTAATTCATCAGGACCTCATTTGTTTTCAACCACCATACCGCAATTCGCACATTTCACAGCTTCAGGCAAACGCCTCTACCTTGGGCAATTCTGTTTGGCGACACAACCTCAACCCAAGCATTTCACATCTGATTTTATAATTACACCATATGCACCTCATCATGCCTCCAGACTCATCTGGGTCATACCTCAGCCGAAATATGTTTGATACCGTTTTCATTTAACGCGCATTCGTGAACCAACTTTCTCTTTTATAGTACCTTGTATTGTAATTCATCAGAATCTCGTTTGTTTTCAACCACCATACCGCAATTCGCACATTTCAAAGCTTCAGGCAAACGCCTCTACCTTGGGTAATTCTGTTTTGCGACACAACCTCAACCCAAGCATTTCGCATCTGATTTTATAATTACACCATATGCCTCGTCATGCCTCCACGACTCATCTGGTACATGCCTCAACCGAACGATATTTGATACCGCTTTCATTCAAACTCTCAATTTTGAACAAACTTTCAATTTATCAGCATCTAATTTGTTTTCCAACCACCATAAAAACACAATTCTCACATGGCATAACTTCTGGCAAATGCCACTACCTTCAAAAATTCCATTTTGCAACACAACACATGCAGAATTATTTTCATGTCTCACTTTATATTTGCACCATATGCATCTCATTATCCCTCAGACTTATCAAGATCATACCTCAACAGAAAGATATTTGATACCGTATTCACTTAACACTCATTTGGGAACCAACGTTCGATTCATCAGCAACTTTTTTTTTTCAACCACCATAAGCACGCAATTCTCACATCACATAGCTTCAGGCAAACGCCCCTACCTAACAAAATTTTGTTTCGCAACACAAAAGCAGCCGAACCATTTTCACGAACTTTCTATTTGCACCATATGAATATAGTTATGCCTCACCGACTTATCCGGATCATACCTAACCCGAAAGATATTTGATACCGTTTTCATTTTATACCCCTTTCCGAAGCAACTTTCGATTCATCAGCATCTCTGCTTTCCAACGACCATATACAGACAATTCTCACATAGCTTCAGGCAGACGCCGCTACCTCGGAAATTTTTTTTGCAACACTTGAGAAAAACGATTCACATTGATATTTTCACCATATGCATTCATTATGCCTCACCGACTAATCTGCAGCCTACCTCATCAATCAGCTATATGATACCTTTTTATATTACACTCATTTGTGAACCAAGGTTAGATTCATCGGCATATTTTTTTTCAACCACCATAACCACACAATTCTCACATCGCATAGCTTCAGGAAAACGCCTCTACCTTGAAAAATTCCGTTCCACAATAGAACATCAGCCGAGCCTTTTTCACGTCTGACTTTGTATTTATTCGCACCATATGCATCTTATTACGCCTCACCGACTTATCCGTATCATACCTCAACCGAAAGATATTTGATATCGTTTTCACTCAATGCTCCATTGTGCACAAACTTTCTCTTTTATAGTAATGTTGCATTTTAATTCATCATCATCTCATTTGTTTCAACCACAATATCGCAATTCGCACATTCCACAGCTTCAGGCAAACGCCTCTACCTTGGGTATTTCCGTTTTGCGACACCTCAACCCAACCATTTCAAATCTGATTTTATAATTACACCATATGCGCCTCATCATGCCTCAACGACTCATCTGGGTCATACCTCAGCCGAAATATGTTTGATACCGTTTTAAATCAACGCTCATTCGTGAACCAACTTTCTCTTTTATAGTACCTTGTAATTCATCAGGATTTCATTTGTTTTCAACCACCATATCGCAATTCGCACATTGGACAGCTTCAGGCAAACGCCTCTACCTTGGGTAATTTTGTTTTGCGACACAACCTCAACCCAACCATTTCAAATCTGATTTTATAATTACACCATATGCACCTCATCATGCCTCCAGACTCATCTGGGTCATACCTCAGCCGAAATATGTTTGATACCGTTTAAATTCAACGCTCATTCGTGAACCAACTTTCACTTTTATAGTACCTTGTAATTCATCAGGATTTCATTTGTTTTCAACCACCATACCGCAATTCGCACATTGGACAGCTTCAGGCAAACGCCTCTACCTTGGGTAATTCTGTTTTGCGACACAACCTCAACCCAACCATTTCAAATCTTATTTTAAAATTACACCATATGCACCTCATCATGCCTCCAGACTCATCTGGGTCATACCTCAGCCGAAATATGTTTGATACCGTTTTCATTCAACGCTCATTCGTGAACCAACTTTCTCTTTTATAGTACCTTGTAATTCATCAGGATTTCATTTGTTTTCAACCACCATACCGCAATTCGCACATTGGACAGCTTCAGGCAAACGCCTCTACCTTGGGTAATTCTGTTTTGCGACACAACCTCAACCCAACCATTTCAAATCTGATTTTATAATTACACCATATGCACCTCATCATGCCTCCAGACTCATCTGGGTCATACCTCAGCCGAAATATGTTTGATACAGTTTTCATTTAACGCGCATTCGTGAACCAACTTTCTCTTTTATAGTACCTTGTATTGTAATTCATCAGGATCTCATTTGTTTTCAACCACCATACCGCAATTCGCACATTGGACAGCTTCAGGCAAACGCCTCTACCTTGGGTAATTCTGTTTTGCGACACAACCTCAACCCAACCATTTCAAATCTGATTTTATAATTACACCATATGCACCTCATCAGGCCTCCAGACTCATCTGGGTCATACCTCAGCCGAAATATGTTTGATACCGTTTTAATTCAACGCTCATTCGTGAACCAACTTTCTCTTTTATAGTACCTTGTAATTCATCAGGATTTCATTTGTTTTCAACCACCATACCGCAATTCGCACATTGGACAGCTTCAGGCAAACGCCTCTACCTTGGGTAATTCTGTTTTGCGACACAACCTCAACCCAACCATTTCAAATCTGATTTTATAATTACACAATATGCACCTCATCATGCCTCCACGACTCATCTGGGTCATACCTCAGCCGAAATATGTTTGATACCGTTTTAAATCAACGCTCATTCGTGAACCAACTTTCTCTTTTATAGTACCTTGTAATTCATCAGGATTTCATTTGTTTTCAACCACCATATCGCAATTCGCACATTGGACAGCTTCAGGCAAACGCCTCTACCTTGGGTAATTCTGTTTTGCGACACAACCTTAACCCAACCATTTCAAATCTGATTTTATAATTACACCATATGCGCCTCATAATGCCTTCACGACTCATCTGGGTCATACCTCAGCCTAAAGATGATTGATACCGTTTTCATCCAACACTCATTCGTGAACACACTTTCTCTTTTATAGTATCCTGTATTGTAACTCATCAGAATCAAATTTTTTTTCTACCACCATAACGCAATTCGCAAATTTCACAGCTTCAGGCAAGTGCCTCTACCTGTGGTAATTCTGTTTTACGACACACCTCAACCCAACCATATCACATCTGATTTTATAATTACACCATATGCGCCTCATGATGCCTTCAAGACTCATCTGGATCGTGCCTCAACCGAACGATATTTGATACCGCTTTCATTCAAAGTCTCAATTTCGAACTAACTTTCGATTTATCAGCATCTAATTTGTTTTCTAACCACCATAACACAATTCTCACATTGCATAACTTCAGGCAAATGCAACTACCTTGAAAAAGTCCGTTTCGCAACACAACACACAAAATTATTTTCACATCTCACTTTATATTTGCACCATATGCATCTCATTATCCCTCAGACTTATCAAGATCATACCTCAACAGAAAGATATTTGATACCGTATTCACTTAATACTCATTTGGGAACCAACGTTCGCATCAGCAACTTTTTTTTTTTCAACCACCATAAGCACGCAATTCTCACATCGCATAGCTTCAGGCAAACGCCCCTACCTAACAAAATTTTGTTTCGCAACACAAAAGCAGCCGAACCATTTTCACGAACTTTCTATTTGCACCATATGAATATAGTTATGCCTCACCGACTTATCCGGATCATACCTAACCCGAAAGATATTTGATACCGTTTTCATTTTATACCCTTTTCCGAAGCAACTTTCGATTCATCAGCATCTCTGCTTTCCAACGACCATATACAGACAATTCTCACATAGCTTCAGGCAGACGCCGCTACCTCGGAAATTTTTTTTGCAACACTTGAGAAAAACGATTTTCACATTGCTATTTTCACCATATGCATTCATTATGCCTCACCGACTAATCTGCAGCCTACCTCATCAATCAGCTATATGATATCTTTTTATATTACACTCATTTGTGAACCAAGGTTAGATTCATCGGCATATTTTTTTTCAACCACCATAACCACACAATTCTCACATCGCATAGCTTCAGGAAAACGCCTCTACCTTGAAAAATTCTGTTCCACAATAGAACATCAGCCGAGCCTTTTTCACGTCTGACTTTGTATTTATTTGCACCATATGCATCTTATTACGCCTCACCGACTTATCCGTATCATACCTCAACCGAAAGATATTTGATATCGTTTTCACTCAATGCTCCTTTGTGCACAAACTTTCTCGTTTATAGTAATGTTGCATTTTAATTCATCATCATCTCATTTGTTTCAACCACAATATCGCAATTCGCACATTCCACAGCTTCAGGCAAACGCCTCTACCTTGGGTATTTCCGTTTTGCGACACAACCTCAACCCAACCATTTCACATCTGATTTTATAATTACACCATATGCGCCTCATCATGCCTCCACGACTCATCTGGGTCATACATGAGCCGAAAGATGTTTGATACCGTTTTCATCCAACCCTCATTCGTGAACCAACTTTCTCTTTTATAGTACCTTGTATTGTAATTCATCAGGACCTCATTTGTTTTCAACCACCATACCGCAATTCGCACATTTCACAGCTTCAGGCAAACGCCTCTACCTTGGGCAATTCTGTTTGGCGACACAACCTCAACCCAAGCATTTCACATCTGATTTTATAATTACACCATATGCACCTCATCATGCCTCCAGACTCATCTGGGTCATACCTCAGCCGAAATATGTTTGATACCGTTTTCATTTAACGCGCATTCGTGAACCAACTTTCTCTTTTATAGTACCTTGTATTGTAATTCATCAGAATCTCGTTTGTTTTCAACCACCATACCGCAATTCGCACATTTCAAAGCTTCAGGCAAACGCCTCTACCTTGGGTAATTCTGTTTTGCGACACAACCTCAACCCAAGCATTTCGCATCTGATTTTATAATTACACCATATGCCTCGTCATGCCTCCACGACTCATCTGGTACATGCCTCAACCGAACGATATTTGATACCGCTTTCATTCAAACTCTCAATTTTGAACAAACTTTCAATTTATCAGCATCTAATTTGTTTTCCAACCACCATAAAAACACAATTCTCACATGGCATAACTTCTGGCAAATGCCACTACCTTCAAAAATTCCATTTTGCAACACAACACATGCAGAATTATTTTCATGTCTCACTTTATATTTGCACCATATGCATCTCATTATCCCTCAGACTTATCAAGATCATACCTCAACAGAAAGATATTTGATACCGTATTCACTTAACACTCATTTGGGAACCAACGTTCGATTCATCAGCAACTTTTTTTTTTCAACCACCATAAGCACGCAATTCTCACATCACATAGCTTCAGGCAAACGCCCCTACCTAACAAAATTTTGTTTCGCAACACAAAAGCAGCCGAACCATTTTCACGAACTTTCTATTTGCACCATATGAATATAGTTATGCCTCACCGACTTATCCGGATCATACCTAACCCGAAAGATATTTGATACCGTTTTCATTTTATACCCCTTTCCGAAGCAACTTTCGATTCATCAGCATCTCTGCTTTCCAACGACCATATACAGACAATTCTCACATAGCTTCAGGCAGACGCCGCTACCTCGGAAATTTTTTTTGCAACACTTGAGAAAAACGATTCACATTGATATTTTCACCATATGCATTCATTATGCCTCACCGACTAATCTGCAGCCTACCTCATCAATCAGCTATATGATACCTTTTTATATTACACTCATTTGTGAACCAAGGTTAGATTCATCGGCATATTTTTTTTCAACCACCATAACCACACAATTCTCACATCGCATAGCTTCAGGAAAACGCCTCTACCTTGAAAAATTCCGTTCCACAATAGAACATCAGCCGAGCCTTTTTCACGTCTGACTTTGTATTTATTCGCACCATATGCATCTTATTACGCCTCACCGACTTATCCGTATCATACCTCAACCGAAAGATATTTGATATCGTTTTCACTCAATGCTCCATTGTGCACAAACTTTCTCTTTTATAGTAATGTTGCATTTTAATTCATCATCATCTCATTTGTTTCAACCACAATATCGCAATTCGCACATTCCACAGCTTCAGGCAAACGCCTCTACCTTGGGTATTTCCGTTTTGCGACACCTCAACCCAACCATTTCAAATCTGATTTTATAATTACACCATATGCGCCTCATCATGCCTCAACGACTCATCTGGGTCATACCTCAGCCGAAATATGTTTGATACCGTTTTAAATCAACGCTCATTCGTGAACCAACTTTCTCTTTTATAGTACCTTGTAATTCATCAGGATTTCATTTGTTTTCAACCACCATATCGCAATTCGCACATTGGACAGCTTCAGGCAAACGCCTCTACCTTGGGTAATTTTGTTTTGCGACACAACCTCAACCCAACCATTTCAAATCTGATTTTATAATTACACCATATGCACCTCATCATGCCTCCAGACTCATCTGGGTCATACCTCAGCCGAAATATGTTTGATACCGTTTAAATTCAACGCTCATTCGTGAACCAACTTTCACTTTTATAGTACCTTGTAATTCATCAGGATTTCATTTGTTTTCAACCACCATACCGCAATTCGCACATTGGACAGCTTCAGGCAAACGCCTCTACCTTGGGTAATTCTGTTTTGCGACACAACCTCAACCCAACCATTTCAAATCTTATTTTAAAATTACACCATATGCACCTCATCATGCCTCCAGACTCATCTGGGTCATACCTCAGCCGAAATATGTTTGATACCGTTTTCATTCAACGCTCATTCGTGAACCAACTTTCTCTTTTATAGTACCTTGTAATTCATCAGGATTTCATTTGTTTTCAACCACCATACCGCAATTCGCACATTGGACAGCTTCAGGCAAACGCCTCTACCTTGGGTAATTCTGTTTTGCGACACAACCTCAACCCAACCATTTCAAATCTGATTTTATAATTACACCATATGCACCTCATCATGCCTCCAGACTCATCTGGGTCATACCTCAGCCGAAATATGTTTGATACAGTTTTCATTTAACGCGCATTCGTGAACCAACTTTCTCTTTTATAGTACCTTGTATTGTAATTCATCAGGATCTCATTTGTTTTCAACCACCATACCGCAATTCGCACATTGGACAGCTTCAGGCAAACGCCTCTACCTTGGGTAATTCTGTTTTGCGACACAACCTCAACCCAACCATTTCAAATCTGATTTTATAATTACACCATATGCACCTCATCAGGCCTCCAGACTCATCTGGGTCATACCTCAGCCGAAATATGTTTGATACCGTTTTAATTCAACGCTCATTCGTGAACCAACTTTCTCTTTTATAGTACCTTGTAATTCATCAGGATTTCATTTGTTTTCAACCACCATACCGCAATTCGCACATTGGACAGCTTCAGGCAAACGCCTCTACCTTGGGTAATTCTGTTTTGCGACACAACCTCAACCCAACCATTTCAAATCTGATTTTATAATTACACCATATGCACCTCATCATGCCTCCACGACTCATCTGGGTCATACCTCAGCCGAAATATGTTTGATACCGTTTTAAATCAACGCTCATTCGTGAACCAACTTTCTCTTTTATAGTACCTTGTAATTCATCAGGATTTCATTTGTTTTCAACCACCATATCGCAATTCGCACATTGGACAGCTTCAGGCAAACGCCTCTACCTTGGGTAATTCTGTTTTGCGACACAACCTCAACCCAACCATTTCAAATCTGATTTTATAATTACACCATATGCGCCTCATAATGCCTTCACGACTCATCTGGGTCATACCTCAGCCTAAAGATGATTGATACCGTTTTCATCCAACACTCATTCGTGAACACACTTTCTCTTTTATAGTATCCTGTATTGTAACTCATCAGAATCAAATTTTTTTTCTACCACCATAACGCAATTCGCAAATTTCACAGCTTCAGGCAAGTGCCTCTACCTGTGGTAATTCTGTTTTACGACACACCTCAACCCAACCATATCACATCTGATTTTATAATTACACCATATGCGCCTCATGATGCCTTCAAGACTCATCTGGATCGTGCCTCAACCGAACGATATTTGATACCGCTTTCATTCAAAGTCTCAATTTCGAACTAACTTTCGATTTATCAGCATCTAATTTGTTTTCTAACCACCATAACACAATTCTCACATTGCATAACTTCAGGCAAATGCAACTACCTTGAAAAAGTCCGTTTCGCAACACAACACACAAAATTATTTTCACATCTCACTTTATATTTGCACCATATGCATCTCATTATCCCTCAGACTTATCAAGATCATACCTCAACAGAA
Source organism: Haemaphysalis longicornis (assembly GCF_048455015.1). Classification (NCBI taxonomy): domain Eukaryota; kingdom Metazoa; phylum Arthropoda; class Arachnida; order Ixodida; family Ixodidae; genus Haemaphysalis; species Haemaphysalis longicornis. Next base: position 192,571,206 of record NW_027526445.1, read on the forward strand.
AGATATTTGATACCGTATTCACTTAATACTCATTTGGGAACCAACGTTCGCATCAGCAACTTTTTTTTTTTCAACCACCATAAGCACGCAATTCTCACATCGCATAGCTTCAGGCAAACGCCCCTACCTAACAAAATTTTGTTTCGCAACACAAAAGCAGCCGAACCATTTTCACGAACTTTCTATTTGCACCATATGAATATAGTTATGCCTCACCGACTTATCCGGATCATACCTAACCCGAAAGATATTTGATACCGTTTTCATTTTATACCCTTTTCCGAAGCAACTTTCGATTCATCAGCATCTCTGCTTTCCAACGACCATATACAGACAATTCTCACATAGCTTCAGGCAGACGCCGCTACCTCGGAAATTTTTTTTGCAACACTTGAGAAAAACGATTTTCACATTGCTATTTTCACCATATGCATTCATTATGCCTCACCGACTAATCTGCAGCCTACCTCATCAATCAGCTATATGATATCTTTTTATATTACACTCATTTGTGAACCAAGGTTAGATTCATCGGCATATTTTTTTTCAACCACCATAACCACACAATTCTCACATCGCATAGCTTCAGGAAAACGCCTCTACCTTGAAAAATTCTGTTCCACAATAGAACATCAGCCGAGCCTTTTTCACGTCTGACTTTGTATTTATTTGCACCATATGCATCTTATTACGCCTCACCGACTTATCCGTATCATACCTCAACCGAAAGATATTTGATATCGTTTTCACTCAATGCTCCTTTGTGCACAAACTTTCTCGTTTATAGTAATGTTGCATTTTAATTCATCATCATCTCATTTGTTTCAACCACAATATCGCAATTCGCACATTCCACAGCTTCAGGCAAACGCCTCTACCTTGGGTATTTCCGTTTTGCGACACAACCTCAACCCAACCATTTCACATCTGATTTTATAATTACACCATATGCGCCTCATCATGCCTCCACGACTCATCTGGGTCATACATCAGCCTAAAGATATGATACCGTTTTCATTTAACGCTCATTCGTGAACCAACTTTCTCTTTTATAGTACCTTAAATTGTAATTCATCAGGATCTCATTTGTTTTCAACCACCATACCGCAATTCGCACATTTCACAGCTTCAGGCAAACGCCTCTACCTTGGGTAATTCTGTTTTGCGACACAACCTCACCCCAACCATTTCAAATCTGATTTTATAATTACACTATATGCGCCTCATCATGCCTCCACGACTCATCTGGGTCATACCTCAGCCGAAAGATGTTTTATACCGTTTTCATTTAACGCTCATTCGTGAACCAACTTTCTCTTTTATAGTACCTTGTATTGTAATTCATCAGGATCTCATTTGTTTTCAATCACCATACCGCAATTCGCACATTTCACAGCTTCAGGCAAACGCCTCTACCTTGGGTAATTCTGTTTTGCGACACAACCTCAACCCAACCATTTCAAATCTGATTTTATAATTACACTATATGCGCCTCATCATGCCTCCCCGACTCATCTGGGTCATACCTCAGCCGAAAGATGTTTTATACCGTTTTCATTTAACGCTCATTCGTGAACCAACTTTCTCTTTTATAGTACCTTGTATTGTAATTCATCAGGATCTCATTTGTTTTCAACCACCATACCGCAATTCGCACATTTCACAGCTTCAGGCAAACGCCTCTACCTTGGGTAATTCTGTTTTGCAACACAACCTCAACCCAACCATTTCAAATCTGATTTTATAATTACACCATATGCGCCTCATCATGCCTCCACGACTCATCTGGGTCATACATCAGCCTAAAGATATGATACCGTTTTCATCCAACGCTCATTCGTGAACCAACTTTCTCTTTTATAGTATCTTGTATTGTAATTCATCAGAATCTCATTTGTTTTCTACCACCATAACGCAATTCGCAAATTTCACAGCTTCAGGCAAACGCCTCTACCTTTGGTAATTCTGTTTTGCGACACAACCATATATTTACACCATATGCGCCTTATCATTCCTCCACGACTCATCTGGGTCATACATGAGCCGAAAGATGTTTGATACCGTTTTCATCCAACCCTCATTCGTGAACCAACTTTCTCTTTTATAGTACCTTGTATTGTAATTCATCAGGACCTCATTTGTTTTCAACCACCATACCGCAATTCGCACATTTCACAGCTTCAGGCAAACGCCTCTACCTTGGGTAATTCTGTTTTGCGACACAACCTCAACCCAAGCATTTCACATCTGATTTTATAATTACACCATATGCATCTCATCATGCTTCCAGGACTCATCTGGGTCACACCTCAGCCGAAAGATGTTTGATACAGTTTTCATTCAATGCTCATTTGTGAACCAAATTTTCTTTTATAGTACCTTGTATTGTAATTCATCAGGATCTCATTTGTTTTCTACCACCATAACGCAATTCGCACATTTCACAGCTTCAGGCATACGCGTCTACCTTGGGTAATTCCGTTTTGCGACAACCTCAACCCAACCATTTCACATCTGATTTTATAATTACACCATATGCATCTCATCATGCTTCCACGACTCATCTGGGTCATACCTCAGCCGAAAGATATTTGACACCATTTTCATTCAACGCTCCTTTGTGCACCAACTTTCTTTTTTATAGCAACTTTGCATTGTAATTTATCAGCATCTCGTGTTTTCAACCACCATAATGCAATTGAACATTCCAAAGCTTCAGGCAAACGTTTCAACCTTAGGTAATTCTGTTTTGCAACTACCTCAACCCAACCATTTCACATCTGATTTTATAATTGCACCATATCCATCTCATCATGCCTCACCGGCTTATTCCGATCAAACCTCAAATGAAAGATATTTGATACTGTTTACATTACACTTTCATTTCGGAACTAACTTCAGTTCATCAGCATCTAATTTGTTTCCCAACCACAATAACCACACAATTCTCACATCGCATAGCTTCAGGTAAACGCCTTTACCTTGGAAAATTCCATTTCACAACACAACACATGCCGAATTATTGTGACGTCTAAATTTATATTTGCACGATATGCATCTCATTATGCCTTAGAGACTTATCCAGATCATACCTCAACCGAAAGATATTTGATGCCGTTTTTATTTAACACCCATTTCCGAACCAACTTTCGATTCATGAGCATCTCAGTTTTCCAATGACCATACTCACACAATTCTCACTTTGCATAGCTTCAGGCAAACGCCCCTACCTTGGAAATTTTTTTTGCAACACTTGAGCAAAACCATTCTCACATTGATATTTGCACCATATGCATCTCATTATGCCTCAGAGACTTATCCAGATCATACCTCAACCGAAAGATATTTGATGCCGTTTTTATTAACCCCCATTTCCAAACCAACTTTCGATTCATGAGCATCTCAGTGTTCCAATGACCATATCCACACAATTCTCACATTGCATAGCTTCAGGCAAACGCCCCTACCTTGGAAATTTTTTTGCAACACTTGAGCAAAACCATTCTCACATTGATATTTGCACCATATGCATCTCATTATGCCTCACCGACTAATCTGCATCATACTCATCAATTACCTATATGATACCGTTTTATATTACACTCATTTGTGAATCAACTTTCGCATCTATAGTATATCACCTTTCATCAGTCCATCATTTGGTTTCCAATCACCATAAACCCAAAATTCTCGCAATCGCATGTTAGGCAAAAGCCTCTACCAAAGAAAATTTAGTTTTTGCGTTAACCTCAGCCCAACTATTCTCAGGCCTATTATTGTTGCACCACCTGCATCTTATTATACTTCACCAAATTCAGTATCTAGTTCACACCTTGGATTTTCCAACCACCATAACCACACAATTCCACATCGCATAGCTTCAGGCAAACGCCCCTACCTAGGAAAATTCAGTTTCGCAATACAACATGAGCCGAACCATTTTCACGTCTTTCTATTTGCACCATATGCATGTCATTATGCCTCACCGACTCATCTGGATCATAACTCAACCGAACGATATTCGATACCGTTTCCATTTAACACTCATTTCCGAACAAACTTTCGATTCTTCGGCATCTTACTTGTTTTCCAACCACCATAACCACACAATTCTCACATCGCATAGCTTCAGGTAAACGCCTTTACCTTGGAAAATTCCATTTCACAACACAACACATGCCGAATTATTGTGACGTCTAAATTTATATTTGCACGATATGCATCTCATTATGCCTTAGAGACTTATCCAGATCATACCTCAACCGAAAGATATTTGATGCCGTTTTTATTTAACACCCATTTCCGAACCAACTTTCGATTCATGAGCATCTCAGTTTTCCAATGACCATACTCACACAATTCTCACTTTGCATAGCTTCAGGCAAACGCCCCTACCTTGGAAATTTTTTTTGCAACACTTGAGCAAAACCATTCTCACATTGATATTTGCACCATATGCATCTCATTATGCCTCAGAGACTTATCCAGATCATACCTCAACCGAAAGATATTTGATGCCGTTTTTATTAACCCCCATTTCCAAACCAACTTTCGATTCATGAGCATCTCAGTGTTCCAATGACCATATCCACACAATTCTCACATTGCATAGCTTCAGGCAAACGCCCCTACCTTGGAAATTTTTTTGCAACACTTGAGCAAAACCATTCTCACATTGATATTTGCACCATATGCATCTCATTATGCCTCACCGACTAATCTGCATCATACTCATCAATTACCTATATGATACCGTTTTATATTACACTCATTTGTGAATCAACTTTCGCATCTATAGTATATCACCTTTCATCAGTCCATCATTTGGTTTCCAATCACCATAAACCCAAAATTCTCGCAATCGCATGTTAGGCAAAAGCCTCTACCAAAGAAAATTTAGTTTTTGCGTTAACCTCAGCCCAACTATTCTCAGGCCTATTATTGTTGCACCACCTGCATCTTATTATACTTCACCAAATTCAGTATCTAGTTCACACCTTGGATTTTCCAACCACCATAACCACACAATTCCACATCGCATAGCTTCAGGCAAACGCCCCTACCTAGGAAAATTCAGTTTCGCAATACAACATGAGCCGAACCATTTTCACGTCTTTCTATTTGCACCATATGCATGTCATTATGCCTCACCGACTCATCTGGATCATAACTCAACCGAACGATATTCGATACCGTTTCCATTTAACACTCATTTCCGAACAAACTTTCGATTCTTCGGCATCTTACTTGTTTTCCAACCACCATAACCACACAATTCTCACATCGCACAGCTTCAGGCAAACGCCTCTATCTTGAGAAATTTTGTTTTGCGACACATCCTAAACCCACCATTTTCACATCTGATTTTATATTTGCACGATATGCATCTCACAATGCTTTACAGGCTCATCTGGATCACTCCTCAACAGAAAGAAATTTGATACCGTTTTTATGTGACGCTCATTTGTGAAGTGTCTCTCTTACAGTACCTTTGTGTCGTAATTTATCAGCATCCAATTTGTTTTTTAGCCACGATACCGCAATTACTACCGCAGAGCTTCAGGCAAACGCCAATACCTTGGAAAATTCCGTTTTGTCTCAGCCTCAAACCAACCATTTTCGCATTGTATTTTATATTTGCACAACGAAATCTCATTATGCCTCACCGACACATCTGGACCATACTTCAGCCAAAAGATATTTAATACCGGTTTCATTCAACGGTCATTTGGAAACCAACCTTCTCTTTTATACTTCCTTTGTATCGCGATTCGTCAGCATTTTAATTCGTTTTCTAACCACCATAACACAATTCTCACATCGCATAACTTCCGGCAAATGCCTCTCCCTTAGAAATATCAGTTTCGTAACACAATATCGTCCTAACCAATTTCACGTTTCAATATTTGCACCATACGCACCTCATTATGCCCCACCGACCTATCCCGATCATACCTCTACCGAAAGATATTTGATATCCTTTTCATTTAACACTTATTTGGGAACCAACTTATGCATTTCTAACATCGCATAGCATCAGGAAAATGCCTCTACCTTGAAAAATTCTGTTTCGCAGCACATCAGCCGAACGATCTTCACGTCTAACTTGCTATTTGCACCATATGCATCTCATTATGCCTCACCGACTTTTCCCATACCTCAGCCAAAAGATATTTCGTATCATTTTAATTTACTCTATTGGGAACCAACTTATAATGCATTTCTCACATAGCATAGCTTCAGCCAAACACTTCTACCTTGAAAAATTCAATTTCGCAACACATTACCAGCTGCACCATTTTCACGTCTAACTTTATATTTGCACCATATGCATCTTAGTTTACCCCACCGACGTATACCTCAACCGAAAAATATTTGATACCATTTTCATTTAACACTCATTTTTGAACCAACTTCGATTCATCCGCATCTAATTTGTTTTCCAACCACCATAAACCCTTAGTTCTCGGAATCGCTCAGCATCAGGCAAAAGCCTCTACCAAAAAAAAATTTTTTGCTTCATAACCTTAGCCCAACCGTTCTCAGGTCTATTATATTAGCACCACCTGCATCTCATTATACTTCACAAACTTCAGTATGTGGTCCATACCTTTTTTGATATTTGAAACCATTTGAAAGATATTTTATACCGTTTTTTATCAACACTCAGTTGGGAACGAACTTTATCGCTTTGATAGAACCACAGTATCGAAGTTGAATCAGCATCTCATTTGTTTTCACACCACCATAACCACAAAATTCTCACATCGCATAGCTTCAGGCAAACAAACGCCCCTACCTTGGAAAATTCCGTTTCGCAACCCAACACCAGCCAAACCATTTTCATGTCTCACTTTAGATTTGCACCACATGCATCTCATTATGCCTCCCTGACTTATCTGGATCATAACTCTACCAAAAGATATCCGGTACCGTTTTCATTTAACACTCATTTATGAACCAACTTCGATTCATCCGTATCTCGTTTGTTTTCCAACCACCACAACTACACAATTCTCATATCGCATAGCTTCAGGCAAATGCCTCTACCTTGAAAAGTTTCATTTTGAAACACCACTGCCGAATTGTTTTACATTGATGCACAATATGCATCTCATTATGCCTTAGACTTATCCGGATGGTACCTTTACCGAAAGATATTTGAAACCGTTTTTATTTAAGGGGGCAGTTGATTCTTTGTGGCCGAGTAACAGTAAAAAAAAGCGGTGAAAATTGACATTTTCGGCCTCCACGGCCATTTTTCTATCAGTCTAAACTTCCACATCAAAAGGCACCACATTTTGTTATAATGGCGACAAGCACTTTTCTTGCAATGCAAAGCTAGCATTATCACCTCTGATATCTGGGCATCCAGAGCAGGTTAAACTAATTCCTTTTGCTTCAGATACCGAAAGGTGTGGAGAATACAATGTTGGGAACAAATTTTTCAGATGGAGGCATTGGAAAAATATTCTGTCAATTGGCACCACCTGCAAGCCATTTCTGGCTAAGCGTGGGAGAAGCAAAGTTCACTGTGCTGTAAAACCATAACTAGCTGAATCAAAAAACTGCTTCCTACATTGTATTCTTTAGTCATTTGTCTGCCTAGCCACGTGGTAATTGCCATTCTGTATATAGTGGTTACTTTATAACTGTGACGCGAATTAACAGCAAGTAATCATTAACTCAAAATATAATCAACTTACAAAAAATATACTGGCAGATTTGAAATCAGCACAAAGAACTATAATGCAGTGCAGTTTCTTCAGAATTGGTTGGTAAATAAAAAAAAATAGCTTTAAGACCACTCTTCCCCCTTCACACTCAGTTGTGAACCAACTTTCGCTTTTATAGTACCTTTGTATCAATTTAACAGCATCTTATTTGTTTTCCAACCAATGTAACCATGTAACCACGCAATTCTTACATTACATAGCTTCAGGCAAATGCCTGCCTTGAAATATTTCATCTCGCAACACTTCAGCCAAACAGTTTACGTTGACACTTGCATACCTGCCAACCTGTTGACAGAAATTCGTAATATCTGGGGACTGGGAGAAGTGGTGGGCAGCACACTTTAATTTTTAAGTCTAAAATGATTCACATTTTCTTCACGCCTTCTCATATTTTCAGAACCATACATGAAAACCGCGAGTGTTGGAGTAATGAGCAGCAACTTCATTGGGAAGGGCGGCAAATTCGGATATCTACGATTTCGAGAACACTTGGTACTGTTTTCGCGGCTTCGAGCCCCCCTTTGCACTGCGAAGCAACTACCGCAGTCGTACCACACACAGGACACGGCAGTCATACAAAGAGCGCCACGAACACTGAAGTCGTAACCGGCCTGTGAACAACATGCTATAAGCAGGCTTGCCGAGGTAGCAGCGAGTTCACCCCGCTGCGTAGCCCACCCCCAGAAGACGACAGAAATCGCAGCTTCACAGATGGTGATAACAAGACTACGAATCGCTTTCTCGTGGCGGCGCAGGTTCCCCAGTGTCGTTTAAATAGATGGTCCCAATTTTTTCGAAAATTCGTAAAATTTCACGCAGGATTCGTAAAATCGAGACTCGTCAAAATTCGTACATTTTACGGAAATTTCGGAAGAGTTGGCAGGTGTGCACTAGCTCCGTATCTCATTTGATACCATTTTCATGGAACACTTTTTGTGAAACAACTTTCGCCCAACCTGCCATTTCACAAATCTCAATTCCACACCATAACCTGATTAGAACAGCATTCATGAATGCGAGTACAAAATGTTTTAATATGCCTAATAATCATTGCATCACGGCTCAATCGAAAGATAACATCTTTGAAACCACTTTTACTGAACACTTGAGTAAGCTAATGTTCTTTTAGCCTGACATGCTACCTAAATATTGCTTTCCAACCACCATAACCATGGTTTTCTCCTCGGGCGAAAGCTTTGGCGCAACATTCAGGTCCGCATCATAGCCTCGTAAAAGAGCACTTCCGTGTAATTTTATGCAGCCCTCCCATCTCATATGCCCCACAGGCTATCCTCACCGAAATCATTTTTGAGTTTTTTTCAGAAAACTCATTTTTTAAAACCAACATTCATCCTTTACTTCCCACCCCCATAATGATAGTCTTCAGAATAGCACATCTTCCAGCAAATACCTGCACCTCGCAAAATAGTTTCACATTACTATTTGTTGTGTGCACCAGTCATGTCGCAGGCCTCGTTCCAGTCCTTTCATTATAACCATTGAGTCTAAGCATCATTGTCATTCACCTTTAATTCTGCCAACCTCATATAGCAGACTTTCAGGCCCATGCCCAGTTAGTTTCACAGCAGACTTCAGAAACCGTTTTCCCAATTTTTGTACTCATTCTGTCCTTATAGATGATAAAATTTTACTGGTGTGATTAGTAATAAATTTATATGCAACATCTCAACCAAAATCTCGTAGATCCCGAGGCCCATGCCTGTAATCCACCATTCGCACCAAATTTCGCAAAATAGTTTAGTAGATTATTAACACACATTTATGTGCATCACCTCATCCGAAATATTTTTCTTGCAGTTTTGCAGCACCCCCCCTTCCCCCCCCCAATTGATATATCATTTGCATGTTATCCACCATACCCAAATCTAGGCAACGCTGCTTTTCTCACAACATTCACGCTCAGTTACGTCTACCCATATCGTAGATCTCCAGGCACGTCAGTTTTGCAAACTTTCGCAAAAAAATTTCAGAAATTTAAGTTTATTGGTATATCATTGGACATTTACGTGAATCCCCACAACCGAAATTTCAATCGCATGCTATCCACCATAATCAGACAACAGGCAACATTGCTTTTCCCACAACATTCACCCTAAGTTATGTCTATCTTGTATAGATCTTCAGGCACATGCCCGTAGCAAGTTTTGAATCAGTCTACCTCGCGTCGTAGCTCTTCAGGCACATGTTCGTAGCAAGTTTCACATCAGACTTCCATGAAAACCATGGAATTCATGTTTGTCTACACGAATTTACATGCATTACCCCATCAGAAAAATCCAGGTTTGCATCACTCCCAATCAACACCTCATTCGCGTTATCTACAATAACCATTGACAGTCTAGGCAACATTGCTTTCCCCAGGAGTTGTCTACCTCATATATATCTTCAGGCACACGTCACGTTTGTATTTAAGCATTTATAAACACAACTTTATGTGCATCACCTCAATCGACATCTTTCCTTGTTATCCACCATAAACTATCCGCCGTCTGGCAACATCGCTTTCTTTCACACCATTCAAATTCAGTTATGTTTATCTCATATCGTCGATCATCAGACGCGCATCATTACTTGATGTATTTATGCATTTGATTATCGATATAAATTTATATGCATCACCTCAATCGAAATTTCCCTTCGCAGCTTTTCATTGCCCCCCAATCAGGGGGGGGGGGTATCTCATTCACGTTATCCAGCACGAACGCAGTCTGGCAACACACACACGTTAGTTTCAAATCAAACTGCCACAAAAATCATTGCAAGTTTTTCGTATTCATTCACTGGATTGCCAACACAAATTTATATGCTTCCCTTCAATCGAAATCGTTCTCTTCGCATCTTTTCACCGCACCACCATCAGGGGGTCTCATTCTATTATACAGCATAAACCGCAGTCTGGCAAGATTGCTTTTCCCACAACATTCACCCCCTAGTTGCATCACCGATCTTCAGGCACGTGCCTGTAGCAAGTTTCGCAAAGGTCATATTTAAGCTCTTCAAGCACATGCCCATAGGTTTCGCATCAGACTTCTACAAAAACGTTTATGAATTCTTGTATTTATTACTTTATCAACATGAATTTGTACGCTTCACATCGGAAATCTTTCCCTTCACAGGCTTGCATCACAGCTAATCAGCAGGTCTTCCGTATGTTATCCACAACTATTTACAGTCTAGGCAACATTGCTTTTTCCACACCAATCATCATTGTATATGTCTACCTCATATCGCCGATCATATCTCCAATCTTCGGTTTCGAACAACTTTTGTAGTTATTCGTTTATTACCAACACAAATATACGCACCACAACAGAAATCTCTTTGCAGTTTTGCAGCACCCCCCCCAACAATCGGTATTTCATCCACGTTATCCACCATAACTATAGAGTCCACGCAACATTGCTTTTCCCGTAACGTTCACTGTCGTCTACCCCATACCGCATATCTTGCATCAGTTCTGCAAAAACAGATTATTAACAATATCAATTTCTATGCATCACAGCAGAATATCTTCCGCAGGTTTGCATTGCCCCCCAATCGGCATCATTTCAATTAAAGCCACCATAACCACTGGCAGTACAGCACAACGTTGATCTTCAGGCACATGCCTGTAGTTCGTTTCTCATCAGACAGCACCACACGCATCCAGTTATTCAACCAGAATTTTTATGCCAACAAAACCTCTTGTCGAGTTTTGCATCACACCCCGATAGGCATCTTATTTGCATGTCATCACCGTAACCATAAACTTGTTTCACAATATTCATCCTTGGTCTTTTCTATATCGCAGAGCTTCATGCACATTTCTCTACTTCCACCAGTCATTTACCTCAAATACAGGCAACTATTCTGAAAGCATTCCTACTCTTCATTACATGGTGTTATCACGTAGCTGTAGGAGACTCTCGTTCACTCACAAAATCCTGCTATAAAGTGTACGCCATAACAGCATGAAAGTATGATCAATTATCACGCAGATACCGCTAATCCACCAATATTAATACAAACGTTTCCAGAACAGCACAACACCCCCACAAGCATTCGCAATCTGCACTTTTTATGGAAGAGGCACTTTCTGCACATTGTAAATTTTATGCCTTAGAAGTTTGTGCACAGCCTGGACTGCTCCATTTCTAGCCCAAAATAAGCACTAGTACACCACAAAACCCTTCTGTGCAAACTGTTGCACTGCACTTCCCACAACATATAGCATATATCACTAGCAACACCAGAAACGATAACATTTAACAAGAGGTATACTATACCATTCAACCTCCATAGTCCTGGAACCCTTCTAGGTAGCATCTCGAGGGCGCACTAGAGGAAAAAAATCAACTCTGCTTTATCCATTACCCCATTTGAATTATCGCAGCACGAGTATGGGGCAATGGATAAAAGCAGCTAGCCCAAACGCCTTTGCATCATCTACTGCACAAAAGCAGTTTCAGAGCTAAGCACGTTTCAGGGGCGGCCTCCAAGTAACATACGCTGGCAACTGGGGTAACGCTTGTTTGATCCGTCTTTATTTCCTCAGTAAGCAACGCAAGGCTAGTACAAAACAGCGCATTAAACGTTGCTGTGAATAGAGCACTTTTGTGTTGCTGGCAGGCTCCCTTCTCCCCTGGCACCTGCCCCGCTCCACACCTCTGTTCCAGATGTTTTTCTTTTAGAGAGAGGGTTTCTCTCTTTTTTTAGGTATTTATTAAACTTATTTACAGCAACGCTTTTTATCACGAGTGTTCTGCGCATCCATAGGAACTGCAAATGCCACAAGGGCAATCCACGCAATAAGCACGCAATGCATTCAGATGCCCAAAAATTGATTATGTGCCTGGATAATGAGAATGACAAGAGATAACGAGAAATTCTTCAAAAAACAATTTTGTAAGGACTTCAGCACTATTACAAACTAGAAATGAAATGAAACTTCGAAGTGTACAGGAAATTATAGCACGGCACATAACTACCAAACGATGCAGACTGGAGCATGACCAATACAATAAATAAAATTCAATTTCTGCAATGCCCCTTAAAATTTAAACCAATCGGCACAACAAAGTTCAGAACCTGGAGACGCTTCCTTGGAGCTCTCCATTATCCTCGGCTTTAGATTTATGTAAAAGACTTGTTGGCAAAATTTCATGCTATGCATTAATAGACTCGTGGTATGCAGTAGCTTGCTTTCATTGAGAAAATCTTTGCTTGACTAGGCTTTGCTTGTTCAGAGTAGTTCGTCTATATTTCACAGTATGCACTAGAAAGTTCAACCTAATACTGAAAATTCTGCAGCTTTATACTCGGCTTGACCACAGGAAACTATTTCCTCTGACCCGAATCTAGTATTTCATCAGGTGCTTGTTCGTAGTTCATAATCTTTTGCCAAGCTTGACTCGTCAGTAAAAGGCTTTGTTAACTTCAAATTTCTTAGTCCGGGGAAATTTCTTCGAATCTTCCAGCCTTTTAATATATGCTTGGCTTCCCAAATTTGTTCACGGGATGTTATGCTAGGCACTAGGTTGAATTTTTCAGAAGCAATCTTGCCGCCTATGTTGTCACGCTTGGCTCGATACAAAATTTCCCATTCAGACGTTCGCAGTACTTCATGCTAGGCAACCAGCTTCACGATCCATTTTGCTTTGCTGCCTTAGAGACATTCAACTTGAAATTTCAAAATTTCTTCAGCAATCTTGCAGTTTTTTTTTATGCTTGGCTTCTCAAACATGTTCCGAATTTTATGCTGGGCACTAGCTTGTTCATATCACGGAATCCTTCAACTTTGTCTTCACGCTTGGCTTGATACGAAATTTCCCATCACTTAAGCTTCATACAAAATTTCCTGTGCACGCATGTTTGCGGTACTTCACGGATGATCAATTTAAAAAAATGGCTTGAATTTGCTTTGCTTCCCTAGACTTCCTTTCTTCACAGCAATATAATGCACTATGTTAGCATATCGTGTTATGGAAATTAGTTTTTCAGCGCGCTTTTCTTGTGCATATTTTTCTTGCAGACTTCACAAGCCTTGGCATTGCAACTTTTTCCTGTCGACTTCATCTTGGGAATTGGTTTGTAAACTTTCATATCATTAAGGAAATTGACAATTTCGTCGCAATACCTGTCATATTGCAGGTTTTTCACAGTACCTTGCTGCATTCTCTTAAAGCAATCTTACAAATGTCTTATCCTTGGCTTCCTACACTTTTCATTACATTGTTCTATCGCCAGCTTTTTCACATACCAGTAAAGCAGAGAAACTTTCAAATAGTTTTCATCTCGCACTGTATTAGCTTTTTATTACACCTCACTTGTTGCACTGTCGAACTTGTTCACAGTATTCATACATTAAATCGTATTCAGTACCTTGCCGAATTTTTTTTTTTTTTTTTCAGAAGCCAAGAAGCAATCTTCCAACCTTTTCATGCTTAACCTAATCAGCAAGACTTGTTTCCGGTACTAGGCAGTATTTTTATGCTGGCATGTTAAATTAAGCAGGACTTTTTTCCAGTATTTTGCAGTCTCCGAACATCATTATGCTTGGCCTGTTTAAGCAAGACTTCTGTATTTTATTTTTAGTAAGACAATCTTTTTTCAGAAAAATCTAGCATTCTTGTTGCACTGTCGAACTTGTTCACAGTATTCATACATTAAATCGTATTCAGTACCTTGCCGAATTTTTTTTTTTTTTTTTCAGAAGCCAAGAAGCAATCTTCCAACCTTTTCATGCTTAACCTAATCAGCAAGACTTGTTTCCGGTACTAGGCAGTATTTTTATGCTGGCATGTTAAATTAAGCAGGACTTTTTTCCAGTATTTTGCAGTCTCCGAACATCATTATGCTTGGCCTGTTTAAGCAAGACTTCTGTATTTTATTTTTAGTAAGACAATCTTTTTTCAGAAAAATCTAGCATTTCTACAACGCTTCACTTGTCAAAAACTTGGTCCAGACTTGTTTGCAGTGGTTCATTCCATGCACTGGCTTATTCATAGCAAGTTTCAGCACTTTCTTCAGAAGCTATGTGGCTATCTTTTCAGAAAAATTTTCTAGAACTTCTACTTCACTTCACTTGTCAAAAGCTTTGTCCAGACTTGTTTGCAGTTCATTCCATGCACAAGCTTGTTTCGTAGGCTTCCTTTGTGAAAATATTCTTTAAACGATGTTGAGAATTCGCGCAAAATAAGATGAGCGATCATGTAGAGGGCAACAAATTTTGCAGTAATGATGGTTCATTCTGTGAAATGCCTTTAACCTTCTCTTGCTATCCAGAAAGGAAATTGCATACGTGATTGAATGAGCTTGAAGTTATTAATGATGCAACACTCGCTTTGGCGAACACATAGTTTGCGAACGATAGTTGATGGTACAGACGTGTGCAGTTGTCACTGCAATTTGTTTTGCAACCAATGTGAAGTCTTCCTATGAAATTATTTCTAGCTTGGGACGTGCTACAACAATCATTAACTGCTACTCATGAGGGCTCAATTATTGCATGAAGCGATGGAGTGACTAAAACCAAACCAGACATTTGTAGCTCTGCAAATAATGTGAATGTTTGCAGGCACAATGATGCACGTTTTCATAGGTAGCTCAGCACTGTGCAGAAGGCTAGAAACAGTACTAATAGAGAGTCTTTAAATTCACCAAACTAACGTTGCTTTACTTCCTTTTTACTTGCATAAAGCAGCCATCTAAAGCTGAAAATACCCTCACGAAGATGGCATAAACTCAGCAATACTTGCTTATGAGGAAATGGAGCCGCTTAACAGATCAATCGATAGACGCTTGGGGAACTCTAACTTGGAATGTCTTGTAGAGCAAGCTCTACAAGGCCATTTGAAGGGTACGGCCACTACTCCGATACAGGTACTTTACATTCCAGTTACCAAAACATTGCACTCAGAAATATTTTGAGTACGCATGGAGAATGCCTTGTGAACAAGTTTGATCACTCTTCGCATCTAACAGTTTCAAACTATTCAACCCTATGCACGATATGCCAATGCTAATCAAATTGCGTGGAATCTGCTCCTGAACATCCATGACATGCCAGCATAGGTGCAACACAAAGCGGGAAATACTGATCGCAATCATAGTGCGCAAGTTTCTGTTATAAGTGGCAAGCTAATGAATGTCATGAACCAAATGAAAAAAGGCATTTCATGCCACCCGATTTCTCACAGCTCAGCTAATGAAAGGCATTTCATACTTAGTTAAGGTTCTTCAGTCACTGGCGCAAAGACCACCAAAGATGACAATACAGCAAAAATGATTAGCCAAGCTCACCAGCGCAACATAAAGACATGATCGCAAACAAAATTAGTAATGATGGCACCTTGCCAATGGGATTTCAATGGCAAATGTAATGGTAATACTGCAAATACAGTGCATTCATAGCTCATGGTTTTTAAGCCAACACCTTGCTTCATAGCAATAATTTTTCAGAACTGAACGTGACTAAGCTGCATAGCACGGTGCAGCTGTCAAAGTTCGTGAGCCAGAATTGGCATTACGTCAATACGGCAAAATATTTTGTAGGAATTGCATCATCATGAGACTTCGCGTGAAGTAAAGACTTGCGACGAAACTTCCGATGGTGGTGACACGGCCATTAAGGCAGAGACGGCGATAGTGGACTAGTGGACATCTTCAGAGACCTCGCGCTCAGTTCCATCGCGGGAGGGAAGGACAAAGCTACGATGATCTTCCGACGAAACCTGGCACGCCTCACACGCCAGACCGCAAGACGACGCATCGCCGACAGTCCGCTACACCGGGAGCACGGGAACCACAGGACCAGACACAGCACCGCGGAGAATGGCACAGCCCAGGCACGCACCCTCGAAGAGGAGCCGCCAACCAAGCGGGCACGCGCATCCTCCACGACGGCCGGCCAGCCAGCGGATAACCCTCGCCCTCCAGCGGTAGCGGGACCCTCGCCGAAACGCCTTCCTCTCTCAGCGGGGGGTCGCGCTTTTTCCATCGCGGCACACAAAGCAGCGGACGACGCACCCGATGCAGCCACGCCCGGGAACGGAACACGCCCCACCACGCACCAACCACACACGTCACCACTCACGCCTGGGAGCTGCAAGAAAACCCCCCCCACTCCCCAGCACACTAACCCCACCCCTTTTAAACATTACACCCCAAACTTGACCCCAGAGAACCCACAAACCCACCCTTAAATATTTTTATCGCAGGAGAAAACCCACATTGAGCCCTTTACCCTTTTAAAACTCGTTGCAAAATCCACTCTGCCCCCCTTTTTCCTTTACATTATACTTATCAGAGGAAACCAAGCATAGCCTTTTCTTCAGAGCCTCGAGAAGACCTCGTGCACACCAAGTCCTTGACAAGGACGGCCAGCAAGCAAGAAGATACAGCAGGAGTAGTGGAGACGGCAGTAGGAACTTTGCCTTTAGCAGCCGGCAGGGCAGGTGCTTGAACAGAGGCTCGCCCACTTCCCAGGGGTGGGGCTTTAGGGCCAGGGCATCCAGGGCCAGTGGAAGCATTAAGGGAACCAGGGCTCGGCCACCGGGAGGACTCCATTGCCGCCTAGGTGCGCGCATTCCAACGGTAGTAAGCGGTGGGCCCAAAACCACAAGGGGTAGTAGAAAAGTCTCAAGGGCTACAGCTGTACTCCCTGCACCCGCCACGAGACGTTGCCCCAGGGCGTTTCGCGCATCCCCTTGCCAGCCACACAGCCAGGTAGGCACCGCACACGGAAGCTAGGGTCGCCACGGAAGCTGCAAGGACGCGTGCACACCAAACTCCCCCCCCAAGCACCCCCGGCACTTTGCACGAAAATGGAGAAGGGAACAAAAGGAAATGGGTTCGCACTCACTGCACGCTAACAGGATGGCAGCTACGCAGTCTCTACTTATGGTGGACAAGATGCAAAACCTGCACAGCAAAGGAATGTTCCACCCCCCCTTTCCCCAATCCCAAACAAAAACTAGGCAGTGCTTACGTCAAATCCTCTTGTTGGCCGATCAGTTCTTCAGACACCAACACGGCTGGCTGCAAGTCTTAGAGCAGCAAATTTAAATACAACCCCCCCCCCCCCCACCTTCCCCTCCCAGCAAAGGCCCTACGCCGAATTTAAGCACAGAACACCGAGCAATAATTTTGCATGAAGTCCTTGCTCGAGACTTAATTCCCCCATTCCAATTCCCTAAAAGAACCCAACAATTTCGCATAAAGACTTTTTTTGAGATTTAAACAGTGCTTACTTTGGTCCTCTTGGTGAAGATAGGCACTTCCAAAATGGTGGCTGCAAGTCTTACAGCAGCAAATTTAACGAGCCCCCACCCCACCCGAAAATTGGTATTGACAAAGGGGAAAGCTTACGTAGGCAGCTGCTCTTCAGAGATTACCAGCTGCTTTGCCATGACACTGCGTGAACTTCCACACAAACACAGTGACCCTCCCTCTCCCACACTACCTCTCAAGTTTGCAGCAGGCTGCACTCGAACCTTTTCCATTCCTGCAAAAACGTGCTTTGTGATGACTACCCCCCCCCCCCCCCCCCGTGCCCCACAAAGTATTCATCGCGTGCACGCTTACAAACAGAACAGGCCGCTTCCACGTGGTCCCTTGAACTGCAAAGACTCATGCCAACTGCACAGTTATGCACTAACCCCCACCCTTCTACCCCAGTGCCGAAGTCCCCAATGAGAAAGCCCACCACATTACAGCAATGCAACACAAGTCCAGCAAAGCAAGTGCCTGCGCATATCAATCGGCCATTATGCAACGAGACCCGTGCAATTTCAGTAGGAAAAACCAGAACCATCACAAGGGGCTTACAAAAAAAGCTTTTCCGTGCAGATGAAAAGATCGCGGTGCGCAGGGCAGAACGGAAGGAAGCGACTGCAGCGCTCCAGGTCAGTTGGGACGAACCGCGTGAAGGGGGTCGGCAGAAGAGGTAGGTGTCACTACGGCCACCCAGGCGAGTGTGCAACGTGTGCCTAGTTTGCTGCAACGGCTAAAAAGCGAAGCATACAACAACCCCCCCCTCCCACTCGAGACTACTTGGAACAAATCATGCTAAAATGCATGTTCCCAAACCACACCAATATGCAGTCATTGGACGCAAACACAAACACTGCAACGATAACGAGCACTGAGTGAATAGACTGCAACAAGCGCAACAGGAAGGTGGAATGAAACATTTGCATACGAACTGCAGGGCAGGTGTCGCGAATACCTGTGGCCAACGGAGACACCGGCTGGGGCTTATTTACAAGTGCAAGGGTGGTCCTTACAAGCCCGGTCCTTCGGAGTTCCCTCACTTCGCCATTCTATTACCAGCGAACAATCAGCATGGTGATCCAACTATCTTCCGTATCTAGCCCTTCCGCCATGGGTCAGAATCCCGAATACCTGTAAAGCAAAGGTACTTAGCCCCACTCTGGAATACATGTGCCTGCCATCTAGTGTGCTGCTACGCAATCTACCAGATAAGTTTCTGCAAGTGTTAAGAGCTCCTGCAGCACAAGTTACATAGGCTAAGATTGACAAAAGAAACAGCAAACCAATCCTGAAACTTGGTCCCGGGAAGCTCGCTTGGAAGTTCGTGTACTTTTGACGCTGCCATAGGAGTCAACCTTGTGCATGGATCGCCTACTTGTGAAACTTGATCTTCATGGTTGCATTGGGCTCCTACTTGTACATGAATAGAAATTTTTGTAACCATAGCAACCCCCCCCCCCTTTTCTGTTGAAACTGTGGTAGTAGCTCCTTTATCTGGTTATTGGACCCCTCTTCTCCACTTGATAACTTCAATAACAGATTCTCTTGAAACAAGGTGTCTGGTTCTTTTTAGTTGCATGCTTGAGCTAAACTTGGAACTTGGTAAATTATTTTGTCAACTTTACTTGAGAGTGGTTTTCTTGCTAACTTCTACTTGTACAAGGTTTTTTTTGGAAAGTTGCTAGAAGTATCTTGTCACATCCTTGCTAACTTCTACACTTGCATAGGTTTGAAAGGCATTCTCTTCATCGATGGTATCTTTTGGTGCTTGCAATACTTTTGAACATACGGAATCTTTAAACTTCATTGCAGTTGCATGCGCAAGATGAACACTTCTAATTCACTGTGCTCTTCCCTTCAGCATGTAACTTCCAAATAAGGTTTCTTGATTCATTTTGTTGCACAAGAGATCAGCAGAAATTCAAGAAGTTGGAGATGGAATGGCAAACCAGTGACTGTTTCCTTCTGTACTTGCTTTAGAGGACTTCGGCTCTTGGACAAACATGAAAAAACTTGAACTCGGGAACTCTGGGACCTTCATTGCATTTTCCTTGAGGGCATTCACAGCTTTCAATTACTTCCGAGGGAAACGTGGAATCCAGAATAATGTTACTTCCATGGGAGATACTTGAGATGCAGAACAGGCCTGAAGGGATGCTATAAAAGAAATTCCAGAAAAGCGGTAATGAGAAGCTACTCTGCAAGAAGTTTGAGGCTAAGCCTAAGTGTAACTTTGCAAAAAAAGTCTGACCTAAACTTTATAACCTGCCACGGAAAGCCTGCAAATAATGCAGAGTTAATTTGAACAGTACATACTATGATCACCTAAATTTTGTACAATTAAACTCAATTAAAATCTGCTTTTAAATCATTAAGCTTCCAGAAAATTACGCTATCCCAAACATGGCAAAGTACGCACTGGACAGAAGCTAAGCTTAGCTCACCAACACATACAGCAACCTTCGCAGAAAATATAAAATGGAAGTCAAACCGATATCCCGTAGAACGATCTCGGACGATGCTGGCGCGTCGCGCAAGTGTAGAGTTCCACTGAATGCAGCACTTCGATAGATCAGTTGCTGGGGTCATGTAGCTCCGTAACAGATTGGCTGCGGGCTAATGTAGGGCAACGCTTGTCCTGAAATGCAATTCCCTTTAAAGCGGGCGCTCGATGCGTTCTACTTGAAGGTTCCATTATAAATCTGAATATTCAGTAAGCCAGTGAACAGCCGCTCTTCTTTTCCCTTCATGAACGAGTTGCCTTGAAGTCAAGCTTGCAAAACGTGCGTAAGTGACCTACAGGTGCAAAGGAAATGCAACGTAAGTAAACACGCGTCAATTGAAAAATCGGCGAGATCGTCAAAATGAAACGTTCGCGCCTCAAAATTGGCGTACAGTGGCGGGGAACTGATAGGCAATCGTCGGGATGTCATGCAGAGACGTCACAGTGACGCACCACGTTAGGCTTAATCATCAAACAGGACGCCATATTAAATTGCGCTAAGCTAAGCCTACCAAGATGGCGGCCGCTAAGCGACAAAATTGACTGCACATTCGGGCATAATCTTTTATATTTCATTTGGAGGACTATGGCTATGTACATCGAGCGATGATGAGTTATTTACAGGCGCGATACGAATATATTAACAATGTGCATTTACGGCGTCGTAACCACCAGGACTCACTCCCTTCCAGCGGACGCAGACATCCTGGCGGTAGTCGCGCCGTGGGGGCGGGAGGCGGTGGTGGGAACTGCAAGAGAGAAGAAACGACGCCACACTCAGTGTCGGTCCCGCACTGCCACTGGTTCCTGCCGTAGCTTCTCAAAGAAACAGTTCAGGGAAAGTGGGTCGTCGTCGCTCGAGCTGTTGCCGCCGCCATCTTGGTTCGCCCGCTTCGGCTGGGAACCATACTCGGACCACAACTCCTGCCAGCGCCGCTTTCGGTTTAGCCGCTTGCGCTCCAGCTCTTCCTTGGCTCTTGCATACGTGGCGCGGACGAGGACGTTCATCCTGAGGTCGCACTTCCGCCCTAACCATTTCTGCCAGGCGATGTTCACGATCTTCTGAAGCTCTTGCGTATTCACCATAGTGGTCGAGCTGCTCGCAGCACCGACAACGGCTACCATGCTGTCCGAATCCCACTGAACACAGCCCAAGGTAAGCAGGCAGTCGAATCGAGCTTACCTGATCGCAGACACGCGGCGGCGTGCTCCAGCACACGTCCCTGCGAAAAGTTCCGCTGAGGAGAACGTCACATCAGCTTATATAGGCCTCCGCAGTTGTTTGTAGCACTCCGCCTCCAAGAAATATAGTTCTAAGTAATAGCGTCTAAAAAAATTTTAATTCAAGTAAACCCCAATAAAAAAAACCTATTTATTGTTTGGTTTTATGCATAAAACTGAATCACAAAATTTTTCACTTTATTTATTGTGACATATCGAAACTGCGCTCCAGGATGTTCCGCGGAGGAATTCTGTCTGGGGACTGTGTGCGTCGCCTGGAAAATTCCTCGGCGTGACGTCAGCTAGGGTCGCGATTGGGCAGGCCAGACACGCCAGCAAGCCTTCGTGTTTTGCTCGTTTTTGTTTGTTCGTTGTTTCCTGCCCTATTTTCTTTCACCAACGTAGAGCAACAGCAAAACCCTGTTTTGGGGTAACTTGGCTGGTTATTTGAGGTAGGAATCTCGAGTTAAGCCGCCACGTAGTGGTTTGAAGCGGGTTTTCTTTGCTAAACTTGCGGTGTGCTTGAAATTGAGATCAGTCTAGAATGTTCCAGACATCGGCACATTCGAGAACGATCTATGTAGCTTCGAAGTAATACGGTAATATTTGCAGTTTTTCCCGCTGCTTTGGGGTTCTGGCATAAACAGCTGCCCTTGTTTTAACAAGATTCGTTCTTACGAGTCTGTAACCATATGTTTGTGCCCTGTACGTTGTGTGTACGATTCGGGACGGACTGCTAACACTAATTTTCGGGCAACGTAATGGCTACGCGTCGATGACGGCGTGAGTGGCTCGCTGACTAGCATTTATTTATTTTTTTCATGCCCGTCGATGCTGCGTTTAAAATGAAAGCTGCTGTGATGACATGCCGGCGGCGTTTGCAATGTCTGACCCGCAATCGCCTTCGATCGATCGCGTTTACGCAGCATTCCCGCGGTAACCGCCTCTACGAACTGAAATACGTTGTCAAAACCTTGGCGATTTGTACTGATGCAGCGCGAACGGGAAAATTGAGGAACAACAAGAATGCTGCCGAGTCGGAACCCGACGCTTCCGAAAAAATATTTCCTTTATTATCCATCGCCCTTCAAGAAACACGCCCTAGCATTGTCTTGTTGGTTACAGGCGCAGTTCATCGTTACTTATCCCGTGAAATTTTGTTTTTCGTTTTTCCTCCATACGATACGCAAAAGCCTGTCGCCACAACCGACGTATGGAGCCAAGGTCGTCACATCCGATATCCAAGCGAAAAGCGTCATCGAAACGTTTACTGTACTGTTGGTGGACCGCTTCTCTTCCTCAGAATTATAGCTGAGTCATCAAACGTCCCCGTTTTGAGTCAGGGGTGAATGAACGTAACTGAGAATAGACAGCTTTCAAAACCTGCGTCCGGTGTTTCACTCCTCGCGCTGGAGCACACGCACTCTCTCTCCTGAATACCCGACCCCTGTAATCCCTTTTTAGTTGCTGTTCTGGCGAAACTAACAGGGAAAGGCTCGAGCTCGATCACATTTACAAACAAGGCACGAAATCCGTCTCCTGAGGGGCGTGGTTTTCACAACAAGTTTTCCATCTTATGGACGTGATCAGTTTGAAAAGTCTGAACCCGGAGCATTTCCCATGCAGATGCTGTAATGCAAGCGTGCACCTTCAGCGTACATGGGAGTGTGCACAGCTTAGAAGCTAATGCAGTGTTGCAGCCTTGCATTTCCATCACAACAAACACTGTCAACAAAGCAGGTGCTTGGCAGATAAATTCAGGCAACGGGAAAAAAGCAGCACCAGCTTCTGTACTGTGGTGCACAGTTGTTTTAATTGCTGTAGAACCCTGTTGCATAGTAGGTCCAGCTGTAGTGAATCCCTCATGCGGGAAATGTGGGTCTTGGTTGAATCTTTACCTCTTATTAAAGCACCCCAATATGGTTAGCAGCTAGAAAATAGTTTTCAGCTGACAGAAAGCACTAGTGCCTTCTTTTCTTTCCTGTCTTTCTCTCTCATTTTGTGCTTGGGTTTCGATCGTGGATATTCATTAACTAGCTCATCTGCCCATTTTAGATCGCATGTGTGGTAAACAGACATCTTTGGTAGCCGTTTGGGCTGCGGTGGTTGTGTTAGCTAACTTTGCACAAAAAGTTTATATTGAGGCGCGCAATAAAAGAAGCATAAAGGCCCATTCACACTTGCGACGACGCGACGAAGGCGAAAGCGATCGCCACCCTTGCTGTTCACCCTTGCACGCGACATCGAGCGACGGGCGACGACTATTTTTTGCTTTTCTTGTTATCGTCTCGCGCTCGGAGTGAGACTTCATGGGAGCTTCGCCGCTTGTGGAGACACAGCATCCGGGTGCTTTGGCAGGATATGACGTCAGGAAATCTCGCCTCCTGCTTCCGCTTCAAAAGCGACGGAGGCGACAAAATTTGGTCGAGACCGATCGCTTTCGTCCGCGACGAAAGCAATGAAAGGCGGCGAAAGCGACAGAAATTTCCGTCGCTTTCATCGCTTTTGTCGCTAGTGTGAACGGGCCTTAAGAATGCCTCAACAACGTGTAAATGTGTGTTGGATTCTCAGCAAGGGCACCAAATTCTGCACATACTGGCAGCATGTGCTAGTGACAAGCCTGGAAAATTTTCTGCACACGTAGAAGGTATGCTTCTAGGTTGCCTACCGTCTTCAATGCTATGGAAAGAATGTTTCTGTGTTTATTCCACGCATTAGCAGGGTAATAAACCTTCTAGTGTTTTGGTCCCTGGGAGCTTCCGTTTAGCTAGCATCATTCAAGGAAACATCGAACTGCTCCTAACGGTGAAATTAAAGTGTTGCCTCCACTGCCCTAATTACACCTCTGTTCCATAGCTGTAAATACATTTGCTGTTACGCCAAGGGCGGAGTCAAAATTATTCCACATTGTAGCTTGCAATCTCATTTGCATGTTTCGAATCGTTAAGGCAAAAGCCTCGAGTGCCCCATTCTGCGGAAGAAGTACCCTTGTTATTCGAGAGAGACAAACCTTTTTGGAGGCAAGGCAGGCTCTAGTCTGGTCAGGGGAATGGCCGCCACTGTAATAAACATGTGCTCCAATGGGATTTGAACTTGTCTGAACCATTGCACGTCCGATTTGGAGACATTAATGAAGGGATCAGGGCCTGTTGTATTTCACCCAGGCAAAGTGCTTTGTGCACAAAGTTCAGCAGGTCAGCTTTGGATGCGTTCAGGGATGTGCATGCAGTGATGACGCAAGATTGCCTTTTCTTCACACCAGTGGCCCACAGTTCGTGGGGTCCCTGGACAGCTTCGCTAACATCTACAATCGCAGAGCAGAATGACTCCTTAGTGTTTTTTGCATTTAAGCCTGGACAGTTATTGCTATTTTGATTACTCTGCATTTTATTCACACCTCCATCATTCACCAGCTGGAAGAGCGGGCCAACTGGCAGAAAAGCTTGTAGTTCACAGCCGTAAACATAATGAAGACTGACCACAGTTGGAGTGAAGCATCTTTATTGAACACAATGCAATAAATAACACTTCAGATGACACTATGGCAATCAGGAGTGAATGATGGCAGGCACCTAAGCCAGCACGTGTGATGCGGTATTTACAGTCCATACAGGAACAAGGACAGCATACCTTTGCCCTGTTACAGCTGCCACAAAAGGTGGACATCGTACTTTAAAACAGCAAAGTAACACAACGTG
Organism: Haemaphysalis longicornis; assembly: GCF_048455015.1. NCBI lineage: Eukaryota > Metazoa > Arthropoda > Arachnida > Ixodida > Ixodidae > Haemaphysalis > Haemaphysalis longicornis. Next base: position 192,596,636 of record NW_027526445.1, read on the forward strand.
TTAACAGTGCGCCTTCCTGTCTGAGGATTGCAAGCACCACAACGCAGTGACAGCAACTCTTCTAAATGCTTCATAGTTCGCATAAATTTCTTCTTAATAGTTAAAAATATGGCCTTTCCTGCCACATATCTCCTTCCTGCTTTACTGTAACAGGGAGTAGCACACAGTCTCGCAGTACTGCATTGCGGCACTTTGGTTCTTTTGCAAGTCTGCGAAACAACTGGACTGTGTTGCTCCTCCCTTTTTACAGGTGCCCAAAAACTGGAGGGATTTGATGAGATCACATGTTACTAATACTAAATTCACCTTACACTAAAACAATCGGGGTGAACTATCTGTAACAGACAAAGTGCCTTCAGAAAATATTTTTTTAAATTAGCCAAGTTTATATATCCACAGGAGAGTTCAGCAGAACTTTGTATAAGTACCCGTTACACAAGCCTCACACCTAGCGTAGTCATTAAGATGACAAACCGAACAACAGGTGCATTTTCAAAAGGTGCTGCAGTCTGGGCGAACATTGACATCTAAAAACATGTCTGCACTAAGGACTGGCCTCTAAAAACATTAAAAGCAGCCAAGCCAGCTGTAATGCTCTTTTGTACTCGTGCCTGAAATGTCAAGCAATGACTGAGTTACTCATCCGGAGCAGAACAAGCTGAAATCAATTCACTCATGCATTGCAGAACCTGTCTGCAGCACCGCAAGACATTCAAAAAAAAAAAAGTGAATTGACAGCACCAACGTTGAAACTGCCTCCTACGATAAAAGGATTGGTGCGAGATGCCTCTACAATTGCCTCTGCACCCTGCCACATGTTAGACGGCACAAACTGTACAGAAAAAGGAATGGGCACGCGGTACTTGTACCACACTTTGCTCTGTGGCATCATACCAGTTCATACTGCCGTGTATTACATACAGCACGCTCGTGTGCCCAACAAGAGGACATGGTGTCCTTGCGAAAAAAAAAAAGAAGTTGAGAGAACAAAAACTACAGGCTCTTGAAGCTACTCTTGAGATACGTCGCCAGTGAGGTTTACAAGCCAAAAACCCTGTATACAATACGCTATACATACAGAAGGATCGATTCGTGCACCATCGAAAGCACACAAGCTGGGATTGTACTAAGGTGGTTGCTGAAGAAAAGGTCAACTGCGACCTTGAAGTGAATTAATTGGCAGTCCTAGTGGTTGCCGTTCATTGTTTGTACATTCTTCTCAAAGAGCTGAACGAGGCGCTTGTGGCCCAGAAGCCTGGCCACTTCTTCGGGCGTGTGGTTGTAGATGTCCTTCGTCTCGGGGCGGACCTTGTGCTCGAGCAGGAACGCCACCACGGCCTCTTGGCCAGCTTCGCAGGCCTTGCAAAGAGAAAAGATGGGGCAGGGTTTCTCACAGAGTCGACAGTGCATTGGGACAGGCGCAGGAGGAATCAGCAGAGGCTGCAGTCATTATGATTTCGCACTTCTTAAACTCTGGCAACTTCTAACTCAATTCTAAGCTGCTGTTTTTTTTTTTTTTGGCTACAGAGTGTATGCCTGCTTCTGAAAGAGATATGTCTGCATACACGTACGTCACCATGCATCATCACGATCATTACCACTAGCAAGGCATGGCACTGCCGTTGCACCCCTCACCAGATGAGTGGAATGACATGTCTCTCCACATAAGGGGCACCTAGTGATCAGGTCCTCATCAATCCTTTCATTTTTTTTTTTTTTTCACAATGCCGCTGCAGCTGGTACATTTTCTTGTGTGAGCAAACACGTTCAAACCAAATCATTTTCTGGGATGAACGTAACGATGGGAGTTGGGCACAGCGCGATTAAAAACATAACATTATTTTGATTGGCTGCCTCTTGGTGGTGGCGTCGGGGTATGGTGAGCGGAGGGGAAACAATGTGAAATTAACCTTGCAGAAAGAGCACATGAATGTGACTGATATTCCCAGAGCTTCCTTTGCTTCAAGGAAAGCCCCTCCCTACCTATGCGAGCCGTGACCACCCCCCCCCCTACAAGCCTTACGATGGCCATCTTTAAAAATTAACCCTAGCAACCATGTTAAACAGTGTTTTAAGTGTGACAGCATTTTGCCTTCAGTCGCAAAGCAGCACGACAAAATGTTGGGTCTAGGATTATGAAAGAAAAAAAAGTACTGCATTGCCACAGTAACTGCAAGAAGCGAAAGAACAGGCTCACTGCAAAGCTTAAACTGCACTCTGTTCAGAAATACGAAGTGTTAGTCTATCATATAAAAAAAAAACAGTACTACAGTACTAACAGGCACATGAGAGAGAGATTTTTCGGCAGCTCAGTGGCTGGTCAGTCTGACGTGAACTTGTAAAAGCCAGCAGTGAAGAGAGAAATGCAGAGGTGGCAATGCTATTTTGTCCACTGGATGCAATACAACAGCAGTGCGAGCTGAGGAGAGGACAGCAATGGTGTAGAAGGCCATCAGTGGTGCTTTGTGCAGCTGGTGACACTCTTATGAGCACTGCTATATTCGGGAACAAGTTAAGAACGGCAATAGCTCATGTGCGGTATCACTTGGCCAAAGGGACGGACCCAAATGTCAATGGGCGCGCGCGTTCTGAAAGAAGATTTCTATGAATGCGTTGTATCGCCTGCCTTTTCTCACGTAGTTTATTTGTCATCAGTGCAGTAGTTTATAAGCATATTAGTGCCACAATATCACAGAAATGGCTCGTGCCATGTTCAAAACATTCCCAATAACGCACTACTTGCGCCGTGCTGAGTAACATCCGGCTCTGGTGATAAGGCCCAGCGGCAACTTCCGTTGCCGTTCTTAAGTTGTAGTGTGCTACTTGACTACATGTGGCCTCGCTCTGATGGATCTTCTTTCCAAAGACATAACGAACCAAGATAACAAGTGGGCAGTGCCCTGGCAGATTAGCCTGGCTTTGGCTAAGGCTATCATGTGGCTTGTGTTTCGGAATTTAAGGTAGCCAGAGCTTCTACTCAGCAGTTTTAACAAAGCATGTATTCTTTGCAAAATAACAAAGGAATACATATTTCTACATGAGTAGCAACCTACTATCGATGTATTTGGAAGCTGCGACAGAACTTATTGGTCTGAACTTCTCTATAAACAGTCAATGAGGCCATAGGTATCTCAAATTTTTTTATGAGCATGTGTAAGCCATAGTGAATGGGGGCAGGGACCAATAATGCGTCCATAAAAATAGTGAAACAAAGACATGCACTACGGACCTTCGCAGTGGTTTGAAAGTTAAAATGGCAGTGATTAAAGTGGCACAATGGCTCTCAAACATGCAAGGTGTGAGGCCGGGATATTTTTATAGAAGGAGATGCCTACACAGCTGGTGGGGCTGTCTTTCATGCAAAAGACTATTGACAGGAAGGGTCTTAGCATAGCACAATGGCACGAAAGTGATCAGCTGATCTATTCTTGAAGAAGGAGGAGCCATTGCTGCATTTCCAGACGCAGTGCTACAAAATGCACCCCGAGTGAGTGTTGGGGTAGAAACTCGGGAAGGGCAGAGATGCACGTAGTTGCGGCAGTGCATCAACAGAATGGAGCAGTAAGATCATAGAGAAACCAGGAAAGGTTTCAAGCAGCCCCTGCTGCAGAGGGTGACATTTTGTGAGCTGTCACAATGGGCCATTGTGACTCGCAGAGATCCTCTGCCCGACCAGGAGGAGGCAGATGGGGGGGCACAACTCACGGCATGTAGGCACGTCCGGCCAGTGGCATCGCTCTCAGAGAGGCTGGCACCCGCGAGCATGTAGGACTCGAGCCGCTTGACGTTGCCATTCCTGGCAGCACTGCGAGGGAAAATGGCCCGCTCTCACCGACAGCTTCGAGGTGAGCACTAACGAGCAGTGTGATGGAGCCAGGCGAAGTGAACTGCTCCTCTCTCCTTGTGTTTGCGGTACAGTGCAGACCACTTATAACACATGTCACAGGAGCCCCGAAAATACGCACTATTAAACAAAACATACACAAGAATCCAACCGCATCGCAACCTACCCATTCTTTGTTTATCATCACTCAAACGAAGGCCTCTTAAAAACAGAGGCACGATCTTTATTTCACGTTTCTTTTTTTCACATCAACCGCTGCTGCGTAGTCACACAAAATGCGATCGCAGCTGTAACATTCTCTGTGTTTGTGCTTTGAGAGAGCACAGCTGCGTTTTTTACCGTCCATGAATGGATGCCTCGAGACAATGTGATAACAACGCAAGCAGGATTTGTTTTTCACCCCACATTGCATTCGCGATGCCAAAGGTCAGCTCAATGATCAGCTGCACAACGTACAACGTACGTCGTGCAACGCACAAGTACAAGTAGTGGAAACCCCCAGCGTCACAGCTCGCTATCTCTAGATGTTTGAAAAGGGAAAGGGCGGTTGTTTATCTGCACAACATTCTAATAGAAACAACTTACTGTGTGTGTGTGTGTGGGGGTGGGGGAGGATGGGAAAGGGGGAGGGGGACCCGAGGTGTGTCAAGCAAGGGCAGTTGTGGCTAGTATCACTCGAGTACAAACGGAACATTCAGACTAAAGGGTGCCTATTTTTTTCTTTTGTGTGTCGAAGTTAGAGGATAGCAGGGAGCGCACGCTGCATCTGATAGCTGATATCGTCTTTTTTTGTTTGTTTGTTCTTGCGGCCCTAAAACAACGCCCCAGGTCGGTCGGCGGGATCACCAACCAACCGCAGTTTAAACGGTATTGTGCTTCGGGCACCTCATTATAAGCAGTGCACTTATGCAGTGACTTCTATGGGAGGCCTGCTGGTGGCCAGGAGAATGTGCGCTATATCCGGTCCCACACTATACGCGGTTATGTTATAAATGGTCTCCACTGCACCATGCTGCTGAGGCCTGCATCCCCGGGGGAAATACAAGTGGCCAAGGGTCGCACCTAGCGCAGCTACTTGCATTACTGCACCACGCATATTGCAGCAGCCACCTAGAGGTGCGAAATCGGCATTTCTCCTCTTGGCTAGGTTCGAGCCGCCGTTACCTCTTTGCTTATTAGAAGCCGCCAGTCTGACCCAAGGACTGCACCACAATGTATACACATGTCACGTCCTTTCATCCAAAGCGGGTCTGAGGGGAATTCTTCTGGGCTATCATACGGCATTGCCAAAGACAAACTAACGGTCCTCTCACCCATACGGAGCTAGAACAGCTCCCGAAGCAACAGCTGTCTTTGTGTGCACGCAATGGCACCTAAAACGGGCACACATTTGGGGACCACTTTGGGCTGAAACAAGCCAGGCTTGATGGGATCCAGTCCTACATTCCAGAGCTACTTGAAAATAAATTGGCCAAGAGCACAGTGGCAGGCAATGGCTGTCTGTGAGAAGACGTTTCCGAACACCTCCCCAGGTCAGCCTGGTCCCAGATTTTGTTTATAGCTGTGGCCAGTTCTTTGTAAAGGGACACGGAGGCAGCATTCAGCCGGCCAATTGGGGTTCTGCTTGGGGTAGAGTTTGTAAACACCACCATGGAAGCAAAACTGAAAATGGTGAGGCGACAGATGTAGATGCCCTGAAGTTTTGAAATCACCAAAGGGAGTACTAAGCTACCTAGATGTTTCCTAGGGACTAGCTGCCAAACTTGAGACAGGATACATCACATGGCTGAAACCTCTTGCGTGCATTTCATTACGTACCATTTCTGACAACTGAACCTGAGCTTTCACGAATGTCTGATCTGCGTGGAATGACTGGAGAAATATGATTTCCCTGCTCCCTCTAACCGGCCACGTCGAACAAGACAATGGTTAATATGTCACATGGTACACTCGGCAAACAGTTTCTTACAGTTTTGAAATTTTCTTGCTGAGTAGCAACCCACAAGTCCACTTCCTTGCCTGTTGCGGATCCAGAACTAAAAAAACTCAGAGCAAAGGCAGCATGTAGTGAGCAGTAACCCAAAAATGTCTAAAACCAGTGCAGTACTTGCTCTGTTGGAACGACTGGCAGGCTTGCTACACCTACGGTTAAAAATACAGCTTTGCCGGGAATTAATTCTTCCTTAGAATTACTTCTAAATTAATCCCGGTGTCATTTCGCAGACGTCTTCTGTAGCCATGTTCCCCCTGCAGAAGGCCATGCATTGACAGCAAGTGGGAGTTGTGCAACGTTTGCAACTTCGTTGCGAACAACTAGGCGTAACGAATTGTCCTAGCGGCCAATTTCAGCGTCATTTTTCCCAGGATGCCTGCAGTAGATTGAGGGCCACAGGGCATTTTACGCCAGCTGTGGAGCGACCCTGTGTTTCTCAGTTAACATGACCCGCTGGATGCGCACAATTAGCCTGGCGCAAGACAGCTCCGGTGCAATCCTTCCCGGCCAAACCACCGCTTTTCTCAGATCCCAACCCCCGCTTTCCGAGTCCCTGCTCCAGTCAAGCCTCCGGCCGAGGAGATCCCTGAAGGAGACCTTCGCATGTGTGAAGCCACTGCGGTATCCTAGGACAGGGCGTCGCACTCCCGCACCTGCAGAGGTCGTCGGCCAGCTGCGTGGCCGGCAGGCTGAGGTGGGCGCCGGCCTGGACGAGCAGCTGGATGACCGCGTGCTGGTCGCCCAGCACGGCCCCCAGCAGCGGGGTGCGGTGGTCGCGGTCGCGCATGTGCACGCTGGCCCCGTGCTGCAGCAGGTAGCGCACCACGGCCACGTTGCCCTCGCATGACGCAATGTGCAGCGGCGTCCGGAAGTCATAGTCGCACGACGACAGGTACGCCCCCTGCACACACACAGTGGCACCCACTGTTCAACTACGCAAGCTGAGGCTGCAATATAACTGCTGCGTGCGGATTCATTTCGATCGCCTGCGGGCCTTCCATGCGAGTCAGACAAAAAGTAAAGGTGTTCAGAATTTAGAACCTGCGATAGCTTCAACACTCATTAGCTACCGGCATTCACAAGACAGGTCAGGCCTTCTGAATCAGGGGTGGAAGCGGGCTTGAGCCTTTTGTGAGCAGCTCAGGCAGCAGGAATAACGCTGTTTTGGAGCAGCTTTGGAGCGTGGAAGGCAAGTTTTGGAGCAGCGCCAATCTGTTTGGGAGCACATTTCTAGGGTCAAACATCATTTTCATTCTTAAAATGTTTGGTAGAAGCAAAAAAAAAACAAAAAAACAATATCAAATGGCTTTTACTCAAAATATAATACTGAACTGAACAAACTTTCAAAAAAATTATGAAATAGTCCTTATAATTATAACCTCACAGCTGACGGGAGAATCAGCTGAAAGAAAACTACACATAGGCACTGCTTTGAGTAGCTTACCTGACTAGACTTCAGGCAACAAAAAATAAATGTGCTCATGTTATTCCGACATCACTGCTGACATGAGAAGCCAAAAGAAGCCTGCAGATAAGTGCAATGTTTCCATTTTAACCTAACAGAAACAAATGTACCTTCATGGTACATTTGACAAAACTCCATGCAAATAATAAGAAACTTCTGCTCCCGTCAATACAACATCACTGGCATAAGAAAAAAGAGGGAACTAGAGATGAATGATTCATTGCATACTAAACCTGGGGTCTAGGAAATTGCGGTGCAGGACTTTTTGGTGCAGGACGTTTCAGTGTACAGATGTTTCGGTGCGCAAATGTTTTGGCGACCAAATCATCTGCTGCTTGCTTGTTTGAAACAGCCGTGGTGTGCATACAAATACCACTTATTCTGTTTGGGCAAACCAACCTTCATTTCATGTTTACATGCTTACTTTCATCTTATTTTAATTCTTTGTCCCAGCACCCCCCTCCTCCCCCCCCCCCAATCCCTCCCATCTTTAAGTTTCAATCTCCCCCAGATTTCTTTTTTCAGTCATATTATTTTTTGTTTCCCGTGAAAATCTTACAGGCCCAGTGGAGCTCACGGTATAAGAAGCATCACGCAGTGATGCATGAAAAAGCTATACATTACCAAAAAGCTCACACAACCTCTCTAATTCGCAATGAAAAGCCACCTGAAAAGCCGCTGAGGACACATTGACGAGTATTGTTGGCGCCCGTTACCCCCATTGAGGAACAAGCTTCTGCGCATTGCAGTCATGCCGACAGCACCCCCTCTCCAGGAATCGCTCCTTGTTTGCGTTCGATCGCCCCATCGGCAATTACCTCTTCAAGTCGCGCATTCATGAACACCGCACACATTCCTAGTTTTCTCCCATTATACAAAGAAAAAATTTGAATAGGCTTGTTTGGCGAGAGCTGCGACAGTCGTCTTCAAGTTTTCGACATCCAGTTTACGTATTGGAGAAGCACAAGTGACAGCCCCCCTCTCTCTACCAAGGGGGCTGGTACCCATCGATGCTCAACCCTCATTGGTTAGTCTTCAAGTAGAACCAACGCCGATTGCAACGAAGACGAGATTGATTGAGAAAATAATGAAAAGGGAATGCACATGCGCTTAATCTAGCTCATTTCCTTTTTTTCTTTTTTGCAGTGGTTTGGCAAGAGAGAGAGAGACAGAGAGAGAGGGGGGTGAGGGAGGGGATAACATTTGAATTAAAGTGTTTGGTTGTTCACAAGAGTGTTAAAATAAATTAAAAAGTTGAATGGAAGTAAATTAATTTTTAACATCTACCATCGAAATGGGTTTTATGGGCTGAATGCTCCCCTCAGTTTAGCGTTCGTTTCCGCACAGCGCAACCCAAACACAACTCCCGAACATAAAATCATATCTGACGATCAGATCAGATCAAATCAGATAAAACTTTATTGTTGCCACGGGTGGGACCATTTTTAGGTTGACTTCGGTGTCCTTCCGGCGACCGCAGGATTCATATAGATCTCTGCAGAGTCTTCAGAAATCAAAATATTCAAGCTAAAATGTTAAAAGAATGCCTGGGGCATCCCATGCACCAAAATGTCTGCACCGAAATGTCCAGATCCCCTAAACCTGACTACACTTGACAGAAATTAAAAACAAATGTTCATGTTTACAAAATTCAGTAAGAAAAAAGATACTCTAGCATATTACCTGCACTCTTGACCACATAGCGTGGACTCCTATTGCTTCTTTCAACGTAAAAAAATGCAACTATGTCGTGTTTATTCATATACTGAAGATAAAGATAACACTGTTTATTAACCTTCTGATTGAAAAATAGAGCACGAAATGAAGAAATGAACTCTGAAGAACTGAAGGACAAGCCTTTCATTGGTGTCGTCCAAGTCGCACCTTATTTTTCAATCATAATGCACCAACTTGCCCAACAGTTGTGTTTTATTAGCCTTTTTCTTTCTCAATCACACGTAAACAGCATGCTTATGAGAGGGGAGGGCCGGTGCACAAAAAAAATATATATATATATGCTGGCCGCAAGCCTAACCTCCAAGCTGATTACTTGCAGCTGCTACAAGCTGTCTGAAGCTTTCCCTCGCTTGTGCCAGGGCGGTGCCTGTTATCTCATCCTGCTGCCTCAAGCACACTCGCGATGAGATAACATGGCGTGGGTTTGACTGAACAGTAGAACTATCTTACATCTGCTTTTTACAGTAAGTGGAAAGATTGCAACGGCAGCTGCTCGCAACGCATGCATCACGGCACAGCATGTGGTGTGGTAAAGTGGCACTTTGGGGCGGAATTCGTGTATTACGCACACTAAAACTTCACTCCTAAGTCCTTCCAAAATGCGTCATCACAGAGACAGCAGGAAACTGTAATGAGTGATGTGAAGCGGGAGCCCTTATGGACTCTGCCTGAGCGAGCCACATCACGAATGACAGGTCAACGAATCCGTCTCTACTGCTCCCTGTGCAAAGCGACTGGCATTTTGTGGCAGGCACTGCTTAGGAGCAGTTTCGAAGAAATAGTGCGTTTTGGAGCAGGATGGTGTAGGAAAAGCAGACTGGCACAGCGTGGCGCAACACTTCCACCCCTGTTCAATACCGATATGCAGGAAATCATCACGGACCGAGTTTCCGTAATACGCAAGAGTGTCAGTTCAACTGGTTGGGAAGTTCCACGAGGCCAGGTACACAAAGGCATGATGACTCACAAATTGGCGCATGACTTCCAGACGGTCGAGGTCACCTTGAGCAGTGACCGAGCAGAGGATGCTCGGATACAGTACCGTCTGCAGGGACTGAAGTTCCTAGAAAGATCAAGGGAAAGAAAGAATATATATATATATATATATATATGGTTCATGCAGACTATAGGCCAATTCACATGATACCTTCTACTTCACACACACAAGCCTTTCTCAGAATGCATGCTAAACTAGATTACAGCGCTGTTACATTTTAAGTGTAGCAAGAAGTTTAAAGGCAGCATTCTGTGTTTCACTTCTAGGACGGCCCTACTGTTGCCAGGGTGTCCCAAACAGCTTTCGAGGCATGGATGTTCCATCTGCTACAGACGGTTGTTATGGCTCTACTAATGCATTCTGGACCTCTGAGGTTAACATTTGCTTCTGTGAAATGCTTTACTTCCAGCCCTCCATCAGTCTCAAAAGCGGAGAGAGATGAATGCCTACAGAATGTCAGCCATGTTCAGAGTTCTTGTTTTCTTCTTGGCGGCGGGGGAGGGAGGGGATAAATATTAGAAAGTGCTGCATCCCCCTCTCATTCTCTCCACCAATTTACTAGCATCGGCTATGACAAGGCACCGGTAAGTTGCAAAGGCTAAATTTAGCAGATTGCTGGCGCGTTTAACCTGTAAAACATTTGCAGGAACACAGAAATGTCAGTATTCACGATAAAATAAGTGAGAACCTCAATTCAGAAGGCTGACAAATAACATGATAACACATTGTAAACCAGCGTGGCATGTTATATTTCCACTAAATGGTCAAACGACAGACTACACATGGTAACCTTAAGAATTCACCCATTAAGGAGACTGATAAATGCACTCCAGGGTCCCTTTAATTTATGACAGTAACCTTTGCACACACCCCACAGGGACAAAAACAAGGATGAACACACAGGGACAAAAAACAAAAACAAATCTGCACTGGTCATGGCATCTCCTTTTTGTTTTTGTCTCCATGTAGTGTGTGCAAAGGTTACTGCCATGATTAATCCAAATCACTAGCCCACCTTTTTGTGCTTTTGTTGTCCCTTTAATTGCACTCCCATGTCCCTTTGGGGCATCTTGAATTTACAGCTTCACTAAAACCATTTCACACAGCAATAGAGCTTTTCGGGCTGTCATTACCTTGTAATAGGCATATCCTATTCGGGCAAAAAAGGAAACATCATATCATCATCTTTGTTAGCCTATCTGCAATTCTAAGATAATCCAAGTCACTGTAAAAAGCTTATAAGCCCAGGTTGAATAGACGGCAAGAGTAGAGAGAAAGTAGTGGTGGCGTTGCCAAGCCACGAATGAGAATCCTGTCAAGGATCGTGGCACCATTCATGAGTGACCACGCTTCGACTGCAACAGGGGAGCTACCTAGCCACCACACAAGCCAATGCCACGTATGCACCAGCAGCAGCGCAGCGAGCAAACGTCACTGGTGAAACCAGGGGGCATGAGCGGGGTGGCCAGTCACCTCAGGTGACGAGATGTTCATGGTCCTTGCAATGGCGGTGATCAGATCCAATTCATCCAGCTTGCTCGGCTTGCTCACCGACAGCTCGCCCCTCAGGCTGGCCTGCAGCATCTGCACACAGGAGGGGGACCAGGAGGGCACCCTGCGGAACACCACTCGGGCAAGGTCATGCCGTCGACACCTGCCGGGCTACTAACTGTTCGCCCACGACACAGTCTACGCAACAATCAGCACAATAGGTACCTAATCAACAGCCACTGTTCTTCGGACAATCAATGCCTCTGGCAAAGTCTACTTTGGATGGAAGGCAGCCTACATTTTAGTGGCACTCTTGCTCTTGTGGGCAGCACCAATGACAAGAGTGATATGTAGCACTGTGCAGTGCTGCCATTGCCAGTAGGCACCAACAGCGGACACACTTCAGGGGCAGTCAAACTTTACTAGCTTTGTTCAAACGTTGTACCAGTCAAAAGCTCGCCAAATGTTAGCATGCTATCCAGCAGCACGGCTCAATGCAGTTTCATCAAGCAGGATTAAAGCTTTCTTTTTTTTTACTGCCTTTAAAGCTGCAGACTGAGCACACGACCCTTTCCACAGCCGAATTCGTCTAGGTCTTACAGTTGAAACAGCATGTGAAAGTCTTGTCTTGGCATCTGCTACTTCCAGTAGAATGTAAACTCATAAATTTTTAGCTCACTTGCATCTTGAAACTATCAATACAGCAATGTAAGGTAGCCCTGAAAAGGGACAAGTCTAGGGTCTTCTGCACCACTATGTGGCCATGGGTATGTTTAGTGAAAGGAAAATCAGCTGAGAGCCACAAATTTAAAAAAACTTTGAACCTTTCATCCGGTCATCGAATAAGAAAATAGCATCACCCCTTTCAAGAAATTGGGGGGGGGAGTACACTATTTGACACTGAAGTGAAAAGGATTGCAGCATTCTTTTCAAATGTCACACTTTTAATTTTCACTCGCCTTAAGAATCACACGAGTGGTGTCGCACAGAAACGCAAGACAGCAGAGCACACCAATAGCTGCCTCTCTGCACTGTTGCTAATTGCAGGCGCGCAAGCCTGCACCCTCTTCCTCACTTAATTGGAGCATACAATACCCACGACAGTGACAGGGCATAAAATTACATCAGAATTCTTCCACATTGCGCTATCTTTGTTTAGGGTCGGTGCAATCTGGGGAAAATTCACCAACTGCCTGCTAATCGAACTGCACATTATTAGTGCATATTACATTAAGTGGCACGATTAAAAGCCCCACTACGATCGCACAGTCATGTTTGATGATGATGGTTGTATGTTAATGGCGCAAGGCCAGCTTGGGCAAAGAGCACGATGACAATGGCTATAAAATAGGAATAATAAGGTAGATACCAAAATCAATGGGCAAAAACAAATGTAAAATTAATCACATGCAATGAGGATGGCCAGTGTAAAGGGCCAAGTTGTGACTGTGTGATATGAAATGAGGCATAGGAATTTAACTTCTGATAAAAAGTTAAACCACAGAAAACATAGGAATGTCCCCTAAAAAGCAGGGTGGGTGTGCTGGATTTTGTTGTCTGTAGAGTTCTGTGAAGTGTTTGTGTCGTGTCGGTCAAGTGCCTTGCATGTGATTAAGATGTGGACTACTGATAGGCCATCTCCACACCTGCTGCACAGGGGTCTCGGAGACCCAGCGAGCAGGTGAGTGCGTCGCACGTGTGTGGCCTATCCCTAACCTAGCCACGGCAATTTCCATGTGTCTGTTGTGTGCGTCGGTAGTGTACAGTCCCAAGCGTGCCTTTACCATGTGTAGTTTGTTGTCTGTGCGCAGCCACACGAGGCGCACAAACAAGATGCGGTGACGTCATGAAGGCCCAGCGAGAAAGTTGCCAGCCACCACTTCGTCTGTTTCCCTTGACTGTGTGTTTGAAGTCTGCGGTGAAATCGGCGTCACTGCTACCGGGACAAGGCTGTGTTTTTACTGAAGCAGGCCTGCATTTTGTCTTAGAGGCTCCTTTGAAAGAAGGTACCTACAACGACACTGCAGGGAAATGGGGCACGTGCGTCCACAAGTCCTCGGTGCACACTCGATTCTACTCACACTTTATGTGGGAAGTGCTAGGCCAGCCTGGCCCCGCAACACCGAGACACACGTACCTCCTTCTTGGTGGCGTGCGACCACTCCGCCTTGCTCAGCACATAGCTGAGCTTGGTCAGGGCGGCCTCGGGCGTCATGTCGGAGCCGGGAATCACGCCTGCTTCACACAGGGTCTGCAAGGAGGCTTTCTTGTGAGCTTCAATTACAAGCCGTGGGACACAAAACACTGTCACACGTTTCGCAACTATTGTGTGCCATCACTACCTTGAGCTAGGGTCACCTGCCGCACGACAGCTCTGCTCCTCACAACCACCCAACAAATACATGCTGCTGCGGGACAATCCAGTGGGCAAGACTCCCAACATAAATCAAGACAACTCCCTTGTTGTTTGGAAACATTACATACACCAGTGCCTACGACTGAATTCAGCTTTCACAAAAGGTTACAACTCACCTCGAACTAATGACAAACCCCTACTGTGAAAACTGTGCTCCTAAAGAAACAGTTGAACATATTTCACTAGAATGTGCAGCCTACATAACACTAAGACAACACTTTGTTCAGGACATTGAGCACTGAGAACAAGAGCAAGTAATTCTGAAGACTATTCTAGGACCATGGACCTGCCCCCCCGGAGCAGCGCCAGGCTCTGAAAAGTTTGTTTTCCTACTTGGAAGACATTGGTCACATTTCAAAACTGAATTCTGCAGCAAACTAAAAATAAATAGTTTGTCACGCACGCCAAGCCCATGCCAGTTTTGTTTCCTTCCTTTCAGGCCTTTTTCTCCTACAGACCCCATCCTCAGCAGAGAAGCATGTAGGTGATTGTAAACGCCGGTGAAACTCTCTGCTTTTTCAATAAAGAGCCTTTTTTTAATGCAATCCCTGAACGGACTTTAAGGCCGGGCATATTTAGCATGCATGCACACACATTTATGCACCCACACCCACGCAAATTTTTATACCATGTGTACCCCCACAATCAACACATTTATCCCCCAAAAAATCGAATGCATGTTCAGAGTGTGTTCATTATGTAAGAAAGCCTGTTGTTTTTTTTTTTTTTTTTTTTTTTTTTTGCCTGCCACAATTTCAAATCCCCTTGCACATGACAAATGCAACTTTAAAAATCATTCTGCGAATTTCACACTGATGCGAATTGAAGCTATGCCTGTCCGCAGCCAATGGTCAGTATTGAATTTGGAAGATGCCTACTCAAAGGAAACATGCCACAAGCAGCCTGTATTGAGCATTAATTAAGAGGTTTTTGGAAACCATGGAGCAGGATTGTCAAATAATACATCTGAAGGCTTCTGATATGCAGAGTCGTGCATGCCATGTAGTCAGTGCTCAAGGTCAAACGCCTTCTGTCGTGGTGCTGTAGGGATCGGATAAGGGGCACCTTAATCGTCACGAGACAGGCAGTTTACAAGGCGGCAGCTGTGTTCCACACCCTTTTGTCAACCTATACGCGTTTTCACCAACCACTGCTTTTGCGTGCGAGAGTTTAAACAATTCAACAAGTTTATGGCTAATGCAGGGGGTGCGCTCAATGTGCGAGTGCATTCACTGTGCAAGTAAATACGAAATAAAATGCAACGTTTCAGTGAAATACCGTCTCAAATGAAGATCCCATAGTAGTACATAGAATGCGTTGTGCTGTGTGTACAGCCAGTGCTACACTTGCCAGCCAGTGAGAGTGGACGTCCTTACATGCACAACTTGTAGCACATGCACAACTGGTGACTGCTACGTGAGGAACACAGCACATTTTCTCAAGCACAGTAAACCACTCGGAGACTACTCATTCACTTTCCTGCATATTTTTTGAAAATACAAGACAATCCTGAGCATTTTATCGTTTTTTTTCAGACCCTCAACTAAATGCTGGCCACCTTGGATGAGCAAAAGGTTTTTTTTTTTTTTTTTGAAGAGCCATGTAAAGTGAGAGACAACACTCGCAGACATGTTAGAGCAATACATGACAAATGTTTGCAGCGCTGAACAAGAATGAAAAGGAGGAATGGAAAAACAAGAGCGGTGAGGGGAGACAACAAGGACAAAAAGGCAGATTGGAATAACAAGAGCACTGAAATTCAAAAGGTCGATAGTCAGCACTGGTGTTGTTCCGTTCTACTATTTCATCTTCGTTCTGCGCTGTAAACATTTGTCCCAGCTGCTGTACTTCCCAGCCTTTCACCCAAGACTTTGCTTAGATAAAAAAAAAAAAAGAAGAATACAATAACGCCTTTCTAACGTACCAGACTTCATTCACTGCCAGGCCTGAGGTACTTTGAGTTTTAGTTCCCGAGGCAGTGAAAATAAGCATGTATGCATGCTACTTGGCAGCGCGCATTCAGCAACTGTCCCGCCCCCTGTTGCACTCAACTCTTTCTCCTGCTGCGCTATGGAGGAGAAGGCGGAACTCGGGTGTGCTTTAAAATATGCACAGTCCATTCCCCCCCCCCCACAAGTTTCCAGCTGTTTGCTATTGCCATCATCATTATCAAGAGGATGCCACGAAAGAGTGGGAGCACTTCTGCACGGCATCATCGCAGCCTTTGAATACGGCAGGCGAGCAGAAGACAGAGCGCAGCTCACGTTGCCGGTGGCGTAAGCGGCGTCGACGGCCCCCTGCGTGCACTGGGAGCAGTTGACGATGAGGATGCCCCGCAGGGTGGCTCGCCGGATTTCGTCCAGCAGGTCTGCACGGGCGGTGGGGCCGTTGCCGGCTCCGTAGGTCTGCAGGACCACCCCCTGCACTGGCGGCGTCAGGAAGGCCCGCACCTGCGAGGATACGCAAGGGGGGGGGGGGGGGGGGGGCAGTGAGGCCAGCGTTTCAGGTGTGGCACAGAGCAAACACTTGCAGCCAGGAGAATGGGAATTGACGGACTTCCAGGGCTTTCGTGCAGCACTCACATCCAACCTCAGCATGTGTCGTCAATGAAAGCTGCCTGAAGGCGACTTTTTCCAGGGAAACAATGAAGTTGTTGGGTGTCACCGATACTGCCTGCTTATTCAATAAAATGGCAAATAAAAGTACTGGGGATTGACCCCATCTCTTCCAAAGCAACCATGACACCACTTGGCACAGCAGCAGGCTTTCATGCTCTGCCATTTTTTTCCCTTCGTGTCCTATCCGCAGAACATTGCTGCACATTGGAAAACAGCACGGAAGAGGAATTGTACGTTAAGAGAGTATGGAGCACACCTCGTGCCCTTTCTCTGACCTTCGCTCAACCATCTTCTCAGTACCATGTGGAGTGTGCATGATGTGACAGCCAGGCACCCCTTGCCACACAGACACCACTGAAGCTGGCCATATATAGGTAAATGCCAGGAATGTGCACTGAGCAAGCTTGTTTCAAGAAGTGAGAATGACAGCAGTGTGAACATGATAATGTAACAAGCATCCAGTTTCCCTTTTGGTAGCCTGCCAGAGTCATACCCGCCTCTTTCTTACCTCAAGGGGGGCCATGAAGAGAAAATACAAGTTTGGTTCATTGAAAACACTGCTTGGTCCAAATAGCAATGACACCAATTTCACTGCAGATAATCCAGGTACTAAGAAAGACGGACAAAGCAGTGGCGACTCAGCAGCAACTTTCCCGCCGGGTCGTTATGACACCACAGGATCTTGTTTGTGCGATTTTAGTAGTGCCTCTCGTACAGTTTGATCACACCACTCATTACCACATCGTTTTTAGCGCTCCCTCTACCGCATCCCTGCTGATGTTGTGCAGCGTAAAATTTGCAAGTCTTTCCACACTTCTGCGGCTGGAATCGAACCGAGTGAGTTTCCACAGGATACTCCTTTCAAATTGAACAAGGTTGCATTTTGTCTTAATGGCCCCTGTGAAGGTCGTGGTAGGACAAACAAGCCCCAGAGTGGTTGCCCACAAGCAGAAAACCTGTGTGCGGGGGGAAAAAAAACCATCAAAAAAAGGGGAACTGACCACTTCGACAGTGATGCTGGGGAAGAGTCGGAGGAGGCCCACGTTCCGGTTCAGCGTGGCGTGCACGCGGCACTTCTCCATGGTGTTCTGCTGGAACACCGTCTTCCAGTTCACTGGAACAGAGGTCGCTGGGGTCAGGGCACACGGGTGACTGGGAAACATGCAGCTCCACAACATTCACGAACAGAGAGCGTGTGTGCCATGCCGTTAGTATTAAGGATTCAGACACCCACCAAAGGCCTTGGCAAAACCAGCTTCTCCTGTGGGCAGGGGAGAGTACAAGCACGGTGTAAATGTCCTGAAACGAGCTTCCCACTCGTCCATGCTGACATAGAGACATCAACGACAAGGTGTGGCTGCCACACTGTACTTTGCTTTGACTGCCACATGCGGAGACGTCTTTAAACACCATGCGGCAAAAAAAGAGGAATCAAGAGAGACGGTAGAGTGGGATGAGGGCAGAACGTTCACAACAAAAAGGAACACAATTTATACCACTCAAACAAATCCTTTTCACTCGGGTGATACTTTACTTCCACTAAACCCGTCAGAAAAAAAAAACAGGAAGATGATCACAAAGTTTCACTAAATAGCTGCAGTAACAAGTCTAACCCCTACAAAACTGACAATGCATGCTCATTAGTTAACTGCCTACAAGTGCAAAGAACTCCTGTCATGACGACCTCATGCAAAAAAAACCATTCCATTAAACAAATTTCAAATATTGTGAACAGGTTTCCCCATTCCTGTGGTGCTTATATTAACACAAATATAAGGCATGTAACAATTCTGTGAGTTCTAATCACAGCTACTAAAGCAAAATGAAGAGGTGACTGTGAAGTCACAGTTCACAGATTTCACGAATTCCTTCATAGCTTTCACCATGCACTTTTCCTTTTTTATTTTTTCATTCCTCATCAGCTAGAAATGTAAAAATGATGGGCTATGTAGATGTTTTTTGGCAGCTTCAGAAATACCCCAAGTAGCGCTTTTGGAATTCGCTGCGACAGCTACCTGAAAAAAAATAATGATAAAAATCAAGGCTGCAGTTCAATAAAGTCATCCCTCACAGTTCCTTCAACCAATCACATATGTTGCTTTTTTTTTTATACAATATTAGAAAATGTTTTGCAGTTGCCTACACAAAGCGATACTGGAATTTTGCCTGCATACTCAAACACCCCTTGAGCTGCTCCCATCTGCAGTTTTGCCACCGATAAAAACGTGTTTTTTGAAATGCCTCAGGCAGGAAACAGCCAGTCAGGAGAGATGCGTCACTTCGTAAACCCTGAAAAGGCATGAAGCGAACTGCGTCACTTACTGTCCGACAGCTGCCACACCCTGAAGGCCCTAAAAAATGCTGCCATCCCAGTTCACGTGGCTTTGTCAAAGTGCAGCTACAGCTTTGTCAAAGTGCAGGCTTAAACGTATTTTTCAGAAAGATGTGTACACAGTAAATTAATAGTCTAAAAAAGGAAGCAACACAGTGGAGATCCTTCATTGTAACCGACTCAAAAATTAAACAATCTAATACAGCTACTGCCTTTTAAAAAAAAGTGCGTCTTTTGCTGAAGTGTTCACATCGCCACATTCGGCATCAGAACTAGAACACAATCAGAATGAGTACCTCGGCTGCCAATACCCACAGAGAAGTAACTGTTTTTTTAAGTTTTAAGTCCCCAGAACAACACTCTGACCAGACTTGTTAGATGTAGTGTGCTACTCAAAATTTTCTTCATGAATAAACTGATTCACAAGGACGTAACGGATAATAGGTTTTTAATATGATGGCCTCTTGATTTTTCTAACCTTAATACAGCACTGCAACTGCCTGAAGCCAGTAAGTGCCAAACAATTGGCAGAAACGCAAAGGTGACACTTCCCAAAACCGCATGCTCAACCAACCAGCAATATGAGAACACAGTGCAGTAATGTGCGCATGCATCGGCGCCTGCAGCAAATATCCGGCGGAGTGGTACTGGCCAGAAAAGCTCATAGTTTTTCGGAGCAAAACACTACAGCTGAGACACCCGCCACCAGTCATGATATGATGCTGCCTTAAATGGTGACATGCCTTAGCCAAATTAAGAATGCAGCATTTGAAGCAACTTCTTCTGTGCTACAGGCTGGGGCCCAGCTTACGATTGGCGAAAAGACACGCGTTTTATCAGCCAGAAGGACTAGACACAAGATGGCCGACATAATCTTGGACATCCACTTCAATGATGTTGCCACGAACACGGTTCACAATGCAGCAGTGAGCTGAATTCATTTACAGCACACAAATCAAAGACACGACAAAGCACACGGTCCCGGAACGAAGTCACTCAAGTTGGCCTTGTGCCCACAACCTGTGACGATCTGACGTCAGTGACCTTTGAGCTCCGACTGACCTTTGATCTTGACGCCAATGGTCGCCAGCGGAGGCATGTTGGGGGAACAGAAGGCGTCCAGGTCGTTGATGCTGGACTTGCTGGTCCGGTTTCCGCGGAACAGCTTGTTGTTGAACATGAGCGTCACCTGGGGGCACCACCCAGGGGCAGAGGTCAAGTTCCGAATGGACCAATGACGCACAGGAGCCGTGCACCCAGACTATACTCCATGACGTCACGGATGGGCTAAGAGTTAATGTAACGTGCGGGGAGGTCTCTTACGCACTCGGGCATTTTTGTTTTTTCACACTCACCGGAAAAGCAGCCACTGTAGCAGGAATTGAATGAGCACATTGTGCTTAGTGCAATGCCTTAGCAAGCAGGTGTCAGCGCATACAACACATGTCACCAACGTAACATAGAGCCCTCTACTTCAGGAGTCTGGCAATTTGCAGAGCCAACGAAATATGCCGCACATTCATGCAGGTACCGCACGGTGCAAAGTTGTGAACTTTAACTCGCAAGAGAAGAGGACGTTTCTATCGAATAGGGTAGAGGCCTTGGGTTGAGGACAGTCCTAATTAGTGTCAAGGTCACACGTCCTAACCAATTAACAAACTGAGGCTGTCATTTCCAGTGGCATAATGGCATTAAAAAAGAACTGGCAGCACAGTACGAGGCCCTGCTGGCAGAAAATGGCATCTACATGAAATATTAGGACTGCAGTGTTTCTCACTCCACAGCTGTCTATTCTCTAACACATTTTTCACACAGCAAAAATTCATTATAAGATGATCGTGTCTCAGTGAACTTGGCCAACAAGATTTTCACATCAAAAGAGAGCCTCACACTATAGCCTCAAAACCACCCAAAAAACAGGGTCGTTGCACTGTTGATCGCCTTATTGTACTCAGGCTGAGAAACCAACCACTTGTTTTCACAGCACAAGTTCTTTAAAGCAAGATTAACCAGCAACTCCACCCAATGCACAGGCATTATGGTTAGCATGCAGTTTATGGAAGCTAAGCTAGGGTTGCCCTCTCTTCCTTGAAGTCAACTTGTTCACGACTGCAGCAAATTTACACACGTTTCTAGAGTGAGTGAACGGCGTAATTGTGCAGTGTTTAACTTTAACATATGGTCGACTGCTTCAAGAAAACTTTGTTAGCCTGAAACCTGCAGTAGACCACTTTTGTCAGGGGAAAAACAACAACAGTGCTTTCTTTTAATCAACTGCACTAGCACCAGTTATGCTGACAATTCCAAGCACAAATATTTGCAAATCATACTCTCCATGGAGGCCACAAGTATATATAACGTGCAGTAACAAATTAAAGCAAAGCAGCACGCCAAGTGCCACCGAGGGGCAAATAAGTGTTTCTACAAGATGGGGAAAAAAAGCAGCATAACAGGTCATAAGGGGCAACTTAAAATGGATGTCTGCACGACTGGCTGTGGTTACGCTGTCCCTTAAAAAGACAAACAAAAAGAATACATTACTATTGTGCTCGCAAGTTTGTGTCAAGTAAACAACAAAATGAGTCCCCAAGCATTTTCTTTTTACACTTTCACAAAAAATAAATGAACAAAAAATATACAGCTATCGTGTTCCCAAATTTGTGCCAAGTAAGCAACAAAAAGAATTGCCCAGCATTTTTTTTTTTTTTTTCTTTTTTTCCCCTGTCGATCGATCTCGGAGCTGGAATGTATTAGTTCTGGGAAACGCACATGGGAAACTGAAAAGGCTGCGTACCTCTCACACCCCACTGCTGACAGGAATGTGTCATCGCCTCATGGGGCATGTGGCTATCGGCAAGTCAAGCACTCGTGACGCAACCTGTCCTCGGCTCTCGTATCTATTCTTACACACATATTCTTCAGAAGAAAAAAAAATTGAAGCTTGGAGTGCTGCACGATGACAGCTTCAGTGCAAGCGGGTGTTATTTTTTAAAATACACTCATCCCAAGTTTGCTATCAAGGCACGCGAGATAAACGCAGGATGTTTTTGCAAAGTTTCCTCCCAAGGGCCCTCGTATTCTTGAGATGAGTGTCTTGTTTTTCAAGGTGGCTCAGTCAGGTCCTTCAGCAAGCATCCTGACAGTACACCTCTCGTCAATACAGGTTAACTGCAGTGCATATTTGATGCAGGCCAGCTTAAAAGGTCCAACGCATTCTAACACATGAAGTAACACATGAAGTAAACACGCAGCTGCATTCTTCACATGATTAGCCCTTTCTTGCTCAAATACAAAGTGCATTTGGCTACACAAGACTGTTAAGAGCTCAGCAGCAAAAACATTTACTTCCAGCTCAGTGATGCAAAAAGCCCAGACCTTGTAAGCAGTACACTCCCATCATATAACTGTATGTTGATAGACTACACAACCGGTCTACCGCATTTAAAGAGCTTTAACTCAAGGATAACTCTTCATTGGACACCAAACATTAGGGTTTTACCCCAGCACACATCTGCATACTGCTAAAAATGCAGGCAAAAATAACACTGGCAACAAATCAAAAATATTGAGCCCCAACATAGCTTTTAAATCTACGTTTTTTCCCCAAATACAAAATTTTCTAAACACTACATTTGCTAAAGCAGTGGAGGGTAGTTATATTTCAGAAAATGTGATAACATAAAAACCGGAATATTAGGTAACAGGGTCCCAACCCCTTCTCTCTAGTAAGATATAAGTATACAGTCTAACAACACAGTCACTATATGATAACGAATATATATGTATTGGTTATAAAAATCTGTTATGCTGGTCAAAAAATATAATTTTCTCAATTGGTGGCTTCTCAGCATTAGCACAATGTCCAGCAACATGCTCTAGAAACTGGCAACATAGCCGCTCAGGCTGGGTGGGCAGTGTGCGTATCAACCGAGTCACCCCAACCTGAGGAAAAGACCAACGCCTTCCAGATAGGAGGAGGCCTCTTCCCCACAGCCTTGATTTTTTTTCTCTCTTTATTTGATAATACTTCTTTCTTCAAATGTCTGCAGTTAACAGTAGCCAATGAGATCCAGTTCATCCAAATGTGCTGCAGCTTTTTCTTTACATAGGTGAGGTTGGAAAGACAATCCCGGCCCCCCTCATCTCCTGGGCGAACTGTCAGCCGAAGATACGGGGCGGGGGCAGTCGCGTGGCCTCTCCCTGCACAGCTAGCAGTCGCTAACTCTCCCTGTCGGCTCGAAAGACAAGAGATGAGGGGCAAACAATGAGCGCACAGCGGTGAGACTCCTCTCATGTTTAAATAATGCGTGTCATGCACTTGCGCAATCCACCCATGACCTCTCGCAAGTCTCCACACACTGCACTTTAAGACGGGCTCATCTGTCAGGCTGCATTGGTACAAGTGATGAATTGGCAGTACCAAGAAGTGGCTCATTCTACCATGTAGCACATGGCAAAGCTGTATAATTCTATTTTTGATTTTGTTACCACCTTATGCCCCTCCTGCTTGGGCCTCTGGCCTGCAGTATGCTCCTAAATAAATAAATGAAACTGCTGTAGCCAGTACTGTTATGACACAAGTGAGCTGGGCTGTACGTATCCGTACCAGCAGTTGGGCTTGCCACCACTATAGCTGGTGGCTCAAAGTGCCCACCAAGTTCACACTGCTACCATCCAGGTGCTTTGCAGTGGATGACATTTCAAAACCGGTTAGCTAATCTGGGGATTTGGTTGGTACAAGTTACCGTATTTTCACACGTATAACTCACCCCTGCACATATACTCCACACCCCACTTTCAGCCTGCCTAAAAAGAAAAAAAGAAATCCTAGCGTATTGCCCGCACATTTGATACAGGAAAGGCTGCACCAAAGCTACTCCTCAAGCAACACATCCCATACTATGTAGACAAAAGCGTATATTTAGCAAGTAGAGTACACTGACTGCAAGGCGAAAGTCACAATTCACTCAGTATCACTGCTCTCACTAGAGCTATCACTTGAGCAGCAGTCCTCACTGTTGTACGCAGGGTCATCCTAGGTTCCATCCATGTTGTTTATGTTCGTTTTTTTTTCGTGTTTTTGTCCTCTTTTTTTCTTCCTTGTCCTTGTATGTTTTGCGCAATCGCTGCCATGGAAGGCTTAGTCAGTGTTACGGCGTGGGAGCTTCACGGCACAACGCGCATTGCCATGAAGCTGCACTAAAGGAAAAACCCCGCGTATTATCGGCACCCCTACTTTGCCACTGATTTTCGGTGCAGGTTATACGCCCGAAAATACGGTAGATAATTGTGCAACCCAATACGTTTATTGCCTACCAGCTCTGCAACCTGCGAGACACAAATGCAACAACAACACCACCTCTCTCGCTCTTCCCCTCACCTCAGGGATCACATAGTTGCCAGCTATGATGAGGGAGTTGAGCAGGTTCTCTCGCCCGTCACTCCTCGGTTCAAAGATGGGAATCTGGAAACAGCGAGGAGACAACACAAGACGAGTCAATGCAAAGCCATGGTAGCACAAAAAAGAAAGAATACAGCCCCACAATGAATGAATTAAAGGAAGCACATCTAGAGCTGTTCCAGTATTGTTTGCCACGCGATCGAGTGAGTACAATAAGGACGTATTTTAGATCGGACTGAATAGAAACACGAAACAATAGCTCGGTCGTACATCCATAACACGCACTAAAGAGATGAGGGCACGGTACAGTATTCTTTTAACGAGCGAGCTACATGGGAGGTTCCATCTGGGTTCAACAGTCGTAAAATTTTAACGAGGGATGAACTACAGGGAATAAACCGGCCACGCTTAATTTTAGGACCCGTACCAGGGATTCAACGTCCTGCTCGTGTGCAAAATCAGCAGCGCACGGTTAGGCTAGTCGTCCCATGTTCCCTGTGCGAAATACGACCGCACTGGCGATGAAGCAGAGCAACAACCTTGTTATCAGTACACCCTGCGGGGCTATCATTACAGCTCTGCTGCGGCGCTCATTTTCTGTCCCTTATCTCGGGAAAAGGAAAGTACGTTACAGACGGAAACCCATAAAATTGCGGGGGAGGCCAGAAATATGCCAGTGCTAATGCAAGGCATTTTTATGCACCCATTCACCTTTTTTATGATCTGCATGATGGTTCGTAATATGTGTAGCCCGACTACCCAGAAGAACTACTACAACCAGACGAACTTTCAAACAGCCATGGGTTGGTTAAGAAGCTATAGATATGGGGAAAAAAATTTCTTTTCCAGAAGACCACACTACAATCTCGAGGGTTTGATAACCTTTGCCCTCTTGTTGCCAAAAAACCAGGCTCTAAAGCATCCCGAGGTTAACAGGAACAAACAACTGCACAATGGCGATACAAATTGAAAGGAAGGGCCCAGCACAAGTCGCCTTTTTCTTGAACATTCACCAAGCTTCTTTAACACACACTGCAAACCACATTGAAAGCTTGCGTACTGGCAACTTTTTAAAACTCTGGCTTTATTTAATGGGTAACAGCTCTATGCTACTGATGATGCCACCCACGTGGTGGCGAAACATCTTGTGCATTGTTTTGTTACCTGCTGAGGAAAGCCAGAGTTTCTAAAAAGTTAGAAAACGATGCCCTCTGGCCTTTAAAGCACACTCTCAAGCTTGCGTACGTACTTCACACACTAACCAAAAGCCAGACCGAAATCTCAGCCCACTGCATTTTTCACACAGACAATGTGCCTGTACATGGAGCGGTCCACATATGGAAGGAGAAGGGGGCTGCTGACTCTTCACAAAGCCGCTCCCACCTCTGCACACACACGCCCCCTTCGTGGCCAGCAGCCAAGTGAGCTCACCTGTGAGCCCGTGATGATGACCGACTTGCCGAGGTTCTCGAGCATGAAGGAGAGGGCAGAGGCCGTGTAGGCCATTGTGTCCGTCCCGTGCAGCACCACAAACCCGTCAAACTGCTCGTAGTATGCCTGCACAAGGACCCCGACGTGCACTGGCAGAGCTCACTCAGAGTAACCGGGCATAAGCTTCGATAACCTAAAGAAGACTAGCTCTGTGTTCGTGCATTCATACCCGCGCCCACAATTTGTGGGAACAACTAAGGACTACTACCACAGTGCACTGATTCACTTCAGTTGGGAAGCAACGATACATTTCTTGACTGTAGTCGGGCACGCTTTTTCTTTTTCTTTTTGTCTCCTTGACAAAGCCGGTTGAAACACTGGCTTGACATGCTTGCAAGCTGACTTACTTCTATTACAACAGCATGGACTGCACTTGCGCTTCCACTTAACCCACGCCTTACTTCTGCGATAACAGCTTCCACTGAAAGTCGAAAGATAACAGCCAGTCGGCGGAGCTTAATGCAATGCAATTCTCAGAGCAATTGTCAACTTTTACCGTAAAATCCCGAGAGATAGCCCACCTAAGATCGAGAGAAAATCAAGTGAAAAAATGACATGGGCTAACTTTCGGTGTGCAGTAAAAAAAAACTTGAGAAATGTATCGCAGCCAAAGAACGAACGCGCGTTTATTAGCACTGTATTAATTCGTCGTCAAAACCGTCGAACGAACAGTCGCTTTCACTGTCAAACAAAAGGTCGACCACCTCCTCACGCACGGGGTTCGACGTGGTTGGCAGGGCAGCAGAAGGAGGGATAGCCGAAGCGAGCCGCTCATGAAGCTCTCCGCCTTCTGGTCCATCCAGGGCTGTTGATATACCGCACCGTTTCAAGCAGCGGGCGGCAACTTCCTCGCTCACGGCCGCTTACGGCCGCCCAAGCTAACCTCGTTTCCGTGGGCGTCATCCCAGGCTGGGATGATGCTATTGGCAGGGGTGGGTTATCTTTCGGTGTTTTTGAAAAAAATGAAAAATCGTGCCAAAAACGGGTGGGTTATCTTTCGGGGGTGGGGCATCTCTCGGGATTTTACGGTAGTTGTTTTTTAACGGACCGTAGGAGCTCATAATGACACCTTTATCGTTCTCCCACATTTTTATAGTTAATCATTAAAATTTAGGCTGGGTAGGCCAAGAGAAAAGAGCAACAGTCTCACTGCCCCTCCAACAGAAATGTGCAACAACCTAAATGACCACTGACCCTTCACCTCTGCTACCAACTGCATTCGTGCAAACACCTGTGACTTGAGCCCAGTTCATTGCTCCCTCCCCTTATACACTTAGATGCACAGGTGCAGTACCTGGGCGAGTTTCCTGACCTCTTTTGCCATCCCTGCAGTCCTTCCACGTTCCACCCGCTGCACTGCCCTTTCTCTTGCGCCCTCTCCCAGTGCAAATGAAGATCCCAGTCACCATCAACCCAGTTGGTGACCACTCTTGAAATAGACCGCATGTGGACTTGCTTGGCTCGTGTTTCCTAGCATGCATCTAGTAATGTACGCTGAAGCTGAAACTTCTGCACAATGCCAAAATTTGTGCTGAAATTCGCACACCACCAAGGATTCTCACTGGCTCCTGTGCAGCCATCACTACCTGCAGCCCCGTTTTTGCCTACTAGCACTGCCTTTGTAAACTGTCTTTCGAAAGTGAACCGGTTAAAATCAATCAAGCAGGAGCTGCACTAACAAGTTCCAGCTGCCAACATTTTCCTGCTCTCTCTCTCTCCCTTTCTCTATCACAGGCACGTTTGTGCCATCAGGACCTGAGTAGTCATTCTGTGCACGCAGCTGCATCTCTGAGTTTATGGCTCCCTTTCTTCAGTGAGAGACGCATTTCATTCAGTGCGGTTATAACCCGCACCACCCGCCTGAGGTCATGCTGGACGTTTTTTACACCAAGCAGAGTGGCTCGACACCCATCAGCACACTGCCAATGTATTCTCATAGGAACCAAGCAGTTTTTTTTTTTGTTCTTACATCTAGAAAGCTTGCTTCTGCTCAATGGTGTGCTGCTAGTTTCTACTATCCACTCACTGAAACATGCGCAACATATTTTATAACTGATGTAAAGTTACTGCGTAAATTTAAAGTTTGACTAAGCGTAAACCACTGCACACCTTGCAGTGCAAACCCATTTTGACTTCAGGAACCACAATGTGGTGAGAGTGGTTCACAGCAACATGAGAATCCCCCACCCCACAACCGTCTAGAAAAGCAACTCTACCGGCATAAGCAGTGTTATGGCAAAAGGCACTGCTGCCTGTTAGGCAAAGAGGAGGATGTGACAGAGGGAGGAGCAGTCAGCATAGAGATGACATTTGAACCCAGCCGGAAATTATTCACATTCCGTGATATGTGATGACGCTCGTCAGGCGACCTGTTCACAAATGTGCGGGATCCAGTTTCCGCAGCACGGCGCGCTGTCACTCGCTGTCTTTGCTTTGATTCCTGTTTTCCCCCGATGTTTACCGGCAGAAAAGTCCAACACAGCCACGAGTAGTCACGCGGCCTGCCACGCACACGTGTCCAATAAACATACCGGTGACTCAGAGCACAGCTGCCTGCTGTACAGGCAGTCGGCTGGGGGCCGTAAAACTTCCCCGGGCCACTACACCGACAGGCACAAAACGAGACCCGAGCCAAAGCCCTCTGTGCTCTTCGTTTTCACTCCAAAGTCACGTAAATGCGCCTCTGCTTCGTGCGTGTTTTATTTATAAAAAAGCCAAAGCTTGAAAACACCAGCCAGCGTTTCCCTGATGATTATTGATGATGATTGCTTTTGATTTCCCCTTTGAAGCGGGGTGATGACATGTCATCTTACCAAAAAGGACTAATATACCCATGTTTTACACTCTTGGTTTAATACTAGCGCTGCTTAGGGCAGGCACTAAAGCTTATTAGGCCCGAAATACTTTCTTTTCCCTGTTACAGGTGGTAACTGTCCTAGGCAATATTCCCCTCTCTGCTTTTCGTCCACCAGCATTCTAATCTTCTTTTCGTCCCCTCGACAGCTTTGAAGTTAACTTCCTCTCTGATACCCTTAAATCCTAGGGCTTCTGGAAGCCCAATCTGGAAGCCCTATTAATCTAGAAAGAGTGCTTCACTGCACAGCATATAGCTTGTGCTGAGAAGCTTACAATTGCAAAGGGCAACTTTTCTGGCTTGTTTGAAATTTGCTGCTCCTGCTCTGTACTTCACAAATGCTCCGTAAAGGTCCCCTTGACAGCTACTTGATTTTGGGGCCTCCTGCTGTACTACCATATCTCTCTCAAAAAATACTAGCACATCTTCAGCTTCTCAACACTGTGAAGCTGTCCATAAAGACCAGCTGTTTGAAGTGCAGTGGAAGTACCACAAAAACTGCAGGGCTGTAAACAAGATATGGCCCAGCTTTTGTCTAGATGTTTCGAAAGGTTCAAAAGAGAAAATGATAGGCCAGAAGCCGGAAGAAAAAAACAAACAGCAAAACTCTACACAATCTAGACGACAAAGAAACCGAGTGGTGGGAAGGGTTTCCAAATGGAGCTACGTACCCGAATGTCAAGAGCAATGCGAACCCAGTCATCCATCGTGGCGTTGGAAGAGTCCAAGAGAGGATCGTACTCGTAGATTGTGTACACTACGCGATTGGGATCTCCCGTACAACTGCACAAGTTGTGGGAAAGGGAGGACTCTGTCAGCTTCAGTACGTTTCAATTACACTGGACCTCCACATTTCTGGGTAGACAAAAAAATGATCCACAAGGTTGGCAAAACAACTCGCTTTTAAATACGCATGCACCTAGGCCTCAACTGCACGTACGAAAATTCCTATTATTGGTACGTGCAAGCGCCGCACAAAAAGGCGCATAAAAACTTTTGCAGTGTTTCAAAAAGCTGCAGGTCTTACCACAGACACATTAGAGCTGCCATGGTTACCTTAACACGTCGGCTGTGCCGCCATACTAACACAGTGAACCTAGCACAGTTAGCTTCATGTGCTGGTGGTTTTAAAGCAACACTATGCTTTTCATTCCCGGTATCTCTTGCCCACAAGTCACTTGACTGAAAGAGCTGTAAGTTAGCGAAGTGGATTCACTTTTTCTGATACCAGCCTGCCAACAATACTGGCTTTGTTATTTTTGCACGAAAGAAAATGCACCACAGAGTGCAGGAAGAACTCCTAATAGTGCAGTGCTTTTCGTGGCATGGGCTGAACTTTAAATAAGTCATGCTCTTCAAAATCCCACCACGTACTTCGTTGTCCAAACTTGGTAAGTCAACACAGGCATTATATAATGCTCCTCCTGAGCAAAGTTAAGAGCTGATGACAGATGAAGGCAACACTTTGAAGTTTTCAATGAGCATAGTATGCTGCCAAAAAGTCGGCACTTGTAGAATTCGTAGACAAAGCACGCCATCGCAACGATCAATACAACTGTCATCTAGTGCAACAATTGGTTCAACATGAGCTGTGCGGACTACAGCAACGTGTGCGTCATTTCCATCTGTTGTCACGCAACTGCATCTAAGTACAAACACGCTATTACGTAGCTGCGTGAGCAAAGGATGAAAAAGATAACAAGATAAGCCCTTTATCAGCAGATAGCAGCAGTGCCAGCCAATTGTGGCATCCGTCCAGCCGTAACGTAAGGTGTTGTCCCAAATTTCTCTTCCTGCTGACGCTAGCAGCATGACAAAAGATTGTGCGACTGGGGTTGCCCGTTTGATAGGGCCGCTTTCAGATAAGAACTGATAGAGGCGGAAGACATATTGTCAACAGCCAAGAATCCTACTCCGCAGTCTTCTTGCCGCTTCTGATAGCTTGAAACAAGAAGTGTCCGTAACCACTGCACACAGTTTACGGGTGGTGTCACCGAGATAAGAACCATAAAGACATGACAGCCCAAAGATAAAAGGCGCAAGAAAAAATGCGGCTCTCTTTCTTTGCATTTCAAACTGCCTCCCAATGTACTCAAAGGGCCCCTTTGCAGATGCTGTGCCTTTGCAAATGTACAGCTGCAGCATAAAAAGGATTAGCACCAGAGGCAAATGACCAGAAAGGCAAAACCACATTGCACCGTGCTGCTGTTTTCACCTCAACCGACTCTGAGTGCGCTTGGCATATTCCATGTCGTCAGCACAAGTACGGCTTGTAGAAAGCTAACCGTTTATTGAAGCTGCAATGTATTGAACGCAACTCTAAACTTAAAACGATGTTGCGCCCATTAAAATGTGCTTTTTTTGTTGGTGAACGCTGTAAGAATTGATACCGTTATCACAATGTGTGCTTTAAAAGCTGCGATCTGCAACCTTGTCCCTTCCCCCCCCACACACACTGCAAACACAGAACATGCCAGGCACTCGAATCCTCGGTCACTTGTGCTATTCTTTTTCCCTCACAGCCGTGCACTTTGACGGAGAGTAGCGCAATCAGCACTACACCAGGGTACTGTAAAGACAGTGTATCTTGCACACATCCTTATCTTGCACTTAAAGGAGACTCTGCATGTGGTCAGGCGACTCGTTACACACAATCTTGCAAGATTATGAGGGTGGCATTAAAAAAGAGCTTGTTCTAATCTCCTGTTGCTTGCTGACTGCAGGAGCAAAAAAGGGAAGTTTTAGCTTGTTGATTATTTAATAGATGTACTCAAGGGTACCCTAGTTATTGTAATAAGATTGTAAAGTCTTAAATTGAATTCTATTATTTTCTAATATGCATGGGAAAAATAGCCTGGCTGTTTTTTTAACAGACAAGACACACAATGAAATATAAGGCTCACGAACAGGACAATGGCCACTTTTCAAATGATTCAGCCATACCCTTTCTGAGATTTGTTTTAAATAGAAACAGATTGGGCTCTTTGTAAAATAAACTTACAGCCAGGGGCGTAGTCACGGGGGGGTGTTTTGGTGCCTGAACACACCCCCCTGAAATTTTCTGAGTGCTGCATCCCCACTCCTTTAGGGCCTTTCTTTTTCGCCCATTCTATTTGCACACTGCATCAATGTGCGAGCAATCTTTTTTTGTGAGAAAATAAATATTTATTACAAATCAAGCCCTCAGAGTCCCGTGTGCACTCGTATTTTTGTGTAGATGTAGAGTGAACGAAATAACTAACCCTTCGACTTTACTGAAGCAGAAAAATGACTTAAATATATTTTGAGCACAGGCTCTGTTCTTATCTTTTCACAAAATGCGCATAACAACCCTCGAAAACTATTTCTGGCTACGCCACTGCTTATAGCTTATTGTTTTGTGTACGTGGTTTTAGAACAAACTCTGAACACAGGCAACTTCTAATACTTCAGCAGGTGCGTGAACCATATTCACATGAGCCCACGTCAGCTTTCTCTCTTTACAAAAAATTTAAAAGGGGGAAAAGGTACAGAAAAAAGCTAATTCTATTATAGGTCAACCCCATTTCTTGAAAGGCCCAAAAATGAAAGAGGAAGGTGGTTAACTTCAATATCATTTCATTTTATTTTCCTTGATGTGAGGGCTGTGAGGGCTATTACATAAGGGGTGGGTAAAACAGAAACCATCTTTTGTCCTACGGTGAAAGGTGATTAGTGATGCTGTCTGTGAAGGTCGGGAAGTAATGATTGATTGATTGATTGATTGTGGGGTTTAACGCGCCGACGCAAGGCAGGCGATGAGGTGCGCCGTAGTGGAGGGCTCCGGATTAATTTTGACCACCTGGGGATCTTTAACGTGCGCCGAAATCTCGTACACGCGGGCCTTTTCGCTTTTCGCCTCGGGAAGTAATGGCACGAATGTCACCTGAAAGGCCGCTGCAGCCTACAACTGTGCGAGGAAAGAATGGTGTAAAAAAGGTAATGGTACGCGTGCATGGGCACTAGACTTGAAGGGGACGACCAGTGAGTTGAGAAATGTGTTAAGGAAACAGTGCACGGTGCATTGGGCTGTGGAAAAACTTACGAAATAAAGAAAGACTGGCGATACGGTGGCGAAATGAGAGGAGGGGTAGACAGATTCTGCTTTCAGTAATGAAACGCTCACGCCATAAGAATACGAACTATGCATGAACCTAGTGGCACAGTTTTGGAGTGACTCAAGGGCATCTTGAAGATAGGAAATGTTGCGGGTTCCAGATTGGCAAAGCATACTCGAGTTTCGTTCTTGCACAGCATTCATCATTATCAAGCCTATCTACGCCCACTGCCCACAGATCTCCAATTATCCCGGTCCTGTGCTAACTGCGACCAATTTATTCCTGCAAACTTCTTCATCTCATCTGCCCATCTCACTTACTGCCGCCCCCTGCCACGCTTGCCTTCTCTAGGGATCCACTCTGTTGCCCTTAATGACCAACGGTTATCTTGCCTTCGCATTACGTGCCCTGCCCACGTTAATTTCTTCTTCTTAATTTCTACTAATATGTCCTTAACACGCGTTTGTTCCCTGCCCCACTCCGCTCTCTTCTTGCCCTTTAATGTTACACCTATCATCTTCCATTCCATTGCTCGCTGAGTCGTCCTCAATTTAAGTTGAACCCTCTTAGTGAGCCTCCAAGTTTCTGCCCCGTAGGTGAGTACCGGTAAGATGCAGCTGTCATACACTTTCTTCTTCAGGGACAATGGTAGGCTGCCATTCATTATCTGAGAATTCCTGCCGAATGCACTCCACCCCATTCTTATCCTTCTAATTATCTTTGCCTCATGGTTGGGATCCGGGGTCACAACTTGGCCTAAAAAGGTATGTTCGCTTACCACTTCCACTGCCTCGCCACCTATCTCAAACTGCTGTGCTCTCTCGAGGTTATTGAGCATTACTTTAGTTTTCTGCATATTAATTATTTCTTGCACGGCATTAGTACGCTAATAATTTTCCAGGTTTAGGTGCATTACGAAGATGATGTCGCAACAATCCTACCGTTATATTTGCCAAGGATATAAAATTAGTGACATGCGAATCCCAAGAAGGATTGCTACAGAATGTGACTCTTAGATATTTGAATGATCTACCGTAACTGTTTGAATAATGTTACTGATAGTATAAGAAAAAACAAGGATAATTAACGCTTTGCATAAGGATAAGGCAAGTGAGGGTTAAGTTCCATTAGCCAATCATCACACCATTGTTTTACATGATTAAGGTGAAAAGTTAATGGATCAGAAGTGTTAGCAACAGCACGGTAATTAACACAGCCATCGGCAAACATGCGCATTTTGGATTGGTAGATCATTATAAATACAAGAAATAAAAGCGGGCCGAGGACTAACTCCTCTAGAATGCCTGCGTGTTGCCAGTAGAGCAGTCGAGGCAGCATTGTTAGCAAAAACAGCCTGAGAGCAGTACTTTTATTAAAAATTCACGGATCCAATTTACGATGTCGGGGCATAGATCTAACAAGGAAAGTTTGAACAGAAGGCGTTTATGGGTACTTCATCGTGCAGAAGCTGTTTGACAGTTCTCTCACATAAACTGCACTTTTACTGGAGCATGCACAAGCTTCCTGCTAAACAAGATCTGCATGCCAGAATTTGCGTGCATTTAAGGTAAATGGCGCTTTTCTTGCAAAAACACTAGATCTTGCATGAGATCGACGGTACCAATACACGATCCCTTTTCTCGTCGCTTGATTTTTTTTTTTCTCTTGTAAAATTCGAAAGAAGTGGCGCGCGACTTACGGCAGCACCAGGGGCGGTTTATTGGGGTCCGTGAAGTGGGAGATCGAGTACTCGGCGTCGTGCAGCTGCGGAAACGTGCGCAGCCTTTTCTCCATCACCTGGGGCATGGGACGCAGCACTGCGGGAAAAGATGAAGGAAGGATTTGAAAAAACGCGGTAAAAACGCGCGAACTTTACGAGCGGCGCGCGACAGCGCGCACGGATCGTAGCATCTGCCGCGCTCTCGATAAGATGACCAGATTTCAAGACTCCGAGGAAAGTACCGGTCGCCCAAGTGAATCCTGAGCGCGATTTTGAGGCGCACACGCGCGAATGCGTTGCTCGACCCAGCAACCGAGAAAAGGCGCTGGTGATCGTATTGATCGCTCCGGGCCCGTCGGCGTAGAACCGACACGTACTCATCGCATACATATGCGAGCAGGCAGTACGCGTACATTACTGCAGCTCCGTAGACGCGTACGCGCACATGCGTGTACGTACCGCCGTCGCAGTCGCGTACCATGCCGATGGTACCGCCGCTGTAGAGCACCAGCACCCTGGTCTCGTTGGAGTGCAGCTGCGGCTCTTGGGTTGTCAGGCAGTCGCTGGTCTTTCGCAACACCTTCGGCGCGTACGACGTGTCCAGGCGGTCTCGAGACGAGGGTCGGCCTGGTCGGACCGCGGCCAGCGGAGGACTGGCTTCGCCGCTCACACCGTTCACGGGTTCGAGCGTTGGGCTCGACGATCGGGACCGAGACCCGTTGACGGAGTTGGTGCACTCGACGGAGAGCGACGGTATCTGCTCCGACATCTTCCCGAAGACTGCGGTCGTCGAGTTCGGTGCGCGTTGCGACAGGCGTGCCGCTTCGTTCGACAGGCGATCCACTTTCGCTTTCGCGCTGTCGCTCCGCGAGCACGTCAGCGGCAACGGCGGGATGAGGTGAATGATCCCGCCATCCCGCACATCAGCAGGCAAGAAGGCCGCACAACGGCCCTGCGAGGAGAGCAGGGCAACGAATCAGCAGCGAGCCAATCGCGTGGCCGCGTGGATATTACGTCACTGGCATTCTTGACGTAGATCGGGTTCCCCTTCTGTTATTTCGCTGTCTTCCATTTTTGTGTGCAAAGGCGCGCTTTTCAAAGTGTTTTCGATGAGATAGCATTCTTGAGCTACACCAGCAATATTTTTGCTCATTACCTGCAACACCGTTTCCCTGCGGTAGCGCAGAATAGGGAGGATTATGATAAGTCCTCAACTTGGCTTTCAAATTGAGTTGGGGAAATGCAAGAAGGCGCGGAGGGTGGGTGATGCAAGTTTTCAACTGAACACAAGTTTGCGCGTCCGCAACGTTATCGCGGAGATCCATTTGGTTCAGTCTATTCTTTCCTTCGGTAACAGTTCCAAAAACGTGGGTGCAGCAGGCTTCCTGTTGATAATCCTCAAAACGTACGCTTTCAAAACTAGTTGCATATTATTGCATAACTGCAATGTGCACCATAAGGACTTTTTTCCCGCTCAAAAAAAGATCCGCCGATCGCCTAAGGCTAATGGCTGCGTTAAAGCGGCCGCGTAAGCTTGATGCACCCAGGTAGGGATTTGATGAGGCGGAATTTACAGTGAAAAAAATTTAGGACGCTCGCACTAACGCGCAAGACTTGAAGGCAGCGAGGCTGTAGGCAACCTTCACGACCATCACGGAGATGGAGGGATCCAGAATGGTTTTAGGAAGGGCCGGCGCATCGAGGACAACCTCTTTGTGGTGACGAGGAGAAACGCCAGCTCCTCGCCGCGTTCCTCGACATCTCTAAGGCCTACGATACCGTGGACAGAGGCATCCTTGGCCAGCAGCTGAAGACGCTGGGTCTGGACGAGGAAGACGTGGACCTAGAGAAGGGGCTGCTGGGGGACCTCTCAGTGAGGGTAGAGTGGGAGGGGCACATTACGGACCCCATTCCCAACGAGAAGGGGCTACGCCAGGGATGCCCGCTCTCACCCCTACTCTTCATGCTCTACATAGCGGGCATGGAGCGGCAGCTGCAGGTCTCTGGCGTGGGCTTTGACGTCTCCTTCCAGCGTGGAGGGGAAGCGGTGCTGAGGCGAATCCCGGGGGTCATCTATGCCGACGACGTTGTGGTGCTCGCAGATTCTGCCGAAAACCTGCAAGCTCTGCTGGACATCTGTGGGCAGGAGGCAGCGACACTGGGACTGCGTTTTAATCAGAGGAAAAGTGCGGTGCTTGCGTGGGGGGAGTGTGACAGGGGGGCGGTGTGGACGCTGCAAGGAGGCGAACTCCGGGTGCAAGAATGCACCAAATACTTAGGGGTCACCCTGACGGCGTCTCCCGGTTACCTGGACTGCCACGAGAAGGACCTACGCATGCGAGCAGCTAGGAGCCGAGGAATGATGATCAGGCAGGCCCTCTGGTCCTTCAACCGTTTCGAGGTGTTGAGGGGCCTTTGGAAGATGGTCGTGGTAGCGGGCCTCACGTATGGTAACGCGGTCTTGTGTCTATCTACAGGGACAAGGGAGGCACTAGAACGGCGCCAGCGAGAGGCTGGAAGAATGGCGCCGGGCGCGCAGAAGGGGGTCGCCATAGAAGGCATTCAGGGAGAGCTGGGGTGGTCCTCGTTTGAGGCCAGAGAGGCCATTGCCAAGCTCTCCTATGAGGAGCGCGCCTTCCAGTTACCGGAGGACAGCGTCGTGCGATGGGTCCTTGACTACAGTGTGTACAGGGAACGTCACACGCGCTGGTCGAAGAGGACTCGGAAGCTGAGGTCGCTTTACGGGCTCGCAGCACCGTGCCTCGAGGGTGGTCAGCCAGCCATGACTCCCAACACCCTCAGGAAACTGGCGAACCAGAGGGAGGAAGCGAACTGGCGTGAGGGAGCGGGAAAGGAGGTCACCCTGGCGATGTACTGCCGAGAGAAAAGGTCGATACGCAAGGCGACTTGCTACGATAATTCTCGCGGCAGCGACCTGCTGGCGGAGGCGCGGCTGGGAGCCCTGCGCACCAGGGTCTGGCGGAAGAGGACGGGTGGTACACTGCCTACGCAATGCGTGGCGTGCGGTGTGGTGGAGGAGACGGTTAAGCACATCCTCCTAGACTGCACTGCAATTAAACCAGCACCGTCGGCCGCTACGCTGGAGGAGGCGCTCGGCTTCAGGACACAAAGCCCGCACGGAGCCGCGGATGGTGAAGCAGACGACGGCCCCACCGGCCCGCCCTTGAGCCTGGCGAGCGGGGCGACATCGCGTGAGGAGATGGCGAACGCTGCAGCGGGAGCCACGGCCCACGCTCCCACCAGGGGGCAACGCCCATGGAGGCAACGCCATCCAAGCGTCCAAGCATGGTCCAAGGTCCAAGCGGCGCCTGGAGGACTGTGGTCCCGTCTTCCTCTGTGTCCACATCCACATCCACATTATGATGATGATGGCCCATAAAAACGGCGCACACCCACTCAGGGGGATATACCAAATTAAGAGTCTATTTTATGAAAAATAATCAGATAAGGCAACAGTAGAGCTGAAGAAAGGATTTAGTATGTACATTCAAGAGAGAAAGGGAAAAAAGAGAGAGGAACGAGAAAGCAAAATAAAAGTCAGCCTGATCAGAATAATTTTAGCACGGCAGACGAGCCGCCTCCAAAATGAATAAATGGGTGGCTTGGTGCCCCCAAAAGACAAAAGCACTGCAGGGGAGTCTCCAGCGACCTTCTTCGATGATTAGCAAAATCGGCAGCAAAAAAAGGAAGAAATGTTCATCAGATTCAATTTCGTGGCAAAAGTGGCCCAAGGGAGAGGTCAGATCCGCCCGAAATAGGCATAAATTAAGTGGGGTGATACTACAGCGAAAAGAGGTTATTGATACTTTGCACAAGCGAGTTTGACGGAGACTTCTTTTCCAGCGGAACCTGAGGTGTTCAGCAGCCCGTGATCAGAGGCCTCTTGGGCCAACAGAGCTAGTTAGTTGCGCTAACGTGCCAGCAACACGCAAGCAAACGGGGGAAGAATTTCTAGAATCGGCAAAGCCAAAGCTGTTTTAGCTACGACGCCTCCAAACTGCGTCGGTGCTCACACCGGCGCTCCTCCATCACATGTACCCCGACGATTATACCAGCGCACAGTGCGACATTTGCAAACAAGGTACGGCCAATCGCTGGCACATCCTATGGGACTGTGCAGCCATACAAGACGGCGTCAGCTTCACAGAATACCCCGCAGATCTCCAATTCGCCATCGCCTCAACCAACAAGTCGGATCAAGAATGGGCCATCCAGCAGGTTCTCAAGGCGCTCGAAAGGCACGGACTCCGCAAAGGGGTCCCTGTCGAGTAGGGCTGCCCAAGAGGATGCAACGCACGGCCACGTTGAGGTCGGCCCGTCAACCGGGCTTTACCTACTGCAGTATTTACCCAATAAAGACCTTTCCATCCATCCATCCAAGCTGTTTTAGCTAAAATATCAGCGGTTTCATTGAGGGCTAACGCACAGCTGCCAAGCAGCCAAACAAGCCTAATCGTCCGCATATAAGTGGGGATGCAGGAATCATGGGACTTACAGTTTCCGAGGAAACAGCCATGCACATGGAAAGGGAATCCGTAAGTAACATCCCTAGAGGTTGCGCTGAATCAAGTTTCAGGAGGGCAAGAATAGCGAGAAATTCTGCATAAAAAATGGAAATATAATTTGATAGTCGCAATGAAAAAGACCATTCCAATGCCGGAGAGAAGATACCCACACCAACCTCCTCATCTTCCCGCGAGGTGTCGGTTGCAACAACATTCGATAAGTACTCAGACTGGTGAGCCAGGAGAATCTTATTGTGTTAGCCGGGAGAAGCACCATTTTTTGGAACAATATTATATAAGGAAATCTCTCTCTACTATATACTGGGGATGGAAACTGCAAGACGGGAACTGAAACGAGAATAGTGTTTAATGGATTAAGTAAAGAACTGGCAAAAATGACCTGTGGGCACCGGAAATGAGGCCAATTCACCCTTTGAGGGTCACGGCCGTACATGTACGGCATCGGCAAACACTTTCAAAATGGTCAATGACGTATGTGTACGGCATTGCTTGTATTTTTAAAAAGCGCGCCTTTTTCCCAACTTCTCTTGCTTGGCATGTGCTGCCACACTTCGGAAATACGTCAAATTTTTTTCTTGCGTCGATGGCTCTTTTTTTTTATTTATTTACCGCAGCGGCTGGGTAGCGCCCACCGGGCGCCTCTCGCTTGCGCCTGCCACAGACCAAGGTCGCCTGCGAAACTGATGAGGCTCTTTTCTCTTTTTTTTATTTTATGAGCAGTGCGCCGTCCATGGAGGAAAGAAAAGCTTAGGAGAGGCCCTGACGTCACACCCAGCGCAGCCGGAAACGCCATTTCTGTAAGTCGAATGGCGGACCATTGGCCCTCCATGCCATTGGCGGACTCTTTTTGCCTCTCTCTCTCTCGGTGCACCTTCTCCGCCTCCTCCGTCCTGTATCGCCTCTCTTGTCGTCTGCATCTGCCAGCGCCGAGCCGGCGGAAATCAGCTGATAGGCAGGTAGAAGGCCGTTTTGCAGCGTGTGACCGTGAACCTAAACGCGCGGTTACACTGTTACACGTCTTCAGTGTGGCCGCAGCAGGTTTGCGAAGCGGCTCGCTCTAACAATGCCGCAATGCTCGGTGCCAGGCTGCAAGTCGCGATCGGTACCCAAGGAATTGGGCGTCACTTTCCACCGGTTAGTGCATCATTCCGCTGACAAGTATTACTGTACATTGGTGTGCATTCATCCTTTGTTTGCAATCGCCGCCGTTTATAGGTGCCCAAGCGATGGAGAACGCCGCAAACAGTGGGCGAACGCCATGCGGCTACCGGACTGGAAAGTGCCCAAGTTTGCGTTGCAGTTTCACTGGCAATCCCAGAGATGACTAGTCAATTAAACGGCCGTTCTATATATATAGGTAAGCAGTACTTCATGCAGATTTCACGCTAAAAAATTGTGGAATGTTTTTACCGTTGTTCGCGTGCCTTCGATAGATTTTTTTGCGAAGGAGGAGGAGGAGGAGCAGGAGGAGGAGGCAAAACATTTTATTGAGTAAAAAAAAATGAGAGGGTGGGTGGCGTCAATAAACTTTTTTTCGCCAAGTTTCAACTTGTCTCTGTGACAATAAATTCAAGGTGATATCAGTTGAAAACGTTCATACACTAACCTCGCAGTATGAAGCGTTGAAAATCGAAATCCAGAGCGAGACCACAAAAAGATCCAGATTCCAGATCCAGCACTCTTCCAGTCAACAGACGGACACCTACTAAGGTAATAGGACGATGGAATTATATCAACTGGGAATCTACCTTGTAACAGTTGCAAAAGCACTGCCGCGCATTGCCGGCCTAGCAAACTATATATTGCGGCGGCGATAACCAAAAAATTGAGTTGCGAATCGTTCGGTTGCAAGTCGCCTACGTACTGCACACGTGTATCACTTCCCGAAAATCTACCAGACGGGTGTCCGCGCGTACGACGGGACGGCGCGTTCACGATATCTGCACTTCAATAGGCGCGTCGTGATCGCGACCGGAGCAATAGCTTGACGCGGTACAAGGTGCACTTGCAAGTAGAAATTAAATGACATATTCCCATCGGCGCAGCTGTCGCAACTCGCAGCATCCTTTTCGAGTTCCGCAAGACCACAGCGCAGCAAAGCGAAGCAGCAATCTTCGCAATCGGACGACAAGGCAGGCGCTGCCTTTCCTCCATGACT
Organism: Haemaphysalis longicornis; assembly: GCF_048455015.1. Classification (NCBI taxonomy): domain Eukaryota; kingdom Metazoa; phylum Arthropoda; class Arachnida; order Ixodida; family Ixodidae; genus Haemaphysalis; species Haemaphysalis longicornis. The sequence continues at coordinate 192,637,776 of NW_027526445.1, forward strand.
GGCGAACGGCGGGCGGGCTGTTGCTAGGACGCCGTTGCTAACGCTACTTACAATGGCCGCCGAAAACACGTGACTTCCTCCACACTTTTGCCAATGCGCGGGGATAGCTGGGGGCCTCTCCTAAGCTTTTTTTTCCTCCATGGCGCCGTCTATCGCTCCCGCATCCGGCCGCGCGCGCCCGCACGCGCCCAGCGGCTGGTTTCGGTATCGTCCTCCGTGCGCTTCCCGCTTTTTGCAACCGCAAAACTGATGTCTATCTGATTTTGATTCACTCAAAAGGTGCCGGCTTGTTACTCTCGTTTTAAATGCAGAGCATTTCAGTAACTCACGATGTCACCCGCGTTGGCGTTGTAGTCCGCACGCTCACTGCGCATGCGCGTCGAGGCGAAAGCGAACACTCTCTCGCGAGGGGCATTGGATTGGATTCGAACACTCTCTCGCGAGGGGCATTGGATTGGATTGGATTGGCTTGAATTAGATTGTCTTGGCTTGGATTGGATTGGATTAAAGTGGATTGTGTTGGATTGTGTTGCGTCATAGCCGCGGCACGTTGCGTCATAACCGCGGCAGACGCGCTTGGGCCGGCGCATGTGCAGTACTCTCTCTTCCGCGGTTTCCTCTCCTTCGGGCGCGCTGCGCATATAACCGGTGTGCCGTTCTCCGGCCAAGCAACATCCGCGGTTGGCTCAAACACCTAGAGTCCACGCCGCTTTACAAGTACGCCAACGTCGTCGACTGGGACCGGCTTACGCAGTCCCCTCAACGTATATAAGCGGCGGAGCGCGCGTTCGGAATTCAGTCAAGGGCGTCTTTGCTTGGCTTTCGCTTGACGTGACGCTTTGCTTGACTCGAGTAGATGCGACGCATTTACTCGAGTTCCCCCCGTGGGAAGATGCGGGCGGCTTTTTTATTTAAAATTTTTCTTGTGTTACTTATAAATAAACCACATGTATGTACAACACAAACGATTTTTTTGTCACTTTATGGGCACCCTAAAAAAATTACGATATTTTTTTCTCGAAGTAGATTCACCCGAATAATTTAAATCAGCAATAAAAAAATCGACCCTGCGGGGTCGCACTTGGTGAAAATATTCAACCCTCAAGGGTTAATAGGAACTGAAAAACGACATTGTGTGTTGGATAAAAACAGCCCGTGGTCTGGCCAGTGGGACTAAAGGAACTTTGCAAATGCATTGTTTGTTAGGTATTTAAACCTGGAATTCAGCATTGGAACTCCTGCTTCTAAATACAACACCCAAATTGGGACATAAGCTGGCAGGCCTAATCAGCAGTGCAATGCTTGGTTTAAGTGGCTATAGTGGGTGGTGGCCCTGGCCCATGCAGTGGCGCATACCCACTCAGGGGGATTGGCCAAGAAGATCCACGATTGCAGCCGATTTGTTTCTCCTTTGCATCGCTGCCACAGCGACCATTACTCCTACATTAATTGCAAGTTGCTGTAAGCGTAACAGACCTGTCTTTCTCGTTCCGAACAAGTGTCGCCACGATTACGGCGAACGCTGGAGTATTTTTTTTTGGCCAATCTCCTTAAGTTGGTGCACTTCGCTCGACAAGCGTGTGCCGGGGTCGCTGGGCGGTCGCCACGAGGCACGCACACACGAGCAGTGCTCAGCATTTTCTTGTTTTTTTTTTAACTGCCCGGGCGGTCGCTGCAATCTTAACCTTCCCAAGTGGGTACGCTTGGCTTGACAATTAAACGTGCGCCGGGGTCGCTGGGCGGTCGCCACAATTAAGGCACGCACACACGAGCGCTAGGCATTCTCTTGTTTTTGTTTAACTGCCGGGCCATCCCACGCGCTCACGTGCGCGTGCTCGGCAGCTCCTCGGTATTTTTAACTGCTGACACTTTTTCTTTTTTTCCCAGGAAAAACTGCGATTTGCTAAACAGCTTCGCTGTTACAACGAAATAACGGGTCTTGAGGGGAAAAAAATCGCACTGACATACGTGGCTCAGAGCCTCACCGTTTGCTCCAAAACCCGCGACCTCGCTACTGAAGCCAAACCCCAGAGTGCTTTTAGCAGCTTCCCAAATAAGAACCCCAGAGAAAACGGCAGCTGGCCCCAGCTGTTTGTGGCCAAATTTCCAGCTGGGTGCCGCCGATCTCAAAGCGAAGGAGCAACGATGGCACTGGGTGCATACAGGAGGTGCCGAAATTGTACCTAAATCTGGCAACAAAATGCCGGTGTTCTGTAACCCTAGTTAAAAAGCTGTCCACATCCCATATCGCACTCCTTTTCACCACCATTCATCACCTTCCTCCTATGCGCGTTAACCCCTTCCCACACGTGGGTCAATCAACAGCGAGTTCTCCCCCTCCCCACCCTGCTGGCCTCCCTTCTTTCCAGGCGCCACAAAATGCTGAGCAGCTTGCCTAAGGTTGTTTTCAGTTAAAATAGAGACGGTCGCGCACCATTTGCGGGGGTCCACTAATGAAGAGCTCCCCATCCCCACTCTAAGGAGAGAAAAAGTTCCCCTATGCCCAGTCGCCAAGACGACAGAAAAAGGGCTGTCTTGTACCGCCCACAGAAACTTACAGCTGGTGTCCCATTGATGTAAGCTTAATAATTCTAATGGCGCACGATGTTCAAAACAGCAGAGAGCAAACCCTTTCCTATGAAGCTGGGGACTGCTGGAAGCATTCCACAAGGTTTCAGTAGGAATGGACGACGATGTCATGTTCGACACCTTTCCTGGAGCAAGCATGCACCCTTGGGCTTCTCCGATTCGCCAGTACAGGTCAGACAGTAGGCAAGCCAAGAAACCTTGTTGAACTGACAACTACGCATGTGGGAAACGAGTACCTTGGACATTGTACGTCGAGTCCAAGACTCCTTATCAAATCCAATTGGCCGATGTGTAACCTCACGATAACCCCCAGATACTGCAAGATGGGACAGCCGAGTGCAACTCCACCCAAGTGAGCCAACCCATTTCAGCAGTCCTTTTATATAGGAGTTATATGTTTGTTAACAGTTGCCCAGTCACCCTCAAGCCTCCATATCTTTGGCCAGACGACCCTTCCCACGTTTAAATTTTCCCTAAGAACAGCAGTGGTCAACTCTGCTCAGTGCCCCAGAGAATAGGGGAGAGATGAACACGAGAGGGAGGAACTGGGAGAGAGAGAGAGAGAGAGAGAGAGAGATAGAGAGAGAGAGAGAGAGAGAGAGAGAGAGAGAGAGAGAGAGAGAGAGAGAGAGAGAGAGAGAGAGAGAGAGAGAGAGAGAGAGAGAGAGAGAGAGAGAGAGAGAGAGAGAGAGAGAGAGCACAACAAGGAACAGCCACACTTTTTCGGTGCCTTCAGTACGTTTATTTGGCGAGATGGAAAGACTGTGCTGTAGTTGAAATGCGACTACACGAGGACGTGGAGGAGACGGCTAGAAGGAAAATGCCAGTTACAAATACAGTATATGAGCTGCACATGATGTAGCAGCAAAAAAAAAGAATGCACGCACAAGAACTTCCCGCTTCAATGCCGCACAAATGCAGACGCACTGCTAGAGAAAGCTTCGCGTCCCCCTACTCGTTGCACAGCTAATGCTAAATCTATACAGTCCGACAGCCTTGCTCGGGCTGTGAAGGTTTCATTCGTGTGTAGTCGTCTACGCCCGAGTGATGAACAGGGCTAGCAAGCTTCAGCCTCCTACCGGCATCCTGGTGCATGGAGTTACACTCATCTATCAGAAAACAGTACTTTCTGGGCATCATTATAGTTTTTCTGTCTTTTAGCACTTTGGACAAATCCAACACAGCAAAGACAAACTTCATGGGGCCCTCAAGGAAAGAAAGAGCAGACAGAGTGAAATTAAGCTAGCTTTGTGTGAGATTTTATGCACATCTCAGAAAATCTGAGATGCTCATGACTCAAGATGATCTTATTTGATAGCTCCGCCACATTGAGGAATTCAATATAACGCTACTACGTATATAGTTACTGCTATCAGCATGAGTGTAACTGTCCGCGTATGAAAGCTTCTGCTGCTCATAGAAGTTAGAAAAGAGCCCCCTTTGAGCCACACGCTTATAAAACAGTCAAAATGTTGACAGAAAATGGAGATTCCAAATAGAAGGGGTTCGAGGTGATGCGGGAGGGCTCTCCAAAGTGGAACAAAGTGTTTTGCTAGAGTTTCCTTAAATGAAGCACATTGGCACTTGGTCCAGAACTGCTTTGAAATCGGAACTACAGGTCCAGCAATGATAAAGATTTCCCTCTTTTGATAGCCAGTGGATGTCTTTAGTCACTCTGCTCAAGGCAAAGGGATCAGCCTACAAGCCTTGTTCAACCTCCTGCTCTTTCACCAACTATTCTCCTTGCATTTCTAAACACATACTAAAAAACACAGTCTAATGGCCCTTGGATACGCTTGCCTCAAGATGACAACTGCAGAACACCATTATTGTTTAAAGCAATACACACTCAAAGGCAACGAGTGCAGCAAGGGGCAAAAATAAGCCATAAACTCAGTAGCTGCCCGCTTACAAATTTGCCACTGTAATTATCACTTGTACAGTCATACGTAGGAGTTTCTAACGTGGTAAACACAGTTACATAATAGCTCCTTCTAAGAAAAAGAGGTTCACACAAGTTTGCACAAAAATAGTGTGAGCTTCATAGCTTTTAAATGCACTGTTACAAAGGGGTAAGGGCAATAGTGTGAATAAATTGCACACGTAACAAAGCAAAAAATGAGAACCTGCAGGTGTTTCAACAAGGAACTCCACAGTTCGGTGACTAGTACATTATTGTTCGGCCCCCAGGCTGCCGACAAAATCCAAAAAGTGGAAATTCAGCCACATTGCAATAGCAAAATGAAGCAAGATACACGTGTATATACTGAATGCACTGCAAAATACTGTCGACATCTATGTAAAAAAGAACACCGCCTCGAAAAATAAAACAATACGAATACAAACCCTGAGACAAAAGTTATTGCACACGCAATGGAGCTGCCAATATTGCCTGCACCATTTCAAAATAACTAAAGCAACTTGAAATGACAAAAAATAAAAAAGAAAGCCTAGGCGTGCAGTAGCTTAACGTTGGTGCGCCACTGAAAACGCCAGCTCCCAGGCATTTCACAAGTTTACAATGAGCATTTCACAGCATCCACTGACATTGTTTGGCTTCTAGCAGTCCAGCTATGTGACTGCCAAGGTGACAGCTGAAAAAAGCTCACGACAACTCCAAATGTGAAACCAACCTCACTGCAACAACACAAAGCCCAGAAGCACATTTGTCGCAAGAGGTCTGAGAAAATGTAGTAGTAGTAGTCAGGTTTGAGTAAAGCAGACGAGCCCCAACAAACACAACCACCACAATGAAAGCACAACGTGAAGGTCACTTACGACGTTAACGTCAAGAAAAAGCATACATGGCGTAGGCAGTACACAGAGGTTTCCACTGGGTCATGTAACAGTAATGTAGTAGGCTCTGTACTCTGTCACAAGCATGTAATAAGTGCGCGAGTATGCAATGCTGTGGCGAAAGTAGCTGTGCGCACGCTCAAACAGACGTGCTCCAAAGGTGAATAAAATTTTTCGAGGCTGTTCAAGCATGAGGCACAAAGGAAAAGTGCTGAAAAGCTGATTACACCATGAATAAGGTTGCCCTTCATTGCGCAACAAAGCACAGTTGATGCAATACTCCTTGGGCTATCTTAAAACTAAAAAGACGAGACTGCGGTGACAGCACTAAGTCTTTGAACGAAACAACCCACTCCACCGTCCAAATAATAAAGAAAAGGGAATGGCTAGTTGCACCTTTTAGTTGAGCTGCACTCTTCAGAAAGAAATTTGATAAAAACTGTGACACATTGTGTAGACCTCAAGAACTTGTTGCAGGACACACAAAGACAAGCGCCACACTAAAACTGCCTCGCACCTCCCCTCTCTTGTAAGTGTCTGGAAACACTAGCTGTGCCTTTGGACCCTTTTCATATCAGAATGGAGAAACTGAATTTCTAGAGGAAAGCCTCACCTACAGGATCACTTTCCAGGGCCGAAAAGATGACTTATTTGCCACCGAAAGGATGCCACGTTTAAGCAACAAGGTAGCAGCTAACACAAATGCATACGTTATCAACACAAAATGCAGAAAAAAACCTACGGAACGTACTCTTGGAGCAATACTACTACATACAGCTGTGGTCTTAGGTGTACATTCTTCAGGCGCTGCGCTCCTGTCCAGGCGTAAAAATTGGAAGTTGCATGCAGCGGCGCTGGAGATTGAGACTCTACACTTCGTTGGAAAGTTTGACGTTTTCCTGCTGTGACTAGAAGGCAGCGCAATGGGTGCACTGCCCCTTGGGCAGCATGCAAATCAGCCTGGCCCAGTAAACGTAAGCAGTATACTTCAGCGTAAAGTGCGTCCGCCATATCGGCTGCTGTCTTGGCAGACATTGCAACGCTTCTAAGCCTACGCCCTGTCTGCTCTGTGCTGAAGCGGTGTCCCATCCGTAAGGGGGAGCAAAAAGGGAACAGCAACGAAATCCCAGAGGCCAAGGAAAGCCCTGCGGATGACCCCTTAAAGCTTGCAGGGCGTGTTCCCACAAGGCATCAATGACAAGGACCACACACACTCGGCAGAGCAAACCACCAAGGGATCGGCCTATAGTATAGTGCTCTGTACTGCTTAGACTCCACTGGGGGTGACACTAGGTGAAGCACAAGGGCACCACCCCAAGTGCAGCTTATTCTCAAAAACACACGACCGAAAGTAATACGCTTCCTGTGCTTTCCCCGACAGTGAACTGCAGCCGAAGCAACACCCCCGTGTTTTGTTTTTTGTCTCCCTGTTGTCTTACGTGCTAAAATTGACGCAGCACAGGAGAGGGGAATGCATCAGAGCCTTGGAGGCTGCACAACGCTGCTGTTTCCGTCTGTTTCCTTTCGCTTTGTGTGTGGGTGTGCCTGCTCATCACACAATGTCTTCCCACCACACTCCGCTTCCTGCCCCCCAAAAATGTGAACTGCAAAGTGAAAGCACTCGCGATGCCAGCAAAAACACAGGGCGGCATTCAATGCCGGAACAAAATAGACACCTTAAAAGCTCACGTCTCACACCCTTCAAACCTAGCCTAATGGGGGCTAATCCACCTTGTTTTCAACTCTGCCCCGGGTCCCTTTTACACTGTCAGACCAGTTTTCTGTTAAAGAAAACAAACTGTGTCGAAGCTGCTGCTGGGCTGCGATGCATGTTCTAACGGAGGGTCGTGGACTGCTTTGGAGTGCAGTGGCGAAATCTCGCATGTGTGGCAATGTTTCTTTTTACCTCCATCCGGTTTTGCATCAATTCAAGGTGGTTAGGCCACACTTGCAGCCAGCTGGCTTTAACGTGAGCAAGTAATCACCAGCTCCAATAATACTCCACCCCATGTTTGGCTGGAAAAGGCCTATAAATGCACGTTAACGAAGGCTCCTTCTGAAACTAGTAGCGGCCGCGGTGCAAACACTCCTTCTGAAACTGGCTACTCGGCACATCACGACGAGGGAAAAAAGGAGCGCGAGGAGAACACCTCCCTGCCTGCACCCGGTAAACACTTCTTCAGAGGGCCTCCAAGAAACCCCCCAGAGCAGCTTCAAAGAACAATGCATCAATGCGTCCACTCCTAAAAGTGAGCTCATCCATTCGTATAAACAGACCGCGCCTGTCAGCTTATAAGTGCGAAAAGACAGTGGGGCTCTTTGTGTTACCCTCTCGGACAGATGGCGGACAGACCACGGGTAGAACGAGGATTCCACCCGCCACAGGAATATACTATGGGAAAAGTGAATGCCAGATTGCTTCTTGGGAAGTCAGTAGTGAGCCAGGGACTGTAAATCAAAGAGCCAACTGATTCGGTGAATGGCACAGACAAGTAGGTACCCAAAGACAAAATTTAGTCCCAGAGTCCGCCATTCCTAAACCTGTGAGTGCCCGACAAGAGTGGCACAAATACAAGCGCATGGGAGAGTAGCACACACTACAATATTAGTGCCTTCCCGACGTCTTCCAAGGTGGGATTGAGAAACAGGCGTCAGGCAGCTGGCCCCTGGGGAACTAGGTGGGGGCAACAATCACGTGCCTAACCTCTCTGAATAGAGCACGCAAACATACCAGCAAATGAAAAGACGACGACAAGAGCGAGAGAAAGAAAAACAAAAACTACCTCCTTAGAAAAAGGATGGAAGAAAAGGGGACCACCCCAACAATGTCAGCATACAGTTTTGTACACATGGGAACAGTGATGAAGGGTCAGCATTTAGGCCATTTGCAGAGGAAGGGGGTGGGGAGTGCCAATGGCGCAAATGTTTCCGCTCACAAATAACGATTAAGTCTGATCCACAGAGTGGGGAGTCTGTGCGCACAAATATTGTAGTCCGCCTATGTGCAATCTGGAACACCCCCTACACTTCTTGGAAGTGTGCCAGAAAACAAGAGCCCCAGGTGCTGGGCCAAGGAAGTGCCATCAAAGTTAAACAAAAAAGAACAATCAGTCCGTTAAGCATCCACCTCAGCGTCAAACCCAGTCTGACAAGAACGTGCTGTGGGGCAAGCTAGCACTCTGCTGTGGAACACACTACAGTGCGAAGGTTGACAAGGACTTAGAAAGACAGTGCTTGTACCGTGTTCTTTTGAATTTTTCGTAAACCTTCCCACTGCATGAACGTTGACAATGACTTAAAAAAAAAAACACAGGACAAGCACTGTGTTCCACAGCAGAGCTGGCAAGCTTCCTTTGCCCTCATTCTCAAGAAACGGGGACTTCCCCCTTCGGTTACTCTGGTCAAAAGCGCTGGGTGCTCAGCTGTGACCGCGTCAAAAGCGAAGTGCCTCGCGGTGTCTCCTGCTTCTCTTTTCCCGCACACTCACTGCTGCGCGGGGGGTGAGGAGGAGGCCAGGTGCTGGTGCTGGCGCAGCGGGGGAGGGGGAGGCAGCTGCCGGTATCCCCCGAGAGACGGCGGTTGCAGCTGGCGCAGGAGGGAGGAGGCGCGATGGCCGCCGTCGCCACCCGTGACGACGACGTTCTCCGCGAAGGCCGAGTTGTCGTAGGCGCCACCGCCACCCGCGGCCACTGCGGAGCCCACCAGGATGCCCTTGGAAGGCAGCAGCGCCGCAGGCAGGCCTGCACGGTGGCCTGGGAGGGAGGGCACATCACTTGATCACTCGGCTGTTGGTCGCTTTCCCGTCGCACTGTTGAAGGGAGCCCACTACCATTCTGAGGGAAGTGGAGAAAGCTGGTGGGAAAAAGAAATAACTCCACCCATCTCGTTCGTGTGGTAGTAGCGGTAGTGGGGCTTCAAAGAGCAGTGCACATAGTGGAGCACGCAACACGTGTGCTTTCTGCACTGTGCGATAGCACGCAGCAACAGCATGTGCAACAGCACAGTGCATGCTGAATGCACACGGCGTAGCGGACAACGCTGCGAAGCCAACAGCGAACAAGGTCCAGCAGGATTCTGGGGGGGCTCTGTTCCGGTTTTTGTGTTCTCCTTGATGAGCAAAAGACCACAACAGGAGCAGCAGAGGTTCCTCAACCGAAATTTTGCTTTCATGTGCCATGTGTTGGGAATGTAAATGTAGATTTCACAACAGCCTTCTCTCATACAACTTGGCCCACTCAAAAGTGGTGAAACGTGGCATAACCCTTGCAGCCATACAGCACGCCGTGAATTTACACGCCGACCGGTTTGGCCAGCCAATGTATAAGTACATATGAGATTACCAGAACACTAGAACTCACTAAAAACAATTACGCATTCACATGTCACTCGTCATTGTTCGAAACATGAGTGCATTGTGGTTTTTCAAGACACAACCATCCTTTCTGTTCACGGTAATCAGATTGCTAGGGAAGTTATCAGGCTTTTGCGATTAGAAAAAGAGGCGATCTGTGTGTAAGCACACCATGGATAATTCTGCATGAAAAATAATTTGTTTTTGAATCCATCCGTGAATTAATCATCAATTTCAATTCATGTTTTCGCGCGCAGTTTGGGAGGTGTCTTGTAACACAAGTATGGCATCATGATGCGAGGGCACGTGGGTTCGGTCTTAGTATGCTTAGTATGTGTTGCGGTTTTAACAAAATCATTTGCAAGTTTAGTCTCCTTTTTCTCGTGTGATCGTCTGTTACGCTGCCCTTGAAGATGTCAACCCAGTATCAACTCGCCCAAATGTCAATCCTTTTGCAGAACATTTCTGGTTGTGTTTGCCAGTCTGCCCGTCAAAAATGTTTGACGTGGCAGTCATGTGTGCGTGTGCATTGACTGGGCCGGCTGCCCTGATGCGTCTGGCTCAAGAGGGTGGTGGAAAGTCGGTCCATTGTCGGGAACGTTAAACTTCGCAGTTTTCTCACTGCGATGCACCCGCATTCTTTCTGCACATGATGCGCCATCTCTTGAGGGATAAGTGGACTTTGTTTGCTGGAGTTTTCTCCTTTTTGCACTAGGGTGCAGCCCAATGTTCAGCATGGACTTTCTGGATCCCAGAGCGTTTTCACATGCACGCTGTTTGCTGAGAAGCATGGCCATTTTCTCATCGCATGCATTCTATGCTGGTGCACTTAGAGAAAGCGATGATGACTGCAGTAGTGAGGAAGAGAACTGCGTGCCTCTATCAACTACTGGCAGCGTGTTGAACCACAACCAGAACCACATCAAGCACCGGAAAGTTTTTGCTCGCAACCACAACCGGATTGAACCTGCATTTTTCTCGCCATTTAGGAACGAAACGAAGGAACCATTTCGAACCGGTTCAAGGAACAGCTAGTGAAATGGTTCTGGGAACGGTTAGAGTGAACGGAAAAATATCAAGGCGGTCGGGCCAATCTTGATATTTTTGGGGTCCTTGGCATTTGCAAATTTTGTGGCGCTCTCGCTCTCAACCAATCGGGTAATTTAGTTGCACAGAAAAAGGTCGGAAAGTTTTTTGGGGAATGACAACCTATATGCTATAAAATGTCCTTCTTTATGCATGTACTGCGCTGTTATGTTGTTTCTAGCATAAGATTGACATCTCACACTAAAGTTAGTGAAGTAAAGTTAGCCTAATGCATATTTTGTATATATTTAAGGGTTCTTGATACAAGTATTTATATCGGGTAAGACTCTAGGAAGCAACTAAAGTGAAAGAAAAAAAAAAAAAGGAGCGACAACTGGTTTGATGCAAAGGAAATACGAGTTCATGTCCGAACTTTGTGTGGAAAGACCATCGTTGTGCGAGTGAGCATTTTCGTTTGTTTTTTTGCTGCGGTCGGCGCCCGCTCACGTGAGTGTTATAACTTTGTCGCTGCGTTGCGTGAAAATAATGCACGCCGCTATATTCCTTTATTTTTTTATTTTGTGCCGAGTGCCCAAGAGACGATGGAAGGACGATGGTCTTTCCATACCAAGGTTGGTCACAAACTCTCGTAACTTGTTCCTTGTGCGCATACACGGCCCGTCGCCAGAATGTGAGTCATGTACTAAAAGCCGCGCGCTCCATTGTTTGTATTTCAGAATCAAGATAGTACATATGCATACAATGGGGTTCCAAAGTGGTGCTTAGCGCCGCTACGGAGTGCCATGAGCTGCGTTCGATTGCCGGCGATTCCTGCTCACCTGGGGAGGAGGCGGAGGACGGGGGGGAGGAGGGGCGTCCTGGCTGCCACCGCTTTTTCTTGGACAGAACCAGCAGCACGACCGACCCGAGCACCGTTGCCGAGCCCGCCACCAGGACCACGGCCAAGGGCCACGCCTTGTCTCCGTCCCCCGAAGAGGAGGCTGCGCCAAGACAAGTCCCCAAGTGTTCACCCACGGGCGACGAGGAGAGTCCGAAACGCAAAGTAGGACATCCCGCAAGCATTCAGAGGCGATGGAATCTGTCAGGTCCCCCTTCTTCTCCCCCACACTGCACGACGCTTGAAGGCGACATCCTGAAGCCAGTGAAACAGCAGAAGAATCACGTGCGCCTTTTGACACCGATGGTTCCGCACAATCTCAAGGCGATACCCTGAGCTTGGATCCGTTCTCGACCAGTGTGATAGCTCCCAAAAAGGGTGCGCTCAAAACGGCCACTGCTGAAAGGAACGAACACTTGGGATACCACTGTGGGAGAACATCGAGCACTTGAAGTCCTCAACAACCGTGCGCATTGTGCACTGGCAGCAACAACTAGCTTGCTGAGGGAGAGGGCACTGCGACCTGGTGCTTGAATCAGGTCAACACAGCAGGAATGGGACAAGGTTACGTGCAAGGTTACATGCCAAAGAGCGCTCTCGTCCGCCTCTGCTCTGTCCTGCCTTTGTGCCAGAACCAACTGCACTAAGCTGCCCTCTGCAGCGCATTTGAAGCCTTGACCTGCTCATACAGATGGGACAAACTGACCACTTTTTCTAAACAAGATTGTCAGAGCCTGGTCTCCCGATCCTTATGAAACCGAGGAATGGGCCGTTGTGCTCCCAACCGTTGTGGATGTCCATGGCCACTAACAGTCACTATGACAGCCGCCACTTAGGCAAGCAATTCACTGGTGCCCCTCGTGCTTGTACCTTGCTCCACTCTAGTGCTTCACTTTTACACATTTCTGCATTTTTCCACGAAAATTGCGGGCACTCCTGAATTAAAGCAATGGCACTGCGCGGCCTGCAACAGAAACCAATCTTATGTACAGTGGCCCAACAATGCCTGAAGAGGTGAACACAGAGTGGAATCCCCTTTTCCCAAAAGCCGGATGGGGACTAGTCATCACTTGTCCCTGTCCCTCCCCGAGGCAAATGCCAGACTGTAGTTCCTGAAATCAGCTGAGCATCAGTGTTGCCACAATGGAGGCTCAGTATGAACAAGCGCCAATGTCCAAAGAAGTGCAACAAGCTTTACCTAAGTAAACAGTTCCTTACACTAGTGCCTTGCATAACTGGTGTCCGTTGCAGTTCACTAACACTTATGCCAACCCAATGTACGAGGAGAAAAGGGTGTTTTTGAATTCCACTCAACTACATAAGCATTTCACATGCCCGCCTTCATCCCGGTTTTATCTGATGTTTCAAATTTTGGTTGTTTTGCCCCCACCAGATTGTACGTGTTGGCTATATATTTGTGCTCCTTTCCAATAAAATACTGGTTGCGAGTCAGCGCCTGTACTGTGAATTCTTCTGTGTTCCTCGCTGTTTTTTGATGAGCCACCACTTGTCTTTTCACTCAGCAAACAGTTGCTCCTTGCGGTTATCACTAAGCAAGCTAGAACACAGCTCATTTAGTGGCTGCAGTTATGGCTCCAGCCCCCCCACCACCACTGCGGCAGACTAAATTAGAGCACAACGCGGGAAGGCACAGAGCTCGATGTTGGGACGAAATAAGAAAATTTGGATGAAAAGAGTGTACTTTAGAACATGTGATCAGAATGGCAGAAAGCCTTTGCCCTACACAGTATGGAGTGTCACAGTGATATATATAAGAGGGAAATATAGCACCAGTGTCAAGACGAGCCACATTTGAATGAGTGTGCCGTTGTGTTTCGAGGAGATACATTCCGCTTCTACTTGGCACGGCTTGGCAATGGGCTGAAGAGTTGCCGTGACTGTACGTTAAAGTTATTTTATTCACATAAAGGTGCAGCTAATAAAAACGACTTCTTGTCAAATATTTCCAAATGCTTCTTGAAGCGAGAACAAGAAAACATAATGTTGCCCCTCTGTCACCAGGAGCCACAAGAAGGCACGTTGCGAGCCAGGCCAACAAAGAAAGGATCGTGCCTAGCTGCAACGGCGACTCCCGTGGCAACATGTGACTACAGTGACACATTTCCCTCCAGCATGCATTATAATGAAACTCTATTACGAGCTCGATGAAACCTCCCTGGCGGCCCCCCGCTCACCCAAGCTGGGTGCCACCAGCCACCATTCGGGGGACTCCAGCGAGGCGCCGGCATTGAGGCTGGCCATGTGGCGTGCACGGTGGCAGGGCAGACTGCCACCCTCGTGGCTGCTGCTGCGGTTGCCCTGGACCCCGCAGGGGGGCCCAGCCCAGGTGGGGAACGAGGGCAGGCGCGGAGGGGGCGGCATGTCCACGATGGCCGATGGCGGGGGACCCAGGTAGCGGGCCGAGGCACAGGCGTGCCCGGGGCAGCCGCCGTGCGCCCCTCCGCCCAGCACCGGCAGCCACAGCAGCAGCAGCAGGCCCACCATCTGCCGGCAGGGGAAGGGACGGCTGGTCAGCGGCCGGCACAAGACAGTGCGCGTGTGTTTTGTTCTGCCACAGAGTATGATGCATTGTGCTAGCCTCTGAGCAGACGCTACTCCCCATGTGGAGGAGGGATGCAAGAAGTGGCGATAATTGCCAGCATGTACTTTTATTCATCCGCCATGGCATCCACATCCTCCCAGTCGCCATCATCATTATGAGTAGCAGTAGAACCTCTTTCATGAGACGGTGGGCAGAGAAAGGGGAGTTAGGAGAGGGGTATCACGACCTTCTTGTGTAAACACGGCAATGAATCTGGCCCTAGTCAAAGCACCTGCACCTCCTGCGCTAGACTACTCTTGACAGTCTGATGTTATGCGTATCTTACAATCGCAGTTTACGCTTTCATTTGGCATCGTATGGGGAGAGGTGCTGTGCACAGTAATTGAGGCCAGTCCTAGTGCGCACGTTCCGAGGCCTGCTCGAAGCATTGCTTGGCAGAATGGGCACCTAGGCTGAAGGTTTGGGAGATCTGTTCACTGAATTCTAGTACCCACAGCATAGGCAGCATCAGCAACAAGTGTGGTACAGAAAGTTCTGCCAGTTCGATTGTGGAAATCAACGAGTATTCCCCTAGGAGTGGTGACTTGGATACGTCCTTCTTGGTGTCCTTGTAAGGGGGAAGTTGCACACGCTTTTCAGCAGCACGAAGACTGCGGGGGAACTTTTATCTCAGCGCCTGAAGAACAACTGCTGCAGGTTCTCTGGCACACCTATGCTTTGAAGTTCAAAGCTATAAGCGTGGTTGTGATGGTCTCCGGAAGGGAAGGGAAAACACGGCAGAGGTTGAAAGTGATGAAGAGCCTAACACTGTAAACACCCAGTCTGCTACTGAGCACACGTCAATCAGCAGCAGCAGAAGACTTTGCATGTGGCCTGCCAGAAGGAGCTTCACTTGCACTGCCCCCGTTTTGCAAGAATCCATTCTTAGCAGCACTTTTCACGCAGTCCATAGGCTGCTGTTACTCTGATGATCCGCCCGTGGACAGCCGCCTGCATCATATGTGTGGCCCAATCCATGGCACTCGTTTCGTATCCCGAAAGCCTAGCGTCTTTCCTTGTGCGCTATTTGGAAAGCTTTCTTTCAAGGTGCGTGGTGACGTAGGACACTTAACTATGAACAGCTCCAATCACAGCATGCAACCTGCCTTCGTTATCTCCAGCCACTGAGGTCCCCCTATGCTTCAATGCATGACGTTATCTTTCTGAGAGGTCACTGGATGCTGGCAAGACGAGCACTTCACCTAGTGCAGGAGTCTTACGACTAACAGAACTCAGCATGAACAGATGGTTTTCAGTGTTTATGATGCATCGTGGTGTCACTCAGGTGGCGCCAAAGCCGGTAGCTAAGTCCACCTCGAGAAAACAACACTCACTCACTCACTACAAATACTCCGAGATTTAAAGTCCAACTGGACCGGTCCAAAACATCATTAGACCAACTACACTCCAATTTGCCCAATGGTGTTTTGGAATGGTTTAACTGGACTTCCAATCTTTTTTTTTTTTTTCGGCTGGGATATATTCCATGCAAGGCTAGGTTCACCTCAGAAAAACAACACTCACTCACTGACTGGACTAACTCCGAGTTCCTACACCTTCAGTTAGCATCCGCAGTACACATGCCGCTCTTTTTTGCAACAGGGGAAACATAGTGTTCGTTATTTGAATGCGCTTCCCAAAGGGAAAATCATCCCAGGCATTTCTGTGTCGAGAATTGGATGCGCACCGACAACTAGTCCAACATAATTAAATTCCTCGAAATTTTCGTATTTCATTACGTACAGCTAGGCTGAAGTAATGCGTCCCTGCTGCCCCACCGACGAACAGTGTCCTTCAAATCTTTATTAATTGGAGAAAGGAAGGCGCTTGGCTGAACACGAATCTATAAAAATGGGGCATACACTTGTGAGGTTTAGGGCAGCGAGTTTTGCAGACACTGTCTTTCTCAAAGCGCTGCGGCAAAGTCCGCAAAGAAACAAAAACGTCGCTCCAACTAGGGGGGGAGAGAAGGGGTAAATGTCGTACCCAAGCCTGCATTATTAAAGCATTCGCGCAACAATCATTACAGGTCCCAGTTGGGCAATACGACCGCAAGAAACTGCCGCCCTTTCTCAGAGAAATTACGCGCACTTGACAGAAGGCGCCTAAAAACGCAGTAACGACGTTATCGCCGTAATAGCATTTGTTGTGTTCCTGCATTCACCGATCGATGGCCGCAAAGAACGAGCTCTAACTGAACTCACGACTGCAAATCATAATCCAGCATGCACACAGCACAACCGAAGAAATGCCGAGGCACAAATCCACAGCACTCACCTTTGACAACACCCGATGAAAGCACAACATCGTCTTCCCTCAAGGCGTCAACATCTCGCCGCGGACCGAAACCGGCGTCAGGCTTGGTGCGTGTCTTATCCCGCTACTTCTCTCGGTTTGACGGTTACATCATCAATGGGCGATTGACAAGTTAGCGCGTTAATTAGCGATGAACGGCAAATATTTGCTCATTTAGAGCGTGCACTACATCGCTTGCAACAACAGCGTAGGACAAGCGAGGGGATAATTTCTGTACTTTGATTGGCCGTTGTTCTCACGTGACACATGTTCACGTGACCGTTGTGGCAAATACCGCGAAGATGCGAATACGAATGTTACGGCTAAGAGTATGCACTTTTTCGTGGCCGTGTTTGCGCTAATTTTTATGTCGCAATAAAGTATATCGAGCTCGTTTACCTGTGCCTTTGAATTCAAAGTGCATGGCGTTGCATGAAGGCGGCTGCAATTTCATCCTCGCCACCTTCGCAAACCCCGTGGTTATAAGTTGCATTGAATTACGCTGCAAAATTTCGCGTCCTCCTTCTCCAAAGGTAATTATGGTGCGGCCCTGTCAGTAGCGGATTGAGCAGAGTATGTCGATCAACCCCAATCGCTTTCTTGTGAAGGATTAGTTTGCTACAGGCTGAGTTTGGACTTTGACTCGCTGGCAGGTTGCACTTTGATCGATGAAGATTTGACTCATTGCAGCGGCTTGACTTTGGCGCTTCGCCATTTGATTTTTTCACGCAAGAAAGATTCGCGTTTCAACCATCGTCGCCAGTAGACGGAGGGGATTTTGATTTTTGTAAAGTCGATAGTCTTTATCTGGCTACTAAAACGCAAAAAATAACGGCGCAACTTGCACTAGTGGTGCAAGGCTGGAAAAACAGCGGAGCTGACGGTACACCTAGCCTCTTCCCCCCTGGGATCCGCTGTCTGTGCGGGGGACCGATCGGAACGGCCTCGTAAAATCCGGCTAAACTTGGCCTCACCACTGAACACTTGGCCAAGCAAGAACATCGTAAAACCTAACGAAACTTAGCAAAGCCGAGCAAAACCTAGCGAAACCGGAAGAAGCTAGGTCGAGCCCCAGCTCCGCCGGCCGTTTCTTCAGCATTGCACCACTAGTGCAAGCTGCAGCAAGACCAGGTGGCATTCCAAACTTTGGTATGTTTCTACACATGCGGGCCGATACCCGCGCATTGTCCTCCAGTCTTGATGAGTAAACAGAAAAACAAATAAGCATCAGTTACAAATGAGCGACACCCAGATCCAAAACATCCAGGAAGACAAATGCCAGGTCTGGTTCGTTCAAAGGACTGCATTGATCCGCTACCAAACAGTCAAAGTTTATCGCAAAAGCTTCCAACCACTGAGCTGGACAATCAGGCGAAGCCGAGGAAGCAGGGGCGTCTTGGCAGCCGCTTCCTGGCTGGGTCATTATGACGTCACAGAATCTTGCTTGCGCTACTGGGGCAGAAAAACGTGACCAGGCGATGCGGTAGGGCAGTTACGCGCAGTTCCCTGTTTTGAGTATTCCCCCTGTTGGCTGCAGGCAAGATCTCAGGGTGGTTTGTATGTATACACCGGTTGTATACACAGATTTTGTCTCAAATATACTTGCAGTTTTCTTTGCGCTAAACAACGGCGAGATGTATGATAAGCGCCAGCGGTTCACAAGTTTCGAAGCTGCTGTGTTACGCCGTCATGGTACGCCGTCGGGCTCTACTTGGGCAAAGCCACCTCAAGTAAGTTACTTGGGTCCGTTATCTCACTGCGCCGCCTCATTCCGGCAGTCGCTTGAGATTGTGACAGCGAGCTACGACGACGAGGCGGCCCCCTGAAGTGCTCTGCACTTAAAAGAAGAAACTGGGCACACAGAGTTGCAGTCGTGCTCGAGAAGGGCGAATTAAAAAAAAAATTATTCTTGCTAGGATTGCGGACTATTTAAAAAATTATCCGAGCTAGGAGTGCGGATAGGGACAGCCCCGACGGTCCCAAATGCGAGGCAGGCATCAGAATTCGTGGAAGCCTGTTTCGTTAAGCTCGATAATCTGGGACACCATACGTTCGGCAATCCGAACGCAAGTGAAAAAGAAAATCCAACGCTTATGGGTACTGGAAACGATCAACAGCGGGAATATTTTATTAGCTGTAGTATCAACCCTCACCTGTTTTTTACCACCCTATGGATTTTTATAAAGCAACACTGCAAACATCACTTACGTATTGATTTTCTGCCTCATATTTGCGTAATGTTTTGTTGCTGCCACCGGACTTAGAAGCATAGATTTGGCTGTGGGTATATAACCCTATTGTGCAGCTCCTGCTCCTCTTTGGTCGGCTGGCTGAATGGAGTGACAGACAGACAGACAGAGATACGGACAGACAAAAATTTTCCCATTCAGGTAGCCCAAGAAAGAATATCGTCTTTAGAAAACCTTACGGCCGCGTGCGCTTGAACAATCGTGTTGGGCGCTGGGGGACAATATTGGGATGGCGTCAAAAATGAAAAAAAAAAAAAAAAAAAAAAGAACTGGCCGCGTATTTGTTCCTTTCGTTGCAAATGTCGCCAAAAGATGACAGTCTTTGTAGACATTTGCCAAGGAAATGCCCCCCTTTGCTTTCCCGCTCACCTCTCATGCTGCTCCTGTTCCATCGAGCTCATCCCAAGGTAAACACACTAAAGGTTTGCTCAAGGCGATTTGAATTTACCGCGTTCCACTGCTACAGGCCGGGTTCCTCGATGCCAGCGCGGAGACGCGCGTGAATCGAGGCGGCCGACTTCAGGGTTTATAGAACCGCGTTGCCGAGCTCCACGTGCGTTCCAAGCAGAACGTGGACCCCAGCTAGTGGAACCTTTCGTTGCTGTTGCCGCGTGATTTCTCATATGCCGCCAGGAGGTGGCGCGAGCAACAGAAGGCGGCGGTTCATTTGCTATCGAAAAACCATGCATGCATCCATGAATTTTTAAAATAAGGGGACACTGTAAATATTCCTTGTGTATTAATTTTCGGTCTTATATTTGCGTAATTTCTTGTTCATGTTCAACAAAGTTGACAAGCATGAACATATAAACTGGGTTTAGACACTCACATTTGGCTGTGAGTATATAAAACTATTGCGCAGTATTCATTTTACTTTGGCCGGGTGGCTGAATCGAGTTACAGACAGACAGACGGACAGACCGACCGAAATTTCTGGGTTTAAGTAGCCGATCCCTGGCTCTCGCTGTGCCACCGCACCACCGCACTACATAGCGGGCTTCGAGCATTTCACGTTGCGCGCACGCCTAGAAGAGAGAGAGAGAGACAAGACTTCATTTTGCCCAAATAAGACGACTAGTCTTATGTCATCTTTCTTGCAAGCGTTCGGCCGACCCCATGGGAGTCAGTGGCCTCTCTTGCTATTCGGACCAGGGCCTGTTGATCTTCAGCGGTAGAGCTGTGCAGCGCGGCCTCCCACTGCTCATCGTTGTGTATGTTTAGCAAATATGTGCTGTGTTCCTGTGGGTTCGTAGTGATGTGCGGGCACTTCCACATCATGTGTGAGGGGGTAGCCCACCCTAAACAAAATTTACATTTCGGGATACATCTGGTGATACAGGACTGGGTTTGGAAAGGAATTAGTCTGCAATAGTCGTGCTACAGCACGCCGAGGCAGTGCATGCAATGGGGAGGATTGCGAGGCGGCCATGGCAAGCAACAGCGGAGAAGCAGCACCGCCATCGCCTACCATGCACTTGGCATCACCTACTCGGTTGGCGAGCGGCCTGGCAGTGGTCCGTCCGGGTGGCCAGCGGGGGCGCAACGCCCGCGGTGGGGGGCCCGGCAGGGAAGCCCACGATCGGTCCGCCGGCTCCGGGCAGCGGCGGCCAGGCGGCCCGTGGCCCGGCCGGTGGCTGCATACGTATGTGGCGATTCAAAGCAGGTGGCGAGATCACCGTAGGTCCAGTGGCATCGCTAGGGGTGTCCGGGGGGGGCCCTGAACCCCGGGTACCAGCCGCCTCGGTAGGGGGGTGGGGTGCCACTCGTGCCTCTCCAGTGACTTTAGTGGACGTCGAAAACAGGAAGACGACTGCCACTAAACTGCCGCTGCCTATTCAAACTCTCCTCCATTTTCAGTATAATGGGGAAGGCAAGGAGAATTATGGCATTCACAAATGCGTGGGGGATTATCCGATAATGTGCGCGGCGTGAAGAGTTACCGCGATGCCACCGGAGGGTGTGGGGAGCAAGCTTGTTCCTTCCGGGAAGGGACAGTAAAGATGCGTGTCCCCGGCGGCGCTTTGCTGCGCCGAAATCTCGACTCACTGGCGTTTAGCTTTCGGCCTTCACCTGAAAAGCAGCCACCCCAGCTGGGCTTTCATTGTCACAAGAATTCACTTGAATCCAAGAGCTTCACGGTAACGCAGTGTGTCTGATGCTGGGCGTGTCTGCATTCCATTGCGCATGAAGGCACGACGCAGGTGAGTCTCCTCTCGAATCTCAGAAAGGGAGACACACACGTTTCCAATAATTTCTGGGTTGCTGTCCTCTGCCCTCCGTGAGACCTGACAAAGATGTATATGGGGAAACTTGTGGACTGTGGCGTCGGTGCTTTACCTGGACGCGGAGACACCCTTCTCCCCATTCTCTCAGGAAAGCGTTCTCGAGGAGAGAGAGGGAGAGTAAACCCTATTTCGACCTCCGGTTCAGGGGAAGTGGACAATTTCGTTTCTTTTTTTTCCAGTATCGGTCCTTTTAGCAGCCGCCACAGCGAACCTAAACTGACAGTAAGGCACGCCCCAAGAAATGTTTGGCTTTCGGGGAACCCGTGCACAAAATATCCTGGTCCTGCAATCCCTCCCGCACACAACGTCACCCTTGCCTTTCACATGAATGTCACAGAAGAAGGCGCACGCTAGCGTGACTAAATTGCAGTGACTGAAGCACCCCTTCTTCCTCACTATTTTTTTTTTTTTTCATTTTCGTTTCTCCCTCACTGGTAGCAAAGTGCTCGCGGCGTGGTCATCCTCAAGCATTTTTGCCCCTTTCCTTTGAAAGCCTTTTTGTGTGCACGTACGAACGCTACGAACTGCCCGAAAAGAGGAAATAAAGACGTGTAGCCCTAGGAAGCATAGCCGCTGCTCCCCAAGCAGCAAGCTGAGGGGGCGCCCGTTGGTTTATTTCGCCCGAGGCTACTGCCAAGAATGGCGAACCGGCGGCCCGTGCATGTGCAGATCGCCACTGGAAAAAGGTCTGGCGTCTGGAACCAGAAACACAAAAACAACAAACATACGTCCCGAGTTCCACAGACGTAAGAATTTCAACACTGTATGATATCGGCAGGACAACGCGGTCCCTTGAATGAGACATCCGCTTAAGAACCCTTAATTTCGAATCCAATAAAGCGTTGTTGCGCTATAGCAGGCGTCTAAAAGATTTTAAATTTGCACAGAATGTTTTTAGGCTACAAGGCCTGACGCTCCATTACCCCTAATTCCCAGAAATTTTTATATTCGCCTTAATATCTCCCTATGCGACTATGTGTGAAACGAAACTTTTTATAACGTAAAAGCAATAGTAATGCCACACTAGCGTTCCGCAAGTTTCCACTCCAACGAAGACCAACCATTACCACCAAATATTTTTGTTTGCTAATAACTGAAGTGAAGGCAAAACAAAACAGCCACGCTTCAGTTTTCACGATGTCAAAACACATCTTATTACGTCAAAAGAGTTCAACTAATTGTACGCATTGCCCTAACTTGCAAAAAGAGAAGAGCCATTCAGGTGGCGTTCTAAATGATGTTGCCAAAATCTTTGAATGTCTCCAAATGAATGTTTTTACAAAGCTCGGTCTTGTTTTCTTTCGCATAACTGCAGGCTATCAAAAGAATATTTCTTGCTGCTATTTTACACCACCCGCTAACGCGGAATTTTCTAATGACCTGCACGACGCACTATATGTATTTTATTACAAAATTTCCTAATCGTGCCATGTTTGTTTTTGCCAGTTTTAATTTCCCCACATTACCTGGAAATCCTCTACGACTGTGACAACGCTATCGGAATCCTCTACTTTCCCATCATTATGCGCCTACTTTTACTTAACACAAGCGACTACCCAGCTCTTCATCGGTATGTTCGACCTAATACTAAGTGTCCCAGACACTGTTTCAAATATTAGCCACATGCCTGACATTAGCGATCTCTGTATTGTTTGTATTGCCTTTGTCCCGCTGAATGTGCCATCTCATCATTCGTCCAACAAACCAAAAAGAATTTGCGACTATGGAAAAGCCACTTTTGCTGCTACTGACAACCCGATTCATAAATAAATGTATGAAAATTTTTGAAAATCGTTTGGTCGACGAAAACTGGTACGTGTTTAAAGGAGTTCTTGTATATTCCAGAAAAGATCAGTTTAATGAACCGTAGTTCGCATTGGTTTAATGCAATAATTAGCGCTCTAAAAACCAAAACAAACGGCTTTTCTGTAAGGGAAAATATTCAGGTAATCCACAAGCCTGGATCCTTCAGAGAAAAAAAAAGAGTATTCATGAAAAAAAAAAAAAACCTTTAAAAGAAGCAAAGCATGGTTACTTTAGCATCACTCTTCCTTCATTATTGCCAAAATACCCCCAAAAGTTCTGCATCGTGGTTAACTGTATCGAACGCTCGTATTCCAAAGCCCTCGCTTTAAATAAAACCTGCAAAGTTTTTTGTTCATTTCTATGCAAAAATAGATACGTCTTTTGTTGTTATTTCAACACTTCATTTTAACAATACAAAAAGTGGGTAAACTTAATATAGAAAATTTCAGGAAAATAAAATAAATAAAATAAAATAAAGGAAATTAAAATAAATAAAATAAAGGAAATAAAATAAAGGAAATTATTTTATATCAAATAAAATAGTGGCAATAGTGCTGATTTGTTCTGATTATTGCTGACATTTTGTATGAGAGGGGGGTGACAAATTTGCTGCGGCCCCGGGTGGAAGGTTAGCCAGGAACGCCACTCCGTAGGTCCCTTTTAAAAGGAAGGAAGGGACCCGAAACAAGGCGCCCCTCCACTCACGTCCGCTGGCGGCGGCTGCGTGGATGTCGCGAGCGCTATTTCGCTTCTGGTGGTCGGCACGCCGTTTTGGCAGCTGGCCTCCGAGATAGCGAAGCTCCCGCGAGCCGCCGTCGTACGGGGGCGGTGCGCGGCACTAGCGGTGCCTGCCGTGCCCCGGACTGAGGCCACGGAGATGCCGATTGGGATCCGGACATGGGCGTGCCATTCGGATTCATCCTGGACGGCCTTGCGTGCTTCGGCTGGTTGGTTGGTTGGTTGGTTGCCTCAGACCATGTGCACATACCCACGCGGGGGATTGGCCAAGAAGCTTTGCACCTAATCAGGATGTGACCTATATTATTTTAGATCTCAAAATTGTGAAAAGTAAATACAGAAAATTTTTTTTTTATATAAATAATATGAAACAAGAGTCAGGAAGAAAAAAATACATAAATGTGAACGCTTAGACAGCAGGAAAACCGGCCTGTCGCCGCAACATAAGAGTGAAGGGCGGACACAACATCCCTGAGGCAGACTAGTGACAGAACCTTGGAAGTAGATAGCGGAAGGTGGAGAAGTCTAAAGGTTGACTCCAGATGCGTGCGTCGAATTGGGGAGAAGCTGCGGCATTTAAACTGGAAATGCTCTATATTTTCCAGCTCGTCGCAGAAAGGGCATTGCGGAGATGGAGCCAGACCATATTTATAAAGATAAAAAATTAATGGGAGAACTTTTCACCGAAGTTTAGTGATTGCTACCTCGCACAGCCTTGATTCACAAAACATTCCATGCATGACGAATGTGGTTATAACCTCTAGAAGGGAGAAGGGCGCCTTGCCGATAAGTCTGGAGTTATTGTAAAAGTCTAAATCTCGCCCCCAACAGAAAGCTATTATTTGGACATTGCACGACCACAGGGCCACCAAGAGATATACTGGCTAATTGATCAGCCACTTCATTGTATGAGATTCCTGCATGTCCTGGAACCCACACTAGCCTAACCTCACAAAGCTGATGACGAACAAATGATCGGAATGTGCAGATAATTAAATAATCTTTCTCTGATGTTAATGCGGAACACACAGAGAGGGAGTCAGAAAGAATTAACAACATGCGAAAATCTATGATGAAGTTTTTGAAGAGGCAAATTATTGCCAATAATTACGCCTAGAAAATAGGAGTGCAATCAGGTAACCTCATTGAAAAGGACCAATCGAGGGACTGGGAGAACAGCCTTCTCATCACTTTGCGATGCATCGGTAGCAACGACGATATGGGAATGAAGGGTTGACAAATGATCCTTGAGCAATCCATTGAGGATTCGGGCCGGAAACATCTTTGCATTCGGGGGAAGATATTATCAAAGTTTATTTCCACAGATGACACGCTAATACAAGGAGGGGGTAGCCGAAAAAGATCTGCGCGAAGTGGCTGAAAACATGACTGTACTAGATCCATATGGGGGCTCTGCAACCGCGGTCACTGAATGCCTTGAAAAAGATCAGGCCTCAGGCGGAAAATGAACTGAGCGTCATGCAGCGGGGAGTCAAACAATTTGATAAAGGTTAATAGTGTCTATAATTGGTAAAATAGGGTTAGCGACATATTTTGGTAATCCCAAGCATAGTAGCAAAGCCATTCTCTCAACGATAAACAGGGGATGTAATTTATACGCCGCACAACCAGAAAATAGGACGCAGCCAAACGCTAATACCGGGTGAACATAACACCGATATATCATTAACATTGTGTCTCTAAATAAACCGAAATTGTGGTTACATAGCCTGCGGAGCACGCCTGCGGCTCTTTCTCCTTTAGCAGCAACATGTTTAATATGAGGACGCCATGTAAGCTTGTCATTTCATTTTTCATTTTCATTTTCATTTATTTAAACAAACCATGTCTCAGGAGGAGAGGCAAAAGGCAGATTAACTCTACCTGACGGCGGCCATCAACCCCGGACATGTAACATTGTAACATTGCACAGCAACGGTAGAAACAAAACATGACAACTAGCTATACAAAAGTGATGTAGAATCCGTACTCTAGTGCCCGAGGAACGATAGTGTTGGACGCGTTCACGGATGCGCATTTCGCTCTCCTCAATCCTGCACTCTAAGAAATCGGGGGAGTAGTTGAAGAGTCCAACAGTCATTGTACTCCTGCAAGCGTTAGCGCGCTCCCCTCGAAAGCTGCGGGGAGTTGGATGCAATGTTCGCTCCCATGAGGAGGAAGAGCAAAACTGACAGCGTACTCTTCTCGTGCGCGGCGGAGTGCAGCCCCAGTTCCGCTCCCGCACCAGTGAAGAGTAAAGCTGCACATCGTCTCCTCTCTCCAGTACGAAGAGTAAAATTGCAATTTCATTCTTGTCAAGTGCGGGAGTAAGCATGGAGAGGCACTCCTACCATTTACGCACACCAACTCATCAGCGATGTTTTATTTGCATACGTATATATTATATAAAGCAGTTGTGTAAAAAGCCCCCGAGTACTTCCGCCGCGCATTCTAAACGTGCAAGAATATGAATTCATGTAACGATTGCTCGCAGCGTTCAGTGACATGAATGGAGCAAGCTTGACAAAACTAAAAAAACGCATGTCTCGATTTGGTTTTGTTTCTTTGTTTTGTTTTTCCTCTGTAATGGCTTAGTTATCGACATTTAAAAAGTTGTCAGACTATGCATCATAAAAGGTGCGCACCACGGAGGAAAGAATACTGCGCGCCGATTTCAGCGATTACGCCGATTACACCGAGGGCGTCCCAGCGGCGGGGGCGCGGCGGTGGACGCCGCGTCTCCGTAGCTCAGCCCGACGAATATACGGCGTACTACCACGGCGGATTTTCCGCCACGCGATCTCGCGTCTACGGTGAAAACCGACACAGGCGGTGCACCCGCAAGAACCGGGCGAGCGACGACTGATCGCGCCAGACCGTGATGTCCCGCCAGCGCGGAACACAGGGCTGCGCTTTGTAAACCATGTGCTACGCACGAAGTGGACTTTCAAACAGACGCTTCATCCAACATGGGAAGTTCGACCTGCCCTTATCGTCATGCTTGCTTGAACACAGTACGACGCGTGCTCGTATCGAATAGGAGAAACTAGGTTTTGAGAATTAAAGGTATAATTATTGAGAAAACTGAGGTTACAGTGGATCAGGACAGAAGAGCACGGGGAGAAAACGTCTCACGCGGTGCGCAGGCGTGGGGCGACTCTCCTCGGCGAACAGCACACACACGTGAGACGCCCCAGGCAAGACTCCAAAGCTCTCACTCGTTGGTATAAACATCCGGCCGCGTTCGCTGCGACGGTGGCGGTTTCAGGTGTTTCGTGCTCCGGGCTTGGCCCCTCGGCAAGCTGCCGGTGTCTGTTTTCGTTTTCGCCTTCTCCGCGCCAGCATTCTCGGCGCGAGAATTATCCGAAGCTTCGGAGACGGCTTGCTCAACATGGGAAGTTTGACCTGCCCTTATCGTCATACTTGCTTGAACGCAGTGTGACGCGTGCTCGCTAACTGCTTGCATTCCTGTGCGTCAGCGTTAGATCACGAACACGTAAGCAAGCCGTATATTAGTTCGTTCGTGCGTGCGTGCATGCGTGGAACTAGTTTTTATTTCGGACGGACATCACAGCTGCGGCGGCGCAGAGGCCGATACCGGAACTATATGCACTGTGTAGCAATGCGCGCGCAAGCCGCCGGACCAGCCGGTGTGCAGTCGCTGCCTTTGCAGGTTTCGCGCCTTAAGCTTGGGATCTTGGGATGACGACCATGGATTTATCTACCGGACGAAGAAATGCTGGCTGGAAGTGGAGGTAAGCCATTAGTTAACCTGGTATTCTCATCTTGTGTATTTAGCGAAGGAGAGGTGCTCTCTAGCTTCGGTCCGCGGAAGCGGCTAACCCTAATGTTTTCGTCACTCATTTTGACCGTTGCTTAGATTTGAAGGGCGGCTTTTGTACCCGTGTGCAAACAGCGTCGAGTCTTGCACCGTTTCAATCCCTTTGATTCGTGAAGTGTTGGTATCCTATCCGAATGTTTTCGCAGGTAAGAAGCACGGTCGCGCGAGTAGTCGCAGCGCTACCCTGTATTCTTAACTCGGCGGCTAGGGTTAGAGTGGCTGCCGTGCAGTAGCTGTGGCTACCTGCGCGACTCCAAAGAATTTCGTGCAATCGGCTGAGTAATAGGAGCGCGTCTAGCGTGTGGCAGTCACTAAAATTACAATGATTTTAGTTACCGCCGCGCGTACTGCAGCAGACTGAAATCCTGTCCAGATAGGTTTTTTGCGTTTTGATTTGTACTCTTAGCTCGGCGGCCAGGCGGCTAGGGTTAGAGTGGCTGCCGTGCAGTAGCTGTGGCGACCTGCGCGGCTCCGAAGAATTTCGTCCAATAGGCTGAGTGATAGGAGCGCGTCTAGCGCGTGGCAGTCACTAAAATTACAGTAATTTTAGTGACCTCCGCGCGTACAGCAGCAGACTGAAATGCTGTCCTGACAGGGTTTAGGTTTTTTGCGTTTTGATTGAGGGCAGGATGGCCGGAGATGGGACTGTTAAGGGGTAACTACATGCGTCTAAGCCGATGAGCGACGCGAGAAAACTCACTCATTGGGTACGGCAAACAGGTACTGTGGGCGACACAGACAAAATTTTTTTACACAGGCCGCTGACGGCGGCAACTGCGGCAGGCGACGGGCCGTCGCCGTCGCGGACTTATACCGGCCAGAAGCAGCCCACGAGCGAGCGGCAGCAACGACGACGAATGGCATTGGCAGCAATGCATTATTTTTTTTTTCGTTTGTCGCTGTCGCCCATAGTGTTTGTTGTACCCATTACGGTACTTTTTTCGCGTCGGTTGTCGCCGTCGCTGCGTTTGGTTTAATGTTCGAGCGTTCTGATCGTTCAATAACGAGCCTATTGGTTCTCATCAGGTGTTGCGATCTGCAGCGTGCATGCAACGAAGCGTACTCGAGAATGAAAAAAACAGTAGCTATATGCGCCATAGCAACTTTTACACCCTGTACTTGTGAACGTATAATGGGCCGTACGTTGCAGTCGGCTGAGGGCAAAATCCTATGCAAATTAATCAGGGATTATAACGTTACAAAAAGAGTTCTCTTTACTTAAATTTTGTTAAATGTTTTTATACCGGGAACGATAGCGGGGTAAACAATAGAAGCTACGGACACGTAAGCACTAATGGGTTTGGGGCGCATTGCGTAGGTAGACAGCTGTAGGGCGCGCTGTCTGACATGACATTGTCCAAGTGGCACAATGAGCGTGGCTGCATCCAAGGTCACCGCACATTCGCATGTAGACTTGTGACTGCGCCAAGCAGTATTGCATTCCAATACGGGTTCAATGCGTTCACTCGGCGCAAAAACTAATCTATCACGTCGTCAAACTCGTCAATTTTTTTTTCATTGTTGAACTTATCTTTGCTGTCCCCCTCTTTCTTCCTATGCAGGAACCACGGGAAGACGGTACTTGCCCGAAGATTTTTTTTTTCCTGAGAGAGAACGAGATCCCCGAGGCGTCAGCAGGAGTGGCCGTCGCATTCAAGACACTTCTGCTCACATCCTTGGACATCGTGGATGAGTTCCCATTGCTGCTGTCTGTGTTTTCAAAGGGGAAGCGCACCTTCTTGCTTCTGTAGACGTTACTTCGGCTCAAGCACGGTGCCCTGGTCGGTACTGTTCTGAAGGCCGCCACCAACATTATGAAGCATTCAGCTAGAACGTGTTTGTTTTTAATAGCAAGTTATGCCTTTTTTAAATCTTACTAGCGCATCCTCATTTGAGAACCACCCGCCTAAAAAACCCAGTGGGAATGTTTCCGGTGGTTTCCTATTGTCCCACCAACATATATCTGTTGCAAAGTTCCCGTGTCAGTGGCTTTGTATCTTTGTGTTGATTGCACCTTGTAATGCGCTAATAGTAATCCACGCTGAATAGTTTTAGTCCAAGATTTTTGTTTCGCAAAATTTATTTGTAAATGTTTTTGATGTGTCCTAAATAAGAGCTGGCTTTCCAGTCCATGTGAAGCACTCACTGATGTACTAAGGCCACTTTGTTTTATGTTAATACTGTTAACTATTTTCCCACTGCTGTATTTCTACTGACGCTTTTCGTGCTAATGCCAGTACCTTTTTATTTGTGGATGTTAATGTCATTTTTATCGTCATAATTTAATGTTTGTATTTCAGTGTTTTCAATTGCTTTGCTGCATTTTTATTTGTGAATTTTTCTTGGATGTATCCTCAATAGGCGTTACGTCTCCTGTGTGCATGTGGAGTAAGAACCGTTTCTATGCTGTGATATTTTAATTCAAAATGAATTGCTTTTTGTGTGAAATTGCACAATGAACCGATTGTTGTGGTATTTTTTTTTTTGAAAAATAAAGTCTGACCTTGTTTTCTCTTCTTTTCCATGTTTCAAAATGGCTTGTCCTGTTTTGTTTGCTTGTAACTGCCTATAGTACCATCGTGGGGATGGGGGGGGGGCTAGTAGCAGGCGGAGCGAAAACACGCTGTCTCGCGGGGAATAACAGAACGCTCTTGAGGCGTAACGAGATGCTTTACAAGAGAGAGTAGTAGTACCCGTCTGCAGTATCCGGGAACGCCGAAACCAATAGAGCTTATTCACGCCTAAAGGGAGTGACGGAACGCTGCCTTGTACATGGCATAGCAATTCCCACACAGGGTTCAAGTACTCCGCTTCGACAGCAGCAAGTAAATCCCACGAGGAGTGTTTCGCCTCTCGTTTGGCCGCCACGCGCTACTCCTCGGAAGAGTCGCCCAATGCTGCCAAAGAGAGTGAAATATGGGACAAAAGTTTTTACTCCTAGACAGAGTGCCCAGCACTCCTCGTCTTCTTAGAGTGTGTGGACACCCCAACCCGTCGACAGGAGCATCCGCGGAGCCCTCCATACTCCCCCGACCTTTCGTGGTGGCTTGGAGCGCGGACAGTGTCTTGGGACCGGGAACCGGACTGCTGGGGAAGTGACCACTATCCCATTCGCCTCGGTTTAGCTCCGGATATAAAGCGCTCAAACAGACGCCAGTGCTTTGTCACAGACTGGGACTTGTTTCGGAAGGGCCTGAACACGTCCGTCTGTGAAGAAACCTCGGATCCGCTGCGTGTGCTATGTAGTGCCCTTCGGGATGCCACGCGCACATCCTGGGTAGAGGAGAACAAGCCTGCACCAGACCTCCATCTTCTAAACCTGTGGGCAGCTCGACGCAGAGCAGAACTGGCGGCCAATAAACAGCCCACAAATCCGGAATTACGGAATTCGTTGCACCGACTCACTGCAGCCGCGCGCCGTCATGAAAAATCGCTATCCCGTCAACGGTGGTTGGACTGGTGTGCCTCACTAGGCCCATCTTCTACCAGCGCGTCTGTATGGCGCACTTTTCGTAGTATGGAGCGTGGTGGCCGTCCCCAAGACCCGGCAGCCACGGCCTGCCTTGCCTCTGGACGCACTCCGAGCCAATTTGCTCCAGATGTGGCCAAGCAGTTCTTCCCGAAGTACGACCAAGCTCCACCAGCATTTGTCAGCCTACCTACGCTTCCACCGGAGGCTGGGTCGCTCCCAAGCCAGGAAGATCTTGACGGGATACAGGCTCCATTTACCATGGCTGAGTTCCTTGCAGCTATTGATAAGGCTAAACTGCGCACAGCGCCGGGCCCAGATGGTGTAACATATGAAGTGTTTAAGAACATGGACGGTCTCGGTCTGCAGTGGTTACTGGACTGGCTCAACAGTGTCTGGGCGTCCGGCGACATTCCACTTACCTTGAAACATGCCGAAGTGGTACCTATCCCGAAACCTGGGAAGCCCCCAGACCAGTTGAGTAACCTCCGTCCTATCGCACTGACATCCACCCTGTGCAAGCTACTGGAACGGATGCTCGCCACGCGCCTTTCCTGGTGGCTGGAACGATACGGGTGGTATCACCCAGCTCAGATTGGGTTTCGTCCTCACCTGGGAACAGAAGATGGCCTGGACCATATGTCATCTATGGTGCTTTTAGGTGGCAGGTCACGTAAGATCCGTACGATCTTGGCTATGGACGTTGAAAAGGCGTATGACAACGTGAGCCACTCAGCTATAATCAGTGTTCTGCAGAGACTCCACCTTCCACCAGCAGTATGCCATTTTGTCAAATCCTTCCTTCACAACCGCTCGTTCTCTATCCGCATAGGCAAGGAACGCGTGGGACACTTTGTTTCGGAGCGAGGCGTGCCTCAGGGCTCCGTATTGTCTCCTGTGCTGTTCAACGTGGCCCTATTACCCTTGGCGTGGCAGCTGGATAGCATACCGGACACGTTTTTTCTCGTCTATGCGGACGATATCACTGTGTGGTCGGTGCACGACATGTTGTCTCGTCAAGAAGCAGGTCTACAGGCTGCCGTGGACATTACGTCACAGTGGTGTTCGCTTATTGGCCTGAAGCTGTCTCCGCAAAAAACCACTTACATGTCTGTCACAAATCGTAGTGGTCGAGAACGGCTGTTGCAGACACCGATATCCCTGTTCTTGAATGGTGAACCCCTTGCCGCCACTGATCATATGCGTATACTGGGACTGGAAATCAGTGCAACTGGGTCGGCATCCTCATGGGTCCGCTGCACCCGACAAAAGGCCACCAGAATGTTACACTTGTTCCGCCGAATCGGCCAGAAGTCAGGGGGTGCCTGCTCTCGAGTCATGCGTACGCTAGTGCGTGCTATCTTCCAGCCTCGACTAGTTTACCAAGCCCAGTTCCAACACCTCACCTTGCGCGACTGGGATCGCTTAGAAACTGCAAATAGAGAAGCAATGCGAGTTATCACCGGACTCCCTCGCATGACCTCTATACCGACACTTCAAGCCGAAGCGCAACTGAACACGCTGGATGAAATCGTACATCAGCGTCGATCGGCTCGTCGTTTAAAAATTCAATCGATTCCCGCCGCGGCAGCACTTGCACACTACTACGATCGTGCTTCGCCTCTGCTACCTCGCTTAGCGGAGCCCCCTCCATGGCAGCGACCTCAAGCTACGGACAACCGGCCTCTAGGGTGCATAAAAAGCATTCACCCCCAAGAGAAGCAGGCCAACCCACCGCTTCCTTTTGACTCGCCAGAGGGCCTTCAAGCGCATGTGGACGCAGGGGTAGCCGACGGCATCCTCCACACAAGCCTTGTCTGCCCCACTATGCCATCCATCAACCAGACATGCTCGTATTTCACAGAGGCGCCACTTCCTTCTCTGTTGGCGGAGCTGGTTGCCATTCGAGATGGCCTGTGTGCTTTAGCTTCTGAGCTCGGCGCTGCCCCACCACCGCGCTTGGTGTTATACACCGATTCCACTCAGGCTGCTCGAGAGCTCCGGCGCGTCAACAGTACACTGGGCATTACATGCGAGGTGCACCAGATACTCCAATCATTCCCGTGCCCTGTTCGCGTCCTCTGGACCCGCCGGAGCACGACCACGCACGCCCTCGCCGACTCAGCCGCTCACCCGCAGCAAGTGGTGTACCCACTCCTGTTTCTACAGCTCTCACTGGAAGACACCCTACTCATCAAGAAAGATATTCTTCGGCGCTCCACGCGTGCCCTTCTCCCTCCGCGTGGGTCTGACCTTCCTGGCGGCTTAACCCGTCGTGAAGAGGTCGTGCTTCGAAGAATCCGCCTGGGCGTCGCACTGACGCCTGCTGTGCGAGCAACGTGGACTTCTAGTCTTGCAGATCCTTCCCCGACCTGCCCCTACTGCCCTGCCCCTGTTGCTGAAGCGACATTGGAACATTTGCTAGGGACGTGTCCAGGGCTTCAATCAACCCGAGCTCGACACATGGGGCCCACAGGACATCGCCCAGGGCGACCTCCCGATATTCATCGGTGGGCGCACGGCCCACTTTACAAGAAACTGTTGGAATTTATTTCCGAAACTGGACTCTATAGTTTCCTGTAGTGCACCCGCCTCACCCTGTGTCTTTCTTTCTTTCCTTTTTTTTTTTGCTTTCCTTCTTTGTCGTTCCCCTGTCCTGTTTTGTCTATTGTTTTCCTGTTATCTATGCCCTGTGGCAAAATGGCGCAATAATAATAAAAAAAAAACAAGATTATACTTTTTTTTTTGAAATAATATAGTAGAAATTACAATAGGCGCACAACACAAATAATTACAAACTACAGAGCGTAATCATAGATTATACCGAGATATTTAGTTTCTGCAACTTGAGGGATGGATTGCTGTCGGTACAATAGGCATGATGATATGGGGATGGTAACACGAAATACTAAAACAGCACCTTTTTTCATATTAAGTGATAAATGTAGCCTGCTAAGCCATTTATCTAGGGCGACCAGATAGCTTTGTAATCGTTGACACAAGTCATGAATGTCTCTGCCCGATGAGTAAACAGCAATATCATCGGCATAAACGTAGGTTGATATGCCATCAATAATTGATATACCATCCGTAAGTTGATACACCATCCGTAAGTTGATATACCATCCATCTGAGAAGAATATTAAAAAGAACCGGAGAAAGGACTGACCCCTGAGGAACCCCACGAAATTGCTGATATTGCGAAGATGATATGCATGCCATCTTTGGAACAAAAGAATGTCCTTCCAGTTAAAAACGCACCAATTCAGGACTGAAAGTACAGTGGAATTTCGCTACTCTCTAGATGTGACAGTAAGGTAGCATACTCTACGCTGTCGTAGGTCTTTGTTATTTCGAGAGCAACAAGTCCGCCTACGTGTTTTAGGCTACGGGCTAGTTTAACGTGGCTCTCAATGTCAACATGAACCTTCCAAAAAGAATTCCCGGGTCTGAAGCCAATTTGGGTAAGGCTTAACATCCTATTGCTTTCGAGAAACCGCATAAGGCGCCCATGCAGAATCCTCTCGACGAGCTTTACCAAGTTGCTAGTTAAGGAAATCGGCCTGGTGTTATCTGGGAAATAACCTAAACATTCGTATTTTAGCAATGGACCTATCTTAGAGAGTTTCCATACTGGAGGTATCCAGCTATTTTTCAGCGACGTGTTTTCTATGTTGAGTAAATCGTTAGGGGTTTCCTCAAATAAAAACTGTAACATTGGCACAGTAATTCCATCTGGCCCCGGAGCAGCCA
Organism: Haemaphysalis longicornis; assembly: GCF_048455015.1. Taxonomy (NCBI): domain Eukaryota; kingdom Metazoa; phylum Arthropoda; class Arachnida; order Ixodida; family Ixodidae; genus Haemaphysalis; species Haemaphysalis longicornis. The sequence continues at coordinate 192,672,474 of NW_027526445.1, forward strand.
CAGACAGCTGTGAAACAACTGCAGCCAATTCTGACATTGCCACTGGGTAGAACCCAACATTAGAAAGTTGACTGTTAAAAGGAGCGGAAAAAACAGAAGAAAATCGGGGTTTAAGGTCTTGTGCAATTTGTTCGAGAGCTTCAATAGACTCCTGAGTTGACTGAACCACTGAATTTTCATAGTGCTCTTGTAGCACCTTTCTCGAGCGAAGAAACTTATATAGCAATCGCCTATTCTTTGGCTTTGAGAGAGTGGCAAACGTCTGGGTGTTATGGTCTCCTTCCACTTTAGACACTGTCCGTTTGAAGATGGCGCGCCCGCAAATTTGTAATTGGTCCAGTTAGACGGGCATTGGTTTCTAAGAACTACGTTCCAAGCCGCCTGCCTTTGATTGTACGCCAGCGTGCAATCTTCATTCCACCACGGGCTATTGCCATCTTTTTGGGAAGAGATAATAAATTGAGAAGACTTAACAGCATCCGAAATGATGGATGTAACGTGATCTGCCCTGCGTTCCTCGTTACCGGATAGAATAGATTAACCTTTACTTTGTTTTGCACACGGTGTAAATTGGTGTGCCGAATCATATGAGCACGTGGGGACCTAGAAGGGCACACTATCTCAAATACAATAGGAACATGGTCACTACTTGTGGCGTGATCCAAAGTTGATCACGAAAAGATATTGCCGGAGTTTGAAAAAGTCAAGTCTAAGACTGAAGTAGTCTTCCAACGAAAAAATGTTGCTGAGCCAGAGTTATAACAATGCATATTGTTATCATTCACCCAACCACTTAGCCGCCTACCACAAAAATATGTGCGGAGCTCCCAAGAGACATGGTGTGAATTAAAATAACCGCAAATAATTACGCGCTTCTCACACGATGACAGAACAGCATCGGGAGGAGAGGCGGAAATGACGCCTTCCGGAAAATAGGAGTTAACCAGAGAAAATGCAAAACACCCAGGCAGGCTAAATGTAACTGCTGGAATTTCACAATCCAGATGTAGAAACGAATTAAGATGACTTATGTGCTTCATGGCGAAATTGCGATGACACGAGCATTAAAATCCACCTCCTCTAGTTAGTCGGTCTGAGCGGAATATACGATTATTCCGGAAATAAAATGGCCGACGCGGAGTCAGCCAGGTTTCCGGCGACCTCCCGGTGTGCAGCCCGCGCTGATCGTTGTCCTCGCGCCGTTTTCTTTGCTGGTCCCATTGCACAAAGGCTCATGCCCACAGCGGGGTGTTGAGGAGAACTTCTTGCTGGGTTGGTGAATAGATGCCATGATTTGAAGCGCAACAAAAACACACGGACGAAGAACAGAGTAGACGAGACAGGTGCTAACTTCCAACTATTTTATTCGGCTACGCATGTGCTTATATTCCCTAGGAAAAGAGAGGGCAAGAAAGAATCGTACACATACACAGATGGTAACAAAACCAGATATGTTTACAGCACGTTTTTCAGAAAAACAATTTCGCTACTGTACAGAGCAATCGAGGTATCATACACAGTCATCCGCTCTCTCCGTGCGAGTGAATAGACGAAGCACCCATCGCTCCACTTTCTGACCCAGCTCCCTACCCCCCTTTTTTTCAATAAACGTTTTCGAAAACAACGGTGCAAAAACGTTTCGTCGGATCAACTCTGCGTGTTGTTCTCCTTAATAATAGTGATTTGGTATGTTTTAGGTCGCTAATTGGCCTCGGGACACAGCCTATGACCACGTTTGACATTCCGCATCGCGTGGCGTGGAATCACACATGTCACGTGGTGGGCGCTGTGCAGCGAAGCGTTTGGAAACACACAGCCCGGTCTGGCATATGAACAGTCTTGATCATAAGTTCCCAGGCCGCAGCGGCCGTGTCCGGAACAGCCGCGCTCCGTTATCGCGGCGAAGTTGACTTTCATTTTGAGCGGCACGTACTTCCTCCTCCCCCTCTCTGCCGCACTCGCCTCCGTACCTTACTCCTCAATCCCCAGCACCAGGCGCCCTCCTCCTCCGCCGTTCCCTTTTGTCTCCCAACTCGGTGGCTTCGGACTATCTCGCCGATTTCACAGAAATGGTACGTACGCGTAAAAACAGCAACGCCGTTTCTTTCACGTTACTGCGCAGAAAGCTGACGTAAACAAACAATTCAACTTGTTTGCATGAAAAATTTTAGCACTAGGCGCCGACGGGAAAGAAAACTCTCCTCCTCATAAAAAGAATCCCCAACAAACTGGGAGGAGCGACGCAAGGTATACCGCGCGCATCTTGATACAAAGCACACTGATTTCCAGAGCATGCTACGGGGGCATAAATTTCTACGTAACGCAGGTTCAAGCACAAAAGATCGAAAGCCTATACCTCCAAGCCCTTCGTGTATTTATACGGTACACCACACGAAGGAGGAAGAATTTTACAGATACAGCCAACTTCTTCGCCTAAATGACATCATTTCATGGAAAGCTCGCAAAGACAACGCAAGATACCTTTTCACCGCACAAGGTTCGTTCAGCACGACGACAGAACATTCAGAGCAGCTCACTTCGGGGTGACTCCGTGGGAGGACACGATCGGGACAGCCCACAGGCCTCTTCCGACAAAGTCAACCACGTTCATCAGAGGATTACCAAAGATCTAGCAGTTGCCCCGCTGCCCACTGAAGAGAAAACCATCTTTGTGGATGGAGCCATGAGGGGAGACCGACGGTTAGTCACCATGGCCGCCACTGACACGCAGGGGTGCACTGAACGCCTCACCACGTCCACCGAGGCAACATCTACGATCGGGCTTGTATTACAAGCCATCCTGCTCTGGGAATGAAGGCAGGAATGACGTCGACATCTCCGAAAACATCCAAGGCAGCAATGTATGCAGACAGCTTGGAAGCTCTCAAGACACTAAGGGTTCCAATGAAGCGAAGCAACACCTCACCATAAAAAGAGTGGAGCAAAACAATTCGCCATAGCCGCAATGTGTAAGTTCAGGTCAGGCGGATGCCCGGCCACAGTGGGAACACCGGCCATGAAGAGGCTTTTCTCTCACCCTTCGGAGTCAGCGGTTCCTTGCATTCAGTACGAGACACAGCCGGAAGAAAAACGAGTGACACAGGAACAAATCGTCACGGGGGAGCTCAAAACTACCATTCCCAAATTGGAGCATCCCGTACCTTGCAACATTCCGAGGGCGACCCACTACGGGCAACATAAAAACGTGCAAATTCCACCTGACAAGCTCTTCTGCCATCAGCGTCACAGAGAGCCGCCGACCAAATACTCTGCTCTTGCTGGCGGATATCCGAGACAAGCACAAGGCTTTCGCGAGTACAAAGCCTCAACGAATGGCTCCATCCAAACGACCACGTGGAAGACCCGCTGCTCACAATGTGGGCCTTCGCCAAAGAGGCACACCTCGTGGGAAGGACCTGAAAATGTGGGCCATCTTTCCTTCCTTTCACCGCAATCCTCGGCCATACGGCCATCCTTGTGAAATAAATTTATTCATTCATTCATGCATGCGCTAATTTATTGAGTGCGCGTGAAATAGGCGTAGGTCAAATGAATTGCTACGCGCTTACGGCGCCAATGTCTGCAAACCATCAGATATCCGCGCACCACATCTGCGCACACCACGTGCTGGAAACAAACAAACAAACAAGAGAAACCAGTTCTGCCTGCACGTCCGAATGGAAGGCTGGTTGGCCGACGCAGTTGTTGGCGAGAATGAGGCTCGGTTTTTTCCCCTTGTTTCTTCTCATGTTGAGCATGCGTTGTCATGAAAAAAACATTTGTCTCAGCTTGCACTAGTGGTAAAGAAACAGCGGAGCTGGGGGTCGACATAGCTCCTTCCGGTTTTGCTAATTCACCGCAGAGCTGGTTAAGCCTAGCGTTATTCGTCCATCGCACACACACACACACACACAAAATCTCACGGAACGATGACGTCACTTAACAACGTGAGGGTTCGAGCTAGTTGGTACTCCATCGTGAAAATTTAAAGCGCAACAAATTTAGACACAAGACGAATGACACAGGGACAAGCGCTTCCCTGTGTCATTCGTCTTGTGTCTAAATTTGTTGCGCTTTAAATTTTCACGATGACGTCACCTCGCGTTGCCTGTAGCTACCCCTGGCGCAGCTGTGCATAGCGTCGCCCTCGCTTCGCTTGCCTAAGGCATGGCTCCGCCGAGCCTCACCGGTGCACGTCCAGAAGTGACGGCACTGCGCAACACATGCTATAAAGGCTGGTGTACAGCGGCGTCGTCCAGGCTTGCAAGTGGGCTTGTGCAACGTGAGGAGCTCGCAAAAAAGAAAAAATACCGAGCCCACGTAAGCGCGCGCCTCGTGAGGAGCGCCCGGAGTCGGCCAGCTCGACCTTCGAGAACACTCTGCTCAGCGTTCGTGGAGTTCTCCTTACCAGTTCGCGTGCCTTCGCGCCTGAAGTGGAGAGCACGGGCGCCGAGTTCGCGAAGCCGATTGCCGCGGGTTCTAGCACGTGCTAACGCGGTCCCCTTTAGAGAGAGAGAGAGAGAGAGAGAGAGAGAGAGAGAGAGAGAGAGAGAGAGAGAGAGAGAGCGATAAAAGCTTTTATTAAATATATGCATGCACACAGGCCTGTTTAGTCCTCACATTCCAGAGGACCTCTGGTGACGTCTTCAAACCGCTGCCTGAAGTACGCCGCCAGTTGCCTTTGCTCTTCGGTTGTGCTTGTTGCGGCCAGCCATCCTCAGTTGGGTGTGTTTGTAGTGCTGTGTATGGTTGTGCAGTTCCTAATCCGGTTTTCTTTTTTTTTTTAAATAAAGTTTTTTTTTTGTTCCAGAGGATGTGATCTTGGTCGAGTATGACGTTGCAGGTGGAGCAAGTAGGGGGTGGTGTGTCAGGATCTCCCCATATCTTGTGCAGTCTAGCTACTTGCTGCTGTGTCTGTTACTGCAGCATCTGTGTATACGTGGGAGAGATGTGAAGGCCGGCGAACTTCTTTAAACGATCCAGGCCTGCCAGTCGGGGAGAACTTTGAGCGCAAGTTCGGAAATCCGTGTGAGGCGCAACAGCTGGGTCTCCGACGAAGGAAGAGGGATTCGCCAGCTCTGCTGTTTCTCCGGCCTTGCGCCACTATAGTGTAGGCTGCGCCACTTTTTTTTTTTTTTTTTGCGAGGCTTTGGTAGGCTTTGCTGAGTTTTCTTAGGCCTCCCGATATTCTTGCTTGGCTAGGATGAGTGCTCAGGGCTGAGGACAAGTTTAGCCGGATTTCACGAGGCCGTTCCAACGGGTCCCCCGCACTGATCCCCGGGGGGAAGAAGCTAGGTCGACCCCCAGCTCCGCCGTTTCTCCAGCCGTGCACCACTAGTGCAAGCAGCACCTCTTTCTTTGCACTTAGTACTGAGCCCAGTTAAGACTATCACCTTTAAAAAGGTATAGTAGTAATGGGTGCGCATACTCTCGCGCCCCATGTGCTCACACTCGAGCAGGCGCAAGCCGGCTTCACTGATGTAATGGCGTATCTGCGGTGGTGCACCCTTTACAGGCGGTGGAGTTCTTTTTTTCTTTTTTAAAGACGATGGTCTTTCTTGGGCTACTTAAACACAGAAATTTTGGTCTGTCTGTCTGTTTTTTTTTCTTTATTACCGTTTGTCTCAAACAAAAAACTAGGTTACAGTGATTTTATAAGATTCGCCACCTTTGCGATAACACAAGTTTAAAATCACTTCAGCTGAACAAGGTCATCAAGCATTGGTAACCATTCAGGTGGTTCGCTTAGCGCTTTGTATACCTCACGTATGTTGACCATACTCTCAATGAAATACTCTGTCCGTCTGTCTGTCTGTAACTCGATTCAGCCACCCGGCCAAAGTAAAACGCTTACTGCGCAATAGTCTTATATACTCACAGCCAAATGTAAACGTCTAAGCCCGGTTTATATGTTCATACTTGTCAACTTTGTTGAACAAGAACAAGATATTACGCAAATATAAGACAGGAAATTAGTACACAAGGGATATTTACAGTGTTCTTTATTAAAAAATTCCTGGATGCTTGGTTTTTCGATAGCAAATGATATTTCACATCTACTGCAGACCAATGCGTGCCGCCTGCTGTTGCCCGCGCCACCTCCTGGCGGCACTGGAGAAATCACGCGGCAACAGCAAAGAAAGGTTCCACTAGCTAGGTTTTTCACGTTCTGCTTGGAAGGCACGTGGAGCACGGCAACGCTGTTCTATAAACCTTGAAGTCGGCAGCCTCGATCCACGCGCGTCTCCGCCGTACTGCAGCGCTGCCATCGGGGAACCCCGAATGTAGCAGTCGAACGCGGTAAATTCAAATCGCCTTGGGCAAACCTTTAGTGTGTTTACATTGGGATGAGCGCGACCGAACAGGAACGGCATGAGAGGTGAGCGGGAAAGCGAAGGGGGCATTTCCCTGGCAAATGTCTACAAAGACTATCGTCTTTTGAAGACATTTGCAACGAAAGAAGCAGATACGCGGCCTATTTTTTTTTGTAGCGTCAGCTACACTGGCGTAGGTTGAGCAGTTTCGCGTGGCTCCTGGAGAGCCGTACTGCGCAAGCGCGGCACGTGGTGGCCCGGTCCACTTGATCATGCGAGGGGTAGCCGGGTGTGGAACGGATGGCTCGTGCGTCGCAGCAATATAGCGGGGCGTTTGCCAGTGTGGTATAGCCATGGAGAAGGAGAGCGAAACGGCGCACAGCTGGCGCGCCTGAGCCGCCACCGCCGCGACTGGACTGGTCTGGACTGGATTGGAAATCGTTTTAGCAGCAGTAAGCATGATAATTATCTAATCCTACACAACCAGGGAACCTAAGAATAATCAGCTCAACCTTAGCTCACGCTACGCATATCCTGGCATAGCCGAGCTAAGCCGCTGCTAATTTTTTTGTTCGTTTTTTTTTTCCCTAAAAAAGAAGAACTGCAGTGAGCATGGGGTCATATGAGTTCCTGTCTTGAAGGCTATTTTTTGCGTTTTCGGCGTGTTTTTGACGCAGCAATCACTACGAATAGCTTTCCAAAGTCGCACCCGATCGTTTCACTCAAGTCTCAGCGACATCGGACCATCCAGTAGCGTATCCAGTAACCATCCAGTCGCATAAAGAGCAACGACAGCAAGCTAATGAAGTTGCGAGGAGAGAAAAATCGTAGGAAACAAAAGACCTCCGGCCCCAGCAATTCGCCTAGCGCAATACCGCTCGATGACGATTTCGAACCATGTGAAGGCGGGAAACTCTAAAAGCGCCCCTGTAAAACCACCAGTAATTTGGCAGTAGAATTGCTGCGAAATTCCTTCTCGGTCATTTTCATCACTACTTGCGCTGACCGTAATCGCTGTCCAAGAAACAGGCACCGAAAAAGTAACGCTAACGCGATACCACACGTACTTTGCTGATACAAATTTGAGGACGGCAGCCCTCAAGCCAAACAGCTAGCGCAGGCACACGCCCTCCCCCCTCCATGGACTACACATTCGTTTAACTAATCCCCAACAGCCTGTTTATTCTCAACATTTACAGAAAGCCATCATCATCGCTCGGAGAAATCGATCGCGTCCTTAAAACTGTGAAGCAATGAACGAAAGGATACGCCTTGATTTTTGTTGGGGATTTCAATGCCCATCGCACCACCTAGGGCTAGCGTGATAACAAAAAGATCAGCAACTCAATGATTCCATCCGGAACAACAATCTGCATGCAACGCAATCTACACTCCTACGACAATAGGGGATAGTGTATCCAGAGACACTTACGCTGGCCATGCGCTAACATACAGCACGAAAAATATCATCTGGGGATGCCTAGAAAAAACCCTCGGCTGTGATCATTATGCCATTCAACTGCAACTCCTGCATCCCAAAACCCAATCGCAAAGAATAGGAACTGCCCGCGTCACGAACCCCATTCATGACATTGAAAAGTGGACAGAAGAAATGTTCGAAGCTGCAAAAAAGCAAACTGAGAACCGCGAAGTGCCCACCTGCTGCACCTTTGGCAGGCCCGACGAGGGCTAAGAAAACGATGAAAAAATCTAAGAACAAATCGAAATTTACGGCTCAGAAATACCCGGCTATATATAACGCAAGAAGCAGCCGACTACGCATGTAAACTTAGCCGACAAAATTAATCTGATTTCAGCACGAAACTGCAAGGAGCACGCGGCGCCCGACGCACGTAGCACCTCCTTGGATCCCTAACGGGGACTAAGGTCCGCAAATCAGCAACAGCCCATGAACTAAAACGTCTTGTCAAGTTTACGACGGCAAGGAAGAAGATCTCCTCGAGGAAATCAAAAAACCGTGGCAATATGGAACCCCGTCCCCTCTCCAGCCATACACCGGTGCTCCCAACCCTGAAACGGACACCCCTTCACCATAGTGGAAATTGAACCAGCGGTACGAGGTTTAACGAGAAGTACTACGCCTGGGAAAGCCAGGTGTCCCCACAAGTTACTTCGTACTGACCTGGACGCCGCAGCGTTAGAGACCCTGCTCGACTTTAATCATGATTGGACAACCAGCAGTACCCCTCCTGAGTGGAAGCGTGCAGATTTCACCTTGATCCCCGAACCTGGAAAACCGCTAACCCCTAACCGTAGCGACGGCCCAAAGGTACAGCCCTCGCCTCGTATGCGGGAGGTGCCGGGTTCGAATCCGCGTACCGCCGGGCACCGCCGAGTGCGGACCCTTGTCCGCCTGGCGGGGCCCCCGGCCATGATGCCGCGTTGCGCCATTGCCGCGGGTGAAAGAGTCTAGCGGCATGCACCCTGCCACAGGCGGTTGCCAGTTGAGCGTCCACCGTGGCTGAGGAAGATACCATGTGCATTCGTATGCCTTGGTGGCGCCGGGTACCTACCGGTAAAATAGGTACAAGCGACTCCCCGGCCTGGCGCTCGGCCTTTGTGCGGGACTACAACGCTTGGGAAGTTCACCCGGCTTGCACGGGAAATCACCCCAATGGAAAGGGGCGGCTGCAAAAACGCAGGAACTTTTTTTTTCGATGCCTTCAAACGTTATTTTATTTACGTTGTACAAAGTGTGAATGTCAAAACGACCTTGAAAACTTTCGGTACATAGATAACTCAATATTTCTTGATCCTGTAAAGTATACCGTTAAGTAAATGATGTAATGGGTAGGCTCAACAATAGCAGTGCCCTTAATATCGATGAAATAAAACCCTTAAAATACGTTATCTCTTTTCTGACACCTCACATTGCTCACTTATTTAATTTGTCTACTAGCCAAGGTGTTTTTCCTTCAAAAATGCAGACCGCTCGGGTGACAGTGCTTTATAAAAAAGGAGACAAAAATTATATGGGAAATTACCGACCAGTTTCTATACTTCAGTACTCTCAAAATCACTTCAAAAAAATAAAAACTTTTTCTAAAACGCTTGAATAGATTCGACCAAAAACATAACATAATAGTCGATTGTCAGTATGGCTTTCGTCAGGGTCTTGGAACGGAGTTTGCGCTTATACATCAAAAAGAATATATCTTGTCTCAATTAGACCGAGAAAACACGGTACTCGGTCTGTTTATTGATTTAACAAAAGCATTGGACCATATCAACCACAATTTGCTATTACGGAAGCTATAGAGAGCTACGGTATACGTGTTGTGGCAGTCTCCTTCATTAAATCTTACCTCAAAGATCGTAATCAAATCGTAGCCTTGTATGGCTTTTCGTCAGACCCTTGTCGGGCAAAATCTGGGGCACCACAGGGCAGTATTCTGGGACCCTTTCTTTTTAATACCTACGTAAATAATATTATTGGCATACCATCATGCGCTAAGTTTATCATCTATGCCGATGACACGAGTATATTCCTCCATGGTAAATCGGCGCACGAAATAATTGTACATGCAAATTCAACTTTGCGGAAACTAGAAGTATGGGTGGAGCAAGATGGTTTAAAGACTGGCGGTCCAAAGACGAAAGCAGAATTGTTCCGCGCCAGAAATAAGCCAGTAATAATTGACAGTGTTATTTCTTTAAACTCTGTCAAAGTGCAGATAGTACCATCAGTAAAACTACTCGGCGTCATATTTCAAGAACATTTATCCTGGGATGAGCACGTAACATTACTCACAAAAAAATTGTCTCAAGTAGTTGGCCTTCTATACTGCCATAGACATATTCTACCGCCTAAAATTATATTGCTCATATATAACACATTGTTTCCTTCCAGGTTAAACTATTGCCATTTGGTCTGGGGAACAACTACTCAGGAAAACTTGCGAAAAATTCACCGGGTACAGAAAGAGGTCACTATGATGCTCAAAAACATTTCTTTCCATCACCACACGCAACCTTTATTCGAAAAATACAATGTAATGCCGCTAACCACAATATTCGACTACCGTCTTTGCAAGGTTTATAAACAAGAATTAAAAATGCGCAGATCTTTCCTTAAACAGCTGGCAAAATTAAAAGCAAATGATATTGTGTACAACACGTGACACACAAAACACTGGAGCGTTTTGGCATACAGGACATCTTACGGACAACAAATGCTCGAGAACCGACTACCAAGAATGCTCACCACATTTCTTTCTAGAAACGCAGCATCAGAAGGTATGACCTTTAGGAATCTGCGCAATTTTCTCATCTCCTTCTGAGAGTGTTGTTTTTGTTGGTGTATTTCTAATGTGTGCTTGATTGCTTTTCTTGTAGAGCTTCCTTGCGTTTTTATGTGCTTAGGTTGCCACTGACGAGTGCAGCAAATATATGTCTTTCCGTTGCTCGTTTATAGCAATCATCGAGCTCACAGTTTCTACTGTTGTTTTTCCCATGTCACTGTATTTTAATGATTTTCTACAAACCCGATTGCTGTGACAAACAAGTATTGTTAGATCCTCGTACAACTTTTATTAATGCTGTTCAAGCGGCCAGTGGGAAGGGGGGAGGGGGAGGAGGAGGGGGGGGGAGGGGGTCTGCGGCTCCGTCAAGTTGACATCTCGTCGGCTCTTTCTGCGGATCTCCAGCATTCTGGATATAAGTGACCTTTATCCCCGGTTCACCCGCGGTTTCTTGAGCATGAAATCTTTGCAAAACAATTCTTTCTATCTTTTTTTCAGTTCCCTTCATTGAATCTCTAGTCTTCTCTACATGTATATTTAGTATATACTGCTTTTCTTAAATATAAGCTATCTTGATTCACTACTTGATTCACCAATAAACATTCTTATCACGAATATTCTTAAAAATATTTGTATATAATGACCACTGGCGTGGTGTCACATGCCGCACACAAATGCGCTGTACCTGTGTTTTTGTGTATATGTGTGTTTTTGTGGTTCTTTTTGTTGGTGCATATATATTCAGGTGTACAACAGTGTGTAATTTTTTTGTGAATGTGTCAGCAATGCTGTCCCTTAATTGCATTACTTGTTGGGTATGGCCATCGTACCTTGCATGTTTTGTTTTCGTGCGCCAGCGCAAAGGCCCTCTTGCTGTTCCTGGGCACGTTATTACAAGATTTATTTATTTATTTATTTATTTAATTAATTATTTATTTATTTATTTATGATTGATTGATTGATTGTGATTGATTGATTGATTGATTGATTGATTGATTGATTGATTGATTGATTGATTGATTGATTGATTGATTGATTGTTCACCTAGTCAACTCGTCTCAGTCAACATCGCGTCATACATCGCGTATTTCTAACGGGCCAGGTCGGGCCACAGCAACAGATTTTTCTAGGACTTGTTATTTTCTGTCATTATTATCCATAAATATTTTCGTGTTTTGTTTCGTGCATTCATGTGAATTGAACCTTCATGTTACCACGTACTTGTAGGCATTTTTATTCTACTGACCTTCTGCTATTGGTATGCCTATTGTACAATGGCCTTTTTCAATGAATTAGATATTACAGCGTACACTAATCGGGTTGTGTAGGTTGGATGCCAATAGTTTATTTTTAACTATTGCTAAGGCATAGACTAAGGCATAGACTCGGTAGTTCTCCCCCCAGTACAAAACTGCTAGCATACAATACAATAATCAGGTCTGGTTTGGAATATGCATGTGAGGTGTGGGATCCGCATACTAAAAAAGATATTAACCGTCATCTAGAGAAAATCCAAAGGTTAGCCGTCTGTTTTATTTTCAACCGATTTCGCCAGTCTGATTCCCAAACTGAACTAATGCATGATAACAAAATTCAAACTTTAGAATGTCGCAGGAAAACAGCAATTGAGACTAAAATTTCTTTTCTATCTATCCAGCAAAAAAGTCTACTTGACCTATCAAACATTTTTACCCCGTTATCTTCGCGTCCAACTAGACGATATCATTCCCAAAACTTCACTCCTATCTTTGCTTGAACTAACAATTTCAAATACTCTTTCTTTCCTCGCACAATAACAGAATGGAACGAACTACCACATCACATTTTTGAATCTAGAAATGTGTTAAGGTGTATTGAAATTTTTTTTGAAGTGATCACTTAGATCTTGTACCGTAATATGTTGTATATTTCCCTGTTAGTTCGTGCCACCTTTATTTGTTTCCTTTTTTGGTCATGTTCTTGTATTGTACCACCCCCACTCCTGCCTGGGCTATTCTTAGCCTGCAGTATTTTCTAAATAAATAAATAAATAACTTTGTTGTTTTCTACATCTTCTTACTTATTCGATTTTCTTACTGATTGTTTACGTGTCAGTCGCCTATATGTTTCTGTGCCGCCTGTCTTTTCCCTCCGAGTGGGCCCGAACGAAGACTTCGGCTGTCCGTGGAAAATTTAATAAGATTGATTGATTGATTGGTTGTGATTATTATTATTATTAAACGTGGTATTTCTGTTGCTAGCGGACGATTTCTTTCAAGCTCGGAGGAGGAGGAGGAGGAAAATCTTTATTAAACAACAGGTGCAGTTGTTAGGGCACCCGCCCGGTGGAGGGGATCCCTAGTCCGGGATCCCCTGGCTACGGCTGGCTGCGCGGGCCCTTTGCACCAGGTCAAGCTAGAACGTAGGGTCCTTGCTGGTCAACCGCGCCGTCCACTGTTGTATAGAGGGGTTGGGGATTGGGTGCAGGTCCGGTGTCTTTTGGCACTCCCACACCTGATGGAATAGGGTACCGAGCGCTGGGCAGTAGTGGCAGGTGGCTGGATAGTCTGTCGGATAAATGGCATGAAGAAGGGTACGGTGTGGATACGTGTTAGTTTGAAGTCGTCTGAACGTTGTTGCTTCATCCCTTGTGAGTTGGTGGTGTGGAATGGGGAAAATTTGCCGTTTGTGTCGGTAGTCCGCCAATATATCTGTGTAGCGCAAGAGAGGTTGCGGATTAGGTGGATGAGGTGGTGACTGCACCGTGAGAGAAACGGCCCGGTGTATGTAATCGCGGGTAGCGGCGTGAGCCGCCTCATTCCCCTCAAGGGATTCGTGTCCTGGCACCCAAACTATATAAAGAAAGATTGGTTACGGTAAAAAGTTCGAGCGTGTTGGTGGATTGTGGCTTTCGCTACGACTAAAAGCACAGAAAGGACAAAAACTTTCCAATAAATGTTGCGCATTGCTGATGTGCGTATTTATATCGGATTGAAAAAAAAACGCCGGAACAAAGAAAGATAAACGAAGTTTTCCCAGTGCTGGCTATGCAAAGAAATCAAGCTCTTGGATTTGATAAGGAAACGGAAATCCCGCTAACGCATTCATTTCTGCGCACAGTATTTGTGCTGCTTCTAGAATTTCCCTGGTCACGCTGACGCGGCTGTTGTGCAGGGAAATCCCCTCTGCCGGTAGTATCTCCAGAATCATATTGTTTACAATGACCTAGTAGTTTTGGCTGCCAACAAGGCCAACAATAATAAGTTATGTAAGAGTCCCTTGTACGGTTACCAATAGGCCGTGACAAAGCAGTCATGACGATGAGTTCAAGCAACGCACTAACACGTGTTGCGACGACCGCAATATACGTCGCAGTTGTAACTGATACTCGCACTCCAACATAATGCGTAAAAAATGCTACTTGTACAAAAAAGGAGAAGAAATCGACCGAAACTCAATCACATTGAGATTATACATTCCTGGATTTTCGTTGTGAACTTTCAGTGTAATCTGTCATATAACGGTATAAAAGTACCATATAAATTTTACCCATATAATGAGGAGGGGCAGCGATATCCATAGGCAGCCTTCCTTCTTCCTCAATTTTGAATGATTACGGGAGCCTGCTATCATTACAGTGCCGCAAAACCCTGTTTCACACAGACATACGCATCCGCATCATTTTCACAACTCCGCTGCGCCAAGTTCGGTCAGCTGTGCACTATTTATTACTCATTTTGTGCGTGTCCTGCTAACTAACACTCCGCTCTCCCTCCCGATCCCAGTGAAACCAGAAACTTTTCAGCTGCTCTACTTCCTTTCGATCCCTTTCCATTCCCGTGTCCCCATTCGCATGTGTGTAGTGCAGTCAGACGCACAATTTCCCATGTTTCTGCCTTCCTTCTTTCCCTCCTTGCAAAGTCCCCCCTCCGCCAGCACGCGAAAACAATTCGCTTCCTTCCTCTCCCTGAGCAGATCCGAGGTGTCCAGGAAAGTGCGGGCCACCTTCTCGAACTCGAGCTGTCGCGGCGGGACATTGGTCTTGCGGCCAGTGCCTCCCGAACCTAGGCTTCTGACCAAAGATTTGTCACAATCATTGGAAGGCCGTCGACTTCGTGCCATGTCAAGGTACACCACTTGGAAGTGTCCCCACAGACGGTCAACTCCGGCTCCCAACCAACGTCGTTCTTCCTCCCCTGTCGAGATGAGCCTGCAAAACACTCCTATCTATAGCAACCTCCCCGCGTCACTAGTCCCTCAAAAACAGGTGAGCAGTGTTGTCAACGCCGGACTCCACACAGCCCAGACGTGAACTTGGCGCCTTGGGTTCTCTCTCTACGTGTTCTTTTTCACGTGCCGCAAACGTGGACCAGGGAACATAATACCTGTTACAATCCCAAATGTCGGCGTGTCGTGTGCCCCTGTAATGCACTCTGCAATCGGTATTTGGATTACCTTGATGTATTTATTGATTGCCTACACTGTTTATCAAACATGTCTCTGAGTTTGTTTTGGCGTAACTGTCAACTTTACTTGTTCTGTATTTGTATTTTATCCCTGTGTTCATGAACTTGATTGAGTTTCATTCTGTGACTTCAACATACGCGGTCCTTTCGTTCTTCTCTTTTAATTCCGTTTTAATTGCCTCATTTACTCTTGTCAGATATGCCTAACTGTTACGCATTACTTGTGCGTATGAATGGGCGCTTGTAAGTGCGTGTTTCTGTGTGTCTATGTCAAAATATGTAGTTTTCTTCGTGTGTAACCACAACTATTACCCTCATATCTTTTTGCGAGATATGTTCATCTTTTTCGTGTGTTCTTGTTTCCGTGCTCCAGCACAAAGGCCCCTCAGCTGTTCCTATGGGCGTGCAAACTAATGGCTGATTGATTGATTGAATATTGTTATTATTATTGTTGTTATTGTTCATATTATTATTGTTCGAATTATTCCTGGTGACCTTTCTTGCATGGACCTGCTTAACTGTTCACAGTTTAGTGTTCCACAAAGGTCCACCGAGTCGCATCGCCAGTTCTTGACCACTGCGCACAACTCGAATCACTCTCCTGTGTGCAGAATGGAGAACTCTTGCAAGCGTTTATATCTTTCAAAGCTTTTAGTAGTTACCGTATTGAGGTGTACGATACAGTATGTTAACCTACTATAATGTCTCTGTCGTTCTTGTTTTTCTCGATTGCTGGAATTTAGTTTCCCCGTGGTTCTGTTCAACCGATTGACAGTTTCCTATTTTGCAAATGTTTCCTTTGATTTGTTCATCTTGTCATTTGCCTCTTCCTCTTGCCATTGTTTTTCTTGTTTTTTGTCAAACTTTGTTGATCTGCTTGTTGTGTGGTCTTTACAAGCACAGCCACAAAGAAGTCCTTTTATATTTTTTTTACCTGCACCCACTTTTCCCTCCGCCTGTGTTTTATTTGTCAGTTCCACTACATCAATTTGTGTGCGTCTTGTCACTTGTTTGTTTCTTGCAATATGTTTCTTGTATTTTGTTTTTATGTAACTTTCCTGCGCCAGCACTCAGGTTTTGGCTGGTCCTGGGCACGTAAATAAACATGATTGATTGATTGATTGATTACTATTATGCAATATTTTCTAATGGCGTATTCCCAAACCATATCCCGTAGGGGCCCAGGCCGACCACACCCTCTAAGCAGGGGCGCAGCCAAAGAGATTTAAAAAATTTCAATTTTTTAACCTCCTTGGACGCAGCACCGTGACGTCTCTACCTATATGTGCGCGACTTCATGCGAGGTGGATTTCTTCTTTTTTCCCCCTCCCCTCATTTCGACTGCTTGGCCGGCGGCCGATGGTTTCGCTCCGTGGGCGGGGCTGGCCTGCGGCGCTGGGGAAGCTGACGCACATGTGATAGAAGCTAGCCTTTTGTACCTGAGCCCCTGATCTCTCCGCGCTCTTCTTGCGCACCTGCAAGTTGACGCTGACCTCCGATCGTGTTCCTAAATAAGCGCTCGACTCGGTGCTCGAAGTGCGCGCGCGCGGATGGACGCTTTCACGCGCATGTGGCAATTATACACGGTCCGGAAAGCAAACACCCTCATTGAAAGCTCATTCTACAGCACACAGAAGGGTATACAATTGAGTTGGGTGCTCTTTCACTATATACACAGCTCAAAACACGATTCGGTGGTGCAGGTAAGGATTACAAGAAAGGCAGCCAATTACCCATGACTACATTTACAAACTGTCCTACTCTTGCGAAATATTACAGCTGCATGAGCTGCTACATTTTGGCACTTTCATGAGCACTATTACATTGAATTTCGTTAACATTAACTTCATTGCATTATTCTTTATCAGGAACAGTGCCACTAAGGAAAACATTGACATTTTGTTAACAGCAATGGAAGGTGTGAATCGTTCTTAAGGGTGATACATTGATAAGAAAGACACCAGCTCAAACGTACACGTTTTACACTCGGTCATGAATTCTGCATAATTTACACTGCTGGTCATAACAATTTAGGGAAACAATATCGAAAATGTATACCAACCAAGGGCTAAGTAATAGTTGGATTGTACAGCAACTGAAGTACTCGAGGAGTTTGATATATGTCTTCTGTACAGGGCTATTGACCACAGTCTCCTCACTGAAGCCACCAGGCCGAGTTTGATATCAGTAATCATGCGTGCTACCACTCACGCTGTTGCCAATGTCGATTAGTTATTTTTAACAATTTGTGCTTCATGCACACAGAGATTTTGCTGCATAAGATACGTTATTTATAAATAGACAGCTCCAGCAGGATCCGAATGGCGCTGATGCCCCCCCCCCTGTAATCGGGAAGGCACACCAAATCGTTACCACTTAATTTGGCTCTGTCCATTATTGGACCGTAATCGCCACCAGCTTTTAACTCTAGGTACCGCCCCTGCGACTGAACAGGAACATGTTAGTCGGGTCCGTGACGATCCCACCGCACTAGAAGCAATTACCGAGTACGCCCTTGAAAACAGACTCTACAAATTGGTGTAGCAGCCTGGCCGACTTTCCCGTTCGGTATACAATGTGAACTGTCTGCAGCGTGCACTGTTTTCAGTGTGAACCGCATTGTCCACAGTGTGAACTGTACATTTAAGTGTGAACTCTGCGTTTTGCTGCCACTGACTGACTTTAATGTGTTCATTTTGCGATTAGGACCCCAAGACTGCAACTGTGTTCATTGTGTGAGTTGTGACCTTCCCCTTTTCTCCTCATCCTTGCTCCCCCAGGGCCCCATGACCTCTCATTTAATACAGTGTTACAGGGACCATAGTGTTATACTCACTCAGATACGTATATTCTTTTCGCTGGGACTAATGAGTAGTTGCCCGTGAGCTTGAAGTCACGGTAGTCGCAGCAGAGATAAAACTAAGTAAAAAAGGTATCTCCTTGGCGCACTATTTTTACGATAGTGATCTCGGAGTCCAAATAGCGGCAAAAAATTGTCACTTTTAGAGATCCACTGATGGGTATAGATGAGCAGTTTGTGTCTGTTTCCTGCGACGCATTTTTAGCTACCACATATATATATATATTTCTGTAGTGTCTGGCCTTTTAATTCGCCAGCATTGTGTCACAGCTCGTGCCTGAACTGTAAGCCACACACACGCAAAAAAGTATACAAATGTATAAACAAGAAATAGCAGGAATAAAAATATAAATAGTACAACACAAGTTTCCCGCGGAACGAAACCACCGGCCACCCTCAAAGCAGCCGAAACGAGGGGAGGGGGAAAAAAGAAAAAATCCACCTCGCATGAAGTCGCGCACATATAGGTAAAGACGTCACGGTGCTGCGTCCAAGGAGGTTAAAAAATTGCAATTTTTTAACCTTATTGGCTGCGCCCCTGCTTAAAGAATGTGGTCGGCCTGGGCCCCTACGGGATATGGTTTGGTAATACGCTTTTCTAATGCTATTTAATGCAATACCTATCCCTCATCTAACCCCTTTTTTCAATGCTATATAATACAGTATGGATCCCTCAGAATATGCTTCTGTTGCCTGAAACGGCATCTCCAAATATAGCAGTGAAATGATAGAACGTGTGCAGAAGATTTTATCCATATTTACGCACCGTCATCCAATTCACAGTCCGGGTCCTGATTCTGACTTACCCATAGTTCCTTCCATCCCTTCCTTGAACTGCAGACGTATGCGTGCAGATCTTACATTCCTTCACAAAATTGCTCATGGTGACCTTTCTTGCGCATACTTGCTTAACTGTTTTAGAGTTTAGTGTTCCACAAAGGGCCATAAGGCGCATAGCCCGTTCTTGACTCCTGCATGCAACTCGCACCATTCCCCTGTGCGCAGAATACAGTATTCCTTTAATCGCTTCTTTGAAAACCTTAACATCTTTCAAAGTTCATTTTCAATGCAGTATGTTGAAAATCTATGATGTCTCTGTCATTCATTTAAGTGCAATGCACTTCTTAAGCGACCCTGAACCTGCGTCCACCGGCGATGTCCGCATAACATACCCACGTGGGGGATTGGCCAGTTAAGTGCGAATGCACTTCTTAAGCGACCCTGAACCTGCGTCCACCGGCGATGTCCGCATCACATACCCACGTGGGGGATTGGCCAGGAATCTCCTCGTCTTCCTTGACAACGGGGGGAGATGGGCGCGCGCTGCCTGGCCGCTGACATGGCACATACCCACGTGGGGGATTGGCCAGGAATCGGGCGTGAGAAGGGCTAATGCACCCGCTTAAAGGAGTACTGACACGAAATTTCAAAGCTGAGATCCGCTCTAGCAATCAAGTACAACGACAACACAAATAGGTGTCTGTGAATAAATGCATCTTTCTTTCTTTGTAGTTGTGTGTGTGTGTGTGATCTCTCTTTCGCGAACATTACCGAACCGCGCAAATTCAACTCGTGCATTCGCACTTTCACATTCTTCCCCTCGGGGAAATGCGGGGAATTTTTTTGCTCTCGACTGCTGGAATTTAATTTCTCTGCGGTTCTGTATTAACAAACTAATTCTCTTTCCATTTTTTTGCCGTTTTACTGTCAAAATTTGTTGCTTTGATGGCTGTGTGGCATTTACAAGAAGCAGAGTCACAAAGGCGTCTTCTTTTTTTCTTTTTTACGTGTACCCAGCTCCACCTGTGTTTTATTTATGTCGTTTTCCCAACTTCAATTTGTGTTTTCCTTCTCGCTTGTTTGTTTCGTGCAATATATTTGTTGTATCTCGTTTTTACGTAACAATCCGTGCGCCAGCACTCAGGCTTTTGGCTGTTCCGGGGTACATAAACATGAGTGAGTGAGTGAGTGAGTGAGTGAGTGAGTGAGTGAGTGAGTGAGTGAGTGAGTGAGTGAGTGAGTGAGTGAGTGAGTGAGTGAGTGAGTGAGTGAGTGAGTGAGTGAGTGAGTGAGTGAGTATTCTCCTGTGCGCAGAATGCAGAATTCTTAATTAAAACCTATCTTCTTTGAACGCCTTGACATCTTTCAATTTTCCCTTAAAATTTAGAGTCCTGAACTGTTGTCACAGAATTGAGCGAGGTAATAATTTAGTGGCCGATGTCTCGGACGGGAGGAGCGACAAACAACTCCCCCTTACGTGCGAATTCGAGAATGTGGTTCGGACCTGCTAACCGGCGATAGGTCCACGCCTGATTGGCCGCTGGCGTGAGGCACGAGACGGGGCACGGGAAAACAGTTTCAAAACAACGGACATTTACTTCACATTCACAGGAAATTCGAAACAGACAGACAGGAGGTTTGACGAGTTAATACACACTGCAGTTGACACCCCGTTGGGGTCAGAGCTGCCTAGACACCGACACGAAGTACATTAATTACAATGAAAGAAAAGGTACACGCCGTTACGAGCCCGAGGAGAAGACGACAGTAAATGAAGGGGACAGTAGAGTATACAATAGGCGGGGTTGGAGGCTTCCCCCAACTACTAACAATAGGCCCGCTAGAAACACATACCGCGTGGTGCACTGAAGGAGGCGGATAAGAAGCCCGTGCAGTCCGCATAGGGAAATACAACACAGAAGATGAAAAGGAAGAGTCCGAGGAAAAGTGGAGAAGGGGAGAACATCTTAGCTGCGGTCCGGCTGATGGTCTCGCCGGGGTGACGGAGGCTGTCGGTCGTCTGTGGTGGGGCACCGCTGATCAGCGACGCAATTTGGGTGAACTCCGGCCGCGCACTGTCGCCTCCTTGAGGAATCTTCGGGGGCCCGAAGTTCACCGCCGTCGTCGCTCGGCCTCCCCAGCACAGCCCTCAAGGCCGACGCCGCGTCCCGGCCGTACGTCCGGCCACCACCAGTTCTCAGCCCATTCTCCCCGGAAACCCCGCGCTGCACCACGCACCCAGACCACCGGGCCGCGCGTCTTCCGAGAATTCCCGGGGCGCAGCCTTCAGTAGGCCGCGGCACTCTCGCCCACCTCTCTCCCCGAAACACATGGCCAGCCGACCCGGGTGCGACAATGGCGGCGAGAACATTCCTTCGCTTTGCGGTACGGCTCCTCTCGGCGAACGGCAAGAAATGGCGAGCGGCAAGAAAACCCGTCAAGGAGGGACATGAATTTCGCGACAACTGTTCAATACAATATGTTACCATCTATGTCTCTTTCGTCCTCCTTTCTCGACTGCTGGAATTTAGTTTCTTCGCGATTTGGTTTAAGTAACTGATAGCTGCCTATTTATGAAAATGTCTCCCGTGATTTGTTCGTCTTATCACTTGTGTGTATCCTCTTTCCATTGCTTTTGTCTTTTTTCTGTCAAAACGTTTTGCTCTGCGGGCAGTGTAACGTTTACAAAAAGCAGAGCCACAAATTTCTCAGAAAGGGTAAACTGCGCTAAGGAAGACGCTGCACAGAGAGAGGTGCACAAAGACAGGCGCAGACTTGCAACTAAAGTTTATTCCACGCACAAACACACATACATACACATACGGGCCTATCATTGCGCACACGCGAAAACCAAAAACAAACGCAAAACATAATATATCAACAACATGTGGTGAGCATTTTCACACACGCTCGTCGATAAACAACATCTCACTGTTGTACAGCACAATCGACGTATCGCTGACACAGTCATTTCCCTTTTTCCTGATATGGTAAGCCTCGCGAATCTCTCTTGCTCGGCTATTCTTGCACCTACATAATATCTTAACTTGCTTGAAGAGTGGCTTACAGAGTGGCTTACATGTGCACGCCGAGCAATGATTAGGAAGAGGTCCACTTGCGTGATTCTAAATTAAAAGTTCGTGTACGCGCAACCTCACGTTCACACACCTGCCAGTCTGTACGATGTAAAATTCGCCGCAGGAAAGCGGAATCTGATAGACTACTCCAACGCAGCAATCAACGTAGGAATTGTGGTTCTTTCCACACCCTTGCTGCCTATTGTTACCCCTTTCAATGCGCGAACACATCCACGCAAGCTTGACAGGTGCCGAAAACGCCACTTTCACGCCCATTGCGGGTGATGTGGTTCACGCAGTCCCGTATCCCTTGTACCCCTTTCGCTCTTTCCCTCCTCTCTCTCGCAACCCATTCACCTCCCCTCCTTTCCTTTCCCCTCGCGCCTTTACTCTCACCTGCCGTTACTACCCCTCAAACAGTCCTGTTTTCCTGGACCCCTCTTTTCCTTCCTCCCTATTATCCCTCCCCTCTAACCTCCTGCCTCTCTCCTTGCAAATTTTCCTTGTCTGTGACCCATATCCCTGCTCGTAACCAGCTCTCACGCAGTTTCCCCTTCCCCAGTCTTCCCCTCCCCTCTGATTGTCCATATTAGCCACCTTTCCCCCTCGTGTCTTTCTCCTCCTTTTCCCATCCCTCCAAGCTCCGCTCTCCTACTCTTACTTTAGTTCTTCTCTATATTCCATTCCGCCTCTCAATCCTCATTTCCCCCACAACATCTCTCTCCCCTTACAGCCGCTCCCTCCTCCAATTCCCTTTAACACACCCCTCTTTTTCTTCTGCCTCTTTCACTCTCCCCTCATATTTTTGTTCATCCGTTTCCACTCATCCATCTCCACCTGACCATTCCCCTTCCCTTCGCTACACCTTGCTCACCATTATTTCTCCTTTTTCTCACCCTCACTATCTCCCCTCCTCTTCACTTCCACTGCACTCCTCTTCTCTCTTCTACCTGGTCCTACCATCCTCACCAGGTCTTCTCCTCTCTCTTTATCCCCCCCCCTTATATACCTTTTGATTCGCAATCCCCACTTTCCCTTCCCTACTTCACGCTCTGTAAAAGAGTCCTCCACGTTTCCTTCCTACAATACCATTTCCCCACCCTCCTCTCCCTCCGCAACCCTACCCTCTTTGGCTACAGTTTTCGTCTTCTAACCCCTTTTTTCCTTTCGCTCTGTCTGCCCCACTCTCCTTCCCTTCCGACTTCCGCTACAATTCTCTTCCCCACTTCCCCTTTTTACTCTCTCCGTCACCCCTCCTCTCTCTCCCCCTCCCCAACCCGCCGCCAATCGCACCCCTTCCCTTCACCTCACCATTCCCTTCCGGGTCCTCCCTTCTCCGTTCCCTGTTTTCTTTTCCTCTTATATTTTCCCTCTCCCCTCACTAATGCCCTCACTCTCTATATCCCACAAGACCAGTCGATTGGACAGTCAACCATTCACAGTAGAGACTATTCTAGGGCACCAACCCCTACAACCCCTCTCCTTCCCTTCTCTCCTCTGGACCTCACCAATCTCCACACATTCCCAGACAGACAGACAGTTCAAAGTTTTCGCGCTGAGGTCGCCGTCAGATCCGAGCAGATGGGATAGGCACTCACTTCAGCCACAGCACGTTCCATTCGCACGTTTGAGCGCGTTCAGCATGTGCGTCGATATCAACAGGCGTTGGGTACCCAACGAACGCCAATGGAGTTTCGCTTTCTAACGTGGCAAACCAAATCTCTACAAAGCGTTGCTAGACGGCATCCGCCGGCCGGAGCAACGCCGGCTGAGTGCCGTGTGAACCCTGCTCCATCGCTCTCGGTCGACCCCCAATGGCAGTCCGGTCCACTTCAATATAGTTTATCGACAGATCGGCACTGCTACATTAACGTTTCCCTACGAGGTTCGCTAGGGAGCTATCGGGTATGCTATTTAGCATAACGTTTGCCAGCTACCCTGTCGCTTTCCAAATGAAAAGGAGTTCACAAATTTTCCTCCCAGCACTGATTCACATGCGCTGTGTGTCCTCTGACAAGAGGTGTAGGTATTTAAGCTCTTTAGTTTTTCCTGAAAGGAAGTGAAAGGAGATCGCACGACAGCCCGGCAGTGAGCGGCGCATCTGTTAGATCAGTTAGCCTAATTCATGGAGAAAAGGAAGCTCTGCTTTTCTTTCCTCCATGGCCTAATTGAAATTGTTGCGGAGTCAGTGCGGTTTCGGTTTTGTCACCGGTAGCTATTACGGAAACCGTAGCCAAGGTCGCTAGCCAATCCCACAGTTCATTGCGTCTCTATGTGCCGCCGCCATTGCGCGGAGTTTTCGCTGGTGTTGCCGTGTCAGTGCGTTTGAATTCGGTTTTCGAGCCACTACTACGTAGAGTGTTTGCATTTGACGCTACACTTGTCAGCGTTTGTGTGTTGTGCTGCTGGTTTTCTGATTACGCACTGCGGTGGAACGGATTCATCATTGGCGACCGCCGGCGCCTGTGCAGCAACGATTTCTCCGGTGTGAATTACCAAGGTGGGATCCGTTGTTGGCCTAAGTTTCTCCTTGCGAGTTCCTTCACAACTGCCGTCTTTTCAGCGTTAATAATGCTATCTTGGTGGGAATCTAAGATCGTAAGAAGTGTTTATTTTGCAATTGTAAATTTACAAGATGATGCTTTAAGTGTGTCTTATGCCAAACACTGCTTGAACACACAGCTGACTCGCGTGATCGCCGTATTGTCAACGTTCCCGAAGTGACACTGCGTTGAAAAAATCCTTCTAAGAATGCGAGGTAAACGGCGTGCTGAAACACGGAGGGCAGATCTTGTTGTTCGAATGTATGGGCACAATGTTCTCCCTTTTTCACTGACTCCACTGCTAAGTTCTAACATTGGTGCGTTCTACTCAAACCCTGCGTCTGTCCCCTTATTTTACCTCGTCCTCGGAATAGTGTGTGTAGGCGTCTCTTGGGATCGCGTAGCTTTTGTCTTTAGATGCGTTCGTTATCGCTTTCTCACCGCGACATCACTTCGCTGCGATCGAGCAACTCCACTTTCCGCTCGCTTGACATAGTTTGGGCGGCATGTGGTAGATAGCTCGGACGATTTTGTTCTACCGTCAAAGGGTGCGTCCTTTCGCGCTACACGAGGCAAGTTGTGTAATCGTTGTAACAGAAATCCTGCTTTCATTTTCATCATACAAAGCAATTTATAAGGACACCAAGAGAGTATGTTGTTAGCTGATGCGCGTGTATTTGCACACCCACGCGGCTATCGCACGCACGTCTCGTCCATCTGTTCTTTCGCCTGACTTCGAGGAGCGGATGAAGTTCAGTTGTCCCTCTTGAGGAAACGAGTCATGAAAGACAGTGATGTGCTCATCCAGCGAAGCGAATCATGATCGCTATCCCTCAAAGCGACAATTGCTTGTCATTTTGCTTGTCCCCAACTTTGGAAGACAATCATGATTCCACTTTAGTGAGGACCTGGTTGCGGTGGTGATGACGATGTCTGTGCACGTTATGATGTGCGTACGTTTGTAGAAACTCCATAAAGTGATATCTATTACTCCAGGTGCACCCCAGGAAACGACTGGTAGCGTTTCTCTGACCTTCAAGCAAGCGCACGTGCTGTTCTCCGCGGCGACAGTGGCGCCACAGACCAAGTTTCGGCCACCTACCGAACCAATTCGCGGCGGCGAACATTTCTGAAGTGAAAGTGTCTAATGTTGTTTGGGTTGCAAGGAGAGGGAAATACGGAAAGAGCAAGTGCACGTGTCACCAGAAAATAACCACAAAGGGCGCTGGAAGGAGGAGCAGGAGGAGTAGGACGACGAATAGACTTTATTGAAGCCATAAGATGACTTGGGATGTTCATCCTTGTTTGGTCCCTACGCGTCAGGGCTCCCACTTTTCTGGTGTGCAGCATCCGCTAAGGGCATCGGCTGCCGCTGACTCTCCCGGTGGCTGTCTCCCAGGGGTTGGGGTGCCCAGTGTCGCAGTCGTGCGGCGTCTTGAGGTGCCGGATAGGTTGGGGCAGGCAAGGACCATGTGGTGCCGCGGGCCTGTTGCAGTTGGGGCATGTGGCTGAGGAGTAGAGCAGAGAAGTAACTGATTGATTGTTGGGTTTAATGCGCCAATGCTTCACAAGCAATGAGGCGCGCCGTAGAGGAGGTTAATTTTGACCACCTGGGGACTTTTCACGTGCGCCGAAATCTCGGACACGTCCTTGTCTTTCACCGCCCGTGTCTTTCGCTGCGCTAAATCTTATTTCTGTAACATGAACCAGCTCGCCCAGCAACACGTCTTACCGAAGTACACGTCCAAAACGCTCGACGGTTACGCCAGTGATACTCCCAGCATTGAAAAAGTGCCCGCAAATGCGCTGGCGTCGCCTCAAAGACGCTAAAGACCATAGCGATTAGCTGCCCCTGCCACGTAACACTCCTTCCTCCCACTGTCTCTCCGCTTCCCCTTCTGTTCCCACTCCCCTTCAACCATTCCCGTCCCCTTCCCCTTTCATCCCCCCCCCCCCCGACCTCCGCTCTTCCCTCTGTCCCAGTTTCCATCCCTCTCTCATTCTCTGTCCCTCCATGTCCCTGGCCTATTATTTCACCTCCACCCCCCTCTTATCCCTCTTCTCACTCCCCTCTCCTACCACTGGTGCGCACAGGTCCTTGAAATCCTTGAAAACCCTTGAAATTGAAAGTTGCGTTTTCAAGGCCTTGAAAGTGCTGGAATTTCTTTGCCGTCCTGGAAAACCCTTGAATTCTGAGGATTTTCACGGGGCTCGGCTGTGCAGCTCCCATTTTATGGCGGTTGAGCGTGGATTCGGCAAAATTCGGTGCTTACCGCTTTCCGTGACTTCGGGATCGCGAAGTCAAACTGGCCAAACCCGTTAAACTTCCTGCGCGAAAAAAAAAGGCAAGCGCGCGGTCGCAGCGTTTTTTTTTTTTTTTTTTTGGCTTGCTTCGATTACGGGGTTGGCCAGAAGCCAGAAGCCAGAAGTTGCCAAAATGGGGCTAAAGAGTCTCGATGTCCTCGTAAAAAAGAAAAGTTGCGCCAGCATGGTTTTTTGTAACGAAAAGGCAGTTACACGAATCAAGCACGTATCATAACAGTTAAGTTTCTTTTGGCTTCGTCTTGAGCGGGATTTATTGGCAACCCATTAAAAAAGGCATTGTCTGTTGGCCACATGTGCTGTGCCCACTCGTGCTGTGCCCACTCCGGCGACTCCGGTGCCTTTGTTTGCTGTCTTCTTCCCTCGTGTGCTTATGGTGCGCGTAGTGATCCAGTGATTCGTGCATTCAAATGGCATAGTTCAGAATAATGCCTGGGAAGTGTAAGTTCCAAAGCGCTTGGCTCAGCAACGACGATTATAAGCTTTGGGTTGCGGCGGATACATCAGACCCTCACTGCGCGAAATGCACACGCTGCAGAAAGACGTTCGACATCGCTTCGATGGGCGAATCTGCTGTCAGAAGCCACGCAAAAAGTGCAAAGCACTGTGAAATCATGCAAATGGCTTAAGGGTTTAAGGAAGGTGTTG
Organism: Haemaphysalis longicornis; assembly: GCF_048455015.1. Lineage (NCBI taxonomy): Eukaryota > Metazoa > Arthropoda > Arachnida > Ixodida > Ixodidae > Haemaphysalis > Haemaphysalis longicornis. The sequence goes on from NW_027526445.1 coordinate 192,699,725, forward strand.
GACGTCTTGACCATGGCAGGAAGACTGAGTGACAGCCAACGAGAAGGTGTACTGGCAGAATACACTGAATTACTGCAAGAGTCTAAGCACGAGCTTCGTCTGTTTGAAAGGAGCGTAAGCAGGCTGGATGAGTTTTTTCGGGACCTCTTGGGCTTCAGTGCCTCATGCAAAGAGCTGTGGAAAGCAGTCAGGCTGTTGCTTGCTTTGAGCCATGGGCAAGCCACTGTCGAACGGGGGTTCAGCATCAACCGCCAGATCTCCGTAGAGAATCTGAAAGGTTTGTCATACGTTTCACAGCGTATCATATGTGACGCAGTGGAGAGGGCAGGTGGGATTCTGAACGTTCCTATCTCAAAAGAACTCAGAGTAGCTGTGTCCGCAGCGAGGCAGCATTACAGTGCACACTTGGCATCGCAAAAGAAACAGTGCCAGGAAAACTCCCAGCAGACAAAAAGGCAGAGAATTATGGAAGAAGTTGAAGGCCTGCAGATGAAGAAAAAGAAGCTTGAGGCAGTTGTTGCCGATTTAACGGCATCTGCAGATGAATATGCAGAAAAGGCTGAAGCAACCGCTGACATCAAGAACGTGGTGAAATCAAACAGCCTGAGAAAGACCGCAAAAGCCAAGGCTGAAGAACTCAGCAGCATTAAGAAGCAAATAGAAAACAAACTTAAAGACCTGCCCAGAGCTTAAGAACTTAATCTAGTCGATTGAAACTGCAATCTAGTCAAATCGAGTTTAACATGCAATAAGTTCAAGTGAAGTCACTTTTCTTGGTTCTGTTCAATAAAATGTAACGTGATTGATCTACCGTATTCCATTTTTTGAAAGGTCCTTGAAAAGTCCTTGAATTTTTTCCTTGAAAACCTGCACGAACCCCGCCTTCCTATCTCACCTATCTCAACCTTCCCAGAGTATACCTCTCCCGGGTCACGTGATCCACCCGCGGGTCATGACTCATTGGACCCATGAATGGTCCGTCCCATTTCTCGCCCGGGTGGCAGACAGGCGTGTAAACTAAAATGTCCGCCTTCACCTAGTTATGGCTGGAAAAGTTATCGTCTTTTAAAACATTGGTAGGTCAAACCATTCGTGTGGTGACTCAGCAAAGCTGTATCGGTTCCATTAAGTTGCACATACATTCACGAAGCAACACGTGATAGCACGGGGTGCCACGAAAGGGGTGCACGAAACTGCTGCGTGTCACCACCAGCCGGCGGCGTCCACGCGGAGGGAGCCGCACTATTTCCCCTTCCCCGCGCTGTTGCGCTGGCGTTGTGCTGCCGCATGGTGTCCTCTCCGCGTCTCTAATCATCGTCTCCTGTATTTTGAAAATACAGGGGGCGATGCTCTAATACAGCGCCTCCCTCTCTTCCTATACTGATTCCGGCGCGCGGACGTGTTTTGGTCGCGGGCGTTTCCCGGCTCGGGTTTCAGGACTGCTTTCCCTTTGAGGAATGCATAAGGGGGTTAGAGGCAAACAGCTGCGCTGCTAAAGGCTGGTGCCGAAATAGATTCTGTGTGCGTTGGCTCGCAGCGCACACCCGATGTCTCTGAATTCAGGCCCAACCTTTCGCTGCACACCCCTACAGTTCGTGGGAGTGCCCGTTACGTAGCGGCTTATCGCTGTGTAAGTGTTTGGTAATACAAAGCGTTCAAGCGCTCGTCCCGTGTCACTCTCTCTTCTACTGTCCCCGTCTAGTGCGCTTTTTACCGTGTCAAAGCGTCAATTGGTTGTTTAGAAGTGAAGCGACAGCATCCAACCATGCACTGAAACCGTATGGCTGGCAAGAATTATAGCTGTGCAGCCTTCCGCAGCGATACGGGCACACGCGTGCTTTTTTTTTTTTTTTTTGAGGAACCTTGCGAAGGCGTATTCTGAAACCGAGATTTTGCCTGCATCAACAGTTGTCCTGAAGCGCTGGGTTAACGAAATAAGTCTGCACAAAAATCTCGGCCTCTTGAGTAGTTGACGAATGTATACATTTAAGCGCCACAGTGTAACGTCATGCTGAGCGCAAAAAAAGGTTTGACCGGCCATACTGCTGGCTGTTGGTCAGCACTTGACTCCAAATTGGGTAAGGTAAAGGGGCGCGGTAGGCCGCATGAAGCAGCATTCGCCGCGTAGCTCGCATATCTTGCCGGTGAAACAACTTGCGTCTTAGGAAAGCCAGTAAAAGTATTTACATCATTTGAGGGTCATGAACGCTGCCTTTATGCAGTCAGGGCTATAATACTGCGTAAACTCTGCTGAACACTGCAGAACCTTACGGCAGTCAGAAGAGGGAGCATTGGGGCGATGTCCAGGAATGTTTGGCATGTAAAGTTTCTATCCACAATGAATCTTGGGAACGCCGAGCTTTGCGGGTGAGGGTACCTTTTTCTTCAACAATGAATTTTCGACGAAGCTGCTCAGCTCTCAAGCTAGGGCTGTACTTCAGTTGTTGCTGATTTTATGGGTATTGTTATTGTAAGTCGCGTCTCGGAGGAACTATTCGAAGCAGCTAAGCCCTGCAGTCTAAAAACACAACAGGAATACCGCAAAAACGTCACAAGAATTTTTGTCGTACGACAAAAAACTCTGTTGTGACAACAGAAGTCCTGTCACGACAAAGCCATCTGTTGTTACGACACACATTTCTGTCCTAACGACAAAGTCAATTTTCCCAAGGACAAACATCCTGTAATCACAACAGAACTGCCAGTTACGGTACTCTTCACAATGGGCAATAACATTCAAACCATGTACAACTTTTGATGGAACATTTGGATGACGACAAGACAGGAATTCGGCACGACGGAACATCAAAATAAAGACAGGAATACCACACACGACAGAACATCAGAATCCCGACACGGCAAGAATACGACAAGACGACAGTACGACACGCGAAAAAACGACAAAACTACAGAAATTTTTCTTGTAATTTTCGACTGGGGTTGCGGATAAAGCTACGTGCACACTAGCGTCAAACTTGCCGTGCCGCCCTGCCGACGGCCGCCAGCGGCGGCGCGCCGCAGCCTTCACTCGCATCGCTGCGCGACGCCGCTGGCGGCCGACGGCAGGGCGGCACGGCAAGTTGCACGCACCTTAATGCGTGGTAAGTTCGGAAACGGAAACTCACATCCGCGCGTACAGTTCAGGCATTGAACAGGTCGGTTTCCTGTGGACTACAGTGAACGAGGCCATCATCAGCAAACAAAAACGCATCGACGTCTGTTCAGCGTAGGCCCGTTGGATGCGGGGACGGTAATTGGATATCTATCGTTCGCACGTCGACCAGGCCACTGGCTGTATCGGGCAGAAACGTGGAGCGAAAGCGAGGCCGCGCTGCATGCGTGTTTGCTCGCTCGCTTACTCACTGCTGGCCTTGCTGCGTTGTACCCGCGGAAAGGGGAGTACAAAGGCGGATGCGCTGACGTGTTCGTGTGTGCCTTTTCTTTTTGCCCGTTGACTTCAGGCGCAGGGCCGCAGTCGACCGCACTGCGCGGCTTTGACATGGAGACGGAGAGCGAACGTCGGGAGCCCGGCTCAGGCGAAACACAGGCGAGCAGCCCGGTGCCTGCTGTGGAAGCGGAAGCCGGGAACGACCAGCAAGCGGGAGCCGTAAAGCGCGAGCCGGCGGAGGCCGATGGGACGGCCGGGCAGCAGGCGGCGCCCCGTGCATCGCAGGCCGTGGAGACGCGTCCGCAGGCAGAAGCTGCAGGCCCGCCCCGTTCCGTCGTACCGCGGAGGCCGAGCAAGCAGCCCCTCAAGCACTGGTGGAGCCTGTGGTTCTACAAGAACGACCCGCTGCGCAGCTGGGAGGAGAACCTGATGGAAGTGACGTCCTTCCAGACGCTCGAGGACTTCTCGGCGCTGTACGGCTACATCGAGGTGGCGAGCAACCTGGATCCGGGCTGCGACTACTGCCTCTTCAAATACGGCATCAAGCCCATGTGGGAGGACCCGCGCAACCGGCAGGGCGGCCGCTGGCTCTTCAGCATGGCCCGCAGCCGGAGGGCCTCCGAGCTGGACAGCTGCTGGCTGGCCGTGATGCTGTGCCTCATCACCGAGGAGCAGGAGTTCGGCGAGTTCAGCGAGGACCTGTGCGGCGCCGCGGTGCAGCTGCGCCACAGGGCGGACAAGATCACCGTGTGGACGGCCGACGTGCGCCGCGCCGAGGCCAACGTGGCCATCGGGCGCGCGCTCAAGGAGCGCCTCAGGCTCAACCCCGCCGACAAGGTCTCGTACCACGCGCACGCCGACACCCGGACCAAGAAGAACGCCGGGCCCAAGGCCAAGTACCGGCTCTGAACGGGACGGTGCTCCTGCCCGAACAGCGGCGCTCTCGCGGCACTTTGGGGGATTTACTGTGGCCGATGAAAGTGATGAGGTTATGATTCTGGAAAAAAAGAATATGTTGACTACTGGAAAATTACAGGAGCTTACGAGCCGTCAAAGTTAGGTTTGCTACGTCTAAAGGTTCGCTTCGTGCGATAGTATTTATGCTTTGAGGGATAATTGTATTGACGCTGAGAGTATTGGCGCTTTGCAAGTTATGCAGTAGAAAATCTCCGCCTATGTACTTCTTTTTTTGTTTCGTTGACTGTTCGTGCTCTCTATACACTTGTGTGCCCTTGAAGTATAATTAGGTAACGCTTGACTATTGAGCTGAATGCATACTCAAGGTGAAATGAAATTGCATGGGTTCATCACTTTTTCTTTCTCTATATTTGCCCCTTATTTGCGCCTTTCGTTAGGGCGCAGTTTTGTGTCCCTGACATTTTTGCCAAGGTCGCTAACGTTGTTGTGTTTTCCGCTTTGGGAGTGACAATAAACGGCTGCATTTTGTTGTGGCTCAGGGTATTTAAAATCACGCGTCCATTTCTTTTGATGCTCGAAGGTGAAGTGTCCGCCGCACTTCTTAGCTTCCAGTGAGATGCATTTTCCCCTCTCCCCTAGTAGTTGCTTAGTTTGTTACGAATTAAACACGGAGAAGACCAGCGTGCAATCAAAGTAGGCTTTAGGAAACAAACATTTGCACGAGTCGCAGATGAAGACGGCGCTGGCTCTTAGCGCTATACTTCCGAAGGAAACAAAGCAACGTCCCCTTTTTCGACATGTCATGAACGATCATAAGAAAACCCTTTGCGTCAGTTCAAGAGTGGTTCGTGTCACTTGTCCTGCCGTCACGCTACAATTTCAAGACAGGAACAAAATAAAGGTCGTGTTAAACAGCCGCCCTGTTGAGCAACCCTTTAGGAGACACTGAAGTCATGTGCGTTGCACTGTGAGGTTACAATTGTGGTTAACTGGAGTTCGCAGATCAGGTTCCTACCGCAGTGGATCCGTTCACGCGAATTTATTTATTAGCAACCAAAAAAAAATAAATTTAAAGTTGTTCTTTCTGCGTCCTCAGCCATTTCCGTGACGCGCGAAGTATTTTAAGTGCAATGCACTTCGTAAGCGACCCTGAACCTGCGTCCACCGGCGATGTCCGCATCATATACCCACGTGGGGGATTGGCCAGGAATCTCCTCGTCTTCCTTGGCAACGGGGGGAGATGGGCGCGCGCTGCCTGGCCGCTAACATGGCACATACCCACGTGGGGGATTGGCCAGGAATCGGGCGTGAGAAGGGCTAATGCACCCGCTTAAAGGAGTACTGACACGAAATTTCAAAGCTGAGATCCGCTCTAGCAATCAAGTACAACGACAACACAAATAGGTGTCTGTGAATAAATGCATCTTTCTTTCTTTGTAGTTGTGTGTGTGTGTGATCTCTCTTTCGCGAACATTACCGAACCGCGCAAATTCAACTCGTGCATTCGCACTTTCACATTCTTCCCCTCGGGGAAATGCGGGGAATTTTTCCGCATTGGCTTGTCTGGGCGGCTTGCCGAACCGCTGACGGGTCGTTGTAAGCCCCGGCAACACTGATGCCATAAGGAATGTGGCTGGCTTTTCTGTAAAGCTTAGCTATGAAGATAATACAATTCGTCACTATATGCATATGCGGTACCCCTTCCGTATATTGGATATCGGCGCTTCGTTGAGTTACCGTAGCTGTAAACTGCACTTGCGCGTGTGACCGGTACGCTTGTAGGAAATCTAGGATCAATCAAGGGCAGCACATCGTTGATGACATGGATGTGGTCCATTGCAGATTAGTATTTCTAAACCCAGCCTGTTCCTAGGGTTGTTGGAAGTCGAGGTTGTCGTCTACGCGTTTGACTATTACCTTGGTAAACAGCTTGTATACAGCTGAAAGCAGGCTGATGGGTCTGTAGTTTTTAAAGTCTTTGTTATTTCCTTTCTTGGCAATTAAAACTGTGTTGGCGTTTCTCCAGGCTGTGGGTATACCTTTAAATAGTGCTTAAACATTTTGAGAATAGTTTAGCACCTTGTTCTATAGCAATTTATCTCCGCCCTCGTTTAGCCGGAAAAGCACAAGGGAAGCGGGGGGGGGCACACATCTTGCATATGTGGCAAATTTGTTTTTATAAATATAGGTTTTAAAACATATTTTTCGTGCAATGCAGGGGGGTTCAGGAACCACCCTGACTTATGATCTACGCCACTGCAGATTTCCCTCTTTTCGTGCCTGTAAGCGCCTTTTCTACTTCCTCTTTAGCTATTCGCGGAACGTCGAGGTTAACATGGGTAATCAGGGATCGCAAGGCGTAAGCCCAAGGTGCAGCAAGCACGTCTTTCGGCAGAGTGAACGAGTGGTCCGCAGCGCACCACACATTTGCGATCGCTTTGCTGTGTGAAGGAACGCAGTCGCTGGTGATCGTCTATTTGTGGGAGCTAAGGCATGCGCAAACGTTATGAGCAGCTCGGAATGATGCAATCCAATAAGAAAGCAGCAACGTGTAGGGTAAATGTATAGTCCTCAGCTATAGATTCGTTATTTCCGCGGCCGCAGTTCGTCCTTAAGGCGCTGTGGTATCGAACAATGCGAAATACCGCATATCAGTCAAACCCCTAACCCCAAACCAATCAAAAGCCGGCAAGGCTGCTGCAATCGGCAGCAGCTGTATGGGCAAGAAGTACGTCATGGTGGCCATGTTTGAACGTCGCTGGCGGCTGTCGTCCGGGCGTCGCAGCTCGAGCATCGAACGTCTCCGCACATGAGGCTTAGTCGATTTTGGGCCTGTGCGTGTGGAGCAAGAAAGAAAGTGGGACGCACTAACCGTTCGATGGGCAATGAGCGGACATGGGTTTCAACGGGGGCTGGGTGGGGGAATCGTCGCGACATGCGTTTAAGCCGCAATTACTCATTAAGTGGGTACGTAATAACGAGGTTTGACCGTATGCAGGTTCGAAGCCCTGCCGGGCTAGTTGTTTTTTTAGGCTGAGAGACTTAAATACCTATTTTCAAGCACGCGCATTGTAGGTACAAAACAAAAAAATCACCCGCGCGCAAGACTTGAATGGCGAAGCTGTTGTGGGTGATCATTGACAGACACAAAGTTGAGGTTTAGTGTCGTTGTGGTGTCGTGGTTGAAGTCGGCGGCATGGCATTTCAATGACCTTACGTTGAACAAGGCCAGAGTGAACTCTTGGTCGTTTTGGGCAGCGTTTTCGTACGCCACTCTGCAAGCGCGACTTATCGTCTCTACACGCCGAGCCTCTCGAAGCAGAGCGGCCCCTTGCCTCTCGGCCGTGCGAACTATACGCGTATTCCTGGTCATGTGGAGTCAGTGATCACCTACGTAGACATTCAAGTCGCCGCTGTTCTACGGTACAGAGCGCAAGCGCACGACGACGAACGAGCGAAGGGCGTACATGTGCACTGTGACGTGTCTTTCTCGTTCCGAGCAAGTGTTGACACGATACGCCGAACGCTGGAGGTTTTTTTTTGGCCAATGTTGGCCAATATCCCTACGTGGGTGTGCTGTCTTGAACGTGCGCTCGAGTCACGCGCGCACGAGCGCTCGGCCTTTTCCTGGTATTTTAACTGCGGGCACCATTCGCTCAACGGCCCCGCTGCTAAAAATCGGTGTTATAGGGAAAAAAAGTTTCACGAGCAGGGGATCGCACGCCGGGTAAGAGAAACGACGGCAGTGTGGGAGGGCGCTCTGAGAAAGGGCTACGCAGGGAAAGGGAGACGGCAGCACCAGAAGAGGGCGCGTGCAAAGTGGCACGAGCCTCGGACGGGGCCGTGCACTGGGCTGGTAAACTGGTGACGGGCCCGGCCGCCAAGTTCGACAGGAAATTTCCCAGCTGATCCACAAAGTGAAGGCCCAACTAGGCATACGATGATGATCGCGGATAGGTCGGCATCGGCGCTTCTGCGAGGCTCCGGGCACCCTCTACCATATCATGCGGGGCAGGGATAAGAAGCCCCACCTACCCCCCTCCCCTGCCCTTCCCCTCCCCTGAGCACTGGGAGAGACCACTGTCCAGCTCGCACCCTGACGACCAGCTCTGGCTGGTGCAGAGAGCCCAAGAAGCCGGACGGTCTCAAGGGTTCCTGGAAGGAGGACCCTTCCCCAAGGCGAACGTTTATTCCTACTCCCCGGCTTGGAGGATCTCGAGTGGTGCCGGGGTACTTCATTGATTGATTGTCTGATTGATTGATTAATTGATTGATTGATTGATTGTCTGATTGATTGACTGATTGAGGAGGGTGGGCGGGTAGGTGAGTGAGTGACCCTCCAGCGTCCCGGTTTCCGTATGAGCCCTTTAAGAGAATGCCGAGTTGAATATGCACGGAAGGGTTCTTTTCAAACGGCGACTAAAGTAATTTCTAACGAAATGAGCCCAAAGGGGCAATATAAATAAAATAGTATCTTCTATCACCCGAAAGGCTCCCATGTGAGGACGAAAATCACGGCAATATTATTAAGGTTTCGAAAATTATGATAGAGATTAGAGAAAATAGATCAAAAAGTGGCGACTCACCAACCACTTTCTCGTATGCCCTCTATGACAATTGACGGACTAGATCGCGCGACTAGCGGCCGCCGGCAAAGCTACGGTCAATAAAAATGACTATATGATCGTCTTGGTGCCTGTGATTCGGTTTAATGAAGCTGCTTTAAAGGGGGCCTGAGATGGATTTCAAAGTGTTTTTGTTTGTGTCAGAAATCTACTCTATAGTTCTTGTAGAAACAAGTCCAAAAATAGTAAGCATATTCGCTCACGCTAACAAAAGTTATTACCCCGACGAGACAGAACTATTTGTTGGCTCGGCGGCTTGCGATGACGACATAGTCCGACCCATAGAGTTAATACTGCCCGGCCAGCCCGTGCATTGAAACCGTGCTACACCCGGGCGCTGACATGATGCCACCCTCACAGCGTTGCCCGCTGCCTTTTTGCCTACTAGAGTTGGCGGCAGTAGTCGGTATTCACCTAGTAACCAACGCATTCCATCATGGCAGCCACCGTTGCTGTGAGTGCGCCGTGAAAATTTTGCTGTGCAGAAACGTTGTGTGAAGTTTTTCCTGTGGTAGGTAGCGAACTTTTGTGCCATGCTGCCGCGTTAGATGCAGTTTTGCATTCTCCGCAACTGAGAAGGGTAGCGCCTAGATTAGCGGGTACTTCGTACGCTAAGAGAGGTAGCTTTTGCGGGTGCGTCACGGGGGTTCGGTCGTCGCTTCGGAGTTGAGCGGACGTGTTTTTTCGTGCTCCTGTGCTTCGGAGGGGCTTCATTTCAGCGGCCGTTGCAACCGCGGGCCGCTGGATGTCGCCCGGCTTTCGCTCTGCCGGTGTGGGCGGTCGAGTGCCCCCCCTTCTCTGTACCCGTCTCCAAAGCGGTCGGGACCGCTGCAGACTTCGCTCTTCGTCGCACCATGCTCGCCTCCGCGCTTCACTGTTCCCTTCGAGGTTTCTCGTCTCCCGGACGCAGCATTACGCCAGCCAACAGTGTTTGTGGTGTGTTGTGTGCGACTGAATCGACCACAGTGGAACTACTCTTCTCTACTCTTTCCTCACCTTTCTAATCTTTACTTTTCTTTCTCCTATCCTATTTCCCCAACTATTCCCGCTTGCGGACTGTGTTAAATGCAGGTGAGCTCCCACAAGAGCTTAATAATATCCCCAGTCCATTTATTTTCCTGCTTCCTTTAAAAAGAAATCACTTCCCCCTGATTGCTTTTTTCCCCTGATTTTTTTCCCTGGTGGCTTCCCCTGTATTCGCGCATGCGCTGTTTCTGTATATATCATTTTGTGCGTGCTAAAATAGTTCAGTTGATATGCAGCGCTAGTCCTGTGTAGTCTTTTCTTTGTTGTCCCGTCTGTACAGCGCAATTTTAACATGTTTCACACGCCTCCCCCCCCCCCCCCCCCCCCCTGTATGCGTCAGCTGATTGCTTTCGCAATCTATTGAGGTGCTCTTTACAACTACTTGCTGTTCTAGCGAATGGAAGTTCGAACTGGACAACGCTTCCAAGAAATGCATCTAAATGGAAATCGTATTTGTGACTGCACTTCATGCTAAACAAACATGCTTTCTGTGCCTGTTCGTGTGCCTGTCTACGAGGCCCCTGCAGCACGTGTGTCAACTTTTTCTCCAGTTGAAATGCTTTAAGGTAGTGGCCCTTGCATTAGCTTAGATTCAATAACCGTGAAATAACCAAGCCTAATATTACTGAAACTCTGTCAAGAGATTTTCCGTTTTTCTAGGTACGTTTAGAGGATTTGTCATTGATTGTATGCTTGGGGACGTCACACAAGGTACATGATTAATGTTGTCAGGTTACATTAGGTCGCAATAATTCTATTTAATAGCAGCTTAAACAAAATCTCGACAAAAGCAAACCAGAGACTAGAAGATATCATGTAGAACGCGCATTTCCATTCTGGGTTTGTGGAACTATAGCTTTCAGTACATCCAACTACAAAGAAAGTAGTGCAAGTGTTCATTAGTCGCTGCAGGGCTCTTTACCATTTAAAATTTCATGCCCCCTCTCCCAGAATAAAGAAAGAGGAAAATTGTGTAAGGAACTAACTATTTCCAGCAAAGCTATGGCAGGTTTAAAACCCTTTTTGAAGAAAAAACAATTTCGTGATAAAAAACCTAAGCACTGGAGAAGAGGAGAAGAACGAAATAAACAAATACAAGCAGAGGCAGCAATACAAGCAGAGGCAGCATAAAAGAGCAAAAAAATCAACAAAGCAAATGCAATTCTACGAGGCAGTTAGTCACGAAAGCTTCCACGAAGGAGCAGACACCTCAGGAGAAATTTTAAAAAATTAGAAATTATGTACCCTATTTACATTATGTACACAGAAAATCAGACATATTTCAGTGGTTTTAGACAAGATGGAGCTGAAGTAGCCAAATCAGTTCTTGCCTTGAAGAAGCAGATTGCAGTGATTAAGAGAGAAAAACAGTCACAGGTGGTGTAGGGGTGTTACCAGCATGCAGCATCCTTCGTTTGCCTATTTTGTCATTTTGCCTGCTTCTTTTATGCCTATCTTTTTTTCGCCCATGGTGCTGTCTTTGTACTGGCCATTTCCTCGCCATGTTTTTTGTTCTCCCGAATTTTTTATCCTTTATTTTATGCCAGTTCTTTCCTTTCCTTTCAAGTTTACTGTTCCCATTTCCACATGTAGCACAGCCAGCTGGACAGTTCTTCTTCTTCTTTCCTTGGTTAACCTCCCTAGCTTTCTTCTACAGTTTCTTCCTTTCTTTGAAGTCGCACATTAGGTCATCTTAGCCTTGCTCTTACCATCACAAACTTCCCTAGAGGTCTGGTGGTATTACTGGTGCTGAAATAAAATTTGTTGGATAAGAATTGCTTGTACATATGACCCTCTTGCTTTTTCTGTGATTATTTTTGCTTCTGATACACGGACTGATGGCATTGCGATGGCCCATTATTTTTGATGAAAATAAGAATGCTGATGACCACAATCTGAATGAGCATTAGCCAGAACTTTCATAATCAGCTACAGCATTACTGGAACCCAGCTTCGGTAATGCAACTTCGTCATCATCCTTGTTGCTGTGAGCACGCTGGAATGGAAGCGTGGAAATTCTACAAGGTCTGGTGTGGCACCTTTGTGGCCACCGGTTTGATGTTGGCATAAATTAGAAGGCTGTGCTACACATATCGCATTCCTTCCTTTTATCTTGTGTATACAGCTGAAGAAAGTCTCCAGATGGTCCTGGCTGAACCGATACGTGCAGATGTAACTGTCGCAAATAATAAAATTGAGAGTTCAATTTATTGTCGGCTTTCTTAATGACTGCCATATGCAACGCACATTAAGTGTCTGAATACTCTATATTAGCGATTGATAGTCTCATGCTAGGCAGTCTGATTCACCTGCTATAGTTATGTCTGGCAGCTGTTTCAAAATTAACCACTATGATTGAACTAATGAGCGGCAATAACAATTTATAGGTGCACTCAAATTAATTTACTTTTCAAGGGAGACTTATATCCTTCGTCGACTTCGCCTTGCACAAAATACATGACGGTCCCATCGCGACCCAAGAAAGTGCATATGTGTGTTACCTCAACATGCTTCTTAGGCGGTCTCTGTTGACAGACAGATTTCCGGCCGAACCCGCATTTCAGGCGAAACCGCCTGCAGGCGGGGCGGTCCTGATAATTGGGCGTGAACAGAAGTGGCCGTTTCCGTTCATTGGCGAAGGCACCCAGGGAAGGACAGAATAATTTTTCTTAACGCCCCACCAAACAGGTGCCCATCTCACATGAACGAAGTTTACTCCACCCCCACATCCTCTGTGCAGGTATATACATGGGCCATATGAGAGCAGAGGTGCAACTATACGTAATTAAACAACGTCGCTGATCCGCCGAATTTAAGAAATGTGTCATGCAAAGCATCAAATATATTCTCGAAAATTTCAGATTGCATGTTTCAGCGATCGAAGGAGCATGCAACAATCGCACACACCCATACAGGAGATTTCTGCACCTACATTCGCCATTACCTTTCTGCTTCGCCTTGTCCTCCTCTAGAAAACCACCTTATCGTGCAAATAAAGTTACTATTATTATTATTAGTTGGTGGTTGTTTTATCTCTGGCTCAAGTAAAAAACCGTTCAGTGAAAGTACAACAGCACCCGTAAACAAGAGCCTAGTTATACGCTAGGCATGGTAAAATGGTTCGTACATTTGTTTGTTTTTAATTTACGAATCATATACGCTTAAAAGGAGCCGATCTGCCCAGACATGTTTCGCGTAACATGATATGACCGGCTGACGGCGAGTTCAAATCGGCAGCAGCCACTACGGACATGTAGAGAAGGTGCACATGTCCTTGAAGATAGGCGGCGGCGGCTTTATTCCGTATCGTCGGCAGTCTTCGCAAGCGTGTCTTCGCAAGCAACGAAGTGACACAGCAGACACTAAGGCGTGTTAGAGTGAACCTTTGTAAATTAGCCCCACACGACTGACGCTCCTCACAATATACCGAAACTGAATTTGGCGCCTCAGCCCGACGTCTTCTTTTTGCTTATAATTTCATTTATTTTTGTTCGTCAAACATGAATACTTCAAGAAAACTAATAAAAAGCATACAAACTCGTAAAGAAACTCAGTTATTGCCATAAAAGTTGCCTAATTTTAGCTTAGGGCCCTAAATTTGTGCCTCATTTTTAAGAAAAATTGTTAGCCATATCTTAAACTACTGATCTGGCAACTACAGCGTGGCATCATGGCGGCATTCGTGTTTAGACACATTTTTGAGCCAGCTTTACCCGCCTGCGACCTCGTCCGAGGCGAAGCACTCATTTCATGGTTGGCCGCCGGAATGTCCGCGATTTTTGACGGCGGCTCTTTGGTTTAGAGCGTCGTCGTTACCATGGTTACTTCAGCGAGTGGGTCGCACATGAGACGACGACGTCCTTTTTTTTTTTTTTTTTTTTAAGCTACGTTTTCAGTCTGTACGGACTTTGAGCAGGAGATACTGGTGATTGCGGAAGTCGACCTTGCATGCGCGAGAGTTTCCGTGAACGGTAACTTATTTTTACCGTCGCTACATAGCGATACAGAGGCTAGAATTTCTACCGACTGTAGTAGCGAGCCCCCTGCGCCGGCGAAATGTACGCTCGCGTTTTGATTAGATTACCGGAAAGTTCCGAGTGAACGCCCTCCCCCGAAACATCGCCCACCCCCTTTTACGGGTGAAATATTCAATTTACTGAAAGACGCGCGCCCACCCCGTAAAATCCATGGCTTTAGCGCCGATGAGTGAAGAAAACAAACCCGAATCATCTCTTCATGTGTAGATGCGGTCACTTATTTGTCCTTTCCGCGCTTGACCCGAAATTTCGCCCATCTCGTATTTTTCACTTGATATCACTGTACTTAAATTTGGGTGGGCGTTCTTCTGGAACTTTACGGCACAGCAAATGCGCTGTGCTCTGCGCTTCATGCAAGCAATCTTAGTTGATGTTTACTACATTCTTGCTAAATGATCAGGAGCACGATAAATGACAATTTTTTTAGAATGAGCGAGCAAAATTTCCGCCCCTACTCCAGCTTCCCACGCTTCCAATGGTTCAGATGCCTTTATGAACTAGCATAGCTCTTTTATGCTTTCAAAATCGTCTTGGGCAAGGTAATATAGGTAACTGCGGAATCATTACAAATTAGCGGTGGCGTGAATTCTGGTTAATGCAATACTTGGTCCTAATTCTTCCCACTAGATGGCGGCGTCAACGTCATGTTTTCGATTTTTTAAGCTCTACAGTAGAAGTATACGGCTCTTTTAAAAAAAATTATTGTATTGTGAGAGTTCAATCTAAGACGTCTAAGATTCAAGCCATTTCAAGCGTAAGCGAACAGTTCTGGGCGACAAACGTTTGTGTCATTTGCTTTGCGACAAATTCGCCAGATGTCGCTACTCGGCAGAGCCGGTTAAGGTCCCTGAAGAGCCGGTAAGCCGGAATGCAGAAACCGCAGAGTGCAATCCTTTCGTTTTCAGCGGCAAACGCGGCTGCTCTTGCTTCATTTTATACGGTAAACGGTAAAGCGCGCTAAGGACACTAGGCAACAGGTTCATTCAGAAGGCCGGTGCAGCAAACCACACTTTCCTGCGATCATGACTTGATGGGAAGCAATGAAATGAAACTCTTTGGCAGTTGTCGTTACGGGATGAGCATGCTCTTGCCCTTGTCGCGACCGCCGCAGAGAATCAGCTGCGACAGCGTTTAGGCTTGAACTGATTTATTCATCCCGCGTGAGCGCACTTGAGCGTGCGCCTCGTGATCACGAGCAGTGGCCGGCGTCGTCCAAGCGCTGCGTGCGGAGCTCCTCCTTCGTCGTCGGCGCGGCGCTCCCTTGGCGCGCCGTTCGTTACCACCTCTGAAACAACGTCGAGGCTACGCTCGAAACACAGATGGTGCAAAGAATCCTTTCGGGTACAGCGTCCAAGAAAGCAAATGCAAAGAAAACTGATGATACTCTAAAGCCCCAACCACATGGAGCGATTTTGCAAGCGACTTGGGGAGCGACGCGACTAGCGACGAACTACTTTTCGCCGCGGACCAAGTCGCTCATCGAATCGCTCGGTTCTGGGCCGCCAGAAACAGTCGCTCGCCTCCCGGAAGTGGCCTCAGCGACTAGCCAATAGGAGAGCCCCTACGTAAGCACGCAATCTCCGGTTTTGGAAGAGAACGGGGGGAAGATTTTGCAAATCCACGCAGACGACGTTTGCGGTGCAGCGGCAAAGAAAGCTTTGCGTGGCAAAGCTTGTGTACACGCTGAAGCAGAAGCAAGAAGGCTCCCGCTCACACTGGGTGAGACCCGTGTGGGAAAAACGACGTCAACAAAGCGAATTCTTCACGGCGTTCATGTTGGAGCCGAGAATCGAGGCGCAGAAGGAAAAGCGTGCGCTATCGCTAACCCAAACCAGTTTTAGAGATGCAATGAAGTGCAAAAAGCAAGGTAGAAAGGCGTAATACTTTTTAGTCATGCTTTTTATGACAAATGAACAAAAAAAATGTTTGCAAACATCCAGCGTACCAAGCGCGTTACTATGCGCAGTGCGGAAACATTGAAATCGCCATCCTCAGTCGCATGCTCAGTCGCTCGAGCCGTCGCTGTCATGTGGTTGCCTCGGCGAGCGACTTCGGTTCGGCGACTGCGGATCCTAGTCGCGTCGCTCGTCGCGTCGCTGGAAAAATCGCTCCATATGGTTAGCGCTTAACACCAGACACGGAGCGCTGAGCGATCACGCTGGCTGCAAGCGTCGTTGCTCCTGCGCTCACTGTATCCTTCCGCCGAGAACGGAGGAGCGTCAAGCCCGGTTTGGCCCGGTGTGTAAGTGCTTTACACTCCGGTATAAAACAAATATGTGTGACTGTGTAAAAGCACCCACACACAAAAGATGTTTTTTGTAGCTTTCTGATGTTTTTACGCTCGTAAAAAATTGATTAAATCAAGAGCGCACAAACACGTCACGATTAGTTCAAGAAATAGCCGTTGCGCTCCGATACCATCGACTCCCCAAAAAACCCCATCTCAGGGGCCCTTTAAGGCTTGCATCGAGTTAACGGGCTGATGACTGTTTTGATCCAAGGTCTTGTTAAGTTTAATTTTCAAGGTGGGGGGACGAAGCCCCTTAGTGGCTTGGGCTGTCGGCGTTTCCCGTCGTCGGCGTCACGGTAATAAAACACCGGGACACCCGTTTTCCAAGCCTCTAGAGCGCAACACGTACTAAAAGACCGCCCCTGGACACTCGTTTTCCAAAGCCTCGCGGTAGAAAGTTTCGAGCTTCAAAGACACGATACTTTTAACAGAGCAGCTGTGTACCTCTAGCCGCAACGGTTTCATCTCCGTGGGCAAAAACTCCAAAGCGCCAAGAATACACTTACACGGGGCATGATTCGCTCCTCTCCAGGTTGCACGTCAGTGGAGACGGCCCGGTTTTATTTCACACTAAATGATTTGCGGTAACACGCTCTCTTAATTCAATATCTGTGCCTTCATTGTGTAAATAGGTGTAGATTCGGTACTACTCTTCCCAGAGTGTGTCGCGACCGGTTTGCTTGCAATGTGCGCGCGCTGTGTGCGTGAGAGGCTGCCTTGGCCAGGGAGAGAACCTGCTGTGAGAGCGATGCCCTCTGTATTTGTATTGCGTGGGCAGGGCCGGATGAAAAGGGGGGGGGGGGTCTACGGGGGCTGCAGCCCCGGGCCCCCAGCTGTCAGGGGCCCCACTCGACCATATGAAGAAAAAAAATTCTTGAGTGTGTGTTGAAAACCAGGAAGCAAGCGAGGGTAAGAGGACGCCGCTTTATTGACGACGTTCGAGCGGCTAGCGTTCTTCGCTTGATGAAGAAGATGTCTCGAGCCTCGCTTCTCGTGCGGTCGCTGCTCGTCTTCACTTCGGTGTCGTCGTCTTCCAACCAACCAGATCACATTTTGTAACAGGCTCCGGGTCGGCGCAATAATATGGATCTGGTTGGCTTCAGCTGGCTAAAATCTTGAACCTGGCAATGGATTGGCGATTGATTGGTGCTTCCGTAGTCGAGAAGAACTGGAGACTTCATTGGAGTCATTTCCGCAGGGCTCAACAAGAGCAGGTCTTTGTTCCGGCGGCCTAATTGCCATGGTCTGTCAAAAAGGTGCTCTCCATGCTTCCATCTTGCACAAAGTGCCTCAGCCGATGAAGCTTCAGGCGCTGAAGTGGAGCATAAATATTCTGCTTTTCGTTCGTTTTCGGTGAGGACTTGTGAGGCCCGTGGACGTTCTTTGGAACATCCTCCTTTGTCTGTAGTTCTTGGTTGATCCACCTCCAAAGAAGCCTTTTCCTGCTCAAACACTGGCTCTTCAGTTGCTACGTGCGAACATGTCACTTCTTTTGAAAATTTCGCGTCTCCAGGCACTGTAAACCCAAAAGCCGTTTCCTGGGACGTATCTGATTCAGCCGTCGATGTGGACATAGTCGTCAGTTTTTCTGGTGTTGGTCGTTTCCAATTTGGATCGCACAAGGAAGTTATGTGGCGTCCTTTGCAATTCCGACATGAGAGGCTTCTTGCATTTTTGCAATTCTTGGCGCGGTGAAAGTGCCTGGCGCAGCGAAAGCAACAACCTTGTTTTCGCAATTTCGCTTTCTTTTCTTCTAATGTAATTTGAGCGCGGCAGTCTTCTGTGAGGTGGTCGTTTGATTCGCAGAGAAGACATCCATGGCGGGATATCGTTAACGTTATTGCGGAAGAAGAACCTTGCATGTTTTCTTTGACCTGGTTCCGGTTGGTTTTGTCCTGGCAGGCATGTCTGATCCCGTCACTGGTGAAGTGATCTCCCGACTTCGCACTTCCAGGTTCAAAAGTTCAAGTAACTTCGATACTTCACCAGCCTGTTCTTTTCCCTGTGCTTGTGGTGTCGTTAACGTTAAATGGTTGAACCTGAGCACGAGCTCATAGGGCAACTTCTGCAATAGTGCAGTCTTCAACATAATGCCGTACGACTCAATATGTACTCCGAGGTTCTTAAGTGATCTAACATGAGTGTGTACACATTCATGAAGCGTCTGAAGGTCGCTCAAGTCTTCGCAGGAAGTCACTTTCAGGAGGTTTAGCAGTTTGCTCATGTGGTCGTTAATTATGAGGGTTTTGTTTCCAAAACGTTGCCAGTATGTTCAATCCCTCGACCCGCTGCCTCCTCCGACCACGAAGACGACGAGGCAGTAGTAAAAGGGACGAGAGCTCGTGCATCGAATCTGGCAGGGAACGGTTCGGAAACTGGCAGCATAACCAATAAACAGTTTGCTTACGCCTTGAGTTTCGCTTTTCGGCACTCGTGGCTCAACATTTTTTGGTGCCGGCACGTCGTTTTTTCTTCCGCGGAGGGCCACATTCAACGTGGTCTGCCGTTGCACCGGTTCCGCTCCGGAGGCGGCAGCCACCGTTACAACCACGCGCGCCGGCGCAAGAACTCTGTCCAAGGAGGAGATCGACAAGTTGCGCGACGTGTCGCGAATCGTCCCGCGCAAGTACGCCCGGGGTGTCAAGCTGGAGTACACGTTCCCGCAAATGGAGCTCGAGTAGCGGATCAGCTACATGCGCAAGGACTACGCCAAGTTCGGTCGCGCCACGGGCATCAACCCGGGCATCATGTGGCCGTCCAAGGAGGAACTCGCAGACTTGGTGTACATCGAGAACAAGTTCTACCCGACGCTGCAACAGTTCGATGGCTAAGGGGTAGCTGTCGTTAGTTGTAGGCAATCCGCTGATTACGCCTTGCGCTTTCCCCTTCAGGTAACTGCGAAGATACTTGAATTTGTCAACGTCTATTAGGCACAGGTTCTTATGTATCGTTGACTCGAACTGGTCTCAAAATGCAGGCCACCGTATGAATTATCCGTCAAAAGGTTGGATCTCAAGTTTGGGCAATTTAACTTGAACTCGTTCTTGAGGTGACGTTGCGGCCTGTACCACACCATTAGTCGTTAGAGTGCATGCGGCTGGAAGATGTCTTTCAGCGCGGAAGACCATGCGTGCAATAGAATCTCTGTAATCTTCTACAGTTGCCAGTTCATCGTCTAGTTCGTCATCGGGAACGAGGTCCTCTATCTCTTTGTCTAGTTCAGTTAAAGCAGCCTCTTTCCGTTTAAGCATATGAAGTTGCTCAGCCAGCTCACCGGTCGGTAGTGGAGTCACCTCCATCATGGACTTCATCTCGCTGATGACCCTTGTAGTCGAGGCGCGAAGCACATTACGCTTCCGTTTCGGACGATCCATGATGGGGCTCGGTACGTAGAAATGGCTCTGGCGGGAGGTGATTCGATGCGCCGTTCGTGACCGTTGTGTCCTCTTCAATGGGCCTGCTTCTTCGGTAGGGGTCTCCAACGGTGTAATCCTTTCATCCTGGTCACGGCACCAAATTGTTGAAAACCAGGAAGCAAGCGAGGGTAAGAGGACGCCGCTTTATTGACGACGTTCGAGCGGCTAGCGTTCTTCGCTTGATGAAGAAGATGGTGGTGGTGGTGGTTCCAGTGAAATGGCGCGTACCCACTTAGGGGGATTGGCCAGGAAATGGGCGCCTTACCGAAAAAAATTAGGTAATTTTTGAAGGGAAAGAAAAAATTTTAATTATTACGATGGATTAGCAGTAGATGAGATTAGAGAAATAAAGAAAAAAGGTAAAAACGAACACCATTTAATGAAAATTGGAAGTAAGAAACAAGAAGAAAGTGGTACAGACGAAGCAGTGAGCTTGGCGCGCATATTCTTGACAAGAAAATCCAGTTCAGCTAAATGCTGTCTAGCACGGCAGACGGCCTGATTCCAGGATGAATGAGTGCAACGCACTGCAAAGATCCCCGTGGCAGAATCCCAGTTCCTTCGCCCCGAATGACAAAATAACTGTAGCAGACAGCGGGAGGTTTAGCCGGCTGCATGTACTTTCTAGGTATCTTCGTCTTATCGAGGAGAACCGTCGGCAGGAGAAGAAGAAATGGTCGATTGTTTCCGGTTCTTTGCAAAAGGCGCATAACGGCGACAGGGCCAGATTAGAGCGGTGTGTTAAGTTCGGGCTCCGCATGTAATTAATGAAGGCCGCCGGTGGCCCATGTATTGGCGTCGCCTCCGCTGGTGGCTACTTTCCCGTGTCCCTTTCATGTAGCCGCGCGGACGCCAAGTTCGGAGCCGCGGAGAGCTGTTGTGCTCGTCCTTTTGTGTGTCAAAGGATGGGGGCGATTAGCCTGAGTGCCTCTGTCGCGTCGAGGGTGGCAGGGTCATTCGGCATAACAAGCTGACGGGCGGCCAGATGATCGTATCTCTTAGTGTTGAAAGCGCGCGCGGTGTAAGTTTGGAAAATCTTCGACTCCTGCGGTGGGCGCTCTTCGTCGACGGGTCGTTCGCCTCGACGATGGTCGCCTCGGCTGGCGGCGTCTTTCCCCGTGGTCTGTTCAGGTGGGCGGCGGCGCCCTTTAGTCTGGGAGGGAATTAGCAACCCTCATTGTCCCGCCGCTCGCGCAGACGCACGCTTCGTGGGAGGCGTCGCGCGGAGGGAGGTCAGCCGCGCGGGGACTGCTCTGGGCCCTCGGCTTGGCTGTTGTGCAGATGCCGCCCGCTGAACGTAATGTGTGTCCACTTAGGCCACATATGTACTGTGTTTGCTTGTCGGGTGCTATGGCGTTCGCGGGAAACGCACTATGAGTGTGTAAGAGAGAGCGTTAGGTCACGTGACCGCAGGTGGGGACATGTATGTGATTGGCTGTTTCCTGTGGCCAATCAATGGTTTGTAATAATTGTTTTGAAAGGTTTTTCTCTCTTTCTTGAACGCCCCCTTTTTGGAGGCGGAGTTTTTGCTATCAAAACCAGAGTGTTGGGTTTTGTCGGGGGTCGGTCGAGAGGGGATCTAGTTTAGCATAGATCTCGGCCGAACAGGCTGCTGCAGTCAGAGTGACAATGTAACCGTCACTCTGACGTGATGTAAACTTGGAGTCATGTAAATAATGTAAATAAACCTAATATCCAGCAAGGAAGGCAGTCCTCATCCCTCACCCGCTCCAAGCATCGGTCGTCGGTCATCGGAGCGAGTCGAGATGGTCCTCTCGGCTCGCACATCAAAAGAACATCACTATTTCGCCTCCATCAGTTCGCCAAGAAGATGGAGAGGCGAAATTTAACTGGCGCAGTCGACAGGATGACCACGACCATGGGCTGGAGCTGGTGGGGCATTCCGGAGAGACTCCTTCAACGCAAGGTTCGGCTCCGACCAACGACGAGCCAGACTCCAAGCATCGACGGGGCGACACCTCAGCGGGAGGCCTCGTGAGTTCCGGCTCAGTGCGGCAGCAGCCGCGATTCTACGGCAACGGGGCGACACCTCAGCGGGAGGCCTCGGGGGCTTCGGCCCAGGGCGGCGTAAGCCGCGGTTCAACGGGGCGACACCTCAGTGGGAGGCCTCGTGGGCTCCGGCCCAGGGCGGCGGAAGCCGCGGTTCAACGGGGCGACACCTCAGCGGGAGGCCTCGGGGGCTTTGGCCCAGGGTGGCGCAAGCCGCGGTTCAACGGGGCGACACCTCAGCGGGAGGCCTCGGGGGCTTCGGCCCAGGGCGGCGTAAGCCGCGGTTCAACGGGGCGACACCTCAGCGGGAGGCCTCGGGGGCTCTGGCCCAGGGAGCACGGCCCCATCCCGGCGGCGAGAGCGGCGCATCGGGTCCACGAGCTGCTGCACCAGCGACACTGCGACCCGGCCGAACCCGGAGCGGGCACAGGTGGGCCCTGATTTGTTTTCTCCGGGTTCACCATGGCCACTATGCTAACGGGATGTCGCGGCACCGACCGGAAGGTTAGTGCCATTGTGCTCGAGATTGAAGAGTTGAGAGCGGAGTTAGCTCTCAGGAATGCGCAGCACGCTTTCGAAAAAGCAAGGCTGGCGGGTAGCAGGGGCGCGGGTAGCTGGTCCGAATGGACAGCTGAAGAGCTTAGCGCTCAGTTAGCCCAAGGGAGAGCGGAGATCGCTTATGAGAAAGCGAAGCTCCGCAGGATCGGTAATCTCGAAGAAGACACCAATGTCTTCACAGTGTTCGTTCCATCATGGGCGTTTCGAACGCCACAGGATAGGGAGAGTAGCTCCGCCCCATGCGCCGACATAGACCCCGCGGCCGACCGCGAGGAGCCCCTCGTGGATGAGCTAATTCCGAGATCGAGCGAATCTGTCGAAGGCATGGTCATCTCGGAGGAGGCGGAGGTAGCACAGCCGTCATGTGAGGGCAGCGGAACGGCGGGCCTAATTGTTGAGCCTGCGTGCGCGAAGCAGGAATGTGCAGGCGGCCCGCGGCGTCTTGCGCGTAGGTCGATTCCGACGGGCGCGAGAACGCGGGACGCGGGGGCAGGTTGGGCGGCGCAGGTGCGACATCGTCGTACGCGCTACCGCCGAGTAGGGTGTTCCTTCTCTCCCGGGAGCACAGGACACCGCGAGCCGAACCAGGGTTCGTGTAGGATCAGCTGGTGGCGCACAACACGGAATCAGCTTCCGTGCGACGGTCGGTGTGTGCCGCCGCGGAAAGGGGCGTTAGCGCTGAATAGTGTGCAGTGCGAGACAGGGACGGTTCAGTGTTGTTTGCCGCACACTTAGTGGTTGGCGTTTTGCGTTTTTTTTTTCTGCTGTTTTTTTTATGTGTAGGGTTCGCTCCGACGAGCGTTATTCTTAGTTTTACCTGTATTGTAGTTCTCCCCCTTGATTTTAGTTTTTTTTATTGTGCATGTGTAGGTTGCGTTCAGCTGTCGTAAGTCGTGTGATTTGCGAGAAGCGCAGCCTGGCGGTCTTAACGCTGTCTTCCTGAGGAGTAGAGCCGCTGTTACAGCACGGTAGGGAGTTTACCTTTGGGGTACAATGGCGAGTGCCTTCCTTTATTTGCGCTCGTTGGCATATGGTCATGGTGGGCCATGGAATGTGCAGGTAGGGCCCACTTGTGGCGCTTGCGTGCGAACTAGTGTCTGAAGTGCTGAAAAGTGAACTTTCAGAACATCGCATGTGGACAGCAAATGAACCGCAACCGGGATGAACAATCTGGTGCATTCTGAAAGAACAGGCGTCTGCGAGTGCGTGAAGAGGCGCTGAACTTCCTTAAACGTTTTTTTTTATTTGTACAGGAGTAGCCTCTTTTGGTACGTTTGGGTTTTGTTCGGGTGTTGTTTTTTTTCTTTCATTAGAGTGAAAGAATGTTTCTACATGCGCTGAACGGTTAAGGATGGATGGTGTCATTCATCCAGTTGTCAAGTTGTAACATTTATACCCTTCGTGGGGTTGGTTGCCTTTAATGGTAGAGGGTGCCACGAGTTTGTTCTCACGGGCCCTGTAGTTGAGCGTCTTCGTTTATTGTTTGATGTTGCGCAAGCCATGGCTAGGCCAAGGCACTGAGTATGCCGTGTTGTATCCGTTTTTGGTGCAGTGTGCCGGCGCTTTGTGCTGGTTGGGTTGGTGTGTAGCGGGTTAATTTTTTTTTATTGTTGTATTGCATTGTATTTTGTAGTGTACCCGCGTAACGGCTTGAGCGCGTTTCGTTTAGTTCTTGCTCTGCAGTAAGACATAACGTGCAGTGAGAGTTAATGTTGTACGTACAGCTAGTGTACGGACAACATTCTTAGTGCGGAGGTGTTAAGTTCGGGCTCCGCATGTAATTAATGAAGGCCGCCGGTGGCCCATGTATTGGCGTCGCCTCCGCTGGTGGCTACTTTCCCGTGTCCCTTTCATGTAGCCGCGCGGACGCCAAGTTCGGAGCCGCGGAGAGCTGTTGTGCTCGTCCTTTTGTGTGTCAAAGGATGGGGGCGATTAGCCTGAGTGCCTCTGTCGCGTCGAGGGTGGCAGGGTCATTCGGCATAACAAGCTGACGGGCGGCCAGATGATCGTATCTCTTAGTGTTGAAAGCGCGCGCGGTGTAAGTTTGGAAAATCTTCGACTCCTGCGGTGGGCGCTCTTCGTCGACGGGTCGTTCGCCTCGACGATGGTCGCCTCGGCTGGCGGCGTCTTTCCCCGTGGTCTGTTCAGGTGGGCGGCGGCGCCCTTTAGTCTGGGAGGGAATTAGCAACCCTCATTGTCCCGCCGCTCGCGCAGACGCACGCTTCGTGGGAGGCGTCGCGCGGAGGGAGGTCAGCCGCGCGGGGACTGCTCTGGGCCCTCGGCTTGGCTGTTGTGCAGATGCCGCCCGCTGAACGTAATGTGTGTCCACTTAGGCCACATATGTACTGTGTTTGCTTGTCGGGTGCTATGGCGTTCGCGGGAAACGCACTATGAGTGTGTAAGAGAGAGCGTTAGGTCACGTGACCGCAGGTGGGGACATGTATGTGATTGGCTGTTTCCTGTGGCCAATCAATGGTTTGTAATAATTGTTTTGAAAGGTTTTTCTCTCTTTCTTGAACGCCCCCTTTTTGGAGGCGGAGTTTTTGCTATCAAAACCAGAGTGTTGGGTTTTGTCGGGGGTCGGTCGAGAGGGGATCTAGTTTAGCATAGATCTCGGCCGAACAGGCTGCTGCAGTCAGAGTGACAATGTAACCGTCACTCTGACGTGATGTAAACTTGGAGTCATGTAAATAATGTAAATAAACCTAATATCCAGCAAGGAAGGCAGTCCTCATCCCTCACCCGCTCCAAGCATCGGTCGTCGGTCATCGGAGCGAGTCGAGATGGTCCTCTCGGCTCGCACATCAAAAGAACATCACTATTTCGCCTCCATCAGTTCGCCAAGAAGATGGAGAGGCGAAATTTAACTCGGTGCAAGTAATAATTTAAATTTGGCACGCGACAGCGAAAGCTAGTGAGGGTTACTTCACAAGCTCGCTACTGGATTATGCTGCACTTCCATGAGTACCGGAGGTGCTCGAGCTCCGAGTCGTCGTAGGTAGAGTCAGGCAGACTTTGGAGTAAACACAGCCTTCGGAAGCGAGCCGAAGTAATGAGGGAAATGGGTGGCAGAACCTCCACTACTGGACCGCTTAATGCCATTCCCGCCAGAGCATCCGCCGATTCGTTAAGCCAGATACCTGCATGTCCAGGTACCCAGACCAAGCGAAGTTCAAGAAGGGAGGAAGGCGCTAAAGAAGCAAGGACTCGACGTAGGGGGGATGAAGTTGAGAAGATGTCTCGAGCCTCGCTTCTCGTGCGGTCGCTGCTCGTCTTCACTTCGGTGTCGTCGTCTTCCAACCAACCAGATCACATTTTGTAACAGTGTGCTTGCTGCCCGCATCGAAAGTTGAAGCTTAAACCTCACCTTCACATCGAAGCTGACTATCTCGTGACAGGTGATGAGGAGCGGGGGGACTCTCATGTTATGGTTGACAACCTTCGAGTCCATTTCAATTCAACTTAGTATTCCTACTCCTCCTCCTTGTTTTCCCGAGGTTTAAGTACGCTGTCAATGTTCATACTTGTTCATACGTTCATACGTTGAACGTTGAACGTTGAATATTCATACGTTGAACAAGAACAAGACATTACGCAAACGTATAGGCAGAACATTAATACATAAGTGATATTTGCAGGGTTCCTTTATTAAAAATTCACGGATGTTTGTTTTTTTGCAATAGCAAATGCAATACTGCATCAGCTGCACAAAACCGTCGCCTGCTGTTGCCCGCGATCCTGGCGGCATTTGAGAAATCACACGGCGACAGCAACGAAAGGTTCCACTAGATAGGTTCCACGCTCTGCTTGGAACGCACGTGGAGTATGGAAACGTGGTTCTATAAACGTTGTAATATATAGGGTGCATCAATTCACTCACGTCTCCGCCGTGCTGCAGCGCTGGCATCGAGGAACCCGGCCCGCAGCAGTGGAACGGGGTAAATTTAAATTAACTTGAGGAAACCTCTAGTGTGTTTACCTTGGGAGGAGCGCGACGGAAGAGGAACAGAACGAGAGGTGAGCGGGAAAGCAAGGGGAGGCCCCCACGAACAGCTGATGTAAAACGCACTTATTTGCGCTGGCATTGGCGGGCACGGGTAACCAGTTTAACCAAGTTGCAAAGGTGCACAACTCAAATAACCGTCCGCGTACGCAGAAGCCCCTCCAATGGTGAATCTAATATGGCGGGGGCGACTTCCTTCGCCTCCCCCACCTTCAAAATTGGCATTACCCAGTAAACGACGCGTGCCACCCTTCCCCTCCTTCCTGAACTCATCATCATCATCCGCCGCCGCGACCGGGGCGGCCAGTCGGTGTGCGGTCACGAGGGCCGGTTTTTTCCTTTCGCTCTTCACTTGAGAAGTTCACGGATGAGACAGCTGCATGTCGCCCTTCCGGTGGAAGAATTTCACACGACTCTTCACCTCACCACGTGCCTTCGCGAAGGTGATTTTGCGGAGCGGCAGTGTGTGTCACGTAATTGGCGTCCAGGTCAGCGCTGGTCGTCAGTTTCACCCACAGCTCTGGGAGAGGAAAAGGGAAGGAGTTTACAGGGCTGATTTCTGAGCACACCCGACCATGATGTGGCTAACGGTGAGCAGTTGAGAGCAAAGTCTACATTCTGCGGGGTATGCGGTTGAATATAGTCAAACGAACCGAGGCATTCTCTTTCGTACTCCATCCACGCGGGGAAAAAACGAAATGAAAATAAAATAAAGGATTCATAAAGATTTCCCATGTTATACACGTGAGGCAGTTATCTTGCCGTAGAACCAATATTCCCGGCGGTACATCTACCGCGAAATATTCCACGTAGTGCGCAGCCGTGCGTATTACCGCTGTATACGTATACATATGCCGCAGCATGTACACACCGCGGAATTTTGGGTGAACTAGTGCGTGTGCATAGCTGAGCGAGCGACGCAGGCGGAATGCGCCTGCAGGTGTCGCAAGACCTTGCTCCTTGCTGTTCGCAAAATTGTGACGCACGACACGCCAGTGCATACGAATAAATTTCCAGGCGTCGGGCACACCATAAATGCAGGGCACCGAATACCTAAGCAGGCTTGTACTGCTGAGTACGCGCATGGTGTCGCAGCACGTGGAATCTCCTCGCAACACGTATACAAGCGTAACGGATTGTGACTCTGCAACTGTGCCGATAAAATGCCTTCGCTCTTTTCTTCGTTCCAGTGGAAGCATTTCGAAAGTTATCGCTCGCACAGAGCCGCACTGTGTGATTTGCTGGCAGCAGCAATATTAATATCATCTGCTCCGCGTTAGTCGCGATTTTCTTTCAAGTGGCCATCGAATGCGTTTATTGCTGCGACTGAAAAGACGAACGATTCATTTGCAGTAGTAGTAGATTAATGAGCGTTTATTGACATAAGGTTGAATTGAGGGTAGGGATGTGTGTTCAGCCTCTTTAGTCGTAGAGATAAAAATATATTGCTGGTGTGACGTCATTGAAGCACGCCAACAATGGCTGGGCGTGCCGAGAAAAGAGAAACAAATGAACGAGTTTCAACGTTGCACCTCATAAAACAGCATAACAGTTTGCTTGAATATCTGGGGGGTACGGGGTCTAAAGAGTGGGCGCGCCTATTGAACACGCTCTAAAAGCATTTAGGATGTTAAAAAAAAAAAGTGTTGCGGGGTCCATTTAAAATGTAAGCGACGCCTGCCCTCGCCGGACTTCAAGAAGGTGCTGCGTCTGCAGTGATGCCGCGGTAAAATCCAACACGCAGCGGAATTAAGCTGCTGCACCCACTCACGTTGCTTGTTTTCACCGAAAGTGAACAAATAATCATCACAACCATTACTTATCATCGTCACAGTAAGCCTGTTTGTGTACAGGACGAAGGCCTCTCCGACAGGCTCCCAAGCGCTCAGATCCTGCGCTGTCTGAACTCATTCATTGCTCCCGAATCTCTTATCTCATATCTTCTTTAGGTAGTCTGTTTCCCCCATCTACTTATATAGCCCCTTCCTGTGGCGTAGCCAGAAATATTTGCTGGAGGGGGGGGGGGGGGGAACGTTATACCCTGCCGGTAAAAAAGTTTAAAAGAGATAGTGTGCGTGCAAGCAAAATCTTATCTTTGTTTTCCTATTTTATTCCTGTTTTTACATTTAAATTTAATGTATAGATGAAGCGTGTAAAAAGCGTGAGCAAAAAAAAGGCCAAAAGGGGGGGGATGCACCACTTGAAAAATTTCAGGGGGTGGATCCTGACACCGACCCCCCGCCCCCTTGGCTACGCCCCTGGCTACGCCCCTGGCCGCTTCTCTCGGTAGCCATTGTTACCCTGATATACATAAGGTGCATTGGTCGTCACTTCTCCGTCTTACGTGCTCCGCCCGACTCCTCTCATTTCCTGCATGCGAGCTAGGCAGTCTTCCACCCGAGTTTTTTCCCCACGCAAGACGCTAAGCTGCTAACGCAAGACGCTAAGAGAACAACCTATTGCAGAAAGACATCCACACTTGGGCGAATTCGAACTGGTTGGATATCTTGATGGGGCAGCGCAAAAGACAAACACACACGAGGCAAGAGGTCGGCGCCGCCCTGTGTATATACCTCCTGCATGCCTCGTGTATTCGTCTTTTGCGCATGCCGCAAAAGGTCTTTTGTGCGTTTGTCCTGTATTTGTCTTTTGCGCAACGATCGGCCCATTTTTGACGTCTCTGCTCAGAATCCCGTATTTTTTTAGGAAATTGTATTCCTCGTATTTTTATGCACACAGGAGTTAACGGAAATTGTCGGAAAGTGTAAAAGGGTAAATAAACTTACTTTTAATAACAAAAATAGCGTTTGGAACGTGCGAAAAGCCGTAGACGTCGGCTGCTTGGAAGGGGGAGGGGGGGGTCGGTGGTCCCTACTGAAATATTTCGGAGGAGAGCTGTGTACACTTCAGTAATGTCCATTTCAGGGCCCTTTTAACATCCATGTCGTCTGCTTTCAGCCAATCAAAGCTTGCTCAAAATACATACCCTGAGACGGAAAAGAAATGTTATAAAACTGAGTTTACTCCGCCCAGGCTAGAATAATTCCTGTGGGAGTGAAAGTCTCTTCGTGGCAGGAGCTGCAGGTCACGATGGTTCGCCTTTCCACTGCGCGAAAAACGGGCGCGTGCAGCTGCCCATGAATGCATGGTGGACCAGTTCCTCTTTCAGCCCGATAAGCGATGTACAGTCATGCACGACTGAAATACGAACCGCGGAACGTACGGCCGAAGATACCGGTGCCGTCACCTGGCAGCGAACGCGGAAAAGACACGGACATGCGCAGTTCCGCAAGCATTGTGTGGGCTGGGATAATTACTGGCAGAATTCTAATATTCACAAAAATTAGGAAGCAGCTCCAACCATTCTATAGGCCAGTTGCGGTTGCACAACAATGTTGGCGGCCTGATTTTTTCGCTTTTTTTTTTCTTTCGCAGGCGCCTCATTGCTTGTAGAACCGGAGTCGCGGGCAGCCCTGAACATGATTTCGGGCGTGAGCCAGGTGTCTATCGTTATTTTCTCAGGTTACTGCACCACACGTGCAAAGATACGTCGGCAATGTGACGCCGGCACAGACGGTGGGCGGGCGCTCGTGTGCGCCGAGCACGCAGTGCCCGCAGTTTCCTCGCGCCGCAACGTGTTTTCGGCGCTCTTGCTTTCAGGGACACGGCGACAAGACAAGCACGGGAGCGAGCAGACGCACCCTCGCTCCCGACATCTCAACTGCGCATATCCGTGTCTTATCCACCGCCGCTGCCAGGTGACGGCACCGGTATCTCCGACCGTGAGTTCCGCGGTTCGTGTTTCAATTGTCCATGACTGTACGTACAGTCTTTGTCAGAGTTTTCTAGGCCAAACCAGAGTCCTCCAATGCTTTACTCTGGCCAAACCTAAGCCTTCCGGAACACAAAGAATTCAAAAAAACAAGCTTATCCTTTAACATCGACAAAATTATTTTGTGAAAGGTATTTTCTTTATCTTTCCGGCATAAAACGTTCAGCTTAGCTCGCTAGAGACGTAAGCTTGTACATTGAATTGTTTGCGGCTTGTGCACTTTAGTCTTGGCCTAGAAAACTTTGACAGAGACTGTTCGTGCTGGTACAAGTTTTTAGTTGATGGGTGGACGGGAAAACGTTGCAGGGGTGGCCCGCCGCTCAAAGTCAACGAAAGCACGGGTAAAAACACGACACCGGTCCTCATCGGCCTCCCAATCGTCTGCTTTGGCTGCGACTGAGCGTGGCGCTCGGGTATCCGAAACTGTATCGAGACGCAGGGGAGAACTCCCTTCATAATGGAAACCTCAACGATGCCTCCGCAGCACGACAACCACCGTATACAGCAGCAGGCTTGCCGGCTGTCACCTTTTATGGTACGCGCACTCGTCTTTGACATGTGGCATGCGGATGTGATTGCTCGATCGAAGGGCTGTTTTTTTCTCTTCTTTTCATTCACAGTCTGCTCCGCGCTCGAAGCACCTGTGTTTTGAAGCATTCAACGCGCCGAAAGGTCTGCGCCCAGCTGACGTTATACAGACGACTATAATAAATATTCACAGTGTTACAACAATTAATGAGCCCGTGGTACAGGACGTACACATGTGGTTACTTGCTTGATTTGAACGTGTTTAGTATGATGAGTGTGACATCCCTAATAAAGTTACGTAGGCCTAAGAATCTGATTTTT
Source organism: Haemaphysalis longicornis (assembly GCF_048455015.1). Taxonomy (NCBI): domain Eukaryota; kingdom Metazoa; phylum Arthropoda; class Arachnida; order Ixodida; family Ixodidae; genus Haemaphysalis; species Haemaphysalis longicornis. The sequence goes on from NW_027526445.1 coordinate 192,730,677, forward strand.
ATTTAGTTGTTATTCTACAAAATGCAGTACATATATAAAAAAAAATCCCTTTATATATAAAGGTATATTGTTTTGCAATAAGCATTCTACGCCCGTACAACAGCTTCCAGTGTAAGGCCAATCGAGTTCATTCTGTGCAGTCTACATCAAATCTATACACTTACGGTAAGTGTAGCGCAGGTCTTATCCTAAAGAAAACGACAGGCTATGAATCATGCATACAGGAAGCGTTATATCAGTAGCCATAATTTCAGCAAATACCAACCCTAAACACGCAGACATCACGCACAATAACAGCGCTGTTAACGGCGAAAATAACACGAACATGACAGGATGAATTCTTACGGAGAGCGAAATAATCCAGCCATCGGTATTTGTCAAGCCAAGCCAGTAGAAAAAAAAAATGCCAGTTGACATTTCCTCTTTTGTTTTCAGTCTCCAAGTCCATTCGTAGCTTCTATCAGGACTCCGGGCGGACTCGAGAAGCTGGTGCTTTGTAACATCGCCAATGTGGTTGACATTTCGATGCGGCGCAAATGTCGAGCCTGCTGTAATGAATTCTCCTTTGGTGTTCCGTTAGGAAAGGGCATACTTTTTAGCGAACGTGCAACATTAGGAAAGGACATAATTTTTAGCCGACGCGTGCGCTGCCATTGTTCAGCCGGTTGTTCAGCCGCTGTGCCATTGTTCAGCCGGTACATACTGCCGGTTTTAAAGCTAAACGATAAAACAACCCTTTTCAGTGTATGCTCATTGGCGGCTCTGGAATGTATAGGGCGCATAGAAATTTTGTAGTTTTCGTTAGTGACACGGGGGATGATATTTTTGTTGGGAACCCCCTTGGCCAACCAGAAAGCAGGGAGCATTGGGAAATTGTACAGAGCCGGCATGACCTTCGATCGGGCGTGGGTCGATGCTCAATGAGTCAGCATTTTGTTTCCCAAAGTGCACCAAGAAAACTTGCGTAATGGCATGGCCCGGCATACAAAAATACTGCAGGCTACCGTGTTTGTACATCAAACGTAGAGTAACCGCACAGCTAAAGCATTCCCTTATTTGACAGCGACCGTGCTGTGCACTGACTGAAGCATGGTTTCAGGCTACGATGCATGATAGGTTGAATAAAAATTGAAGCGTTGTTCACGGTGATGATTCCTCGGTCCTTTTTCAGAAATTCCTCCACGCGGAAGAGAAAACATCTTGGAATGTACTCAATTGTGGATTCACGCAAAATCACATCAGCGCGCACCCGTGTGGGGGGTGGGGGGAGGGGGGAGGGGGGGGGGAGAGGAGGGCAAAGGTGTGCTGGTGCTTTTGAGAGGGACTGTGGTTTGTAGCCTGTTCTTCTTTTTTAAAATTACGACATTCGTTTGTCACGCCAGACTGATTGAGCAATGCACCCAATTGCGCCTACAAAACTTCAAAGAAGGCCAGGAAGAGTTAAAGGAAAAATCTACAGGAAAGGCACGCTCGTTTCCTTGCCACCAGTACGAAAGTTTTCCACTTGCGCACGCTGCTATGATAATTTTAAAATTTAGTGTAACAATAGATGCACGCGTCTGTATGAAACGCCGTAAGTGCAGATAACAGGCACACCATGCGACAGCGGCTACCTCACATGGAGTAGCGTGCTTGTAAAAGCAAACTACTAAAACTGCAGCGAGAACAAATATATTTCGAACTCTTCATGTTGTGACACTAACTCTGTCCCGAAACACTCTGAGTAACCCTCTCCAACAATGCGCATAATAAAATATTTAAGCGTTTCTATGAGTTGAATTCATGTTTTCCCTCATTCAACGTTACCTATCCGCTTCATTGCAGGCGGTTCTTTCAACAAACAATTCAAACGCAAATACCGCATTCGACTGACTGATTGATTGTGGGGTTTAACGCGCCGACGCAACGAAGGTGATGAGGCGCGCCGTAGTGGAGGGCTCCGGATTAATTTTGACCACCTGGGGATCTTTCACGTGCGCCGAAATCTCGCACACTCGGGCGTTTTTGCTTTTCGCCTCCATCAGAAAAGAAGAGGGGGGGGGGGGGATGATACTAAAGCCCAGCCAGCCCCTTCCCCCTGGCTACGCCACTGGTCTGCGCGGTGGCCGCAGTGTTTGAATGCGTGAATTTATCCGAGATTTCCGGATATAAGTTACCATAGGCCACCGGCAGTGGCGTAGCCAGAAATATTTATTGGGAGGCGTTATACGCCGTAGGCAAAAAAAATAAATAAATAAATAAAAAACGTACGATTATTAGGAATGTCGGTCGAGATCCGCTTTCGCGATCGTATTATCCAATTTTTTGCAAACTGACTGACTGACTGCAACGGCTTACTTGCACGAATGCTTTGCTCTGTGGACAGCCAATGCACTCGCCATTTGTACAAGTGCGGCACGCACACACACAGCTGGCTGGCGCCGCATCTTTTCAAAGTGCTACGAGTTGTGCCGCGCCTCCGCCAGATGGCGCCACGGGTCCCGCGACCGAGAGAAGACGCAGTAAAACATCCCCCCCGCGAGGGGCACGATCAAATGCAGAGCATTTCCGGGGGCGCACGACGTTAAGTAGTTTGTTACGTTAATGTTGTTGCACTTGTGGCAACTGCTGACGAGAGAGCGCTCGTCAGCAGTAATTTGAATGAGTCAACGATATAAGGCGCGTTCGTAGCATACCATTCTGTGTCGGCTTTGTGGCGCAGTGGGTAGAGCACCATGTACATTGCGTTCCGCCCGCAGGGTCGAGGGATCGAAACCGGGCGCCGGATAGTATTTTTTTTTATATAGTAGGGACAACGACGGTGCGGACTACGGACGTCAACGCGAGTGACATCGTGAGTTACTGAAATGCTCTGCATCTAAAACAGAAGGAAAATAAAAAAAAAAGGTGGAATTGAGGAGGGGACAAAGGGGAAATAGAACGCCGAGAAGATTTCTGGGGATGTTGTGGCACCGAACACCCCCTCCCCGCATTTGGCTTACGCCGTTCGCCATCGGGTTCGGGTAAGTATTGGTTTGGAGCTGCATTCATGCCTTGCTTGGCCTGTGTAGCGTTGAGCGTGCGGTGGGAAGCTGGGAATTCGCACCTGCTATGTCTGTAATAACTTCTTATCTCCTTGTACGAGTTGAGGGTGTCAAACTGTTGCTCTGTTGCCGCTGCGGGGAGGTGGGGGGTTGAATTGCTGTTCGGTTGACGATCTCGCAAGCAGCTGTGTGGGCCTGTTCGTTGCCCCGTAACCCTTTGTGTGCAGGAGTCCAGTTTAGTTGTCCCGTAGTTTGGTGCTCGTAGCTGTTGGAGTATTCTTGCGGTGACTTGTGAAAAAGAGAGAGAGAAACAAACTTTATTTGTCTCTGGTATTAGGAAGAGGGGGTGGCGGAGGTCCATAAGGCTTCCGCGACGTCAGCAATAGTTGATCGGAGGTGTGCTCCCGGGCCTGTTCCCAGGTGGCACGGGGCGAGGGAGTGGACTTCGCCTCTCCATCTTCTTGGTGACTGATGAAGACGAAATAATGAGGTTCTTGAAAAAGCTCGAGCCGAGTAACGATCTCGACTCGCTCCGATGACCGACGTCCGATGCTTGAAGCAGGTGAGGTATGAGGACTGCCCTTCGCGCTGGATATTAGGTTTATTTACACTATCTACATTACTCCAACTATTTACATCAGGACAGCCTGACGGTTACATTGTCACTCTGCCCGCAGCAGCCTGTTCGGCCAAGATCTATACTGAACTCGATCCCTCTCTACCGACCCCCGACAAAACCCAACACTCCGGTTTTGATCCCAAAAACCACGCCTCCAAAGAGCGAAAACCCCTTTCAAAATAATAATATGAAGCATTGATTGGCAACAACAGCCAACGAATCCCACACAAGTCCCCACCTGCGGTCACGTGACACAACTCTCTCTCTCATGCACTCATACTACGTTTCCCACGCACGCGTTGCAACCGACCAGCAAGTACAAGACATCTGCAACTTAAAGTCGCTGACCGCGCGGAGTGGACACACCATTACGTTGAGCGGGCGACATCTGCTCAAAAGCCAAGCCGAAGGCTTAGAGTGGTCTTCGCGCGGCTAACCTCTTCCCGCGTCCTCGCCTTGGCGCCTCGTCTGAGCGCGCGCCGGGACAATGAGGGAGTCGTTGCTAATCCCCTCCCAAAGGGACGCCGCTGCCCGCCGCCTGACCCACGGTACAGTGGCTAGAATAGAGAAGTGTGACCACAGAACAGGGAGGATTTTAGAGAAGCAAAGGTCTAGCTTTGCCTGTAGTGCCAGAAAAAGCGTAGTGGCGGCGTCGTGAACTACCCAGTACGCCCGCTTGATGGCGCTGTAAACACGGCTTTGTAAACATGGCGGATGCTTTTTGCACAGGCCGCTTGAGCTCCTTAATAACATGGCTGCCCTCGCACGGCGGCCGCCGGCTCGCTGCTCCACGGCCGGACTCGACTCTCCTCCTCCCGCGCGCGAAAGGGGCGTCGAGTCCGGCCGTGGCTGCTCCTGCTGGCTCCTGGCTGGCACGCTGGTCGCGTGTTTACTTGCGCCGCGCTAGTGAAGTGATGTTACGCCAGGTGACCAGATGGCCTCGACTGGCACAGACCACAGTGAGCAGCAAGTGAGAACAAATCGTTTATTGACATCCGCAAGTTTACAGAGGCCAGGACATCATTTCATTTCGATCGCTGCAATTGTACGTCGCTTTCGTGACAACATTTTTTTTTTTTGCCACAACAACTCGTTCACTTGCGCTAAGATTTCGAACGAAGGGCACAAATGAAGTATTGACGGCGACAACGGTTTCCTTTGCACCGTCTTTCTAGCGGAGTGCATAACACTCACCTTCTGTTTGAAGAATCGAATATTCTGGCCTCGACAGCTGCCTTCCGATGCGGAATTTCCCACATTTGTCATTCCACAAGCACTCAATTCTCGTGTTTTGCCAGTCCTCTCAACAACTGATGGACGCAAAAGCACATAACAGCAATAACAGTCACGAAACCGGTGCTCCGCGCACATTGAAACGGTCGGCCGTTGCAGCGGTTTCAATTTGAATTGGCGGCTTTGTGGTTGCGAATTCAGAAACAAGGTGGTGCACCAGTCGGCTGTTCGTAAAAAGTTGCGTACATTTTTGCTCAACGGATGTTTGATGCGGAACTTGTTAATAGTATTTTTAAATAACACATTGTAAGCGAACTGTGTGGGCTCTTTGAGTCACGGAATGAATGTTTTGTATTCTATACCAAAAGTAACATTTTGCCTGCGCCGTCTGGTGGGCTTGATGGTCGAAAACAGCGCTTTAGGTTGGTCAAGGTTGGTCACGTGGGGCGTCGATTTTTACGCCGCCTATAGGGAAGACAGGGAACGTCCAAGCTTGCGAGCCCTGGTGTGACGAAGGCGCCGCGGCTCGCGTGCGCTTCTTGGATGCAACCGCGCGGTGGCGCTGACGCTCGTTTTCACGTCGCCCGACGTGCCGGTCAACGCCGCGTCAGTTGCAGTCCGATAAGCTCCGTGGTTTGCGACGCATTTTTTTTTTACCTCAGATTATTTCACAATTGCAGCAACTATATAATAATATACGCTTCCTATTACAGAACACGTTATTTGTCTCAAAATATATGCCGTCTTGAAATGCTCTCGCGCAAGCGGCCAGCCGGGAAACTTCTGAGTTTCGCTTCATTACAGTCGCTTTTCGCGCACAAATGTAAAGGCGCAGGCACAGCCCCCAAACAAAAAGCGGTCCGTGAAAGGGAAGTTGCAATTATATTATTGAATTCTTTGGCATGGATAGTCACCTTGGGTCACTGAATATTTACATTTCTGCACAATTTATTGGACAGTTTTCTATGCCGATTATAATTTAATGAAACGGGGTGTAGTTATCGAAATGTTACAGCAACGGCTGAATGTTTTATCAATCACTGTACTTTCCATACTGTCGGTTGTGGCTGCATTCAGCTAAGAAAACACATTAGTTTCGTGCTCGTTTCGTTTTTTTGAGACAGCAATTAACTAAAACACGATATATTTGACAAGCATAAAAGGTTTGATTGAATAAATTCATATTAGCAAAGCATAATTGACAAGACCAAAAGAAACCCCTTTAAATTCAATTTGTTTTATAAATAGGTTTGCCTGAAGAATGAAGAAATTCATATTACGATACGTAATTGAAGAAATGATAAAACCAACGGCGACGCTTAATTGACACCTGATAATTGTTATGTAAGTAATAATGAGAACAATAAATGTTTCGTTTCGCATACTTCTCCATTTATAATTACCAGAAACAATAAGCAAAAAGGCAGTTTGACGAATCCTCACCGCTCACAGTTTTTCGGAGAAAGCATTAAGATTTTATATTCACCTAATTACTCTTCAATTCCTCATCCTAATTTAACCGAACCCTTTCATTTATGCCCTGCGGTGAAATAAATGTTAAAAATGTGCTTGCCTGACTTGGAATAATGACATTTCGGTAATCTAGAGAGTTGGCGGCAATATGCGCGGGGGCGTCGTTTAATTCGTCCAGTGACAACCCTTCCATATTCGCGGCATATTTTTGTGGAGGCGCAACTTTATTTGTTTTTCCAACCTTCCCTTCCGTTCTCTCTTCTTGGGCACTGGCTTTGAGAGACAATGTGGCACGTTTGGGAAGATCGTTGGGCTCGCATCCGGCTGGAGAAACGGCATGCACAACATTCAAGGTGAGATGGTGCACCAGCGCAGCATTTTACCTTGGGTGTTGCGTTCAAATTGACGCGCGACGCTAACTGCGGATCGAAATGCTCGAGCGGCTTGTTGACTCGAGGTGTGTTGCCCTGCCACTTTAGCCACGTTTACTCGCCTTCCGACACCCCGAAAAGCAACTTCTGGAACCATGCATTTATTACCCGTCGTGCAACCAAGCACAAAACAGTGACTCTAAAGGCAGCGGCTTATCCCAGACAAAATTTCAGCACCACATCTAGCATAACTCTGACGAAGCGCGATAAAAATTAGAACGAAAAGATCGCAAAACGCGCTTGCGGCCATGTATCGCGCGCTCAGATCGACGTGTAAACGACCGCTAGCGCCATCTCGCGGATGCATGAAAGGCGGCGACGGCGGTGGCCATAGGAGCCCACCGGCGGTAATCACACTTCCCTCTTCTAGCCACTGTACCCACGGGAAGAGGCGCTCCAAGCCCAGGCGACCATCTTCAAGCCGAACGACCCATAAACGAACAGCGCCGACGCCGGCTTGGCAAATCCTCAAAAACTACACCGCGCTCCTTTTCGACACCAAAGCCCCGTGTACATGAGCCCCGTGTACATGGACGCGACGCGGGCGGGGTGAGTTGAGTGGCGGGTTCAGCTTACCTCGACGCGTCCGAGTTTATATGAGCCCCGTCCAAAGAATCGAGGTGAGGGGAGCGGCGGGGTTCACGGAAAAGGGGCTACCGTATTTTCACGATTCTAACGCGCACCCTCTTTTGCTAGAAGGTAGCTTAATATATGTGCGCGCGTTACAATCGGGCTCAAAACCGAAATAGGCTTTAAAGCGACCAGCAGCATTGCCATGCGCAACGGACACGAAGTACCCGCGAAATCCAACTCAATCCAATAAAAACAATCCATCAACACCACGTGAGTGAATTTCGGTGCACTGATTCCTCAATGGCATGCCGCATACCCTGGTCAGCTGTTGCACATTTTTTTTGTGCTTCTGCTTAGCCCCTAACGCTTAGAATTATGAAGATCAAGGCACTTGAAATCGCAAGCAACTTGAAATCGCAAGCAACTTAAGTGTTCCCCGCTATAACTTTATTTCCAGCAGCAGCTGGATAAGCAACCTTGTGAAGCGCAATTCATTTTTTGCTTCTAGAGCTGCATGCCAAATAAAATCTCCCTCTTCCAGGTACGTGGTGTCATGTCTTTCCATCTGCGCAGTACCGTCAGTGTCACATTTTTTTTTTAGAATTTTCCTACGCGAAGTTACCCACGCGCTACGATTGGGGGCGCGTTAGAACCGCGCAAATACGGTATTCTGCTCCCCGCGGCCCGCCGACTCAGCCCGACGAGCGAGCTAACCCACCCCCTGCCTCCGAGTTGACTGGACTCGCCGCGACGGCTCTCTGACCCACCCCGTCCGCTTATACATGGGGGTGTCGAGTCCAAAAAACCTGTTTATTTCGACTCAACGCGCCCTCGTCGGGTCAATGTAAACGGGGCTCAAGAGACGGCACCCTTTCGCTTCCCGTCAGCTCGTCCGAACGACCGCATACCAACAGAGATACTCGGGCTAAGCACCCCCGTCTTTTGCCACACAAAAGGAAGGATGCACTCGGCGGCCCCCAACTTCGCTTCCCCGCGGTTGCATGGAAAGAACGCAGCCTGACAGCTACAAGCGGAGGCGACGCCGATACATGAGCCACCGGCGGCTTTCATTAATTAAATGAGGAGCCCGAACTTAACAGAGGGGGAGTGTGGGGTAGGGGAATCTGGACACTCCCAAAGGGAGTGGTAGTGGCCGCACATGCTGAGCAATTAGGGGATGTGAAAATGTGGGGGGGGGGGGTGTAGACCAGCTGGGCGCAATGGGGAGAGGTGTGTGTTTGCAGAATCCGCCACATGTGAGCTGCAGCGGGGGTGAAGGAGGGGTGGGGGAAGGCAGAGTTCGGCGGGGGAGGGGGTGGTGCAGGGAAATATTGTCCCTGTAAGTTAAAAATATTTCAGAAGCCACTGGTTTGGGGGCCCCGTGGGTAGCCGTAAAAGAAGCGGTAGCCCGGAGAGTCAAAGCTCGAGCATGGTCATATACCGCCTCGCTAGCGCGTATGCCAGTGTGGGCCGGAGTCCATACCAGCGCCACGGGGTCGGAGTAGAATTGGTGAGTAGAATTTTGAGAGCAGCATGGGGGGAGGGCGGGGAGGGAATGCGTCCTTTAATGTAATTTGGAATTGCCTGCTGCGAGTCAGAGATCACATGGGACAAGGTATGACTCTGGGTGAGAGCAAAAGTAAGGCGGCTTTCTCTGCCGAGGGGGGGATGCGGTGCGCATCGTGGCAGAGCTTACGGGGGAGTGGCTGACGTCGCCAACAGCGAAAGCAAACGCTTCGCCCGCAGGGTAGGCGGCTGCGGTTGGAAGGGGCGTAGCGTGTCGCAAATACTGAGCGCGGGCCAAGCGGCGGCGGTGGTAGTAAGAAGGATGCATGTCATGAGGTAAAGTCTGTGGGCTAACGTACGGGATAGCAGAGAACCCCGGCTAGCTTCGCTAGAGAAAGTGCTACGCGCCGTACACTAGCCCTAGCGGAATCTGAAGACTCGCGCGCGCACTGGTTCGGGTACTCACACGCGGTTGGCAGACTCCGGCAATACAAAGTGAGGCTTTATCGCCTGGCAGATACAGGGCATATACCAGACAACACGACTATCGCTTGCGGGGAGACACTGGCTCCGTTTGCTCGCTCAAGCCGCGGGACTCAGACCTCGATATTCGTCATCACGGCCGTGGGAGCGGTGGAGGCATCCCTTGCGACCGATCAGGGCAGAATCTCTTCGCAGAGTCCCGTGGAGCCAACTGGGTTCTCATCGAGTAGGCACAACCGAGCCAGCTGCAACCGAGCCAGTCCGACGAAATTGCCCGGTCGACCTCCGGGCGGAACGCGCGTTCGTCCCGCAGGTTGGCTCGGGGGGAGAGGAGGTCTCCCCCGGATTGGGGAGAGGGTTGGCGCGAAGGAAGGCGACAACGTAAGGTAAAAAAAAAAAAACACTGCGCAATCTGAGATAGCCACAAAAAGGGAGGAAACACAGGACAGGCGACAAGCTGGTCCACCTTCCTCCGTGCCCTCACGCATGCGTTTGCGGCGAGCCGATTCGGCGCGTCGCACGGGGTGACGAAGAGGTCACGACTCACGTGACGCGCCGGCTGCCAAAAATGGCGGCTTCCGGCTCGCCAAAACATGTGCGGACGAGGCCACCCTAGCGTAGGGAAACAAGGGTCCCCACAAGGGCGAACTCGGATGAGGTCTCGGATCGGTGGGGGTATGGGCAGGCTGGGCTGGGTGTGTGTTTGCGGGTTGATGCGGAGGTGATGGAGGATGGGCTGGCCTGTGGGGGTAAGGAAGGGGCGGACATGCTGGGCGGTGCGATGAGCGGCGAGGAGTTCCGTGATGGTGTTGTAAAGGCCGAGGCTGGTAAGGCGAGAGCGGGATGCTGAGGGCGGGAGGAATAAGGCCGCTCTGCATATTTTCCTGAGGAGGACTTCCAGGGACTGGGTGTGTGTAAGAGTGAGAGGAAAGTAGGGGAGGTGGGAGGTGAGTCGACTGAGCAGGAAGCTTTGCACCAGGCGGAGTCGCTTTGTTTCAGTCATGCCGTGGTGCTTCTTAGCGACGCGGCGGATGGTATGAATTGTTTGGGTGGTGTAGTTAGGGAGTTGTGTGATGCTGTGAGACAGGAACGGTTTGATTGCAGGTGTAGCCCGAGAATACGAAGTTGGGTGGCCATCGTGAAGGAGTTGGATGGGAGGAGTGGTAGGGGCATTAGCGCGGGGAGTAGGGAAAACGAGCAGAGCAGATTTGGAGGGTGAGCAGGAGAGGCCGAGTGGGGTAATGGCTGAGGTAACTGCGTCCAATCCAGACTGTAGGGTGTGTTCAAGGTGTGCATCACTGCCATCGGGAACCCAGAGGGTGATACGTGCGGAGGGAAGTGATGCGGAGTAGTGTTGAGGCAAGAGACGAGGGGGTGAGATTGAAAAGGCGAAGTGGTGGCGTTGGGTGAAAGGACTGCTCCCTGAGGCGTAGCGCGGTCGGGCATTTTGAAGACTTGGGATTGGAGGGGGCCAAATCTGAGGATGGCTGTGTGGTTAAGGAAATTGGAGAAGTACCCAAGCCGACCTTGAAGCACCCGCAACGCTGGCGGAGGTGTCACGTACGCGCGGGGAGCGAACAATGGCCGGCCGGACCTCCTTTGTTCCCCAACGCGCCATCCCTTCTTTCCACTCTTCTCCACCCGACGCCAAGCGATCCCGCCGGAGGAAGCCGCCGTAGGAGAAATCCGATAGCGCGCTCCTGCATTCCGGCCCGAGAACGAGACGGGGGAAAAACGCCGCTCCCTGCACCTCCCGCCAACACGGACCGGCGGTCCCGCAGCTGCACTCCGAGATCACCTCCAGAGCGCAGCGGAGTACGCGTTCCCCGGCTCGACAGCTCGAGCCCCCGATGATCCAGTGGCGCGCCTCCCGTGCACTTCGGCGCGAGAGCGAAGGATCTCGCCTGCACGGCCAGGAACCTGCCACCCGCCTGACACGCTTCTACCTGGCCGAGGAACCGGACGAGCGCCGACGCTACCCTGGCCTCGAGACCGGTGAGGGAGCCGGCACCGTTTAAACACCTATTATTTAAACTTAACTGTTATCTGTTGATGTCCGTTCGTGTCTGTGTCTCTTTTTCCTCTCAACTCTGCGAGAAACCCACCCGAACGGGAAACAGTGACCCAGCCCGTTATGGGCTCGTCACATATGGCACGAGTTAAATTGTAGTCTGGTATAATCTCCATTGTGCGCTCGAGGCAAACATCTGGTCTATAAGATTACTTTCTATAGGAGTCCTTTCTAAGCCCACTGAGAGAAGTAGCGCGAATGTGGAATGCTGCAGCATTTTAGCCGTTGTAGTCAGGGGTTTCCCCAGGCATCGAATCAAGGGGGGGTGTCTCAATGGCTCGGGGGGGGGGGGGGGGGGTTGTTTCATAAACTAGAAAAGCTGTTTTTTTTTATCCCACTAGTTAAATAATAGACGTCTGTTAACCAAACGCTCATCCCCGTGACGTATGTTTTTCATTTTCTATATATATATATATATATATATATATATATATATATATATATATATATATATATATATATATATATATATATATATATATATATACGCACACACAGACACACCTGAGAGGCGGTGCTCTCTATTCAATCTAAGAAAAAAACAAGTTTAGAGAAATTCATTTTTTACCATGAAAGGTCCGTATTCAGTTTTTTTTTTTTAATTTCTCGCCATTTTTCAACGTATAGGGACATTTTCGAACTTGTTACCAGGGCCAGTGACGAAATTTGAGTTCTTGAAACAATGTTTAGGTAGTACACGAATTATGCAGCACTTATAAATCAGGCGTAGTACACGAATTATGCAGCACTTATAAATCAGGCACCGATTGTACGCTCCCGCTTTATTAAAACACCAGGATTAGCTTCTGTAGCGCTTCGCCTCGCCAAATTTCCCATTTTAAATGTACATGCTGAAAGAGCTTATGCAAATATTACGGTTGTAAACAAAGAACGGCATCAAATCAATGAAGAAAGTAAATTATATGTGTGTTTACTGCACCTAGTTCAAGTCAAAGGCGGCCTCAGTCGAAGTGAAAAAGGTCCATACAAGGACTGACAAGAGTGAAATTTGGGGATTCAAGGGGGGGTGTCCAGAAAACCTAGGGGGGTCTACACACCCCCTAGGGGGGGTGTAGGGAAATCACTGGTTGTAGTGGTTGTAGCCACCACCATTTTTGTGCGAAGTTTAAAATGCGCGCCGTGGAAGGGAAACGTGACATGCCAGTAGACAGCGGCGTCGGATTAAAGCTCTAAACTTTGCACTAGTGAGAAAACAATTAAGCAAACGTTTTTTACTAATAATTTTAGTTTTTAATGTATACCAAATGAGAAAAATCCCGTGATGCTTTCGACCAGCGCTGTAGCCATTCAGTCTACGCAGCCGCAGCCAGTGAGCGGCCGACCGTGTTGTGTGCGCGTAGCGAGCGCAGCCGCAGCTGGCGCGATTCATTTCCTAGTTTCGCGCCGATCGAGTCCTTGCACAGAAACTGTCCTTAAACGGGGAACATATAATGGGTACAAGGCGCCTCTAGCAGCTGGCATGATGCTGGCCCCCGAGGTATTTGCAGCACCGGCTATATTCACAGTTTCCTAGGGCTCCAGACCAAGCAGTCGCACTCATGGGTTTCGTCTCCGTCGAGGTGCCGTCCACGACGGTCGTCGCCTCTGCCAGTTACTGGGCCGACGACAGCAACTGGCTACTGCGTCTTCTCGTGAATTTGCTCGGCTACGCGACCATCATCGGCCCCGGCGCCCTGCTCATATGCTACGTGCGGAGGACGAAGTGCTTGGAAAACCAGGGTGAGTGATTGACCGCCGGAGGCCTTGGTATGAACGGTGCCGCCGGTTTCCGCGCTGAGAAAAAAAGCTGGCGGTTCCTTGGAAACTGTGTTTTCTTTTTTTCCACGCTCTAGTGGTCACGGTTGCGAGGGAGGTGACCAGCGCAGCGCCCACTTTCATTGCCCCGTTTTCCCCTAGGCTGTGCCATAAAAGGCTGCGGCAGTAAAACTCGATAGCCGTGCATGCGACGACGTCGTTCGACACCTGCAACTTTCTTTCCAGCTCGTTATGATTGCACGGCATTCACCACGAGCGAAGCGCCAGTGTCGACGCATCGAGCTGTTCTTGTAAATCAACCGTTTGCGAGTAATTGCCTCACGGGTTATTTATTTCGATTTGCCGAAAGGCATTTAAGGGCCGGTTGTACGGGTGAGGTTTTTTATTTTGATTATTCAAGCACTAATTTACGACTACCGTTTGCTTTCGTTTGCGGCGCAAGCGTGGTTTTCCAGCCTCGCGTGTGCGCGCGTGGCGTTCGCGAAAGTGACAGCTGCTGCTTCTGTGCCGGCATGTCCGTCGCGCGAGGGCCGTCGTGACGTAGCGATGGGTGGTGCGAGCTCTACAATGCTACTTGTGCAAAAAAAAGAGCTCGCTGGCTGGCCGACAAAACGTTAAAAAAAGAAATCGTGTGTGCGACGCAGACGTTTGCTTTGAATGGTACACGGACGTGGCGTGGGTTGAACAACGTGTAAAGAGGGCTCCCCTCCTTTTTCTATTGATACCAAGTTGTCAGCGATTCTACCGTATTTACGTGGAAGCGCAGAGAGAGTTTTCGCACAGGTAATCCCCCCCTCCCCCGCTTTTTTTTTGTTTGGAGAGTCATTATTTTTTGCAGCCTGCAAAAAAGGTGCGAACTTAGCCAGTTATTGTTCCCTGCAGTAAAAGTCAAACTAGAATGGCGTTAAAGAAATTTCAGGCAGCTAATTTAGGCAAGCTGCACTCAAAGGATTGACGTGCCTTTCCGGGACACCTGACATTTTGCACGGAGTCAGCACTAAGTTGCCAAACATGACGATGGGTTTTTTTGATAAGCTATCAAAGGATAAAACTATTTGCAGTGTTTTCCTCATGGGCAATTACGTTTGCACAGTGTGGGTAAAATCACCGAAGTGCTGACTAGTCGTGATTGTAACCAAACAGAATGACGTGCCAAATCGCAATCATTTTTAAGAGGCCATTTCGTGCATACACATTGTATTATATGGGCAGTGAAACTGACAAGGTTATAGTCATTAACGTGGGGCTGCCAACAGAATTTATGTGCTGTGTTCCTGGGGCAGCTCCTCTTTGGGTTCCGGTACAACATGCATCATAGCCCAGCTCTAGTTCCGGTGTGTTCAAACACAATTATGGTGTGTTCAGTGCAAGAAACTAATTAGTCACAACACACTCTGATTGAAACTCCTGCGTGCAGGTGAAATCTTGAGATTAGAAACATTCTATGACATTGGAAGAAAAGAAAAAAGCTATTTCTCACAAGATATGTACTGCAGGCTTGCGTTAGTATTGTCCGAGTTGACCATCCAAATCGGAGACACTTTTTTGAATAGTGAACACTGAACAAGCAGAAACGAAAAAATTAACTTGCATCACTCATCCACCACTCATCATTCACTTGCATTACTCATTCGCTCAAGTAACTTATTCCCTCTGAATCACTCATTCACTTGCATCGCTTATTCACTCACCCACTCCACCAGACATCACTCATGTCACTCATTCACCTAACTCACTTGGGAAGCTCTGGAAGTGCCCAGAGTTCTTGTCAAGTTACAGGAATGATCCCGTGTTTGCGTGCGATTCCGGGTTTTGCGACCCTGAGCCACAGCATCAAAGCCCCTTCATGCAAATGCCAATTGAATGCACTGCTTATGGTACTTCTCAGTGAACCACATAAGCCGAAGCACCGACATCAGAGTGTGGTGCTCTCAGCATTGAGGTGTCTGCGCTCCAGCAGGTTATTTCCAGGGGAACTTTCTGAAACATTTGCACGAACCGAGCGCCTTACAGGAGTCCCTCAGCCTGCCTGCAAGAGCAGAATTGGTTTCCAAGGAAATGAAACAATAAGTTGATTTTATCAATGTAGTTGAAACTACCCGTGAAATGCAGTGGCTTTCACGGGTACAATATGTTCTAAACTGTGTTCAGTACTGGAGTACTTGTACGTATTATGTAAAATAAATGTTGAATGTGTTCAGGTACTGAATCAGGTAACAAATAAACACTTGATGGTCCAAACTACTCAACGGCATCTTCAAATAAAAAATGAGCCGGTTCACGCTTCCCCCAGGAAGTTGTTGAAATATGAAGATGAGCCTTCGCAAGCCTGCACGCGGGCAAACGTTCTATTCTGTCTGTCTGCCTGTGCCACAGTACAGGAGCCTGTGCATGCATTCGCGCACACAAATCTGAAAATAAGTTGGACACTGTCACGCCTCATAAATGCATAAAACAAGTTGCTTCAATCACACGAGCCAAAGACTAGCCAGGATGCAACCGTTTGTTCTCTAAACATGCCGAACAAATAGTCCTAATCATTTTTGGGTGAAATAGTTGACTTGCATAATTAAGGTCAGTTCCACGCCACATATTAACGCTGTTCCTGTCATATGGCCTGGCCCCACTTGCATGATAAGCAATCAGTTTTCTTTAGTGACAGAAATGTCGCACTACGAGGGTCATCCTATCTTCTCCTTCAGTTACAACCAGCTAGTGTCCCTCAACCCAAGCACGTTGGGATCGTTAGGCAAAGCCTCAAACACTTACGGCCCTAGCTGCCACTGCTACTGGAAATGCGAGTCGCTATTATAGGCTGCTACGATGAGTGGCCTAAGACGTTTCACTCTTTGCTACCATGCCAGGTTCTGCACCGAGAAAAGCAAGTAATGTCTTTTATCATGCCACATTTTATAATGCTGTCTAGTTAGTTAGTCAAAGTATTCTACTTCTTTATATCCTAGGTTCTTAAAAAAAAAAAAAAAACTTTTTGACCAAATTCCAATCAGACATGATTCCTGGTTGCACCAGTGCAGTCTGAACTTTGTAATGCTGCACTAATCACGCCTGAATAAAAGAAATAACACCGTTTCTGAAATGTCTCATAGGCAAACATGGCTCATGGAATTCTCGCGGGGGGAGAGTGGATTTTAAATCACCATCAAAGCTGCAAAGCGCAATCAACACTCTTCTGAGTAAGTCCTATGATTCAACATACTTATTGGTATTTCTGAAAGCTGGGATTGTAAAACCACTTGCTGTGAAGTTAAGGTTTTGCATTGTGCTTTCTCACACCCTATTTCTAAAAGATGAATAAGTTACGAAATATGTGGGAGAAAAAGGTCTCAATAAGTTTGGCATTGTTGTAATTATGATACTGCATCAGATATACCCTCGGTCGTTAGTGGCCACATAACAAGAAAATTGTGTCAAACAACCACGCCTGGGCATTTTGGCTAACTGTGATGTTCTTTGCAATTATATTAACATTTTTAGTGTGCCATGATTAACGTTTATAGGCTGCATATTTACACCCTAATTTCATATTGTGTAATGGTTGTAGGGGGTGTGCAAATAGTGATTTTTGATTTCAAAGCAAATATAAAGTGAATAATGGTTTTGTTTGAACAGCTGCGAGTTTTTTTGAGTATAAGCAAATATTTAGCGGCTTACAATAAAAAAAAAACCTGCAATATCTTACGAGTGCTTCAGTAGCTGCAGCCCGAAGGGAAATCGAAGGCTTGCATAAAAGGGTTTGCAATTTTTTTCTGTGGCATAAAACAAATATACTGAGGCTATTCTGTTGCTTTTAGTTATATTTATGATATATTTTATACGGGGGCAGATGTCATCTCATGTGTTGACTTCAACCACAAGGCAATTACTTGATATATCCCAAAAAACTGCAGTTTACACACGTCTCCTTTAAAAAAGACGTAAAAGGCAGTTTCATGAACGTTCATGTTAGTTCTAGGGAGAAAACTCTTTGTATGGGGCAACAAAAGAAAATTAGGCTCAAATTTAAACACTCCCAATTTCTCTGCTTTGCACTTTACCGCGGGTGCGAACATTTCCCATTTTTAACAGTTCTTTTATATATATACAAAAAACACTTGCGCCATGAATGTCCCACATGCACGCACAAGGATCTTAATCATAATTATTGGTTTAGCAATATAAACGTGTAAAGTGTTGAGTCCAAAGTTGCGTGATAACGAAAGTTGCATAGGCAGCAAACATTGCTAGTTCTGCGGTGTCGATGTCATCTTGTCAAGAAATCATTATCTCGTTGTCTAGGAGTGTGAAATATAGGACTTCATCACTTATAAAAGCAGGAACATTAAAGGCTTACAAGAAAAAAAAATCACGGAACCGGAGACTCTGTGAGTACGCAGTTAGGCTTTTTTACCCCGAGTGCGTTTAATGGGGCGTCCTGAGAGGGCATTATCAATTTGCGATAAGGGGGGCGCAATGCGAAGGGATCAGAGGCGCTCCCCCAAAGCGGTTCCCCTCAGCCGCCAGTCACCTGTGCATGGTGGGGAAAGCCTGTCGCCGCTAGCAGAGGAAGCCGACGCATGTTTTACTACTCGGTTCGCAGGCTCTTCAAGTGCATTACGTGCACTTCCCAACTAGCTAAAACTCGTAAAAAAAGAGCACATTTTCGCATGTTTTTAGTGGGGCATTCCTAAGTTTCAACTAGGCATGATTCTATGTAACCAGATTCCATGTAACTAGTATTTACAGAACGGAAACAACCTTTCTGTAGTTTCCAACCTTTGAATTCTTAAAAAAAATATCCGAGGCTTTTAAATGATGCTCGTTGATTCTAAGCTGAGGTGAACATAGCATTGATCGCTGCGATATATGAAAGTTTTGAATATTCGCATACCTCTAATTTATTGTGCCCTCTTCCACACTAGAGAAACTTTACTAGAAGAATGTGTTGCTTAGCGATTTGGTGGGTACCTCAGGACACGATCTTAGTACTAAGAGGACACACATGAAAGGTGACAGGACAAGCACTACAGACAAAGGACAAGGCAGCACTTGTGTTGACATACGCCCTCAGGTTTGCTATAACCAGTGTCCAGCAGCGTTGGCTATGGTGCTTACGAGAGCACACTGGTCTATTGCCAGGCTGTGACGCCGTACACCACACCGTTCTGCGCATCGTCCCTTCTCAAGTGTAACCTGGGAAATATCGAACACGTTTGCTCAAAGTGTTCCACACCACATGCAACATGTGGAGGATACAGCGAGAGAAAGGATGGGGGGGTCAGTTAGAGAGTTGGAAACCACTGGCCTCACCAGTAATCCGAACAAGCTGACCCCGCCCCCTCAGAAGAGTTGCGGGTTTGCCTTTGGCCAGGCATCATAATGTTGGAGGTTGGTGGGAGTGCTCCAATCATGGTGACGAGAGAAAAAATGTGATACGATCAAAACTGTTATTGTTGTAGGCTGCTTAATTCATCTGGTTAGGAAATTTTCGTGCCTTGTCATTCTTGCTGTGCTAAAAGAAGAAAATAAAGATATATGGGATGATGCATAATCATTACTGGTATGTGTTGCGTTGTACTGTTCTTTTGTGACCATCCCATTGTGCTTACCAGTGACCATTGTTTTCTGTACCCTATTCATAACAAAACTGTTGCTGTAAGATTGCTGAATAACTTCTAAGAGGACCTTGTGTATCCATGTAAAATATTCTTGTACTTTACGCACTTTTTCTATTTTGTGTGTGTGTGTGCCACGGGGCACAGGCCCACCTAGCCAAATCCTTGGGGCTGTTGTCCGTGCCCCTGGCATTCGTAACACCAATGCCGAATGAAGTTTCTATTCAATTTGGTGTTGGCCAATGAGCTTGTTACACACACGAGCAGATGTGGGGTGGTTGGTCGATGGGTAGTAGTTTGGACACCCTGCACAAGGTACTTTGTGCGAACACGCGTGGCGACACTGCGGGTCCCGAGCTCTCGTACTGCAGCTGTGTCCAGCTGCGATGGGGAGCAGTACTGGGCCTCTGCTGACAGCGGCCTTCTTGTGGGCAGCAAAATGGCTGGCCAGAATGCCACTGTGGCCACACTGTTTGGTAGTGTAGGTGTCTCGCCGAAAACCTTGGACACACAGACAGGCAGCAAACTGCACGTTATGAGATTCCCCTTAGTTAGACACAATGTAAAACAATTGAAGCAGTTCTACTCTATGTGGAAGCTGTGAAGTGCAGAGCAGTGGCTGTGGCATCCTCTCTTGACCAGTCTCAGCATCAGCGTAGAATTGGTACCACACGTAGTTAAGAGAGGGTGCTGCAGCCCCTGAAATGGCCCGTAGGCACTGGATAGAGTTTCATTAATTTGGGGTTCATCATCATCATCATCACCAGCCTATCTACGCCCACTGCAGGGCAAAGGCCTCTCCCAATATTCTCCAATTATCTCGGTCCTGTGCCAACTGTGACCAATTTATCCCCGCAAACTTCTTGATCTCATCTGCCCATCTAACTTTCTGCCGCCCCCTGCAACGCTTGCCTTCTCTAGGGATCCACTCTATTACCCTTAATGACCAACGGTTATCTTGCCTTCGCATTGCATGCTCTCCCACGTCCGTTTCTTCTTCTTAATTTCTACTAATATGTCTTTAACACCAGTTTGCTCCCTGACCCACTCCGCTCTCTTCTTGTCCCTTAATGTTACACCTATCATTTTCCGCTCCATTGCCCGCTGAGTCGTTCTCAATTTAAGTTGAACCCTCTTAGTGAGCCTCCAGGTTTCTGCCCCGTAGGTGAGTACCGGTAAGATGCAGCTGTCATACACACATACACAATTTGGGGTTATTGGTACGTTAATTTATGGTTTCTTCCTTATTTTATATTGTGTACAGTCATAGACAAATGGAATGTGAACACGAAAATATGAACCGGAACATGCAAAATTCAAAAGTACCGTTCATTGAGGTCCAATAATGGTGCAATATTGGTATGTGTATTTGGAAAGCCACATTCCCCAACTTGAGTGATTGATTGATTGTAGGGTTTAACGCGCCGATGCAACGCAGGCGATGAGGCGCGCCGTAGTGGAGGGCTCCGGATTAATTTTGACCACCTGGGGATCTTTAACGTGCGCCGAAATCTCGTACCCACGGGCGTTTTTGCTTTTCGCCTCCATCAGAAAAGCGGCCCCCGCGGCCGGGAATCAAACCCCCATGTCCTTGTGCTCAGCAGCACAATGCCTCAGCCACCGAGCCGTCGCAGCAGGGACCAATTTCCCTGTTTTGTTTTTTAGCTAAGCCTTGCGTCATCTTGACTTGCATGGAAAGAAATGGAGTTATTTGTGTGCGGTGGTTCATATTTCCGTGCTCGCGTTTCATTTGCCCGTGAGTGTACTTCTTTGCGGCCCAGCAATGGCAACCGCTGTGGCAACGGCGCAGCACAGAGGCCGCCCCCAACAGTTTGCGTGTGAGCGTTGTGTGCCTGCGTGGTGCAGTGGGATTGGCATCGGCTTTGTAACACGAGACGCCCAGGTTTGATGCCGACAAGGGGCAGTGGCGATTTTTGTGAAGCCTCCGTTTGGGTATGTGATGCTGCATTATTGCAACGGTGGCTGGATATGTGTGGCCTCTGGATGAGCTACGACGACGAGCCAGGCCCTGAAAGTGTTCCACACCTATCTTTTAAACAGGACACTACAACCAGCTTGTGAGGAGTGCAGAAAATGGTTTTTAATTGTTCAAATTTTAGTTGACAGTTTGGCTTGCAACAATGCAAGAAAGCAACTTCTTGCTGTACATTGCATCCTTCAATACCTTTTAACCTGCTACTTTCGAGGCATTGGATGCTTCAGAACTCCTATCATGCCGTGCGTAACCTCACACCCCCTTAGGAACGAGGGCGTTTCTGAGGGTTTTCTTGTGTGTGCCGGGACCCTCACTACCCTCACAGGATCCTCATGTAAGGGGCACGATTTGAGGCTCCTGGTGCTTTGCAATTCTTGCCACTGTCATTGTCATCTCTTAAGGCAATCTTGACACATTTCGGATTGAGGGCTCTAGTTTGCTTTGACACTCCAGTTGTTTTGAGCGAATGTCTGAAGACCACCTCCTGGGGACATGTCCAGGACTCCAAGCAGCCCAAACCCGGCACATGCTCATCGGTGGACGCATGGTCCTCTCTACCAGCAGCTGTTGAACTTTCTTGCTGAGACCGGCCTATACAGAGTTCTATAGTGTGTGAAGCCACTTTCCCCTGTCACTTCACTTTTTTTTTTATCCTTCCGTTCCTTTGATGGCCTGTGGCGAAATGGCGCAATAAAAAAAACTTTTATTCAGCCTTAGTAGCCCAAGGCTAAAATCGCAGGCTTTGGATTGAATAGCCTGGTTTGGGCCAGCAATGCTACTTTTTTTTTAAGGCTTGGGTTTCTTTTACTGTACAATGTTCTTAGAACAGAATACTGTTCACCATGCACACTATCTTGGCAGTCTTGGCACAGGCACTCTTCTACTGGCCGTTTACAATGGAACCAAGAAGCAGGCCTGGGCATTTGGCTTTTTGATGTGATCACTGAGCGATATTTGACGAATTGTCCGGGAAACTAAAACTCCTTATTTGCCCCTGTCCCCGTACCTTGATAAAAAGTTGTGCATGCTTTTTGGCTGTAACACTTGACAAGTCCTTAGAGGTGTGGGTCACTGTGGTAAGCCCTGAACTTACACAAACACATGCAGGATCATTCTGCACAGGCATTGAAAAACGAAAGGGTGAAAAGAAAAGAATAGGAGGGTAGTGTATTTCACAAATGAGGTCTTTCTACAGCGAGGCCGTCAGCTTCTTGTTGGTTGGAAAATGCTGTGTCGTAAACAGCGAACCCGGGCAGGACCCAGCATTTCCTGCCAGCGAAGCAGAGTGCAAGCGACAAGCCCACTGAGGCAGTGGGGAACATCTTATGCCCTCTCCCATCAGCACGTGTAGTGGTTTACGACAGCTGCGCTGGGCATCCACTTTAGCAGGGCGGGATGGTGTCCGTATTTCTTTGCGATCTAGTGTTTTTAATTTTGAGGCACAGTGTGTTCTTTGAAGCTACATAATGTGTTGCTGCCAATGGGAATTTTTCGCCGATGTCAGTTTTTTTGTTTGTGAGCATCTCTTTTTCACATAAAAGCTGGCTGCATTGTTTGGGAATTCCAAGATAGCACACTAGGTGCGGTGGCATTCTTGGGAATTATCCTTGAATGTTGCTGAGGGGGTGAGAAGTGGAATTTGGAAACAACTTGTGCCAAAGAGAGAGATACTGGCTGTAGACCCACTGCACGTCGCAAGGTCACTGAGGCATGGGGGCACTGGTGGCAGCTGCTGCGGGCAAAACAGCGGCGCCTGCAACCCTGGGGGAGCCGCAACAAGTGCCTGCTGCTTTGTCAGTGAGTGCGAATCATGCACGTAGGCTATGGCAGGCGAAACCAGGGAAGAAGACTTGCCGGCTGTGAACCTTAAGCACCCTGTCCCACACCTGACATTTTGTCATCCAGCCTGTGAAGCCCTGTTTCCCTCCTTCGCGATTCCACCCTCTGTTACTGGTGTGGACCAACACAGGCAGCCTAGTCTCTCTGTTACGGTATCGCCGTAGACACACGTGGTAACCAGGTTGTTAAAGGCTCCTCTCTCCCTTGTGCTTTGCCGATGACGGTGGTGCAGTTGGGCCCGTGAGCCGAGTGCTGCGCCTGCTGGTGCTGGGCCACGAGCAGGAGAGCAGCAAGCCCAGCCTGGAGCTGGGCGGCCGCACCGAGTCGCCCCGGCCCGCCCGCTCCCTCCTCTCCGAGGCCTTCGTGCTCGCCTACTGCTTCCTCGGCCTGCAGGTAATCAGGGGGCCCCGAATGAAGCAAGAAAGAAAGCCCAATGGGGGCCGTGCTGAGTGGTGGGAGCTGCTGAATTGGTACACTTGCGATGCTGAGAATGCTATCGCGCTGCCCTTGGCACGAGTACGCAGTTAGCACAGTGCTTACAGTGCCAATAGTGCAGGAATTAGCATAGCCTCTGTCCTTGTAGTACATCTGTACACACTATGATTTTTGTAAGGTTACAAATTCCGAGTGGCGAAAAGAGATTGGCAGAGCTTGTGCAAGGGCTTTGTCGGAAAGAGCCTAAGCTAAGCTAAAGAGCCTAAAATGAATGTATCTGGGTATTTTCTTGAACTGAAGTCCTTGAGAAGACTGGCTGCGGCTGGCAAGCGCGACCACACAGGCTGCCTTGCCACTGCAGGCTGTACATCCTGCTCCAGCTTAGTTCTGGGCCAAATGATTTACAGGGGTGAATGGGAGAGCTGTTGCCCCTCCCTACTAGGACGGTACATGCATGTGTATAGCAGTGAAAGCCCAAGATCGCCAGCACACTGTCTAGGGGCTGGTTTCAGTGTTCACACACTGGTAGATTGCGCGGTACTCTCCACATATTCTCCTAGGTGGCAGCATTGCATAGCTTTCTAGCTTTCAGTTTGCGAGACCCGGCGTCATATTGTGAAAAAGTCTGAGGGAGAAGGGGTAAAGAAATTCAAACTTTCGTAATATATTTTTGAGCTAACCAATCATTTATTTTTGAATGAAAGCTTGTTTCGGCAAGTTTGTGTTTGGTGTGCGATAAACAGCCACCGGATGGCACCAAGTGTACTGCAGCACTTATGTCTGCTTAAGAGACTCGGTGACTTACTGCGTGGCACCGTCTGAGCTTTTTATTTATTATTTGGATAAGTGCCCATAAACAGCATGATTCCCTCAACGTGGTGCACAGAAGAAAGGAGAGGAAAGGGAGCTGTGTACAGTGGAGAAACAAGAGCACAAAAAATGGAAATAACAGCATTGCCCGTAATAGAACTATATAAACAGAGATGTCTTCGTTTGTATGGGCATGTTACGCCTGTGCTCTTGCTCGCATTACCTTTCAATAAACAGGATGGCAGCTTGACGGTCGCTTGTCGCTTCTTTTGGCTCCTTGCAAAGCTGCTGCAATCTGTGGCCGTCACACATTGGACATGGTGCGCACTCCATGAAAACTAACAGTTTGATCGTGTGGTTGAAAGAATAAACACTGTGTCGGAATTGGAGAAGAAAGTACCTGGCTTCCCAATCGTGCTCCCCCTCCCCTGATCCCCCCCTGTGGTGCAGGTGTCGTACCTGACGTGGGGCGTGCTGCAGGAGAAGATAATGACGCAGCGGTACTACACGGTGATGCCCTCGTCCCCGCTGGAGGACGGGGGCCAGCGCTTCGGGGACTCGCAGTTCCTGGTCTTCGTCAACCGGGTGCTGGCGTTCTCCCTGAGCGGCCTGTACCTGCTGTTCAGCCAGCAGCCCCGGCACGTGGCCCCCGTCTACAAGTACTCCTACTGCTCCTTCTCCAACATCATGAGCAGCTGGTGCCAGTACGAGGCCCTCAAGTTCGTCGCCTTCCCCACGCAGGTACCCCCCTTGGCCCCCGTCCCGCTCCACTGCATGCATGCCTCTCGCGACGGGCGACATGTGCTGCCTCCTTTGCTCCTCTTTGTAAATGCGAGCTGCCAGGGTGCGTTTTGGTGCAAAAGCACTATTGCCCTGCCTTTGTCGGTGTTGTGGGAAATTTGTGGAGACTGCCGTACTTTCCGGCTTATGACTCACTTCCGCTAATGGCTGACGTACAGGAGGTGGAGGGCGTTATGCAGGCATGCCACGGCCAATGTTAGGCCTAATGTCACGCTCTGCAGCCTATAGCCATAAGCTGGTACAGTGCGCAACACCCTTGTCTGTAACACCGAGTTCAACTTGAACTGGTTACCTCTCAAAACTGCGGACTCAAACTTGTCGCAAAAAACGGTGAGGTCAAAATACATGGTCAATACTTCAGAATGACACAATAGTTTTCTTCAAATGTTTTTCGGCCGAGGCAAGATAAGGCTACAAGTACGAAACCTGTGTTATGGACAAGGGTGTCGCCCTCTGTTCATGCCGCACAACCTGGAATGATGTTGCTCGGCAGGTCGTAAGGCTCAACTTGAAGGATGCCAAACACGAGGCCTAAGCATTGAACATTAGGCCTAACACGGTGCCTGGAAGTTCAGCATTGGGAACCACTACCCATTGGAAGAGGCACTCCATCCTTGTCAAGCTGCAAGACGTCGAAATGAAACGTTCCGCACCAGCGTATACCAAAAAGTTGCTGCTGCTTTTCTAGCAGAGTGATACATTTCTACAGAGTGGCGTGCACTCGCAGTGGGGGATTGGCTGTGCTGCTCTCGCACAATATTGCATGGTTGGTGCAGCCATGCCGTCCCTCAGTTTTTGTTTCTCAATTTTCTGGCGGTGCACACGAGCCCATTCTTCTGCAAATTTTCTGCTCTTGACGTAGTAGTTACAAAGCCTTGGCAAGCTGGTGTGGATCTTCCCTCTCCAATAATTCCGATGCTCGAAGTAAGCCAGGTAGGTTCTAGTAACGGGTTCCCCTCCGGTATATTCGGTTAGAAACAGCACCAGACAAAAAAAACACAGTGGGATATGGAAAGGTTAAATTGTTTGACTAAGGTGCAGTTCAGATTCATTCGATGAATAAAGGCACGAAAAATACAGTGGTAGTATCCACAGCATAAGTAATTATTACCGTGTTGGTCTGTTGGTGACTAAAAAGAAGACATCACATGACTGCATACCAATCGTAAGATGTTGACAGGCATCGAGGATGATGTCCTTGGTGCAATGCTGATGATAGATAATAGATTCTTCAGTTGTCATTTGAATGCTTGGTTGCAGTTGCGTGAAACACTTTGTGTGCAGGCCCACGTGAGGCTGCGGTATGTTGTTGTCCAACCCACCGGAATGCAGCCTTGTGGTGTGTGTGCTTGGGTGTGTCTCCTCTCCGGGCAGCAGTGTTAATGCGTATCAGCTCGTACTGCTGGGGTGTCATCGAAAAGATGCGAAGACTTGGCTGGTGCCCCCCTTGCTTCAAGGGGCCACAAAAATGGCTTACGTTGGCAACAGCCCATCGCATTAACCAGGCTCTGTGACGATGTGGAGAAAGTGCCAGAAAGCGGTTGAGGCGTTGCCGCTGCTTTATATGTTTTCTTTAATATCTCGAATATTTGTTTGAAGTTTGTCGTAGAATTGGCATCGCTATCGAGACGCAGCAGTCTGTTTACTGTACCCACCTTGTATTTTGTCTTCATGGCCCCTTTCATTGCCTATCCTACTGCACCTCGTTTGCAGTGAATGTTACCTGGCTATGCCAAACAGGCTATCCCAAACGTTGGTTTCATCAGTGACTTTAAAAAAGGGCAGACACCTTGCAGCAGCAGAAAAAAAACAAGAAGGGGGCCGATGTTTCTTTCCCCCTGAAAGTATAATGATGCATGCCACATTCTTCACACACTTTGCTAATTGTATGAAACTGGGTTGAACACTGCTCGATTTCTTTTATACCAAACGAGAGATGTGACATTCGAACAACAACAAAAAAGGGGTGAGGTTCCCCTCTGGTTCATCACAGTGGCTTGCGCGCAAAGCTTGCTGCTTCCTCTGGGCCGGCCCGCGTGCAGGTGCTGGCCAAGGCGTCCAAGGTGATCCCGGTGATGCTGATGGGCAAGCTGGTGTCGCGCAAGAGCTACGAGTGGCACGAGTACCTGCTGGCGCTGGCCATCTCGCTGGGCATGGGCCTGTTCCTGCTCTCCCGCTCGTCCGGCGCGGCCGCCTCCTCGTCGGCCGCCGCCAGCAGCAGCAGCAGCAGCCTGTCGGGGCTGGTCATCCTGGTGGGCTACCTGCTGCTGGACAGCTTCACGTCCAACTGGCAGTCGGAGCTGTTCCGCACGTACCGCATGAGCTCGGCGCAGATGATGTGCGGCGTCAACTTCTTCTCCTGCCTCTTCACGCTCGTCTCGCTGCTGCAGCAGGGCGCCCTGGGGGCCTCGGTGCACTTCATGTTCCGCTACCACGCCTTCTTCTACGACTGCCTGCTGCTCTCCCTGTGCTCGGCCACGGGCCAGCTCTTCGTCTTCCACACCATCGCCCAGTTCGGCCCCGTCGTCTTCGTGGTTGCCATGACGGTGCGCCAGGCGGTCGCCGTGCTCCTTTCCTGCCTCATCTACGGCCACCGGCTGGGCACGCTCGGCATCGCCGGCGTCCTCGTCGTGTTCGGCGCCGTCTTCGCCAAGATCTACATGCGCCAGCGGGCCGGCTGAATGAATCTCTCCGCTATGTGGCGCTGCTGTCAATGTCAACAAAGCCTGGCCCCTCAGGCACAGGGAAGAGAGAGAGAGAGGCTGGAGCAGTGGAGCTCTGACTCATTTCTGACTTTGTATTTTTGTGCTCAAGACAACGCTTTAGTTCTGAACACCCCGTCGCCATGATCTACCCATCCCGCGACTGCCCAGATCGGACGAGCTTCCCCGGTGAGAGGCAGAGCCACTGCAGGGCCGAAGACGCGGCCGTAGTCGTGCCATTTCCCTCCGCGTGCGGCACGTGCCAGCCGCACGTGGAGCTCCCTTGCACCCGGTGCGAGACAGTGGGTGTGGTGGTGCCGAACTCTTCCTGGTGCAAGTGGCGCCAGCGCCCGAAGAGCTCCTGGAGGTGTGCGTCACCCAGCCGGAAGAGGTGCTGCCGCATCAGGTCTCGTGACACCAGCAGCGTGCCTGGTCCACCGTGCAGCGCCGCGTACAGCACAAACGGATCGTCGTGCGACCTGCGACCACCGGTTGAAGAACACGTGTTCAGTATTGCGAAACGCATTTAATATTTATCGTTGTTATTGTTATGATTTCTCCGATAAACTGTTCTGTGTACACTGAATAAGAGCCAGTGCTGAGCTAGCGTTTCTAATTGGCCGGCGCCCTGGCTTGTGGTTTCTGTGATGCACCACCGGTGCGAGTCAGTGTAATTTTGCGACTGCACTTGCGAGGTAGTGTGAGCTCTACGCACAACGAAAGGCTTTTGAGCACAGAGAGGGCCTGAGGATGACGCTCTTTCTAGATTTCATTTTACGCATTTGCTGAAGCACCAAGGTGTGGATTGTGCTCCTCAAACACTAGTTTTGTATTTCATTTTATGCATTTGTTAAGCCACCCAGGCGGCTCCTTTTGATTTCGGTGAAAGTCCAGGTACGAGCTTTTCAAATGCTCGTTCCAGGCTTCGTTTTATGCACTTGTTGTGGTTCCTTACCACTTGCAGACTATCCAAGACTCAAACTCGTGAGAGGTTCAGTGGAACTAGTGAGCACTGTATAAAATGTGTTATAATTATAACAAAAAGCTCGCCATTAAGCGAGCTACTTTTCTAGTGAAAGAACACCGACTTGATTTGAATGCTCCGAATTATGAACACTCCAAATGCCCGCTGAATTGAAACTCCACGCATGTGAGCGACAATAAACCGGTTGTCGACAGCACAAAGAACTGAACTCTGCAAATACTGGATTAAGGATACAAGCACACTCTGTAAGGGAGCCCCTGGAAAAACCTTGCTCCAACAGACTGTCGCAGATTATTCAAATAAAATTACGTTTTTGGTAACATGCTGTTTGTGTGATGCCAAAATGGGGTTGACCATGTAAGAGGCAGCTGAAATCCAGTTTTTGTTAGGATGATTTACTTACATTTGCACACAAGATACTGCTCTCTCGAGGTGAATCCCCTCCCCCACAACATTCAGCTTCTGGTCTTGTCCTATAGTAAATAGCTTTTTTGTGGGGTTTTGCAGTATTTACTGTTATAGCAGCAGTACCGTCATTTTGCCAAAATGAGATGACGTCTTGGGGAGAGGGGGAAAGGTGAATGTTACTCAACAAAAGTCAGTGACACAATTGGAATTGCATTGTTAGCACAAGTCCACTACATCAGTTGGAATGGTCACCCGCAAGTTTCCATTTTTCGCTGAACATATGTTCTGCATCACTAATTTCTCCCTTTCATACTTTCTAGTGCCATTTGCAGCCCATACCTTCCCCCCTCCTTTCTTTTGTTTTATATGAAGCGTGTTCTGTTCCTTAAAGGCCAACTGAACTCAAATTTTCGACAACGTAAAAATAATGTCACCTAATAGTACACATAACAAGGGTGTGAAATTCAAAATACTGCGTTTCAAAGATCAACGCGCACGACGCAAACGGCTCGCGAAATTGGCGTTTTCGGAACCGAAACTGAATAGAAAAGGCGGCCATTACCGGCGGCCGGACGTGACGTACGTGAGGGAACGGAAGCGGCCGCGCTAGCTCCGGTGGCCGCTCAGAGCCGCCCTCAAATGCGTGTGGTAGCGTCGCGTTTGGCACTGTTATTTCCACGGAAGAACTTCCACCAACGTTTGTACATGATAATGGAGTTATGCCCAATTCCGGCATCGCGTTGCTATCAATCGAGATGAAGTAGACCGTCCGTCAGTAATTTTTTTCATCAGAATGACTGCGGGAGTGGCGATTCTTGGCATTGCGAGTAAAAAAGTAGACCCTGATTTACAAAGCTACCTGATCCTACGATATCGAAAAGTAGTTTTCGTTAGCCGGCGCCTCGGAAATCACATCGATCAGTTTGAAGGGAACAAACTGCAAGCGGGCAAAGATCAATCAATATTTTTACAATGCATTAGGTACAAACAGCTTCGTGAATATCGGCCCAGTATTTTTCACCTTGCTGCACATCGAGAATCAAATTAAAAAAGTGGTCTAAAACTATAATCAGCTTCCACAGCTAAATGATGCACTAAAACACTAAAAAGTTTCCAATATGTAACGCTGTTTTCTACTTCCAACAGAGGCATGTGCTGTTGAAAACACTTTACTTTCAAGTGATCTAAATCTTACGCTCTTGAACTAGTAAATACTTCACTTGAGAATTGAACAAAAAATCTAGTTTATTGTTTAGGAGAGGAGAAGTTTCGTTAGCTTTCGCACTTCGCGAAGACGACGGCCGATATTTCTGCGGATGTATTTGTTACTATGACAAAGGCTCATTTTGGTTCTTAGCGAGTGAGGCAAAAGACGCACAAATGTCTACGTGTACAGCAACTCTAGTTAGGTCGTGAAACTCTTGGAAAGGTTTAAAAGATGGAGGTGGCGTTGGGCCAGCCCAAATATGGCCAATATTGGACGCGGAAGTGCAAGTGGTCAAGAATTTATAAAATATCTTTCTGTGGTAGGTGCAATAGAAGTGACAAATGTAGGGTAAGTGCTCGTATCGCGCTATTTGTTTCCTTGAGTAAAAATATTTTCAAGTAAAAAAAGTTTTGCTAACTCCGAAACGTTCGCAAGCGCGTGAATAGTTTGTAGGCTTCTAATCTCTTTTATTACATTGAAAAAAAAAAAATCGTGGATATTGCTACCTATGCGGTTAGTTTTAAACATGTGATGATGACGGCGGTACAGCGCGCTGGTGTAGCAGAGATATCCCGGCCGAACGCATCCCTGCAGCCGGCGTATCGCCATGCAAGTGGCCGGAGAAGCGCGAGCTTCACGGGACAGGTTACCCAACCTCCGTCACAGGCCTCTCGGAACTGGTTTCGGCGACTCTCCGCCAGGTGCATACGTCGTCTGCT
The DNA here is from genome assembly GCF_048455015.1 of Haemaphysalis longicornis. Taxonomy (NCBI): domain Eukaryota; kingdom Metazoa; phylum Arthropoda; class Arachnida; order Ixodida; family Ixodidae; genus Haemaphysalis; species Haemaphysalis longicornis. Next base: position 192,761,379 of record NW_027526445.1, read on the forward strand.
CGGGGGTGCTTTGAACGAAGGTACCTGGCGTGCTCTGTGATACCGAAGCTAAGGATTTCGCCATGGTGATTTTAAGAGCATAGACTGCTTATTTGGATCAAATTTGGACAAGCAAAAATTTGAGAGCAGTCGGCCTTTAAACCTTAGGCTTTTTTTTTTTTATTTTATAGCTACCTTGCTAGAAAACGACTTACTTAGTCGCCATAGAAAGCCAAATAAAGCATATTTGCATTTGAAATCGCTCTACTAGAAGTCTGTTTTTGTTAAGTGCACTCAACCCACAGTAAAAACAAATACTATCGTTTTCGCCATAATACCTAGAAAAATTGCCTCCCCAAAAGAGGTCCCTGGCACCTCCCCAAAGCACAGCAGGCACAAATAAGGTCGCGTTGTGCATTACTTGTACCATGCATGTGCTTCCCTGGCGACAAATGTACCTTTGGAAAGGTACCTCGCACGCGTTGCAATCCAATACCGCAGCACTGAAAGCCAGGACAAACACCAGCTGTGCAAAAGCTGGTCATACGATAGCTCAACAAGACGTCAGTCTCGCACCTAGGCAACTGCTGTTTCCCATCGTGGGAGCCCATCACAAATGGTGCTGAGTACACCAGCCATGCAAGTACATCAAATAAATGAAAAACACAGTTCTTTGAAACAAAGGTGAACTGTATTGCAATTTTGTAAAACGGATTGGCTTGATCCCCATTGTATTGTATTCCCAAGGCTTGTGAAAGGGACCTACGGAAAAATCTGCACTCAAGGTTTTGTGATTGACCAATGCTACACCTGGCCTATGAGGTGAACTGCAACAGACTTCTCTGGGTTAGCTCAATGTGCAACAAGTGCTGTTCACATGGGCACTTTTGTGTCTGGCTTCAGTTTAAAAATGCACACACAGCCATGGCAACTGGGACCCTGTGCATGCAAATCAACAAAACTGTTTATGCGGCCAGGACTAAGTAATACGCAAAGGCCAGCCTTCAAATTTCTGGAACTTTAAGGGGAGCAAACTGCTCTTAACCCTTTCACCGCCCCTCCCGAGATAGCTCGTGCAACCACACACGTTGTGGGAAAAATGGGGGTTCTTTGGGGCAACCTGGCCAGTGCTCCGGCGTAGGCCACCGCACCAGCTCCTGGCGTGTCAACCACGCGGGCTCCCATGCCTACGACAGCCCATCGAGGTGCACCGATATGAGAACACAGTAGACAGCAGTGCCGAAGCACCGCCGTTCATTGGGGGAATCCCAAAGCATGCGAGCACAAGGAAGGCTCGACGGCGTTCACGAATCACCCCGTCCGGGTCATGACCGCGAACGGGAGGCAGGCACTCACGGCGCGCGACAAACAAAGCTCCCACCTAAGATACGTGTATCTGCCACCGCCGCCATGTTCCACCGAACCAGCCCCAACCGGGTCTCCAACGAGACTCTCCCGACTCCCGCGTGCACACGTTCGCACCGCACGGACCGGTGGTGCCATCTCTCGGGGGACGCCGACGAAGCAGTGGAGCGCCGGACCGGTTTCAGTGCAATGTGGCTCTCCCGAAGCGTGCGGCGTGCTCGGGATCGCGGGCCGCGGTTCTCGACGATTCCCATAGCGTCCACCCCCTGCCACACCCGAATATACTCGTGTTGCCTCTTTACCTACTCCCTGCCACTCCCGAGTCAACTCGTGTGAAAAAATCATTGTGGGCATGTCGTGCCATCTGGTGAAAAATCACATAAATGCACAGATCGTGTTGGATAAATTTTAGACAACAGGTGGAACGCATGTTTTGCACAAAACAAACATGAACTTGCACAGAATGACCAAGAAAAAAATACCCGGCAGGGAGTGAGGACCAGACGCACAAAAAAACTCGGCAGTGAAAGGGTTAAAACAGCTTCCTTTAATTGTTAAGTAAACTCTGAAGCTTGTCAGACTTGCTGCTTTTTCACCACTGATTTCGAATACGGCATTACTTTTAGAGTAAGTCAATTAGTTACCAAGATAATTACAGATAATTAGCCATTTTTGGAGGAACAATAGACAAAACCGTGTTAGTCGTAAAACTGTAATCTTTATATTTTCGAACACTATGTAACCTGGTGAGTGCAATAAGAGAACCAGTTTTTCGCTGCACTGCTTGGAACTAATTTTGCGGCTCGTTAAACTTAGGTGTTTGAAATGGGTGTTCGAAATGGTTCCTTGCCACTGGTGCCACCAAGGTTTAATGAGCCGTGAAATTAGTTCCAAGCGGTGCAGCAAAAAACTGGTTCTTATTGCACTCATCAGGGTTCATAGTATTGGAAAATGTAAAAATTACAGTTGTACGACTAACACTGTTTTGCCTATTGTTCCTCCAAAAATGGCTAATTATCTGTTATTATCTTGGCAACTAATTGACTCACTCTAAAAGTGATGGCATACATATTTGAAATCAGTGGGGAGAAAAAGCAGCAAGGCTGGCAAGTTTCACAGAGTTTATGAAACAAAGCTGTTTTAAGAGCAGTGTCCCCCCTTAACAGGCCAAAGCTACACGTGGGCTATGAAGTGCGCTTATTGGAGGGCTAGTGATTGACTGTGACCACCTGAGGATACTCGGCAAAAGATGGACACACGGGCGTTCTCACTCTTCGCCTCCACCTGACGACCAGCCACTGCAGCTGGGATCGAAGCCATGTCCTTGGGCTTAGCCTTGGCCACTGTGCCACCGTGGTGGGTCCTTGCGAGGCACTGCCAACCTTCTAAGCCAAGGCAGAGCACATTCTGTGCTGTGCTGCTCTTAGTTGTGCGTGTGGAAAAATGGAAGGCCTGCTGCTGGTGTCACAAGTCCACTGTCACTACAGTACCTAATCTAATGCGTGTATGACTGCAGTTACATAAGTGCAAATAGACAATGTCTTATTTCCGGGGAACTTCAGTAAAGTTGATGGGCAGCACAATTTTTTCACTCTCTGAGTATTAGTAAAAAAATGATCAAGTCTGCAAGTGTACTGATCATTATTTTCTAATATTAAGGAACTCAAGAGTTGCTAACTGCGAGACCTTCGTTAGTGAATGGACACCGCGGCTGACTTGTTTCAATGCTACCATGCAGCTGTGACAGCTTTTGAGACGGTTTTTCCTTTTTGCTGTGACAATGGTGTATGGCAGTGGTTCTCAGCCATGACTGCCCCGGGGACCCCTTTTGGGCTTGCGAAAGTGATGGGGGACCCCACGATGGAGCATATGTTGTTGGGTGTCATAATGTCAGACAATTTCTACTTGCAGCTTACGTAGCCCACACACTTATTCGATGCCCGCCTTTTATGGTTGACGCTAATGACGATGCGCACCATGTTAAACAATCTGTTCTTGAATTTAAAATTCTTCTAAACACCTATATATTGCCTCTTCTGTGTATGCTTTTTTCCTTCTCATAGCTGGCTTGTCGTGCAAAAAGCAGTTGTTAAAATAGGTGCTACGCGGAGAAACTAAACGTACATGTAATGCGACAAAGCTACATTTTTTGCATTGCAAGAAAGTGCTGGCAAAATCGAGAAAGGCTTTGAGTAAAAGCTTTGAGGTAGGCTTCGTGGACCCCTCAAATGCTCTCGCGGACCCCCAGGGGTCTGCGGACCCCCATTTGAGAATCACTGGTGTATGGGGACATGCTTTTTGGTTTCAGCCGCGGCGGCCGCTTTTCTGATGGAGGCGAAAAGCAAAACTGCCCCTGTGTACGAGATCCCAGGCAGTCAAAATCAATCCGGAGCCCTCCACTATGGCGCGCCTCATTGCTTGCGTTGCGTCAGCATGTTAAACCCTGCAACCAATCGAATCACACAGTAGATGCTTTTGCCATGTCAGATAAACCAGCACACACAGAGATGATCGGTGATGTCGCACCTGATGTGGTAAGCACACAGCATAGGGCAAGTGAACCAAATTCACCGTCCTTGCATGCCCTGTTGGGTGCCACCAACAGCATGGCCGGTGTGATGGGGAATCAGCGAACGGTGACGCAGGTTGTCACAGCTGAAGGCTACCAGCCAATCGGAATTGGCGAGTGTGGGCTGTACATGGTCAATGCAAGCCCCTACAAGGGTGTGCTTTCGTTTCGCAATCCTGTTGCACAACGATGGTCCGAATGATGCGACTATTGAGCATTAGCGCAAAGCTGGTAGGAGATTCTGCATTATCCAGCTCATAGTCCCCGCGGGTCATCACGGAATTTTTACTCCTCTCCTCAGAACTTTAGGCAAAGTTTTAAAGGGGCACCGATTCTGATCGGGATAAATGAGCTGGTCGAATAGTTAAGCAACAACTACCACTCTTTCTTGGAGACTGTATCTGCTGTGTTCCGAAACAGTGAGACGTCCCTAAAGGCATTGGCTTCTCCCAATAAAAAAGCCGAAGTGTCTGGTTTCCTTACACGTTTCTTTGTTGAGCTCTACCACACCCACGAATACTAGGTACATTTTTGTTCAGCTTGAAAAGGCACACCAATGCATTTCACATGACCATGCCTCGTAGGTAGCTTCAGGTGACTAAACATTCAGTTTTGGTGAAGACACTACTCACCTTAGAAGCTGTACCTCACCATGATGTTTTTGTTTAATCAAGCGTAATGTCCCCCTCTTCTAAGAAGGTCCGAAGTAGCAAAACGCTGATAAAGTAATTTAAATTGACTACACCATTACTGGTTACAGGCATGGCATAGGACAGAGTATGCCTTCTAAAGCAGTTAACTGTCCATTAAAATTAAATTTGAGGAGTGTTGTATTACACCAATCAATACCTTCATTTAAAGTGCGGTTTGTTTTGAGGTAGGTAAGGTCTGTCACCTGATTTTTTTGTAATACACCTATGCTCTCCCAATTTTAACATGACTCAGTACAGCACAGTCGAAAAAACTGTCAGGATACTCCGCAGTTCAAAAACAATGACAAAGGGCATCTTAATAAACATGCCAATTTTGTGCTCCAAGACTACGACAGTCCTAAAGGTCTTTGCTAGACATTTCAAATGCTTATGGTAAAGCCCCAATATCCCTTTTTGTTCCATTTTGATTGTATCATCAAGCAACCCCTGCCATTCGATCTGGAAAGAATGTGTATCTAATTACAGTGTACAGTCAAACCTCGTAACGAATTCCGTACAATTTATAATTTATTTTGCTACATTGGAATTTGCGGATAAAAATTAGGGGTTCAGCGCATGAATGGATCCTGCAAGCAAAAATGTGATATGCATACATGGCTGGCACACTGACCCCGCCATGGATGCCACTCATGCGATGCAGCAGCCATGAAGTGAAACGGAGTTCCAGCGACTGCTTCTAACTGCTCGGTGAAATGTGACACGATAGGCAAACGGTTGCTCATGCAAGAAAGAAGCTGATAATGTGGGTGAAAACTGCACTAAACGTCGTATGCGCTGCTTAAAAAAGCGCCCATCAAATATCCGCCGTGGTGGTAAGCATAATCGTCTCTGGTGGGGCAGCCGGTTGCCCGGAGCGCTTTGAAGTTCCCGCCTAAAGAGAGCGTGCCTCCCCATTGGTGGAAGTCCCCAGGCTTCCCCCACTGTCACGTGTGGCGTGAGTTCTTCTCTGGTCGATGCAGAAGCTGGCGGCGGCATGGAATCGCGTATGCGGGCATGAAAATAACGCGCGCGAGGCTCATAGCGATCCATACTTAAAATTGCGAATGCTTCGCTGCACGCTCGCTTTGACGACGGAACCCATCAAGCACGAGCAAATGTGAATGAAAGACAACGCCACGGCATGTGGTGGCGCAGATGTTCGCTAGTGGTCGTTCTGTAAACAATGCTTTCCAGGGTCACCAAATCCTAAACAGTTGGTGCCATATGCAGTTTGTCGGGAATGCGCTTGTAGGCACTACGCTCGCTCACCGACTCCGTGGCTCGCTGCATCTGCTGCATTGGGCGGCCCGTGTCGCTGTCTGCGATTTATTAAGACCCCGTTTGAGCGCTTGCGTCCCCCAAAATCTACTTTTACAAACAACATTCCGTGCCTAATTGTCAATGAAACTTCGTTACAGTGAAATTTTGGAAAATGGGACTTTGTTACACAGAGGCTGAAAATACATGGTGTACATACATTTAAAATTACAAAAAATTACACGGTTCGTTACATAGGGGGTTTCGTTATGCTGAAGTTTGTTGCATCGAGGTTTGACTGTGGCTACCAACACAGTGGGTGCGAAATGGGCCTTGCCGCCAAAAGTGGCACTCTCTGAAGCTCCACAATTTGTCCCCCACAGAGTCTGTTCGAAAGTAAGGACACACCAGCTTAGTGGCATGGTATTAGCTTTCCTTTCTGCACGTGCTGCCAGCAAACATCTCGGACAGTTGACTTGCTAACCAGTCAGACTCAACTGAGAAAACGCAACAAGGTGGAAAGACATCACGTTACCCATCTTAATAATTCGAGAAAGAAAAACCGTGCCAGAATGTTGAAGGTGCGGCTGCACGCTGGGTTGCCGTTGGCACGAGAATCAACGCAGAAGCGTGAACTGGACGGTGGACATACATTTGTTGTGACGTAGTCTTGCAAAAATTGTCCGCAAAATTTCTCCCTCTTGCACACTGAGCAGCCTGGGCGTTGTACACACTGCAGCACGTGAAAGTTTTTCCTTGCGGAGAATATACACATGGCTGCAAAAGTTGTTAAAGTAACAAGACACCCAAAGGATGGGAGCTTCCTGATGACTGAAGCACTCGAGCTATGAAAACGACATGACTTTGCACACCATGACGAGGGAATCACTTTTCCGTGGAGGCCGACATGCAAACAGGCCAGAGGTTTTACTTGGAAGGAAACCACAGCGCTCTGCACACACACGTGTTTTCTTGCATTTCTACACTTCCACTTCTGCTCAGCATTAACTGCAGTCTGTACCCCTCTCAACCATTTCCCTCGTATACCTCTCACAGACCTACTTCACCTCTATGAACACGAGAGAGAAAAATGCACGCATCTGTCGCCAGAACCTGTTGCAGTGTTGCCGCCAACACCGGTTGTACTGCATCTCTGCGACACTGCGCAGTGAAGTAAGCCTACCAGCACTACTTCCTGCAGGGAGACGGCCTTCGCCACTCCCAGCCACAGACAGGGTGGACTCACGTGTTGTTGGTCAGGTAGCGGAGGCAGTGCTGCCACACCTGGTCCATGGCCTCTGCCGGCCACTGGAGCATGTGCTTGCGCCCCACAAGCAGCACGGAGCGGCCCTGCTTCACGGCATAGTGCTGCACTGCTCGCAGCAACTGCAATGCAGGGGTGATAAGGATGACAGCGTGAGGAGGCTGCATTCCTACACCAGAAGACCAGGAGCGCTCAAGAGCGCCCAGTTCGCACTGCCAAGTCGAGCAAGAGCAAAAGCGGGACGCGGCATCTCCTTCGCTCTCAGTGTTTGCGAAGCAGCTGCCGTCGATTGCTGCCTCTGGACTGCTGTGATGATGGTTCCTTTCAGTGGCATGTACCCTCTCAAGGACAGAGCTGACCACACTCGGTCTACTCACATGTGAATGGTGCTGGCAACAGAGTTCCTTATTATAATGGTAACAATAACAATAATAATAATAATAGTGGTAACAACAACAACAAATACAACAAAATTTCTAGAAAAAAGTGTACTATAACAGGTAGTTATTGCCAGAAGGTACTGCTAGGCTCACTCAATCCTGACATGAAATCCAGTGGGATGGAGTGTTGTTCGACCAGATCCAGGGGAAATCCCCAGGACAGATATCCCCACAGTTGCCAGAGTGGATGCCAAATTTTCTCTCTCAGCTGAATAGAGTTCAAATCTGAGGCATTCCAACACCCACGATGTCAAACAGTCGTTTCTCAGTGCCAGATTTTCTGGGCTCTTAAAACTGCTTTTGGTTCATGTTTGGCTGCTTAGCCGGTCCGTTGGGAGGGTATGTTGTACTTACAAGCAACAACCCAGACAGGTTTGTGTGTTTAAATGCTCGTCCTAAGCTTGCGTTTCCCTGACATTCAACTTCACGGCCCATCCCCCCTTCCCCCCCCCTTCGGTGGCATCCAAGTGCTCCCTTCACAGACAACAACACTTGGAAATTTGCAGGCTGAAACGCTCTTGCGAAAAGTACTTTCGCTTTACATTAAGCACTGCCACGTCCACCTCTGTAAAGCTGGCTTTTCCTCATTAGGGACACGCTCGCGGCAAAGCACCCTTTAGAGGATATTTTACAGTTCGGACAGTGCGCTACCAAGGTAGCCACTGATAAACAGCTCCTGCTGAAAACAAGCACACGCATGCAGTGTATGTATATAGACACCCACTCCAGTAAATTCTCGGGAAATCATGCATGCAGGGAAAAGCACTAGCAAGGCACACAAATGTTGCAACGGAATCAAGACATCACACCATATCTTTTTCTAACATCAAAAAACAAAATTCCCAGAACCCATCCAAGTAAGTTTTCTGAAGTAGCCAGATCTTAGTTCCAGAGCACCGTATCTCCCGCCATTCTCACCCCAATGCCGTGTACGTCCCACATACCCTGACCACAACTTTTCAACGTTCCATATTTTATCTTCACTGCACATGAACAGAACAACCTTCCTGCCAACATTGCCACCATTACCAGTAATGTCAACTTCAAGAGTGCCATTGAAAATGCTTATCTCGACTAATCGCCTTCTTTGTGTACGTTGCCATGCTGCTGATGTGTTTGCCCACCCCTCATGTAATACCCCTCCAGGGGCCTTTGGGGTACTAATAAATAAATAAATAAAATAAAATAAAATAACCATACTGCTATTAGGCGCTGCAGCAAAGGATCCAGTTCGATGTCTGAAAGTCGACTACTTGGAATAAAAAGGGCACAGTTTTTCAATTTTCATTCATTTACACAGTACTGCAGACATAACTCCCGATCAGGAGATAACTGGATAGCCACTTGAGGAAGTTACGGGGAACTTAGAGGAACCCATTACTACTTCCCTTTGGTTGTGCACGCATGGGGTGAAGTCAAACAGGGCCAAGCAAAATTGGCCATGCTCTAACAAGGGGTGCAACAACAAGGTGAAGGAACCAGATGCTGTGTCCTGTCCCTTGCTCACTGTTGGGACACAGGCGAGCAGCACCACCACTCAGAGCGCAGTTTCCACCACAGCAGAGCGAGCAAATTGACTGCGGTGACCTGCCTGCCTTGCCCGTTCCTCATTCCATTATTGTCATCGTCATCACAATAATAAATCACCTCCACTGCAGGGCAAAGGCCTCTCCCAATTTGCTCCAGCCACCCCTTTTTCGCAGAGCACTAGACCATTTTTTTTCGCTCCAAATTTCATGACTTCATCCCTCCATCGAGCTAATGGTCTTCCCCTGCTTCTACAGGTTTTCCCGCTCAATTTAATCTAGGTGCCATCCAATTTAATCCAGGCGCTAGCCAATTTAATCCAAGTGCAATCTCATTTTCACCACACCACACGCAACGAAGTCTGTAAAGCTATGTTTAATTTCCCACAAAACACCCCTGAACAACCTTCTGGCAGTTGGATTAATTTGCTGGCCCCTGGATTAAATTAGATGGCACTTGGATAAAATTGGCTGGCGCATGAATTAAGTTGGCTGGTGCCTGGGTTAAATTGCATGGCGATTGGATTAAATAGAGTGGGACAAGCTGCAGTCCAGCCCCAAGGTAGCTGCCCAGTTGCCCCGGTGGTCCACCTTCTTGTTCGCCCGTTCTTCTCATTACGAGGCGCCCAGCCCCAGCCCACTCCTTCCCTCTCAACTCGTGCCCCACCTGGCGGGCCTTGTCCATGGGGCTGGGTCCCGCCATGAGGGCCACATTGAGTCCGTCCAGGACCACGTCATAGGCTGGGGCCTGCGCCAGGAACTGCCGGAAGTGTGCCAGCTCCCGGGGGTTGCTGCCCAGGTAGGGGTCGTCACCCTGCAGGCAGCGCTCGAGCACGCCCCGCCGCAGCTCCTCCCACTCGCCGGCACTGAGCCGGTCCGAGTCGAGCCGGCAGCCGCAGCGGCTGCAGCGGCCGTCCCTGCCGGTGGGAGCAGGTCAGCGGGCTGCAGGTGGATGGCAGCGAGGGAGGGAAGGGGAGTGCGAAAACACCGGATTCCGGTTCTTCTGCAGGCAAATGCCTTTCACTGGTGGCAGAGAGTCCTCAATCACGACACGTGCAGTGCCGAGAACTAATTTCGTCCTGGGTCCATGCACACACGCTGACATGGTGAACATGTTTGGAATCTGTAGCTTTACCCAGTGCCGATACACACATGGCAGGGCACACATAAGTGCAGCGGACAAGAAAGAGCAATCCGAGAACCCATTTCGAAGTGCTTTGTCTTCTTTGAAGTGGTTTATATGTTTCAGTGGTAACCCAAGTGGTTTTCTGCAGTGCAGTAACACTGCTGGCGTGCTGACATGGCAGCTATGATTTATGAGCACCAAGGAGGTGAAACACATGCTTCATTTGATTCAAACGATTGACATGCCAGAATAACTTTCATGCCAGTTTCAATGCAAACTTTAAAAAATGAAAAAGAACACAGACGAAAAAGTGCCCACTGCACTGCCCCTATGACCTCGCGAAGCTCACAAAACTGGTGGCCACTGAAAAAAGCTACTGCAAATGTGAGTGTGCGATTGTATAGGCGCCTCTGGTTCAGTTTGATCAAGCGGCCTTAACACACCCGTGTCACCTCCTCTTTTCTTGAGGCCACACCAGATATCTAGCCCCCAGGAAAGTGATCAGGGTTGACCCTACAAAGGTGCGGAACTTAAAAATCTTAGGTTATGCAAAACTTTTCCCTTTTGATAGCAAACAGACCCACAAAACTGTAGCTGTAATTTTCAAGTATGAAAAGAGACGTTATAAATACGACTCCATGTTTTCGGAGTTTATTTTTTAGCAAGAATTCTGTATTTATTGCAATTTGTTGATTCTATGAAATCTGGAGCGTTCTCAATACTCCAATATATTTGATGAAATGAATATGAACATGAACACATCGCTATACACAAAACACATTTAAATTGCCTGGAAGGTATGAATGCACACACAGGCCCGCCCCAGTGGCTCAGTGGCTAACGCGTTGTGCTGCTGAGCACGAGGACGCACATTTAATTCCCGGCCGTGGTGGCCGCTTTTCTGATGGAGGCGAAAAGCAAAAATGCCCGTGTGTCCGAGATTTCAGCGCATGTTAAAGATCCCCAGGTGGTCGAAATTAATCCGGAGCCCTCCATTACGGCGCGCCTCATTGCCTGCATTGTGTCGGCGCGTTAAACCCCACAATCAATCAATCAATGAATGCACACACAATCACAAACTCCTGGATACAAAAATGGCTGCGGCTCAGCCCAGCTAACCCTGGATACGCAAAGCGAAAAGCACTTGGTTAACCTTTGGTTCAGCTGTAATTATTATCAGGTGGTGACTCAACCATGGAGAGCACGTGCGCTAAGCCGGAAATGCCAGTGGCAAGTAGCGCATGCGACGGCGGCGGAGCTCAGCGGTGAAATCAAGGTCAAACCGCTGGCGACAACAGAGCTCGGCTCGACTTGGTTGGTAAAGCTTTGCTTTAAAACATCCATGTGTGCACATGTTACAACCTTGGGGCTCGTTGTAACAGACGCAAGCATATTTAAGGATGTTTCCGTCGATGCTGGAAACATGGTCCTTTTGACGTTTGCACTCAAAATTTGGGAGCGAGCAGCATCATCACGCAACAAGAAAGCACTGGGCACTGTGCATCTCTAAAACGACAAGGCTTCGGCAACGTTGATGATTTTTCGTAGTTCGAAAACTCACTTTTGAGCTGGCTCAAGTCGCTAGTTTCAGGAAACACCAATTTAAAAAATGGGTGCCGAGGTTTCGAATGCAAGGGGCAGCTGAAGTTTCCCATTTATTTACACAATTTGAAAGTGTGCCAAAACAGGGGAGATAAAATACCCCTTTTTTCTCAAGCGTGCTGATCTTGAAAGTTGGCGCTGGCTGTTGGCCATCATCGCCCATATGTGGGAATGGCCAGCGTTCTCGACAAGTTATCAGACATTCTACTTCTACCTTAATTTTTTTTTGTCAGTGCAACCCCTGCATTGGGTGTCTTCCAGAAAAACCTGAGTTGTAGGAAATATTACTGGTGAGTATTTTTTATTTTTATTTATTTATTAATTATTATTTTTATTATTATTATTATTTTTTTTTTTTTCAGATTTATCCGGAAACAAGGAGCTCTGCTTTTAAATGAGGCAGACTGCCAATATCACCATTTTAGCTCTCTGGCCTGAGGAAAACGGCGCAAATAAATGTGAAACTAATCGAAAAGCTGCCAAAGAGTTCTGGTTGGTTTATGCTACCGCAAAATAAGTCTGGAATCATCACAATCATCAGCCTCAATGCTGTTAGGTACTGGTGAAGTAACACCAACAGCTTGAGCTTAAATGAAGACTGCAAAAATGTTGGCAACAGACAAGCGGTATCTGCTGTAGGTGTGAGTGTGCACTTGAGCCAGGCAGCCGCATTAGCTACACTCACCTGGAAATTCTGGCGCTGCCACTCGTCCAGCCAGCTGGGGCCCACCTGCAAAGCCCAATTAAAATGAGCAACCTTGCACGTTCACCAGACCAGGGGCTCACAAGAATGTTACCGCAAACGACGTTTTGGGACTTGTTTGTTTAGGTTTTGTTGCCAGCGCACGGTCACTCCTAGCTATTTTATCCTTGTTTCAAGGGGAACGTGCGTTTGTTCATTTTATTGTTACTCCACTACCCCGCTTGATACCCTGCATGCAACCCTCTCATCACTTGCCAACGCTGTTCTAGGCTGGTTGGCAACGTCCTCAATCTGATTAGTAGTTTCCAGAAAGAATTGCATCTCAGGATAAAAGCACGCAGATGCAACGACACAGCGTTCGGTTCGCTGAGGCTCGAGTGTGCATGCCATCTTGTTGACTGCCTCTTCGACATTTTGGTGCTGTTTTTTGCGGAACACAAGTGTGCTTCAATAAAGTTTATTTACCACAGGAACCTTTCTTCATTCTTGACTACGTGACATCATTCTCACGATACCTAACAAGCCATCAAGTATGGCCAACACTGCCCCCCTATTCATCACTGCCCATGGTACACTTTATACTGATGGCCCTTGAAGCGTAGGGTAAGTTTACTGCACTTCTGAAGCAACACAAACAGTAAATGTAGACCTGGGACAAACAGCACAACAAGTGTGTATGCAAGCACATTTACGCTGAACGGGGCGGGGGATAGACATTACGGGGAAGCCTGTCCCAATCTGAGTTGCTTGTGGAACTCTAAAGAGCAGTTTCCGAGAATGCCCAAATTAAATAATTATATCTGCAGCTGTGCAGTGTAAAGCGATAACTAGGGTCAGGATCATCAGCCGTATCATTTGCTGCACTCTACTGAATGTGACCTAGCTCTCTTGTTTTTAATCTACTCAACTTTTTTTTTTTTTTTTCATTTACGAATGAATCAGTTCTGTCTCAGAACATTCTTACAGAGGCAAAATTTTGATGTAATGTGTCATCTGGTCCGCAGTTTTCTGTGTCGCAACAGGGGCACCAAAACAGAGAAGCAGTTGTACCCTAGACGTACCATTTTTAAATTTTATGGCGTGGCACAAATCAGGCTATTCCCAGTTTTCATTTTCCTTAGTCTTGACCTTTGAGGCCTTGATGAGAACTCTTCAGGTGCAGCAGGAAAGCTGCCACCTACAATGTCTTGGATGGAAACTTCCACCACACAAGTGAAACACCGTGCTTGGATATCTCCGGAAATATCCAGTTTTCTCTTTTCCCCTGGTTCTTGTCCCCAGCCACAAAGTGGTGGATTGCAGACCTACGTCTTTTTACCACATGCAACAAATTACATTGATCGAGGCTGACACTGACAGTCTCTCGGCCTTCACTGCGCTTAGCACCCTTGGTCACAAGTCCCCGACTCAACTTGTCGTAGAAGCCAGCCAGGTCAAGTGCAAGTGCCGAAGGCACTGGCCCCTTGCTTTGAGCCAAGTGGGCAAGTAGCCGATCCACTAGCCGACGTCCTTCGTCAGGTCGGTCACTCTCGGCCAGTGTGGCCGCTGCGCCGAGGCAGGCTTCCAGGGTGGCAGGGAAGACACGCAGGGGCGAGGACCCCCACAGGCGTTCCAGGCACTGCCAAGCAGAGGCATGATCGCCGTGCGCAAAGGCTGCGACGGCGACGGCGTTGGTCGCTTCTGAAGATGGCTGTGGCTTGTCGAGAAGGTCGGTGGCCCTCTTCCACAGGGGCGTCTGGCAGAGGGCCCGCACCACCAGGTCTCGTGTCGCGGCATCCAGCAGGCCCCCACTGTAAACATCATTATCTTTATGTACTTGCACTCTACCAGACAACAGCTACTCCAAACCGACCACGCCCTGTATAACCATGCCTGCCACGTCAGCCGCTTTCCAAGGGGAGACGCCTGAGGCATGTCTGCCGGCGCATGCCACACCATGGATCAGCGGAGAAACTAGGGGTCCTAAACATGGAGGACTGCCACCTTGTGAAGGCTGCACAAACCCCGTAAATCGTTTCATACAGTTTCCATGAGGGGGCGCTGCCCAGCGGACAGCACTCAGGCTGGCAGCACGCGCAAGGGCTGGTGAGTGAGAAAGGGCAGGAGAGGGCAACGGGAAAGTGGTTGTTTCACCATTTTCAGCTGATGCGAAAGGCAGTGTTGTACAGGTGGCATTGGTCCAAACAAACCCCAGTCCCTACCGTTTATGTCTGCCAATAGTCCCACCAAAATGACAATAAAAACCAACCATTGGCTGTCCTCTGCCAGATTCCTAGTCTGGGGTCAGTCACAAACAGCTCTTTTTCACCAACATTGTTTCCCACTCGTCAATGTCACGTTCTGACACCCACTCGCCTCTTGGTATTCATGGGTTTGTTGGTGATCACCATCATCTTACCATCCACTGACCAGCTCCGGCACGCTGAAACACTTCCAATGATCTCCAAGTTCAGAGACAGTCTTATGCATTTTTTCCACTGCCACTGCCCTCATCTTACACCTTAATGTCCTCACCTTGCACATAAATTGGACACCCCGTCATCGCACCTCTTGGCATCTGTGCATTTACCGCAGTGGATTCCCATCAATTTTCTGTCCTACACATCATGCATTTTTTACAATTCCACTGCTTTCTATTAATACAAACAAGATTGTCCTCAACTCAAGTTTGATCTAACAGATAGTATGATAGTCACTTTTTATCGCTAATTGATAAGCTTAACGTCTTTTTTTTTTTCTGTCAATTCAGTGCTGGTTTAACAAAGTTTTCCACGAAGAAGCTGTAGGTGTAGAAGATTTTTCAAAGCTTTGATGGGGGCTAGTGTTTTGAAACCAAACACTATGCCTTGCGTAACTCCTAAACTTTGCACTAAGTGTAGGGGTTCGCTCTTCGATTGATCGTAGAAGCCATGCATACAAATGTATTTATTGTTAAAAAAATGTTGCATGCATACTCGTCAGTTGGGCTAAAATATCTGCATATGTTGCTGATATGTTTTGTTTATGGGCTCTAGGAAATACAACAAACTTAAAATGCTACCCAGCCAACCACTGGCAGCGGGCAGATTTTTTTTTACTTTGTGGCCTTCTCCTGGTTGGTTCTTGGCCATCATAACCACCATCAGCCTTGTTTAAATTAAATTTCTTTCAGGCACCATGCAGTATTTTAGATTAGATCACACCTTGTAATCCCCAGGGGCTTGAGCCCAAGCATCTCTATCTTTCCAAAGTTTTTGGCACCATCCTTGTTTTCTTTTTTTCTACCAGGAGAAAAGCAAGTTTTAGGCCCATTTGTACAAGCCAGTGGTGAGAACCATCAGCACTGAAGACTACATTTGTCGATCCAGTTTTCGATTTGTCGATCCAGTTTTCTAGTTATGAAATCTACAGTCTTCTAAACAGCAGATGGGATAGACCAGAGTATGAAACCTGTGATCTTCTTAATGTGTCTAAGCACCATTAAAGAAGTGCTGCATTGCTATTGCGCCCACTCTTATGCGTTCTTTTGTCCAAATCATTTCCTGTTTGCACAAAGGAGCCATCTTAATTGCCAATTTAGCTTAGTGCCAAGACCGGCCACCGCGGTTACCTAGTTATTCCGAACCAAATGGAAACAAAAAACGTAAAAAAGAAACGTGGATTCAGCAAACAGATCCTAGCTAGTAGACAAAAACTGAGTTACGTCTAAACGTTATTGGTTTGATGGAATCTTTGCACGTAAGGTCAGCCCAAATGAGCTGGCAGTTCACGTGATGGGGCAGCAACACCCTGTACTTCCTTTTAACAAGTTTTGTAGAAATACATGCTGCTAGTCTCTCACTTTTCCCGCTATGTCGAATTCTTATCGATCCATATGTGACATAAAGTTTGGCTTAGTTATAGAACTTTTCTGGGGTATTTTCAGGCTGCTGTTGAATTATTGACAGCGACTCCCAGTGAACAGCTTGTCTGAGTGGCTTTTCTTTTTTAATGTACGAATGCACTCAGAAAAACTGAGTTACAGAAAATGCCTTCTTGACTTTTCATTTTTTCGCAAGGGCTGGCCGCCAAAAACTTAGCTTTGTGGCCGATAAAAGCGCATAGGAGGTTATTCTCACAAGCCTGCAGTCAAACGGTACCAAGAAATAAGGCACGACCTTGGGTATTACAGGCCAGGCTTGCTCATGTGAAAGACAAATGACTCCCCTAGTGCCATGTGCTTTATTATTGCTTTGTTGGTTTAGTGGTTAATGAGTTCTGATTACAGCCCAGACAATTGTCATGATCCCAGAAAGTCTTATCGGCATGTCCAGCCACACAAGAGTGGGACGCAGTTTGCTACATATTCTCCCGGAAAGAAATACGCTAAGAGCGTAGAGAGTATGGGCACTCTGTCACAAGTCCCTTGACATGACGGATACGTCGAAATTTTTGAACTGACATCAGATCAGGGAAGCACTGCCAAAAGAAACAATTTGGTTCCTGCAGTGAATCTTCTCCAAAGGGTCTGCCAAGGACTATATATGGCCAAACTCTAATAAAGTAACGTCTACCCTGAAACGACAATCAAAAAGCATGAACATTGAAGCTTAAAGTAAAGCAACGCTCAGGTAGTGACGGCATGTGTCAGGTTGTTGCGAGTTATGAGATGTACCTTTAGTCGTCATGCTCTGGAGTTCGTTTTATTCCGTTTTGTTTCCCCGTTTAATGCATGAAGCAGGCAACAATTAACACAGCCGAAGTTTTTTGTGCAGCTACAGACGCTGCAACGACCTAGCGCCAAGGATTGTTTGTCGAACGAAAAGAAGGCCAGCTGTTTGTTGTTTAGAGTCGCCACCGCCTTTCCCCCCCCAACGCACGTGGTTTCGCGCAAGGACGCGGCCAGGTGTGCGATACTACCTTGACTCGAGGATTCTGCGTAGACACGCGTCCGCTTCCTGCTCGGTCGAACAAAGCGCCAGGTAGTGGGCGAGGAAGGTGCGCGTTACTCCTCCGCCCGCGCTTTCCACGTACTCGAGCAGAGATTGGGCAAGCGCGCGGTCGCGCTTGGCGACCAGGCACCCCACGAGCTGGTTCCGAAACGGAGACCGGCTGGGCGAGCCGTGCTGCCGTTCGAAACTCGCCCATTCCGCGGCAGACAGCGGCCGGCCGCCGGCGTAGCCCACAATTTGCGCGTAAAGCTGCTCCGCTCGATCGCTGGCCGGACGGACGGGCTTCTTTCCGCACGCAACCGATGCCAGCCGCGCGAAACCACGCCGCCAGGCCGCCGCCATTCTCGTTTTGAACTGCGAGCACGCCTCCTACCAGGAGACGGACGCCGTCAAAAGTATTGCAAAACCACAGAAGCAACCGTTGACCGAACGTGGCGCGAGAGACACATTTTCAGGTTTATTTTTTAATTTCGTGCACGGCCTCGAAATCTGGGCGAGCAGCCGACGGTCCGGCCAGGTTTCAGCTGGCGCCTGTATTGATCGCGCTTGCCCAGCGAGAGAGGTGGCGGGGGCGCGTCGCGTCGCCGCGTGCAGGGCGGGGTCGCGCCATCCTGGAGTCTTCCTTCCTCCTCTCCCGTACTACCACTACGGAAGCTCATCACCATTGACGGGAGTGGCCGGATCGCGGCGGCCGGATAGTCAGAGCATTGGACTCTCTTCCGTGAGCCGCAGTCGGATAACCGCGTCCCAGGACCAACGGTAAGCTGCTTCCGCCGTCTTCCTCCCGGACGCAAAACGCTCGGCCGCCGCGGAGTCGCGTCTCGCTGCATCCCGCATCAAACATGGCGGTCGTAGGTTTCACTCTCGGAGCAGACCGCTGCCGCAAAGCGAAGGCTTGCGCCAGCGCCGTTAGTGCCGGCTCCCGAAGGTGCCAGATGTTGTTGGATCCCGGCGCGCGTGCGGTTGGCGGGGCGTCGGAGAATGGGGTCTTTCGCACGCGGTGACTCGTTCGCCGACGCCCTGCCGACCGGGGAGGGTTAGGACTGCGGGGTGAGGTTCGTCGGCCGTGCGTCCCCGCACCGCCACTCGATCCGGGTGGGGGACGTCGAGAGCGCGGGGTTTGACCTTGGCGTCGTCGGTTCGCACGCAGGTCAGCATGACCACGGACATCTCCGTGGGGATCCGTTGGGACCCCAGCACGGCCAACGCCCAGGAGATGGACGACTACGACTACGACGGCGGCAACAGCTCGTCGCGACTCTTCGAACGCTCGCGGATCAAGGCCCTCGCAGGTGGGCGCGGCTGCCCGACTCGCGCCAGGAACTCGCCTCACACGCGTTCCCCTCCTTCTTCCCCTGTTGTCCCCCGCAGAGGAGCGCGAGATGGTGCAGCGCAAAACTTTCTGCAAATGGGTCAACTCACACTTGGTCCGGGCCAACTGCCGCATCACTGATCTCACCACCGACATGCGAGACGGCAAGATGCTCATCAAGCTGCTCGAGATCCTCTCCGGAGAGAAGCTGGTAACGCACTCCTCGCTCTTGTCCATCCACCAATCGTTGGCGTGACTACTATATGTCAGCCGCACGTTCGTATGCATGTATGCGCACGGAGGCTCGTAGCTAATTAGGAACACCGAGCGTCATACGACAGACGTCATGTCAAAGAGCCGTTGCTGTTCTCTAAAACGAGCTCTGCGCTGTTGCAAATGACACGAGGTTGGACAGCTGTTCTCCTGACAAATGATGTGTGCATGCACTACAGGAGATGTCACGATACCCGCAATGACCCTTGGGGTGGGTCAAATTATGTGCAGCGCGGGGTTTCAGCTGTCTTTCAACCAAAGTGATTTGCCCTTATTGCGTTGTGTCACCTTAACGTTTCCTCTTTCCAGTAATGACTAGTAGCTTTGTGCTTTGATGGAACGTTCTCGCGCAGAGCGTATTCACATTTAGAGACATTCGAGGGACTCCGGAGCCCTCCACGACGGCACACCTCGTAGCCCAGGCGCAGCTTAGCGTGGTGAACCCCCCAGTAGATCAATCAATCAGTTATGCGGGTGTACCGGTAACGAAAGCAACCCAGTTGGGTTGCTTGTATCCTCCTGGCTGCCACCAAACTAGTGATTGTTCACGAACCCATTTGTGGTGCCGCTGCCCGCTTTAATTTCTTGCATGCCCCAACGTAGCTGGGCTGTGGGATCGGATGCTCCGTTCATCAGCATACAATAGTTTGCGGCGTCTATGCACAGACGAAGTTGGAAGAATGCTAGGCTGCAGTTGGCGGTAGTTTTTTCGGGCAGAAGCCCGGCTTACGGCAGCGTTTGCTCATTTCTAGTGGCGTGCATTGCGTATGCGTGCTAGTCACCTCAGCCAAGAAACCTCTGAGCATTCGTAATGTTTACTCAAAGCTGAGGCTGCAAGCATGTTGGGGTTTACAAGCTTTTGTAGTTGCAGTTGCAGCTAGGAACTAATGAAACCTAAAGATGGCTGTTATTGTATTGTTGATATCGTGTGCGATAACTGTTATAGGATAAGTTGTTACATTGTGCCAAGGTTGTGACAGTTGTTACTGATTGGGTGTGGCACTTCATACTGTAAAAAAAAATACCAAAAAATGTTTAGAGCAAGCTTTCTCTTCATTTTATGTAAATGCAAAAAAAAAAAGCAAAACAGCACATTTAAGAAAGTTCATGTTTATTGTACTCGTGTTACGATCGATTTGAAGGAATTGGGAAAATCTGTTTACCTCGCAGAAAGTGTGCTTGAGGGTTTTTTCTTTTTGTGGTGTGCGAGAAAAAGTATTTTGCGACAGGCGCCTACGTAAGCTAGTCTGGTGAAGTAATGCCAGCTAACTTGGCCGCTGTTAGTCATGAGGCACTTCCAGCACAGTGGCCAGCCAGTAGGATAATGTAGTTGAAAATGCTGTGTTGAGCAAGCAATTGTGTTCAAGAGTAATTGTGTCAACATCACAAGTGCCTGAGTAAGTTATACCCCTGCTATACGGGCGTTTCAAAGGCGTAGAGTCAAATATCATTTGGCTAAAATGAAACCTTTGAGCTGGAATGCGATTTGAGTCGAGGAGCACCACCAGCAACCTTTGAGGTTACGAAGTCTTTGAAATGCAAACGCTCGTACTGTTGGCTGCAGTTTCTGCGTGCCATAATTACAAGTGAAACTTGTTGCTTAAAGAGCACAGTTTTAATAATTTTTCACATTTTTTTTTTGTTTTCTGTCACCGGCTGTACAATTACAGGGTAACTTAGCGCTTCCAACACTGGTGGTGTGGGAAAAAAAGAAGTGCATGTTCTGTGCGCATTTGTAGGTTGTTATGTGTTTATCACTAATAATTGTTTTTTTCTGGCGCATTTTAAGTCTAAAATTAAATGAAACGGGGCTGTAGTGGGGACACCAAAATATGGGCGGCAAACGTGGAAACTTTCAACTGTCTCTTTGAGGATTGTCGTGTAGATCAGTGGAACTCCTTCCCGATGAAATGGCATTTGAAATTTGGAAGGCCATGGTGCCGGCTTTCAAGCGGATCCATACTCTTGAGTGAAGTTGCCTTTCGTTGTGAGGGCATAAAGTGTCCCTTGAATAGGCGCGGGTGGTCATCAATCAGTCGGCGGTTTCCTGAACTGAACTGTTACGCTGTCGTCCTCACCAGCGTGAAGTTGGTGGGCGACTAAAAAGGGGGCAAAAGCGCGCGCGAGCGCAGTGTCGCCTCGACCGTTCCCGTTCGTTCACTGTGCGTGCGTGCAGCAAAAGCCGACGAAGGGCAAGATGAAGATCCACTGCCTGGAGAACGTGGACAAGGCGCTGACCTTCCTGAAGGAGCAGCGCGTCCACCTGGAGAACCTGGGCTCGCACGACATTGTCGACGGCAACTCGCGCCTCACCCTGGGCCTCATCTGGACCATCATCTTGCGCTTCCAGGCGAGTCGCGGGGGCAGCACGATGCTTTGGAGTATTATGGCACGGCTGTTTTATTGCCGTGTGTGTGCCACTGTGAACAGTTACCAACTCGCCAATTACTCTGGCTTTTATGCGCATTGCACGGGGAGTTTGAGGTGCAGCAGAGAAGGGAACAATCAGTGTACGACGACATCAACCGCTGTTTGACAGAGATTGATGGACGATGGGGGAGGGGGGTTGACAACACTGTAGGAACTGTTGTACGACAAAGGAGGCGCGGGCAATGCACGAAACAGCCGTGTAACATCCAGTGGTCGCTTGTTCTTTCTACGGCAGTGCCAGTAGCAGAAAAAAATGGAAGTTGGTTATGAAACAGTTTGGTTTTGCATGGAAGAAAGTAGGCCAGCAATGAAGGCGGTGCTTAATCAACCCAAAAGCAGTCTTGGTAATGCTTGTGGCGTTACGCGTTACGTTTGCTGTTAATGGAGTTTGATAGAGGGGGTCACATTGCTGTTGGGCCTGTTATTTGCTGGTAATGACCAAAAATGTTTTGGGGAGCGAGGCTAGTGTCTGAACAATGGAAAAATTTTTTCATTAACATAACTGTATTTCAGTAGCTGCTAGAAGCCAAACTTTGGTGAAATAAGTGTGGATGCGGCCCTATCATTTATGATTCACAAACTTGCCACGGACTGTCTGAGATGCGATCCAGTGCCCTTTTCTCTCATATACTCTTGGGGTAAGCAGAGTCGTTGTACGATCCACAGTGACCCTCAGGCTGTTAGTCGTACAGCTGTGAAAAGAGTCCTGCAGCGCTCCTCGCACTCTCATGATGACTTCACCCCTCCCACCTCGGCTATTGGATTGGCCCCAAACAAGATGAGCAGCACTTGGCAGTTCATCAAAAGACAAGTGGCAAAGGTCTGGTCGTGGGAATTTCAGTCAAGCGCCAAGCACAACTCAAGGAAAGAAAAGGATAGGAAAGGCGTGCTCCTGTCTTTATTCTCTCCTCGAGTTGCGCTTGGCACTTGACTGAAATTCCCACGGCGGGTGAAGCACCAGCCACAGCCTGATTAAAGGTTTGGTCTCCAGTGGTGCGAGGGGGTATGGAAGGGCTGAGAACTTGTCGCCAGGCCAATTTTTTCTTCAGCAGTACCTAGACTAGTGAATCGTTAAAAAGGTGGGCCAGGTCTGTCATGTTCATGCGCTCCAACTGCAAAAAAGAGGGAGTTGGTCCATCACAAAGTCACCCTCGTGGTGAAACCTTCAGTGGAGTGTTCGCAAGTGCCCTCGTCCCCTTCCCCCTTGGCTCACTGCCGTCCCCCTTTGTGCAGATCCAAGACATCACCATCGAGCAGGTGGACAACCAGGAGACCAAGTCGGCCAAGGACGCCCTGCTGCTGTGGTGCCAGATGAAGACCGCTGGCTACCCCAACGTCAACGTGCGCAACTTCACCACCAGCTGGAGGGACGGCCTGGCCTTCAACGCCCTCATCCACAAGCACAGGTCAGCGGGGGGCCCAGGGGGCGATGGTTCCTGGGACGTGTCTCAATGACCCTTGGCTGATCATTCGAAATGCCATCTATACAAATATGTACCGTAACCTGATGAACCTTCAACTAACGAGGTTTTACATAGCTGTCAAGGGCATTTTCTCCATGTCTAACGAAAACAGGTCACCTATTTTGGGGTCTGAGAACCCCGCGCATGAAGACCACATTATCAGCCTGTAATTGGAGCTGACTTCAGGAAATCTGCTTTTATTGCATTTTCTATGAGAGATGTGTAGCGTAAAATGGTGGTACCACACAATTTTTAGAACAACTTCTGATTCGAATATCTGCTGTACAGTGTAATCCACTTAAACAATACCGAATATAACGATATATCGTTTGTAACAGTCAAATTTCTTAAATTTCTCAATTTTCCCACTGCCCCTGTGTAATTCTGGCTGCCCGGAAGGTGTTTTGCCACAAAAATTTGTCTGAAAGTTTGATAAAAGTAATGAAACACATTGAAGAGAACAACGGGAAAACTTCTCACAAGTTCCGCAAATGGAGTGGTGTGGAGAAATCCGCGAGGGGGCATTACACGCGGCCTTCAAAATCGAGCACTATAGTCATTGCTATCGCAGAGATAGCGCCGCCTAAGCATAGTGGCACAAATATTTCTTGCGGCGAAGCAGCAAATCCATTGGGATTTCCGGCAGGGTTTCAAGGTTGGAAACTTTGTGGAAAAATACGGGCTTTCGCAGTCGACAGTTTCAATGATCATCAAATCTGGAGATTTCTTCAAGAAGGCCCGCACCGGAGGCCACGATGACCAGTAAAATAAGGTTAGAGATCCCTTCTACAGCAATGCTGAAGAGTCTCTCTACCAGCGGTTATTGACTGCTCGCGGCTGGAATGTTTGTGACCAGTGCCCCAGCTCCCATGTCTTCACAAAATGCCCTGCGGTCCATCTAGTTGCCGATTGGTTTTGTGCACACTCAAAGGACTGCCACAGGTGTGCAGGCAACAATTCGAAATGACGCGCACAGCAACTGTCAAGCTTGAGCTGCCGCTCAAGCAAGCGCATATTTCAGGCTTTCGTTTGAAGCATAGCTTAATAATTTTCTGCTTATTTATGTACTCCGTAATAAAGTGTTCTTTACCGCGACTCGAGCAGTTCGACCCGATTCATCCGACCTGGTGAGTAACTATATGAACATGCAAAGGGGAGTATGTGTGCTTTTTTGTTTTGTTTTGGTGGTCCAGATATAACGACAGTTGGTTATAACAGTCAGATTTTCTGGTTTTGTCAATATCACAATGAGTGGATTGCATTGTGCAAAGTCGTATTTGAAAGCAAAAACCACTTCATTGAAGGGCAGGAGCACCCTTAGTAGTGGCACCGTTCGCATTGTAGGACTCTGACCACTGCAGTATTTCGCCCTTGTGCCCACGTCGGTCCAGTCTATGCCATTTTGGTGCGAACCTGTCGTGCGTCGCTTCTTCCCGTGGTGCAGGCCAGACCTGATCCAGTACGAGAAGCTGTCTCGCTCCAACGCCATCTACAACCTGAACAACGCGTTCACGACGGCCGAGCAGAAGCTGGGCCTGACGCGGCTGCTGGACGCGGAGGACGTGTTTGTGGACAACCCGGACGAGAAGTCCATCATCACCTACGTGGTCACCTACTACCACTACTTCTCCAAGATGAAGGCCGAGACGGTGCAGGGCAAGCGCATCGGCAAGGTGGTGGGCTCGGCCATGGAGAACGACCGCATGATTGCCGAGTACGAGGGCCTCACCTCGGACCTGCTGCGCTGGATCGAGGAGACCATCGTGGCCCTGTCGGACCGGCACTTTGCCAACTCGCTGGTGGGCGTGCAGCAGCAGCTGCTGGCCTTCAACACGTACCGCACGGCCGAGAAGCCCGCCAAGTTCGAGGAGAAGGGCAACCTGGAGGTGCTGCTGTTTGCGCTGCAGAGCCGGCTGCGGGCCAACAACCAGCGGCCGTACACGCCCCGCGAGGGCCGCCTGCTGGCCGACACCAACCGCGCCTGGGAGCGGCTCGAGAAGGCCGAGCACGAGCGGGAGCTGGCCCTCCGCGAGGAGCTCATCCGCCAGGAGAAGCTCGAGCAGCTGGCCGCCCGCTTCGACCGCAAGGCCGGCATGCGCGAGACCTGGCTGGCCGAGAACCAGCGGCTCGTGTCGCAGGACAACTTCGGCCAGGACCTGGCCTCGGCGCAGGCGGCCGCCAAGAAGCACGAGGCCATCGAGACCGACATCCTGGCCTACGAGGAGCGCGTCCAGGCCGTGCTGGCCGTGGCGCGCGAGCTCGAGGCCGAGGGCTACCACGACGTGGACCGCATCAACGCCAGGTCAGTGCTGCACGCCCAGCATGCTGACTTGTGAGGAGCGCTGAGCATTCTCGGCCTACCGATGATGCGCATCTTTTCGGAGGCTTTTTAAAAAAGGACTTGGAAACATAAATGAAGGCGATTAATAAGACTATGGTGGTGTTTGGCGCAAAGTGTTTGTAGGAGAAGTAGATGAAGATCTTGGTGAGAAATATGGTCCCAGTTGACGCCTTGACAGCGCAGCATCTCTGATAGAGGCTGGGTCATGATCGTGCTGGTTATTCCGCTTGATAAACCCCACTGGGCAGCTCCTTACGATGAAAAGAGCGGTGACACGCTGCTTGGTTTCCAAGGTCGTGATCCTGCTTCCCCTCCGTGTTGGTGGAAAGCAGGCTTAGACCAACACCAAGATAGTTCAAACCAAAACTTGCATGGCCGTATTGTTGAGAAGTATGTAGAGGGCGGCCAGCTTTTCGTTCATCTTGTCGCGGTGTAAAAAAGAATAGTACAGAAGGAAAGTAAGCCCAAGACACTGTTGCGACGTCCTTTATTGCGAGTCCAACAAGCTTAAAAAAGTTTCAGTATTGTCCCGAGCAATATAGGTTGAGTTCGCAAGCCTGGCACTTCATAGTTTCCAGAGTATAGTTGTTCA
Source organism: Haemaphysalis longicornis (assembly GCF_048455015.1). Taxonomy (NCBI): domain Eukaryota; kingdom Metazoa; phylum Arthropoda; class Arachnida; order Ixodida; family Ixodidae; genus Haemaphysalis; species Haemaphysalis longicornis. The sequence continues at coordinate 192,787,223 of NW_027526445.1, forward strand.
CTCGCACCCTTATCGCGTCTCTCGATGCTGTCGCAATCCTGATGGCAACCACTGCCGATGGGCTCTGTCGTGATGTCGTGACTCCCCCCTTCCCCCAAGCTCTTGGCTGCCCGTTCTTGCTGCAGCATAGAGGAGGAGTGCCCCTTGACTGCGCATTCTGACGGCGAGCCCTCCCGCGTGTGCAGGAAGGACAACGTGCTGCGCCTGTGGAGCTACCTGCTGGAGCTGCTGCGGGGCCGGCGGGCGCGGCTGGAGGCCTGCCTGCAGCTCCAGCAGGGCCTGCAGGAGATGCTGTACATCGTGGACGCCATGGAGGAGCTGAAGGGGCGGCTGGCCTGCCCCGACCTGGGCCAGCACCTGATGGGCGTCGAGGACCTGCTGCAGAAGCACTCGCTGCTCGAGGCCGACGTCAACGTGCTGGGCGAGCGGGTGCGTGCCGCCATTGCGGGGGCCGCGCCCGCCGAGGACCCCGTGGTCGCCGAGCGCGTCAAGCAGCTCGAGGAGGCCTACGCCGAGCTGCTGGCCCTGGCCACGGAGCGCCGGCGCCGGCTGGAGGACTCCAAGCGGCTCTGGCAGTTCTACTGGGACATGGCCGAGGAGCAGGCCTGGATCGAGGAGAAGGACCGCATCCTCTCGTCGCTCGAGCTCGGCCATGACCTCACCATGGTGCACCTGCTCATCTCCAAGAACAAGGTGCGCTGCTCCCTGCGAGCACCAGATAGACCATTTTCTCCTCGTGAGAGCTCTGTGGCCCAAAGAGTGGAGAGGGCACTTGGGTATATTGCACTTGTGGTCACTCCAAAGATGCAAGCAGCCATGGAGTTGCCGATTGGAAAAGCTTTAAGGCTTTACCAGTGCAGTCTGTGGCCTTTGTTCTTGTTTTGCGCCTCTTGTGGACATTACTTTTGATTGAAAAGATAATTATGAGGACACAATTCCCACTTTTTCTTTTTTATAGTCGCCCTTTGATTGGGCAAAAGGCAGTCGTTCTTGCCACTTCCCTTGTCGACTTCATGATTGTCACGGCCACGCTTTGTGCTTGAGCTTGATTTGCAGGCTTTCCCAACGTTCAGTCAAAAAGGATACGCGTGCCGCCTCTTCCCGAGTGAAGGACGTCTCCCTCCCTCCCCCTTGTCCCAGGCGATGGAGGATGAGCTGGCGGCCCACGAGCAGCAGCTGCAGGCGGTGATCCGCTCCGGCGAGTCCCTGGCGGCCGAGGGCACGCCGGGCTCCGAGCGGGTGGCCGAGCGGTCGCAAGAGGTGCTGGCTGCCTGGGACCGGCTGCGCGACCTGCAGGCGCAAAGGGCCGAGCGGCTGGCCAAGGCACTGGACTTCCACCAGTTCTTTGCTGACGCGGACGACGTGGACACGTGGATGCTGGACACGCTGATGCTGGTGTCGAGCGACGACGTGGGCCGGGACGAGGCCAACGTGCAGTCGCTGCTCAAGAAGCACAAGGAGGTGATGGAGGAGCTCAAGAGCTACACGGCGGCCATCGACGCGCTGCACGCGCAGGCCGGCGCGCTGGCCGAGCGGGAGTCACCCGCGGTGCTGGAGCGGCTGGCGTCCATCGACCGCCGCTACAAGGACCTGCTGGACCTGGGGCGGCTGCGCAAGCAGCGGCTGCTGGACGCGCTGTCACTGCACACGCTGCTCAACGAGGCGGACGGCGTGCACCAGTGGATCGAGGAGAAGAACAAGATGCTGGACAGCATGGTGCTCACGCGGGACGCCGAGGACACCGAGGTGGTGCGGCACCGCTTCGAGGGCTTCGAGCAGGAGATGAACGGCAGCGCCTCGCGCGTGGCCGTGGTCAACCAGCTGGCCCGCCAGCTGCTCTCTGTCGAGCACCCAAACGCCGAGGAGGTGCTGGCCAAGCAGAACGCGCTCAACCAGAGCTGGGCCTCCCTGCGGGATGCCGCCGAGAAGAAGCGCGACGGCATCGCCTCGGCCCACGGCGTGCAGACCTTCCACGTCGAGTGCCGCGAGACCATCGTGAGTGCCTTGGGACAGAGTTGCCTGCCTTGCATTGCCAACTTCTCTCCCCCTGGTAGCAAAAGTGGGGTTCCAGGTTCAGCTCTAGTAATTGTTTTTGAAGATTTCCACCTGTCTGTCTGCGCAGGCACCATGGCTGCCTGAAATTTGAATGCAGAGACAAAGGTGGTTTGCAGGTGCAGTTCAGTTACGGCTGAACGGGCATTGTGTAAGGTTACACCATTCGTTTTTGGTTCTTGACACACCAAGGGGAAGTATCTTCTGCGCTGTGTGAGAGCGGATCATGGAAGCATAATTGGGACGGACAACTTTTGAAGCTGTACAACACAGCATAAAATTTAAAAAAAAAGATCTACCTTCCTCAATGTACAGTCAAACCCGGATATATCGCATTATTGTTCATGTCGATCAGTCTGAACATCCTCTTGGAAATCCCATGCAAAAGTATAGTGCTGTTGTACGCGTGTATCAAATTACCAGTCGCGGACACATTCGACGCATCGAATGCCACACCGCAAGTACCCCTTCACTGTGCTGCTCCTGGTGGGATGGGGGCGACGATGATGATGACTTCTTGCGGGCGTTGCGGCGTTCGGCGAGAAGGAGGCGGGGTCAGCCGCGTCACTTCAATGGCCTTCAACACCTGCTGGCATGGGGATGGGGGCACACGCATGGTAGCGAGAATGCGGAGAGTGATTGGGTGCGAAAGGCATTAAAGGAGGAGGAGAAAGCAACCGGAGGCGCTCGGTTTCTGGCATTTTTTTCTGTGTGCTTCAGCGCTTAGGTTACCAGTGGTGGCTAGCGCAAGGGGACTGATATGGCATGGGCGGCCTGGTGGATGTTTGTTTTGTCCGTGGCACGCGCTTTGGAGCCGTGGTCCCGGAAAAAATAGAATTTTGATTTAGCGATGAAAGCGGGCATAGCTTGGGGGGCACAGGTTTGTGAAGAGATGTTGGTTGCAAAGGTATTCGAAATTTTTCGCAGCATTTTTGAGCGAAATGCTGCACATCAAAACTGACATAAAGGCGAAAGCAGCATGGCCACGGCCCGCCGTTCCAGAGCATGTTGTGTGCAAAGTGGCTTCGTTGCACAGCTCTATTAAAGAGCTGTTCAGATACCAAAGACGACGGTGCTGAGTTCCTCAAGAGTGAATTTAGAGAGTTGTCGGCAGTCCCATGCGGCATCCTGAATGACACAATAGCACAGGAGTTGGGAAGTGCCGACGACAATGTGCAGGCTGTGGTGGACATCACGGATGCCAAAGAAGCGCACCCTGCTAGTGGCCCTGACGACTGCAGCCCAGCTTGAGTCAGTGCTCAGATTTGCCGCTGTTGTGGCACAGCAGGCAGCGCCAGACTTTCTCATTTGGACGGCATTGTAAGCTTGAAGACAGGTTGGTGAACTTTGTGATGCAGAAGGAGAAGCAAGTGAAGCTCGCAGGCTTTTTTGCATTAAAGTGCGGTGGTCATCGCACCGTGGTTCGAATTTTCTGTGCTTTGAGGAACAGATCGGTTAGCTGCCACTTGTCACAATCTCGGTAACCTCTTAGTGATGTATGGAGTCATCAGATAATCTTCAAATAGGCATATTTTATATTTTGAATTATGAAAAATTTTGTGATCCCCTTGGAGTTCAATGTATCCGGGTTCGACTGTAGTACAACTTTAGCTCGAAAGATAAAGTGCTAAGTCTAAAATCTACAAATGCCTCGAAAGTAGTGTATTTATAGGCCTGTTGGGAGACAGATAAAATTTACCAGGGCTGTTCTGTACAAAGATTGAAGCTAGAATTAAAATAAGTGAGCTGGAAACAGTGTCATATTTCCTGCAAAACTCTTGTCCTGTCAGCGTGACGTGACCGAAAGAGTCCAGGTGAGTCTGAGCGTTCTTTGTTGCCTCGCAGACATGGATCGAGGAGAAGACCAAGCTCCTGCGAGCCACCGAGGACCTGGGTGACGACCTGACCGGCATCATGACCCTCCAGCGCCGTCTCTCCGGCATGGAGCGCGACTTGGCTGCCATCCAAGCCAAGGTGAGCCTGCTGCTGCCAGCACTGTTTTGACTCTCGTCGCACAACTAAGTGCGCATGATTGCTGACGGTGGCTCTGCCTTGCAGCTGGACGCCCTCGACAAGGAGGCCGAGCGCATCAAGCAGGAACACCCCGAGGTGAGGGCCTTCTCTGATCCATTTCCAGGGCAGTGCACACACACCCTGCATTCATTTCACAGTCATGGCTGAGTTAACGCTGGGGTCGTTTGAGCTGCGCGGAGATTTAGCTTTAAGGGCTAAGCGTGAGCTTTCTTTATCCCTTCACCTTTCTTTCACCTTGAGCCAAAGTTGGGTCATCTTGAGCTATGGACCAGTGATGCATAGTTTTAACTTGACTGGAAAAATTGCTGCGAGCCAGTGTTCTCAAGGAGAAGCACGTCTTCAGTTCAGTCCATCTGGGTGGATTGAAGTGGGTGTGACGGAACAGCGCGGAGCTTTCTTGAGAGAGCGTCGGCTGAGGCGCCTTCCGTTGCCCGTGCAGGAGGCGGAGGCCATCCAGGAGCGCATCCTGCAGATCAAGGCCGTGTGGGAGCAGCTGACGCAGCTGCTGAAGGAGCGTGACGCCAAGCTGGAGGAGGCCGGAGACCTGCACCGCTTCCTGCGCGACCTGGACCACTTCCAGGCGTGGCTGACGCGCACGCAGACGGAGATCGCCTCGGAGGACGAGCCCTCCACGCTGCAGGAGGCCGAGCGGCTGCTGGAGCAGCACCGGCTCATCCGCGGGGAGGTGGACAACTACACGGAGGACTACGCCAAGATGATGGAGTACGGCGAGCGCATCACGGCGGACGCCGCCGACGAGGACCCGCAGTTCATGTTCCTGCGGGAGCGGCTGCGCGCACTGCGCGACGGCTGGGCCGAGCTGCGCCAGATGTGGGAGAACCGGCAGGCGCTGCTCTCGCAGTCCCTCAACCTGCAGCTCTTCCAGCGGGACGCCAAGCAGGCCGAGGTGCTGCTCAGCCGCCAGGAGCACCAGCTGGCCAAGGACGAGAGCCCCGTGAGTGGGGGCATCTGGAGAGCAGACACGCTCCCCTTGTTATCCATGACGCGCAAGTCGTGGCTCCAGGACGTGTGTGTCACGTGTCTCCACAATTCTGCTTCGTTATTCTCGTTTGAGCTGGAATGGTACTCTCGTCCTTGTTTTTTAACCCTGGATGCGCATCTCCTGAAGTTGGGGACATGGGCATTAGGGTTAGGGAGCAAGGTCACATTGTAGCTCGGGTGACAATAACAGTGGAATTTGAGAAATACAGGATGCCTGTGCCCTGAAATGAAAAAAATGTGCACCACGAATTAGCGAACGTGGTTGAGTTTTACCATCACATACACATGATTGCGAAAGTAACGTTTATGCCAATCTACAAACTCGGAGTCTTCGTACTCGTGGGTTCTGGGGTTCCGGGTCGACCTGTTAGCCCTCTTCTTCATTGAAAACCTGCATCAGAAGTATCCCACAGCAAGAAACAGAGAAGCTTTCATGAATGTGCTGCTGAAGGCATTTTTTGGAGTGGGGGTAACTTGTAAAGTTCTGTCGGGTAACTTGACTGTCTCTGTTGGATGAGCAGTGTTTTATGTGTAGAACAGCCAAGAGACTGCCTGGGGAGCAACACTGGGGTAGATTGTCTGCTGTATTCCTGAAGGACCTTTTCTCTGAGGGAATTTCTTGTGAACAAGCCTCGATCTGTCTAGAACTGGGAAGTCTCTGAGTACCTGTGTTCAGTTGCAGCTGGAAGTGAGCGGTGCCCATGTGGGCTCCCACCCTGGTAGTTTCACGTGCTGCTCAGCGTAAAGGCATGCCAGCTTGCCCAGTTTGCCATGGTGTCCTGCCGCAAGGCTTAGGGTGGAGGGAGAGGGCGAGTGCTTTGCTTACTGAGGGGAGACGTGTGGGCCTCTGCAGACGAGCCTGGAGCAGGTGGAGGACCTGATCAAGCGGCACGAGGCCTTCCTCACCACCATGGAGGCCAACGACGAGAAGATCAACGCGGTCGTGCAGCACGCCCAGAGGCTCTGCAGCGAGGGGCACATGGCCTCGGACAAGATCCGCAAGAAGGCCGACTCCATCCTCGAGAGGTCAGTTGGCAGCTGATGGCATCTTCTTGTGAGGTGCCCCCCGCAGCGTACCAACATGTATAACGGACCGTCATTACTGAAGTGGGCAGTGGGAGCAGCTAGTGTTGCCTCTCTGAGGTTAGTTTGCGGTGATGCCATTGTTCCCAACCAAAAAAGGGTTCACTGAACTCCTTGCCCTTACAAGCTAGGTTGATATGCTTCGAGATGCCCTTACAAATTGTGGCCCCGTTCATTGGTTCTGTAATGGGATCCTCGTGGGAACTATTATCATTTGCGGCTCAATTGATGCAAGTAGGTGTGGAAAGGGTACGGTCAAGACAGCGGAGGGACTGCAGTGCACAGGCTATCCATCTTATGACGTTGGTGTTTGGACCCTTGCCGTGGGTGGGCCCAGTTTTCTTTTCCTACGTGCTGACGAAGCGCGGTGCATTGGTGCAGGCGGGACGCCAACCGGAAGCAGGCGAGCGAGCTGATGGCCCGGCTGGCGGACCAGCTGGCGCTGCACCAGTTCCTGCAGGACTGCGACCAGCTGTCCGAGTGGGTGCAGGAGAAGAGCATCGTGGCGCAGGACGAGACGTACCGCAGCGCCAAGACGGTGCACTCCAAGTGGACGCGCCACCAGGCCTTCGAGGCCGAGGTGCAGGCCAACAAGGAGCGGCTGGAGCGCGCCCAGCAGGCCGGCCGGGCCCTGATCGCCGAGAAGCCCGAGATGGCGCCCCTCGTGGAGCCCAAGCTGCAAGAGCTGGGGCAGCAGTTCGCCTCCCTGGAGGCCACCACCCAGGAGAAGGGCCAGCGGCTGTTCGACGACAACCGGCACGTGCTCTACGAGCAGACCTGTGACGACATCGACTCGTGGATCGACGAGCTCGAGTCGCAGGTGCTCGTCTCGGAGACGGGCCAGGACCTGGCCTCGGTGACGCTCATCCTGCAGAAGCAGCGGGACGTCGAGAACCAGATGGCCCAGAAGGCCCGCCAGGTGGACGCCCTGCAGGGCCAGGCCCACTACCTGGAGAAGCTGGACCCCAACCGCGCCGAGGACCTGATCGCCCGCCGGGCCGTCGTGGAGCAGCGCTTCGAGAAGCTGCAGGCGCCCCTGGAGCAGCGCCGCCGGGAGCTGCTCAAGAAGAAGGAGGCGTACCAGTTCCGCCGGGACGTGGAGGATGAGAAGCTGTGGGTGGCCGAGAAGCTGCCGCTGGTGCGCTCGCCCGACCGGGGCTCGTCCCTGTTCGGGGTGCAGATGCTACGCAAGAAGGAGCAGTCCCTGCGGCACGAGGTGGACCACCACGAGCCGCGGGTGGCCACCATCTGCGAGGACGGCCGCCGGCTGGCCGCCGAGGGCCACCGGGACGGCCCCGAGTTCGAGCAGTTGGCCGCCGAGCTGGAAGAGCTGTGGGCCGAGCTGCGCCGCGCCCTGGACGCCCGGCGCGAGGACCTGCTGGTGTCGGAGAAGGCGCACCAGTACTACTTCGACGCCAGCGAGGCGGAGGCCTGGATGAGCGAGCAGGAGCTGTACATGATGGTGGAGGACCGGGGCCGCGACGAGGCGTCTGCGCAGAAGCTGCGCAAGAAGCACCAGAACGTGGAGGCCGCCGTGGACGACTACGCCGACACGGTGCGCCAGCTGGGCGACACCGCCCGCCGCCTCGTCCAGGAGGGACACCCCGACAGGTGGGCACCCAGACGTTGTTTGTGACACCAAAAGCAGCTTGAAGGGCACTTGTTTTGCTGCACTGCAGTTTGGAGCGACATTAGATGTTGGGAACTTCTTTGAGCGTGTTCTACCACATCACTGAAAACTGCTCATGTCAGGTTTGCCACATGCTGTTTGCAGCCAATGACACTGTTGTTGGAGCAATGTGATCTGTCTTATGGGGACATCGGGCTTCTTGCCAATGGAACTTTATCTTGTCACTGGCACTATTTTCCCACTGCACGAGCTAGCCGTGCTTTTGCATAAGCAGTTATCCAGTTTTTGCAGTGGCTGGCATGAGAACCAAAGTTTAATAAAATGGCCATGTATCTAGTTGCATTGCTGTAAGAGATGTCAAATGATGATAGCTTCTCTACTGCCTTTGCCACACAATGCCCCCCCCCTCTCTCCTCCACTCCTTCCCTCCCATCCACTCACTCCTCATTGTCGCCCTCTTCAATCCTTGTCGTGACCTCTTCCTCCCTCCGCCCCCCTCGCTGCCTTTCCCGTTACCGTGCAACACAGAAGTTTTGGCCAGCTCGTGATGAGAGCAATATCGGCAGGGTAAGAAGGGCAAAAGAATGCAGACACGAGGAAGGAACGTGTCGGCAGTGCCGGTCCTGCCCGTGTGCCTCTCCTTCTGGTGCCCTCGTTCTCGGTGCTCTTTACCGTGCCGCCGCTGTCCCTGTGTGCCCGGGTGACCGTGTTCTGTCCTTCCCCTGCCTTGCACCCCAGTGACCAGATCACGGTGCGGCAGTCGCAAGTGGACAAGCTGTACGCGGGCCTGCGGGACCTGGCGCTGGAGCGGCGGCAGAAGCTGGAGGAGGCCCTGCGGCTGTTTGCGCTGAGCCGCGAGGTGGACGACCTGATGCAGTGGATCGCCGAGCGCGAGGTGGTGGCCAGCTCGCAGGAGCTGGGCCAGGACTACGAGCACGTGACGCTGCTGCGGGAGCGCTTCAACGCCTTCCGCGAGGAGACTCGGGGGACGGGCGAGGAGCGCGTGCAGCGGGCCTCCCAGCAGGCCGAGCAGCTCATGACGGGCCCCGACGCCGCCCAGGCGGCCCAGTGGAAGGACGCCCTGCAGGAGGCCTGGGCCGACCTGCTCGAGCTCATGGACACCCGTGCCCAGGTGCTCGCCGCCTCCTGGGACCTGCACCGCTTCTTCCACGACTGCCGCGACATCCACCAGCGGATACTCGTGAGTGGTGCCTCACACCTTAACCAGGGATGACCAGAGGGGAACAAGGAGTGGAGTTGCAAGGCTGCACTGGTGGGGAATGACTGGAGTGTAGGGGAGAGGGACACATCTCGCTCACTGCTGAGAAGCAGGGTTGTGATTGTCTCCTCACAACGGCCGGTGGTGCACCATCGACCGGTTCATTCGAATCCCGTCCTCCAGGAGGCAGTGGCACGTCGTCATCTGCTGCGGGTGTCCCCTGTCAGGAGCGAGATCTGTTCTGCTGCTCTTGGGGAACCGGGGCAGATGGGTTGCTTTCTCTGCCTTTGGGCTAAGATCAAAGTGCACAGTGTGGTAGAGTGGCACGACCCTTGCACTGTAGATGCTTATTCTTCCGCCGTGGGGTAACGGTGTGTGGTGTCATTCAGCAGGGTGAGGGGTGGAGCTCTCCCTCTTCTTGGCAAGAGCGAGAAGAGTGGGTGCCATCAGCTCCCTGACTGACAGGAGACGTGTGCGTGCGTGGGAATGCATCAGTCGCACGTCGTAATGCTGCCAGTCCTCACCCTTTCAACCCTGACCCCTCGCCTCGCAGGAGAAGCAAAACGGCATGTCGGAGGAGCTTGGCCGGGACGCGGTCAGCGTGTCCAACCTCCAGCGGAAGCAGGCCAACTTTGAGAACGACCTGCAGACCCTGGGCTCCGCCGTCGAGGGCATTCGGTCACAAGCGTCGCAGCTGGGCGCCGCCTATGCTGGCGACAAAGCGCGTGAGATCCAGGTACGGTTTCGCTTTAAATGAAAGCTGCGCTATTCTCATTCAAATTACTGAGGTCAGATCGAGACCGTCAGAGCACCTACGGTGCTGGGCGTGGGGCTAATCCAGATGTGGTCTGCTCGTGAAGCTTCATGTAAAGTGCGCCACAAATATCAGTGTGCAAAACAGAAGTGCAGGTTGTGAGCACTTTCACTGCTGAGGTGCTCCATCTATGCCAACTAATGCGGTGCTGAGATGTAGGGCTGTGTGAATACTCAAATATTCAGATACGAATTGAATAGTACCTCCACAGATAATTCGATCCACTAGTCGAGTGTCTACTGTTAGACTTGTCCAATAGTCTAAGACATTTTCCTAATGGGCTGGCTGGGCAAAAGTGAGATGTGTCGGTGCACGCTAATGTGCTGCTGCTACACCGTGTGCTCATTCATTCTCCGTATGCTCGGCAAGCTTCATCCAAATCTCGCTTTCGATGAGAGCGCCCTCTAGAGGCCGTAAATTTTGTCATGCAGCATGGAGTAGGTCGCAATTACACCAATAAAATCTGTCCTCCATGCCATCAACTCTTGCCGCCATGTTGAATTGCTCGAACGGGTGTTTACAGGTTAGGGAAGCTTCCGGTAAAGAATTCATTGCTGCTTTTGTTGCGTTTTTGACAGTGCCTCTGTCAATTTAAAAACAAAAGAGCTTCTGGCAATTTTGCGTGCAGTTGTATGTTTATTGCATTCTCTTTTCTTTTTTGTTTAAGTTTTACAGCACCTAACATAGTTTTACCTTTGTTGAACTGATGAGCAGTCAGTGCAAGCTATGGCTCTGCCGCATATCTTAAGTTCGCCACGGGCTTCTGAAGGGCTGTCTCATTGTGTTCTTTGATCGTAGTGCCGTAGCAGGCTGTCCTTAAACGGAGCAGCACAGATCCGTGCACGGCAATGGTAGTGTGAGCTTTCCTTGCACAACGTATCATTCACGCTTCACGCTCGTCTTGTGCTTCGAGAGAAGCACCTTGTTGTGGTCCTAGATGGTGGTTCTGCCATGTTTTTGCGTCATATTATTGATGCCTGCCAAGTGCTTGCTTCCGAATTCGAAGGTGCTGTCTAGTCGTTGCCTATTATTGCAGTACAGCAACTACAGTGCAAGTTGTTCAAATGTATGTCGTTCTCGCTCCGGATTCCTGATGTACTAGTAGTACTTCATAGTGGCTTCGCGACTGGACTGCTGCAAATGAGAGTTTAACAATTTGTTTTTTGGGTCGTAAAAAGAACGTCATGACTCCCGAACATGTGAAGTAGCTTCTGTTTTTGCACAAAAACCTGTGGAAATTCGAGGCCTGCAAAGCAGAAAAAAGACATTCGATATTTAATTGGATATTCGGCTTTCTTTCTGATTCGATTCGATGTTTGATTCGACAGCTACTACTTGGTATTGGCACACCCCTAGTTTTAGGTTGTTTGGCATGGTTGAGCATCAAAGTTCCCTGGGGGATCTGAGCTTATCATCCTTGGCTCTTCACACTGTGGGTGCCTGTGAAAGTGCAAAGAAAGCCCCCCCGTCGTCGTCGTCGTCGTCGTCGTCCCTAATGGCGGGCGGGCGGGCGTGCGGGCGCAGGCGCGCGAGGCAGAGGTGGTGGCGGCCTGGCAGCGGCTGCTGGGCTCGTGTGACAGCCGGCGGGCGCGGCTGGCGGACACGGGCGACCTGTTCCGCTTCCTGAGCATGGTGCGGGACCTGCTGCTGTGGATGGAGGAGGTGGTGCGCCAGATGAACAGCTCGGAGAAGCCGCGCGACGTGTCGGGCGTGGAGCTGCTCATGAACAACCACCAGAGCCTGAAGGCGGAGGTGGACGCCCGCGAGGACAACCTGGCCGCCTGCCTGGCGCTGGGCAGGGACCTGCTGGCGCGCAACCACTACGCCTCGGGCGAGATCCGCGAGAAGCTGCTGGCCCTGAGCACCCAGCGGGCCGCCCTGGGCGCCCGCTGGGACGAGCGCTGGGAGCACCTGCAGCTCATCCTGGAGGTGTACCAGTTTGCGCGCGACGCGGCCGTGGCCGAGCACTGGCTGCTGGCCCAGGAGCCCTACCTGCTCAGCCAGGAGCTGGGCCACACCATCGACGAGGTGGAGCAGCTGCTCAAGCGGCACGAGGCCTTCGAGAAGTCGGCCGCCGCACAGGAGGAGCGCTTCGCCGCCCTCGAGCGACTCACCACGGTGAGTGAGTGCGGGATGGGGCAGGCAGGGCACGGGTTGCCGCTGGCTGGGCTTGCGGTCGATCGATGTCAGTGAACCTTGGCTGGCACTCCCTATGTGATGATGATGATGATGATGATTTCTATTGGTCTCCCCTTTGAAGCTGGGTGATGACATCTCATCTTACCAAAAAGGACTAATATAATCATGTTTTACACTCTTGGTTCAATACTAGTGCTGCTTAGGGCAGGTACTAAAGCTTATTAGGCCCAAAATACTTTTTTCCCTGTTACAGGTGGTAACTGTCCTAGGCAATATTCCCTCTCTGCTTTTCGTCCACCAGCATTCTAATCTTCTTTTCGTCCCCTCGACAGCCTCGAAGTTAACTTCCTCTGTGATACCCTTAAATCCTAGGGCTTCTGCAAGCCCTAGGATTTAAGCTTATTACTCAAATACTACTCAAGTTATTACTCAAATACTTTTTTTTTTTTTTTTCCCCCGTCGACCCTGGGAACAATCGACCCTGTGGGGTCACAGTTGGCTAAAAAGTTTGACCCTCGAAGAGTTGAGTGACGTTTTTTTTTCTCCGGCATCCGTTTTGGCCAGTCATCAGGTGTGTTGCATGGGGAGAGACATCACAATCCAACTGCTTGCTAAAAGGATCGAGACCAGAATTGCATCTAGGTTAGGCCATTCATCCATGAGGACTGGGATCTTGCCTTCTTGTAGTCTCAAACAAGTGCTTTGTATTCCAGCCATGGACACAGTTGTTATTTTGGGACAATATATGTACTCCCCCACCACGTAAAACATACACATTGCCGAGGCACATTTCTTATGTAAAGGAGAAGGAATCAACTGAGACGGTGTGTTAGAAGAAGACTAGCTAGGTTGTTTTGCTACCGTTGCCTTTGTTAATACAGTTAAACCTCGATATAACGAAGTACTTGCGGGCAAAAATTTCGTTAAATAGAGAATTTCGTAAAATCGAGGTTTCGATTTTACAGTTAATTTAACCAGTTATTGAGGTTTCAAAACCTTGCCCATCGCTCAGAAACAACTGCTATGTAGTTACCTCTCCACTTAAAGCGAAATTTGTACTAAAACTGGCCGCGAAAATTGTGTGAATTAACAGCTTCAACACTTAGGCAAAGGAATTCGGATACCCAACAGTAGTTCGTGTCGTCGTAAAACCGTCGCTTTTTCCGCAACACCTCATTAAATATGATAGCAGACTAGGTTTCCACTTTTTCTTTTTTTCATTTCAGTCACTACTAAACGCCGCTGTTAGTCAATTGAACCCGCGTCCATGCCCCGTGAACTTCACCCCGGCGAGATGCTGGTTTGAAGTTACGCCTCTTTTCGTCCGTTCAGTGGTAGGTAGGCTTAGGCGCGGCGGACCAACAGCGGAAGGGTACTATAAAGCTTTTGAAAGACTTTTTTCATGCACAAAGGCTCTGCAGTATGGGCGCGTTATACAACCACGACACTCGAGATAAAGCCATGATTGAGAGTTGAGCGGAGTACACACGGACCGCTTTACTTTGTGGAGCAGCGCTTACGTGCTCCCGCTAAAGCGGAAAGCTTACATTAAATATCTTCTGGCCAACTTTGATTAAGCAATTACTTTTATGCCCACTGAGCCCTAAAGAAACCGATTTCTCCTCATCGCAGCTGTCTAATGAACACGTTTTGACCACATTCGGAGAGCAACTTATTGCCACCAGCACTCGATGTTCAAGCCGCAGCGAAGAAGTCCGTAAGCAGTGCTTGGCGTTTCTTGACCAGGGTGGGCTTTACGTGACGCTTGTATGCTGACAGCGCTAACAAGGCTTGCTCTTAAACATTCGCGTGCGCCTGCGTGCCTCCGCAGAACGTCGATGGCATCCATCACTTCGGTGGCCTTCGGTTTCACCGACACTTCCTCAGGCTCTTGTTCGGAACACTTTTCTTTACCTTGGAGTGCTCATGCTGCTTATAAGACTCACCTAATGATGGACGAACAAAATATTAATGTGGTTATCAGCGAGCACAACCTAGAGCAGCAGCAGCACTGTGAGCAAGGACGCATAGAAAAAAACACTTGCTTCGGCAGCCTAAGCATAGAGGGCGCTGGCGTAAGCAACGATGGAGACGTCAAAATGGTGGACGCACTATTAAACCGTCCATGATAACTAACGGTTTTTGAGCAGCTACTTTCATCGCTTTTAATTGTTGTCAACCGCATAATTCACCGCTTTTCTTTCATTTTGGCCTTTTAAGAGTTAATGTGAGTACTGGGTGTTTTCAATGTAGGCTCTGAGAGGCAAAATAAAATGTGTCTCGACCGGAATTTCGTTCTTCCTTTCTCGCCATGACTTCGTTAAATCGAAAGCGCCGCACGAAATTACTTCGTAAAATCGTGATAAAAATACATGGATTTCGCAAAATTTTGATAGAAAACTTGAAAAAATTCGTTATATCGCGAATTTCGTTAAATCGAGGTTCGTTAAATCGAGGTTCAACTGTACTGATCGCATTAGCAAATTTCTTGTGGGTAGAACGCAGTGTGGGACCCTCTGTGCTCCGTAGTATCAGCAGTGAGTTGTTGGTAAGTTGCCTCTACGCATTTACTGAGCTCAAATGAAGTTGGCTGCGTGGAGTAAAGCTTGAAAATGTATGAATTTTGCTTATCGGGGCATTTTAAAGGCTGACAAAAACCTTTAGGTTCGAATTTGATGTACAGCTCGGCACCAAAACCTTTATGAAAAATGTTGGACCCAATTTTACACTGGGGGCTCTGACTTGCGACTGGTGTTTTCCGGACAAGCCCTGCACAAAGTTTGTTCGCAGAGTGGGATCAGTGGATCTTGGAACGTCAGCGAACCTACACTGGTTTAATGTATGCTTTAAAAGTCACCTTGATTCAAAATCACCCATGCGGTAGTATTTTAAATGGCATGTGTGCTAAAGCCTTGTTCTTAAATCGGCCGTCTATTCCCAGGCCTTCCCCATTTCAAGTCAGAGTGCAAGCTGAGCAACTTGGGGTCTCATTCCAAGAAACTTACAAAACCGATATTGGAGGTCTTAATTGCTTGCGATATGTCCTCGGAAGATTTTAGCGAAAAGAATGTGCTCAGGGAAGTGATCTCACAACATTTTTTGTATTTACAAGACAAGTACCCATACAATTGTTTTAACACAGATGCCCCGAAGTCAGCTCCCGCTGTGTCATGCGCCACTCATGGGCCGAACTTTAACCGCACAAAAACAGTGATCATTAACACGAGCATTTTTATGGCGGAAGCACGAGGAATTTTACTTGCAGTAGCCCACAGTATGAAAACCAAAACACAACAATCAATTGTTTTTATGGACTCTTTCAGCGTTGTCACAGCGCTGAAGACGGAGAGCTAGTGGAAACTTGGTTCTAAATAATCTCATCAAATCGATAGTCTTGGCCTATTCTGAAAACATCCAAATAATAGTTTGCTGGGTGCCTGGACACAGTGGCATTCTGGGGAACGAAATTGCTGATCGATTTGCTGGTGAGGCTGCACCCTGAAGTGGCATAGACATGTCACAGGTCCTGTATCAGGACATGAAGCCACTTCTACAAGAAAAACTCTGGCAGCAATGGCAACAGGAATGGGATGAACAAATGCTACAAATGATTTAATAAAACCACAGTTGAGTTATGGCCAACTGTGGCTTATAGATACGCCATACCCCTACACCATGGTTTCTCAAAGCGGGTTCCGCGGAACCTAGGGGTTCCGCAGGCCCCTCCTCAGGGTTCCGCGAGCCACTGATAAATTTTCCCTGGTTCCGCAGTCGCAAAGTCTTATATGGTGAACTTGAGGTGCGATCGATCTAAGGAACCTTCTTTACTCACACCCGAGTGTCAGTAAGCACATCTCGGCGCATAACAGAAACGCGCGAGCTGCGCAATAAATCTCGCCAGCAGCTTGTAGCCAGTCAGACTCCGAAAACGGGCCACGTGGTTACACTATTGCACTTGAATCTCGGCCTTATATTACCCCCTTCCGAATTTCTCCTGTTTGGAGATAGGTGCCGCTAGCGTACGTATTCGCGTAAAGTCGACGGAAAAAAAAAACGATACCCTTGCTTGCTTTTGAATTTATTGCACGTTAATGTAGCATGAACGGAATGAAAACTGGCGGGAGGGGGGGGGGGGTTCCTTGGCACTTAACGGAACTTAGTAGGGTTCCCTGGGACCAACATGCTTGAGAACCCCTGCCCTACACCCATCACTATTTTTAGCAGATGAACCTATGTTCCCCCTGAATCACCTTTACATTTGAGATATTGGATTTTAAAAACTTATTACCTACTGTGTGTAATTCTAAGATGGTTGCCAGGACCTTTGCATTTCCTGATAACACATGAGACATCAGGCTCCTGGAACTCTTTACGCCCTGTGGTTGACACCATTTCATCATGAACGTTCTCACATTTAGACTGAGGGCTTCTTACACCCCATACCAATTATTTATTTTTTAGCTTCTTCACATATATTCCAATGGAATTTTACTGACTGAAAGGCCACTCACTTTGACCTGACACTCTTTGGCCTCGATGCCCTTGTGCCATAAACACGTGCATAATAATAGTAATAATAATTTAATTTCTACCACTGTTTGCACCAGCACCAAAAGAAATTGACATTGGCTAGCACAGCAATCGGGCATGTAAAAATAAACGTGAGCTACCAGTTTTGTTAATTTTAGCCATTGAATATGTGTAAAGGTAGTTGTGGCTTGCATGGTATGATGTTGCAGAAGTTAATGTCCCAGGTTTCTAATATTCCTGGATTTTAGGCACTCAAATTTCTTTTTTTTTTTTTCAAGGAATAAAAGCTAAATGCAAAAGTCAGCCTCCCCCATTCTAACTTTTTACTTCAGGTGAATCTAAGCTCATTCAAATCACTTTAGCACCTTTAGGGGGAACTTTTACCTTTGTGTACCACTGTTGGGCCCTGGCCCAACAGGGTTACACAAAAGTGAAAGTTCAGTGTTGGGCTGTGGGTATGCACGGGTGAAAGGTGAAAGGTTGCACTGTCGTCATGCTTGTGACACCATGTTTGCATCACGCATCGCACTGGATGCCGCACTTCTAAGGTTGCAGTTCTCTTCAAAACATCACAATTTTGCTGTTGAATTTAGGCAGGGGTCAAGGATACTGTAAAACAGGTATGCTGCCAGCGGTGTTGATGTTGCTGCGCAGAGACACCAGCAAAACGGGGGGGCCACCACCCATCGCTTTGGGAGGAACTGAGGGCAGGAAACGGGAGATTGGCCCCGAGGCCGCCAATTTAGCCACCCCTCGTGTGTTGTGTTTCTGTTTTTAGCCTCCATGACGGGATCCCATAAATGCAACAGGCCTCCGCAGCAGGGAGAAACAATTGGCTGAATTGGTTGAGATGACTTTTTTTATGGAGCTACTTTAAGCACTTATCTGGGGCGCTTGTTTTGGAACAAAAAGTGGTACTGAATTTTTTGCTTTTGCTTTTGTTCTTCTGTGTGTGCTTGTTTAGCCGGGGTCAGTGCCCTTTTTGGGCAACGTTAGTACTGACCCGAAGGGGGTCGCAAAGCAGCTTCTCTTGTAGCAGCCTCTCCAAAGTTGGCAAATGGCTCGAAGTGAGCCAGAGGCAATTGTGTGTGATTTGCAAAGAGCGTTCTCTTCAGGACGTTGTCGCATAAATGCGCTGATTGTGTAATGGTGTTTCTCAAGCTGACGCCTGTGGCCCTACATAACTGGATGTGCGCTGTTGCAGGCAGCTGAAGGGAGAGCGTGAGCAGATGAAAGATATTGATCAATCAAGGTCAAGTATATGGCGTAATAAGTTGCTCGGTGTGGTGTCATGGACGTATTGTTAAAATGAAGCAGTGTGGTGATTTGTTGCTTTTCTAACGAACTTGATTCACGTTGTGCTAGGTTTTGGGTACGCAACGTTGTACAGTCGCGTGCCTTTTCAGGTTCTGCCGTAGCATGGTTCAGTGCTAGAAGTTTGCCATGCGATAGCCTCTTTCCTTCTACCTTTGTTCTCTTCACAGCCGTGGACGCAACAGTACACAAAGGGCAATGTGCTCAAAGTGTATAGATATGTACTGCAAAAGGAGTGCAACATACAGATAAGCACAAGGTGTGGTGGTGCGCAGGGTTTTGCACTGACACCACTGCTGTTTGTAGCATTCCGCCCTGTGTTTTGCTGCTGGCACTGTAAGGTTTTGCGAGTCCTTGCGGGGCTTACTGCTCCCTCTTTAGTGGGGAATGGCTGTTGCGCTCTGTTTGCGAGCGTCATCAGACGAGGGAGGCAGGGTTGAACGGGTGGGGACTGCCCCTCCCCCGCTTCTCAGCTCGAGCTGAAGGAGCTGCAAGGCATGGAGGACGTCCAGGAGCGGCGCAGGGCTCTGCGCAGGCTAGACGACCACCTGCGCAGTTCGGGCATCTATGAGCCGGTGATTGCCTGCCAGCTGCGTCGGGCATGTGCGGTACAAAGCCCAGCTGCATCGTGCTTCGTTTCGGTGGCACAGACATTGGAGCTGCAAAGGAGGGGCGAAAGTAGTGGAGGAAAAGGCTGATTTGGTTTATCTTTGCACTGAATACTGTCACAAATACTGGCTTAATTGCTGCGGCTGGGGATGGTGTTTGGTGGCCAGTTGCTGGTGGATATCAGGAACACTTTGGTTTAGGAATTGGTCTTCTAGGGATAAATTACAATTTCATCCAACAGCAACAAACACAGAGCGCGTGTAGAAACAATCCGGTTGAGGTCGAGGAACAGTCATGGGCACATAACAAAAAGCAAGTTCTTGAGTGCAGTTTTTGTGTCTGTGCCATCAGAAACGTGTTGGCCAAACTACCTTAGTTGTTTCGAGTGCTGTGTGGATCGTGTTCTTGTCCAACTAACGGGGGCTTTCCGGCCAGTGCCAACCTGAAAGAGAAACTTCGTAATGCAAAGCAGTGAAAGTCATGACAGAGGTCTGTGTGTTTGTCTAGCACATTATCTCGCAAGAACAGGATGCAGGTGCTGGCTCCTGTAACGGAAGCCTGGGGAAGAACTTGAGTGCATGCAGGTGTGTGCATTCCACTAGAGAGACAACTGTGTACGGACTCTGAAAGGGGCAATTGCTGTAACGCTTTTCCGACTGGAAGCAATAAGGCCATGCTTCTCCACAACAGGAGTCTGCTGCCATTTGTAGTGGCACTGAATGGCACCCCTTTGGTTATGCCTAGACTATTTGGTCAGTGACTCGCACAAGAGCAACTCGAGCAAGCCAGAATTGTAGAAACGGGGCGGATATTGCGGTGTTGGTGGTACTCGGTAGCGACCGCTGAGAATCCAGTGTTGTGGCTAACTCGCCACTGCAGGAATCGAAGCCGCATAATTTGCCAGGCTGCTGAGAGGTGCAACAGACGGGAAGAGGAGTTAGTTGAGGGAGACTTGACTACTTTTTGTTTTTTTTTTCGTTTTTCTTTTTTTCTGAGCCGTTGGTGTCATGCAGCAGTAGTGGGTGTTGGCACTGGCAGGGTTCCGTGTGTGCAGCTAGCATGCCTTATGAAGCGCACGTCGCCCCAGACAATGCTGCTCTGAGGTGCTTAGGCAACACATTGCACACTCGTGGGCGGCATTGTCGCGTGGCCTTGTGAAGGGAACCCGTTCAGCGTGTGGATTGATTGTCTTGTTTCTGCTTTTGCGCTAACGAGACATGGACGTTGCCACATTCCCTGCCAGGAATGTGGGGGAACATTTGCATACGCCCGCTATTGTTTCGCTTGAATGAGAATGTGCCTACTGGAAGCACGGTTGGATTGGCTGTGTCTGCCTGCTGTACCTCGGTAGGGCTGGAAATGGCCAGAGTATGGTTTTTTGTAGTGCTTTTTTTTCGCTTCACCATTTCTCTTTCATAACCGGGAGGTGTGGCGAGATGCGGTCTTCATGAACATGCGCTAAGCTTGCATGCTAAGTGCATTATGTTCTTGACGTTGGCCTTTTTAAATTGTGTGTGCAACGTTGGAGGAGTGTTGCCTGGGAAAAAAAGTTGCACTGTGGATTTGGAATGAGCACTTTTTCATCTTTGCCCCATCCAGACCTGTGTGCACCGTACCACAAATGAAGGCGAATAGCCTACATGTGCAATCACTTTACTTGGCACAGGAAGCTTTTTGAGAGGTGATCACATTTTAGGAATACATCCGTAAGATATTGGTTTCTATTGCAGTAAACACGAAGTTTGAAGTTTTAGCTTACCCGTTATCAAACGCAGCCTGTATTTGATGGGGCATTAGTTATTCCTGTAATTAGTTATCAAATACACCGTGCATGTGATTGGGCAGTAGTTATTCCTTTTGGAGAAACCTGGTTCATTTAGGAGGCCTGTTTTTTAAACAATTGCCTAGCGCACTGAATGTTATGTGTTACTTGGATCGAAAGCTGTAGTTTATAGCAGGTGTTTAACAATGTTTTCTTAATGGGGAGGTTATAGGATAGGCTTGAAATTGGCAGTTGCGCCAGAAGATAGAAGGCTAGACAAGCTGTGTAAGCAGTGAAGCAGATTGGCCTTCAGAAACAAGTCACCCTGGCTAATCGAGCAGCGTTTATTTTGTGGTACTTGCTATTAATCAAGTTTTGCATGCAGCAACAGAATGAGTGGTGCTGACTGCATGATGGATTCATGCATCACTTACATGACTGGCATGGTTGACACGTATAGTTTCCCCGCTTGTCCTGATCACCGCAGATTTGCTGAGAAGATATAATAGTAGTGGCTACTGTTAGCAATCCGCCAACTAAGTCTGTTACTTATCTCATCCTAAATGCATACGTAATTTACTTTCACGGTAATGTTTGTTAGCAGCAACCCGGCAAAAGTAGCAATGTAAGTGTGGTGGCTGTTGGTGTCATGTGACAAGACTAGGCCCTGCATGCTGCGGTTTTTGACTTGTGCCGCAAAATGGTTTTTGCTCACTTCTGGCTTACTTCTTAATTTTCATGCTGGTTAGTGAGTGCAGGTTATGAGTAAGCATTGCGCAGCCGTTTGTTGTTGTTTAAGAGAAGTGTGGTGCATGAAAGCAAAATGTGTTGAATAATGCGGCTATTTCTGACTGTTGTACTGACTGGAACTGAGAGATAGATGATGATTTGAATGTAGATGAATAAAAAGGAGGATCAACAGCCAGATCTGTGTGGGAGTAGCGTGTCGTACAATTCAGTTATCACCTTGTGGATATCACTTTGCAGTATGTTTGAGGATTGCTTTGTAAAGAACACCCGCTTTCACTCTGAACTATGCTTTGCCTCAAACCACACAGAACTGCCCACAACATCTGCACTTGCTGTGTGCAGTTTTTTGGCAGCATAAAATGAACTCTTTGCTGTAATGAAACCAGATAAAGGGGGAAGATGGTGGCGTGTCTTTCAATGTAAGTCCCATCCCCTGAAAAATGAGATGGTGATGGCAATGGCACTACTTCAAAAAAAAAAAAAGGATTCTCATTTATGTAACAGTTTGACTAAATGCTGATGCTTCATAAGCTAAAACTGCTTTTTGCGCCACGTGGGTAGTGAGGTCACTTATCTTTGCGATTTGATAATCCATTTGATCTGTCAAATTTTATCTGTTTGACTTTCTTTTTTTGATTAAGGGTAGTTTGCAAACCTGAAAAGCACATGGAATGTTAATGCCTCCAGAAACCTTCCTAGCCAATTTCCTGAGCACCCAAGTTCTTGAACTTGGGTGCTCGGACAGTGGACCCAAGTTCAAGAACTTGGGTCCGATGTTGAGTATTTAAATTTTACTTAGCCAGAGTTGTGCTAACTTGAGGAAATCAGCAAAGGGCTGCTGACACAACACTAGTTGTATTATATAGCTGAGAGAAAAATGAAGTGAAAGCAATTAGATCGCATTTAAATGTGGTAAAAAGTTATTCCGCAGAGGATGGCCGTGGATGTTGTAAGGCACCACACTTCTTGGTAGCCTTTCGGTCAAATGTTTCTGAAACGACATGTGGCACTTACAATAACAATAATGCTGAGCTGCTTCTCACAAAAACCCATTTGACATCTTTTTTCCCGTGCACTTGAGCTAGAGCCAAAGCTAAGTGCGTGTGCATGTTTAATTTTATGGCTTCTTCTGCTACTTTCACAGCGAAAGCGGTAGTGGTTGCATTATGCCTGCAGCTCGTCGCTCAGGCACGCAGTTTAAGAAGGATTGAGGCGATGACCCTTGTTGCTTGTTTTCCCTGAAGGAAGCATCCATGTGCTGTCCACGTTGAAGTGTATTTTATCAGTTTTCTCGGGTGGGGACCATGTGTGCTGGACGTACCTTGAGCACCCTCTGTCATCATACAAAGAGCACCTCTGCACGCTTTGGTGTGCTGGGGATGTCATAAGTACGTTATTGGGACGTTGTGTAACCATTGTTGAGACGTCTGGACGTTATCTGGACATTATCTGGACGTAATCAAGCGCAGTGTCATCGCTTTGATCTTTCTTGGTCCTCACTCGACCTGCATGTCTAACGTGCTCGGAGTCGAGAGGGCCGTGTGCATGCGTTTGTCGGAGCTCGTGGGCCTCTCCAACAACCGCCCCTTCCTCCCCCCCGGTGGCAGTTCGAGCTGAAGGACATGCGATCGCGGGAGGAGGAGCTGGAGAGACGGCGCCAGGAGGAGGAGATGGAGCGCCTGGCAGCCCTGCAGCCGCCGCCCACACACGAGCCGTCTGCCCAGGACAGGTCAGGGCAGTAGTACTGTTCCAATGCGGGGAGTTCTGTCGGGGGGTGTGGCCGCTGCTGGCCCACTGGGTTGTATCCAAGCCAGTCCTATGCTGGCGCAGTTCCTGGTTTTCACTCTTGCTTTTGTCGTATTTATGAAGTGTTACAGGGTGACTGTTTTTATTATTGTTTTTTTTTTTCCAATTCATTTTCAGCGTATTACTGTAGAGCCAAAGAAGGAACAGTTCTTATCGCTTCACATGTTGGCAGTTTGGCAGTACTTCTCAGCTGACAAGACATCTCAACGGCGATTGCTGTAGAAGCATTTGCCATATGTACCGGCAAAGTTACCGCGCTCGTTTAGTGGGCATGCACTCTTTTTCTACCCTTGCAACATAAATCCATAGCCCATTTTGGCTTGCCTAATTCTGCCACATGCCAGTACGTTGTTGGTTTGAAGACATTAAATGCCTCCAGCTCCTACCTCTTCCATTGGTTACTATGGCTGTCATCTGACCCCTTCAACAAACTGATGGCGTGACTTTGAACAGTGCACATGGACGACATATTATAGAGGAAACCTCCGGATAAGCGGTTAGATGTTTCAGGAGACTGCAATGCATGGCACACTTCCCAAAGCAGCAAGCTTTCTACTTTTGGCATGTTCACTATACTGGCAGGTAGGATTGTGTTACTGTGTTCGTAACTGGGCACTACTACAGTCTGCACCTGTTACAGCGGACCCTCGGTATCTCAAAAAATTCACCATCCCTTCCTAAAGAAAGTTGAGTAAAGCGCGATAGCTGAAAGTGCATCCAATCAATCGTGAAACCCAAATCAATCAATCAACCAATCAACCTTTTGAAGACCCAAATCGCAAACGGAGAACAAACCCATGCGACGATTTTTTGCACGCTGAGTAAGCACATCTGTGAACAATCTATATGTTTACAGATACATGATAGATATGAGATAAAGGTTCACGATTGATACGTGTATTGTCTTATCTATAGATAAGACAACAGTTCCTTTTCTGCAGTATTCGAGTAACCGTTCTGACACAGTGGAAGCCCGGCTTCACGCACGTGCCGTGTGTCCAGAGGTCGTATCAGAGCTTCTCGGTCACCCGCCGCGGTGGCCCAGTGGCTAAGGCGTTGCGCTGCTGAGCCCGAGGTCGCGGGTCCGATTCCCGGCCGCGGCGGCCGCTTTTCTGATGGAGGCGAAAAGCAATAACGCCCGTGTGTACGAGATTTCGGTGCACGTTAAAGATCCCCAGGTGGTCAAAATTAATCCGGAGCCCTCCACTACAGCGCGCCTCATCGCCTGCGTTGCGTCGGCGCGTTAAACCCTACAATCAATCAATCAATGGGGCTCTTCGATTTACCGTCTCGCGGACTCACCGCGGACTCCCCGAGAAGCAGTCCGGCATTCGATTTTCCCATGCATCCCTATGGCTCCGGGAATTCCTCGGACTACCCGCGGACTATCCGTGGTGAGCCCGAGATGGTAAATCGAAGAGCCCCAATCAATCAGAGCTTCTCGGTCAGTTAGCCTGCCTGTAGGGAATTGCGTTAGCTTTTTTAAAAGAATGCCATTGGTCCCACTAAGAAAGTTTCGCTTTAAAAATGTGGTCTGTATTTGAATTATGCTGTGTCTAAACAGGGGGTGTAGTATATATAAGCATGAAGTGGGAAGTGTGATGAGTAGTGCATGTAAATGCTACAGACAATTTATTCTTTCTGCAGGCCTGTAGCACCTCGGAATAGCGTTCACGCGGGCAAAAAAATCGCCCAATGCTGTTTTTGCAGCTTAGCACCGCTGCTTAGAAAGGGCCTAGCATGTGTGGTCGAGTGCATACAGATGCACGCTAAGCTGAGCAAATAAAGCAAGAATGTAATTGGGAGAAATTACTATCGAGCTAATAAAATAAGTCTGGGCCAGCAAAATTACCCAAGGGCCAAACACTGCGTCAGGGGTAGATCTTACCCAAAGCCATTCATCAACCAATTCAGATCACTGCCTGACGTTCCCCAGAACTGCTCTGCGCATTTTTAAAGAATGCATTCTGTTCAGTAAAACAGCTGATACGAAATAATCTGGCGAAGGAGGGCTGTGAAACCCAAGGCTGGGCCAGTTGAACTCTGCATAACCAGTGGCAGATTGCGCACAATGGACAGGAACCATCTCCCCTTTGCCTGAGGCAATTCTTACTCTTTTCATTGAACGGAATGGAAACCGTGCATGTGCAGGAATAATGATTGCAGAACTTCACTGAACCTGACCTCTTCATTACCTAATTAAATAGCTGTGGGATGAGGGCAGACTCGACCTCCGGGTGTACCACTTGACGTATTCGAAAGTGCAGTTGTTCAATCTCACTGCAGCCACGTTTTTGGCAGCGTCTGTTTTTGACGGTGAAGTGACTGTCTGCCTAAACAGGCCCATTCTTCTGGCAATGTTGACCTATTTTTCGCCATGTCCGACTGTGTTAATTATGCTTAGTTCATCTGACAGTGACATTAACTATTCTGCCACTGGTCGAGAAAAAAAAGGTTCACCAGCACCAATCGCACCGGTGACCCCGTTGTGAACCGACAATGTTGCCAGGCATTGTAGTTTCTTCACCAAAATGAACAAAGAAGAAGCATATCGGGTTCTGGCCCTGCGGATGTCTGCTATTGACATTGAGTCAAAACAATCTTTGCCCAAAATTTAGTCTACTGTAGTCGATAGTCTGCTATAGCCGGTTCCGTTATGAGTTAAGTAAATTTCATTGAAAATGTGTGGGGTTCAGACCAAACAAACAAACAGAAATTGTCCATTGTAACTGGAAGTCCTTTGTTGTGGGATCTGCTGTAACGAGTGTAGGCTGTAGTGGCTTTTGCAAGACTTCATTTCATGGCTCTGATATAAGGTGCTGCATTAAGCGAACCCACTCCCAAACAATGTGTCAGTTTTTCACAGAAAGGTGCACTTGCAATGCGAGTAGACGCAGTATGGTTCATATGATTGGTGGATGGCTGCGTTCGGGCCAAGGGATTCTTACTTCCATGCATAATGTCTGGTCATTAGTTGTAATTGTTTTAGCTGCTAGGCCGCATTAAGCTTCTTGCCTGACAAACTCAGCTCCATTAAATGGCCAAGCTCTTCGATAAGGGGGACCTCTGATGTTCACCGGCCCTGAATCTGTGTTATTGAACGTCGCACGTGTGGGTGGCTCAGGGTCGACGCCGAAGCTTCCGCGGAAGCCGCCCGAGAACCCGCAATCCTGAACGGCGCCGAGAGCGCGGCAGCAGCAGCGCCAGTGGCAGCGGCGGCAGCAGCAGGCGATGGTAAGCGGGAGGGGTCGGGGTCCGTAAGCCTAACCGCTGCACGCGCACTTGCTGCCTCACCAGCAGGGAGCCCCCGCGCCACGGCGGCCGCCGCCGCGTCGCCCGCCAGCCCCGGTCCGGCCGCTTCGTCGTCCGCACCGAGCAGTGAGTGCACGTGCCGCAGCCTTGCATGGCCGCATGCCGTCTGTGCATGCTAGCCAGCGAGCCTCTCTCCCCCAACCCCCCACCTGTACGTGCATGGAACAGCCCCGCCCGGCAAGGTCAAGCGCTCGCGCTCCAAGTCTCCTTTCGGCAGCTGGCGCAAGAAGAAGCTGCCCGTAGAGGAAGAGACAGGTCAGCACGTGTCTGGCATGCAGCCGCCGGCATGCTCTCCCCTCCCCCGTTCTCGTTGTGTGGCGTCTGTGCGTGTAGTGTACCGTGCACATTGATGTTAGTGCGGAGTAGGTAGTGTGGGACAACCTAGAGTGCGAGCTAGTGCTGTGGGACACCGACCTAGAGCCTAGGAACGAGCGGGAAGTTGTGGGATCAAGCTTACGTTTGTTTGGTTGTGTTCCTTCTCGCTTCTTATCGTTCCTCGTGCAGTGCCACTTTGTTTTATTGTGTTGTTTGTTTGTTCTCACTGGTTTCAGCCAGTTTTCTCATTTTAGTGTCTGTGTTTGTTCAAACCAGCTTTGCTGAGTGAGATGTCACATTATCATGCTGAGAGGCGCCACATTTTCGCACGTATAACCCTCACCCCGATGCTGCACCCGCTGCAAAAATCAAGGAACAAATGGACTTGTTGGAAGTCTTTGGGAGAGGCAGTCATCTTTCTGTGGGCATATATAGGCTGTGGCAATGATGGTTATGGTGATAACAAAATGAAATAATATTGTGTTACCCCCATTCCATTGACCACATATTGCAGTCTTTCAGTCTTACAAACAAGGAGTACTGTGAAATAGGGTTACGTGTACTCGGATAACAAAAGTTCTGATGGCCATCAAACTTTTCAGCTTGTCCCTTCTACCCCTCCTCTCTATGATGAATAAAGAGGTGACAAGAGCTGTATTTCTGCACAGCATGGCACATCTGCCAAGCTGATTACTTGTAGGCAGCTGTTGCATTGTAAGACGTTCCCCTCTGTGCTGTCTGCTCCTTTTTGACGCTCTCATCTGCCCAACAGCGTCTTACCTAGGAACAGCTGGCTCTGAAGATAATGCTACGTTCAAAATTGAATGGCAAAACTTCCATTTTTCTTTGCATTTGACAATATGGTTCATACGGTAGAGCAAAAGGAAGAATGCCGTGACGGCTGTGACATGTAGGTAGATGCGCATTGCGTTGAAGCTGCACGTCGAGGCAAAATTTGCGCACCCCACCTTTGCAATTTAACATCGTCTATAACTGGTGGGGGTTATATGTGCGAAGATGCAGTAGTGAAGTGATTATGTTTACAGTGCGTGTTTTGTGTTCTCATATTTTGTTTGCTTTTGTGTTACGGGCATCGCAAATGTTTTGTTGCGTTTAATTCTCCCCCTCCTGTGTTTGCCCACCACTGCTGCGATCATTGAGGCTTCCAGTGGGATCAATCAGTGTGCAGTTTCAGTAATTGTAGCTTACAATGCCCTTCTGGTTTGTCGGCCTACTGGCTGCTTGCAGATGCAGAGAAGCTCAGCTTTAATTTTTGTGCATATTACTTTGTGATTCGTGACACCTGAGGCACCTGTGCCACAGAGTCTTTGCTCCAGGAGCAACTAGGAAAGACCTTGCACGGTATGCTGCCAGCCGTCCGTCAACCCATGTGTAAAGACGCCTGACCTCCAACTGGGACGGACGCCGACGCATGCTTCTTATCCCCAAAACACACTCTTTGGTTTGCACTTTACTTCAGCTGTTGTATTTTTTCTGTCTTGCAAAACTTAATTGGCCTGGCTGCAGTATCCTCGAAGCCTTTCCTGGTGTGCCGAGCTCCGTAAATGCGAAGGTCAAGGGTCAGTGTCGAGTGCAGGGAGGTCGGTTGAACTAGCTTGCACTCTAGGGTGTCCTGGCCAAAGGGGCAGAGAGGGGAGCGGTTGGCTGAGTGTGTGTCTGCTGTGCCTGTGGCCCCGGGTACAGAGCGGCCTGCGGAGGACGAGTTTGAGGGGATGCTCCTGCGGAAGCACGAGTGGGAGTCCACCACCAAGAAGGCCTCCAACCGGTCCTGGGAGAAGCTGTACCTCGTCATCCGGGGGGCCACCCTCGCCGTCTACAAGGACCAGAAGCACTACCGACAGGTCAGCCGCCCGGGGAGGAAGGCGCGTTTGTACTCCGCCGTAAACTAGCAGGGTTACGCCACATCGGTGAATGCGGGGACATCTAGACTCCAATGTCGTATAACCGCCGGTGTGTTTGGCAAATATCGGCACGCTTCGGTAGGACATGTCTCTACTTGGCGCGGAGCACGCCGGACACACCGGCCCATGTCGGCCCAATATCCCAGAGTGCACCTTGCCAGACCGCCTGGACTGGTCACACGTGCATCCGCTCGCTTGCCCATGGCTAAACTGGGGCAGGGGCTTGACAGTTTCATGAATTTTACAACAGTCTGCACACAGCCAGCCAGAGAGCGTGCTGGCTACCATCTATCTGTACAGGGGTAGAAATTGCCGCTGGTGCAGCCTAGGCGACGGGCCATTGCCGGCCGCGCGGATGCTTGCCAGTCTGCAGGAAAAGTCTGAGTATAATTGCGCCTTAAGGCATTGTGCTGCTGAGCCAACGGGCATTGTGGGTTTGATTCGGGTCGCAGTGGCAGCTTTTCAGATGGAGGCGAGAAGCGAAAACACCTGCGTGTCGCGGTTTTGCCGCACATGAAAGACCCTCAGGTGGTGAGAATTATTCCGGGGGAGCCCTCCACTATGGCACGCCTCCTCGTAGCCTGGGTGTAGCTTGGGCGTGTAAAACGCCACAATTTGAGGGCAGTGGGCAGCAGTGGGCTTGGGCTCGTCCGAGGGAGGAAGGCAGGGTGGGAGTGACACATCAAGTGAGGCCCGCACACTTGACTCTCTGGTGGCAGAGGCATAGTTTCACACTGATACATACCAGGAAGAAAACTGCCGCTCAAATGCTGTGCTGCAATAGAAGCAGACAGCACTGCATTTCTGCTTGGCCTGGCTTCTTGTTCGTCTTGCGTGAAGCTTTTAAGAAGTGCCTGACAAATAAATCTATTAAGCATTACGGTTTCGTATTGGTAGAACAACTTCGAGTAGTCTTTGAACAACAACATTATTGTGGTTTCTGTGCCCAGAGATAACTTTTGAGCTTATTCCGTACCAATTAACGATGGGATGCATCTCTGCGGTACATGACGGCACGCTCGTTGAGCTGTGGCTTGTGGAGACGTTGGGATAGATTTTCTTCCGTATGTGTTAGCATGAAACCCTGCGGGTGGAGGAAAGGCGGGGACGACTTCCTCGGCTGTGCGCTTCCACCAGGAGTTCTGAGCAACTGTGCTTACACAGGCTTTGAGGCTGCAGTTGGTGGTTCTTCCTCTGGAACCACGGGGGGCATAGCCGTGTTCATGACAGTGTGCACGCATGCACCCAGGAGCCCGAGGGCCACTACCGGGGCGAGACTCCAGTGGACCTCAGGACAGCCACTGCCGAGCGTGCCACTGACTACACCAAGAAGAAGCACGTCTTTCGCCTCAAGTGGGTGCCCCCCCCCCCTTTGGCCGCTGCCGCAGTGTCTCCTTACACGCATGTGCCCAACTGTGTTTGTTCTCTTCCCCCCAGGCTTTCCAACGGGGGCGAGTTCCTCTTCCAGGCAAAGGATGAGGTGAGCCTCTTTTTGTTTGCATCGGTCCCCATTTCTTGTGTTTGCTGATCTCGGTGCCAACTTGGTGCAGTATTTGAGCGTGGCGCATCAAAGGAAACTCTGCATGGAGGAGGTGTGGAAATGACGACGGACAGGTTACGCAAGGTGCTTCAAAGTCGGGGCTAAAATTGGCGAGCTAAGCTCACCCCTTACCACCTTTCTCTGTCCCTCACTTGCATGCACGGGCTCTCCTCGCCCTCTCCTTGGAAATGGCATTGGGCCGTGGTTGTGGCCCAAGGGACAGCTCCTTGCCGAGCTCCTAAAGGGACAAGTGGGCCCCGACAAATGCTTTTGTCTAACCAGTTCAGATTGTTGTGCCAGTGGCTTATTTGTTGTGCAAGCCTGCGTAGCTTTTTCTTTTGCTGCTGAGCATTGCAACATGCTTGCAGCAAGTGGGGGCACAATAATAGTGCTGCCACGGCCACTTTATGCTTTAATTTCAGCAGCTTCTAACAGGCTTCACTCTCTCTTTGCATTATGTCTGACTGATGATATTCAACTTTTCTAAGCAGCTGTTGTGTTTGTGACTGGTCAATTTTCTGTCGTGTGATGTTTTGTCACACAGCTCTTTCAAGTTTTCTTTCATTACTTGCACAAAATGCTTAGCAACAGGGCATCACCTTGAAGACACGGTACTTCTTTGTTAAGTGCCGTTCTTTGCTCCTCACTTTGTTATTTTGGGCCACTGAATATGGAGTTCTCGTGGGCACCTCTTTTATTTTTGTTTTGCAGCTTTTCAAGGGCTCCAGCTGGTATTCGTGCTCAGCTAACGAACACTAATTAACAACTCCACATGTTGACAAGTACACCAAAAAAAGCTTACGTCATTTACTTTTGTGCAAGTACAGTTGCTTTTTGGTTTTCTTTTTGACCTGCTTCAGGAGACCAAAATGTGCTGGCACCCACCAGCTCAAAGCATACTTTAGTCTAAGTGGTGGAGTTCCAACTGACCACATTTAATTGAATGCGGGGAAATTGGGATTTCTGGCAGCGGAAAATTGTTCCTATTTTTTACGTTTGATGAGGACTGTAGTGCGTGAAGACACACGCAGGAGTGGCTGTTTAACCTTCGCAGCCCTGTTGCACTTTGTAGGCATTTTTTTTTTTAATTTAATGTTTGCTAAAATTAATTTTTATCTAATCAGTTTGGTAAAGTGCCATTTTATAAATGTGGCTAGACTTCGGCTGTACTTTGTGAACATTTTAAAAAATATTCAAGCTAGTACTAGTGTTTCCTTACCTGGGGCCTAAATTACTGAGCAGCCATGGTACTTGGTGTGGCGTGCAGCTTCCAGCTCCAATGTCCGTATGGGACGACTGCCGGCAAAGTGGTGTGTGTACACTGGACAGTGGCTCTCATTAATGTAAAATGTGGGCGGAGCTGGCCTGAGTTATTTGAGTGCCACACGCATATGGAGTCGGGGGCACTGCCCATCCGTTGTGCAATATGCATTCCGGTCCGTTGGGTGTGGTGCCACTGTTGCCTGTCTCGCAACATTACGAGGGATGAAGTGCGCTTGCAGCTCTTGCGGCAAGTTTCACCGTGTGGTTTGTTTGCGAATGGCTTTGCTGAGAGGAACGGAGACGTTGGTGTTTGCTGCTGTGGGCTCTCTCTTCCCCCTCCCTTTGCTACAAACTCCGGGAGCTGTAGTTGAACGATTGAAGTGGCTGTGGTTTTTGACAGTGGGTCCTTACCTCTTGGGAATGCAAAGCGGGCTGCTTCCCTAATGCTCGGTTTGCCTAACTTGCGGTTTTTGAATGTGCATGTTTTGCCGCACCTTTGCTATTTCCCTATGATAGAATGATGAAAAGAAAAGAAACCCAAGGTTGCTGCCTTTTCTGCTTTTTCTTCTTCAATTTGTTAGAA